>NC_133555.1:21743705-23144955 GCF_048773025.1 Camelus bactrianus | reverse complement strand
AGAACGTTTTACGTCTTTTAATTTGGAAGATTCTGTGCCAAAATAGCAGCTGCCACTTGGAGACTGTTAAGGAGTCACATAAGTGACAGGGTTTTCTAAGAACATAGTTATTCCAGAGGCTTTAGCACTGTAGCAGATTCTCATTTCCCTGGCCAAGGGGTGGATTATGGAGGAAGCAGGAGTTGAGGAATTGCCATTTCCGAGATACTGATCAAGGGACTTAAACATCTTTGATCACAGTGAAGGATCTTTAGTTACAATGCTCCTTAAGCCTAACACTGAGATAGCAGAAATAAGTCAAGAGTGCAGAAAACCATTTTTCCTTAAGCGCAGAGGGGGAACTTCTTCCGAGATGTACGTGATTAGCTCTAGGTATCTTTAAAAATTAGCTGAGAATTATGTTCCTCAACCTCTACATAGGTGTTTAAGCATACCTACCCGGGGGTTCATTTTCCATCCTTTTTTTCCACCGTTTCATATCCCATCCTCTTAAGACAGTTACATTTTCTATTGATTCTAACCACATTTTTAAAGATCTTTTTTGGTTAGAAAAAGGAACACATTTTTTTTTTCTGTTCTAAAACTCTTATTGTACAGAAGTTAGTGAATAAAAATCTCAGAATCCCCCCAATGTAACGTGTCAGAGATAATTACCATCGAGAGTTTTGATGTGTATCATTTCAGACTTTTTCTTTGTTCATTTTTGATGCAAACTGATTTTGTTGTAAATACTATTTCACAAACTCATTCTTATTTCCGGAAAACAATTGTAAATATCCTTTCACATCAACCTCTGGACCTACCACATTTTCACATTTTTTTGTCCTCGTAGTTGTACCATAATTTATTAAGCCAGTCACTTACCGACAGACATTTAGTTTTCCGCCGTTACGAACAATGCTACAATTAACGTAGTTTTGTGACTTCATTTGTAAGACAAGTTCCTGGGACAAAAGGTATACAAACCTTAAATTTTTACAGATTTTCCCAAATTCCTCTCTAGAAAGCAATTTAGATGCCCACCAGGAGGGTCTGAAGGTGCCTGGTTCCTCACATTCTTCCCAATAATGGAATCCTGTGAACACATATATTTCAGTATTAGTGAGGAGAAGCACATTGTTATATAATTATTCAACATTTGTATTCCTGGAAAAAAAATTCTGAGAAACAGTGTACTTACTCATCTTTCTTTCTGTCTGATCCCTGGTGTATGCACCTTCTCTCTTCCCCCGACTCCTTTTGCTTCATTAAATCAGCATTCCTCAGTGCCCTCTGATGAGATTTACTAATCGATGCCGCTTTCACTGTGGTGCCAGGCACTGTGCCTGGCAATGATGGGAATTTAAAAATGACAGGAGACTAGGTTCCCTTTCCATGGAGCTTACGTATCTTTTCAAAGAATCCCCGACATTGATGAAATTGCGACACAGAGCAATTACATGGCCCGTCAGGACCCACAGCAAGTCCTCATTATACAGGGATTTGCCCTAATGTCCCTGAAATCCTTACCCAATGTGACCATCATTCAGAGTCGCAGTGCAGATAATTAGAATCAAGGCCCTATTAATCTTTACTAGTGACAAGGAGGTCTAGAACAAATTGCCTAAATTAACAAATTAATACTTACACGGTGTGTTAGAACTTTTTAAGGATTCATATATCAAATTAATTTGCATCATGGCGTTCATCTTAACAAACCCGCATTAAATATTGGCATTGAAAACAGTCTGCTCAATAGTGATTGCAAAGAGAACTCATTTGCCAACTCCTGGTCCCTCGCAGATACAAAAATATCACCAAAGAGTTTGGCTCAGGGTTAATTTTCAAGAGTTTAGTCTTATTTATTTCCGTGGTTACTTCATTGCCTGCCAAAATGGAAAGGACTGGTTCCTCTGATCTTTTCACAAGTCACCACGAGCCATTGTTAAGAGAGAGTAAATGCTGTCATTTATGCCCCATTAAATCTATTTTTTTGTCAGTTTAAGTCATCATCTTAGACTGACATGAGCTTTACCGTTTCCAAACCTGAAATTACTATGCTGATCACCATGGTCTTTAGAGGGTGGAATTCAGTCTCTCTGCAGAGTGAATGTTCCTCGGAAAAAACAGTGACTAAATTTAACATTTCCTTTATGCAGATAAAAAAAAAAGTAAAGCATACATATTCCATATTGGAACAAACAGCGCCATAGAAGGAAGTGAATGTAAATGCCTTATGCTGTACAAGACGAAATGAAAATGTAATGTGAGTTACTTTCTAGTGCCCAGATGACTGTGTTTCCATAGTTTTAAAAATCACTTCAATTTTCAACCCAACGCCACTAGCCAAATAAACAGTGTGTCTCGAGCACTTTTTATAATGCTTTCTGGAAGAGAAATACACTCGATATATTTATAAAAAGTAAAAAGTAAAAATAAAAAATAGCAAGCATCCTCTTTCAGAGTTTCACAATACATCACCAGAAGTCCTCTTGGACTCGGTGAACTTTTACACTTGTCTGTTTACTCATTTGATCAGTCAGTGCACACCGATTTTTATTAGGAAAGGTGTGGCGTTATACCAGGTGGAGTGTCCCGAATTCCGATCCTGGGTTTTTACCACCTAGACTATTATTTGCTTCATGTTTCATGTAGTTAAATTCACTCTTGTAACTTAAATACGTACTCTAGCCGCATCCTAAGCAATAAAGCCCTGAAATAATGGATTGTTGGCCGTTTGTCTAGTTTTCTAATGTCCATAAAAATAAATACAGACTATGAAAATAAGAGCTGGCCTGTATGTGGCTAATATCATATGACAGCCACGAGGGCTACAAAGTACCAGATTCTTAGAAACACTGCCCTGGAGAGAAGAGCGCTAGGCTCAGATTCCCAGGATCTGACTTTGAACTTGGCCCCTTAACCTAGGAGCATCTGTGCAGTTCTGGGCTAATCAAGCTTTTTTTCCCACAGCAATAAAATGAGCATAGACCTTCCCTGCTCACTTCACAACATGATGATAAGGATCGAATAAACCAGAGTATGTTCAAATGCTTTGCAAAACAAAAAAGTGCCCAGCAAATGGCAGGGCTGATTAAGAATGTATTTGTGGACTCTCCTGATTGTACATGCAGGTTCCTAATGTAAATGCCACTTGGGCAATGCTGGCGTTTAAAAAGCAAAAAGAGTATTTTCTCCTCTAAGCTGTGCTCCAGAATCCTCCAGCTCCTTAAACGTGTCCTCACTTATTATCAGAACCACACAATTTAGATTGTGCTCAAAATAATTTCCAGTTATTTCTAGTAGGCAAGACTTGTCTTCCTAAGTGTATAAGGGAGCCCTCAGAGAAGGCTCCTTCTTTTGTCAAGTGAGCGCATGATAAATAGACTATACGTGATAGTGTATGGCGTGGCCTGTGCCAAGATTTAGTGCTACTTATTGGCTACAGTCTTTGGGTAAGATGATTAAGTCCTCCAAATCTATTTCCTAATTTGGAAAATAGAAATAATAATCCCTATTTGGTAAAGTTTTTTGTGATTTTTAATGAAATAATGACAGTTAAGCTTAATAGACTGCCTGCCTCATAGCAAGCTCGAAATAAATATCGACCACTGTTATTTGATTGCATGGGGGATGAGAATTACTGTTCACATTGGTGACATCTCTGTTAGGAGTCTTTGGTTCTAAGTGTCATGTACCCAGCCCATACGGTTATTGTGAGAATCAGATCAAAGTTCTCACATGTAAACAATGTCGGGCACATGATAAGTGCTTCATAAACATGCGCCTTTGCTGTTTTCATCAGCTTTTGTTAACTCGGTCTTTATTACAGCAAGTCGTACTTTGGAGAAACTGGGGTAGGATGACAAGATTCTTAGTTCAGAATTTGATCATCTGTGTTGTTGTCTATGTTCTATTGTTCAAAATATCGTAGGAATTTAGCCTAATGTTAGAAACTAATAGATGTTCAAAAGATACTACATGGGAAACAGGAAAGATTAGATTTACTGATAAAGACCTAGACTTGTGCCATTATACACTAGCTCCTTGTGGCTACAAACCCTCATAATGTGGCTAGTCTGCACAGAGATACGCGGTACACGTGAAATACACACACGATTTCAGACTTGGTATGAAGAAACATTAAAGATGTCACTAAAGATGTTTTATATTGAATAGACACTGACATGGTAATATTTGGTATATTGTGTTTACATTTATTATTTAAATTAATTTTACCTGTTTCTTTTTGCCTTTTTTTTTCAGTGGGGCTACTAGAAAATTTAAAATTAGACACGTGGCTCCCATTTGTGGTCTGCGTGGTAGTTCTGTTGGGCAGCATTAACCGAAGCTATTTCAGAGCTGGAGCGTTGACAAAATATTGTGGCTCCTCTTACGGCAGTGGCTGGAATCAGGTGATGGGTCTGAAAACAGTAATGGATCGTTTAGGTATCAATAGCATTTTGATTAATTTATGTTAGTAAAATGTTGCTTTTAGTAGGGTCATTATGCCCAGGATTAATGTAGATTGTAGGAGGTTGCAGTGTTCTACACAATAGACCATATTTATTTGTGAATTCAGTGAGTTTGTACTGAAAATAGTCTTACATAACATGCACATTTCCCAAATCTCCACCAAGGAGACAGTATATATAACAGGATGACCTTTTAGTGAGTTAATTTAGTTCACTTTGAAATGAAAACATCTCACAAGATAATGTGTTGATAACTTTTAAAATCTCATATGGATGCACATGTTTTGGCCATGTGTAAGTCTGGGTATTCAAGCTTTTGAGAAGGTTGTTAAAATGAAGAGCCCTTTTTGGCTAAGAGCAGAGAGACACTGCTTTGCTTTATGGAGAGCTTCTTAACAACATTCCAGAAACTTTCTGAAGCACATGAAATAACTTCCTGTAAAGTGGTAGTAAGCACTCGCTTTCGCTTAGAATTCGTAAATCACAAGATAAAACAAACAGCACATTGCTATTTCTGTAATCCCGTCCCCTGCGCCTTCCTCCTTTGTTCTACAGGATTTTAACTTCTCCAAATTTATAAATGATTTACTTTTCCAAATTCATCTACAAGTCAGTCGCTTTCCTCCGGGAGTGCAGAGCGTGTTGGGTTCGAAGGCTAGCCCACGAAAGCCACACATATGTCTAGAATGGTTATGCATTTACAATGAACACCACACATGCAACATAATTAATTAAAAGAGATAGCTCAAAAACTGAATGTTATCTTTTAAGTGTGTCTTGAAGCTCCATGCGTGAAGTTTTTAATTAGGAGCTGAAAAATGAGTAGGAGAGACTTCCATGGACACCCTGAAAGCTGCTTTGGGAACTTTCAAGAACCACAGAGGTTAACTGCAAAGGTTCTGTGATCATCGAAGAGCTTTTCCAAATGTCTTTTTGCTGACGAGGGTACGCCCCTCCCTCATTACTCTTCCACTCAGCCATGTTGACGTTCTTTTGTGGCTCAGTTGGACAGAAGATTGTGTGGGAAGGAACAGAAAGACAGCAGAACAGCATAGAGAGATTTCTGAGCTGATCGAGAAAGAGGTGAAAGAAAAAAGGCAGATAATTAAAGAGATTGAGTATGAGTGAAAGATAGTAACTGAACTGGGAAGGATGGAGGATGAGAGGATGTGACATGTGACAGGAGCATGCTCGGTGTTCGATGATAACAGCTCCCATGTACTGAGATCCCACGCTGTTCCATGTCTGTGCTATGTATTTCACACACACGTCACTTTCACAATTAAAAGCAGTAATTTAGTCCTATGCATAAACGAGAAAAACCAAGGCTCAGAAGTTTAGGTGTTAGGTTGAACCATATGCAGTTGCCATATGCCAATCAAAATGCTGGCAGTTTCATTTGGTTTGAACTAATCCTTTGCCCAAGGACACAGAACTAGTGAATTTTGGAATGAGGTTTCAAATGCACCTATACCTGGCCCCAAACACTTAATCTTTCCCCCAGTTTCCACATATCTATATGACAGTGTGGAGGGGAAGAGAAAACGTGTTATGGAGGGGTCTTGCATCAAGCAGGACTCTATTCTCACCGTGAGGATGGTGGCACCATGGGGGAAGCAATAACTAGTGGCTTTTCAAAGCATGATTGAGGGTTGGAGATAGAGCGGAACCAGTCATTTGAATGCCTGCCATTTGTAGCTTGAAAGGTGTCTACATTAAATACTTTAAGTCTATGGTGGGGGAGGGGGCAGTGAATCCATAGAGTGAAAGCCATTTCTACAATAGCATGCCTACCTTGTAACGTGGTTTAGACCCAAAGCAGACGTTTGAATCTCCCCTCACCCTACAAAAGCAAGGGTTTTACTGGTTATCAATACTGCCATCTTTGTGTGAATTACTCCATTCTGCTGGGCTGTAAGTTTCAATGGACAGCATTCCAACAGCGAGATGATTTCAGTTGATGACAGTCGTGTGGGGAAGGATCTTCTCTGTAGACCTTCCTACTGACTTCTGTGTTTTCACATCCCCAGAGATTTCATCCCTGAGCTGAAACCTCTACCCGCGGATAAGTGTACCTCCATCTGTTGTTCTGGGCCTAACTTGTCATTCTCTCTGGATATTAACACAGCTCGGAGATTATTCCTGCACACATTCCTCCAACGTAGACCTCAAACGTACACTCTCCTCTCATTCTCCCTCCCTCTCTTCCTCCCTTTCTTCTTTTCTCCTTCCTTCCCTCCTTTCCTCCCTCCCTCCTTCCCTCTGTGTATTTTCCTCTTCCGGATTCAGGCTTGTAGAACAAGTCTGTGAAAGGAGTTGTTGGCTGAACGTGGGCCCCAGTACTCCGAGGACGTAGTGGGCAAGGCCTCAGATGGCTGACGGAGGAGACATGCCTCTTTCCAAGTTTGCAGTTCTTATTTCTCAGCAGTGTGCCCTAAAAGCAAATATTTAAAAACTGCAGGCCACGAAATTTCCCAAATGGCCTTTCTGAAATATTTTGAGAAAAACTGCTTTGTCCCCACTAGGTAGATAAGTGTGATCAGTGATCCTGAAAAAGATTTTAGAGGAACATTAGTCCTACGAAAAGCTTTTCAGTGCGGGATTCACACTGTCTCGAAGAGATAACTGCACTTCCGTGTTCATTGCCCCATTATTCACAATAGCCAAGACGTGGAAATGGTGACGAATGGGTAAAAGAAAAAATATATATATACACACCACATTCATACATATAAATACATATATTTTATATTACATTTTTATATGCTGTGATACATGTTTATATGTGTGTATAAATATTTATACAATATATTCAGCCATAAAAAAGAAGGAAATCTTACCATTTACAGCAATATGGGTGGACCTTGAAGGTGGTAATGAAATGAGTCAGAGAAAGACAAATACTATATGATGTCACTTAAATGCGGAATCTAAAAAAGCTGAACTCGTAGAAACAAAGGGTAGAAGGGTGGTCTGCCTGGGGATGGATCAGGTAAATGGGGAGATGTTGGTCAAATGGTACACACTTCTAGTTGTAAGGTGAGTTAAGTTCTGGGGATCTAATGTACAGTATGGTAACTATAATCAACATTACTGCATCATATACTTCAAAGTTGCTGCAGTCTTAAATATTCTCACCCTCAACGCACACACACACAAAGGTAATTAGACAAGGTGGTGGAGGTGTTAACTAACCTTATTGCGCTAATCTTTTTGCAATACAGGCATGTATCAAATCATCACACCTTGAACTTACACAATGTAATGTATCAGTTATGTCTCAATAAAGCTAGAAAAATAAATAAATAACAATGAGAGACTGGAAAAAAGTGAGGAATTGAAATCCTGTTGAGAAACACTATTTACCAGCCCCCTTCACAGTGTACATTAGACTAGGGGAGGTTCTGAAAAGTCCTGCAGAAGAGAAATTTGTTTGTCCTTCTTCACCCAGTATCTCCCTAACTCATTTGATGCTAGAACCTTGTCTTAAAATATAACGTCTATTAGCATCGCATAACTAGACTTCCACAGAACACACTTGGGAAAGGTTGAGTTAGATATCAGCGAATTTTCATTCCAGCTGCCAAAGAAGAGCTCTATCTCTTAAAAGGATTATGTAAAAGTAAAAATTAAAGGCTTCCATGCTGCCTCAGGCACATACTCTTTCCAATGAGTGGATCTGCCTTTGGTGGGAGTGGAAATGATGTTTTAAAAGTTAATGCATTGAGATCTACTCTGTGCATTCATTGGTCAGCAGGTTGTATTGAGCAGTAACTCTGCTGGCCTGACTTAGTGGCAGTGCTGAGGGAGATGAAGAAAGAGCTAAGAGCTGTTAAGTACCTGATGTGATGGAAGTGCTGATCAAATGCAAGTGGAGGGGGAAGAAAGGGTCAGGGGTGTCTCCTGTAACCTTATCCTGGGCGACCAAATCATTAGCAGATTGTAAATTGGAGGTGTGTCTTAATCCTGCTCCATTTTCCTTGATGGTAAATAGATCATTGCTGAATATGAGGCCAGACAAAATTGACTAATCTGGGGAGTTGTATTAAGAGTTGTGTTGTAGAACCCATGTAATGTTTAAGAGAGTCGTGTGCAATGATGGGGACTCTATGTAAGCTACACCCTGTTATATATGACAGTTCACAAACACGGGGCTATGAGAACTTTGGCTTCATAGATAATGAGCCGGTTTGCTGAAGGCTGCAAACTCAAATACCAACAGTGCCAGGCAGGTACCATCGATGGTGAAGCAGACAGGGTGTCAAAACTTCACAATGCAGAAGGAATGAGTGAACAGCCACTGTCACTCAGGTCTTGGAAGAACTGCCTCAGGAATGATGGGAACCTCACTGACAGATGCTAAAAACAGTATAGGAGAATTGGAGGGGAATATTGATATTTGCATAATTTCAAAGTCTCTCTCCCAAGATATTTATAGATTACCAAGGGAAAGATAATGAACTTTACAGTGGAGAAGCCAGCAGACAGCACCTTAACCAAGATTAACATTGCCAGAAATAAGACAGCATTGGCATCGTGGACCTCATGATATGGTGCGCTGAGACCACAGAAGTGCTTCTGTTGGCTTCTTGCTATAAGTGCAGAGTTTCGATCTAATCATGAGAAAAAAAAAACAGGGCAAACCCAAAATGAGACATTCTGTGAAGTAACTGCCTAGTAATTATCAGAAACACCACAGTCATAAGACCAGGGAAAACTAGGAACTGTCACTGATTGAAGGAGACTAAAGAGGGATAATAAATGCAGTGTGGAATCCAGGATCATGCTCTGGAGCAGAAAAAGGATGTTAAGAGGAAAGCAATTGAAATTTGAATAAGGTCTCTAATTCGGTTAAAAATATTGTGAGATATTAACATTAGGGGGACATGGAGGAAAGATACCCAAGAACTCTCTACGGTGCTTTTTTGCAAATTTTCTGTGAATCTGAAAGCACTTCAAAATAAAAAGTTTAAAAAAGTAACTATAGCACAAAAACAAAGAAAAAGAAATGATGAGATGCAGAAACTCCAACACAGCACTAACCTATATAGAAATAGAGTGTGAGCCAGGAGTATGATCACGTATGTCATTTTGAATTTTCTATTAGCAAATTAAAGAAAGTAGAAAGAAATTGGTGAAATTAATTATAGTAATCTAGCCCAGTGTACCAAAAATATTATCATTTCAACATGTAATCAATATAGAAAATTACTAATGAGATGTTTTACATTCTTTCTTGTTCTAAGTCTTCAAAATCCAGTCTCAATTCAGACTGGCCACTTTTCCAACCCTCAGCAGCCACAGTAGCCACCATACTGGACAGCACCACTCTATCACCATCAATACACATTCTCTATGCACCTTTTATTTCTGTTTCTTTCTGTGAGGGTTTGGTTCATTCTTACTATAGACTCCTTCCTTCCCTCCCTCACTTACGAGCGTTGATATGTTCCAGGCATTGTTATATGTATAGAACTTGACAAAAATTCCCAGCTTCCCAGAGCTCCCATTCTGGAGAGGGTGACTGACGTAAACAGTGGCTGTAGTAAATGAGTGAATTATGCAGTAAGTAGGAAAGAGTAAGTGCTGTGGAGTTGGGAGTGCGGAGGGGCACAGAGCTGGGTAAGGTGACTCAGATATTCTGGCTGCAGGAGAGCTGCAAGAGACAGGACCTAAATCAAACCCAGATCACCTATGGCTTCACTCTGGTACTTTTCATTCTTTAGTTTCAACATGCAATTTTGAATGGAAGGAATAATGGAAAGTAAAAACAAGCTTCTGTTTTTACTTATTGAGTACTTAATAAGGGCAAGTCCAGCTCAGCCATAGAGGGCAACACCTGACTGCCATTTTCAACGTCTGGTTTAAAGGAGGTGATAGCATTCTGAACAGCCAGCCCTCCAGCTACACAAAGCAGAAATACGCATGAACCACCTTATAAGAACAAGAAAAGCTCAGCAGAAAACAGAGGGGTTTGAACTTACGCAGTCCGCTGCAATTTCCTGACATCGATCCAGAAAGGTTTGATCAATAAGGTTTTTGATTCTTTCTTTCCCCGAAATATGAATAATTACCTACAGTCTGGTGGATTTAACATATTTAAGAAGTTGATTTCTTCTCTCTCGAGGATTGTGGATGTTGTTTACTTCCCTTGCGATCGAGTATGAAGTTCATTGTTGATTTCTTAAACTTCTGGTCACTCATAGTTACTCATTGAACTAACTCCCAGTTCCTTCTGCTGTGGAATTTGGTTTTAAAAAGTGGTTACCAGAAATATGTGTAAGTAATTCTGCAACTTCTGCTTGTCAGAGTCTGAGATACGTTAAAGAAGTAAAAAGGCAGGAAGTGCAATGGAGAGAGAGAGGGAATTTGTCCTGTGTTGAGTGTATGTATTCGTCCTACATCTGGTTATGTGAGGTGCTTGTTGGAATGCAGATTCTTCTATTTTTCATTGAAGTATAGCTGATTTACAATATTGTGTTAGCTTCTGGTGTACAGCAGTGATTCAGTTAAACATACTTTTTTTTTTCTTTTTCATTATAGGTCATTACAAGGTATCGAATATAGTTCCCTGTGCTCTACAGTTGGACCTTGTTGTTTATCTATTTTATATATAGTAGTTAGTATCTGCAAATCCCAAACTCCTAATTTATCCCTCCCCCACCTTTCCCCTTTGAGAACCAGAAGTTTGTTTTCTCTGTCTATGAGTCTGTTTTATAAGTAAGTTCATTTGTGTCTTTTTTTTTTAGATTCCACATATAAGCAATATTGTATATTTGTCTTTCTCTCTCTGACTTATTTCACTTAGTTGGATAATCTCTAGGTCCATCCATGTTGCTGCAAATGGCATTATTTCATTCTTTTTTGTGGCTGAGTAGTATTCCACTGTGTATGTATATATACACAAATCACAACTTCTTTATCCAGTCATCTGTAAGTTGCTTCCATGTCTTGGCTATTGTAGATAGTGTGCAGCTATGAACATTGGGGTGCATGTATCTTTTTGAATTAGAGGTTTTTTCTCTGGATATATGCCCAGGAGTGGAATTGCTGGGTCATATGACGACTCTGTTTTCAGTTTTTTAAGGATCTGCCACACAGTTTTCCACAATGGCTGCACCAAATTATGGAATGCAGTTCTTGGGCTTAGCCCCAGAGCTCCAGATTCCAAATCTTTGGAAGGTTGAGCCTGAGAATCTGGGTGGTTAATAAGGTTCCTGAGTGACTTGAACCCACTGGGCCTTGTGAACCATGGATCCTGGTATCAGAAAGGCCCAGATTTACATCCTGATGTTCATTGTCTGGGGTGCTCCGAGGGTCTCTTCTAAGGGTCTCTGCATGTTGGCTTCTTTGTCTATCAAGCCTTGTAACAAGGAGAAGACGTAGGAATTCAGACCCACATGCTGTCTTTCCACATGCTGTGCTGGGCCAGCAGGAGAATTCTTCAGAGCTCTTAACTGTGACATTTTAACATAATATTCTGTTCCTATTTTTTAAGGCTGCTTTTGTCCCTTTGTTTTCCTAAGGGAAATGCGGGCATTTGTTTCTGCTCCTTTTCTTTTAACTTAGGTTCCTATAATGCATGTATTTGTAGTCCAAGGAGGCAAGAAAGAGAATCAGGACAGACTTGTGCTTTCCAGGCCCTGCCACGTGGACCTGGGCAGGCCCATGTCAGGCCCACAAAGATGAGCCAGCAGTTCTTTGTTTGCACTCTGAGCATAGCCCTTTTATCATCTGTGGTCCCATCTGAATAGCTTTTCTTAAAGGATAAAGCATATTATCAGCGCCCAAGAAGCAACCTGTAATTATGGGCCCTCGGGTGGACACAGGTACTGTTTAAAAGCTCTGAATGAAAGAGAAGCTTAGGAGGTTTGTGCTGTTTACCTAGACCTTGGAGCACTGAATGAACTTACTTTTTATGTGATTGGCTCTTATTTTTCCTTCATTTTTAAGATGACAAAAGTAGTACATGACCATCATACAATATTCAAATGATACAAATATATTAAATAAAAAATGAACCCTACCCCACATCAACCACTCCAGTTTTCCTTTCTTCTATTCCTTCTAGATTTTTCTAGACATATATAAACATATATGATTACACACACATACAGAGTAATTAGGACTCTTTCGATTGTAAATGAGACCAACCCAATTCAAGAATTGTTTAGAGAAATGGGGGGAATCTCCTGACTTATACATAATCATACTTAACTGAGATGAATTAGCTTCAGGAATGGCTGGATCCAGAGTCCCCAACAGTGTAGTCTCTTTCTCTTATCTCTCCATCTCTTGGCATGGCTTCTTTCTGTGTGTCTTATTTCTCCCCCTCAGTTGGCTTTCCCCATGTGTTGGCGGGAGGAGCCCTATCTCCAGACCTGAATTTGCGCCAGATTCAAAACAAAGCAGTGCCCCAACTCCCTTCAAAAATGTGGACCTCCTAATTTTCAGAACCTGTAAATATGTTGCCTGACATGGCAAAGGAGAATTAAAATTGCAGATGGAATTAAAGTTGTTAACCAACTGACCTTAAAATAGGAATATTATCCTGGATTATCTGAATGGACCCAAAGTAATCACAAGGGTCCTTAAAAGTGAAAGAGGGAGGTAGAAGAACTAGAGACAGAAAAAGAGACGTGACAGCGGACGCAAGGTCAGAGGGATGTAATATGAAAAGAATTCGAACCACTGTGGCTGGAGTTGAAGGTGGAGGAGTGGGGCCATGAGCTAAGGAGATGGATGGCCTCTGGAAGTGGGAAAAGACAACGAATTGGATCCCCACCCCCCAACCCCCACCTCTAGCATCTCCAGAAGGGACCACAGCCCTACTGACTCCTTGAGACTTGGGTCATAGTTCTGATCTACATAATTAAGATAATCAATATGTATTCCTTTAAGCCACCAAGTTTGTGGTACTTTGTCCTAGCAGCCATGGGAAACTAATACCAGGCCCAAAAGGCAAGAGAATTTTTCACCCCAAAATCCAAATTTTAAACATCTTTGGAAGGCTTTTGACTTAGCCTAGCTTGGTTTTCAACCAGCCTCCTTCCTGGTCACCATGGTCAACAGAATAGGATGTCATACTCGCCCAGGTCTGATTACTCTGTGTGGCGGGGAAAGGGGATCAAGGGGCCGTGATTGACAGCCCTTCCCTCAGAATCACATAACAGGCATGGAAACAGAGAGATTCCCCGAAAGGAAGATCTTGTGGGTCTGTTGCTTATAGTTTGTTTTTTTAGACTGGGTTTGTGACATGTATTTTGTCCTCTAGCTTGCTTACTTCTCTTTACAACATATTTTGGAGCTGTTTCCATTTCAATTCATATAGATCCTACTTTGTTCTTCTTAGTAGCTGCCTGGTATTCCATTGGGTAGATGAACCAAACTTACTTAACCGAGTTTTCTGTTGATGGACATTTAGGATGTTTCCAGTCTTTGCTTACAAAGGAGACTGAGCATTGTGTCCTTCAGTGTATCTCTGTGCGTGTTATAGGACTTTTGTTTGTCTTTCCTTTTTCATTGTTGTTCAACATTGGTAATGTCAGGGTGTGAGGGAGCGAGGGTGCGTGTAGTGGGCTGAATACTGTCCCCTGACCCCCACCAAAATATGTCCAAGTCCTAACCCTCAGCACCTGTGAATGTACCCTGATTTGGTAATAGGTCCTTTGCAGATATAATTAAGTTAAGGGAAGAAGAAAGGAACAAAGAGGAAATACCAAATCAACTGCAAAGATAAGTTCAAAATGGCAATAAACACAAATCTATCATTAATTACTGTAAATGTTAATGGACTAAATGCTCCAGTCAAAAGACATAGAGTGGCAGACTGGATAATAAAGCAAGAACCTTCAATATTCTGCATACAAGAGACCCACTTTAAGGAAGAAGGATACATATAGATTGAGAGTGAAAGGATGGAAAAGGATATTCCATGCAAATGGAAAAGCCAAAAAAGCAGGTGTTGCAGTACTGATTTCAGACAAAATAGACTTAAAACAAAGGCCGTAAGGAAAGATAAAGAAAGACATTTATAATGATTAAAGGAGTGATACAAGATGAGGATATTACACTCATTAATATATATGCACCCAATATAGGAGCACCTAAATACATAAAACAATTACTAACAGGGATAAAGGGGGATATTGATGGGAATACAATCATAGTTGGAGATTTTAACACCACATTAACATCACTAGACAGATCTTCCAGACAGAAAATAAATAAAGCAACAGAGAAATTAAGTAATACAATAGAAAAATTAGATTTGGTGGATATTTTCAGAGCATTACACCCCCCCAAAAATAGGATATACATTCTTTTCAAGTGCACATGGAACATTTTCTAGGATTGATCATGTACTTAGGCACAAAAGAAACCTCAACAATTTTAAGAAGACAGAAATTATCTCAAGCATCTTTACTGACCACAATGCCATGAAACTAGAAATCAACAACAGAGAAACAAAGGAGAAAAAAAGAAAAGCATGGAGATTAAACAACATGCTATTAAAAATCCAATGGGTCAATGAGGAAATCAAAGCTGAAATTAAAAAATACCTTGAGACAAGTGAAAATGAAAGCACAACCACACAAAATTTATGGGACACAGCAAAGGCAGTGCTAAGAGGGAAGTTTATAGTGATACAGGCCTTCCTCAAAAAAGAAGAACAATTTCAAATAAACAATCTAACCCACCAACTAAAAGAGATCATTCTAGATTTAGTGTGGGCCCTAAATCCGATGATGAGTGTCCTTATTAGATACAGAAAAGGAGGACACACAGAGACACAGGGGAAGGCCATGTGAAAATGGAGTTGTCAGTAGCCACCAGAAGCTAAAGGAGGGGCGTGGAACAGACTCTCCCTCAGAACTTCTTCTAAGAAGCCAACCCTGCTGACACCTTGATTTCTGATATCTGGCCTTCAGAATTGTGACCGAATATGTTGTTTTAAGCCACCCAGTTAATGGTAATTTGTTATGCGGGCCCTAGGAAACTGAAACACAGGTTGTGAAAGCAGCTAGCTGTCCTGCACTCTTTCATTTGGCTTGTGGCCAGCCCTCAGTCATCTGGGAAGAGGGAGGAATGGTAGGTCAGATCACAAAAGCCATTGAGCACATAGGAGTCATTTCAATTTCCATTTCTTCTGAATGTGCTTTGTGATTCTTATCTTCCTGTGCCGTTGTGGTCAAGCAAATGATGAAATTAGTTTACAGTTTAGAGTCAGCTCCCCAAGGGTCTATTGAAGAGAGGCAGACCCAGTGTGATCCAAGTGGCAAAGCAAAGTGAAGGCTTAGGTAGAATATTCCTGTCTGGTGATTTGCAGCATCAAAGCTCTTTAGTGGTTGCACATAAGAGGAATGAGTAAATAGGCAAATGAAGGAAGGAAGGGAGGGAGGCAAAAAGACAGATAAAGCAGACTATGATTATGACCAGTGGAGACCTTTGAATGCCGAGTAGGGTGTCTTGCTAAAATTAAGCCCTTTATATTTAATTCATAAATGGCTGAAAATGCTCATAATTTCCTCGGTGTCCACTATGATGACACAAGCTGGCCGTGTCCCCACCCCACTCTCACTATTTCAAGTCAGATATTAAAATGCAGAGGTCTAAGTATCTGATTCTTTTTGATCAGTGAAGCAAACAAACAAACAAAGGCAATAAGGCATGCAGGTATACTCACAGTCCACAGGTGTGCTCAATGCCTTAGACCTTCCCTCAACTGGCTTCTGACATGTGTGAATCACCATTGGGCCAGGAGGCTCCTGCTTGGTAATTGGCAGCTGTATTTTAACTGCAGGCTTGAATGTTTGGGGGAGTGGGGGGTGGGGGGAGAAAGAAAGAGCAGATGTTGAGATGCCTGTTTCCAGGGTATATCGTGTATCACTGCCCATCCTTAAATCTCCTGAAGGAGACAGAGCCAGTCATGGAAAGTCATGGAAAATGGACCAACTCTAAGAAATTTCTGCCTGTGGTCTCTGCCGGAGCATAGCATAGTGCCTGTCTTTGGCTCTCTGCTTTCCAGCACATACATGGCCTTGGCTCCTGCCACTCTCTTGTCTCGGTTTCCTTCCTGTCATCCAGGCTCATTACAAATGCTACCTCCCGTCTTCCTACCCTGGAAAGAACTTCGAGAGAACACATCACAGATCTTATTAAATTGGAATAATTGATACACATTGTAGGATAAGGCCATGTGGGACCAGTAATGGAGTAAGGACGTAAACTAACGACAACGAGTATTGGAACAACCAAGAACTGCAGGTTCCCAAGTGAGCATTTCTTCTCTTTGTGCGTCCTCTCGAGCTCCTGAGGAATAACCTTCTGCTTTTAGGATGCCTGAGATGTGCTGTTCTGATAGCCTCTGATGCGCCTGTCTTTTCATTGCATTTAAATTTGGTCCCACGGCAGGAGCCATCAGCCCTCTAAAGCTTCCCCCAAAAACGTGCATCTGTCATGTATGTTTAATGCTTTCCCTCTGTTGCAGAGATAAATGTCATCGGTAATTCTGATTGGCAAGTCCAATGTTTAAGGCTTTTGGAATGATGTGAATCCTAGGGTCACAGGAATCGTTCTGCATTCAAATATGTACAAAGCGTAATTAAACAGATTAATGGTGTGTGTTTCTAGAAACAATATGGTGGTGTTCAATTTTCCAGCAGCTTCCCTTCCTCCATTTCTACTACTTTCATCATTCCTTTTCTCCCCCTTCCCTGTCTTTCCGATGTCTGATTTTTTGCTTTCAGCCTTCAAAACCTCTCTGAGCTTCTGCTGTCTCAGACTTTGCACTGAATGTCTTATCTGGACCCTCTTGTAACTGCCCCTCTGTTAATTTCATCTCCTCATTATTCAAAGGCCCCCTCATGCTTCTTCGATTAAATGTTCCCCTCTTGTCATTGCCCTCCTCACTTTGCTTAATTAGATAATATCTGAGCTGTCTTTGAAGATGCGAGGAGCCATCCCAGTGCCAAGTCGGGTGGTTGTAATTATTATCTTGAAGCCTCACATCATCAAAATCAGCTTCTTCTCTCTTATGCTTTTCTCTCTCTTAGTCATCTGGGTATCAATAATAAACACCGTCTTTCCTTAAATGGAGAAAATGGGAATACAGCTACGTCCTTTTCCCCAGCCTGCCTGTTAATAGAAATCGAAAGCATATCCATGTGCTTTTGGCCTGGGAAAATGAACAAACAGGGAAGGTTAAGACACTACAGTGAGTGTGAGGAATGGTCACTGTCTTAGAGATTTCCTAAATGGCTTCTGTTTTTATTACCAAACCAACAAACAATTGTGGCAGAGAATTTGGATGATTCAGAATAGCACACAGGTGAGGAGACCTATTACATGTGTTTTTTTTTTTTTTTGACCTTCCAAATTTTGTGTATATATTAGATTATATTCTTACTGATCTGTTTTCACACATAAAATGGGATCAACCTGAACATAATGTTTTCTAACTTACCTTTTAAACTTAATGCACTGTGAACGTTTAAATTTTCTTCCCACCATCTTGACCAAGGACCCCCTCTTCCATAGACGGACCACAACTTGTTTAACCAAATCCTCATAGGTGAACAATTAGTTCGTTTCCAGTCAACAATTAGGGCAACAGTTAATTAGACTGAAACAATGCTGCAGTCAACAGCCTTTATGCATAGCCATGTAAGTTTCTTTTTAAATAATTATTTCTTCAACAAAAATGTCTGAAGTTAGATTTCCTTTTCAAAGGGTATGAAAGCTTAGTAGACATTGGATATTTAGGAAGACACCCAGAAGGTGGTATAAAATCATGCTGCCCACCTTGGTTTGGGTTAGGAAAGGACACCCCATGTTGGAGAGTCTCTTTCCCCGTCTTTCCTCAGCTTGGACAACTAACTGGATTGGTCTTCTTTATGGATGGACGTGCTCTGGGAACGTCGGTTGGATTCTTAGAATGGTTCTAAAGAATCGCCCAGGGCTCCTCGTGACTCCTCAGCAAAGTCCCATGTCCCTGGGACTTCAGTTGTATCAGAGGCAGATTCATGGTTAAAGACCTGCCCACTGGAAACAGATACTCTGGTTTTATGCCAAATTAGAAGAGAAATTCTAAAGAAGAAAGAAGGAACATCATTGCTTATTGAGGGGGTGGGGGAGGTAATTAGGTTTATTTATTTAATTACTTTTTTTTTTAATGGAGGTACTGGGGATTGAACTCAGGACCTCGTGCATGCTAAGCACGCACTCTACCAATGAGCTAAACCCTCTCCCCCTGGAATATTAATGCTTTTGACCACTTATTCAGTGCTGACATTGTCTTCTCTTGACAATCTTATAAGACGGTGAATTTCACCTTCATTTCATAGTTGAACCAGATTCAAATCCATCTCTACCTAATGCCAAAAACCGTGGTCTTTCCTCCTGTCTATGACTCAGTTTTGTAGTTTAACTATTCAGAGCAGCGTTCCAACAGTCGTAAAGAGTCTGCTTCTAACTTAGCTCTATCAATCTTCTGTCAATGTTTTCTTTCCTTTTAAATATCAATTTGGTACGCATTTGGCTTTTCCAAATAGAAAGCAACATTTCTCTTGTTTCACATGTGGGTCATGTTTTGATTAGAATCCTGGATGTATTAAAGTATTCTTGTTTTCTCTTTACCTGAAAATGTAATATATATTCATGAAGGCTTTGAATAGTGTTACAGATGTGATATCATTTAACTTGCCTGGCAAAGTCTATTTATAAAAGCCAGACCTGCTTGTTGGGGGATGTTAACGTCCTGACTCAAAGGGAACATAACTGCGGGCTTCAGAGTGATCTGTCTACATGTGTATTGACTGAATGCCTAAGGAGAATTCCGACATCTCTAGCCACAGATGTTTTACAAACCAAACAGTAGACTGGACAAGCTTACATCCAGAAACTGAAGACTCTAGCAAAGACAAGGGCAGCATAGCACAGGGTTTGTCAGCATAGAGCAGCTTTAGAACCCACCTTACCTCTGAGTCTCAGTTTCCTTTTCTGTATAATGGGGGCAGTAAGGTTTAGTTGGAGAATCACTCTAATGGTTAAATAAGTTAATGTACTTTCAAGTGCTTAGTAGGATGCTTGGCACCCGAATTCCATCTCAGTGGATGATCGTGGAGGAAAAGGTATTTTAAGGAGCAGGAAAAAAATCATCCATTAAGTGAATTAGTGCTGGAAAAACATAAAAGGGATGTAAGAGCTAACTCTCCTAGTGTAGACATCAAGGATATAGTATCCCCTTTTTCTTTATTATAAAAAGTGCTCTGAAGACCCCAGAATTACTTGATAAAGGTAGTTTTAATTAATTACAGTAGAAATTCTTTACTTCTTTTGGAGCCATGTTCCCTCCTCACCAATTTGAGAATCTGATGAAGCTTTGAATTCTCTCCAGAAACATGCACATTCACATCACATTCTGCAACTTCAGGGTTGCAGGTTAAAGCTGCCCCCAGACATAGAGGTTGCAGGACCCAGTTTCATTTATCTGAACAAGGTCAGAAGGAAGAGGGCTCTAATTGGGAATACCCAGCCCCAAAGCCAGAGATTCTAATCGTTGTCATAGTGCTGGACACATTGTGTGCCCTTGAGCACTTATCATGTAGAAAGGCAGACCAAAGGGGGAATGAGCGAGTACAGCGCAGTGGGCAAGGGTGACAATACGTATATACAGAAAGGAATGGTTTCACATGCAGGTTGGGAAGGGAGGGCTGCGGGCATCACGAGAACAATGCCTCTCTAGGCTGATTTCACCAGTGCAGCCGTGGCCCCAGGGTCATTCAGAGTCTCGGGAGACTCTCAGGACCATGTGGCCTGCATTCTATCAAAACCAAAGCCCAAGATCACGGGTAACTCAAAGAATCACCCGTGTCCTCCCCCACTGAGTCCATCCTCTTTCTCTATGTGAGAGAGACGGAGCAGGGGATGTGGGTGAAGGGAAACTCACCAGGAGACATGCCTTCATCTTTGCTTGATAAGTTTTATCTCATCTATATTATTCTGTAATGCTTAGAATACCCATGCCTTCAAATTCTTGAATTCTTGATTCCATATAATGAGAGGCAAGAACAGACAGACCACTTCACCTTGCACACACAGCCTTGTTTAGGGAGGATTCTGACTGTGTCCCAGGCCTGGAAGCCTGCTTGCTCAGCAGGGGGCTCCAACATGGACAAACAAGAAAGGAGGAGGTACTACAGAAATGACTTGGCCATTCGGCGATGCTCTAGGGAGTGTGGAAGCAAAATTAGAACAATTCTCCACGTTCAAATGCTTTGCTAACTCCATTCACGTTAGCCCATCACTGCATAGGATTTTCCTTTAGACACAGTGAAATTCAAATCATAGCCCTACCCCCTGCCAGCCCTGGACAAATGACCTAACCTCTCTGAATACTGAGATAACGTGCACTGAATGCCAATTCTGTCCATGGCACTGTCCTGTTTTACGTATGTGGACTCAGCCCATCCTCAAAGCAACTCAATGAAGAAGGAATTATTATTATTGCCATTGGACATTGCTCAGGATCACAGAGCCAGTGGGCAGAGCCGGAAATGGAGCCCAAGCTATTCAGCCCCAAGGCTGGAACCCTCACTCCCATGGGCCAGTTTCACCATTTGTGGAAATAGGAAGATGCTGCCCATTCTTCAGGGTGGTGGTTAGGGTTAAACAAGATTGGTTTTGGCAGTCAGTGAATAGTAGGACCTCTGCCCATGAAGGGAATCCTTTTGGAAGAATCCACAGGCATTGAGAAGTCAGGATGGCCACAGGAAGTACACGGTCACACATCACTGACCACAGCAAGCCAACCCACCCTGTATATCAACAGTGCTTTTCATGTGTTCCTTGTTTTTCATCTTGCCACCTTCTCTTCTCCATTGCTCCCAAGTGACTGTTTAAGGAGGTTTAAACGATGACATTTCATTTTCTTGGGATCTTCATTTCTGGCTACCATGATCCCTCTTAGCAAAGGTTGTGGCTTTTCTGAAAGTGGTCTGGGTTGATACGTTTCATTTCAATTGCATTGTGTTCTTTCAAAGGTAAATGATCAGAAATCATTGTCGGAAAGTCAAGAATGTACTCAGAGGCAGACAGCCAATACAGTTTTGTTTGTGGCTTTAATTATTGTGTTGATGTGCTTAGGTTTTTTGGATTGCTGTTCTTCTTGGTGAAAGGAATTGAAGATGCATAACTAACTCTTCAGTAAACATTTATGAGCCCTCGTTTTGTGTATAATGCAGGGTTAGTGCTGAGTGAAGAGACAGGCACCCAGAGAAATCAGACCTGAAGCTAGTCTGTAGAGCGGGGCCAGGGGGTGGTGGGAAGATGATAGGCTGAAAGAGATAAATAAGACAAAGTGACCCACTGCCGATTAGAAAGGCTATGACGGTTCACAGAGGAGAGATTTCTTCCATCTGGAGTGATCATGGAAGGCTTCCCGAAGGTGGTGGCAATTGAATAGAACTTTGAAGGACATAGAGAATCTAGACTAGGGTATGGTAAACCAGAAAGGGTGAAGGACACGCCAACTCTGCAGGATGTACCCGGAGAGTAGCATATAGTAAAGAGACTTTATGAAGGCGGTTAATTTTTATAAAGAAAAAGGCCTCATTTGCTGAGGTAATAAATAGGGAATGGGTCAAATTAGTATCTCTGACTTCATTTCTTGCCATTCACCCCTAGTTCACAATTTCTCCTATATGATACTGCCTCAGGGCCTTTGCACTTGCTGTTCCCGTTGATCTGAACACTTTTCCCAGATCTTTGCTTGGCTGGTTCTCTTTTGTCTTTCACTTCTCAGTTCAAATAGCCTCTCTTAGAGAAATTCTGACCTCTTTGGCGAGGTTGTCCTCCCTCACCACCCCATTCATGCCACCCCCACCCACCCCCACACACATACAACTCCCTAGCTGTAGCTTACTGTAATAGAATCCTTGTTTCTTTTGTAGCACTTTACACACTGTCTTGTTTAATCCTCTGTGCCTGGTGCCAGGAATCTCACATCCAGTGTGTTCCTATTCCATGCCCACCCATGTAAATACACCACTTTAAATTACTAGTTTTTATGTGATCATAAAAAACCTGAAATTCTTGATTTCTCCTTCTATAAAAGTGGAGGTGACAATGCTGACTTCCCTCAACGCGGTGGTTCTCAGCCTGGAGCATGGTAGGATCACCTGTGGGGCCTTTGAAAATACAGATGCCCAGATCTTACACCAGACCAGGTGAGCCCAAATCTCTGCAGGTGAGGCCTGGGCACCATCAGTAACTTGTCAGAACTCCCCATGTTGTTCCAGCGGACAGCCCCCACTGAGGCCACTGCTTGGGAAGGAGAATTCAAGACGATATGTGCCTCGCCTCCATTTGCTCTGGCAGGGTGTGGTGAGGGGCAGGATCCAAAGCAAGGAGACACAGTCTGGAAGGCAGAAGCAATGCAGGTTTCCTTCATTTCACCAAGGCTAAAGGTGTGTCCACTGTGTGCTACGCACTGTCCAAAGGGGGTGCAGAGAGTAAGGAACCGGAGAGAATGGTGGGCGATGAACCCTTTGCCTCCTCTGAAATGCTGCCATCTCTTGGAGACAAGACTATTGACTGCAGGGTTTGGTCATGGAGCGAGGAGGATGTTCTAGATAGAAGGCCAGCGGAGACTTTCCTCAGATCTTCCCCGAACCAAAGGCGTTATCTCCTAGTAGTGTGTGCTAGTCGCCACCCCTTCTAGAATATGATTCCGAGTCATTGCCTTAGTCCATGAGGCTTGACGTGCTCTTGTTCTTGCTTCTGTCTCCAACCTCATTTCCTACCACTCCTCCCCTCCTTCGGTCCACTCCAGCTGCCCCCCTCCCCGCCTCCCCAACGGCCTTGAGACACCATCGAAAGCATTCCCTTCTCTGGCCCATGATGCCTGCTCTTACCTGGGCTCACTACGCCTCTGCCTCCAGGTGGTTGCACGATTTGCTCTTCCCGGTCTCTACTTAAATGACCTCTTCATCTAAGTAATACCCTGATTGCTCTCCATCTCTTTGCCCTGCTGCATGTGCTTTAGAGCTTTTATTGTAGTATATTCACCGTTTAGCTGTTCAGTTGCCGCTTACCCTAATAGAGTGTAAGCCCGAAGAGCTGGCATCGTGTCTTTGTGGTTCAGTGCTGTATCCCTAGCTCCTAGGGTGCCTGGTACAGAGCGGATGGTGCTGTATCCCTAGCTCCTAGGGTGCCTGGTACAGAGCGGATGGTGCTGTATCCCTGGCTCCTAGGGTGCCTGGTACAGAGCGGATGCTCAATAATATTCTTCGAACAAATGGATTTAAGAAGGTTTTACTCTCATTGTATTCATATATGTGTTTATCTTCTATTAAAAGCCAGTGAGACTAGACTTTTAATTCGAAGTCAATGGTCTACTTTTTAAGTGAGTTCACGTCAGGAAAAGGGGGAATCAATTTAAAGAGAAATAGTTAAGTCAATGCAAGTATAAGTGGTCCACAGATGGGATGTAACTCTTGAGAGTGATGAGAATGACTGACGTTTGGAAAACACTGGTCAAGAAGCAGATCAGGAGACTAAAAGGAAG
Source organism: Camelus bactrianus (assembly GCF_048773025.1). NCBI lineage: Eukaryota > Metazoa > Chordata > Mammalia > Artiodactyla > Camelidae > Camelus > Camelus bactrianus. The sequence continues at coordinate 23,120,934 of NC_133555.1, read as the reverse complement.
AAGAACAAGCCGAGATGGAAGAGGGTATCATGTAGTCATCTCAGCTGCAGTCTCAGCGATGCCCCCAGTAGCAGTCTCTCGCAATGTGGCGGTAGAGTTCATCTGGCCTTTACCGAGCATCAGCTATGAGCTCAGAGTGGTGGGGCTAAATGTGATTTAGAATCCAGTCCCACTGCCAGAGATAAACCTCAGAGAGAGCCACCATGGTAGTAGAAAGCAAAATGAGATCGGTGCTCTATGCAAGGCCCCAGGAGACCACAGAAGGACGGCATTTGTTTCTCTGGAGGTCATCAGGAAATCCTGCCCTGTGTACAGAGGAGAAATCTGAACGGGGCCTTCAAGAATGGGCAAGATTTCAACAGGCAGAAATGGGGGCCAAGGCATTCCAGACTGGGGAGACAACTGGAGCAAGGCCAGGCTGGATAGCAGCAAACAATGCAGGGAAACGCGCTCACAGGGCGCAGTGGAGAACTCATGGATCACTTGCAATGTGCCTGCTTTCATCTCTCCTTGTATAACTTACTCCACGTGCGTCATCCACAAGGCATTTCAGATGATTGTGTCCACGTCCTCAGAGAGAGGAGCTTCAGGAAGGCGTCTCTGCTTCCAACCTCAATTTCGCTCTTTATGTCTACAAAGAAAACACCGGGAAAACCCCATCCTGTCATTTCCACTGTGAGCACACAAGCAAGCAGCCATCAACCACTGCTCTAGATTAGCATTAAAGGCATGGAAATAAAAACTCCTGAGAATGGGGGCATCGCTTGCCAGAGCCCTGAGAAGCTCTGCGGACCCGGAGCCGCTCTCCATCAGCACCAGGAATCCAAATAAATCCACTCTTGGAACGATCAAGGGTCTACCCCAAACAAAAAGGCTCTTACTGAAGTCCTTCATCTCAAGCGGGGGAAGAATCCTTGAGAAGAGATTTCCCCTGACAGCCAAATGCATAAGCTTCCCCACTCCCTTTCCTCAGCAAGCCCCTAATGGGTAATTCATGTCCTTTGTGTGGCTTTATCCTGCTCTTTGCAGTAAGGTGCCCCCCACCACCCTCTGCCGCCACCATGTGTCAAGCTCATGACCTCGGTGATCAATTGTAAAGCTTAGTATAATTTAATGTGTCACTTTATCATCCCAGTGTGCTTCAGAGTTAACATCCTACTTAATTTTCTTAAAGGTCTTTGTCTTGAGTTACAGCATGGAACAGAAGATTCTAGGGATGTTGTGATAGTAAATAATGCATAGAGAAATGAGCCACTCTTCCCAGTGGCTCAGAAGCTCATGCTGGTTCCTAGCTCTCTTCCCACATGCTAGTAATGTCTCATTTCAAGAAAACGTCCACTTTGAAGAATAACTACAGGTGAGATTGTCTGTCTCTGCCTGTCCATCTGTCTCTGTCTGTCTGTCTCTCCCTCCCTCCCTCCCTCTCTCTCTCTGAATTAAAAAGCAATCCGTGAAGTGAATCTCTCTTGATCTGCCTTCGTCATTAACATCTCATTTTAAACCAGAGTGCGTTTCACAGAATGTTAACGGCTATTACACAACCTTAATTTGGAGTCAAGTAAACTTTAGGGAAAACTGAGTTAAACAAAGTTAAGGAGGTATATTCACTGAGGTCATGGAATGAGGCTTTTAATAGGTGGCTCTACGCTCTTAATGTTCAAGAGGGCTGTGTCATTTGCAGCATTTCCCAAATTGAGCCTTTCCATGGGACCCTTTTTGGATGTAGCATCTGGACAGACACGAGTTCATCAGCTAAGTGTTAAACGAGCAAAAAGGGGTCCATCTGGGCAACAGATGCTCAGATGTCCCCCCGAAGTTCCAACCCCTGGCCAGTTACCATTGTTCCTTGAAAAACCACTAGGTAGGTTAAGTCACGGGAGTCGTGTTGAACTGGGAAGAGAGGCGGGAACAGTCCCTGCATTCCAGTCTGGCTTTGCTCCACATTTCTCATCTGCGTAGCAGGGTAACAATACCCACCTCGCAGAATTGTTAACGGAATTGTCGACATGACTGACTTGGAATAAGGTAAGTAAAAACGCCGAGCTTAGTAGCAGGTGGGAAGCATATTATTCAATTAATAGTCACCGCCATGTCACTGTCCTCCAGGGGCCGCTTCCCAGGGTGTCCCGTCTGTGCAGTCTCGCAGGAGCTTGTTACCGTGCAGGCTGTGATTCAGGTCTGGGGTGGCGACTGAGGTCCTGTGAGCTTATTCTCCTCGTTTGCCGACTGTGCTTCGAGAAGCAAGCATCTCAGAGATACAAGATGAACATTACACGGACTCAGCTTTTAAAGAGTTATATGGAGAAAAGTTAGACATGCAGTCAGCTAGCTAAATGGCAAGCGGAGCGCTGATGCGAACCATCCACTTCGGATGCCGTTGTTGTCCTCGCTCACCCAGAGTCCCAGGTCCTGGCTGCGCCAGGGTGACCACACACTCCCAGAGGTGGGACAGCACCCGGGAAACGTAGGAGATGCTCAGGGGGTGCAGAGCGAAAGACGAGGTGAAGAGGAGGAGGTAGGTATTAAGAGCACCGCCAGCCTGGACGTCCGAGTCACAGGTATCAATAAAGCGCGATCACGGGCAGTTGTAAGCAAATGCGTTACGAGCTTCCCAGGGCTGCCATAACAAAGTACTGCAAACTGCATGGCTTCAAATGACAGAAATTTATCCTCTCACAGTTCTGGAGTCTAGAAGTCTGAGATCAAAGTGTCAGCAGGGCCGTGCTCTCCCTGAAACCTGGAGGGGAATCCTTCCTGGCCTCTTCCTGGCTCCTGGCGGTTTGCCGGCAATCCTTGGCATTCCCTGACTTGCAGCTGCATAACTCAGTCTCTGCCTGGGTCACCACGTGGCGTTCTCCCTGTGTCTCTGTCTTCACATGGCCATCTTCTTCTAAGGGCACCAGTCATATTGGACTGGAGGCCCACCTTCCTCTAGCATGACCTCATTTTAGCTGATTACATCTGCAGTGACGCTATTTCCCAATGAGGTTACAGTCTGAGGGCCTGGGAGTTAAGAATTCAGCCTATCTTTTTCTGGAGGACTCAGTTCAGCCCATAACAGCATATATGTGTGCACTCACTGAACCCAAGCAATCTCCTGTGCGGCATCAGATAAACTTCCAAAGTGACTTTTTCCCGAAGAGTACTGGGAACATATGAAGGGCCGTAGGGCTGGAGACCCTCTGCCTTCTCCATCTCCATTCCCTCCCAAGTATGAAAAGATCTTTAGGACATCCTAGGGATCATTGACGGAGCTGGAATTCAGGACACTGAGGCTGGGAAAATCAGGGCGACATTAGAATTCCCACTGAAGCCTCCTTTCGTTTTTCCTGCTTACTTCTGCAGAAATGTTACGTCATTCGCAAGGAGCTTCTGGGTCCCAGTAGCCCCCTCCCTAATGTGTTCACACAGCAGGGTCCAGTCAAATAATGACATACAAAAGACTTTCTCCCTGGACTCTGTAAGAAGCAGTGGCCTTCCATTTTTATTCTTTTACTCTTTCTTCTCCAGCGAAAGACTAATGTAAACACTGTTCACAATGTGGATTTTGTAGGTGGGTGACAGGGCAGTGGGCTACCTATTTTATCGAATTAAGCCTTCCTTATGAAAAAAATGGAACTTAAAAAAAAATGGCTTTCTCTCTTCCAATTTTCCACTCTCTGGCTAGAGGGAGGAATTCATTGTCACCTAGGTACACAACGTTTTGTATTCCAAATAACGCTGCTTCCCAGTGTCTTAGAGGTTGCCGGCATGAAAGGAGCATTTCCTGCAAAACCCACGCCAGCATGGCCCTGAGCAGTAATAAGTTTTTCAAGCCTGTTCTGTCAGACTGATTGTCCATCCCAGATTTATTCGGAGCATCCTTTATGTGTTAAAATAAAGAAGAAAGTTGGCTGCATTATGTGGGCAGAAGAAAGGGAGGTGTGGAAATAAAAGGACATGAAAGGAAGATGTGTTTTCAAGGAGGCCGAGAACAAGTTGCAGGCTTGGTTATCGCTGCAGCCCCATTTGAAGAAAATAAACCCAAGTGGGGACTTGGAGGTGGTAGTTAATTTTAAGCGCTATTTAAAGACTGCTAAGAAACACACTGGCCCCCAGTCCGGTCAGTTGTCCCTTGGTCCCACTGAGTCAAAAGATGCAGACGCCAGGCCCCAGACATACGAGGCACAGACCAGCAAGGTTTGCCATCCTTGTGCTCTCAGTCCTGGCCCAAGCAGTTTAGCACTTTGCCCAAGAAGGCATAAACCTTGGCAACTGTAATACACCACGCCTAGAGGAAAAGTACCATCTTCTGCAGGCCAGGCTTAATTTTGCAAACTCCATTTCTTGGAGATATCTGGCCACTTGGCAACTTACAGGAGGATTAGTCGGCTTGAAATTTCATCTCCTCCCCTGAAATCTTCCCCAGTCCTTCCAGCCGGAGTTAATCCCGGCTCCTTTGTGCTCGTCTAGCGCTGGGTCTGCTCCTCAGTTGTAGCTCTTATCACAGTTTCTGTGGCATTCCCGTTATTTCCGTGGCTCTCATCTCCCCTCCTAGACTCCAGGCTCTCTAAGGAACAAGACTCCGTCCTAGTCATTTTCGTTATTTCTAGCCTCTAGGACAGGGATGTCCTCACTAGATATTTATTGGCAAACAGAAGGATGGAAGGGAAAGAAGGAAAGAAGGATTTTGTTCGTTATCAAATGTCACTTTCTCATCACACGTGGTCTCAGTGAGTTCCTTTGAAGGAGAGTTCTCTGGAATGCTTAAGAGATTCTGAAACTTAAAAGGGATGGGAGAATGCCAGGGGAATTTACGGATGGGCCTTTTGGGAGACTTGAGTTAACAAACAAATATATATGGAAAACTCAGTATCAGTAGCCCTGCTTCTTTTGGAAGGTCCGGGGGTGGGCAGGGGTAGAGGCAGACTTTGTGTCACTAGGAGTTTTTGAGCACGCAAGTAACAGAAATTGCCTTTGAGTAACAAAAGTGAAGTCACCTATTGGAAGGTTTTAGAGAAGTTCACATAATGAAAGGGAACACCTGAAGAACTGGGCTCTGAAGTACAGGAAACGCGGCCGCTCCAGGCACGTATGCTAAGGAATGGCTTTAATTCATAGTTCAATCCGTGTCCTGCTGTAGGAGTGATTCAACTCAACGCCTCATCCCCTTCTTACGACATGCCACTCAAGGTCCAAAATCCAGAAAAATAATCTAGTTGTCTGCATTGGGCCGTACATCTACTCCACTTGGCTTGGAAATGTCCCTTTCGTAGAAGAGGTGCAACCCTCCAAGAGACGTGATTCCACCAAGGAAATCAAGGTGCTGTTAACAAAAGAAGGGAGAATGAGGGCTTGGCAGCCAAAGCACAGCTCATGTCCCCTACAATCTTGCCTTGGAAAATGTACAGATTAGAAAACGACTGTAAGGAACGAAACTCCCTCATGATGATTGGAAAGGACGAGACACTAGAAAACTTTTATTTATTAAGTAGATTAGACTTGAAATTCAAGCACAATACCTTTGGACAAGTGCTGTCAAATAGTTTATCCACTGTTCACGTTGCCCACATATTTCAGGAGATTCTTTTACCTGTTAAATTACTTAGAAAGCCAGCCTTCTTTATAGAAAGATGGAAGGACCAACCTTGGAAGAAGTCATCAAATGATGACTAAATCAGACGTTAGAATGGATGAGACATGAAGGTCACTGAATGTCTATCAACACGTTTCTACTTTCTCATGTGGGTATGGCACCATGTTACAGCTAGGAGGAGAGATGTGTAAGCTGAGTTTAGTTGGTGAAATAGAACTCTAGGCGTTGCATCATTGTCCATTTCCAGTTTCCATAATTAACGCGTGAAGATGACGTTTTGTCAACAAACTCATCATGCATCTTCTGCTAACACTCTAATCGTAAATGTGAAAAACTGAAAGCTAAACGTCTAGGCCTTTTAAGTGCTTCTGGGTATCAGATGCTCTAATAAGGTCTTTACATGCATTTCTCATTTAATATTTATAAGAACCCGATGAGGGTGGGTACTCTCAGTATTAGGAAAAGAGGAGTCAGAGAAATTACATAACTTGCCCAAGGCTGCACAGCTAATAAGTGGCAGAAAGTAAAATAATAATAAAGTGAAATACAGAAAATACTGATGTGGAAAATGAATACGCTACACACACATTGAGGCATATATTTACGAATGTAATTCTTAACTTTAGAAATTGTTTTTCTGAGGCGTTTAGATGAATATGCTTACAAAGGGCAGGTTCTCAATAAATGCATATTCAGGCAGGAATTTATGATGTGATTCTAAAAATATGACTTCCAGGAAATTTTTGTGGGTAGGAAAAAAGATCCATCAACATAAAAGAGCTTTTTATATAGAACATGATGACCTGTGATTCCTTCTACTGACTCTGAAAATGGTTTCCAGTTGTTATGACTGATTTGAGAGAAAAAAAAAAAAAACTGATTACTAATTTTTCCACCCTTGGGTCTGTTTGCCTCTTGAACAGTTTATTAAAGGCAGTGGTATAATGTAGTTCTCTGACATTTTTTTAAAATCAGAATAATTGAGAAAATGTGGTATTGGCATCAGGATTGACATACAGACCAATGGCTCAGAGTCGAGTCCAGAAATAACGTGAGGTGCTGAGTCCTCAAGTGTCCCAGGATAAACTGAGCTCCCTAAGACGAGCAAGCATTTCTTCCTATCACATGGAATACTCCTGTGCAATTAGAAAGCTGTATTGCAGAATCCTAAAACATTTCATTGGAGCATTTACCCTTGGCTGTCAATAAACCCAAGATATTTTAAGAGTTGAAATCGTGACTCTATTGTGGGGCGAAGTAGACCCTCTGGTGAATAAATTTCATCCAGATTCAGTCCTTCCAGTACAATCTCTCTCTCCTCTACTACTTAACCCTATTGTGGTTTGAAACATCTGAACAAAGTTACCACATAGACCAGTGGATTAAGAATGTACAATGAAGCTTGATCGATAAGACTTTTTGACACAAATCCCAATATTTAAGCAGCTGACGGCATCTGAGTGATAAGAAATCACCATCAATGAACAATACAGACCCTCCAAAAATTCCCTTCACGGAGTTTACATTTAGAAGTGGAAGAGATATAAGAGAAAATACGAGGGGAAATAATTGCAAGCAGAGGGAATAATTCGTGTCAAGGTGAAATGATGTTCGGCAAATTGAAGGCGAGCAAGGTGACTGGGACATAATGAACGTCAGACAGCGGTACGATAATTAATATTAATCCCTGCAGCAGACAGACTTACTGGTCACAATTCTTCACACCCTCTTCCCCAAACTAGTTTTTGCAAACCACCCTTTGGTCACCATGGTCACTCAGAGACAGTATATTTCCTTGCCCACTGGTGTTGAGCACGGCAGGTGAGTTGCTTTTGTCCATGGAAGGCGGGCAGAAGTAAGGGTATGTCATTTTCCAGACGAGACCTTAGCAAGCATGGTGCGTCCCTGGCTTGCCTTCCTGTGCTCTGCCAACAGCAAAGGAAGACCCACCCACCCCCCCCAGGTAGATGTGCCCCTCTTCATCCTGAGGGCCAGAATTCACATGAACACACGAAGCAGAGCTACCCCAGCCAACCTGGAGACACAAGGGCAGAAGCCGGTGGTGGCTGTTTTAAGCCACTGAATTTGGAGATGGTTTATTATGCAGCGTGATCATGGTGACAGTTACCTGACTAGAAGCTTCAATACTAACCTTACATACAATTAGTATGCCTTTCTCCTTTCCACTTTATCATATAATCTATACGTTGCCAAGGCATTTCTGAAAATGACAGGTTGTTTGTAAATCATAAATAAAACAAGCATGAGCCTGGCTATTTTATTGGAAAGAATAAACTTCATCTGACCAGACTTCTCATTTATTCTAGCCACTTGTTTAGTAGAAGGAAGACAAAGGCCCTTTCTCTTTTCCTCACTTCTGTTTCCACCTCTGCACCAGGACATATGTTCTTTCAGATCTCTAGTTTGAAGGTTTTGCATTACAAAAAAAAAAGAAAAAAATGCACAATTCTGTAGCTTTTAATGTGTATTTTGGCATCTTCGTGGGTTGGTACCAGTCACTCAAGAGAATGGGTGATTCCTCAACAAAGTGAAACCCACCAAGCGAAGTGTCAAGTTATTTTTTTATAAATGAACCACAGTTTATGGCTCATTTTCACAAGTTACAATTCCGAGGCTAAATTTTCCAGAAGGGGGTCAAGCTTTCATGCATGTGTATCCCAAACTTGAACCTAAGGGGACTGCAAATAGAAAATTAAGCCCATCAGCTGTGGTGAGAAATATCACAGGACTTCCTTGTCTTGAAGCTAAATATTAAAAAAGTTTTTTCTCAAAATATACCAGTTATTCAGCAAGCAGTTCTCGGGTGCATGTCCACAGAACATGCCAAGCAATACAGAGGGGAGGGGTGGGATGGCCAAATGGGTCAAGGGGTCAAAAGGTGCAAGCTTCCAGTTATAAGATAAACAAGTCCTGGGAGTATAATGTACAGCATGGTGGCTGTCGTTAACAACACTGCATTCTATACTTCAAACTTGCAAAGAGAGCAGATCGTAGAAGTTTATATCACAAGAGAAAAAAAAATAGTGACTGTGCATGGTGTTGGATGGTAACTAAACTTATTATGGTAATAATTTTTGAATAGATGCATAAATCAAATCATAATGTTGTACACCTAACACTAATACCGTGTTATATGTCTATTACATCTCAGTTCTAAAAAAAAAGAATGTGATCCCTGCCTTAAATAATGGTACCCTGAGAAATGACTTGAACAATTGAAAGTGCTGGGAGCTATCTGAATTTGGGTTCCCTTCCAGGCAGACCTGGTGACACAGACTTGGGCACAGGGAGCTCATATGTGAGGTGATCCCAAAAGGCACAAGCAAAAAAGTGGAGGAAGTAAGACCGAGGAGGGAGAAGAGCCCCCAGAATTTGCATGAGTGAGCCGGTTTCCTCTCTGGGCAACTAGAGCCCATCCTGCTGGGATCCTCTGTGCAACTGTGTGGGACACACCCAAGAACCCTCAGACCAGGGGCCAAGGATAAAAATCTGATGGTTAAAGGCTGCATTCAAAAGGCTTAACTCCCCCACACTTCGAACTGTGCTTGCTTGAACCAGAGCAAGCTTCCTCCAGCCGAGGGAGGCCCTGAGACAGAGAAGAGAGGGTCAGGTGGAAGGTTTTTCAACCAACGTCCACAGCAGCTGCCTGAACTCAGGTAGGCCGGGGAGACACGCTGCAGGACATCACCTGTCTCCGCTACAAGGTGCACAGTTACTTACTCCACTACATGTAACAGTAGTCAGTATTTCCCAGGCACCATGTCAATAAACTTTTTACAGATAGTGTATCATTTAATGCTTGCAACAGCCCTGTGAGGTGGATACTGTGGTTAGCATCCTCTGCAGATGAGGAAATGAAGGAATTTGCTACGGTGACAAAGCAAGTAAACGGTGCAGGTTTGAACGTGGGTAGTTGAACTGAAGGGGTTGAAGCTACACTTTACTCGTGAAGGGCCAGGTGCAGGAAACAGAAGCAGTGGCGACTCCAAGATGGGGGAAATTGTGAGGCATGTAGTCCTCAGAAAAGGCTTCATGGTGGAAATAATACTTGAGTAGTCCTTTAAGATTGAGTAAGTGGAAATGTGCTGAAAAAGAAATGAGCCTGTGCATGGAAAGGATGGGGAGAGGGGAAGGTGGAACGGGGCTGTATCACAATGGACATGCATTCAGCAAAATATTCTCCTTGGAGAGTACACAGGGTTGGCCCTTGTGATGGAGTAGGCACTTACAATATCACATGTAACTCTATGTTCATCCAACAAATATGTATTGAGAACCTACTTAATATTTGGCTCTGGAGGTGCAAAGATGTTTTTTTAAACCCAGATATGATCTGCTAAGGAAGAGACCCATACAGTAGGTATGTGTTATTTCTGTTTTCTGGTACTGGAACTCTTTCTTGCAGTGAGTAACCCATTCATGAAGGTCACATAAAGCTCTGCTCCACTCTCCCTTGTCTTACTCCCTGCACGTGCACACGCGTGCACACGCGTGCGCACACACACACACACACACACACACACACACACACACTCGCTGAGCACCTGACGGCAGCCTGGCCAGTTAGGGCCCCCAGCTCCTTGGCTTCAGTGGTTGTTTTAGAGATGGACACATGACCTAATGTGGATTTTTCAACTGGAGCAGGGAGGGAAATTGGCTTCTGATGATCAGGGCTGCAGAGCTGACAAGAAGTGTGTGTGTATCTGCCGTCTTGCTCACCCCAGGGAGAAAGAGTAAAGCCAAGCAGAGGCAAGCAGATTTGAGGAATGAATGGTCAGCGTCCTGCCAATTTCTTTTTGAGCTCTTGGGCTCAGTCTTGATAGTAAACAAGAGATAAATTTTATCTCAAATTTCTCAACAGAAGCCCCTTTAATCCCATAGAGGAAGGGAGTTTGGTTGGGTTAGCTTTTCTTAACACGCCTTCTTATTAAATTCAACCAACCAAAGATGCAGAGTTACAATATACTGATCTTTCAATCTGCAGGACATCAGAAAGGACTAGTCCCTTTTACTTCCCTGAGTCATCACAGCCATCAGACCTACTGAATATTTACATAGGTAGGATTCTGAAATAGTTGTGTAGATTTCAAATGGATATCTGAACTTTAAGTTAATTTTTCCTTGATTGAAGGGGCCAAATCTATTGAGTCCTAAATCCTTCTAATTATAATTTTCCTTTTATGAAAATTTTCTCCTCTCACTCACTGTCTTAATCCATGTTGATCATGTTTTTTGGCTTGACACGCAGACTGTGAATGTTGGCATAGGTTGGCCACCTGTGGAATTTCTTTCACAAGATTTAGGAGCCAGAGAAGCTAAACAGAGAAATGCGAAGCTAAAAAATACTTTCAGAAAAGAATGTTTTTGAATCACGTGACATATTCAGTGTCCTGATTTATAACAACTACCTTCTCAAAAGGACACTTGGAATGAAAATTACAATCTAGAGAAGCGGTACAAGCTTGCGCAAAGAGATGGGGTAAACAGAAAAGAAAAGAAGCGGATATTACAAACTTGGAGATGCCAGTGGGCATTTCTGGGGCTGATGTCTATGCAAGATAAAGGATTAAAGGGGCGCCTGTTTTTATCTGAGGTGCTTGGGTCTCTTGTAAAGAAGCCAGACTAAAGTCAGTTGAATCAACAAATGTTTTTGAGCAGCTGTGCTAGATGCTAGGAACACGATCTAGCATTCCCTAGATCTAGGGAACTAGAATCTTTTTCTCTCTCTTTGTCCACATGTTTTCTTCCGTATTGGCCTCGTTATTTTGGAGAAGGATCCAATATGCCTGTCTTAGATCTTTAAGTTCAGGGAGTGAAACATGACAGTTGCTCAGATCTAATGTTCCAACCTAAAAATCCAAGAACTATTCAGAAAATGACGAACAGGTGCCAGATAAGCAAAAACACCGATGTCCACTACGTGGGGTTACTAAGATAAATAACTCTTGCTCCCACGTTGTAAATGTCCTCATCTTGAGGCCTCAGCCTGGGACTCCCTTTCGAGGATGAGATAAAGGATGGAGAGGTAATGAGTACATGGAATAATCATCACAATGGAACATCTAAGGCTGACCCCTCTTTTCCTACCTCTAGCCTGAGAGACCTCAAGAAATGAAGTGTCAAAGACCAGGGAACATTCATAACATGAGATAAAGGCTTTTGCCTTCTGGGTGAGGTCATGGTCAGCTGGATAGAGACTATCCAGGTAGCGCCACCTAGAGTTCTGATCCAAGAGCCCTTTATTCAGTATTTGCCAAAGACAGGGAGCTGATAGACACTCGTTGGTTGACGACAGTGGGAAAAGTGGCTAAGTGTGATGACACGGATGTAATAGGTACGCCTCACATCGGGCCATGCATGCCCATATTAAAAACGGGCATGAGAAAAAATGAAAAATTGGGGGAAAGTGAAAAAAAATCATTATTTAGAGCAGCCATTCTCAGACATTAAGTCCCAAGACCCCTCTGCATTTTTAAAAATGATTGAGGACCACAAACAGCTTTTCATTTGTATGGGTTGTGCCTATGGGTATTTAGAAGATTACCATGTCAGAAAGCAAAATGAAGAAATATATAAAATATAAGAATCTGCAAATACACATTCCATTAGCCTTCGGAACGATGGCTGTATCCCACAACATGTGGCTTCTGGATAATTGCACTGTACATTTGCAAGAGAATGAGACTGAAAATTTCAAGTAACATCTTAGTATCATTGTGAGAACCATTTTGATCTCATGAACCCCCTGGAAGCATTTAATATATCCTCAGGGGTCTTTGAACCACAGTTTGAGGAGTTCTGATCTACAGTTTTCAGGAACATTAAGTATTTCCAGGGAGCTACACGAGAATGTTGAATATCAAATTACTTGAAAGACTTATTTGTAGCAGATGTTCGCATGGTTTAGGCCTTTATTTCTAATTATCGGGGGAGGAAGCTGGATTCAGCTTCCATTTAAACATTCTGTGAATCAAGAAGAAAAAGAAATAGTAGAAGGGTTTTTTCATTTTATTTTGTTGGAAATCTTTCCAATGATTAAATACTATTTTCCTTCTTAAGACTTTTTGGACCCTTCAATGAACAGATGCGTGTCACTGGCCACCATGAAAAATTCAGTCTTTCCAGTAAAATCCCTCCAGTCGAATTCCGCTAGAATCCTAGACGTTGTACAACAACGGTCTTTCCTGGAAGATTGGCCCAAAGTGGGGTGACTTATTTGGAGACAGAAGTTCAGGAGACTGACTCGGATAAGCAGGAAGGGATTAAGCTGGACATGGTGAAGGACTGCCTGAGACCACACCCATGTGTGTGGACTAGAATGGGCAGTGGAAGGAAGCCATCTCTTCCCTTGTCCTGGGCAGCGTGAAGGACAGTGTCATTGTCAATGTTAGCTGCAAAGGCACCACATCAGCCCCAAAGAATTCTTTATCCAGGGCAAAACGGGGTGGCCCCGAGGGTCTCTACATCCATTCCCACAAGAACTAAGTAGTAAATATGCAAGAAAGCCATTTCCCTTGAGCCAGATGATCATTTTGCTGAAAGATGGGTTTTTCTCTTCTGAAATATTTCCAGTGTATTAGCTGCACTGGGCCGAGCCCTGTAGCACTATCCAACACACACACACACACACACACACACACACACACACACACACACACACACTCATCTACATTCTTACTGGCCTTCAAACTGAGAAGCATCTTCAACCTCAGACACTTGTGGCAAAATGGTTGTGGTAAAATCTCCTTGACAGCTTCGGGTTAATTGATTATTTGGCAAATTGGGTTTTCAGCCAATTATTTTTTTCTTTTTTGAGATTTAGCCAAGTCCTCACTTTTGTAACCCTGAAGATCAACTTTTGGGGGACAATTCCCGATATTTCATCAGTTTCCACTCCCGGGTTCCTCCAGCCCTACTGCCCTCATCTTCCATCTGAGCCCCCCCGTGGCTCCAGGGAAGTGAATTCTGTCCTCCCCCCACTGCAGGCAAACAGAGAACTGGCTCGGAGGAGGCTCTGGGAACAGCTGAGGAAACATCCAGTCTGCAGGAGAGGCATAACGCATGCGTGGGGGAGGCAAGATGTGACTGCAGAGAAGACTCTCTAGACAGACCAGGTCTTAGACTATAGGGGAGAAGGGAGGAAGCCAGCTTATTCCTTTTATGGGACTGTCTCAGCCTCAGTCTCCTCATCGGTCAAATAGGGGTAATGATGATTATGCCTCTCAGGTCCCTGGTAAAAAGCAAAGGAAATATGGTATGTAAAGGACATAGCACAGTGGCTGTCACCAAGGCAGGGATCAGTACCTACTCACTATTATTGTTACATTATCATTATTAATGACAGAAGTGACTATGGCAATCCTGTTTCCATTTTCTAAAAGAAAACAGTGCCTCAAAGCACACACTTTCTCACCTCTAAGCCCAGAGCCCTCCCTTCCCCAGCTTCCGCTAGCCAGTATACCCTCTTCACCCTCCAGGCTTCATTTAAACTTCACCTCCCCCAGGAATCCTTCTCTGGTTGCCTAGACCCACTCAGGGCTCTTATAAACCCCTGAACTTAACCCTCCTCGCCATTTCCTGAAACACATTGTTCAGTTACCTGCCTCTTCTTAGAACAAAGACTCTGAGAACAGAAACCATCTCCATATTGTTTCCCCGGCACAGTGTTCCACACGGAGATGGTTGGATGGAGAGATGAATGAGTGAGGCCTTAGGCCAAAAGCATGGTACTGAAGCCTGGTCCTGACCCTGGGCCAGAGCCGTTGCTCAGCTGTGTGGGTGTGACTTAGACACACAGGGTCTATGGAGGATGCCTGAGAAGGCTTGGAGGGGAGGGTCTTCGTTGGGCTTCCCCAGGGGCCTCCAAAACCCCTAGGGATGCCTGCCATTTTTGGCCTCTAGTCCTATGGCTCTTCCAACCTCCAGATATGGCCTTTCTGAGCCACTAGAGAGTTTCTTCCTTCTAGAAATTTCAGAGTAGCGCCAAGTCCCCCAATTCAGGAGCAGAAAGCTTGAGTCATGCATCTTGCCCTGTGTGACTTTGATCAAGTGCCTTCACCTCTCTGAGTCTTGGTTTCCTCTGAGAGAACAGGAGAAGCATCTCTTCCTACAAGTCTACAGGGGAGGAGCAGGGTCAGCTTCCAGACAGATGTCTCTTGTAGGAATCCCTTTCTCTTTCCACCCTTTCTCCTTCCCTCCTTCCCTCCCTTCCTCCCATCCCTCCTTTCTTCTCCATGTAACAAATATGTATTGGGTGTTTACTGGGAACCCGACTGGACCTGGTGCTCAGTAATAGAGAGGGAGTGAACAGAAACAGGACCCCTGCTTCCATGCCCCTGAGAGTCTAGTGGGAGAGACAGGCAAAGCACAGGCGTACAGAGAAGCAGGGAGCAGGGTAGCTTCAGACAGGCAGCAGGGCAATAAACAAAGAAACCGAAAGCAACGACGTGGGATACTGTGAGAGAGAAGCCTAGGGCTGGGACGCGTGCTTCGGACTAGGTGGTCAAGGGGAGCCTCGCAGAGGTGGTGACATTCGCGTTGAGACCCGAATGAAGAGACGAAGCTGACCGTGGACGATATGGCGGCAGTCCAGAGGCCCTGGTGGGCGGGGGTGGGAGTGTGTTCTAGGAAGAGAAAGTGGCAAGTGGGTGTGATAATGGCAGTCAGGTGGGCAAGAGCCAGCTGGTGTTGGTCCTTGGAGGACATGATGAGGGGTGTGGATGTGGCCCTGAGTGCAAAGGGAAGCCTTGGAGGGGAGTTTTAGGTGGGGGAGTGACATGCTCCGATTTATGGTTTTTAGGAGATTTCTGGTTGCTGTGCGGAAAATGAATTCTTAGATGTCATGTTCCAAGTGCAACTTGGAAAAAAAGTATGATTAATCCCCTGTTGCTGGCAAAGCATCGAAACATGGGTGACATTCTATTTGCTGACAGTAAAGAGCACTCCTTCCATCCCGAGCTGATAAATACGTTGAACAAATCGTGTTTAGTTAACTAAGATGAACAGTGTTTCCTTGTGCCTTAGACTTTTTTTCCCCCAAAAAAGATTTTGTGTGTTTATGATGATATTAACAACAGAAGGATTGGAAACTGACAATTCCATAGCCACTTGACAGGGCAATAGCTTTTCAGTGGTTTAAAGGAGATTGCATTTTGTACTATATGTATAAACGATTTCTGCTTATTTTATTACAATCTGGCAGATATATTGAATTTCCTACCCAGCGAGGGTTCTGTTAGTTTCCCTATCCTGAACATTCAGCGAGGTCAGTTACTGTGTAAAGAATGAAATGACAACACACAACAGCAGAAAATGACCAAATAACTGCTTGATCGGGTGGCTTTTTGACAGAGCAATATAGTAATAGAACGTGCCATGTTTCCAGGTCTTGGAACTCTACTTTTTGAAAACATTTGGATTTTAAAAATTAACTTTAGTAATTAGACTTACGCCTTGAATTTTGAATTTTGGAAACTGTTTGCAATTCACCTAATAATAGTAATTGCCTATGAACTGCCTAAAAACTAATTGCCAATTATATGCAAGCACTACAATAAATGCAATGTATTATCTTATGTGGGTGGGCCTCGTCCAATCAGTTGAAGAAGGTCTGATGAGAAAGACTGAGTTTCTTCTTTAAAAAAAGGAATTCTGCCTTCACACTGAAACATAGATATTCTGGTTTTCCAGGGTTTGGACTCAAGACTATAACATCAACTCTCACCTGAGTGTCTAAGCCTGCTGGCTTGCCTTTGCATTTCAGAGTTGCCAGCCCCCACAATCATGTGAGCTAATTCCTTAAAATAGGTTCCTTAAATTCCTTAAAATATGTATCCTATTAGTTCTGTTTCCCTGGAGAACCCTGACTCATACACTCCTTTACCCAGCATTCCTGCTTCTAGAACTTTATTCAAAGAAAATTACCATACAGATATCCGAAGATACATGCTCAAGGCGCTGTTCTGACAGTTAAAGACCGGAAACAATCAAAACGTCCATTGTAGGGGACCACTAAGAAAATTACTGTGCCATGTGCACTAATGCAGAATATTGTACACAGTATGCTAATTCATACATCCTGTAGGGTATATTAAAAGAATAAGATAAATCTTCCTGAAAAGTAAGGTATTTCCTGGTCCTATGATTAGGTAATACACAGCAAATGAAAGATCCTGTTTAATTTCCATTTCTTAAGTTGTTAATACTGGGGATGAAATTGTGAAGAACCTTACCTTTTCTTCCTTTAAGCATTTCTGTATCGATTGAATTTTTGTTCATCGCGTATTTTGACTGTTAATGAGGCGAATCAATTTGCCCAAAATTCTAAACAAAAGGTCAGCGCAGACAGGTTTCTGCTGCCCCCTCCCATGTGACCTGTGTGTGTCCTGAATGTTATAAATATCTTTTAGTCCAACCCTTGAAATTGTTTATCCATGAAACATTTCTCTACTAACTAAATAAAATGGACAGGGACAGGCAGTTGTCTGGGTATTCAAGTATTAAAAAAAAAAAAAACCTCTGGGACTTTTTGTTTCATAATGCACTGGAGTACAATACCACAGTTCAGGGAAGACAAACAAGAAGGGAAAAAAAAAAAGATTTTCCCTGAAATACACAGATAACGACCTCATTATCTGTTTTAATTTGACCATGCAGAGGCAGTCTGAGTTCCCTATGACTCAAATTCTATTTGAAGAAACTAAAATTAATAAATCATAGCTTAGCGAGAATGGCAGTGCCTCTTTGCATGTCATTATATGGGTTTTATAGAGTTCTTCTGCTTCCAGTTCCTCTCCCAGCCATACGCTGGCTTCTACTGATCATTCCTGTTTAATCACTTTGGAGTCTGCCATTTTACTTGGAGATGTTTATCTGTATAAATACAAACTTGTGGAGGGGGATGAAATTTGAAAAGATGCTTCTAGCATAATGCACTTTAAATAAATTGGATAAATCCCTCTGTGGCCGTTGGAGACGGTGCCCATGCACTGTGGGGAGGGCCAGTCGTCTCCCAGCCTTTTCCTCGTGTGGACAAGCACAGTGCATTGTGCAGGACACAGTACTGTTTGCTGTCACCTTGATTGCCTTTTCCAGTGTCTAGCTAACTCAGTTCCCTCTGCCCAAAATGGATTATTACTCTCCTTAAAAAAAAAAAAATTCTTCCCTCATGGTAAAGTGAACAGCAGAAAAAGTAACAGAAAGTTTCTCCCATGGAAGCAGGAAGCTTTAGTACATTTAATACATAATTGTATCAAGGAGAAATGGCCTTGTGTTTAAGAGCAGAAATACATACAGCATTTTGTCCTTCACTTCGTTTTGGTTTTGTTTTTTTTTTTTTCTTTTAAGCAAATGTTTTTAGTGAATCCATGGCAGGCTGTCACCGCAGGCTTGGAGATGAAGCCGGTTTTGATTCAACCAAGGTTAGGACCAAAGGATCTGGAAAAATGATTCTGGCTGTCTAAACAACACCATGTACGTTAAGATGAAGAGGCTGGAAGTCAGCTGTTAGGTCTAGCAGACAGGAGTGCGGGCACAACCTCCAGGTCCACTGACCTTCCTGGGGACACGCGGCATC
This sequence comes from Camelus bactrianus, assembly GCF_048773025.1. Lineage (NCBI taxonomy): Eukaryota > Metazoa > Chordata > Mammalia > Artiodactyla > Camelidae > Camelus > Camelus bactrianus. The sequence goes on along the minus strand of NC_133555.1, from coordinate 23,102,764 downwards.
ATTAGAACCCACGAGGTGCTCCAGAAGGGTATCTGTGAACGGGGTTGTTTTCTATTTCCGCTTTCTTTGATGTTGCCTGGAGCCTAGTAATGATCCTTCTTGTCAACAGAGGCATTCCAGGTAAACTGATCCTTGTCACCTTCAGGTCGGTGAGTCCTGTATCTCAGACAGACTCTCTCCATCCTCCTGTACAAGATGAGGACTTCAAACTTAGGCACATGCTGGAGCCTTCTCTCAGTCCTCACAGCAACCAGCATGTTCCCCAAGACTGTTCTCAGTCCCCACCTTGTCCCCATGTCTGCCTTTTCCACCCCAAACAGATCCTACAGCTGAGGCTCTGTGAAGTCAGACTCTCCCCAGATTTTGACCACAGCACGAAACTGTGCCTTATGAGGTGTTGATGGCATAAAGGAAACCTTGTTCTAATCAATTGTGAGTCTTGAGAACCAGTTTGAAATCACCCGTGAGCCAGAGGAGCATGGAACAAGTCATCACAGACCCCACACATTCATCCCACGACCACTGTCCTGATGAGAAATGACCAGAAGGGGTGAGAGAGGGAGACAGTGGGCTGCAGGAAGGCCCTCAGAAAGGCAGCCGTGCTGGGGGACGTCCGTAAATATGTGAGTGAGAACAACAATGAATAGTGCTCTGTTTTTTTCACGTGGGCGGGTAAGAGTGAAAGCTTTGGGGTCAGAGAGACTCTTGTTTCGAGCCCCTTGCTTCAGTAAGTGGCTCAACCGCTCTGTTCCTCACTTCCCTCGCCCCTAAAATAAGGGAAGTTGCACCCACTTTATCAAGTTTGAAGGTCGAAGGGAGGTGATAAATGAAAGCATCTGACTTGGTGTCTGGCCTAGTCTGGGCTCAGTAACCTTGTCAGTTGGTGATTGGCGTCCAGTTGTGGTGGAGGTGGGATCACCATCCTAAATGGCCCCACAAATGGTGGGGAAATGACAGTCTGAGGGGACTTGGCCTTTTCCAGCTCCTGGATAACCTCCACCCCTTTCTTCACAAAGCATTGCCTTCCATCCTGGCTTCTCGGGTGACTGGCACCCGGGGCTCCGTAGATCCCTCCTGAGTGAATGCAGGACTTGAGAGTAGTGGGGAATTCAGTCATTGGGAAAACTTAGAAAAGGAATCTGGGTCATCAATTTGAAAAGAACTGGGGAGGAGGGTCTAGCTCAGTGGTAGAGCACATGCTTAGTATGCACGAGGTCCTGGGTTCAATCCCCAGTACCTCTCCTCAAAAAAAAAAAAAAAAAAAAAAAAAAAACAGTTAAAAAATACTTAGAACTGGGGATCAGAAAGCCTGGGTTCTGAGTTTGCCTCTTCTCTGTACCGACTGGGTGATCTTTGATGCCTCTTTCAAGATGGCGGAGCTCCGACTTCCTCATCTGTAAAATGCAGAAGGTTGCTGCGGGGGGGGGGGGGGGGGACGTGAGATGTAGTGTGTGAAATTATGTGTAAACTCCTAGGATCTTGCAGTGATTTCTGTTGTGAATCACACAGGCTGAGCAAGCAGGGGCGTGTGTGAGTGTGTAAGTGCACACGCAAATACACTTCTTATTACACGCACACGACTGTCTTGCACTGAACCACCCTTAGGTTAGGAGCTTTAGTCCTCCTTTCTTCCACACCTGCTGAAAGACACTGCCAACAACTTCCCAAGGCTTATTACCAGATGCCCTTAATGGTACAGCGCTATCCAGAGATGACCCCGTGCTGTCCTTTCCTCACCGTCCGTAAAGAACCAAGCACGCTATGATGATCACAACTCCAGTACGTGAGACAGTCAGGTTCACTGGCGCTCTGCTCGCTTCTAAAGCAAATGTTAGAATAACCCAGGGCCAAATTTGGCAACTAGGAAGTTTTAATGACTTCCTGTTGGCTGGTCTACAGGGATTCAGCTCTGCCATTGCTGGGTACCTCTTCGGATGCCTAATCCACGTGCTTCAAAGTGGAAGCAGACGAATGTTTGTTTAGAGTCTTAATCTGTATAAACTATCATATCGGTCTACTGTTAGGTTAGATGGCATGGGAGAGCTGGCTTAGTCATTTTCATACAGACATCCAGCTGGAAATCTAAGGAGGTTGTAACTTTTTTAAAACATTGAAGTATAGTCTATTTACAATGTTGTGTTAGGTTTCTGGTGTAGAGCATAGTGATTTGGTTATATGTGTGTCTGTATGTATATATATGTGTGTGTGTGTGTGTGTGTGTGTGTGTGTGTATATATATATATTCCTTTTCATATTCTTTTTCATTATAGGTTATTACAAGATACTGAGTATAGTTCCCTGTGCTACACAGTAGGACCTTGTTATTTATCTATTTTATATGCACATCTGCAAATCCCAAACCCCCAGTTTTTATCCCTCCCCCTGACTTTCCCCTTTGGTAACTATGAGTTTGTTTTCTACGTCTGTGAGTCTGGCGCTGTTATTTTTGAAGCAGAAGCAGGAATGTGCCGTAATTACCAGTATTGCTCCTTCTGATCTGTTTGCATTCAAGACTCACCTCCACCCTCCACTACCCACCTGAACTCCCTCTGGCAAGCCCACTACCTCCAGCCTTAGTTTCCTCATCTGTATAATGGTGATAATGCTAGCACCTATGGAAGAAGGTTGTTATGAGCCTCAACTGAGACACACGTCAGTAAAGAAGCTAGCACAGTGTCTGGAGGTTGCAAATGTTGGTGGGTTGTTGTCCTAAATATTTTCATTAATAAAGCAGCAGCAACTTGCTTAATTTTTTTTTCAAGCCTTCCAAACAGAACTAAACACTGTGGGTATCCAGCAGCTCCTTTAGTTCAACTGAAGCAGGAGCTGAATGTTTAAAAGGCTGTTTTTAAGTGTTGGTAAAAGTTTAAAAAGGGAAAGAAAAAAACATGCTCTAACATGGATGGGTTTTTTGTAGACAGACACAATGCAGTAAATCCCGAAGAAATTCAGTTCCCCCTTGACTGAGTCAGGCCAGCCAAGGATGGAATTATACATCTGAAATCAACAAATTGGATTTGGTCCTTTTGCGGGCTCAGCAGTTGCTCCCTGACTGGTTCCTCACAAGATCAGAGGTAGTCCCGACCAACTTCCAGATTCCATCAGCTAACATGCTGTATCTGTACAGAACAGTTTCCCCCTTGTTTAGGTTCTAAATGAATGATATTTGCTTCCAAAGTTACCATAGCTGCTAAACTCACGCTGACTATAAAATCTCTCCCTCCAAGATACAACATCTATATGTAGCTGCTGCCTAGAAGAGCCTTTCTAGTACAGTGTATATATTTAGCAGTATATACCACTGCATAGCATTCAAGATGCTCAGTGCTGTGAATGATTATGCTCAGACTATTTTGTGCTGACATGCTCTTCCTTTATAAACGGTCCCTACTCCTTTCCACGGAAGAGGCACCAGCCTAGAGCTTCACTTCCATTTCCTCTCTTGCTCCTGATTTTACCCCATGTGGCTCGAGGGCTCGATACGAAGCTATAGATCATTGGCATTAATAAGCACAGCAGATTTGTTAGTGGTTTTGTTTTTTTTTTTGTCTTGTGCCGAGGAGCACTATTAACGTTTACTGTAAATCAATACAGTAAGTTAGCAACGAGGAAAATGTTGATATGCAGCTGTTTGTGTAGAAGAAAATTATTTTATTCTCCCTCTCCCTGCTGCTCTCACTGGAGACAAAAATCGCGGACCAAGGAAGTCTGTGCGTGTTAGCTGAGGAAGCTGGCGTGTTGGAAGCATCGCTGATCCTGACACCCGGGAAGCAAGTGTGCATATTTCTAAATAGTAGCAACAGATGACACGGCCCTGCCTGTTATTTTTGTTTTACATATTGTTTAAGAAAGTCTTTCCAATCTTTGTCTTCAAATAAAGATCCACTCCTGGGTATTTATCCAAAGAAAACAAAATAGCCACTAAGTAGAAAAGATACATGCATCCCATGTTCATTGCGTCATTATTTACAACAGCCCAGATACGGAAGCAGCCTAAGTGCCCACCAGTAGATGAAAGGATGAAGAAGATGTGGTGTATATATACGGTGGAATGTTAGCCACAAAAAGGAATGAAATCTTGCCATTTTTGACAACACGGATGCACCTAGTGTGCATTATGCTTAGTGCAATGAGTCAGACAGAGAAAGACAAATACTGTATGACTTCACTCGTATGTGGAATCTAAAAAACAAAACAAATGATCAAGTGTAACAAAACAGAAACAATTATAGATACAGAGAACAAACAGGTGATTGCCAGAAGGGAAGAGGGTGGGGAGAGGAGAGAAATAGTTGAGGGTGATTAAGAGAAACACTCAGTTGCAGAGTAAGTGAGGAATGGGTATGAAATGTACAGTGTGGGGAATATAGTCAATGCCTATGTCATGTCTTTGTATGGTAACATCATAACTAGACTTACCACGATGGTCATCTTGGAATATATAGAAATATTGAATCACTATGTTGTGCAATGGAAACTAACCTAGCGTTGTAGGTCAATTATACTTCAAAAACAAACAAAATCATAGAAGAAAAGATCAGATTGGGGGTTTCCAGTAGGGGGAGGGGGAATTGGATGAAGACATTCAAAAGTTACAAATTTCCAGTTGTAAGATAAATACGTACGAGGGATGTGTTGTACAACACGAAAAACATAACACGTATGTTATATATGGAAGTTGTTAAGAGAGTGAAAAGGTAAAGACCCAAAGCTACGACGAGGCCCTGCAGTGAAGGCCCCTGGCCTCTTCTCCCATCTCATCCTTCATCACTCATCCCTTTTCCTGCCATCTTCCAGCCCCCAAGCTATCTTTCATCTTCTCCCATATGCTATGCTGCTTGTCTCTGCAGGATCTTGGTACGTGCTTTTTTATACCTATTTTTAACAGCTTTTTGAAATATAATTCACATACAGTACTATTCATTCATTTTAAATGTACTATTGGATGGCTTTTAATATATTCACAGGGTGTGCACCCGTCACCACAGTCAATTCTGGAACATTTGCGTTACCCCAGAAGGAAATCCTGTACCACTTAGCCATCATCCCCAATCCACCCCCACCAGCACCAGGCAAACACTAACCTACTTTTTGTCTCCATAAATGTGCCTATTCTGAACATCGCATATACATAGACTCACACAATGTGTGGCCCTTTGTGATGAGCTGCTTTCACTTAGCGTCACATTTTCAACACTCATCCATGCTGTAACATGATCCAGCACTTCATTCCTTCTTATTGACGAATAATATTCCATCCCCTGGATATACCACGTCTCATGTGTCCGTTCATCAGCTGACAGACGTTTGGGTTGCTTCCACTTTTTGGGTTCTGATGAGTAACCCTTGATGTGAACAATCTTGTGCAAGCTTTTATGCAGTCAAATGTTATCTTTTCTCTTGGACACGCATCTATAATTAGAGTCGGTGGATCGTATGATAACTCTATGTTTAACTATTTGAAGAATGGCCAGGCTCTTTTCCAAAGTAGCTGTACCCATTGTATGTTTCCACCAACAATATATGAAAGTTCCCATTTTTCTCATTGAAACTTACTGTTCCAGTTTCATTTTGTTAGTCCAGTCTAATCTCACTAACTCTTGTTATTCCAGTCTTATAATCCTTCTGATTCTAGCCATCCTAGTGGCTACAAAATCATTTTTCATTGTGCTTTTTTTCATAACTGCTGATCTGGATAATTTCTACCCATGTTTAAGCGGCAGCTTAAAAATGACTTCCATGAGGAATCTTACCTTGACCACCCCACCCCCAGACTAGCCTGAGGCTCCTCCTAGAAAACCTCTTTTCCCTCTAACCTTTAAGTTCATTATGGGCAGAGATCAGCACCTCTATCTTTGTTCCCCACTTTACCCCCAGAATCTAGTCACTGTGTGAATGACAGAGCTTCTTGTTAAAAATGTGTTGAACAGATGACACATTGTAAGTGAGACCAAAAAAAAGGTACATTATTTGAAAATAACTTTAGAATATCAAAATAATTGGCATGATTACCTTTTAAATCTATTTCATTTTTCAGCATGCCCACAGACCAACCTATTAAAAAATATTGTAATATCTCTGGCAATGGGACGAGAGGATCTCTACAGTATAATCATGATGAATGCCCCCTATTTTCCTGAATTTTACTGAAACTGTACACTTTTCTGGTTGACAAGAAACAGGAGGAGGCTCAGTATACACAAGCAAAATCAGGTGGACTATGTAAACAGCGTTCTCAAGTCAAGCAGTAATTTTAAAAGAATAGGTTTCTGAGAAGGAAGGAACTTACTTACAGGGCTGCTGTGAGCATTAAATAAAACAATGTCTGGCACATAAATGCACCAATATGTCAGTTGCAATTGGCATTACTGTTTTACCGTTTTGTTATTACCTAAATTGTGAGAGAATGTGCCCCACAAATCCGTTTTAAAGGAATCAAGTTTTGCTTAGTAAGAGAAATACTTCTTAAGCATAAGTTGGGACTTTATCAGGTTCATCAAAGGCTTTGTCATCATTATTACTTTTGTAGGTAATTTTCCAGGTGGCCCTTTACTGGTATCGCTAAACCTTATTCATGTCTATTTCCGCATGCCTCCCTAATACTCAAGGAATAATTTAGTCATCTCTGAAGAAGCAGAATTTTGGCTTGTGTGTTGAATTACAGATCACCACCCAGTTCACAGTGTGAGCTATCATACTGGGTATAACACATTTTCCTTAGACGTTATTTATTGAGCAGGAAATATTGCCCTCCAAAGTCTTAACTTGTTTTCTATTAAGTAATACATTGAACCTCAGTGCTGTCCTGATAGAATTTATCCTCTAAAATAGAAATTCTAAAATCTCAATCAGGTTAGGGTTTATCAGTCATCTTTTACAGAATCAAGAGTGTTTGTACACTTATCCAGGTCCTATTTACTGAGTGCCTGACAAGTGTCAGGCGTGCTGGATATACAGAGAAGAAGAAACTCAAGATTCCAAGTGAAGTGGAGGTAGAAAAAAAAACTAATTAAATACATTACTAAGGATGTGTGGCTGGTGATGAGAGCTGTGAGTGACGGTGAGCAGGATGATGAGGTAGAAATGTCTAAGGGAAAGGAGCTATTTTAGATTAACAGTCAGGGAAAGTCTCTTCCAGGAGATGACGTTTGAGCTGTCACCTGAAGGCCACGAAGGAGCCAGTCATGGGCGATGTCAGGAGACAGTGACTAAGGAAAAGGGAACAGCCAGTGAAAAGGCCCTGAGCCAGGACCTCGTAGGAGACCTGATGGGTCACGTTTAGGAGTCAGGATCTGAGTCCAAGTATGATGAGAAAGCACTGGAGAATTTAAGCGGAAAGATGTGGTCTAATCCTCCATCATTTCAGGTTCCCTTTCCCCTTCTGCCCTCTCTCTAAAGTGACTAGCTGTGGTGGAACCCAGTGGAATGATGTGTAATTGCAGTGTCCCCGTCCACGACACCAACTCCAATCCCTGTAATTTCGCTTAATGAGCTTGTCCCAGAGACACACCACAAAGGTCCCAAATCACATCTCACCTATGGCATCAAGTTTTCTCTCCGCAGCATTAAAGCGTCTCCTCTCTGGTACCTTAGGTTACACCAGGTGACGTTTGAGGTGCCCACCTGCGAGGGGAAGGAGCGGCAGAAGGTGGCCCTGATCGGCGACTCCTCGTCTTCGGCCGAGTTCTTCGTCACCGTCGCCGTCTTCGCCTTCCTCTACTCCTTGGCCGCCACTGTCGTTTACATTTTCTTCCAGAACAAGTATCGAGAAAACAACCGGGGTCCTCTCATTGTAAGTGGCTTGTTTTATTTACTTATTTATTTATATATTTTTTACTTTTCCTGTCCCATTTAATTTCATTTTCCAATGCTGGAAGGACGTTGGAGTTACCCAAGCCCTCAGGGCAGGTATGTTAAAGGCAATCACTTTTTTTTTTTTCCCATTCAAATCTCTTAAATCTAAAATGAAAACATGACGCCTGTCATTCTTTTGTGCCCCTGAGTGGGAGAAGTATTGTGAGAGTCTCTAGAAACGCCTCTGAAATAAATGGCTGGCAATCTCATGAGATCAAGGAAAGAGCCATGAGGCTTGCTGAAGATTTATTTATAATTCCAGTATTACGGAGTGAGTGGACCACTTTTTCTCCCTGGTTATTTAGACAATGTGGCTTTTGCTTATTTGAAATGTGTTATGCCTTTAGTATATGGTAGACTGGTCATCGAATGGTTTAGTTTGAAGATGGAGTTCTCTGTCTCTGAATCTCTCGCTCTCTCTCTGTCTCTTTTTACCACCAACCCACCCCTCTTTCTTTTTCTTTATTCAGTGGTTCAAGTACTTGCCTGGGTGAAATCAGTCTAGCCCAGCAGGTTCAAGGAGGGACACACACACCTAGGGGGACACGACGATTCTCAGAGGGGCACGTGGGAGCGGATAATTTTAAGGAAATTTTACATTTCTCAACCTTCACATGTACATTTGCCTAAAATTTGTCTTCCTGAGAATGCCCTGCTTCTGAAAGCATCTTGCTGCCTGCTTGATCACCTACACCCACGTTATAAAAGAAAAGCATCCTTCTTTTCCATCCCAAGTATCACTACTACACAGTACATTGCTAGGATGCAGAACCTTTGAAGGACTGGGAAAAAAAAGGACCACTTGAAATATGGGTGTTGACGTAAGTGAGTGATTCAAATGCCTCAGTAATGTTCCCTTTTGCACTGAAGGAGGTTTCCAATTTTTTCCATTCAATAAAATAGAAAATTCTAATCTTCTGGTCAGCTGATAGATCACTGACAAGTCACTTTTGATGACAGATCACTATGTGGTCTGAGACAAATTACTCAGAAGGAATTCAGAGAAATTAATGGCGTCACTGTAGCCAGACTTCATCCATTCTCATCTACTCATTTATGTGAGCAAGCCCTCTCAACACATGTATAAAACAAAAAATGGGAATAGAATTTATGCTGAATCATATCCTTTAGAAGTAAATAATATCTGTTCCTTGAAAATACATAAGGAAAGAAAAACAGTCCCATACATTTCTAATCAAATTTTTACTTTTTAAATGAATTATTAGCATTTATAATGCATTTATGTTGTTTTGGACAATTGGGTATTAATAATATTTGTAATGATCACCTAACCCAAAAGAAATCTTTGATACTTAGATACTTAAAGCACTAGGGTCATAGGTAATTAAAAGGTAATTTAAATTTATGTGCGTATTTTTGTTGCAAAGAGTATAGTAAGGTGACCGATAAAATGTTTTCCAGTATAAAAAATTTTATATGAGGTTATAATTCAGTGAGGGAAGTATAATGGAAGTACAGGTTCAAAAGGAACATGTCAAGTTTTCAACTGTCAAAGGGGAATTCGGTTATTAATTTTTAAATAGATAATAGTGTCACTGATTCCATTGGATTCATCTAAAAATGGACACAATGGGGTATATTTTTAAATATCAATACTTGTGCTGGATTCTTTGCAACCATTTAGACCTTTAATAAAAACAAAGTTAGACAATGTCAGCTTTATACAAGTAGGAACAGTTGTTCCAAAATTTTTTAGGGAGCATGTAAGGGAAATAAACTTTACAGATACCTAATCTAATCCATGTATTATAGAGACCAGAGCCTTAAAATAAACATGTTTTGAAGGGTAATGGGGAGAAATCCCTATTTGGCAGACTTCATGATTAAGTTCGAAGGGACTGGGAAAATGTAAGTTTTGTAGCACATCCGTATGTTATGGTGGAAAAGAGGAAATCAGCAGAACTTGAACCTTGGGACAGATGTCTTTTTTGTTTCCTTCTTCCCAATTGGAGCGTCTAGTCTTAATGGCTTTAAAATATGTTTGACAGAGTCACCTACCTTGGGCTCGTCCCTCCCGTGATGTGCAGATAGATACACCAGAGATAGATAGATAGATAGATAGATAGATAGATAGATAGATAGATAGATAAAACCAACATGTGTGCATTCATTCCTGGAGACACAGAGACACTCTCATGAAATTCCAAAGTCTGAGAAGACACTCTGACTTCCAGAGAGAAGAGGTTGGTACACCTTATTTGCCCATAAAGTGGGAAAAGATCTATTTTGTTCTGCAAAACTACCTTCTCCTTCATACGAAGCACTCCTGTGAAGCCGTGCTGTTTCATCTCTGTGTAAATAGTCTTTCCCATCTAGCAGGATGTAATGAAATCCTGAACTGTGTACTACACTGGGTAGGTTTTGTTTTATTACATTGTGGAAGAAGGGGAGGGGTGGGGGAGATAATTTCAGTAATAAAAAAGAGAAGGCTCCTAGGTGAAACTTCGGTGATATTAAAAAACTGACGTGCTCATTACTTAGCAGATGGAAGTTAATTTCAAGGTGAGCCCGGATCCTAAGAGTCACAGAGCAGAATGGATGTAGAGGGTCAGCGCGAAGCTATCTATGATGGCGGCAGAGGGCAAACCTCACCAGCTCTAATCCCACCATGACGGGGCGGGGACTGGGGAAGGAGGGGTGGCGTCTTAGACCCACCCTTAATTGTGAGTTAGCAGGTTAAAGCAAATAGACCATGTGAGCAAGGTCTCAAGAAGGTGGTTCGTACCTAAAACAATTCCACACACTGTGTCAACCATCATCGTATGTTTTTTTGTTCAGAAAGATGACTCCTGATCATTACTTGTTCTCTCTGTTCTTGTTACCAACTATCCCTCTGCTGTTGCTTTGTTTTTAGGAAGACACACATTCTCCCCTTTATTCTGTAGCTCAGGATTGCTCTCTCATCCTCTGGGACATGACATTGCACGTCATGCATAAATAAGATCGATATGCAGGAGAGTGACAGGGATGGTAATGGCGTTGACAGTAATAACAACAATAACCCCCCTCTGATCTTGATTGAGTTTTTACTATGTGTCGAATTGATTTAATACAACAACCCTAGCTTATGTGACTGTTCACATTTAGAGACGAGGAAGGGGAGGCTCGGAGGAATTATCCAACTCTCCCAGATCACATCACTAATAGTCAGAGGGTAGAGTTGGAACCTAGGTCTCTCCAGATCTAGGGCCCAAGGTTATAACCACCATGCACGATGGTCCAAAATCCTGATCGGCCGTGGGCGGCAAATGCACAGGGGCATAAGGGGGTAAGACGAATTGGCTTATACACCTAGACAGCTCCTATTGTTTTCTTGCTCTGGATATAAAAAAACCAAACCCTAGAACCCTAGACTTTTCTGCTGGTTTGACTGTTGGATAGATTGTTCTTGTTTTTTGGTTTTTGGTTTTTTTGTGTTTTTGAATTTGCCTTCAGAATCCATTTGGAGTTAGAGAATGGGTGCCGGGAACCTTTGATGCTGGAGGAACTAGAGAATCCTGCTGTTTATCTCTATTGTGCATGGAGGGTGTCAGGGACAGAATACAAGCTTTACAAATGCCCAAGATCAATGGCTGTTACGAATCAGAGCTCACCAGGACTGAGTCCCATACACTTGCAAGCAGTTGTGAGCAATTTCAGGCCGACTGGAGCCAAGTGTATCAATGTCCGTTTTTTAAGATACCTTTCTCTACCGAATATGCTTGACAAGATTGCACACCTTTAAGTAAAAACGAGAAGCTGAATGTCTTTCGAAGTCACGTAATGGTTAATGATGCTGAATGACCCAGTAGCGAGAAAATCAGGCCAAAAGAGTCAGCCAGCTACTGTACGTCTCTGCAGTAAGTGCCTTCTTGTGCCGATGAATAAATATCACTCTCAGAAAGCAGGAACGGCCACCTGAATGGCGCGTGATTGTGGAACTGAAATGTCACATCTGGTTATATCATTTTGTCATGTTCCTTAGAATACAGTTTTAAAGCCAGTCTCCTGCCTAGATTCCTGAGACAGGATGTTCTGAACCATTTTCAGATCTCATGTCAAACAGTGACAATGTGAGGCTTTAGGGGTTTTTTTTTTATATTAATGTAAAGTAGGTTAAAAAAATAACTTACCTTACAGGGCTGACAAAGCGCTCTAAGAATGAGTAGCTGATACACACCATCCCATGTTTTGGTGAACCCTTGTCACGAGAGATTTGGTTTCCAGTAAGTACTCTAAATGTTAAGGAGCATCAATATGCACCTTAAGATTTTATAGGAAAGGAAGGAGCCGTGTTGTTCAAACTCCCTTGCTCCCAGAAAGGAGACCAGGTTGACCGAAGGTGGTTTATGAGACTAGAAGCGTTTACCCATCGCAGGCACGTGGTGGTCCCATGACTCACATTTGTTTTATGCCCAGTGCATTCCAAATATTTTCCTGTTTCTCATCCAGCCTCACAGCAATCCTGAGAGGGAAGGAGAGCAATTGCAATCAGCCTCCTTCTACAGATTCACTTTAACTCCTTTTTATTGAATGCCAGGCATTGGAAAATGAGTCCCCGGGAGATCAGGAAACTTGCCTGTGGTCAGAGAAGTTAAAACGGCAGAACAAGGACTCAGGTTCTTGGGCCAGTGACCTTGAAGGTGGTGGCTAAACTACGGAGTCGTGGATTTTAATCGCCCTGTTTGACCTATTACTGAACAGTTGGGAACCTGTTACTGTATTTATAGAATGAAGCTGATAACAACACATGAGTCACAGGGCTGCTGTAAGAACAGGAGGAGTTAATCCCTCCCTGCAAAGCCCTTGGCACCGGGAGAGGCACTCCAGTGAGTGACCAGTGGAAGGTGTCTAATTGTAGCACTGTTATTAATCCATCGTTTTAATTATTCTCCTGCCCGTTTCATCCTGGCCCCACAGAGGGGAATTGCAGGCACCTTTCTTTAAGGGCCTGCAGCCCTCACCATCCTCCTTCCCTCCGGTCCCCCACCCCAGGCACTCTCTTCTCCCTCAAGCCCCACAAGGACCCAGCCTGACTCAGGACTACTCCTATGACCACAATGGTTAGATGAGCCTCGTGATTAACCTTTCTGTTCCTGGAACCGTACTCTGTTCCACGCCTGGGAGGTGGACTTGTAACTTCCAAACGAAAGAAGGCTCCTCGTTGTCAAGTACAGGCTGAGGCCATCACGGAGAGGAAAACAGGGGGCAGGCACAGAGCTGGATGCTGAGCGAACCCAACGCGGGCTCCTGCCTCTCGACTGCATCTTTCTCAGCTGTCTTCAGGGCCGGGGATCTCTGCAGTCCCTGAGCCCTTTAGAAGTTGCTGAGAAACCCCTCCCTCTCCTCTCCCTTCCTCTCGCCTCCCCTTCCCCTCCGTTTTTTTCCTCTCCCTTCTCTCCTTTCTTCCCTTCCTCGCCTCTCTCTCCTCTCCTCATGTTAGTTGCACTTCGTGTCTAAGTGTATTTCACTTAAACAGTTAGTGTCTTCAGTGGGCCAAGCAATGTGTGTATAGGGGGGTAATTAAAAGCATCCCGTCTGGTAAGGAAAATTATTTTAAAATTATGACTCTCCTTGGGATGACCTGCTAGAAGTTATGCAGATGGGCTTTGGCAGCCTGGAGGAGGAAGGGTACCTCTGCCTGGAAGCCAGGACACTCCCTCCCCAACCAGGGTGGACTCATATTAAAGACAACGCCAGAGGATCTGGTGGTTGGTGAGAGGAGGAGTGAAGGAGATTATTTTTTAAGTTCTGCCCCAAGCATAAAGTATCTGATACTGAAAGGATTAACATCATTTGAAGCCCCCAAAGTATGTCTCTTGTTACTGGTAGACACCGCTGTAGGAATGTGACACTCTGGCTTGTGGGGGGGGGGGGTATGTATTTTTCACCTCCTCGCTCTCTGAACCAAGAAGTGTTGGCAATACAAAAGGGCGCAGACGTAACCTTAAGTGAACTGTTAATCTAAACTTCTACAGATTTTGCATCAACAAATACTTTTTTTTTTCCCCAGAATCAGCACCACAAGTAAATTAAACCCATTTAAAATGTCCCCAGCACACGGTCCACACATTTGATCAGATTTTACATCCTCAGCTCTTCTCCAGCGTTCTTACATTAGTGGATTCTTAATTACAATTTCGATGAGGGTTAATTCCCACCGTATTTGGTACTGTGTTTCTCCAATTAACCAGTGAAGTAAAGAGATGAGCTGTGGCCCAGTAGCTTTAATAAAGGCAGGGAACTGCTTATGAAATTAGTGTGATTTTTCAGGAGCCCAGGGCTCTTTCTGGCCCGTGTTGGAGCCGGTGCCTTCAGAGGCTAGCAGAGACCGTTTGCCCAAATCCCATCCTCTACTGTCAGGTCTCCTCTCATCCCAGGGAACACATCATTCAGTTAGAAAAATCAGGACCTAGTGGAAACTTGGCAAAGGCCCAAACATGTCTTTCCTGGGTGATTGTGTTTTTCCTTTAAAATAGCACGAAATGGCAAATGTGTCTGCTCCTTGGCCCAGGACACCTAGAGAAAACCACGCTCTCCTTCTCAGATAGACCAGGGGTTCTCAACTCGTGGGGGGACATCTGGCGATGTCTGGGGACGTTTTTGATTGTCACTGCTGGAGCGAGGAGTGGTACATTGCAGACAGCTCGTGGGTAGAGAACAAGGATGCTGCTAAGCCTTCCATAAGCACACTTGAGAATTATCTGGCTCAACATGGCAGTGGTGCTGAGGTTGGGAAACCCTGATTGACACCAACAACCAGCAGCTATTGAGCACCTACTGTGTGCCAGGCACTGTACAAGTACTTTTTTTTTATGAAGTTTGGTTGATCTACAATGTTGTGTTCATCATAAGTGTACAAGTACTTTTTACACGTCTTCTCTTTAAATCCTTAAGCTACTACCCCTTTGAGTTTGTTGTTTTAGTTCCCATTCTTGAGATGCAGAAAACTGAGGCTGAGGGAGGTTAAGAGATTTGCCCCGGAGGCACTTCGGGTCTGTCTGACCTCAGCTCCAAGGCTGCTTCCTTTTTTTCTGAAGTCTTCCCCATATAGAGGACTCCCTACCCCTCACTGTGTTCATGTCTCTTGGTCTGTGAAACTCACTGCTACCTCTTGGCTTCCCTCATGCCCCTGTCTTCTTGTGTTCCCTCTCTTAGCTACCACACACGTGCACACAAACACACACACACACACACACATAACCTGCACATCTTAGCTCCGTAGGCTTTTTCTCCAAAGCTCTGCCTTCCGATCTAGCTGATGTACTAGAGAGGAAAACGGTACCAACCCCAATTCTTTAACCAGTTTTCGACGATGCCGCTGAAAGAACTGTTGTATTTTCTGGGAGGACTTCGAGCACTTTTGCACTGCTCCTGACTCCATCTCTAATTGTGACATTTGAGCCAGTTTAAATGTTTCCAAGCAGCTCAGGGCACTAGTTTAAACTCAGGGCTGCTACACGTTGTTTCAGTAAGACTCGCAAAGGAAGAAAGAGGGCAAGGATGTTTCCCTATTCAGTTAATGCCTATTGACAGTTTAAAAAAATATATTTGTCTTATACTAGTTTCTCCTTTAGTGCCCCCAGATATTATTGGCTTTTAGTCTTTGTTTTTTCAATGAAACAAAAGTTCATGTAGTGTTTCCCTTTTGATTACAAGTCAAAGCTCTTCCTTGGATTCAAGAGTGATGATCATGGCTGTTTAAGTCCTGCTGGGTCCCAGGCCCTGTGCGAGGCACCAGAGCCACAGGGCAGGATGAGACCCAGCTCCTGGCCTCAAGCCACCTGCTTTATTCCTATTACCCTTGAGGGCAGGATCTGTCATTCAGAATTCAAGCTCTGTACCCAGACTTCCCGTGTCCAGATCTCCATCCCACCACCTGACATCCGTGTGACTTTAGACAGGTTATAGAAACTCTCTATGCTTGGATTTCTTCATCTGTGAAATAGAGATAGCAGAGCTGCCAGTCTGATTAAGTGACTTATCGCACACAAAGCAGTTAGAAGAAGAGCAGGTGCTCATTAATGCAAGCCATTATTTTCGTCATCTACCCTGGCGGCCATTCTGCGCTTTCTGTGTAGCTAGAGTTTATTAAATTTCAGTGGACTGACTGGCTGAAAATTAAGTGAATACGTACAGACTCCTCTGACTCTCATCTTGAGAAATGCTTCGGAAGGCTTCTTGTCGCACTGTTAACATCAACACTCTTTTGTATTAAATTTTTCGTTCGTTGAGCCTCCCAGTTCAGCATAAGCTGCTGTCATTACAGACAGATGTAGTCAGCCCGAAGGTGGGGTCACCCTGGCCCCATCACTCAGTTCCCCTCCCTTCGGCTCTCCCTTCGCCCTGACCCTGGCGCCCTGATCTCATATTTTTGTGAAAGAGGGGAAAGAACACAGGTCCATGAAATCAGCCAGGCTCCCGAGAACAAGGAGCCTGAATCCCTTATCAGCTGGAAAATCTGAAAATAGCAGGAGATTATGAAGAGCTCAATTGTGTAACAAGAAGAAACTTGGAAAATTTTGCTTGTTTGGGAGCATTCAACTGTGAAGCTGGGTTCAGACTTTTAGCCTCCTCCTATCATTTTTTTGCAAGTGGTGAAAATCACCCTCCTCACCCCACCCCACCCCCGTGATGGCAAAAATATCCTTACTATTTGCTAAGTTTATTTCTTTGATTCCAGAACAAGCAGACACTCAAAGACGCAGCTTTGAATCGACCAGGGCTCTGAGCAGTTCGAGACTGTCTTGTGCTTTATCCCCACAGTTCATTAAACTTTCAAATAATTGGCACCAAGTCCAGAGCTTGGATTTTTTTGCAGCCCTCTTAGCCCTTTCTCCCAGCTGGGCATCTTCATTTCCATTGCTTATTAGCAGGACTCTGATAATCAAAGCCACAGAGCCGCACGACGGAGGGCTTTCAGAAGTTGCCCTGGGAGCACAGAGAACGTGACTCCAGGTAAAGCTGGCTTGGGTCCCTTATGAGGGACGTGGTTAATTGAAAAATACCTGAGAGCTTGGCCAAGCTGTGGTCTCCCCTTCACTCAAATGCCTACTTATCTGAGACCTGTGACTTCAATCTGTCTCTGTGTTATTCTGAAATGTCTAACAAACATCTAATTGATTCATATACTGTCTTAAGAACAGCAAAGGCTGAATTGTGATGTGGTTCATCTATGGCCTAGTGGGTCCGCTACCCAACTGACTAGCCCCTCCTGTAGGCAGAGGAGTATGTAGCTATTGACAACCTAGAAATTACAGGACCAAAAATAAGACATTAACAGGGTGGAAAAAGAACGCAGAAAAAAACTGCAGTTTAGGCTCAGGGAAAGCCATTGTTTGAGCTGCCATTCACTCTCGATCGCTTTCTACAGGCCAGAAATTAAATAAGATAGAAATCTTGTTTAATTCTCCAAACACCTTGTAGGTGGGTATTATTGTGCCCATTTTACAGATGTTGGATCAGATTTACAGATGTTAAGTAACTTGTACCACGATGCACAGAGAGTAAGACTCCATAGACACGCGCTTCATCGTGGTACTGTGCGGCCAGACTATTTGTACCTGGAAATAGGAAAAATGAAGCTCCAACAATGTCTGTCCACCTCTTCAGCACCCAGAGTGTGCAAGACGTATGGGGGCTGCGGTAGGAGCATCAAATGCGTAAGTCCTCACCATGCTGGAGCTGACAGCCAGTAAGACAAGACAGAGACACGATAAAAGCACAGAGCAGTGTGTTTTATTACGACCAGTGATAAAGACATCATGTAGGAACCAACAGGAGAGAGCAAGTGCTAGTTATTGGCTTGAGTGGTCAAAGAAGGGTGATTGAGTCTGTGAGATTTGACAAAGCATAGAGACAGGATCCAATAGAGCTGGATGGAAGGGAGGGCTTTTTGACCACAGGGTGGCTTGAGCAATAACATAATAGTAGGCGATTTTTGTTAGCCTGGCAACTTCCTTTTTAGACTCATACAGTGCTGCCGAGCTATCAGTCATGGTGCCTCACCCGCTAACATCAGATGGTCAGGTAACTCCAGCCAGGCAGTCAGTCTCCTCTGGGATTTACCTATGGAGTGAAGGTCTTCCTCTGGAATTACTAGGCTAGGAAGATGTGAGTCTAGCTGAGAGGGGCCACACTGCCCACACTGCGGAAGGAGTCTATGAAAAATAAAGCTGAGCAGAGATAAGCAGATCCTAGATACAGAGAGAAAGAGACAGAGTGATTTGACTGGAGAAAACAAAAAATGAGCACCTGGATTTGGCCATACCTGAAGCCAGACACTCTAGATTTTCCAGTTTTGTGAGTTACTGAATTTCCCTTTGTGCTTGCTAGTTGGCTTTGGGTTTCTCACATTTGGCAAATGAAATAATCTTGACCTCTCCTTAATCTCTACCTCCTCTATAAAATAGTTATAAGAACCCATATATCAAAAGATAATTAGTAAGATTAAATAACACATGTCTAGTAGGATGGTTAGGTGCTAAGCACATAGTAGATGCTTAAAAATAGTTTATTTATTTTTTCTTAGGACTGAGAAAGAATAAGGTAGAATAACCCTGGTGGTACTTTAATATTCCTCATAATCTAAGTCTAATTCTTTCCCTTTGTAATGGCTGCCTAGTATTCCATTATCATCACCATAATATGAACTATTTAACCAATCTCTTTTTGTTGGAATTGGAAATTTTGCATGGCTTTGAATTTTTCTCTCTCTTAAGCAATGCTTTGATGATCAGCCTGGTCCTTCAATCTTGACACATATTTTAAACCAGGTGTTTAGGAGAAAAACCTCAGAAATTGATTGTTTTCCTGATTTTTACAGTAGAAGTTACTATTATAAGCCCTTATGAAGCATATCTTTAACACCTTACCTCTAATCTGAGTGAAAAATGTGGATTCCACCTTTTTTTTTGACTCTACGAAGCCCCTGCAATCTTCTGCTTTTGGAGAAGAGTTCTCCCAAAAAGATGTACAAAGGGGATGGTCTCTTCAGAGAGGGGAAAAAAATAAAACAACTTGTTCTCAGGAGGCTGCCACTGAAACATTTGTTTTGAAACTTGAGATACTAAGGGGACATCAGGAATTCAATTCAAGCCATGTCTGAGTATGCAGACGCTCAGGGTTTCATCACCAGGGAGAATCCCCTAGACGGGCATAAACCCGCACGGCAGCAGAAGCCCAGCCCCGGAGCCGGGCTCTGCGTGCCTTGAGTTTTGGCAGAATCCTTTCTCACTGAGATCCAGCAAGTCAGCTTCAACACCATTCACCGCACCCCTGACCACACACGGAAGGAGAAGATAAACATACAGAAGTTCCATGTGATGATTTTTTTAGAATAATGGAATGCTTTGTAAGTTTCTTCCTGGGGTGTCTCTAATGCCCGCAGTTCTGCACGGAGCCAGCCGGCAGATGGTCAGGAGGAAGGCGAACAGCAGGAGTCTTTGTCCAGCCCTGCCGGCTGCACTTGGCCTCCCGAGAGAGCTTCTGCATAACTCTGGTGGCTTCTTTCAAACTCCCAATTAAGCTGTATCCCACAGCCTTCCTTCCCCACCCTGCCCCTCCCCCCCCCTTTTTTCCCCCGCTCATTCTGTAAATTGTTGATTCAGGATTGAAAAAATACAAGACCAAACTATATGGAATTAATGCTCCTGGTTAAAAGATTCAGCTGCTGAAAACCTCATTCTGGGCTCTATGAAACCCTCATGCCTAAAAGGTTGGCGGGGTTGTAAGGAACAGGGTGGGTGAGGGGCCCTGCAAAGGAGAGAACTGATCCATGTTAGGTCATCTTTATGGAGACTCAGTGAAGTGGCCTCCTACCTCCTGTCTTCCGTTCTTCCAACCCTCATACTCACTCCAGATACAGCTGCATTTATGCCATGGGCCATCTCTGGCTTAGAGAAAGACTCTCCTCACTCCAGCATTCAAGCCCCTCTGTGTCATGACCCTGTCACCTGCTCTCCAGAGCCATCTCTTACCGTTCCCTGTGTCCCATGGGTTCACCACGCTGAACTCCTCACCACTCCCTAAACATGCTGTCTGCAGTCCCTTTCTGCATGAATTGAGCACCTGCCACCTGGGAGGGTCTCCTCTCCTCCCCCATCTCAGCCTATCAAAATCGGAGTCGTCCTCAAAGACCCATCTCCAGTGCCGTCTGTTCTATGAACTATTTCGTCATCATCCACATCCTTACTCCAGAAGGTACACGAGTTCTCCCTCCTCAAAACTCCGTACCTCGGTGTGGAAACTTCCTCTGTGTGAAAAACGTGAGTGCTCTGTTCTTCAGTTAGATGTGATTTTGTCTGATTGACCAGTAAACATCAGGCATCTGAAGGGCAAGGACTCTTTCTAACACGGCTATAGTTCCCTCGAGTTGGTATTCGGGTGAAATCCATGACCTCCCAAGTTGGCCATCAGGGATGGGGTCTGTTGTGCGCATTCACCCAACACCTGTTTGTTGAGGGTCCCTGCTGTGTGCCTGGAAATCAGGTTAGCGCCGGCTGCACACAGCAAATGTGTATTTCAAGAGAGACACAGGGAGATCTGCCAGACATAGAGAATATGCACCATCTAGAGAGGGGTCCAGAGAGACCGGAGGGATCTGCTGGGACCGCTTACACTTCAGGCATCAGAATTTTAAAAATCACAGTAAGCATCACTGTTGTTAAGACAGTCCCTCATCTCAGAAGAAACTGAGCTTGCTGTTTCAAAATGTTGACCCCTGGCTCTTCTCCAGTGCTGCCTACCACACGCATGCTACCGTGTAGGGGGAGTCTGCCCAGACAAAGGATCGTAAGGTATCTCTGTCCTGTACTTTGTTCTGATTAGACAGTTTGTAAAGGGGCAATGGAATCAAAGTACAGTACACTAGCATCCCCATAATCTTTGTTTCTCTCTGAAAATGTGAGATTTGGCCTTACTTCATACCTTTCATTTAAAAAGAGGTATTTATAATTGTGCTTCACCAAGGCAAGTTCAAATTTATAAACTTCTGAAGCATCCTTTCAGCCACTGGTTACCGACACCTATCTGGTTTTCTGTTTGTGGGAAGTGATCTGGGAAGTGTGTAATCAGAAAACTAAAGAATTACTCTTGAATAAGAGTCATCCTCTTAAAGACTCAGATATGAATTTTCTCCAAAAAGAAGTCGAGAACAGGTAATATTCTATTTTCAAAACTCAGATCATTTCCAAGTACTTCTAAAAGAAAAGAATGCTCTTTTCTATCATGCCTAATAAAATAAAGCGAATTCATTAAGATTTTATACTCTTGCTGATATAAAGTAATTTGATGACAGAATGTATATGAATGGAATCTTGGAATAAGTGGGTCAGTGAAGTCAACTTATTTCTCTAAAATAAACGAAATTCCCCGGAAGAAAAGATTTTTCCTGGCCGGACAAGGTGACTGTCCGCATCTCTGATCCCAAGGCAATGACACATTGGCAGTTCTCTGCTTAGGTGTCAGGTTCCTGTGCTGGAGAATGAGCTTCTTGAAGGCAGGACTGGGTTTGTTATCGCTGAAGAACCAGCGCTAAGATGGAGCAGGAACTCAGTAAGCGCTTATTAAAGGAACGCATCTCAAGCCCCAGTGTGTGTGCATGGTACCTGGTTCTCTTTCACTAGAGTGGACTGTCAGTTTAAGCCAGTTGTAGTCTATCAGAGAGTTCTTCATGCTGCTGTGGGTCTTGGGGTAGCAGAACAAATGATTCTTTTTGTTGTAATTCAACTCAAAATCTTTCCAGTTGATTTTTTTTTTCTACCTACTGAACCAAATTACTGTAACAGGCCCTCATGTTCATCAAAATTCCGTTTCTTGCTATGCTGTCTTTGTAAGTGCTCTCAGCTACCTCATTGCTATGAGAGTATTCAGTCTTCTCTCCTGTCTTAAGCATTGTTCTTGCAAGAGATTAGTGCCTGCTGACTTTTGAGTAAAGCTTTATGCTGGGCACCATCACCTAAGCCTGTCTCTCCAGCTTCCTTTGCCCACTCGTTTAAAAGTTTATCTCTCCAAAACAGAAATACTTTCCTTCCCCCAAAGCTCCTGAATTAGGGGAAGGGGTCAGAAATTAAATGCTGTCTCATCACTCTTGTTGAGAAATACGGAATCCTTATTGGTTTGTGAAAGTAGGAAATAGGAACCTGTTTCTCCCATCTGAAATTGAACAATAGCTAAGTAGAAGTGAAGGGATAGATCTGAATTTAGAAAGGCTGTATTAAATCAGCCTAAATCAAAGCTGATTTCACTCTGGGAACTGCATGCATGAAAAGGTGTAATTAGAAAAATGTGATATTCTGCTGCTTTTATGCATATTCACTTTATGAACTTAGACCTCCGGACGCCTCCTAGGACTGTTTCCCCATTTTTAATAAATATTGAGAATGAAGCACTTCCTGAAGGTATTGAAGAAGAAGGAGGGTTTTTGGGGTTTTTTTTTTTTTTCTTTTTTTTTAGCTTAGCAGCAACATTAAAACAAAGAAGCCGCTGTTCTGCTGGGTTTTGTGTGTTCTATGAAAATGCTAGAAATAAAATAAACCTCAGAGGAGTCAGCAAAGGAATTACGGTTTGGCAATTAGAGGGACAACCGATTTCTCGGGGCAGGGGAGGAATTATTAATTGCAACTTCTAAATAACATCAGTGGGTCTCTGTGCGGTTGCTGGGAATATTTATCTTGGGAAAAGGAGGTTTCAGAGAATTCTCAGAGGTTCGGTAACCTAAAGCCCAGGGCTACCAGATGGGCCGTGTTTCGGTCCCTGGGACACCATAATGGTCAACTCAGAACCAGCCAGAGGAGGGCTAGGAGTTAACCCAGCCTCCGCCAGTCATTACACCCATTTGTTCTCTGTGGTGGCCAACCTGGGAGCTCCATTCTGTGAGGTTTCATTACACTTCAGGGAGCCTTTTGAGCAAGGATGTCAGGACTGTTGACAGACTGACTTTTTTTCTTTTTTTAATTGAAGTATAGTCAATTACAATGTGTCAGTTTCTGGTGTATGCAGCACAATGTCCCAGTCATGCCTGTATATGCATATATTCATTTTCATATTCTTTTTCATTAAAGGTTATTACAAGATATTGAATATAGTTCCCTGTGCTGTACAGAAGAAACTTATTTAATATCTATTTTGCCATTCCCCCACTCCCAAAGTCAAAACTAATGCTGTGAACCCCTTAATTCCATTCATCTTTAAGGACCTAACACTGTAGATATAATCTTAACAAGTGCTTTGAGCAGCTTTGAAATCACTACTTTCTATGCCCTCTGACTTACCAGTAGAGGCCCAGAGAAGTTGTCATTTGCCCAAAGTCACATAGCTTGTTCCAGAAAGCTCCATCATTGTTCAGCATGTCTGAGTCTGTGAAGAAAGGTCAACTTGCCAATGAACCCTGCTGTCCCATTATTTTATGTCAGTCCAGTTCAAGGAAGAGGCTGTGTGAAAGGAATATGTGGGTTGTACTGTCAATTTTTTTGTCCTCATTTACATCAAAACAATAGCCAGTGTGGGGACGGATGCCTCCACCAAAGTTGGGACAGGTTTAACTGTATTTTGCAAAGAACATTTACTTCCAAGATGCACTACATTTCAACCTACGAGGTGCGTACATCCATTGGTAAAGCCATTAGTTGAATGTCAGGGCTTTTTTTTTCCCCTCTTGGAATCTGGATTCTTTTCTTTCTCTGCTGGGGATGATGAAATTCTAAAATATTTATGTGGCTTTATAACGACTATTTAGCATTTAATGCACCTGGCATTTGCCAAAGTGCTTGACAATCAGTATTTATTAACAGGAAAATAGCTGCTAGAAAATCTGTGCTGTGACATTTAGGGAGCCAGTCTCTATGGGGCTATATGGGGTGTTAGGGGAACTATGTTGGGACCGATGATTCAGAGTGAAATTCACTGGCCAAATTCTGCCTAAGGCCTCCGACTTAACATCTCTCTAGCTTACTAGGCTTCGTTCCAAGAATCCTGAAGGGTAGCATGATATCATGCATTCCATTCACTCATCAAGCATTTATTAAAGGACTGCCTAGGTGTTGAGGATGAAGAATTAATAAGACTCTGCTCAAAGTTGAGTTAGGTGCCTCTCCCATGATGCCTTAATGGAACAAGTGGTTCTCAATGGCAGGGGCTGGGAGTGGGGGACCTTCGGGGGTATGAAATCTGGCAATGTCTGGAGACAGTTTTGGTTGTCACTGCTGGAGGGGGTGCCTCTAGCTTCTGGTGGTGGAGGCCCAAGATGCCGTCCTAGGGTGCACAGGACACCCTAAAAGCAAAGAATTATCTGGTCTGAACTGTCAGTAGTGCCGTGGTAGAGGACCCCTGTGGAGAGCCTTCTCTCTCTGGTTTACTGCTGTTGGGTGATTTATCAGCCTCCCCCACCATATCGTAAGATCTTTGAGCACAGAAACCACCTCTGATTTTTCATTGTATCCCAGCACCTGACACAATATAATACAGAACTCTGTATGGAGTACTGAATGAATTAATGAAGATGGTATCCTATCCCTGAAGAGAGCCCATGACCTCAGGAGTGGGGATCAGTAAACAGGCGATTCAGGGATAAGGTGTGCCTGGTCTTCAGAGTCCAGTCAGATAAGAGCTGTTTTGTGTGGCCTTGTAAGTTATCACCCAGACAGACAGACTTTTGTAAATGGAAGTGAGCGCTTTCAAATGATTGAGGCAGGACCAGGACGGCAGGTGAAACCCTTCCACAGGCCGAGCCTCCGACATCCGGGCACCTTCATGGTACGCATGCCCACGCGGTAATGAGAACCGCCGGTGCGGAGGCTTCGTGCACCCCACCACCTCACCCGGGAGCTGGGGGTGCGACATGCGGAAGGTTTCACGGGCAGCTGGAGAAGTTTCTGTTGCATGTCACACAACCAAAGGTTAACGCAAATAAATAAGTAAAACTTTGTCGGAGGCTTGGTCTTCGTTCCAGGCCTCCATTTCACGCCTCCCCACTCCTGTCAGGTGCTCTGAGGCCAGTGCCTGCCTCCTGTTTCTTGAACCTCTCCCCACCAGCCTCGCCAGCCTTCCAGGGTTTGCTTCTTTCATGATCCCCTCTGCTCCTCTTTCTTTCTTCTATCACAGATACGTAGCTTTCTCTAGCCTTGCTCAGTCACCGAGGGGTCTTCCCTGCAGAGGAACCTGTTTGAGATTATAAATAAAAATAACCTTTCCCAGATGCAGTTCTCATGGCTACAAGCTCCAGTTGGGGTTTCTGCAAAGCTGCAGGCAGAAGGGCACGGCGAACCCTAGCTAGGATTGCGGGGAAAAGCTTTCGAGAAGAAATAATGTTCAAACAGACTCTCTTGTCAGTTTCCTCAAAGGAAACTGAATCATCAAGCCCATGGACACATGACAAAAGGTCTGGGCCTCATGCTTTCCAGTGGGTAAAATTATCTTCAGCCGCAAGCACACTTTGTCGGGGGGGGGGGGGGGGCGGTCAGAAACGTCTGATGTAGAAACCGGCTAGAGAGCAAAGTAAATAAGGAGTTTGGTTTGTGATTTCTCAAAGCCTAGGCTCTGAAAGAAAGACATTGGGGCTTTGAGTTAAGTCTTTATTTTCCTTTTGTCCTAAACTCTATTTCAGTAAAAATAATAATAATAATAATAATTGTTCATAATTTTTACTGTGGTGGTTGTGAAAATGAACACCTTACTTTATTATGATCCAAAGTGTCGTAATAAATGTACGAGCAAATACTAGGGACAATAAAGTTACAATCTTGAACTTCAGGTAAAATAACTTCCTTTATTCAGTAGTCTGTCTGACACACTGCTGTGGTAGTGAAATCCCCGACTGGCTGTAATGGGCTGGTTCTTTCTTCCTAGACTAGATTAAACAGATTCTCCTCGACCCAAGATCCACAGCATCCATCCCCTCCTAGAGATTCAGAGATTTCGCAACTTTGTATGTGAGTTTGGCATGAGGGGGACCTTTCAGAATAAAATGTGACTGGCATTTGATACACTCTTTTCCAGTTGGCTTTCTGTAAGTACATGAAACAAACACCAGATGGTAATTTGTATAAAGATAAGGGCAGGGGTGCTAATTTTAGAAAGTTCTTGGCCATTTCCCTGTACCAGAGTTAGGAAGGGAATTCTCAGTTGGAATGACTTTCCAAGTTGCAAAAAGCAGCTGTCTGATTTTCTTAAAACTGTGCTGTCATTCTACTCGGCAGAATGTCAGGCCAGACCGCAGTATTCCAGGCATAGGAAACACGTCATCTAAACCTCCTTCCCAATCCTCGGTAAACACATTGCCCAGGGCAGAGGTGGGCCTCAGAAACCCGTGGACCATTTGCACAGTCATTCGGCCCCTAACCAGTCCCGTTTTTAGATGGTCAAACTGGTTGAACCCATTTTTAATCTCTGGTCTAAACTGTCAGGTGGCAGATCTCACCAAAAAGACTCACTGGTGGGGAGAACTAAATGGAAGGTGTAGTGATGCAAAGACCGGGCGAATCCGGGCCCGTTGGCAGGGTGTG
Organism: Camelus bactrianus; assembly: GCF_048773025.1. Lineage (NCBI taxonomy): Eukaryota > Metazoa > Chordata > Mammalia > Artiodactyla > Camelidae > Camelus > Camelus bactrianus. The sequence goes on along the minus strand of NC_133555.1, from coordinate 23,076,410 downwards.
AGACAGATGGCTATGCAAATAGGATTCGCACACTCAGTTGTAAGGTAAACTGTGAACCGGGGAGCAGCAGGTGGCTGGGTAAACGCAAGGCTTAAATGCTGTCTGTATGTTTACATCTAGCTCTTAGAAACTGAAACCTTCCTAATTGAATTCAACAAACAGTTATTGGGAAATCATTACATGCAAAACATTGTGCTAGGTTCTGAGAAAGTTGAGTCATGGAGAGTCCTAGCTTTCGGGCTGTTGGGTTCACTCTGCCCAGGGCCAGAATGAGGGAAAAGCAAGGGAGGGGAAAGCAACGAGGAACAAAGAACGAACAAGGGATTGAGTTCAACCAGGAAAACTTGGGATTTTGAGGAGCAGGTCACATGTGAGAACAAAGGTTGGCTTCCAGGGGTAAATATGGAGTGAAGCGCCTTCCATGAGGAGAGACGTGGAGTGAGGGACCAGACACAGGAGAGAGCAGCAGGGAGTGTGTGTGAGTGTGAGCACGTGTGCGTGTGTATATGTGCGAGTGAGGGGGAGAGTATTTAAAAGCCAGGGGCTTAGTAGGACATGAGGTTATTAAAGATGGGATGAGTCTAATGAACAGAGCATAGATTTACATTCTAGAAAAGATCTCTGACCTTTCCTCCTCTCCCCACCCCAAAAAAAGAAAAGAAAAAAAAATGTTCCCAAGGCAGGATGAATTCTAAGATCCTTATCTATATAGTTGGAAGATTTCAGCTGGAGGAGTGTTTAACAAACCTGTGTCTTAAAAAGCTTATGTTATCAATTAAATACGATGCTGGTCATAAGAGGTGGGGGCTGGAGAGCAGACAACTGAAGTAGTCTGAAGAGGAAGTAGTAAGAGTCTAAACATAACATTCCCTCTTTCTGGAGCAACTTTTCTTGAGCACCAGCATGAAACCAAGGGTGTCACATGAATTACTCATCTAAACATCCCAGAAGCCCCATAGGCTAAATCTTTCTATTCCCATTTCAGGGGAGGCCCAATGTCAGTAACTTGGCTGGTGAACGGCTGAGCCAGGAGTGAAACCAGATCTGTCTGCTCCAGGTCCTGGGCTGGCAGTTACCACCCTACACCACCCCCTGGGTTGGCAGGAGGGCAGGGAGAGGGCGGAGGAGCTTCAGAAGGCTCCCCGCTGTCACATGAGATTTTTGCCTTCAGCCAAGCTGATACCTGCTGATGGAAAAGTAGGCTGAGGGAAAGAGATGTGGACTGTTTTTTTCAAACAGGTGAGACTGAAGGAGTGTAGAACGTCCATATGCGGACAGTGGCACAGACATGGGATCTGAAATTCAGAGGAGGTCACGGCAGTGAATGAGCATGCGGTGAGAGGGGAGTGAAAAGCGAAGTTACGAGCTTACAAACACCCAGATTCTAGGGATAAACAAGAAAAGGTTTCTCAAAGAGAACTCTCAAGAACTTAAGGTAGTAGAACTGACCATCAGAAAATCTCCCATCAAAAAGATTTTGAAATGAATGAATGAATGAGAGGTCTTTCTTAACCATCCCTATTCAAAGAGAACATTTTGAAATACAGTGGTACTTTTTTTTTTTCCATGTAATTTTGATGGGGTAAACAGGGTCCAAAGCTGTATCTTGATTATTTAACCATCCAAGAGTCTGACCCGCCTGCACTCCAGAACTTTTTGAGTTCAGCAGGGCAGGTCCACCAAGCCAACTGACCGAGCTGGTAGAATTCGCTACTGTTAAATATCCTGGAATCATGGACTTTCAGAGTTGGGTCCCCAGTCAACGTTCTTACCATCTTCCTGGCCAGAAACCTGGGTGTTTTCTATGACACTTTCTCCCTACCTCTAAATCAGACCCCTCGCTGAACTCCGTGAAATCCACCTCCTCATTATCTCTTGCCTGAACCCAACTGCCACCGCCCTAATCCACACTATCGTCCTTCCATTTTGAAAGCGGGACCACAATCTCCCCCTCCTCCTTTCATCTTTCCCCCAGATCCATTTTCCCTGGAGCAATATATGTATGTGTGTTACACGTCCTTTTAAAGCATCTCTGACCCTGAAAAGGTCAAGAGCCGCTGTTCAAGTCATTTCAAGCGAATTAACTGAAGCTTTCATTTTTCTAGACTGATAAACCCACCAGGCTCTCTCTCATCTCGGAGCCCCTGTGCCTACTCTTCCGTCTGCCTGGCAGGCTCTACCTGCATGTCCACTTGGCTGCTTCCCTTATTTTCTTCAGGTCGTTGCTTAAAACCTCCCTTCTTAATACGGTTTCCCTGGCCACCCCACCTAGAATTGCAGCATTCACTTCCCCATCTTCTCTGCATGATTTTTCCTCCAAACCACTACGTTCTTCACTTATTTATCTTGTTAATTGCCTGTCTCCTCCACAAGAAAGTACACTCTGCAGAGGCAGGGATTTTTGTCTGCTTTTGTCCACACCTCTATTTCCAGGGTCTAGAAGCCCCCTGGACACAGAGTGGAAAGTACATGAATCATCCATCATGATTACTGGGTTTTTTGTTTTGTTTTGTTTCTTTTTGTGCTTTTCATTGTCCTGGACTATCTAGCTAATTTTCCTAGTGCTCACTTGAAGTCAACACATAATTTCAAATTCTCTTTAAGGATGGTTCCTCATTTCTAGCTACAAAAGCAAACAAACAGAACACTTGATGGCTGCCTTTTTAAGGAAGAACACTCTGGTGTTGCTTCTTCATTTTGAACCCCAGAGCATGGCGGGGTCAGGTGGGGTGGAGGACTGTTCCATTTTAAAATTCAGAATTTTCATTTGAGATGTCTTCCCATCCCTTAAGTTTGTAAATAGCTCTTATAGGACCCAGTTGGGATATGGCTAAGAATACTAGAAAAAGAAAGCTCTCTCTATTTCATTACATTTTTGTGAGCAAAGCTTTTCAAAACCTCTCTAGAACAGAACTCACAGTTGTGAGAAGGTCCTCCCTGTCTTGTGGAAAATACCTGTATTGATAAAATGCAGGTGGTTTAGCAAACACAATAGTTATCTGTGGGAGATAATTCATTTCTTTCCCAAATTCATGGAATTAAGTGCCCTGGGGCAACTGAAAATGTGACTCAGAAAAATACTTTAATAACTCTTCTTTGCTCGTAGCAATACAAATCCTGACCTGTGGGGATTGAAATGACAGTGGGGTTCTCAGAATAAGGTCGAAAGAAATAACCACAGAAGCCTGGCACCCAGCGCAGTACAAGTGCCTCAGAGGAGGAGACTCAGCTGGGCAGCTGCTGCTCAGATTCCAAGAAGCCGAAGCAAATGTCAGCCTCTCAATTAAAGTGGTGTCAAAACTACGAGGTTTAGTTACCACTCAGTCTCTGGTCCTGGAAGGTGGTGGGTTGTTCTCATTCTAGCCAAGTGGGTTGGCACCCAGCATACACAGTCTCATTTCCAGAAAGGCTGCCCCTCTGCCACCCGTGATCTGCTTTAGGAAATCACTCTTTATTTTTTTTTATTTTTTATTGGAGTACAGTCAATTACAATGTATCAATTTCTGGTGTACAGCACGATGTCCCAGTCTTGCATATACATACATATATTCGAGGAAGTCATACTTAACAGTTAAGTCTCTTTGTTAAACAGTTCCGGCTTGTGTCTCGTTCCCCTGGAGGTAACAGTGCTCACAGTTTATAGTTAGTGAGTATTTACCAAAAGCCAGGCATCATGTGGTGAGTGTTCCATGCGCTACATCTCACTTAATCCTCACAAAAGTTTTGGGGGTTAGATATTGTCTCTCTGTGTTACAGGTGGGGAAACTGAGTTAGAGAGGGTTTAGGGATCTTGGCTGAAGTCACACAGTGAACTGGCCATGAAAAATCCAGAACTGACTTCAGAATGATAGCAGCTAACCACTCTGCTCTCCTGCCCTTCTGAAGAATGGTGTGTTTCTATCACTGTCCTGAATACGGTCAGAAAAGCTACACACTAAACCAGAAGAAAGGCCCATCCAGTGTCTGTTCTAAATTGACACTTCATAAATTGCTTCCAGGGAGCCCTCGGTTGAGAACCATTCTCTTAAAACCTTCAAAAAACCTGATGACCATTCCAAGACCACAACATAGCAGAGTGCACTGTATGTGCAGCTGACATAGGATCAGTCAATGACACATGTTTATCAAAAAAAAAAAGGCAAAAACTAACAAAACACATGCCCATATGTAAGAAAGTTATATACAAAAAAACAAAACAAAGAACCATTTCCAACCTGCAGGCAGTCTGTCTGCCATCCCATCAAAAAGCATCAGGACAGCAGTGGCTTCATCTCAGCTCCTTGGTGGTCCTCACACGGAGAGCATCTCCCTGAACCAAAGCAATTCCAAAGTTCTGAGATACGTATTTTTCTGACACGGCCCCCACACACCAGCACACAACCTTATGTGTATGTGACAGCAAGGACACTGCTCACTGCAGGAGCGTTGAAAAGTTTATCAAAGATTATTTCCAGTCTTGGTGATTTTCTCATTACAGAAAAAGATGTTAGACCCCAACCTCTGGTTGTGCATGGTTCAACTCTCATATTTCCAACACATTTTAAAAGGTAATTGATATTGCAAGTGTGCATTTCTTTTCACCTTAAGCCACACATAATTACTTTAACAGGGGACCGTAATTTAGCTTTCAGATTCTCTCAAAATCATGAAAACAGAGCACTTGCAAAAAAATGTTTATTTCCCTGGTGTTTTCCACTAGGTTCAACACTGTTTGCCATGGTGCATAAACAGAACGAGAGTGGTTCCTAGAATACAGAACCAGGAGGTTGGTCTAACTACCGCCAGCATGGGTTGCACCTTTCTATATGTGCAAAAAAAAGACCCCACTTTCTACTTGGTTTCATTTTTCTAATTGTGAAAAAGTTTTTTTTCTTTTAAAAAACAGAATGATGTTATCCGCAGCATTTAACAGGGACAGCTTGGCAAACTGGTACAAGATTATTACATCTTCAGCTAATGTCTGCAAATTTGTGTGGAATCAGGGTCCTCTTTGTGACTGAGAATATCTTATGTAGAACCTTCACTTTTTTAATAGCTAATTTCTTTCCCTCATCAACAGGATATAATATGGCATATAATGAGATCTCATGATAACAGATTTTAATATAGCAGAGGTCAAATGGTGCCCATGTAGCTGCTCGAGACCAGATTCTAATAATATGCACTTTAGCTAAGTGCCTATTATTGGACTTTTGTCCAATAATGTTAGTCCTAATCCCCTGATACTCAGCTCCACAGGTTTCATTAAGCAGTCAGTTTGAGGGGAAAAAAGAGCTTATGTGTTACTTCTTTTTTTGTATAATAGATTTTTACTCTCTCTGCTTATATCTATTCCATACAACACTGGACTAGGTGCGGCAGTAGTTAAAAAAATATATTTGGCGCAGTTTCAATGAGGCATAATCTCAGCAGTGCCATAATGATTAAGGGACCAGGCTCTGGAGTCAAACCGTGTTCATGTCCTGGGCCTTCCGCTTGCTTGGCTGGGTGACCACCGTGGGCAATTTATTTAACCTCACTGTGCCCCTATGTCTTCACTTGTTAATTGATGAAAATAATAATTCCTACCTTATCACTGAGAATTAAATGAGGTTAACACTTAGCCCAGTGCCTAGTATATGGAAATGACTCAATGAATCATAAAAGAGAGAAAAGAAGGAGCAAGTTGTCTTAAAATTGGATTGGGAACATGAGACCTACCCATTGGAGACTGAGACGGAATGGCAAGGCGTGCAAAGTAGCATGGGAAAGCTCTTGGGAGCAGGACCATGGACAGCGGTGGGCGCTGGCACAGACAGGGAAGTTTTTAGCGTGGAGGTTTCCACATAGACTAGGACCTCACTTCTCACAGTTTGTCCACGGGCCAGCACCCTGGCATCCCTTGGAAGAAGTACAGACTCTCAGATCGACTCCAGACCTACTGAAGCAGACTCTGCATCTCAGCCAGATGCCCCGGAGGGTCACGGCATGTCAAGTGGAGAAACCCCGCTCTTGGACACGTCCGCTCCTCGGAGCTTGCGGGCACGCTGTTCCCTCTTAGCGTGCACATCAGCACTCATGGAAGGGTAGCGCTGGGGCAAGGGAGACCGTCCTCCCCAGAACTCCCAGTGCGGGGGAAAAAAACCCACTGTGAATGTTAAAGTCTAACAGTTGTGTGTTGGGAATATGATAGAACTGACAAAAATAAGTGAAATCAGCTAAATAAAGCAAGAAACATAAGTTATGATTCAATTAATATTTATGCCTAGACAGGGTACAAATCACAAATATTTATTTCATCCAGACTGAAAATGACAACCAAGAAAACATATGAGCACTCTTTCGGGGAGGGTTTGGGCAGAAGTCTCTGGTACCCTCCGGCTTACAGAAAACACCATGTATTCCTGGAGAATGCATTGACATTTCAATTCCATGTGTCTCCCTGTTCCTTCTTCTCTCACACACATCAAACAACACCATGTTTCCACACTATGTACACAACACACATTGCACGCGCACACACAGCCTCACCCACACCTTGCCACTTTCTCATGTTAGCCTGCCTTCTGTCCTTAGACACCTGTTTAAATCTTGCCTGCCGGAGGCATGGAATCTTCAAGCGGAAATAAACTTACAGGAAATAGGATAGGAACAGAAGGAAAAACTGATGGTGAAGATAATATCTCTCATTGATTGGGTACCTAGCTGTACCCACAGATTATCCACTCTTTTTTTAATTCTCGCAATAACTCCCGAAGACAAGCTATGAATTCTCTCCCATTAAAGCTGAGGAAATAATGACCTACAAGGTCAAATAAACTGCCAGGCGGTGTGCAGCTAAGGACTCATACAACTGAGACTTGAACCCAGGTCTGCCTGCTCCCCCATGGACAGAGTGATGCCAACATCTTTGAATCCGATAACCATCTTTTTGAGGAATGGCTTCTAATTTGTAATTCAAATGTAGTATTTTTTCCCTCACTTTCGCTTCGTATGATGAGTGGGGAAGTGGCAAAGGAATTTTCTGAAGTCAGGCTGAATTTCAGCCGTGGATGGTGAAGTGAGGATAATTTCCTCGCTGGTATTTTAGAGGTTCTTCATTTTTAACCATCTGTTGCAGGCTGACAGATGGGTTGATAGATGACAGAATAATGGGTCTTCAACTCTAGAAAGGCAGAAGGAATGCTGGAAAAATAGCAGCTCTTTTCATGAACCTAACACTGCTTGCTCACTTGCAAAAAAAAAAAAAAAAAAGTTGGTGGGAGGGAGGTGTGAGCTATAATCATAATCATTCTCCCTAAACAGAAAGTTTCTCATAATTACCGAAGGTCAAATCCAGTAAAATACGCCTATTTTTAAATTATGCCGAAGTTCTCAAATCCAGCCATTTTTAAAAGGTATATGGGGGAGGGGAAGACAGATATAAAGGAAAATTTTTAAAAGCCCCCAAAACCTTTCTTCTTTCCATATCTTCCAGTCACTTAATTTTTACATAGGTAGCCCTTGTTATGTTTCTTATATCTTTGAAATAATTTACAAAACCTATAGATTTTTCAGTCCAAACGATGTCCACTCTATACGTGACTCTGCCAAACATGAAGTCTCTTTCCTTTCTTCTTGCATTCAGTGTCTGTATATGAGAAGTCATGCCAGACATTCAGCTGGGCACAGGCACATAGGTGGTTAAGATTGTTCCATCTCCAGGGAACTTAAAGAGTCCAGTGCATGAGGTCAACGTATGAACAGAATTTAAATAGCACATAATATGTGCCTTCTGAGAATGTAGCAATGCCCAGGGTATCCATTGATCATAGTAGCGACTCATTCTCCCAGGAAGAATGTCTGCAAATGGCCAGGCATGTCTTAACACAATTATCCTAGATCTTTTCTAATGTCTTGTAACCAGATGAAAGCATCTCTTTCTCTCTCACACACACAGACACATGCCTGGCCATTGCCAAATAGGTTTGAAGCTCTACTCACAAAGAACCACTGGCTTAAACGTGAGACTGTATTAACAAAATTTTGGCCATGTGAATTTAACCTCAGCAGAGTGAATCTATTTTGAAAAGAACATCAGAATACAGAGTGAGAAAAAAAAAATCAAAGGAGAAAGATATAACTCAGAGGTAGAGCACGTGCCTAGCATACACAAGGTCCTGGGTTCAACCTCCATTAAAAATAAATAAAAATCTTAATTACCTCTCCCCCCACCAAAAAAAAAAATAATAATCAAGTCATGACAGCTGCATTCATGGTCAAATGTCACTGACCAGGACAAAATCAGGCCATGTCCCTTGAAGATGGCACCATCTTCACCACCATCATCATCCCAACCATAAATGCAGCAATGAAAATACCCAAGTCTCTACAATTAACATTTGTATTTTTTTTTGTATTTAATTTTAATTCTCACACAAATCCTGTAAGGTGGGCACTCCTATTCCATGTTACAGATGTAAACCTTGAAGCCCAGAGGATTTTTAAATCTGTGATCAGACTTGCTTTATTGTATTATTTTCAGCCATGCATAGCAATTCTTTTATGTCCTCTCTGGGAGCTATCACTGGTGGAGAATAGTAAGTTAATAATAGGATTATGTTTTCAAAGGAGTATTTGACAGCCTGGATTTCTCTCGGCAGTTCCTTCCCACTCTAAGATTATGTAATTCCTGAGAAGGACAATGTGCATGTTTTTCCCAGCTGCAGGGAAGGTGATGGCAAGAGAACTCGGAACAGGGTTCAGAGAGGAGCTGGGTTGCTTCAGAAGGTGGCCTCTAAAAGGTCTGCCAGCATTTTCTAAGTCAAAATTTTGTGTTGCTCACTTGAAATGATGTCCTGTAAGATGCATCCATTTTTAAAATACAGGTTGGTGGTGCGGGTGGGGTGGGGGGGGCGACTTAAAATTATTTAGACAAATTAAGAAATCAAATCACTTTGGATTGTCTGATATTTGAACGGTCCATGCCTCTATTGTTTGCCATTGTATGGGGGGAAAAGTAGTTGTGTGTCAACTGTTTAGTTTTTTTTTTTTTTTTAAGAAAGTGTGTGTGTGAGATAAGTCATATGTCTCCCAAGTCTTATATATATCTATAAAGTTGTGATGGAGTAGTTTTGTTCACATGATGAAAAACATTGTAGCCGAGGAGACACGTGAGAGATTAAGTTCAAATCTGGCTGCTTTTGACTTCAAGCCTCCTCCCACCACGTCTCCTCTATACATTTCCTGCAGATGTTTCATCTATATGCTGCCTGACATCTGGTGTTTTCCAGATATGTTCGCAATGCCCAGAGGTTGCATGGCAAGTTGACAAATCTGGTGGTTAATTATCCAAACCTTAGCATTTTCATCTTGCTGGTTCAGTGGGAGCTGCCCCCCATCCCCTGCAAATATCTTGGAAGTGCTTTAAAAAATACGTAAAAATAAGAAAACCTAGTAAGGTGTTCAGTCAATAAGCAAGTCCAGATTTCCAGATTCATCCTTGACTAACTCTACAGATGTGATTATTTTTTCCCCTCAGTTATTTTAAGACATCCAAACTGGTTTCAACTGCTGCCTCACCTCTGGTCTGAGACTTGAGCATCTTACTTGTTTCTGTGCTTCTCGGCAGATGTGTCCAAGCCAGTAACCAACTATTTGGAAATGGTGCCATGTTCTGCATAAGCTAGCGACCCACCTGGAAACATTAACAGCCCTGGTTGTTTCCCTCAGCTTACAAACTCTTATAGTGTGAGGGTTGTGAGGGTCCAGAAAGGCAGGCGCACTCTTCTGCCGGTAACTTGTAGACATGTAAACACAACCATCCCAGACCCCTTTACCCCTGGGGCTTTGTTTATTGCTCTCAGAGGGACAGGGTTGCAGGTTTGCAAGTGCAGAGAGCTGATAGCCTCAGCAGCCATGTGGGCCACCAAAATTTCCAGTAAACAAGCTGTCTTCCCTAGGTACAAACCTTTAAAAATCCTGGATACAACCAGATCTATGCAGCTTTCCTTGTCCCCTTAAACCGCCCAGTGCCCCAAATGCATTTTTTGTTTGCTTTAAAAACATCTTGTTCTTTTTCCGCAAAGTCATTATCACCATTTGCAATTGCACGTTCCCCTGTGATTATCTGAGTAAGGGGTCTCTCTTCCAAAAGACTGGGTACCAGAGCGATGTTTGTTTTTATTCCCTTGGGTATTCCTAAGACTCAGCACCTAGCTGGTTCTTATTAGAGATTTGTTGAATAAATGAATGAACCTACCTGATTTATTTGACCATCAAAATCTGCTGAATAATACCAACACACTTTTCTAAACTGTTGAATATTCAATTATTATATATAGAATTTGCCTGTATGCATGTGTGTGTGTATGTGTGTGTGAAAGTTCATTAAGGCACTGAGCTAAGCACTTTATTGAAATAACTCATTTTTCTTTGGCAAAAAATCCTGTGAAAATATATGCTGTTATTACCCCCATTTTACAGATAGAAAAATTGAGGCTTAATTGGGTCCCAGAGCTACTTAGTAAGAGTAGAGATTTGAACTCAGGACTACCTCATTCCAAAGACTGTAGACTGAATCGCTGTGTGATATTTTCTTTTCTAAAAACATATTTATAATAAGAACTACCTCACAAATTCTTGGTGAAGATTAAATGGAATAATGTATGGGGGAGGGTATAGCTCAGTGGTAGAGCACATGCTTAGCATGCACGAGGTCCTGGGTCCAAACCCCAGTACCTCCATTAAATTAATTAATTAATAAACCTAATTACCTCTCCCCATTTTTTTAAAAAAATAAAATAAATAGAATGACGTATGCAAAGGCCTTAGCACAGTGCCTGGCTTATGGTAAGCGCTGAGTCAAAAGCCACTGTCACTAATAATATCACTACTATCTCTATTCATTTATTTTGAACAGTTATTAATTTTCTTACTTTACTATGAACTTGTTTTGAAAGGTTTGTGGTACTTGTAATGAAAAGTTTAGGCAAGATCGACTGGAAATCAAATCAGGTTATGAGGCGTGTTTCTAGCATAAAATGTACAACAGCATTGCAGCAAGCTAGTGGAGAGTTTGCATCCATTCCCAGATCGCCAGACAGCCAAGAATAGCTCCTCTGGCACCCAGATTATGAAATCAATTGTCTATGACTGAGCTTGAGGGAGAGATGCAGAGGATCTTTTTTTAAACGCTTCTTTTCTTAAGAAAAGTTAAAAAAAAAAAAAAAAGACGATGATGAAACAGGAGCCCTCAGTCCCACAGCTGAGCAATCACAAATCAAGTGATAAAGTTCTCTGGGAACCGACTGAAAAAGTGCAGTATGTCCATCACAATCAAATCTAACTTAGGAGAAGAAGAAATGAAATCCTACACTGATTCTCAGGCATGAGCCAGATCCTTCACACAAGAAACAAGATGACTGATTATTATTACCCAGCCTCAGCGTCCACTGCAGCTTTCTTTTTGCAAAATCCTGATTAAATGATCATGTGACAATAGTGCATTTCACAGTAATAACGTAAAACTACCCAGACAGCGCATAGAAAGCAGAGGTGTAAACCACTTGGCACCTAAGAACAGACCTTCTCAGGCTGGAATCTCCCTGCCGCTGCTCCTTGTTCAGAACAGCACCCAGCCCAGAGTGGGGAAAATAATGAATACCGAACAGACGACTGGGGAAAGGGACAAACAGAGCGATGGACAAATGAACAAGCCAATGGGATTCGCAGTCAAACAGGTCTGAGTTTGGTACCCAGTTCCTCTTTTTACTTGCTGCCTCTAAGCGCTTCATCCTTCATCCTTAAAAGAGAAAAACTGACTCTACTTCACAGGCTTGGGGTTAGGCTGAACTGACTGCACTGGGTTAGAGTCTCGTGTACCCACCCCCAGAAGGGGCCATGTAACCCTTTCCGCACCTCATTCTCTGCCGCACTGCTGTCACCTGGGCCATGAATGAGTCACTGTCGCTTTTTGAATTAAATTATTTTTTTGAACTTCAATAAAATGCATTTTTGAAGAAAGCTCCGTACGCCTCCTGGAGATAGAAATCCAGGATTATTTGACATAATTAGAAGATAAACGTGGAAACGAATCAGTGGGAAATGAAGAGTACTGTATTCCAGCCAGGTCCCATTGTTTGCCTGAAGGGCGTGAGCCTGGGGCCAATTTTCTTTGATAAATAGGTGTGAAGTATTTGCTAAGCAGGTGTTAGAGAAAGATTAGCACCCAGCGGAGACTCACTCCTTTACTAAGGTTGTAAGAGAATTGTGAAGGAGATAGCTTTTGCTGTGCCATGTGGCTCGATGTTATTTATTGCTGTCTGTGTTCACACAATTCGGTAGTCCAAACTTCAGAAAACCTGGGCATAATGGGAAACCACTTGCTAAACATGGAGCCCAGGGTTCTGATTTGAAATCTCGGTTACTTACGACAACTTGGACACATCGCTTACCTTTCCTGAATCTGTAAAATGGGCATAATTGTCTTTACCCTCTTGCAGTTATTGTGAAGATCAAATGATTTTCTGTGGTAGCATGTTAAAAACTGTAGACGCTCTCCGGAAGTCAGGCGTCATTATGGTCAGTCTTGCAAATGACATAATGAAATAAATCTGTGAGTGGACAGGAAGTTACCCCATCCAGCCGCTGCTTAGGAATTCTCTCTTCTAAGACAAATCCAAAGCTCTTCCCTGAGTTGAGCTTCTATCTTGCTGTTTGATTTCTTTGTTTCTGATGGACAGCCTCATGCTGGGATTCCTGAATGCTGACTCAGCAAAGTGAATCCAGCTGCACTGAGGGTGGGGGTGACCAGTGTCTGGTATAGATGCTCCGTGTAGGAGTCAGCCACAGAAAAAAGAGCAAAGCTGTCAAGTTGGAAAGATAAAGTCCCTGGAGTTGAAATACTAGGAATATTTGCTAATAGACAGAAATGGGAAATTGACTATGTTTACCAATAACCAGTGGAGCTGCAGGTGTGCCACCATCAGGGAGAGACAGACAGATCTACCTGGTTTTCTGTCACCAAAAATGACTCCCTCTTATATGCCCCAGAGTGATCCAGGACAAACATCTTTAACTATTACATTCCAGTAAAGATGAGTTTGCTAGCAGCAAATTAGGAGACGTGGGGGCAACAAAAACACTCCGAACAAACAAAATGGAAACAAACCACCCCGCCAGCATTAAGCCAGGCTGCTCCCTCTGCCGAGGAAGCTGTTTTCCTGGATCACTGAACAGAGACTTAAAACGTATTGCAGAAACACAACCAGTCGGAGTGTCAGGTGTTTTTTCGGTACAGTGTGAGACCAACAGCTCAGAGCGCATTTCGTAAGCACCCTGGTGAACCGTGGGCACATCCTTCAGCCCTCGTAGCCACAGTTTATTCATCTGCAACATGGAGCTTAGTAATGCTTCCTCTGATTTCTTGAGGTCTTACGGGGGCTGCATACATCCCAAGTGTGAAGTTTTAGGGAACCAGGAAAGCATCTTTCAAATGTCAGCCTCTCCTCTCTATGGGAGGTGATAGCACGAGCAAAGTTAGCAGAAAATATCTTCAAAGGGTTAATAGATGCACCGTGATAACCTGGCATTAAATGTTGTTACAGAGGTATGTCTTGAGTTTCTTCTGTGCACGCCCCATCTCTGTTAGACAGACAAGGGACAGTGTTTGTAAACAACTGGATTCTCGCCTGAACCGTCAGGAGAAAGTCACTTCTCAAGCACAGGGCATTTACCTCTCCTGATGTAGAAGATGGTTGCAGGTGGACCTTTAACACGGCTTTAAATAACATGAGTGAGAACGTTACTGCATCTTCCATTTAACTTTAAGCCTTCTAATTAGGTCATGCTAGTGTGTCTTTAATATCCCTCTAACACTTGTTAATCTCCCCTTTAACAGAGATCCTACGCTCCAGAGCCTTGTGCAAACATCCCCAGCTAGAATTTAAAGTATCCTGCTTTCACTGAAGAGCATGTATGTGTGCTGTTTTCTTCCGTCCGTGGCGAGTCGTGTTGGTTTAACATCTAGGGACCACACATAACCTCCTTCTGAGATAACCTTAACTTGTGTCAAGAGGGTAATGTGCTTCAAATGAAATATGAAACATGACACAGGAAGGGGTGTGTGGATAAAATCAGAATTGCTGAGAAAGTACCAAACTACTAAAACTTACAGAATATCAACTAAGGTAAATATCTACCTGAAACAGACCAATGAGTATCTCCGCCAACTTGTACAGAAAGCTCATGATCCAGCGCAGTGAAGCCAGGCATTAATTGTAAGGGAAGGATTTGGCCTGTGTGTACTTCAGCTTCCTCTGGAGAAAAGCAGGGTTACCGTAAGTACCTAGGCCAGAAGGTTAACGATGTCCGTCAGTGCTGAGCAGAGTGCCTGGCATGTGGGAGGCACGCGAAATGTGACAGCACATTTAACGTGACACAGCACGAAAGGTGACAGCAACGGTTGTTGCAGTTCCTAAGACAACCACTAGTTTGGGACAACCTCTGATGGACCTTCTGCCCTTCTCCACCATGTTCTGTGTCCAGGAGGTAACTTGCTTGGATCACATGGGGTTCCAGTTGGGTTTGGCCAGTGGCAGGGAAACCAGTGGGTTAAACCCATTTCACCTGCCTTCACCAATCAAGGTCTTGCAACGTGCTCCAAGTGGTCGGAACTTGGAGTCAGCTGTGTCTCGTTGGAACTGAGCTGGTCAGGACAGGGTGGGACCAACAACCCTTCAACTGAGCATGCGCCAGCGTCCGCTCGGGCCCTTTTGACGTCAAGGGGCGAAAAAAAAACTCCACGTGTAGAGGACTGCAGTTTGTTACGCCTGCGCAGAATGAGGATTCCCGCACCTTTTTCCAATCATCTTTCCTCTCACTCCCCACGTTCCCCAGGGCGTGGACCACCCTGCTGCTTTGGTTATCCCATAAATACCCGCCAGCCCCTTGCCTTTCCGGAGGTAGACTTGAAATTTGTTCTCCTGTTTTCTCGCTTGGCTGCTTTCTGAATAAGCTCGCTCGCTCTCTGTCTCTTTCTCTCTCTCGCGCTCTCTCTCGCGCTCTCTCTCTCTCTCTCTCTCTCTCTCTGCTGCAAACCTGGGCATCTTGGCATTTTAGCTTGCCGAACGAAATGAACTTTTTTCAGTAACGGGACCTCCACTGGAGATTAAAGGATGGGAGGAAGGGGCTGGGGGGAGGAAAAGAGTGAGGGGAGGAAGGTGTTGGGGGGGAGGAAATGGGTGAGGGGAGGAAGGGGCCGGGGGAAGGTCAGGGATTTGCGCCAGCATCTCACTACCTAAAAGCAACTTCTACTCAGGCTTACACCCAAAGTCCCCCCTCCAAAAAAAGTTGAGGCTAATTTATACTCTAGCTAGAATTCTGACACAGTGGCCCCATTGTCAGACTTTGCTCAGGGACAGAAAACCTGGCTTAAGTCTTCTTTCTGGAACCCTTTGTTGCAAAAACTCTCAATCCTAATGACGTTTATTTTTTGGTCTAATTATAAATCCTGATGCTGCTGTGTAAGGACAAGTAGAACCATCTGAAGTTCTGTCTGGGAGAGCCTTTGATGTAATCAGTCCGTGCCTTGACCATATTTGGCCTGATGATAAAAATATGTTTAAAAAAAACACAAGCTTATATAAAACAAAAATCATCTCTAATCCTACCGTTACCACTCGGTAAACTCTTAAACGTAAATTTGCCTAACCAAATTGGGACCATCTTGTCTATTCATTTGTTCTTCCTTTCATTTATTCTCTCAACAAATGTTACTGGCACGTCTTCTGGCAAGACCCAGAAAATAAGCAAGGTAGATAAAGTCCTCGCCTTCAGGGAGCTGACATCTTACTGGGAGAAAAGGCACACACACATTTTCACTCCTAACAACCATTCTATGAAGAGATGCTGTTAATACCCCAATCTACAGAGGGCTTAAGTTGAGGTTTCCCGTAGTACAGCAGAGTGCCTAAGCACACACAGGTGTCTGACGGCAGATGCTGAGCTTTTAACTTATGTGGGATACCTTTAGTACGATATACGAGCCCTTTTTATAAAATGGCCCTAAGGGGTAAAAGGTTGGATTAACTCCCCAGAATAAATGTATTAGCTCTAAGGACATGGATCCTGACCTCAAAGAAAGTTTATGAACTCAGTAACAAAACAAGCAAACCAATAGAAACATGGGTAGAAGACCTAAATAGACATTTCTCCAAAGAAGACATCCAGATGGCCAATAGGGACATGACAAGATGCTCAACACTGCTGATTATTAGAGAAATGCAAATCAAAAGTACAATTAGGCATATATAAAATAAACAACAAGGACCTACTGTATAGCACAGGGAACTATATTCAAAGTATCTTGTAATAACCTGTAATGGAAAATAATCTAAAGAAGAATATATACTATAACTGAATCACTTTGCTGCACCCCCTGAAACTAACACAACATTGTAAATCAACTATAATTTAAAAAAAAAAAAAAAAACTACAATGAGGTACCATCTCACACTGGTCAGAAAGGCCATCATTAAAAAGTCTACAAATAACATACTGGGGGGGGGGGTGTAAAGAAAAGCAAACCCTCCTATGCTGTTGGTGGTAGTGTAAACTGGTGCAGGCACCATGGAAAACAGTATGGAGGTTCCTTAAAAAACTAAAAATCGAGTTGCTATATGATCCAGCAGTCTCACTCCTGGGCATGTATCTGGAAGAACTCTAACTCAAAAACATACATGCATCCCAATGTTCACAGCAGCACTATTTACAGTAGCCAAGACATGGCAGCAACCTAAATGTCCATCAACAGATGACTGGATAAAGAATTGTGGTGCACACAATGGAATATTACTTAGCCATGAAAAAGAAATAATGCCATTTGCAGCAACATAGGCAGACTCTAGAGATTATCACTGACCAAGTGAAGTAAGCCATAAAAAGATACATACGTGATATCACTTACATGGGGAATCTAAAATATGACACAAATGAACGTATTTACAAAACAGAAACAGACTTGCAGACATAGAAAACAAACTTATGGTTACCAAAGGGGAAAGAGGCAGAGGGGGATAAATTAGGAGTGTGGGATTAGCAGATACTACTGTGTATAAAACAGATAAACAAGGTCCTATTGGGTAGCAGAGAACTACATTCAATATTCTGCAATAAACCATAATGGAAAAGAACATGAAAAATATGTGTATATACATATATATATAACTGAATCACTTTGCTGTACACCTGAAACTAACACAACATTGTAAATCAACTATATTTCAATAAAAAATAAAAAAATTTTAAAAAGTTGTTTATACTAAAAGTTTTTTTAAATTTTAAATAAAGTTTGTTTAGGGAAAGTGACTCATTACTATTTTGTCTTATTTAACTCAAGCAGGGCCTCAGGCCCTACTTTTTGACTTTCTAAGTGTACTTGTTTTAAGTAAGAAGATGAATGTTCCTTAAAGCGGACTTGAAAAGCAGTAGAGAATAGTCAAGCTCATAGGTCCTGGAAGCAGACGCCAGGCTTGGAATCCTGGCTCCCCTACTTACTAACTCATGGCTCAGGATTTTATTTGACCTCTTCTTGCCTCATTTTTCTCAACTGTAAAATGGGTACAGGGCAAGCGTCTTATCTCACAGTGTTGTTGTCAGGGTTAAACGAGTTAATACATAGAACCTTGGAATACTTCACATAATAAGTGCTCAATAAATGTTAGGTATTTTTACCATTATTTTAATAAGTACATCTAAAAACTTTGATATTATTTTCTCCAATTTCCAATTGAGAGGTTTTCATATGACTCTTTTCTTAAGTATTTCCTCATCCCAACAGTCTTTCTGATTATGATGAGCATAAATGATGGCAGCTATAGTCTCATAACTGGGATTATAGGCTATCTGTGGCCGCTAACAAATCTGTAATATCAAGAGAGCAGAGTCCATATTTTGCATTTTTAAACCCCCGTAAGACCTTGCTCAATACCTGGTGCATTACTCAAAAATTACTCTTCAAATGCAGGAATGAATGAATGAAATAAGGTACCAGACTGAATACGAACAGCAAGTTGTATCTGACACAGTCAACCTGGCTTGTTTGTTTGTAATCATCCCTCCAATTTCTAATTCAAATCCCAACCCTGGAGTCTCTTTACTCCAAATGTTCTTATTGCTATTGAAACGCTGAGGATATTGTGTTTGTTTGCCTCTTTGTTTATACCTCCGTCTCATTCCAGAAACGACTTCAGATGCTCACAAGGAAACATGAAACTCAGGATGAAATTAATTAAAAATGAGGGGAAAGAAGACAGGAAAGGCAGGATGGGTATAGAAAACAAAGTCTGGAATAGAGTTAAAATACCAGGCTTTATAAAAACCCTTACGAGTGGGTAACAAATTGGCCCTAAATTTTCTAAAGCCAGTACGAAACGTTCAGCTGGTTTGTGGCATAATGTTCAATGGATGAAAAGAGATCAGTTGCTTCGAAGATTCAGCCACTCTTAGCAGTGGACCCTCTAGAACATTCTCACAAAAGTCACACCTAACAAATGTCACCGTCAACAGCATCTCTATTTAGAGTGTAAGAGTTCCTTCGGTGTAGGTCATGGGATCTTGATGAAAAGTAATTCATTCACAGCATGAGGGAAGGCTCCCCAGAGCAAGGGAGATGCACCGTGCCTTTGGGTGGGAAAGAAACATATGCCAAGTTTTCTGCTTGAGGCTCTTATCGTTTAGAATTTTAAAAAGTCTATTTCTGCTGGAAATTACTATTTTCCTTTCCAGATCTGTGTTTTTATTATTCTAGGTAAACAGATGCAACATTTTTATATTAGTGAAACATAAACACAGTAGATATGAAAACTTGTCCTATGTTATTTATTTACTTGGAGGAGGGTAAAAATGAATTTTTATTTACTTTAATGGAGGTACTGGGGATTGAACCCAGGACCTTGTACATTTTAAGCATGCACTCTACCACTGAGCTATACCCTCCCCTTAAACCGTCCTATGTTAAAACGTGGTCTGCTGAGTCTTGGGTGGTGACTCCCACTGCCCCCACCCCACCCCATTATCAGAAACATAGTAAGCATTCATTAATATTACTATTATTTATTTTCTAGAAATATAATATCACAAACTTTGTTTTTTATTATGGTTCCAATGCTATGCGTTCTTGGAATTTTCCAAAAGGCAAACCAAAGGGCTGTATAAACACATCGATTTGTTTCTAAAGTTCACGTTCTTCTTCCTGTGTTATCTTTCTGTTCCTGTAGGACTTCATCGTCACTGTGGTCTTTTCGTTCTTGTGGCTGGTGGGTTCGTCAGCTTGGGCCAAAGGGCTGTCTGATGTCAAGGTCGCTACAGATCCCAAAGAAGTTCTCCTACTGATGTCCGCTTGCAAACAGCCATCCAACAAATGCATGGCGGTCCACAGCCCTGTGATGTCCAGCCTGAACACTTCTGTGGTACGTTGCCCTCTACACGTTACCTCCCAGATCTTTGTCTGCCAATCAGAAAAACGTCTCAGGAGGCATCTTGGAAATGTTTGCCTCTGAAACTAGCCCGATCTAAAAGGTGGCCCGTTCACTCCACATGCCAGACGCTCCTGTGGCCTTCCGGTTTTCTATGGCCAGAACCGTAGGCTTTAATGCTGCCAATTAGAGTTCTTAATAAGAACCCAGCAGATACTGGCAGCTGTTGCCTGGATGACAGTCAAGTCAAAATTCTTAGCCGGAAGCAGATATATAAAATCTGAACTTTCAGGCTGAAGTCTGCCAGAAATGAAAAGGAATATTTGATGGGAGAAGAGGTTTCCTGGGAAGAAAACATTGTTCCAGCCACACATAGTTAGAGTACATTCAGTTGATTGTCTGCAGAAAAATACGCAGACCCGGTAGAGTACAGAAAAAAAAAAAATGCAAGGTATGAAAAATAGTCATAATAGTTAAAGTAATTTTTTTTATCTTCTCTATGCTCCTGGTTGAGTTGCTTGATAACTTTGGAAAAGCTGAACTATATTAGTTGAACAAAGTCAAATATTATCAAGTGTATGCCTCTTACAGGCAGACAGAAAATCCGACAGATAGCAGGGCCACTAAGTTGGATTCTTATTTTATGAATGTCAGAACTTGTGTTATTCCAAAGAAACTGTATGAAAGAAACTGTATCTGAGAGACAGAAGCTGTAATGGTAGCAAAAGAGCACGAAGGATAGACGGTCCAACGAGGTCTGATGAAGGAATGTCAGTCTTTGGCAGCCCTTAGCAATAATTATCTTGGCTTCAAGATTAACTTATGCTTCTGCAGCTTTTTGGAATCTAATCTGAGAAGGCATTTAAGAAAGGGGGAACGGGTAGCTGATCAGCAATTGGTGATTTTACAGTGAATCTCGCCTTGCTAAGATAGTAAAGATTGAAATATATAAACTCTGTATTAAGGTCTCACAGTAATTTTTATTTATTTCTGGCCACACCTGTGGATGAATCCTTCGAGGTATAGATGAGAATGTGTTCTACTGCTTGTGTAGTTTGTGCCTAATTGAAAGTTATTGTAGCCCTGATCACAGAATCTAAGAGAAGACAGATAAAATCATTCAGTGTGCTCGTTAGTTCTTCTAGTAAATTGACATCCTGCCCAGTCCATCTCATTCTGCTCCTGATGCCTCTAATAAGGTTTAGGCTAGGAGATGTGAAATCTGAATGACAAACAATGTGACGTGTCTCTTAAAATCAAAAGAAGCATGGATAGAAACCAAATAAATCTGTGAAAGGACAGATCTGGTGCTGTTCTGGTTACAGATCTGTATCAGTTAGTGTCTTCCAATTCCTAGTGACAGAAAACTCAATTTAAACTGGCTGAAACAAGATGATCTTCATATCCTTAAAATCCATTTTTTTTTTGTACGCCACTCCTGGTAACAAGGTCCGTGTGTGGTGTAACGGTTGGGTTGTAAGTAACAGAAACTGACTCGCCATCCGTAATGTGTGCTTCTGTCGCTCCAGCTTCACTGCAAGCAAACTTGATTCATCTTCGCGGATAATCAGATGTCCTCTCCCCATTCTCTCTCACTATGCGCTGTCTATTTCAGTCTCTCTCTTGTCCCACATCTGAGCTAGAATCAAAATCCTTACTCTGATTTCAGTTGCAACAAAATGACAAGAAAAGATTCAAAGGCCCATGTGCCCCCAAAATGTGCCAGCCAAGAGGTCTGTGGTAGCTCTGTGATGACAAGAGAGTAAGACATCACGGCTCCTTAGAAACAGGCCCACAGCAACGCCTTGTTTGTGTTCTTACTTTTACGTTTCCCTGATTTCCAGGTTCTTCTTGAGCATCTCTTGTTTTAGAAACCAAGTAGCATCTGGGGAAAGGGAGAGACGATCATTAAAATGAAAGTACTCAACCCTGTGTCCCCTGAAGATACCTACACACCGTGGGAATTGCCTCAGTGGGGGAGACAGTGAGGGATGAGGTAGGAGCGCAGACTGTGGGGTCAGATAGAACAGGGCATGACCCAGGTCTACTACTTACCATGTCACGTGACCTTGAATGAGATCCTTAGCTTTGCAGAACCTCAGTTTTCACATCTTTGATGTGGGCATAATAATAGCACCTTCTCTGACTAAATGAATGGATACACATAAAGCCCTTTATGCAGTGCCTAACATGTGGTAAGCCTTCATGAAAAGTCAGATACTCTAAATGAAATAGTGATTCCAGATGGGAAACTGGAAGAGGCCTCCACACTGAGGTGAAGAGGGACCTTTTGTGTTGTGAAGGATTTTTCTGAAATTGAGATTTATTTTTTCCGGGGTTTCCAGCCAGGCTGTCAGCTCATTTGGTCTGATTCTCCTTCAGGTCTTCGGATTCTTGAACTTTATCCTGTGGGCTGGAAACATCTGGTTTGTTTTCAAGGAGACCGGCTGGCATTCCTCAGGACAGAGATACCTTTCAGACCCCATGGAGAAGCGCTCCAGTAGCTACAACCAAGGCGGGTACAATCAAGACAGCTATGGGTCGAGCGGGGGGTACAGCCAGCAGGCGGGTTTGGGGCCATCCTCGGATGAGTTTGGCCAGCAGCCCAGCGGCCCTGCTTCTTTTACCAATCAGATTTAACGGGGTAGGGTTGGCATTCTTCTGAAGGTACCCTCACCACCTTCCATTTCAATGGCAGAAGAATTTTTTTTTTTTTTTTTTTGAAGAGTTTCAATTGTGAATGCAGAGAGCGTTGAATGTAAACCGGAGCTCTGCAGTCCTCATTACAGCAGGAAGGCCCGGGGCGTGATAAATGGTACTTAGAGATGAGATGACGTGAGGAGATATATTATGCATTGTGGATGGCTAACTGGAGAAGCACCTTGTTACATATGCAGATACTTCCACAGTCGTTGTGTGTGTGTGTGTGTGTGTTGAACTAATAGAAGCATTTCGTAGCTTGACGTCCCTAGTCTGTGATATGCACAAAGGCAATCAAATAGCATTGAGCTTTTTCCTGCGCTTTGATGCGAAGGACGTTTTAACGATTTCTCTAAGAAATTCGGTGCATCACAACGTGCATGTGTTACTATTTTTTGGATGCGGACCCTGTAGGAGTGTGAGTCACTTAAGTATTGGCTTCAGCCAATTACTCTGTATTTTTTTTTTTATTTGATGAATCAGTGCTCATGTGATTTAGTGCATGAATAAGCATTTTCTCACAAAATGAACCTCTGAACTGTATTTACAAAAATTTTCCAGTTTGCACCATGAATTTGTTAAACGGACGTTTAAAAGAAATATATTCACTACTTTGTATACTTGCAAATTGGCCCCTCTGGCTTTATCCAGTTCTGAATGCATTGTGACTAAGGTTTGGGTTTTTTTTTTTTTTTCCCTATTAGTAGATACTCAGTGTTATAGATGGTAACTGCCCAATATTTATTCTATTTAGTTAGCTAAATATTTACATTCCTGTAACTTTCTATGGTGTTTTGTGGTTCTTATATCTATGGACTATGAATAATACAACCAGTAACTGTGTGTGTTGATGGAGTCTTGTTTTCTTAGAATAATGGAAATGCAAGTGTCAGACACCAGAGTCAAGAAGATACTGTATTGTGCTGACATATTCGTCTATAAAGGATATTCTGTGGAACCTTACACTACCAGCTAAGCTTTTAAATCCTATTTATTTGTAAAGTTAATATGTTCCTTGATCCAATCATTCAAAACTCTCAAGTCTCAGCGCAGCCTACAAAGTCTGATTTGAATATTACCCATAAATTAAAAATGACTTCCATGAACCACTCTGGCTTCCAAAGGGAGTCCTCATTAAGTATTTCCCAGAATATATTCGCTATCAAGAAAATTCCAATCTTTGCCTCTTTAACTCAGTTGAAACCCCAGGGCCCAACCCTGAGGGCCAGCTGAGCCTCTGTATTTCCAGATAAAAGTCATTATCGATGTATAAATTCATTGTGTGATCTCTGATGCTGGAAACATTTTAGCGCAAAACAGCCGTGTGTCATAGGTGATATCTGGAAACAGTTTCCAGAGCCTGTTGGATAAATCTGTATTGTGATGTTTATTTGACCTGAATAAAGTTATTGCCTACAGTGCTGGCTGGATATTGGAGAGTTACCACCGCAGAACCTGGTGAGCTGGAACAATGAGAGGACAAAGGGTACGTGCCCAGTGTTTCCCGTCTCTCACCCTGTCCTTGTTTGATGAGTCCAGGGCTGTTCATTCATGAAATCCCGCTCGGGGGCCACGATCAAGAATTCTGTCTTTATCCTAGAGAAGCAAAGGGAAGTCATTGACAGGTTTTAAGCAGAGGAGGGACACAATAGGATGAACGCGTTGACAAGATCTCAGTCGCTGTGGGGTAGAGCGGATTGAAGGAGGATAAGAGGAAGGGACAGGAAACAGCCTTGACCTAACACCCACTAGGCAGTGGGCTGGGAGTTGGGGGAGGGGGAACTGGCTTGAGATCCCCCCACACCCACGTCTGACTTCCTGGATTTGATCCTTTTTCAGCACAGCCCAGGAGGAGAGAGTGGCCTTCACTTAGACAGTCATGAACTCTCCTGAGTAGAGGAACCCTCTTAACCAGTTCTCTTTACCAGTCTTAACAATCCCAAAGTACACTGGGGCCCTGAGAAATGGGATGCACCACTTGCCCTGGTCCAGACAGAGACTTGCTTCCATAGTCCTCCTCTGCAGATTTGCAATAAAATGCGGCCATAATCCAACGGTATTTCACTTAAACTGGTTTTATTCCTTCTGGTTTCAAGAAAATAGCCAGTAGATCGGATCTTTTAAAAAGGGGGAGATTTGTCTTTCTCTGACTCACTTCACTTAGTATGATCATCTCTAGGCCCATCCATGTGGCTGCAGATGGCATTGTTTCATTCATATGATGCCACTTATAAGTGGAATCTAAAAAAAATAACGCAAATGAGCTTATTTTTACAAAACAGAAACAGACTCGCATAGAAAACAAATTTTTGGTTACCAGAGAGGGTAGCGAGGGAGGGATAAACTGGGGAGTTTGGGATTTGCAGAT
Organism: Camelus bactrianus; assembly: GCF_048773025.1. Classification (NCBI taxonomy): domain Eukaryota; kingdom Metazoa; phylum Chordata; class Mammalia; order Artiodactyla; family Camelidae; genus Camelus; species Camelus bactrianus. The sequence continues at coordinate 23,051,909 of NC_133555.1, read as the reverse complement.
ACACACCACTGCATATAAAGTAAACAAACAAGGTCCAACTGTATTGCACAGGGAACTATATCCAATATCTTGTAATACCCTATAATAAAAAAGAATACATACGTATGTGTAACAGAACCTCTATGCTGCACACCAGAGACTAACGTGACATTGTGAATCAAAATCAGTTTTTAAAAAATAATAAAAAGGAGAGTAGTCAGTGTGGTGGGAGAGCTTGGGTCTATGTGTCCGATACACCTGATTTGGAATCGCAGCTTGGCTGCTCACTAGCTGTACTGCAGGATGTGACTTCATCTCCCTGAGCCTTCGCCTCCTTGCGAGGAGGTAAGGCAGACTGGGGAAAAGGGTGAGCTCTGAGATCCCGCCGCCTGGGTTAGAATCCCTGCGCTGCGGTTTACTTGACTGTCCTCTGTCTTCCTCCATGCCTGCTCCAAAGTCTGGGGGGCTTCTCGAAAGCCACAGCCTGAAGGCAGGTGCAGCCTGGGAACAGGGGAGTTGACACCCCAGGGACCACCTTTGATCACTGGGGGAATGTGGGCAGGTCAGTAAATGCAAGTTAAGCAGGAGGCTTAAGTTCTCCTTCATTCAGTTGCCCTGTGTCTACAACTCGGATAACAGCAAGATCTGCCTCATAGGGTTGGGAATGGGATGAAAAAGGTAAGCTGTGTAAAAGCATCCGAACAGCTGCTGGCATGCAGTAGGCACTGTCTAAGTGTGGGTTCTGTGTGATTCTGGGAGGCAGGAGTGGGGGAGCAGGGAGCGGGGAGAGTGGGGCAGGGCCGGAGGGAGATCCAATGGAAGGCGCATTAGTGGTTGCTGGTAAGACCAGGAGAAGCTCCATTCCATCAGGATCTCTAAACAGCGGTTAGAACGGCTCTGGCAATCTTCTAGCAGGGGCTGGGGGTGGGAACATTTGCCCACCCACCCCCATCCCCCATGTCTGACAGTTGCCCAGAGGGCTGGTGACTTGCCCACGTTTCCAGGTTGCACTTGCCCATAGCCTGAGCGTCCTCTTGCGACCTTGAGTCCCAAAACCTCTTAGGTAGGGGGGCTGGCGGTGGCAGGAGGGGGGCTGACGTGAGCGCCATCACCGCCCTCCTTTTCCCCATTCCTGGGGACAGTGTGGCCTTGAGGAAGGACACAGGGGAGCCTTAGAATTTGCAGACATGAAAGGAGTCAGTGTCAACTGAGCAGGAACAATCCCTCACAGCTGCGGCCAAAGTCAGAGACTGGCCGAGAGGAAACAACCCAGGGCGTCAGTGTCACCTACTAGAGTGACCGGTGACTCTTGTTCCTGCTTGGCCTGGAACGCGGCTGTGCCTGGGCCAGGTGGCTACAGCAGACGGAGAAAGGCAGAGTAGCGGGTGTTAATTGGCAGTTGGGAGTCGGTAGGTCCGCGGGCATGCAATGCTGAGTTCCAGGACATACAGGCAGCGGGACGGCATCCACAGTGTCTGCCACCCTGAGGTCTGGCTATGTGAGATAGCTTCACCAACCCTAACGCCAGGGAAAAGCCTAGAACTTAAGTCCCCTTCCTTTTAGTCCTAAGGGATTTTTTTTCCCATTAACACCCAGTCTACCCAGCATTATATAAATAAATGCTCTTCAGAGACTGCTAGCAGCAGCAACCCCCAAGGATGGCCCTGGCTACTCCAGTTCCTTGTCTCTTCCACCTTTTAGAAGCCATTCTGATGGCTTTCCTTCTCCATCTTCAGAGCCAGCGACAGCAGATCTTGCTCTTTGCATGTTGCATCCCTCTGACCCCCTTTTTGCCACTCCCATTTTAAGGAAGTTTGTGATTACATTGGACCAATTTGGATAATCTCCTGACTTTAAGGTCACCTGATTAGCAAGTTTAATTCCATCAGCAACCTTAGTTCCCTTCGCCATGAAACATAGCACGTCCATAGTTTCTAGGTTAGGATGTGAGCATCTTGGGTGTGGGGACGGAGGGGACTAGCAGTGTACCTACCGCATTATCCCTTTCAGTAAAGGATAAAGTGATAGAATGTAAGCAAGTGTCATCGCAGATTTGTCTAGTCACAGTGCTCAGTAGCTGATAATGATGATTAAAACTGATAGCTGTTCCCATCAGTAGCATTAATTTTTCTGTGAGATGATGACCCAGCCCATAGCATCACCGTGGGGCAGCCGATGGCTTTTCAGTGCTCGTGTATTGAGATACCAACTTTGGTGATGCTCCCAGTCATGTAGCCAATGTTTATCACATTCTCAGCTGAAGTACTCTAGCACGTTAAAATGCATTGTTTACAGATGGAATCCTTGAGGTACCAAACATTCACTCAATCCAGCGCACAGCTGGAGAAACAGCTGGATCCATGCAATTCTTCCCTCAATGTACTTACAGTCCAGTGGGAGAGATTACACTCAGACCTGAAATGACATAATGTATTCATTTGCTTACCTGTCCTTTATGTCTCTCCTGCTCGCATCTAAATTCCAATAAAGGCTGGGACTTTATTTTACTAGACTGTGAGCACCTGTATTTTCAGCACCTGGAACAGTGCCTTGAATATACCAGGTACTCAATAAATATTCGTCGAACAAGCTATTATATTAAAGGTTGTTCATCAAATATGCAAACTATCTTAACGTAGGTGATGTAACGTACCAACTTGCCAGAGAGGAAAAAGAATCTTAATTCTTCTTGGAAAAGTTTCCAGCGTGTTTACAGATCCAGCTTACAGCAGGCCCACAAGAAGGGCTTCCTGAACCATGGGGCATGCATCCCTTGGCACTGACCGACTCATTGACGAGTGTTCCCCTGTTTGCAAACTGCCCCAGCCCCAGATCCTAAGAGAGGAGAAGCCCACAGCCCACACATGAAGAACTATCCATGGCATCACTCCTCTCCCTCTTTTCCGCTTGCCCTCCAGTAAGTAACAAGCAAGCAAATGGTAGATACTGATTTGATTGGCCATGGACGACATAAAAAAGAGGGGTGGAATAGAGGATTCCTGGAGGGGTGAGACATCTATCTGGAAGATACAGTCGATCATAAAAAGCCCAGTCAAAGCCCTATAGGGTCATCCCTCCCTAGTACAGGCACTTTTAACAATAAATACATTTTGAGTGTGCCGCAGTCCAGGCGGAGCCCTGAACGCCAAGTTCCACGGCACAAATCTTGCCTTTATCACCTGAGACACACTCTGTTTTCCACCAGATTCAGTTCCGTTCCTCTCCCTTGTTCTTCATGTGTCTTTTGATGCTGGTCTGCTCCCTCTCAGTTGACTCACATGCACTACAGGGTCACCAATGGGTGATCCAGATCATCAGGGCACCCAATTCTCCTTGACACACAGTTTTGACACCAGATCAGAGGCAAGGTTTAGTTGCAAAAGAGCAAAGCCTAGAACCCAGAAGAAGACGCTTCTCCTGGTCCTAAGCCGTTCTCTTTGCCATCACTCCTTTTCTTCTACTGAATGCACTATCGGATCCACTGGAGCCTTCATCTGGTGGGAAACAGGGTAAGTGGGAAGGACGCTTTGCCATAATGACCTCAGAGGGGATTTCTGGGCTCCTGGAGAGATCAAGGCAGGGCTGGGTACATTCGAACAAGGGGTTAAAGAACTCACTGGAAATCATTTCTTTTTTCCAATTTGGAGTTGTTTGTGGGAACAAAGAATCCTGAAAGTGTCTTGTGTGGGAATGAGAAGGGGAAGCTGTCAACGGAACCACTAAAGCCAGGCAAAGAAACGCTGCCCCCAGATGTAAAAAAAAGAAAAAAGGGGGTTGCAGCCCTCCTGCAATCAAGGGCTTCCTGGGGCCTCCGAGGCCTCATTCGAGCTTGGGAACCACAGCCAGCCCGGGAGCACGGGCGGGGCTCAGCAGGGGACCCCCTGGGGGATCTCTCCCTCCTTCACTACTTGGTGATTTGTTTTGGCAACCCAGAGACCTTTCTTGCCTCCTCATTTTTTAAAGAAAGTAATATAATCCGAGGTCTCCCCCTTCTGATCCTCCCAGACTGTAACCCCGGAAGCAACCATTGTCAGTTTCTTATGGATCTTTCCAGAGATGGTCCATGAAGATGTAAGTACACACACAATCCATCAATTCTCAGTGGGGGCAGTACTGCCCCCAAAGGAGTAAAAATTGTTCCCGTGACAGGGAGGGCAGGAATAGCTTCCTCTTTATGTATAAAACACAGAGAATGCAGTACAGAAACAGATACTTTGTATATCTGTGATAATGAACTTTGTTTGCAGGGGTAGGCATTATAAAAAAACATATCTAAAAATTTTTCTTAGAGGCGATATGAAGCATAGGTCAAGAAACACTGACATAATTTTATATTTTTGTGTAAAGAGCTGCACGCTGCCCTGGTGCACCCCATTCTAGAAGGCAGCTTGCATGATGGCAAGAGCTTGTTCCTGGGTTTCAGACTGTGCAGACTGGGTTTTTTCATGCGCCCCTGTTTTAATTTTCTCATCTGTAAAACAGGGCTGAGAGTAGTAACTACCTCATAGGGTAACTATTGATGAGTTAATGCACGTAAAGCCCTCAGAGCCGTGCCTGGTGCATGCTAGACACTCCGGAGGTGCTTGCCAAATCACGATCTTCCCGCTTAATCGTGCATCTTAGAGATTGTCCTATTCCTTTTAACGGCTGCATAGCATTCCCTTGTATGTACATACCATGATTTATCTAGCCCAGGTGTGAGCGAATGATAGCCCTCAGCCAAATGCAATCAGCCCTCTGTGTTTGTAAGTCAAGTTTTCCTGGAAATTATCCATGGCCATTCGTTTGTACATCGTGCTTGGCTGTTTTTAGACCTTGCAGCCCACAAAGTCTAATCATTTACAATCTGTCCCTTTCGAGAAAATGTTTGCTAACCCCTGGTTTAGTCAGTTCTCTATTAAAGGACACAGAGACTGTTAGATCAATCTTCTGCTACAATAAAATTAATATTTTTTATAATTAATATTCTGGAACACATTGGTAAGCAGATCTAAAGGATTTCTTGGGCCAAAAGACACGTGCATTCTTACTTTTCATAGCTGCTGCCAATTCCTTCCTTAGAAGCTGTAGCCATTTACTCCCACCAGCAGGGCACAGGGGTCCCCTTTTACCTCTCCCTAGCCGAATTAGGGTACTACCTAATTTTACAATTCCTACCAGTCTGATAGGTAAAATGAAGCTGTTCTAGCCTTGTTGTTTAAATCTATTTTATGATAAGATTGAGGTTTTTTTCTTAATGAATGCCTTTTAAAAGAAAACAAATCCAACAGTAGCTGGCAGATAACTGTGTCCGAGAGTTTTATCTTTGCAACAACTCATGTGAGCTGGGTAGCATCACCCCCTTTTTCCAGATGAGGAAACTGTAGCATGAAGAAAGCCTGGCAAACATCAGGCCCAGGCAAGTTCCGGGGTTAAGAAAACTGACGTTGGGATCAGACTTCCTGGGCTGGACCCACAACCCCACCGCAGGGATTAGCTGTGTGACCTTGGGAATTTAACCCTCTGTGCCTCAGTTTCCTTTTTCCTTCTTTCGTGTTATTAACAACAGTACTCACCACAACCCAGTGTCTGTAGATTGGCTCCACCGTGCACGGGGGAGTGGACCCAAGTTTGGTTTGGTAACAGTCATGCTTTTTCTAAATTAGATCATTTGAGAAGAAGAAATCTCAGAATCTATGAAGAGCTAGGAATTCTTGTTGATCGGTGGTGTCTGTGCAAGTCAGGGGGTGGTAACTGAGGTCTTGGCTCGTTTTTATCGGGGTATTACTTTTAGGTATACTCTGCGCTCCGTGAATCTTACAAAGCGCTTAACAACTTAAAATTGGTAGTGGGATTTGCTCAAGCAGACGAGCCATGTAACAATTTATCATCATGACAGGTGCTAAGGAGTTCAAGGCAACCTGCTGACGCCCTTACTTCCCTCAGTCAGAGCTCAGGAGGAGACAGATTTGCCAGGGAAACGAGAACCCTCCAAAGAGATTCTTCAGCGTATTAATATCTCTGCCGGGCTCAAGATTAGATATTTATGTTTACAACTTGGTTATCTTTATTTGTATCTGTCCAATATCCAGACATGCCACTTGGAAGACACATTGCCAGCTGTTTTAAGTCTTAAAGGGACAATTTAATCACCACCATATATTTAAACCCCATATGCGCCCCTGGTGAGAATGCGATCCAAAACAGAGTAGAACAAAAGTGTACAAGGAAATAGATCTTGCCAGTGTTCTGGGCACCCAAGTCGCTCCAAGTTAAATCACATTGCCTTCAACACAGAAGCCCGAGTGGAGACTTGTATCACATTGTATTTTACCTCTTCAGTGCGGATGAGTCTCGAACTCTGACACCAGCCTGGAAAAAAGAAAAAAAGAAAAGAAAAAAACAAACCTCCACTGGGTTTGAAAAGTCATGTGCTGGAGACATAAACTGAGAAAAATAAAGGTCCCAATGAAGGCTGAGCCCTCCAGTTCCCTGGGGGAAGGCAGGGGTAGATAAGAGTAAAGGAAACAGAGCAGCTAGGAAAGGACAAATCGCCAGAGGAGGGGAAGCCAACACCACCAGGACAATAGCGAAGGTTCAGAACACCCCCCAGTTACGAGCTAAGCAGGGCTACGACTTCTGCCACTCTCAGAAACACAGATAGCGGCTTTATTAGAAGTCAGGCAGCTGGCACACAGCCTCTGAAAGATCCGCAGTTGAGAGAGAGAGAGGAGGGGAGAGCATCGCTCCACCGTGTCTCCCCTGGACCCCTGGTTTTATAGATCAGGATTTATGTCCTCACTGACTCCGTGCCTGGTCCCCTAAAGGACATAAGACAATCTTGATCCTGTATGAGAACCATGCATGGGATTTTTCCAAGAAAAAAAAATTCAGACTTTCTATTTCAGATTAAGGTGGTTCTAATTGTGGAGAGAGAGAAAAAAAAAAAAACTGGGCAAATAGGGCACAGGAATAGCAAGGAGATGTTCACTGTATGCCCTTTATATGGTAGGTTTAAAGCCTGAAAATGCGATCATTATCCAAAAACAAATTACAAGGGTGAATATATGTAGTTAAATGCTTTCAGGTGACTTTGAAAGCAAGCCGTTTCCCCGCCTAAGCTACCATTTCGGGGGAATGCAAGCAAGCATTTCCTCGTCAGGGTGAACAGTTCTGTCTGTCCTTCCGTCAAACCTCTTTAAGCGTATTTTGTGGAGCTGAGCATTCTCGCCTGATTTCTTCCCGCTGTGGGCATTAAAATCCTTAAATGAAGCCTCCAAGGATTAACCAAGGAGATTATAGACCTTCTTGGTGAGTGGTGGCTTCCTAACAGTAACGAAGCTGAACATCTTGTTTAATTATCTGTGCCAACTGACGGGATAGTAAGCCCGACTCTGCACATATGTGTGTTGACTGCATCACGGCGATTACTCGGCGTGTTTCATCCCTGCAAAGGCTGCCGACTGCTCCAGGGAGCATGCCAGGCAGTTTCTCCCTCTCAAACGTGCCTTGGAAATGTCTGAAGAATGACAGTCACCAATGGAAAATGAAAGGCTCTCGCTTTTTCTCCCATTACATTGCAAGATAATTAAATCCCAGACCCATGAAATGTTGAGCGTTCTGATTCAGAAATTCAATTTCCACTACGTCAGACAGGCGGTTAAATGCTTTGAAGCCATCTGCTGGCAACTTCGTGGGCCGGGCCCATAGCAAAACCACGCTTTTATTTTATTTTAGAGAGGAAAGGGGTCTGAAAAGGGGGGCCCTGCACTGTTGGCAGGCTTGAGACCCAGGGCCTGCTGGCTTCTGGGTAACAAATCCCGAAGAACCACTTGATTAAAAACAAACGAAAGAGGTATCGCATAAAATATGTAACATGTGAGGGTCAAATTCTGTTAGGTACTGCCCGTACCTTCAGGAAGCCCGGATCTCTCCCCACCTCTGGGCAGGTGCTGGCTGTCAGCAGAGGGGTTTAATGGAAAGGTCGCACTACAAAGACAAGACCGTCCCAATGCAGATCACAACAGCGTGGGCATGCAGAAAAAGGTTAACAAAGTGTAGATTGTAAGTTATTAGAGAGACTCAATAAATAAAGACCCAGCTACACAGGAGGCACCCGGGATACGAAGCAGGATGCACGGACTTCTGTAAATACGGTACCGCGACTGGCAAAGAAGCGCGATGAGGGTTTACAGGCTGTCGGGAGGCAGGTCAGAAACCAGGATCTTGCGCGAGGTGCTTAAGCTCTCTGAGCCTGTTCATGATTATGTTGTAAGGACTTAAAGAAGCTAATGCTTCCAAAATTACACAGGGACTTCCAACTCTGGGAAGTTGGAGCTGACATATTTTCCCTCCTCCTCCTACTAAGGACAGCTAAAAAGCCTACACGTTTAACGTACAACACAATCCAAAAGATGGAGAAGGGAAGACAGGCTGTAAGGGGCTTCAGAACTCGGACAGCGAGGCAGTGGATTCCCTGGGGTTGCATGTTTGCCTCGTGTAACCCAGGCTGGGTGCCACCCGCCTGAAACCCCGCAGGGCACAGACAATAAAAGCCCCAGCAAAAACGTGCTCTCCCTCTCTAGCCAAAGGGACAGCCGAGCAGGACAGAAAACTCTTAGGAAATAATTACTGCTGCTAAACACCATTACAAACAACTATGCCCCGCCCCCGCCCACAAAGATCAAGTGATGGACTTAGACCTCCACCCGCTCCAGGCTGTAATGGGGGGCCCCACCCCCTCCCACCTGCGTGGTGTTGTGGAGACTGTGGGGAACCTGGACTTCTCCCCAAGCTGGCGCTACTGAGCCCCTCCCACCCCTATCCCTGCTGAGAGACTTGTTTGCCAGCAGGTGTACTTTTTAAAAAGGGTTAAAGGAAGCTCTCTAAACAGGATGTATTTTATATTTGATGTATTTATCTTGTTTATTGTATGTTTCCCTACTAAAGTGCATTCTGTAGGAGGGCAGTGCTCTTGGTCAGTTTGGGGTTTTGTTTTGTTTTGTTTTGTTTTGTTTTTACTGCTGGAGCCGCATTGCTTTTTAACAGTGTCAGGCTTACATGAGTGCTCAACAAGTGTTTGCTTGGGGAATGAATTGCAAGTGAATTTCTCTATGGGTATCGCAGGGTCTTCAGCTCTAAGGTTGAGGTAACGATGCTCCTAAACCATCTTATTATGAGGATTAAATGAGATACTGTTCAAAAACACAGCTTCCCTGGGATATATAAAGAACTCCCACGATTCCAACAAAAAATAGACAACAAGCAGATTTTAAATTGAGCAAAACACTGGAACGGACATTTCTCCAAAGGTTTACCAATGCCTGCTAGACACATGCAGAGATGTTTAGCATCACTAACCCTTAGGGAAATGCAAAGCAAAAACACAATGAGGTACCACCTCCTTAGAATGGCTACTACCCCCCCCCCAAAAAAAAAGCACAGGAAGAAAGAAAAGTATTGGCAAGGACGTGGAGAAATAGAAACCCTTGTGCACTGTTGGTAAGAAAGTAAAATGGTGCCACTGCTATGGAAAACAGTATGGTGTTTCCTCAGAAAACTTGAAAATGGAATTACCATTTGCTCCAGAAGTTTCACTCCTGGTTAGATACCCAAAAGAACTGAAAACAAGGATTCAAACATGTATTTGCACACCATGTTCACAGCAGCATTATTCACAACAGCCGAAAGGTAGAAGTACCCAAGTATCCACTGATGGATGGATAAACAAAGGGCGGTGTGTACTTATAAATGGGAAGAAGGGGAAATGGGCCATGGTTGCTGAACAGGTAAGAGTTCCATTTCACAAGATGAAAAGAGTTCTGGAGATGGATGGTGCTGATGGTGGCACAACCATGTGAATGTCCTTAATGCCACCGACCTGGACACTTTAAACTGGTTAACATGGTAACTTTTCTATTACATGTATTTTGCCATAATTTTTTAAATTACACAAAAACATACCTTGTACCCTATCAACAACATAGTAGAGACAGTACAAAGGTGGAGTATAAAATTGACAGCAGGACGACCTTGTGCTTCTTGCCTATAATGATGGCTAACAAAAGAGGATCCATCTACAGCAAGAGGTGTCATTACCCTTCGGCACCAGCTTGGCAAAATCAACCAAGAAACAGCGGAATGTCAGGGAAAGCCAGTGCCAGTGTCCACAATGACACTTCCATCTAAAAGTTACATTGCTCTTGCCTGCCTACATAAGACACTGTCTCAGCAGGAAGGAAAGTATGTTTCTGGGCTCCTTTTACTGCAGAAAAAGCACAGCGCTGGCTGCAGAATAACAGAATCGCATTAAGCCTTGACAACAGCAACAAAAAAATCAATACACGTTATCCCAGTGCCCGGAGCCCAACTCTGTAGTTTCTTCAACAGAGTTGTGCAACAACAAAACTGAAGAAGAACTCAGCAAACTAAATTATTCCTATCAAAGGAACAATTTCATCATATCAAGCCACGGGGGCGGCTGGCATTGACGCGTGGACCGGTGTGGGCTACGGTAATTGGCCAGTCAAACTCTCTCTCCCTCCCAAATTCAAATGAAAAGTGCTAAGGAAATTAGTCAGGAGGTAGCGAGAGGAGAAAAAAGAAAATCATAAAGAGAGGCCAGCAGTGAGGGTGGCATGGCCATATGGTGGAGCAGTGACCAGCGATGCAGTAATAAGATAGCAGGTGTCCCTGAAGCCAACGTGAAGCCCAAACGATGACTGTCCTTAGCTTCGCTGGAGATCTGTCTCCTCTCACCCGTCAGCTCGCCAGCGATCTAAGTAATTGCTGGTCAGGTCTTCCCTGGCCTGGACTCACGTTACTGAGCTGACACCCCCGAGTTTTCACTGAAAGAACTCTAAGCTAACACAAGTAAAATAGACCTCTCCCCCCCCGGACTTTTCTCACTCTGTGTCCCCAGTACCTGGTACGGTGCCTGCCCCACAGGAGGACGCAGATATTTGTTGACCGTCTGCCTACAAATGACACTAGGGGAAAGCTGTCCTACAAGTGCCACCGTCTCGTTGTCAGGGAACAAATGACAAATAGCAACGGTGGGCAAGTGACAGTTGCTTAGGAAGGGCCGACACACAACAAGAGAGCAGAGTATGTGTGGCTGTTTGCACAGTACCCCGGACCAAGCACTCCACTTGGAAGGGGACCCCGGTCCTTCTGCAGCCCCAACATCTACTTTGGCACCTAGGAAGATGCGCAAAAGGTCAGTGGCGCCTGGCTCTCCTTTCCTGGGTTTCATTTAAGCTTGCAGGAGTATTTCCAACGAGTTCGTGTCCACAGCTTGGTAGCCAAGATATGGCAAGTTCGGGGCCTCTTACCCATCTCATTCCAGCTTTAAATCGAATTGGAAAATTAAAGAGAACAAATTTGCAGCTTGGATTGTGAACTGAAAAGCTGATATACTGAACACGGATGTCTTTGATTGCCTCTTAAAAAATATTTGTAAATCAAAATTGGTAATGAGTTCAACCATATAATATATTCTTTCAAATTATCCATGACAGAGGGAAATTGTTTCAGATCATTCAAATGCGTAAAATTCTGGTTAATAAATGAAAAATGCTCTTCCTCATGTAATTCCCTTCAGGGCATCAACTTTCATTCAAAAGATTTGTCGAGCACTTGACAAGCACTGAGTATTCTGCTGGGCCAGGGGTGGGAGATAGGGAGAGACTGCCGAGTTCTTACTTTTAAGGGCCTCGCAGACTAAAGGAGGAGATGGTGGCAATAGAAAGTAACATAAGGTGGGGAGGGTAGAGCTTAGTGGCAGAGTGTGTGCTCAGCATGCGCAAGGTCCTGGGTTCGATCCCCAGCACCTCCATTAAAAACAAATAAATAAACCTAATTACCTTCCATCCCCCCTTCCCTCCCCCCAAAATAAAAATAAATGGGATGATAAATTAATTAATTAAAAGAGTTTAAAAAAAAAAAAGGCAACCCAAGCCACATTGCAAGTGTACGTTGAGTAAAGTGTCTGTAGGCTAAGGTGCATGTCCTTTTACCCTATGAAAGAGACAATAATGGTGCAGAGTCTTTAGGAAATCAAGACGAGCTCAAGGGGAGGCAATAAAAGGTCCAAGATATCATAGGGTCCAGCTTCCTAATTTTACAAGTAAGGAAAAGGGCCCCCAAAGGTGACCATCTCTTGGCTGCCTAGTGCCAAAACCAGATCTTGAACCCAAAAGTTCCCTTTAAAGAGTTGTCACAAAGATATGACCAAGTTCTACGGTTCTTCCTGGCTTTCTCAAAATGCCTCCAGCCACTGGGGGTTGGAATACCAAGCAAACACTGACTTGCTTTTCATAAAGGCTCAAGATCTATCTTCCTGCCTCCCAGCGGATCCCTTTCTAATCTCCTTCTCATACGTCTGGTGAAATAACTTCCCCAGATGCAAATCTGCCCGTGTCATCTGCTTCCTTCCCATTGCCCTTAGGATAATGACCTGAGTCCTTCACAAGGCTTGCTCAGCACACCCTGGTCCTGGCCCTTGACCTCACCTTCCGCCACCGTCTCCTTCCTTCTCCGGGGTCTGGCCGTCCTGTACTTCCTCTGGCTCTTCAGCCATACCAAGCTCTCCTCCCACTTCTGGGCCTCAGCACATACTGTTCCCTCTGCTTACAACACTCTTCCTCCTTCTTCACCTAATGATTGACTTGGCTCAGACACAATACCACTACCCTGGCCTGTAGACTGGCTTGGTCCTTCCCTGCCCTCTGCCTGGGCTCCGCCATTACTCTTTATTGAATTACCTGTTTAATGTCTGTCTGCTGCACTGGAATCTGAGCCTCAAGATTGTGAGCACCTCTCAGTCGTTCCCTGATGTGCCCCCATCCCCTAGTGCGGTACGTTGATTCTTAGGTAGCCTAAGCTGCTGGAACAAGTAAGCCTCAAATCCTTGGTGTTTCACAAAACAAGAAGTTATTTGGCGGGGGAAGGGTGTGGCTCAGTGGTAGAGTGCATGCCTAGCATGCATAAGGTCCTGGGTTCAATCCCCAGTACCTCCATTAAAAAATAAATATGTAAATAAACCTAATTACCCCCCCAAAAATTTTTTTTGAAGTTATTTTTTTTTCTTTTTCATGTGACAGTTCAGAGTGGGGTTTCCAGGTCTCTGGTAGTTATACTCCATGCGACCATGTAGGGACCTATGTAGGGACATCCTGATGTGGCATATGGCTTCCAAAGTGTCCCTAATAATTTCTATGTTGGTCGAATGAAAACAGGAAAGAGCATGTGAGAGCTTACATGGAAGGGAACACTTCCCTGCCCCTTTTCCATCGGAGGGAATTTAGTCCCATGGACACAAAACCACACAAAAGAGCAGGACCTGTGGGCCAACCATTGCCAAGCATTTCTTTACTCAGTGTCCAAGGGAGAAAGGATTTTTGAAAGCCAGAGCGCTGCTCCACCAGAATGCTCAGGGAAGATGTGCGGGAAAGAAATTAATCTTTAAATCACTGAATTCCCTACTTCAGATGCTGCTGTCAGTACCCAGACTCCCAGAATCATTATGTTTCTTTCATTTTGTTGGCAGCATTTCAATATCCAAACAACTGGCTTCAATAAAAGGTAAGGCCCAGGGTGACAGACGGATGGGGTTCTTCTCCACCATGTTAGCACGCCGAGAATTTCAAATAATAAGACGTCAAAGAATGCCAACGATGTCAGAGAATTTGAACATAAATCATCAAACATGTATGATGTTCTTTTTCAACATTTGGGAACTGAGGTCCAGTAATAGGAACAGCTCCCCTAAACTTAATGGCCAAGCTATAATCAGAGCATGGATCCCAGACTCTTCATTCAGTGTTCCTCCCACCAGGCCCGGCCGGCCCTCCATGGGCACCACCCTCAGTGTGTCCTGAACAAGACCATCAGCATGAGAGTCATGAATGTTCAGTGGAACTCAGGATGCCATCGGTCCCCAACTGCCTCTAACAAGAACAAGATACAGTGTGGCAAACTCCCATGGTGTACAGATTTTCCCCCAGAATTCCAGATTTCCATCTTAGAGGTAAAATATCTTTAGACCTCACGATACAGTCGTGGAAATGACCATATAAGAATAAAAAGCACTCATATACTCGGGTTGCTATCTTACTCCAGAATGTGTGGTTCAAAATGCCTGCAGAGTAACAGGCAACAGCCGGACACTCGCGTATTACAGTTACTTTTCCCCCTGGGTGGCTGGTCAGTGTCTCCAAAGGAGACGCTTTATATTTTGATTTAATATTTTCATCAAGATGATTTATTTATTTTTACACTATCACAACACAAGAGATCCGTGATTTCTGTTTCACATCCTACACAGTTTCAGATACTTTTGATAACTGTCTATGACAAAATATGTCCATGACATTAAAATATCCATTAAAATAATACGTTTCTCATATAACAGCCCACTCTGGAAGGTTGGGGGGGATCATAACTATCACCCTCACTGTCCCCAACATACAAACACACACACACACACACACACACACACACACACACACACACACACACACACATACCCTTCCTAGCACCAGACTCCTTACATTGGACGATTTCTTAAAGCACGGAGCATTTATTCCCATGCCTTAAGGAAACACAGGCTAAATATGACTCATTCTTGCTGTATGTGTTTTACTCAGGGGTAAGTAATTTTAAGTATTAGTCATTGAAATCAGACATGGATGGGTCACGGAACAGAAGTCAACATCAACACATATTTTCTTTGACTGCTTGGGCGTATGTCTTTGATCTCTTGGGGGAGGTGAGTGGAAATGGGGGCTGAGGACATATTTATCTCTGGCTTCCAAACTCTTTTGATGGGGAAAAGTTCGAGAAGCACCAGAGTATTAGGTCAACTATTGATCTAGCCAAAAAAAAAAAAAAACGCAGAGATCTAGTTTCCAGTTCTACTGATGGAAACCTGGACAAACCACTTTTCTCCTGTGGGGCTTCATTTCTTCACGTGCAAAAATAAGAACTATTAGGAAAAGTTCTCAAATGAGGGGATTCTGACACCTTGCTGTACCGAGAGTTGTGTTTCTACTACACTAAAGCGGGAGGAACTCAGTATATCAAATGTTTCAAGTTTAGGGTCCACGTTCCAGGGCAGGTGGGGAGAAAGAGGCAGAGAATTGTGCTGAAGTTCAAGCCAGCTCGGTTCAGCACACAGACGCTGAGGCCTGCAACGTGCCAGGGTCTGGGAGTGCGTGCAAAAATAAATGAGATGCAGTGACCGCCCTCAGGGAGCATGCAGTGTAGAGGTGCACTGTTCAGTATGGTAGCCACTAGCCAGATGTCGATACTGAACACTTGAAATGTGGTTAGTTTGAATTGAAACGTGCTATGGGTATTTAATATAGGTCAAATTTAAAGGATTTCAGAGAAAAAGGTGTAACATACCTCAATAGCTTGATCATATGCCAAAATGATATTTTTGAGATATCGGCTTACATTAAGTATATTTTTTAGATAATTTTATCTGTTTCATTTTACTTTTTTAATATGGCTACTTAGGAAAAATGTCATTATAATTATGGCTCTTATTACATTTCTCTTGAACGGTGCTGATCTAGAAGGTAATTTAGACAGCGTGTTTCAGTGAGAGGGTCAGGATAAGCTGCTGTTTGGGGGAGTAGAGAAGTATAAAGGAGGGGCAGGTAGTCCAATCCGGGGTGGGGGAGAGCCCTACAGAATACACTCCCTGAAACACAATGCCTAGAGGCGAGGGACCAGACTGACTGTGTGACCTTGTGCAAGTCACATAACCTCTCTGTGCTTCAGTTTCCTCATCTGTAAAGGAGGGCTGATGTGAGAATGAAATGAGTCGAGTCATGTACATCCCATAAAGGAGCAGCTGGTGTACACAGCTCAAGCTCCAAAATCTTTCATTACTAGTACCCAGCAGAACGCCAGCTCAGGGAAACCAAGGATTGTCCTCTCCATGCTGCGCGCTGCTCTCTCCCCTGAGCTAGGACAGCACCTGGCAGGCAGTACTTGTGGGGAAGACAGAGTGAGTAAGGGACTACACACAGTTTGGTATCATTGAAGCGTAAGAAGTGAGATAGGAAATGAGAGGTTGGCAGGAAGTGCCTGATTTAACACCCTCTCCATCATCCCCATCCGAAGGCAAGAGAGCTGATAAAAGACGCCAAAAAAGAAACATCAATCCCTCGCATTTTTAATAGCACTTAGCCCTCTGCAATATGCTTTCACATGTTCGCTCACAACTCCGTGAGGCAGGCAGGGCAGGAATTAGGAGGCAACACGCTGAGTTTATTAAGGGAAGAACCCAACCAGAAAAACAGGAAACCGAATGTATCATCAAGAATTGGTGGGATGATCAGGGCTCCTCGTTAGCTTTTAGTTTTAATTTTTTTGTTTCCCGGCTCTGTTTTCACCGTAAGCATGTGTTATTTTACAGTCAGGAAAGGATGCACGCTGTGTTTAAGAGGATGGAGGAGAAGGGAGAGAAGCTGGCTGGTCCAGATGGAGCCCCCATCTATCCAGAGTGCGGTCAGACCTGAACTGTCTCAGAGGGTCAGGGAATGTCTGGATTCCGCAGCCTCTATGGAGATGCTCTTAGAAGGCGTTATTCCCAAGTGGCGGATCTTTCTATGGCCTTTGAAGGCAGACAGACTTTCAGATCTTTGCTCTGCCCCTTCTGAGCAAGGTGCATGGTCTAACCCCTGCCTGCCTTTCTAATCAAACATCCTTTCAGCTTCTAGACTCCAGCCACAGTGTCTCCTTTCAGCCCCTCCAATGTGCCAAAAAAAAAAAAGATGAAAAGAAAGCTTTTGATCCCTGGCCTCGTGGATCCTGCATTCTAGTTGGAAAGAAAGATGATTAAACACTCAATTGCTGTGAAGGGGGAGAAGTTCTGTAAGAGGGGATGTGCTGAGGACTGGGAGGGCGGAGAGGATGGCAGTTGTCTTCACCGCACCTTGTGTAGTGCTCAGGGTTCACCGTGTGCTACCCACTGGAAAGGAATGAGTTGGCACCACCCTTCCAAGGAGTTTAAACCCAGAGACACCAGCTGGGAGGTCACTGTGTTGGAGGCTGCGATTCACAGACACCCCTGATCTGTCATGATACCAAAGGACTTGTCCTGAACGTCAGTTCCTTTATCACACTGCCATGTGGTGATGCTCCATCTGACAGAGAGTGTAAACTCCACCAGAGCAGGACTTTGTCTTAGTCAATGAGGTATCCTTAATGCCAGGGACAGAGCCAAGCACATAGTAGGTACTTCAGATATATTTCCTGGAATAACTGCATGAAATCACACATTGGAAAAACCAAGGCTTAGAGAGGTCAGGTGTTTTCCCAAGGTCACACGGCAAGCAGGTGGTAAATCTCATCCCAATTCTACTAAATGCTAATTCCTTCTGAAGGAACTTTTGTTCCCTATTGTTTCAAGATCCAGGATCAGACAGCCCCGTGTCCCACCCCCAGGTAGGTGGCACGGAGCCCAAGGACGGGATCACACTGATACTCACCTTCCAACCCTGTTCCCCAAGTTCCCCCGGAAGGTGGAGCCTCAGGTCTGGGGGAGGGTCATGTCTAACCTCGGCTACGTTGCTGTCCCTGTCTTCTCCCAAAGCTCTACGCAAATGCTCCGATCTGGAAAAAGCCATCGCCACTGCCGCTCTGATTTTCAGAAATTCTTCTGACCCCGATGGGAAACTTGGAAAAGCTGCTGCCAAAAATCTGCTGCAAACCCAGTTTAGGAATTTCACAGAGGTAAGAGAATGAACAGGCATGAAGTAACAGGGGGCCGCACCGTAACAGCTGGCCCCCAAAGTCAACAACTCTGGCTCAGAGGCCCCATTGTGTGGTTTCATCCAACAAACGTGTCTGGAACACCTATCCTGTGCCAGGAAGCGGGCTGAGGACTGGGGTTAATGCAGTGAACAAGTGACCGACCCAGCAGAGTAGAGAGATGTGCTGAGAAAGTCTTTGGAAAGAGTCAACAGCCCGGGAAAAAGTGGAGCGTGCAGTGAAAGAGTGAAACAGAGGGGCCGTCTTGGGCTTGGTGGTCAAAACCGAAGGTACAGCTGAGGTCTGAAGAATGAGGTCAAGAGTGAGCTGGGATTGGGGGGTGGGGTGGGGGGTGAGAATGATGGCATTCCAAGCCGAGGATTTGGCATAAAGCATGTCAAAGAGCGATGAGGTCCAGTAAGTATTGGTGAGAAGGAGGAAGGAAGCAGGACGCAGTGGGAGGGGAGGCTGGGGAGGTGGAAAGAAGCCACATCTTACAGAGGCACAGCCTGAGGGCAGGAGGAAGCCAGGGATGGGTTCCGAGTCCAGGAGGAAGAAATTACACCGGCTAATGGAGATCAGACTGCAGCGGGGGTGGGGAGTGAGACAAAGAAAAGAGTAACTGTGGGGAAGGAATCCAAACAAAAGAAGACGTTGGTCTGGACTAGGGTGGTGAATAGGAGGGACGTTTGGAAGACGGAATGAACAGGATCTGATAGCTGATTGGCTGTGAGGGTTGAAGAACCGAGGAAGCAAAGCACGATACCCCAGCTCTGACTGTGGGAAGAAACGGCTGGTGGTCCCATCCCCAGAGAAGAGAAGGACCAGAGAATAAGCAGATTGGAGGTGGGGTGGGAGGTGGGGGGGACAGGAGGAGTTCTGTCAGGATGTGTCAATTTTAAGATGTTCGTGAAACATTCATGTGGAGAAACCCAGACAGCAACAGGGTATGTGAGCGGGGAGGTCAGAAGACAGATCTGCAGAAGGGAGAGTTAGCAATATAAACACAGTTACTAGTGGGGAAGGGATAGTTCAGTGGTAGAGCACATGCTTAGCATACACGAGGTCCTGGGTTCAATCCCCGGTACCTCCATTTAAAAACAAAAGCAAAACCTGAGAAAGGCAGCCAATTTCGGGGTCTCTGGCAGCAGACACAGCCGGGCCCCAATGCAGTCCCGCCCTCTCCTCCAGATGAGAGGCACCAACTTCAGGGGACTTAAGGGGACTGCACATCCCTGGCACTTTTAGTCTCAGTGGCAGTAGCTCCACTCCACTGAGCAAATATTACTTATCCCCTGTAGCCAGTCAGAGACAATAAAACTGAGCACCTAAAAGCAGTGCTAAGAAGATACAAAAGCAAGATGGCTGGTCAGGCCCCAAGAGGGCTGGACCTCTGTCAGCTCCGTGCTCTCACAAAATATGTAGGAAAAAGAGGAGGAGGACCTCCAGCACCGTTGACCTTTGAGCAAACAGAGTGCTTTGCACTAGTAAAGGGCTTCTGTCTCTATCTTGGGTTCTCCTGGGGGGAGGCAGAGACAACTCCGTTCTCCCTCGCTGGTAGGTGTGACCTCTTGAGGAGTATCAGCCTGGAGAAACCAGAAAGGTTTAAGCCTGTAAGAGGAATGCATCCTCACTCCTGAAGTGCCTCAGTCATTGCTGTGATGGTTTTTTACAGTTAGCACATGGGTGAGTGTTTGGAGTTGAACTAAACGTAGTGACTCAAAAGACCTTAATGCTTTTAATGCCACTTGGGAAGATATTTCACAAGCTGTGGTTAGAACCGAAAAGCCTCTCCATTTAGTGTGAGTCACATGTGTTTCTTCAGTCAGTTTATGAGGACTACGAAACTGGGTTTGCTTTATGATCAAACTAAGGGCTGAATCATCTTCCAAAGCATCTATTTTCTTTTAGCATATTTTATTCTATATTTCTGGATGATCGTAGACTCAGCGGAACACATTGTGGTTAGGTCTAAAAAGAAAGAGACTGTAACTTGAAAATCTGAAAATGTAACAGTATCTTTGTTTGTAGAGAGGTGGGAGGGCTTAGCAGTTGAGTGTGGGCTCCATCATCAGGTAGCCGATGCAATGAATCCTGGCTCCACACTGATAGCTGTTTAGCTTGGGGCAAATTCCTTAATTCTCACTGAGTCTCCTACATTGCATTTGCAGAGTGGGGATAATTAATGATAGCACATATTCAATGAGGTCCCTGCGAGCACTGAACGAGATAACCCATGAAAAGACTTAACACAGTGCTTGACCAGTAGCGCGGGGAGCAACTTGGCATGTTGTTAATAACATGCTTACTATCGCTTATTATCTGCAAAACCAGGATGGCACAACGCATTCGGCTTTTACTTTCTCTTCTTTATTCTTACAGGGACAAGAAACCAAACCGAGATACAAAGTCCTCCTTTCTGAACTCGACAAGCATACAGAAACGAAGCTGGATTTTGAGGATTTCATGATCTTGCTGTTAAGCATCACTGTAATGTCAGATTTGCTGCAAAATATATGGAGTGTAAAAATTATGTAATAAACAGCTTTAAAGATATAGTTAGACAAATGAATAGCAAAATACAGGGTTCAGTAATTAAAGTGGGGTTTTTTTTTTTTCATTTTATTTTTAATTAAAGTACGGATCATGCATCCGGGATTGCCTGGGATGGTTCGGATTGCTAATATTCGGACCCAGTACAACTACAAGTGTATGCTTACTCTTTAGGGATGTTCAAATAATGTAATCTCTGGCGCTTTACAATGTGATAGATTTGTTACCATTGAATATTACATTGCTTTTGCTGACTTAGTAGTGTCTTAGAGCACTTTCCTTATAGTCACTGAGTCACTCATTCATTCATTCATTAAACAGTATTTTTTGTCTCTACTTGGTGGTATCGCTGAAGATACAGTAATGAACCAGCCAATCTCTGCCCACAGACATGCCCTGCAGAAGTCTAGCCAAAGAGATGAGTTCTGAGCAATTTAGCCATCAGTGGCATATACAGTGTAATTATAATTGCGACAAGGGCTACAGGATGCTAAAAGAGCTGTTGTCACCTGACCTGAGATCAAAGGTCAGAGAAGCGCCGCTGACGTTCTGCAAAAGGCAAAACTATAGGGGAAGAAAACAGGTCAGTGGGTGGCCAGGGCTGTGGGTGGGAAGTGGAGTTGTCCACCAATGGGCTCAGGGGAACGTTTCTCGGGGATGGAATTGTTCTATATCTTGATTGTGGTGATGGTTACATGTCTGCACGGATTTGTCAGACTCAGAACTGCGTACTAAAACAAAGGCGATTTTTACTGTATGTGAATGACACCTAAATAAACATGACTTAAAACCCCAAATCCCAATATCCTTGTAATTTCTGGCCATGGCTTAACCAAAAGCCCCTTGAGAATATCTAAACGTGGGCATGTCCTAGGGACACACATCCCTATGGCCACGCCTGTATTCCTGGGTTTAAAATACACACACACAAATACACACACAGAGGTCAGTGCCTGAATCTGGGAGACAGACTTTCACAAAGCTCTTATTCATCGTAAATTTCTTGTAGCTTCCTGAGTTCCCCCTTTTGTCTCCTCTTTTCTTCCTAGCCCAATCGTGTAAGCCTCAGAGGCATATATTAAGAAACCCTTTCCGGGAGGAGATCTCCATCCTTGATCTGGTGAAATGTTACCTCATCCTGCAGTGTTCCAAATCCACCACGACCTGACTCCTCCGCCCTTCCCACTTTCCAAACCGTAGACGTTCGAAGTCTGAGAGTTCAGGTGCCATGTAAGGGAAAGCCCCGAGCTCTACCCTCTATCACAATTTGAACAGTAGGTACATGTGTTCAACAGGGCTTGTCCCACGTGCTGGGCACTGTTCTAGGGGCTTTATAAAAATTAACCCATCCAACCCCCATCATAACCCTATGAAGAAGCTTTACTATTATCATCTCACAGACGAGGAAACCGAAGCACTGAGGTTTCGATTTGCCCAAAGTCACACAGCTGGCAGGGTGGAGGGTTCTCTGCCCTCTCTGTGGGCACTGTTCATTTTGTTTTAATATTAGATTTTATCGTGAGCAATAATATTATAATTCAGCAAAAATAACTGCATATTTCAGGCACTGTGCAAGAGAGAGAGAGAGGTACCAGCTGGGTCCCGGAGAACCATTTGGCGTTCCTCAAATAGAATCTGTGGGCTGCTCTCCAGCAAAGCCCTTTGTATCTTAGTCTCATGAAGCTAAATATGGCAACCTTGGTGACCAATGAAAAGGTCACATTCACACCTTTCCGAGAAGGGAAACAGAGACCCCAGCCAATGGTGTGGGGAGGGATCTTGGAGCCATTCCCACCCACGGGGCTCCCGGTAAGAATTTTTGAAACTCCATCCCAGATGGGAAGTCACACTCCTCTGAGGAGGAAATCACTTATAAAATCTATTTTAGCCCAATGCAAAGAAGGAAAACAAAGCCGACGCTCGGGAAGCATCAGTGACAGATGACTCAACGAGCATTAGGCTAAGACACGGGATCACAGAAGCCTCACCTCTTGGTTCTAGTCCCAGGACCATGAACTCCACTCTTAAAACAAAGGTCCCATCTTGAAAATGCGGCTGGTCATCATCGGTAAGATTATGGGTGCAAATCTGTCCTGGGATCCCGTGGTTGCAAGGAACACAATCCACTCAGATCTCTCTCTCACACACACACACAGGGGAAAAGGATGGGCTGTATCTATCAACAGTGGCATATACTGAAATGAACGGGCAGAGAATGCAGTTAATGTCCACCAAATACTGGTTACAGAATAGGAAGCACAGTCCAGGTTTTGCCCTCAGTGTCTCTTACATGAATTGGTTCCTCGTCTCTGCTTCTGTCTGCGTGCGGTCTCGCCCTCATTTCTATCTCTGACTCTACCTCTCTACTGCTTGACTAGTTCTTTCTGATTCTTGGCACAAAAGCACAAACACAGTGTCTCAATTGCTGACTTGAATTCTCTCTTTAAATGCTCAACCGACACTCAGTAGCATCTTGGAAGCCCAACTGCAATCCCCCAGGAGCGAGAACTTGATTGGCTGAGTCTGAGTAGGGACCACTCCCAATCTAGCCGTCTGTGGGCGGGGATGCAAGTCACTCTCAGCAGGGACCATGGGAACTGACCCTGCAAAGTACATGGACAGGTTCTCAAAGAAGGATGGGAGGAGCTGGGGGAAGAAATGATTGACAGAGGAAACTGTAAGAATCTCTATTATAAAATGGACTAGAAAGGCAATGTTATTTGCATCTCAGGCATGGGCTCAGCAAACACTGGAATTGATGGAATAATCTCTCCTTTGCTGTTCCAAGTGAAACCCTTCTTGCGTTGTCACTGTACAAAAGGAGCTAACCTGAGCTTCCTGGGATTAAATATAGTTCAGATTTTCCTCTCCAAGAGCTACAAGCACCCTTGCAATTTGGTGAGTATGACAGAAACATACCCAGTCCTAGAACCCCTAATTTTCTGTATTTTAGCATCTAAAAATGGGTCCAAGTATGAGATCAGGAATTGTGCTTGAAATAGTCCTTTGCGAGAAAGGGTTTGGAAAGGGCTGGAAGGAAACCAACAGGAGTCCTGTTCCTCAGCTGACCTTCGGCACCAGTAGAGCTAATGAGAAATCTTCGCTGAATCCTGAGCTCGGAGAAGGACTAGGGAGCAATCCGCTGAATCTGGCAAAGGTTAACCCAGCCTGTGGACAAGGGGCGACAGCAACCCAGTGCATTCAGTTCTGAAAGTCTTATTTGTGCCTGCCTCCTCTCCTCTAATTGCAGTCTGGGGCACACGGACTCAGATTCCTCTTTGATCCTTTGGTGGCACGGTACTATTTTGAAAATAACCAAATTCTGGAGTGTGTTCTGACATAAAGCAGGTTCTCCATGTGGTTTCCACTCCAGCACACTTGAGGAATACGTTCCTGTCATGGGTTTTCAATACTTCATCCACAGTTCTGACTCTAAGAACAGTGGATGCTCAGGTTTTTTCCATACTCATTTAGTGACGAAACATGAACTGTAACTGACCAGCGGCTCCTTCTGGTCTGGATTTCTCCCACTTCGTGTGAGCGCTCAGACTGTGTGACGGGGAGGGCCACGCCCCTGGAGGAATGGCTGGCCTGGAGATGTGGACCAGACAGACGGAGGGCTGGACTCTGGTCCCAGCCCCGCCACCATTAGCTGTGTGGCCCTGTAAAGCCCTCCAACCTTTCTGAGTGAGCCTCGGATCTGTTCAAATAGAAATGTGGGGTCAGAATGGGGCCTCTTAGACAAGTCCCTGTGAGACTGAAAAGAAGCATCTTTGCAGGAATGCAAAGTGGGCTGTATATATGTGTAACCGAGCAAGACCGGTGGGGACTTTCGGGGACAGACTCCTCCCCCACATCCTCTGCTGCAGCTCCTTTCTGAAGCACCGGGATCATAGTATCTCATGCATATTTCCTGAGTTTTTCCGATGCTAAAAACCACCACCAAAGGGAAGACGTGAACTACTTGATGATCCTGCGCGGTGGCTCCCAGACCTTCTGGTGCCTAGCGACTGATCTCCATCAACCATCAGTGCCGCTCCCTCCGATGGCCTTTGAAGATGTTCAGCTGCAACCCTTTGGGGAGATCGAGGTTTTCTGGGCACGAGCCCCCAGCTCTCCTTGCTCAGCCCTGTAATCGACCTTTCTCTGTTCCGAGCTCTGACGGTTTGGTACTGTTTGCCCTCACTGTGCTTCGGGCATGTGAACTTGTGTATCCCATGTCTTGTAACCATTCTAATCCATCTCATTCTGGACAAGCAGTTTGCTATGCTTGCTGTTGTCCCCAGCTGCCCCTAAGAGAGTGTCTACTGCACTCAAGTATTGCCGGGCGGCCTTTGACTTAATCCCCTCAACAACTTGAAGAGGTTGGTGTTATTATCTCTGTTTCACCGAGAGAATGAAATTTAGAGAGGTCGAGTGACTTACCAGGGTCACAGAACAATAAAACCTGGGATTCCAACCCACGTCTATTTTGCGCCACAGTCTAGCTCCTTCCTGTGATGACACGAGTGGATGTCAAACTACCCAAAGGAGTGCCCTGCCGTTATTTCAGGCTTGTATCTGATGACAATGAATTGTTCTCCCAAACAAGGAGGAAAAAGAGGAGGAGGAAGAGAAGAGGCAACAGTGGCAGCATCTCATATGTCCAGAACCCAGAGGGAACCCAGGAGAGTTCAGGGAAGCAGCAGTAACAGTATGACTTGGTTTTCCTTATCTTTCTGTGTCATTTAGGAAGGGAATTCTTCCACTGGAGGAATGCAATGGAATTTTAAAATCTGGGTGGCCTGTAGCCCATGGCTTTCCTTGAAGAAAGTATAAAAAGGCAGGAGGGAGACCATGGGAGAAGGGAAGGAAGGGCAGCAGAGCCCCTGGGAGGGGGATGCTGACGTGATGGGCGGAACAGTGAGTTTTCCTCCCAGCTCTGCTGCTGGTCCCCTGCTCTCCATTCTTCCTCACTGAGGGAAAGGGGGCACTGGGACCAGATGTTCCCCCAATCCCTTCCCATCTGATCATCTTTTTTGTAAACCAAGACTTTTCTTTTTTTTTTTTTTCTTTTAAAGAAAAGTATAGCAAGTGCCAGGGAGCAGATAGACAAACTTTAATCACCTGAAAATTTATCTCTTCTAATTCCTTCCTAACTTTGACCTTGGCACTCTGGGGTATCAGCCGAAGACACAGAGGGCAGAAAGCATCCTAGAGAAAAACGAGAGAGAAAGAGAAAAAAAAAAAAAAACTGATATTTCTCAATGCTTTGTGGATTAAAAACATGTAGCTATGTTTTGTGTGAGTTTTGAAAGCGCCATATCAGTTACACAACTTATGTAGCCGCTTACTGGCCTGTTAAGTAACATCTTTGAAAGCAAGAGCCCTGCCCGTCTTGTAGACTATCCTGAACCCCTGGAGCAGCACCTAGAAAACAGTAGGTGCTGGATGAATATGAAAGGAACAAATGAAGAAATGAATGAGCCCTTTTGGAACAGAAGGGGTGGGAAGGGGAACATTAAGATACTTGCTTGGGTGCAGATTAATGCGGTGCTGAAAAAAGAAAGCATGGGCTTTCATGGAAGATGAGCAGACTGGGTCTGATTACAAAGGCCGTGCTAGTTTCACTTGTTTGTTTCATGAAGGGGAGGTAATTGGGTTTCTTCATCGCTTTCCGCTTGGAGGAGGTACTGGGGATTGAACCCAGGACCTCTTGGGTGCTGGGCATGCGCTCTTCCACTTGAGCTATGCCCTTCCCCCAAGGTTGTACTAGGTTTAAAGATTAGTAAGAATGAAGATTTACACTCAGTTGAAGATTGCTTTCACTTTAGCTTAGCTCAAAACCAGAAAATCAGCCGTGCAGAGAATCAAAGACACAAAGAATGAAGCAACCCCACTGTCTAGGGGCCCGGGAAAGCCCACACAGAGTGGACAATCCTCCAGAGCCACCCACCAGCTGTGAGGGTCTGGGGGCAGAACCACAAAGGCGCTTCCAGCCCCTTCTGTGTCTTATTGATTTCTGGACCTCAGCCAGGTCCAACGGCACATTCGTATTTATAAGATAAAGCCATTTCAAAAATCAGTGATCTATCTCTATAGTCAAAGTAACTTCCCTGACCTCGTCAGCTTCCCATTACCGTTTCTTGTCCTTTTTTACCTGAAGGGTATACTTTGACTTCATTCAGGTTATCTGCCCACAGGTGAATCCTGGGAAAATCTTTGGACCTTTCAATGGGGAGAGAGATGGAGGCCTCGGCATGAGGACAGGGTTGATTTGATGGTGAGGCTGCCATGTCTCCGCTGGCCTGTGAAAGCTTGGAACCCACGGCTTTCTCAAAATCTCTCTCTTTGAAGGAAAGAAAGCTGTAGGTACTGGGGACCTCTGAAGTGCTTAATGAAAATCAATAATGGAATTAAAAGTGGGAAAAAGGAGAACTTCGATTTGTCTGACACTTTGGTCTTGGAGGAAAGAGCTTTGATTCCCCCTGAAAGGCATGTGTGGAAGAGTGAAGACATTAAATGGCCTAGTAACGTGTCTCATCGCTCATGAACTCTCCATTCCCTCTACCCACACCCACCCGGAAATCAAAAACGGGGCAGAGGTGAAGAATGGAAATCCCTTCTAATCTCTGGGTGGCTGTGCAGGAATGAACTGGGATTTCTTGACCCTTGGAAGCCCTTTGAAATTAAGCTAGAGGCAGGTGATCGCTCTCAGAGGAGTGCGAGGCTTTTGTCTGTGCCCTGAGGGCACGCGCGAAGCCAGCTTGGTGGTAACGGTGTCTCTGATCTTCGTTTCAACTGTTCTGAGCTGCTCTGGGGCTGATGCAAAAATCTCTGGAAGAGGAAGACATCATAGAAATCACATCAAGTGTTCCTGGAGAATCTCAGCCTGAGAACCGAGATTCTCTGCCTCCTTAGGCGGGGCGGGTTGATTGCAGTTACTGGCGTGTCCACACCAGATGTTCCCCACCAGCACCTGTTCCCATTGATGTGGGCTGATGCCACACAAGTTACATGTTTTGAATGTCACTCAGTAGCAGATGATGCTAACGTTCAGCGTGCATCTTCTCAGCACACCTGAGTTCCCTGGTCACTTCAGGAGATTCTTTCCGGCACACTGACAACGCCTACCTCAAGTCCACGTGTCTCTCTTCTCTGGAACCCTGAGAGCTTGCTCTATAGCAGGCAGGGGAAATAAGGGCATGGGGAGGGTTGAAACCCCCACAGGCAACTCTCAGCCAATGGCGAGAAAAGTCAATGGCCAAATCCTCTAGCCTCCCTGCCCTATAATTATGAGGCAAGTTCCTCTCAGCGTCTCAGAAGGTCCCCACGGAGGCTGAGACCCAGTTGCCCGCAGTGGTAATTTACCCATTAACACCCGCTCATCACCTTCTCTCCTTTCCTTCATTCACTTTCCCAATTTCCTTACTTTTGCTCCCTAGGTTTGCCTTCCTATAAACGTCCTGCACCTAATTCCTTGTCTCAGGGTCTGCTTTGCGGGGGAATCCACGCTGAGGGAACCCTTCCCCTGATCCCCAGCACTGAGAACAGTTTTTTGTACATCGTAAGTGATCGAAGAGGACTTGTGGATGTCTTGGGAAATCTTGCTAATGATAATTCCAGATATTCCTTGGAATCCTTTGGGAGATGATTCACAATTGGAGATCATGAAACAAAGAAGACGAAAGAGTCCTTTTCTTCCAAGAAGAGGAACAGCATGCACACGAAGGCAGGAACACGTGTGGTACAGGCAGGAAAACGTTATAGTTCTGTGTGCCTGGGACTCAGGGAGGTAGCAGGTGCATGGTGGGGAATGAGACAGGAAAGAGGTGTCAACTCTCTCTCACACTGACCCATTTTATTCCAGCCACCGCAGCAGAGGAGAGAGATTTCGATGTAGAATTGAGCTCAACTCTAAGCTAAACAGGCAAAGAAGACTTTGATCGAAACCGTTCAAACAGGGGAGAGAAACTGAACTCATCTCTGACTACAACAGGGACAAGTGGGAGTTTAGAGTCAATGGGCAGAATGAGGGAATGGGTGAAAAATCACTAAGAGGAACTTGATGGGGCATCAAGAGTCGGAGGAATCTCACAGAACTGCTAAACCTAGCTTCAGCCGGCCAAGGGAAAGGACCAGTCAGGAGCTGGGCTCCAAGGAGCTGGACTAAAGTTTGACCAAGAAACTGGTCCAGGGTCTGTGCGCTACGTGAAGCATTCAACCTTCCATCCACATGGTCAACAGATACTTATGAAGCACTTCTGCTGGGCTCTGGGATACAATGGGGGAGCAAGACAGACATGGTCCTTATTCTGATGAAGTGATATGGTTTGGAGGGAAGGCAGACACACAGGCTGGGAATGATGTGGTTCGGTAAGCACCATGATAGGGGAAGCTCAGCAGGAACACCCAAGACCTGGTTTGGGTTTGTTTGGTTTCTTGGGGGGAAGGGTTTGGATGATTTCCAGGATGATATGACATTGTATTTAAGGCCTTAAGGATGAGCAGGAGTTGACAAGGGAACTAGGTAAAAAAAAAAAAAAAAAATAGCATCATTAAGAGTACAGCGGGTTCAAGAAATTGAAAAAAAAGAAAAGTCTGAGATGAGTGGAGAAGATTTGAAGACAATTAGGCCGGGAAGTTGGCTAGAAGCCAAACTTTAAAAAAAAAAAAAAAGAGGCTTGAGGGCCAAATTAAGAAGACATGTATGTTTACTGCAGAACTTCTCAGAGCCTTTAATTGGTTGTTATCTTAGCTTGGGTTCCCCCAAG
This sequence comes from Camelus bactrianus, assembly GCF_048773025.1. Classification (NCBI taxonomy): domain Eukaryota; kingdom Metazoa; phylum Chordata; class Mammalia; order Artiodactyla; family Camelidae; genus Camelus; species Camelus bactrianus. The sequence continues at coordinate 23,022,879 of NC_133555.1, read as the reverse complement.
AGCACACTCCAAGGTACGAATCAGACTAGGATTAGTCCGTTTGGGAGGTGATCTCAAAGACCTCCTCTAGGAGAAGTGAGGACAATCACTAAAGGGTGCATGCATGAGCGGGTTGTCCCCTGTGGGCAAGGAGGCCTCGGTCCCATGGGTGACCTCAGTGTTTTCCCAACCAACAGGCCAAGAAGCTCAGGAATTTTCTCCCTTAAACTGTTCATCACTGGTTGAAGTCCGCTTTCAAGGTCATTGGCTCTCAGGTGCTCCCAGCTTGCCCTGCACATGCTCCCTGGGCCAGGAGGCAAACACAGCAAAGAACAGAACACGAACCTAGGGCTGGAGCCACAGATGCGTCTGGTAAGCAGAGTGCACGCTGTTTGTGGGAACGGCGCTCACAGGGTCTGCTGCAGCGGGGCGATGTGGTTTGTGAAGTTCCAAGAGGGGAGATGAGGTCTGTGCGTTTTCCAAATAGACTTGGCCCCAGAATCGTTTTATATGGAGCATCCTGAAAGATGTCCACATAACACATTTCGAGTGTTCCTTGTCTAGGTCGGACCTCAACACATTTTGTATCTAAAGGGCCAGATAATAAATATGTCTGGCTTGGCAGGCCAGATGGTCTCTGTTACATCTTAACTCCGTTGTATCATGAAAGCAGCCAGAGAGAATATGCAAATGAACGGCCATGGCTGCGGTCCATTAGCTCTTTATTTACAAAATCAGGCAGGGGGCCAGATTTGGCCCTTGACCTATAGTTTGCTGACCCCTGGTCTAGATCATCCCTACAATCTCCATCCAGCCTGAAGATTCTAAGACACGTCTGTGGTTGCCCTGCGCAGCAGAAGCGTCTGCTTGTCTGATCTTAGCAAAGCCCTCGCTCCCTCTTCCCCACATGGATCCATGTAAATATGTCTCAGATCCCTGTGCCTGGTCTCTCTGGAACCCATCCCAACCAGCCCTCGGCGGCAGCCTCTTCGTCCCATTTTGCCCACAGCCTCTCTGCTGGGGAAAAGCAACTGAGCCTAAATTTAATTATTCTGCTGGGGAAATAAAAATAGTGTTGCCCTGAGGCTGCCTGATGCCAAGAATTTTCCATGGCACGGGAAGAGAAAAATAAATAGCAGCTTGAAATAAACAAGTCCTGCCCGCACTTCATCAGGGACCTAGAGAGGTGTGAAGGCTGGAGGAATCAGGGGAAGGGGGTCAGGCGGCAAGACCCCATTCCCTCATCTTTATTTTTGAAGTTGAAGATGTAAGTCGACAGTTTCTCCTAACCCGCCCATTTAACCTGCATTTATTGACCACCTAATGAATGGCAGGCACTCATTCCTTCATGCAACAAACACATTTGAAATGCTTAATTTGTGGCAAGCACGGCTAGACAGAACTTCCTATGTAATTTGTGGTGCCCAGGGCAAAGTCGGAATGTAGGTCTCCTTATTCAGTAATTGTTAAGAAATTCAAAATGATGACAACAGAGGATTTAACCAAGCATGGAATCCTTTTAAGTGCTATGTAGTTTCATAAGCGCATCCATGAAGCCAGCCTTGGTGTTTGACTTTGATGTTGTAAAGATACACATGGTGTTACACAGAGGACTCCAGTCCTCACCCTGGAGAACTCACTATCCAAGGACAGAGAAGAGCTGTGAGTGCTTCACTCAATCACTTTCAATTCCTTTATCACTTTTGTCCACATCAGATCCCAGGAAGCGTCCACATGCAACAGCCAGACCCTACATCCCTTCGTTAGCATCTGACCACAGGCTGCTGGAGCCACTTTGCCCGTGAGCTCAGAGAACAGGGACTCCTTCACCAGTGACTGATTTTGCGGGATTCCATCTAGTCAGCTCCTTGCCTCTGATGGGGTCAACTCTGAGGGCAGCCGTGCACTGGCCCTAGGGCCCCCACCCTCCCACAGCATGGAGTCATGCCCTGGCTTGGTTCCCTTCCCCTCTTTCTTCCTGCCTCCCTGCCAGCTCTTCCTGAGAACACTTCCCCATAGACCAAATTCTCATTTCGGCATCTGCTTCGGGGGAACACAACGTAAGACACACGCAGACAAATGCTGAGGGAATCAGGGTTCATTATGAGAAGAACTATGAGAGATCCTGAAGGTCTCTGAAGTACTCAGAGATCCTGAGAAAGTCCTTGGCACGTTCAGAGTTGAGGAAAAGTGCTCCCAGCCAGACGGCAATTGGGGGGGGGGGCGGCACTGGTGGGAGGAATCTTGGGTAGATTGGTGTCCACGTTGGATCTTAATTAATGGATATTATTTCAAAAGGTGGAGATGAATGGTGGAAGCAGGGGGAGGGTGCTGATGCCCCGTTTATCCCTCTGGGTCTTCTCTGCACTCTCTTCTCCCCTGCTCTGTCCGGGAAGGCTGACCCGTTTCGACTGCATTAACAGGCAACCTTGCCTTCGGGCTTCTGGTTGGACTAGCCCAGCGACCTTGGAGGTGGTAGGAGGGTGGAGGGGCATGAGCTGTAAGGCTTTCTCCATAAAGCTACTCTTTCTGAGTCTGGTAACCACTCCATCTCTTGCCCCTTCAGGTCTAGAGTGGTCGTGGGCAGCGGTGGGAACTGACCATCTCATGCTGGTTCGCCTAAACCCTACCTACATCTTTGTAAATACATGACTCTTTTTTTCATCCTTCTCAGCTACCCAGTTTGAGGGTACCATCAGGACCGTGCTGAGACCCCGACTAACCCAGGCGTAAAGGAGATGAGGACAGTGCAGGCGGAGGAAAAAACCCAACCAGAGGCACAGAAGCCAGGCTTGAAGCTGTGACGAGAATAGCGAGCTGAGCGTGTGTGGAGAGCGTAGCTGGGTTTCAGCCACAAAGGCCGCTTACAGACAAAACACCAACAGCCTTGAACGGTAGCCTAAGGAGGTGGGACTCTGAGCCCCAGTATGTCTAACCGGAGCTGTGATGTGACTGAAGAGGTACTTGCAGGGAGTAGCCTTGACAAAAGTGAGACGGCAATGGACCAGAGATAAACTGGAACAGAGCTGAAGGATTTGGAGACCACTGCTGTGATGGGATCAAAGTCAGATTCAAGTGTAGACCAGGTACCGTGGGGAATGTAACGAGACACGGAGAACCGCCTGTATCCCATCCACCTTGACGCCTTTGTTCGTGCTGTTTCCACCGCCTTGTGCATCCTCCTCCCTCACCTGGCTGAGTCCTCCTCATCTCCACGTCAGCTTACATACTATGTCTCCTGGGAAGCCTGCGCTGGCCCTCCCTTCTGGACTGCCTGAGGCCCCCTTGTTAATGTGTCCCTATAATGCCTGGTACCCTTCTAAAATGAATCACACTGCACGGGGGAATATAAGTGCTCCTTTGCACCATAAACTCTGGGAGGGCAGAGACCATATCTGGGTCTGTCTTGCTCACTCTTGTCTCTCTAGAGCCCAGCCTAATTCTCTTAGCACCAGATAAATATACAACGGACAGAAGGACAAAAGGAAGGATGGATGGATGGATGGAATCGGTGGCCTCTGAATGTCGCTGTTAGAAGAGTGGCTTGACCTTGACTTGCTCGTATCCATTTGGGTAGAATCGTTCATTCATCCTCCTGTGATATTTCTCAGAGTTCTTATTTAGTTCTATAGCTGAGTTTCAGAAGTCTCATTTCAGAGAGTAATTCACAGAGCCACATTTCTTCTGAGAAAGTTGGAGTCTCTGAGGCTGTTTGTGCTCTTGGCACAAAAGAGGATACTGACAAGAGGATGCAGTTGTGGGGGAAGAAAAGGAAATTATGAGAAGCATTTTGCAGAGTAAACATCATTAGCAGGAAGAAATGATGAAGCTAAGATAAATGTTTCCTCTTGAAGCCTACTTTGTATTATAAATCATGAAGGAGCTTGATTGGGTAGCCTGTTGGTGACAAACAGCCTGTAATTCATTTCTTTCTCCTGCTGACTTTTGGCCAACACGTTGCAAGATTCATGTACTGTTATTTGACAGCCCCTTTCTATGTACCAAGATGAAGACGAGGCAGGGCTCTGCCCAGAGAAACATCTGGTTTGGGGGGCCAGTTCTACTGCACGGTACCCCCAGTTGTACAGGCTGTCGTGCCAGTCAAGACCCCTGCATGGCACAGCTAACACGCCCAAACAGGCCAACTGAGGAGGCATTAGCAAAGGAGCCATTTGCAAAAGTGTGCACAGGGCGAGAGAGACCAACAAGGGGTGATGTCGCACGCTGGACCTAGTGCCCATGGGAGCTGCTGGGACCACGTCCAGAGCAGACGGAATAGCTACAGTTTATAGCGAGAAATCTGGCACTGCCTCTCCCACCCACGTGGTGCAAGGAAGGCCCAAAGGGGAAAGCACAAGCTGCAGCCTTCGGAAACCCGAAATTCTCTGAACAGATTAGTGCATCCTTCACAGCTCCTCGCCTCTCCTTCCTCCAGTCCGTGGCTGCCCTCTTGCTTTTTGTTTGTTACTTTTCAGACAAAACACACTTTTACGTCTCTGTGGTTTTAAACAAGGGTCCCTTCATTCTACAAGCTTTCACTGGCCTCCTTTCCACCACTTCTAGAAGCGACCATCTGCTGTCTTTGCTCACCTAGTGTCCATTCCGCCTTCTCATGGCCGGACCTCAGTGTCCCTTTGGAGGATGAACTGTGTGGTCCAACAGCACCCACTGCGCTTACTGTATGCCCTGAATCTGACGTGGGCCCACAATCAGAGTGATTAGCTCAGGAATGGGCATACATCCAGTTCATAGAGTTAGTGCTGAAAATGTCATCATTACTCTTCGGCAAAAGGACTTCTCTTCCAGCAAGAGTTTCTGAACCACTGGAATGTCAGCCAGAGAAAGCTGCCTGAGAATGAAAGCATATATATATGCAGTTGTGGGAAAAAAAAAATAGAGAGAGAGGTTCTTTGCACGGTCGTCTCCTTTGCCAGGAAGCCCTTCCATCCTTCTTCGTCCAGTGGCGTTAAGAGTTGCCAGATTTAGCAAATAAAGATACAGGGCAACCCCCCCAACAAAGAAAAACCCAGGACCGGATGGATTCACTGGTGAATTCTACCAGACATTTAAAGAAGAATTCATGCCAATCCTTGTCAAAGTCTTCCCCCAAATTGAAGAGGTGGGAACCTTCCAAACTCATTATATGAGGCCAAAAGCACACGGATATTGAAGCCAGATAAAGATACCACAAGGAAACTACAAACCAGTATTTTTTAATACATAAAAATCCTCGATCAAATACTAGCAAACCAAATTCAACAGCACATAAAAAGGATCATACACTGTGACTCAGTGGGATTTAGCCCCCGGAGACAAGGATGGTTCAACATATGAAAATCAATTAATGTGATACACCACATTAACGAAATGAAGGGCCAGGGTCACATGACCAGCTCAATAGACTCGGGGAAAAGGTGTTTGATAGAATTCAATATCCTCTCATGATAAATAGCTCTGAACAAACCAGGAATGGAAGGAAATTACCTCCGCAGAATAAAGACTATATACGAAACACCCACAGCTAACATCAGTCATACACCATGGGGAAAAAAAATTGAAAGCTTTTCCTCCAAGATCAGGAACAAAGCAAGGATGCCTGGTCTCACCACTTCTGTTCAACCAAGTACAGGAAGTCCTTCCACTTCACCCAACAGGGACTGTGATTAGGTTCTGTGCTCTGTTCTGATGAATCCCAGTCGGGGCGTGACCCAAAGCTCACAGTGGCTGAGAAGCTGCCCTTCCCTTCTGTCCCCCGCTGCAAGGTCACCTCTGTGTACAGCTACACCCAGAAGGCTCCACATCCCCCTTCAGCTCTGAGGAGAGGAGGGAGAAAAACAGCTCCCTTTTCATTTAACTTTTAGACCTCGTGTTTTCATGTCTGCAGTGTGTTAACTCCCGGTCTCCCTGCAAAGTTCCTACCTGAGGTCCCCAAGGTTAAAGGTCTGATGGGAGCCCAGAAGTTCTATTTCTGCCAGTCCTCAAAAGTGCAGTCACCAGCGAAGGAGGACTCAAAGAGGAAGGAGGGTACCATTTGGAACCTTCACCTAGGCAGCCACCTGGTTGGTGGTGTTATTGGTTTTTTCCTAATATCTTTATGGCTCTTGCAGGGAAAAAAAAAAAAAGATATGTGCTCATTATTTTAAAAAAATTCAAGCAAAACAGGAAAGCACAAGAAGTACATTAACAAACATCCTCAAATCCACTGTTTGGAAGTAACCATTATTAGTATTTAGAGATTAAGCGTCTAAGGAAACCAAAAGGAACCAGGGCTCATAGGGGAAAGGGCTGATCTGAGGTCAGGGAAGGTACAGGATGAAACTGGAGCATCCTGTGCCAGAAAAAAACGAAATGCTCAAAAAAAAAAAAAAAAAGAAGAAGAAGAAGGATGGAGGCATGTCACAGGGGCACAGAGGTTGGCTGGATGGGGCTCTGGTGGCCAAATCTAAGACTGTTGAGGCATCAGAATAATTAAGGTTCGTCACGAGTTATAAACAAGTGAAAACAGAGATGCATGGGTCCATAATGGGAATAAGCAGACTAAAAAGTCATCAATGGGGAAAAGAGAGGGCTCTTGCTTATAGTCGGATCCCAGCATCAATAGATAAAAGTCCAGGGAGCTCTAGAGGCAGGGAATCTGCACAGATTGCTGATAAACGTCAAGGGATAAAACCACTAAATATACAGTGGAGCACCCAGACAACACCTCGACTTAGTGATCAAAATGAACATCACGCGGTGAGGCCGTTGACCTCACGTGCCTTCAGATGCGACACTTGGAAGGACACAACATCACGTCCGTGGCGTTCCAACCAGGACGGCACCAGACAGACTCAAAATGATGAAAATCCTATTTTAAAAGGGGCTGTACTGTGTGTTCTTCAAACATGTTACTGTCTTACAAGACGAAGAAAGGCTGTGAAAATGTTCCAAAGTAAAGGAGAAGATAGACAGAATAAATAAACTTAATACCTGACCTTAGACTGGATCCTGTACTGGGGAAAATTAATTCCAAAGGCATTCATGGGTCAATTGACAAAAATGGAAAATTGATGATGGGTGACATAAAAGTTTGTTGGTGTCGACTTCCTTGAAATTTTAACTTTACTGCGGTTTTTGGAAGAGAATATTCTTACTGAAGTATTCAGGAACAAAGGGGCATGGTATATACAATGTACTCTCAAATGGTTCAGAAGAAAAATCATAGAGCAAACAAACAAGAAATTGTAGTAAAAGTGAACAGCTGGTAAATTTGGGCGTAGTGTGCGTCAGAGTTCTTTGTGCTATTTCCAAAACTTTTTCTACATGATTAAAATTTTTACCAAATAAAAAGCTGAAAACATTTTCAAGAGTCTAGGAGAAACACACCAAAGACTTAACATGTGGTAGGAGGAATGACAGTTCACACTGACTGAGACACTCTCTCTTTTATTCCTTCATTCCATGAACAGTCACTGAATACGTCCTAGGGTCGGGCACTAATGCTGCAGATATGAGTAAGACACAGTTGTGTCTTCAAGGAGCTTATTTAGTGACAAGGATGGAGAGTTGTCCAAAAATTGATTGGATCATCTTGTATTTTCTCTACATTACTTACCCAAACCAATGTTCTTACAATTTCCTGTAGTCAAAAAAAGAGTCATATTCATTGATTCAGAGACTTGAAGATTTTAACAATTCTATCAGATTATAAGAAAAGAACTGGAGGGCCACTGACTTATTTTCACAGCAAGACTGTCTTCTTCAGGGAACCTGATACGTCTCTGGCCATCTCACTGCATGCTTCTCTGAGTTCCCCAAACTTCTTCAGAGACACAGGTCAAGGGACGAGACACTGAGTTTTTACCAGTTTTCCCAAATCCAGGGAGAAGCCTTCTCTGCTTGAACGCATCCTGTGGTTCTCAGCTGAGGGTGATTCTCCAACCCAGCCCCATCAGGAGATATTTGGCAATGTCTAGAGACATTTTTGGTAGCAAGACCTACCAGCATTTAGTGGGTAGAGGTAAGGGTTGCTGCCAAACATCCTACAACGCACCGGACAGCCCCTCACAATGAAGAATCATCTAACCCAAAATGTCAATAGCACAGAAATTGAAAAACTACAAACTAGTCTAGAAACTTGGACCAGTTCCGTTAAAGGGGGAGGGAAAGGAGAAAGGCGGGAAGAAGGCCACGTCAGTTAGGAACAGGTTCAACTGCAGGAGAGGGAAAACCCAAAATAAAGGTGGCTAAAGCAATGATGTTTCTCTGTTTCCTGGAGAAGTACAGTGTTGAGAAGCCCAGGGCCAGCACGACAGCATCACCGTCACAGGGAACCAGACCCTGTCATGTTGATCTCATGGTTTCTTCTCATGGTCCACGTCAGTCCTTTGAGCCTGAACCATCATATCCTCATCCCAGCCAGCAGCAAGGAAGAAGACATGCCGGGCCTTGAAGATCACATCCCAGGAGCCACACCCAAGACATTTCCTCGTGTCCATTTGGACCAAGCTTATCCCACAACGACGCTCAATTGCAAAGGAGGATGGGAAAAGGCAGTCTTTCTTCCAGGAAGCCATAAGCCCAACTAAAAATCAGGAGGCTTTATTACTGAAGTTCAAGGGATGAGTGGATGCTGGGAGACAGCTCGCACAGTCTGCCACAGATGCACAAACTACGTATTTGCTTTGGGGCTGTTTGCAATGTTTTACTCTTTGTCCTCACCCAACTCTTTTTCTAATGTTCTTCCATTGCCCCTGATGTTTGTAACTGTTGAAGCAACAAGTGCCATTGTATAATTCTGCAAATTACATAATCATTAAGGGCTATACGCCTCTTTAGGGAAAGGTGACAGGGAGGACTTGCGATGTTCCCAAGCAGGAAACCTTTAACCTCAGTAGGCACATGAAGACTTTAAAGAAATCTGAGCACGGGAAAAAATAAGACCACAGCATTCCTCAAGGACCCACACAACTCCCCAGATGAATGAATTAAGGATGTCAGCTGAAAACTACAATTCAAAACTAAAACATGGGGGTAGGGGGGTATATTTTTATGTCTTATAATAATTTATGTATTAGATATGTACGTGCGTGTGTTGTGTGTACATATGTGTGTGTTTATATCCCCCCACATGTTTCCTCCTCCCAAATATATGAATTCTCAACCAAATGTTTGAGCTAATAACAGCTTCCAACAAAATCTATCCCAGTTTGCTTAGGGTTGTTTCTTACTAACACTCGACCAATTTTAGACTGCTCTCACATCGCTCTGTTCTTAACAATGACCTCCCTACTTCTTCAAATACTCTGTTAGGCTATCAACAGCTTGGTGTAGAGTCTGTTGCTCAAACTGCACACGTCTCAAAGGTAATTTCTAACCCTAGGACACCGTGCTTCCGCTGCTGAAATAGTCGTTCTAGAGTCTGTGGGAAGTGCCAACTGCTTCATTAATCTCCCACGTGTTACTTCGCGCTCCCGGGTTAAATGCCGCTGTCCAACAGCACCAGCCAGCCCTCCCCACAACGTGTAGCTGGGTTTACATGCAGATCTCCCAACCAGGATGTCAACCCAATTAAAAATGTTTTAAGTGTCAACAACCTGATACCGAACTGCAAGCAACTCTGGCTTCATTTGGGTGAGCAGGTTGGGCTAAATCTAACCGGAGGCTCTGAAATAGAATTCACTCACCGTTTCTGCTTAGCAATTACGCCAGCCTTTCTCCTTGGAGAGTGGAGATTGGTTATGGAAATCGCATTTGTGTTTCCTCTAAATATGCAGACTCATACTCCAAGCCTCTCATTTGTGATTCTATAATGAAGAAAAAAACTAAGCGGAGAGGAAGGAAGACAACGTTCTCATTTCTGAACTCAATTTGAAGCTGGCTTAACTCACTTTGAGCCACGTACAAGAATAAAAGCCATTCCTCCTTAGATGCTAATTAGACCAAAACTCTCTTATCAAGACAGAGTGAAGGTTGGGGGCATCTGGTTATTTAGATAGAGTGGGTTATTAAGAGTGAGTCTTTGGGGGCGAGGGTGGGGGCTGTTTATCCCCTGAAATTTTGGACAAATTTTTTTCTAGCCCTATATATAACAATATCTAACGTTTACTGGAAGCATGTTACATGCCAGGCACAGGGCTAAGTGCTTCATTTAATCCTTTAATAACACCCCTCTCTAATTTAGATATCATTTCCTTTTTTACAGATTAAGAAGTGGAGGCTCAGTGAGGTTAGGTAACTTGCCCAGGTCACAGAGCTTGCCCTGAACTTGGATTTGAGCCCTGGGGGACCTGATTCACTTACATTTTCTTAATTTTCTTTTCTGAAATTCTAAACCATCTTTACACCATCTGGAATCTCTTTTGGAACATGAAGTGAAATGAGATCAATATTTTCTACAGATGAATAAATACACATTTTCTGCAAATGAACCCAATTGGCCTGTCACAACTTGAAAAAAAAATTTTTAACAATTTAATGACAAGGGACAATGTTTATGACATAAGTGGGAAAAAAGGGAAGAACACTGAGCTATGTACTCAGTGTAAGTAACTATGTTAACATGAGCTATAATATACAGACACACATATATATAGCGCCATTAATATATCTGTTGAACAACTTCATAGAAATACAACTCTGGATGGTGTTGAAGAGTCTGAGATTGGGCGTCAGACTGTTTGGGTGAATCTAAATCCCACATCTACCTCATATTTTCTCTGGATGGCCCCCTGCAAACTATTTAAGCTCTCTGTGGCCAGGCTCTCATCCATAAGATGTGGGTAATAAATAATATTACTTATCTCCTGAGGTGATTGAAAGGATTAAATAAGTCAATCCATGAAAAACACTTAACATAATGCTTGGCTCCTAAAAAAAGACTGCACATAAAAATATACTAAACCCTATCTTCAGAGTTGTTACAACTGAATGGTGTGACTCTATTATTTTAACTTTTTCAAATTGTCTACAGTTCCTTGTTTTGTTTGTTCATTTTGCATGTTATACTCAGAAAAAAAAAATCTGATTTTAAAAGCCTGGGTCTTCAGTGTTCCACTAGTGCTGAATTACTCCAAAACCAAAAAAGTAAGCCCCTTGCAAACTCCCTTTTGAGATGCACCTTCCTGGGGAGAAACCTCTGTGCCCCAAAACAAGCTCCTCATTTCCTTAAGCTGATAAAATAGGGAGTTTTGGCACAAGGATTCAGTAAAAAGAAATTGTTTTTAATTAAAAACAAATAGGATCCTTATGAAAAATTGTGCTCTACACTGGAATTTGATACAACATTGTAAAATGATTATAAATCAATAAAAAATGTTTTAAAAAAAACCAAATAGGATCCTTAAATAACAAATTGGAAGGATTCAGCATTATGAAAACAAGCAGCAATAAATGTAAATAACTGCCAGGTAAATCGTGTCTTCATGTCCTCGAGGTGTTGTGAGACATTGCCTTCTAATTTATAGTGGATCTGGGAGTCTGTTCAGTAACAGGTCTAGTAACAGGGGTAAGAATTAATCCTCTGTTCACACCTCATCGCCTTGCTGGGAGTATCACCGAACCAGACTCCACGTGAGACAGATTTTTCACGTGTGTAACTAAGGCGACCAGACAGAGGACTCTAATCCAGGTACTTTCTTACACAGACGGAGATGCTAAGGTAGAAAGCTGGTTATTCAAAATAATGCAGTTGTCTTACTAAACTTCCCCAGGCTTCAGGCGAAGGTAATGAAGCAGAGATTTATCTATGTTTCTTCCGAGATGATTGATGAAAAAATCAGATGCAAGTAACTGGGGAAACAATTCTGAGAAAAGCTTAACAGGTTTTCCACAGCGTTGAGTCTGTCACGGCTATGTAACGGAAAACGTTTGGAGATTCATCATATAGAAAAAAAGGTTACTCTTCTGGGAAATGGTGCTGAAACATCTCCTTCCAGGTTGTGTAACCCCACCTCCCATTGGGGACTTAGAAGGCTGAGAATGATTTTTTAAAAGTAGCTGCGTGACTTTGAGCTTGTTTATTGACCTCTCTGATCTTTGTTTTCACCGTCTGTCCAGTAGGGACACTTACTTACTTTGCAGAAACTCTTTGAGGACTTCGGACAGTGCGTTTAAAGTATTTATCTTAGGACCGGACACCTAATAGGTATACAGAAGCTGTCTGCGTGATCCCTGGGGTTCTGATTTCAAGAGCCTTGGAAGCGTATCTGGGTCACCTGCTCCCCCAGCTAATTTGCTCGTGTTTGAATCCCTTTAAGTAGAGAATAGTCTTTTATCTCACTGTTACAGATCAGGCTTAGCTGTAAATATCTAGGACGGATAGCAATTGACTTAAATTTACACAAAGCTAGAAATGAGCCATATCAGATTCTAACAGGTTCTGAAAGGCTAGAAGGGAGACGGAAAACATAATGCTCACTCATTCAGCATTTATTTAGCACCAGCTATGTGCCAGGGGATGGAGGCCAGACAAACCTATGGACACTGAAATTACTCCTCTCTCTCCTGGCTTCTGCTTCTCACCCTTCCTGCCTCCTTGGCTCAGATGTACTTCTTAGGAAATGTAGGTCCTTAGATTCTGCAGTGAGGGCTCCAACACTTCAACGCCTGCAGCAGAGCCCTGCATAGAACGTGTAGTGATAGTCTTAGCCCCCACGCTCAGATATAAGACATTGGCTATTTCTTTGTTTTAATTAAACTTACTTTAAATCAGTTTCCAAGCCTGACCCCCACCAGGCTGGGTAGAAATTCCATCTCAGTCACCATTGAGCATTTGCCTTTCTGGGAGTCACTTAAGAATCCAGAAGATGGAGAAAGGGCCCCGAACTTCCCATTCCCCGTGGCCATCACCAACCTCCTGATGGTCCCACCCTCAGAAGGTCTCAGCTTCCGTGGGAGCACAAATCCTGAGAAAGCAGAGAGCCTTGGTGTCTTCTGTTCAGTCACCACATGGAAGACTTGCTCCCCTAGGAGGTACTGCCACGATGCAATATCAGCATCCGGCCATGTCTCACCCTTCAACCCTGATCTCTTCTTGAGTTTAGACAGCTCCTTCTATCCCGGGGCTCTGTAAAGGGCCAGGTTGTAAATACTCTGGGCTTCACAAACCATGCCATCTCTGTCACAAGTACTCAGCTCTGGGAGTGCTAAAGCCGCCCTACACAAGACAGAAATGGATGGATGTGGCTTCGTCCCGTAAGCCTTTACTTACAGACTCGCAAATTTCATTTTCACAAAACGTTCATACGTCACAAAACTGTATTCCTCATTGCTTTTTTAAAAATGGATTTTAAAAATCCATACTTAGTGTTCAGGACATAAAAAAAAGCAGACAGTGGGCCAGCTTTGCCTCATGGCCACTAGTTGGCCAACCCCTACTCTAGCTTCTTGTCCTCAAAGAAATTAGCATAATGGCTTCAGTGAGTGTGGACTTTTGGAAAACAAAAGCCATTTATTCATTCATTCATTCATTTGTTTAGCAAGCCTTGTAGGGTGACCTGCCATCCCAGACTGCCTGGAAATGAGGAACTTCTCAGGGTGTGAGATTTTCAGTACTACACCTTGGAAAATTCCAGGCAAATTGGGAGAGTTGATCACCCAACCTGTTAGGTGCCAGGCAGTGAAGATTCCATAGTAAAGAAAACAAAGTCTTTGACTTTATGAGGCTGGGATGGTCTTCAGGAGGTCACATGCCTTTGCTCACAACTCCTATTCTTGGCTTGGGGTCCACGTCTCCCCCCACCAGACGGGTGCAGAGGATGCAAAAGGAGTGTGAAAGGCGATCAAGGTAAAATGCGTGGAGGAAAAAGCCCAAATTAACAGTTTAACAGATTCTCCTAAATAAAACGAAGTAGATAGTGGTAGAAACAAAAATTCAACTGAGTAAATTTTGAGGATCTCACTGACTTCACTCAGTGATTTGTGAATTGAGCAGCATCCAATCTAGCAGACAGAAAGGAGCCCCAAAGAGCTATACAAGGTAAGAGATTTTACAGGCAGAAGGGAGCAGGAATAGGGAAGTTATACTAGGCAAAAAGCAGATGGATTTATGGCAAGGTTACTCTCCCTTTACCAGGAGCCAGGGGTCTATCAGGCAGACTACCTAACTGAAGCTGATCAGGCAATTCCTGATTGACTAGTTTAAGATCCCTCTAAGGCAAGGTGAGGGAACCAAGACCTAGCCACACCCCTACCCATGTCGCGCTGAACCAGGGCTGGCCCATCTAGGCCTAGGAAGCAGAACAAGGCCTTCTGGGGGGCTCAAACCCCTTTCACACGTGGAGACTCCTATGGCACTAGAAAATGGAGATATTCCAAAATCACATGATAAGAATTGGGGGCTATCTTACTTGTTCAATCCTATTGGTCCAATTCTGTGCTATGTTTAGATGCTCAGTTGGACTTCATGAGAAAAGTTTAAATTTGAGGCCCTTTGGAAATACGAGGTCCAGGTGAAAAAGCTCTCCTTCCTCCCTCATCCCTAACCCCATTTTCCCCCAGGATAGAGTTTGAGAAAGTAAGCCAGCCTCACCAGAGCCCCTGTGAACCTATTCAGAACTTTTTTGAATTAGCAAAATTTCCCACCCTGGGACCACATGCCAGAGTGGTGAGTGATGTGCAAACTGAATCTCCCTGTTGGGCCCCTTGGCCAGGCAACTTTGTGCAGTGTACAACCTGGGTCACCATCCAGAGCCACCCGGAGACAACTGCCTGACCCTCCAGGGAAGAAATCAGACCCTTTGTCTGCAGTTGAAAGAATAAAGGAGAGGGTGACTCTACCTGCATCAGACATCTTAGGCCCCACTGTGCCGTGTGTTCAGGGTAGCTGGGATCCACATTACTTGTCTCTGACTCCAGAGCAGTCACTTGCTCTTTAAGGAAGTGATTTCTGTCTTCCGATCACTTGTGCCTTTGGCAACTGGCTGTTTCTTGCCTATTGCGCCTCCCTGTAGTTCCCCTTACAGGATGTGCCTGCAAATGATGGCTGAGGCGTGGGCTGGGAAAGCTTTTGAAAGGCAGCCAGGCGGAAACTTAAAGACAAAAGGTCTTCAAGCAGATATTACTTGCAGCCTTGGGTTAAGAAGCAGTTGCTGGCGGTGGGGGGAGGATAACAAAAAGTGCGCCCTAAATCAGGCTTCAAAGAGGGACCTGTTTAGCTTGGCTGCGGCAGGTGGTTGAGGGAGGCCGGTACTTTTACACACCTGGCACATCCTCCCAGCGCTGAGACTTGTTAATCAGGTAAGGGTTAAAGTCCCCTAAGTGCACAGCCTGACGACACTACCTGACAGCTGGTAGTCAGGTTGCCATGTCAACAGGAAGAGACCCTATTGGGGTTTCTGTTTACCCTTCGCCAAGTTCTCTGTCTGAATCGCTCTTATCCGTGAGGGAAGCTAAGAAGGCTGGTCTGTGCCTCCCAGACTGCTTCCCTGGGCACTGGAATTATTTGGACCCCAGTGGGGAAGCCTGGCTCCTGCAAAGGCACCCAGAATACGGGAAGGAGCAGTGGGAGAACGAGGGGGATGGAGCCCTCCCACGGCGCACCCTGCTTCACCGACAGGGAAATTAGCATTGATGGCATGGCTATCATGTGTCAGAAATCCTGCTAGAAGCTACACAGATTTTATTTTATTTTATTCTCACAGCTATCCTATAGGATTGCTATGAGTATTCTCGTTTTACAGACGAGCAAAGAGAGGCTAAAAAGCCAACCAGCAGAGCAATGTTTAACTACATGAGAATAGGTTCATCAGCTAGATTATTATGCAGCCTTTTAAAAATCATCTTTTTGAAGGTATTTCAAAAGGTATTTTGAAGGTATTTGACACATTCTCAACTATACAACACATCATATCCAAATGATAAAATATATATGATGAATAAATGTCCATAGGAAAAAAGTACGGAGAATGAATAATATTGTGGAAATAACCAAGATCACCGAAATGAGAATGAGCAAAGACTGCTTATTCAGAGCTTGCTATACCAGGGAGTCAGCCACCATCACTTGAACGGCAGAGGTCACCAGGCAGGCAGAGGAATGGAAAAGCTTTGTAGTGGAAGCGAAAGCTTCAGGCGTGCCCTGATAGGAGGCTGTAGGCGCGGGGAAGCTGGAGAAGGGCTGCCTAGGAGCGGGGCATCCTGTGTGGTCAGTTAGGGGAGCCTATTTGCCTTCCCCTGGTTGGTCCTAAGTTGGAAGCAGGGGCCCAAAATTACGAAAGCTGGCGGGTACTGACCAAGTCCTGACCGTGTGGGACTGATAGCTGCAGCCCTTGTGGGTTGGCTTCCTGGACCAGTTGCTGCCGGTTGCGGGTCAGAGCTGTGTATTTGTATACTGTCTGGCCACCGTTTGCATATCTAGTCCCTCAATGTACAGAATGGGAACCACAGCTGTCAAGGGTTCAGGATCATAATTTTATGTTCTGTTTATTTTCTTTCTAATTCCTTTCAGGTTTTTCTCAATGTTCTACAGTAAGCAAGTAATATGAGTAACAATGAGGTGGGAAGCCCTATAAAAGACCGGCAGGACCCCCAAGCTGGGCCACTACTCTCCTGCCGGCACCATCCCATCCCCTCGCCCTATCTCACTTTTTGCCTCTGAAACGGCTTACTTACCCGTAAAATTCTATTGGTTCCCTGAGCTCACTTCTGATTGGTTATTTCCTTCACTCCTAATTGGTTATTACTCTCACTTCTGATTGGTCCACTTCCCCAACTTCTGATTGGTCCATTTGTAGTACTTCATTTGCATGGAGCTCACTGCTGATTGGTTATCTCTCACTCCTGATTGGTCTATTTGTACAAAGCTTGTTCCTGGTTGGTCAACTTCTGTTATACTTTATTTGCATGTGATGTTGCAAAATGTAAAACTGGCAGCCTATAAAGGCCTGTGTAAACCTACAGACAGGGTCCAGAGCTTGGAGTGTTAACTCCTCTGGGTACACTGGCGTAATAAACGTGAGTTCTCCAACTCTGCGAGTGCTGCTTGGTCTCTCACCCAGATCCAGGTTGCTGTCACAACTGAGCTGTAACACATTTTTCTGCACCAACAATAGATAAATAAGTGTCTTTATAAGGAAAAGGAAACTGAGTTTCAGAAAGTTTAGGCTATCTTCCCAGTAAGTAACTGGCATGGAATTGAACTTGGGTCTTGTAGATATTAACGTCAACATTTTCCTGGGATTTTTCAGGGCTTAGATACTGAAAGAAATGAGGATGCAGACTTGTACTGAGGGAGTTATACAAACCAGCTTTTTTGAGACATCAACTAAAAACAAAACAAACCTTATTTAAATCTCTTTCCTGAATAACTGTTAAGGTTTTAAGGTATAATCATACCTCCAGGAAATTTTAATTCAAACAAAAGGTAATGATAAACATCTGATTGGTTTTGGAGGGAACATTCCCAGATACCAGTGAAGATCTGACAAGCCCTATGGACCAGCTGTCCAGAAAGAAATGCACAAAAACAATGTTACAATGAGAGGGGCCCACAGTCCCCAGGCCAAAAACTTCTGTTCTAATGGTAGATGTGTGACATTGGTTACAAGCCTGGAGGCAGGAAGACATTTGAGGTCAGCAGAGACCTTTTGTTTACTTCACAAAATTTTTTGCTTATCATTAGGTGTGTCTGTGTTCAGTGCAGCTCACTCCTGATCAATATGCGGTTAACAGAAGACAGGGCTACCACAGCCACCCACAGTGCCCCCTGCATCACTCTGTAGAGACAGCAGTGTGGGTGATGTCTCTTGCACCTGGTGGCCAGCCTGAAAGTGGAACAGTTAAATCCACAAATAATACACACAATTTACTGAGGCAAATAACTGGCCTGTTCTCCACTACCAACTATTTTCATACAATTGACACCCAAAAGGGCTGATTTATCATTCTTCATTGCCATCTTGGTCCCAGCTGGTTCCACCTGGTTTTTTGTTTGTAACTTCCTTTCTTATCTCCGGACCTTTTAAGTTGAAGATTTATGTTAACTCCTATTAAAGGTGGGGGCTGGCAGATTTGGGGTAAGGGCACTAGTGCTGAAGATCGGGGTTAAACAACCAGGTCCTACTGTGTAGCACAGGGAACTATACTCAGTACCTTGTAATGACCTATAATGAAAAAGAATGTGAAAAGGAATGTATGTGTATAATTGAATCACTATGTTGTACACCAGAAACTAATGCAACATTATAAATCGACTTTATTTCAATTTAAAAAAAAAAATCTAAAGCCTAACACAGATCAAAAAAACCCCAAAAAGTTATGGCTGTGGTACCAGCAACATCTAGCTACAACTTTGAATAAAGAAAAGGATTCTGATACACAGAAAGAAGCAAAGAAAAGAGATACTTAAAATTTTTTTTTCATTAGTTCAGAATATCTAGATAAACCCTGAGTCTATTTCACTTTTGAATTAATACATCTCCTTGTTGAATATTTCCAATCAAGAGTCCTTGCCGTAGACCCCAGAGCAGAATGACGGTCACACCGCCAGGCCACCTTCAGGTTTTACACCTGCAGTGAAGTCAGGCAAGCTGTGTTCAAATCCCCACTGCACCCCAAACGAACCCTGGCACCATTATACATCCTTATCTTTGAAATGAGTATGATGTTTGCACACCTTCTCCCTCTGAAACCGTGGGTAACGATTCCTCAAATCCATTTCACCTGCCTTCGCTGATGAGTTTGTTTTACGACTTGCGTGTCCTCCACGTTGCTAGTAGCTCAAACAATTAAGATGTTTCCCTGAGTTGTTTTCCAGCAACTTGGAGTCAGCTGTGCCTCGTTCTAGCCGAGCTGGTTAAGACCTGATAGCACCACCGACCTTCCATCTGGGCGTGCGCAAGTGTCCGCCGCGTGACCTCGATGTCAGGCGGCCAAAAACCCCACCCTCCGATGATGCTAAGCGCCTCCACTTGCGCGTATAGAGAGCTGTAGCCTCCTGACGCCTGCGCAGAATGAGGACGCCACATCTTTTCCCAATCACCTTTCCCAGCGCTCCCTGCGTTCCCCACGCCTCCAGCCTCCCTGCTGCTTAATTCCACATCCCATAAATACCCCCCAGCCCGTTGCCTCCCGGGGGCAGGCTTGAGGTTTTCTTTCTTTGTTAGGCTCTCTTTCGGACAGACTCTCTCTTTGCTGCAAACCCTGGCATCTCAGCATTTTGACTTGCTGAGCGTCAGGCAAGATGAGCCTTTTCTAAGTAGCAAGCTTTTCCTAAAGCCCTAATGTGCCACATCCTGTGGTTACACCTAGGAACTAGGGGATGACTGAGATAAAGTTCTTGGTTTAAAAGATCTTTCTAATAAGGAAGGCAAGGGGGCCAAGGGTTATAGTACAGTGGAGAGGTGTTCTAACAAAGGTTGCCACTTAAGGCTAAGAGGGCAACAGAAAGAAACGGGTTGGGGGAGAAAAGGCAAATCTGGAGGAGATGCAACCTTGATCTTCCTGGGGCCAAACACCCCTTTGCAGGTCTCCTGCCACAGGGAGTGAAACTGACTGAGGGTCCCAGCTGCTGCTGCTGCTCTGAACTCTGTCCTAGTACGCTCCACGGCTGACTTGGGCGCAAAGGTTCCCTGAAAACTGCTGAAACTTTCTCAGATGGGGTAGCAGTCCAGATGCTTCCACTCAGCCTTCTCTCTGCCTGCTTGCTTTGCCATCAGATGGCTCTCCTGGCCTTTTCCAGCTCTTTCCCAATTTCTTTTCATTCAGGCATTTCTCCTTTAAGAAATCTTTGTTCATCTTGGCATAAGTAGGCAAAAAAGTCAGGAAACAGAGCGTAGGCAAGGAGGAGGGAAGAAAAAGCTACAAGCACAAAGAATGGAGGCACATACAGTACCTGGTGGGGGTGGGAAGGGTATGGGCTGGGGAATGTGTTCCTGAGCGACTTGGTATGTCACATGGGGAAAGTGATCAGGGCCAGCTCATCAAGGACCTGGTAGGGGATTTAGGATTTGTCCAGATGACAATGGGGGAGACAGGCCGTAGAGTTGTACAAAAAAGTAACAAAATCAAGTCTGCGTTGCCCAGGCAGCAAGGGAAGATGGATTGGTAGAGAGCGGGACTTGGGGGGGGGTGTCAATTAGATGTTACAGTGATTTCAGGTGAACAGCCCCGAGGGCCTCACCTGGGGGGGAGGGTAAAGTGACGGAGAAAAGATCCAAGCGATAGGCACAAGGTGGAGTGGTTAGAGCTTGTCCGTGAACACGATTGAATAAGGAGAGTGGATGGAAGTAAGGAATAGAGGAAGATACCCAGCTTTCTACTGGGAGCAGCCTCTGATAGAAGACGATGGCTCACTGGGAACAAACTGGCAGAGGTAGCCTTAAGCTGTGTGATGTTCACAACTTGTAATTCACGTGAAATTTTTAAAACGCAAATTAGTTGTCCTTCCCCAAGAGAACGCCCCCAGAACTTCAAAAGCCACTGAAATCATCTCGTGCAACCCATGCTGCTAGAAATGTGCTTTGTCAAATCAACAAATCAGCCAGTGAGTGGTGTAATGAAGCATACCTGTGGCACCGAAGGTTTCTGGAGCCCAGGTGGAGCCATGCCTCAGTCATAAGAGGGAGATGAGGGCTGGGGGTGAAGGTTAAGGAGTCCTAAGTGTGTAGGGAGAAATTTAAGTCAGGAGGCCTTAAGGGGGCGCACACTCAGAGGGACAAAGGGCCAGTGTGTGTCCCCTACTGCTGTTGTAACAAATTACCACAGTCATGGTGTCTTAAAACAACGCAACTCAAGTTATTGCACAGTTCTCGAGGTCAGAAGCCCCAGATGGGACTTCGGGGGCTAAAATCAAGGTTGTTAGCAGAGCTGCATTATTTCTAAGTGCTTTAGGGGGAAGTCTGTCCCTTGCCTTCTCCAGCTTCTAGAGAGACTAGCTGATCCCTTAGCTCACGGCCCCCTCCCAGCAGTGGCCTGACTGCAGCCTCCTCTTGTCAGTTTTTGCCTCTGACCGTCTAGCCTCCTCCTTTCATTAGAAGGACCCTTGTGATGACATCCGGCCTGCTCAGATAGTCCAGGAAAACCTCTATCTCAAGAAACTTAGTCTGCGAAGACCATCTTGCCATTTAAGTAACATTCCAGGCTCTGAGGATTTAGGACATGGATCTCTCTGGGAGGTCACCTTTCTGCCTCCTGTAGCAGGGATTAAATCCTGAAAAACATGACTATTTATGGAACAGACGAGCTTTGGGACAAGATGGATAAAGAACTAAAGGCAGGGATAACCTCTAGGCAGCCAGTTTCCAGTGATGTTTTCAATCCCAAGAGTCTCTCAGCTCTAGTTAAAGTTGCTGTGTTGAGAAACGTAAGGTTTGGGATTTTTCTGTCTTTCCTGCCTGTAATCTACTTCAACTCAAGACTGAAGAGCTATTTTTGGATAGAATTAAAGCCCTTTAGGTAGCACAGGGATATGCATAAGAGACATCACAGAGCCCAGAATCATATTGTCATTATTTTGAAGTGACTCCTCCCCAGAGGGAAATAATCTCCGCCGGAGAAGGGCTGTGACCTCATACAGTTCCTGACCATGGGACAAATCTGTGTTCTGTGTGGGCTCCTGAAAGCCCCTGACACCCCTCGCTCACTCCCTCGCTACCGCTGAGAAGTCACCCCCCATCTCTGACTTTACAGCTCTATGGCGAAGCCAAGATAACACTCTCTTCTCCTGATTCAGGGTTGAAATAAGCAGCCTCTTATGAGAGTTTGCTTGAAAGACGTGATGTTAAGGCTCACCCCAAATTTTCTTCTCCCCCAGCCTCAAGCAGGGAGTCTGGCCCTTGGAATTTCCTTGCCTCAATTTTCTGTCCTTGACAACAGCATAATTCAATGAAGAGATGATGCCAGAGACCGAGGTGTGTCTCAGGTCAAATTCCCCAGAAGCAAATCCTCAAGACAAGGCTTCACTGGCAAGTGATGTCCTAGGGAGGCGCTCCCAGGAGAAGCTACTGAGGAAATAGGGAAAGCAAGAGAGGAAAGAGAAAAGGCTAACAAGGGTGAAACATCAAGCAAAGGGGCAGCCTCCGCCTGACCCCTGAGGGAGCCCTGGAGGGCAGAGTACACCCCAGTCTGTCCTGCTGCAAGAAGGGAGCTGGGCTTCCCTAACCCTGCACTGGTTAGTCACAGCAGGAGGTGCACCCACCGCCACATCCAGTTCTTTGCACGTGCCCTGAATAGCACGTGGCAGAGATACTCAGGAAACATTTGTTAAACATTGATTATTGGCATTGGCTTTTTGTTGTTGCATCATTAAGACAAAACCCTATGTGAAGCACCCAGGACAGTCCCTGGCCCATCCAGGCCATCTGAGGAGGGGTTGCCCCCTCCCTCCACTTCACGTGTGGCTCCGAGCGTGTGCATCATCTGTGTGCCTAAGGCATAATCTCCAGTCAGTGGTTTGTTTTTATGCAAATACTTTGAAGCAGGTGATGCCACTCCAAGGCCATCACCAGTATTTTTACTGTCATTTCTCTGCAGGTAAACACAGATGTGACAATGAAAGGGAAAGGATACAAACCTAGGCATTTTTCATTGGAATTTACCTAAAGATGACCAGAGAAAGGGGGAAGAGGACGGGAGACACTGAAAATAAATGTAGCCTATTTAATACCTGAGACTCAATGATTGCTTGTCAGTTGCCTTGAAAATGGAGTCCAGCCCTGAAATCAGACAAACCTGTGTTGAAAAGATAGCTGCAGCATTTATGATGTCAGGGGCCTTGGAGTGGCTTAACTCCTATTTGCTGTGCTGACAGCATCTCAGGTTTTGTCATCCTTACTGTTACCGAACCTAAGTTGGTGTCCGTGATACCCAACGAGGCCAAACTAAAGCAAAACATCAAGAGTTTGGAGCAGAGAAAGATTTACTGCAAGGAAAATGGGTGGCTTGTGCTCAAAAGACCTGAACTCCTGGATGGTTTTCAGGGACGTTTTTATAGGCAAAATTTGGGGTGAGAGCTGCGGGGACTATAACCCTCCTCTGATTGGTTCGTGGTGAGTTAATGGGGTAGGGGGTGGGAAGTTCCAGGAATCTCTATCATCTGCCTTCTGGTTCCAACCAGTCTGAGGTCCACGTGCCTGTGCTCAGCCTGAAGTTACTGTCCTCCTCCTGGGTGGGGAGGTTAGTTCCCGCAGAAGAACTCAGAGGTGTATCAAGTTGTTATCCACATCTTCTGAGGAGGCACCAGGACCAGGCCCTCTCCCTGCATCATTGCTTCTTTCTACATCCTCTCACTCTAATTAGTAACTGTTTGAATGGAGGTTGAAACCTTTTTCCTGCAAACAAGAAATGGGCGGCACCGAATGGTCTTTGAACTTGAGGAGGGCCCCACAAGGTCCTACATGCTTTCATTAAAAGACAAACCCGGAATCAGAGAGGCTCCATGACCCACACGATCAAGCAGCAGAGCTGGAGCTCCTACAGCCCCTCTGCTTCGCCACGAGGGAGTGGGGATGCTCCTCGTGTCCCCGCCCTCAACCACCACCTCCAGGGCTTCACCCTGGATTAGGCTGAGCTCCACTATGTGACACCAAATTGCCAGCCAGCCTCTGAGCGGTGAAGTTCAGGAACACTCAGCACTCAACAAACCCAGTGAATCTGGAAGGCTTTCAAGGAATAACAAATTCTCCTCCTCCTAGACCAGACTTGTGACAAACCTAATTGAATGCTGGAAGCCACACGATTGCTTGTGATCTGCCCGGATGCATGGCTCCGCTCGTCTTCATTTCAAAAAGCATCACTTCTTGCCTGCGACACCTGGCCCTAGAGAATATAGGTTCTTTCCCCCAGAAAATCAGCAAAAACTCATTTCCAAAAGATTTCCAACAATCCTCCAACACACAAGCTCAATCAAATGAAATTAAATTCCACCTTTCTTGAAGGTGAATTTTTTTAAGTGTTGAGCAATAGATTGAAGTTTCAAGTTCCAAAACATTGAGGCTACTGATCTTGGTTAAGTGTAAAGGTTAGTATTTCTGAAGAGTCCACAAGGAGACAAATACCCAGGCAATTACAAGTAACACCCAATAAAGGAACATAATAAATATTTAAGTTGAAGGGACTACAAATAGAGAAGAGTTGGAAGATCAGAACGTGTGTGCAGAGAGATAGACACAGAAATTACTATTTTAAAAAGCTCTCAATTTATATTTTTATTAGGACAAGGTCAAGTCTAGTTCAGTCCCCAGAGTTTGCACCTCTTTTCCTCGTCCCTTCTAAAACCTTAAAACTCAGGCATATGAGGAAATAGAGACGGAACCCTGAATTTTCAGTGAGAAACATGACTCTAAGAGCTGGCCATGTGTTCCCAAGAAGGAAGGGCTCCATTCTAGACTATCTACAGACCAAGAAATGGTGAGACAAAATCAGGTTAGACGATGTTTATACCCTCCAAAATGCACAACACAGAACTTACCTACAGGCAGGCCCTGAAAAAAGTTTTTTTCATATTTCAGGGGGAGAAAAAACTTACCCTAGAGCTTCTGCCTAAATCTCATAAATCAACCCTATGTTTAAAAAAAAAAAAAAACCCACTGTATCATCACAGTGAGGTGGTAAGAATCACACGAGCTAATACGCATCAGGCCCTTACAGGAGTGCCTGGCACCTGGTAAGTGCCGTCTATTAGTCAGGGATTATTGGGAGATTTTAGGAAGGAGAGCAGCAGAAAAGGATTTACATTTTAATAGGATCATTTGGGACGTGGAGTGGATGGAGGATGGGTTGGAGGAATGAAGCTGAAGGCGGGAGGAGCCATGGGGAAGGTTTTCAAGGGATGGAAGAGAAAGGTGGTGGCGAGCTGGGCTCCCTGGCTGTGCTGAGGGTGGAGACATGTTCCGATGACCGTTGCCTCCAAGCGAGCGTAGGAGGAGACAGAAGTCACGGCTGACACCCAGCTTGTTCGGGCAAGTGAAAAGGGTTCACGTTTACTAAGATGGGAAACACGGAAAAGAAGTGAATGGGTTGGAAAATTCAGGCTTTATGCCCCTAAATCCTTCAACAGTTTTTTCACGCCACGCAATTCCCAAGTGGTTTCGGAACAAAGGTTCAGAGTGTGGGGCTTTAAAATTTGATACTGATTTCAAATCATTGACTCTGCTATTTATTACCTCTGCTTCCTTCATTCTATTAAGCATCCCCATGCCTCAGTTTTCTCATGTGTGAAATGGGCCAATAATGGTAACTCATAGTTATAGGACTTAATTATATATAAATACTTTGAGTCTGGCACATTGAAATGTTCTATACATTGTAGCCCTTGGTATCTTTGTATTAGGTTGATTACAAAGTCAGTATGTGTAAACATCGGGGGCACTCCCCTCTGAACGCACTCAGTTGATCTAAGCCCCCCAAATCATTGGGCCCCAATACTGCATGCAAAGGGGCATTTGAGGCACGGCAGCAAGCATGCCATGCTCCCCGGATGGCCTCTGTCCCCTCTAACTGCAAGTCTTCCCTCCCACACACCCTTCATACCACACTTCAAGGGTTACTTCCTCAGGGAAGCTTGCCCTGAAACCCCCAGCCCCACACCAGGTGAGGAGCCTCTGCTCAAATGCTTTTACAGTAGCCTGGCCTTTTTCTTTGTATCACAGACACAATTCTGATTACATAGTTATTAAATGTAGTTATTTTATGTCCACCTCCGCAGATGAGACTTGAAGCCCCATGAGGACAGGAACACTGATATGGTTACATCCCCAGAGCCTGCTTTAGGGAGTGGCACACAACTAAAGTGCAGTAAATAATTGTAGAACGAAGTATGATAGTAACTAAAGTATTGTTTCCAAATTTATTCTGAAAGCTCCCCTCCCCACCAAATAGCCATGAGCCTCCTATCTGTAATTTCCTGGCTGTTCTCTTAGTGAAGAAGTGGGC
The DNA here is from genome assembly GCF_048773025.1 of Camelus bactrianus. Lineage (NCBI taxonomy): Eukaryota > Metazoa > Chordata > Mammalia > Artiodactyla > Camelidae > Camelus > Camelus bactrianus. The sequence goes on along the minus strand of NC_133555.1, from coordinate 22,997,052 downwards.
CCTTGGCCCCCTGGGGCACACACATCTGTCACTGTCAGGTCTCAGATGCCTGTCACATGATCATCGAGAATCTTGGGTTGAAGTTCCAGCTCTGCCTCTTACCAGCTGTGTGACCTTGGGCAAGCAACTTCACCTCTCTGAGCTTCCGTTTCTTCATCTGACAGTGGGGATAATGCAAATGCTTCCTACTTGATGGAGTTGTCAAGATGGAGAAGCCCAGGCCCCTGGTCTCTAGGAACTCTCTAGTTCCTCCTGGGGTCAGGCTGAACCTCACCTGTGTTTGCATCAGCTCTTTTTATCTATTTCCCTTCCTCATCCTTCCCTCCCTCCCTCCCTTACAAGGCTCTGCTGAGGTATCTCCTCGATGAATCATTTACACAAGAATCCCCACTTTGGCTTTTCTTTTAAGGAACCCAGCCTAAGATACTGGCCCCTGACAAGTCAGATTAGTTATTGGTAGAATTTGTGGGGGGCACTATAAAAAAGATGCTCATCACAGCACATGAGGATAATGGGTCCACAGTATATTAAGGGGGACCTTGTAAATAATCAGCAGCATCGTTATTCCTTAATTTTCCATCACTGTGTCGTTTGCAAAAATCTTTCACATGTATCCCAGACAAGTGAGCATCATCCTTTTCTTTTCGAAACAAAACTGAGGCTCCAAGAGATTAGACTTGGCATATTCAGACACATAGTAAATGTTTGGTAGCTATTGCTTGAATGAATTGTTTAAACAGGATGCCAGATACTGTAGGTTGATGCAGTCAATACCCAACCCAACTACCTCTTCTTCCTCTATTGTAAAGCCTAGAAAGTGCAACGCATACTTTCCCAGAATCCTTAGTGCCTCCTGGTACCCGTGGGTCACATCCTTGGTCAATGAAATGAAAACTGCTGGGGAGGGCTTTTCTCCCAAAATGAAAAGGCAAAATCTCAAGATGAAATGCACGAAGTACATATCTTCTTCTTGCCTGCCTGAAACAGGGACACAAAACCAAAGATGCCACAGGTACTCGAGAAGAAAGAGGATGAGGTGTGGGAGGTGAGGGGGCAGAACAAGATGGATGAGGAGCCTGGAAGACTGGAAACCTCATGGCGCTGGTTCGCAAGGAGGACAGATGACAAATACAACCAGTGTGATTATCTAAGGTCACTTACGATGAGGCATTTCAGGGCAAACGGGCCATATCAGTGGTGTGTATCTTTTGGGGAAATTGAACCACCACGGAGAACAAGATGATTTCTGTATAGCAAGGCCCTGAAATGCAAGCCAACGCTTTCCTCTGGGGCTAAACTAAGAAACAAGAGATGCAAACAATGCGGGAAGGGAAAAATGATTTTGTAGCTTTTTAAACTTAGAGACTACAGAGTCTACACAAAGTCGTGTTTGGGGGGCATTTTATTGATGATTTAAAGGATGTTCAAGGGTCATTTTGACTCTACACAGTTTTTGTCTTATGTGCTGACCTTAAACACTGACTCCCACGTAGGCTAAGACTCTGCTCTCTCGAGTCCTTTTAGCACCCGAGGCCTCAAGAATCATTCATATTATATGAGTTTCTTGAAAGGCTCTCTGATTCTAATCGAAACTGTTCCCACTACATCCTAGTGTTCATGTTTGCTTTTAAACAGCTCACACCTTGGTTTAATGTGTAAGAGCTTTTTCCTGTCTCATTTTGGCTGCTTTTTAGCTTTGGGGCCAGGGGGCCCCAAAGAGCTTAGGGTCAGGTGGACTTTGAAGTTAATTATTAAAGCAGCAGTTATACGAGTGAGAAGAGCGAAATTGGAAAGGAATCCAGCAGCCGATGGTGGGGTGAGTTTGAGAGGCATCATGGGGACTGTAAGGACTGAGAGCCGCAGACACAAGCAAACCATTAACCAGGGTGTTACATAACCAAATGAGAAGCAGCGCAGTGTGCTTCCGGAAAGAACTAAATGGACCTCTCTGTGTTATTTCCAGCCTTGTATCAAAAGAGTGAATGTAAAAAATATTGCCCAGCCGTAGGGAGAAAGAATGACCATAGATGGAAGCAGACAGCTTCAAACTAATCTGTTAGCTCAACTCCTGGGGGACCTTCGCAAATGATCTCATTTTCCTCTTTAAAAAAGAGAAGAGGGCTTCTCACCGTGTGCCCCATGGAACACCAGCTGGGAACGATGTTCTGTTATGTAACAGTCAGATCAGTTCCGCCTTGCACGTTTCCCTTGCCATAGTCCCCTCTTGGAAATTCCCAACACACATGAGTGTGTTAAAGGCTCTGAGAAGTCCTGCAGGAAAGAAACGCAGTATTTCCCAGACATTTTTGGTGAAACATTAAAGAGTGTTCCAAAGAACCCACACCGAGAAAAACTCAAACTCCCTGTAGTTCTGTGAGGGTAAAGGCAGGTGTATTTGTTCACGTTGCACATGGTACAGAGTAAGCGAGGGGCGGCCGGACTTACAGCCAGGCTGCCAAATGCAGCTCATGAGCTAGGTGTGTTTTTATATTTTGAGTGTTTGGGGGGAAAAAAATCAGAAGACTACTATTTCATGACACATGAAAATTACATGAAATTTGAATTCCAGTGTCCATAGATAAATGTTTGGGATTACAGCCACACCCACATGTTTTTGCATCTTCTATGACTGCTTTCAAACTACGGTTTCGGAGTTGAGGAATTGTGACAAAGACAATGGACTGCAAAGCCTAAAATTCTTAACTCTCTGGCCCTTTGCAGGAAAAGTGTGCAGAGCTCTGGGGTAGACGGTCAACTTGTACAAATGAGCAAAAGTCTATTCTTGCCACTCTCCATACAGGCTGCTTTGTTTTCTGGGGAGAGGACCACTGATTGTTCTGTTTCAGGGAAGGGAGGTAATTAAGTTTATTTATTGTTTAACTTATTTGATGGAGGTACTGGGGACTGAACCTAGGACCTTGTGCATGCTAAGCACGTGATCTACCATTGAGCTATACCCTCCCCCTATAGATATCATTTTAAATGTCCTCACAGTACATTTTTAAAAAAACAAAAAGCAGGTGAAACTGTACTCATATTTAACCCAATATTCAAGATAGTACCATTGCAACATGTTATCAATATTAAAAAAAAAAAAACTATTGAAAGTGCATTTTACATTTTTTTCATGCTGTCTTCAAAATCCCATGTTTATTTTACACCTACAGCACAACCCAGTTTGGACCAGCCCCATTTCAAGTGTCCAGTAGCCACATGTGGCTCGTGGCTCTCGTATTGGACAGCTTGCCTTTAGACGGTAAACTCCCTGAGGGCACAGGGCACAACAGCCTTACCGCTCTGTCCACAGCACCAGCCTGTGCTTGGCTCAATGTAAGGACCAAAGGAGCATTTGGTATTTTAAGAAAAAGGAATACTTGTATAGAAGAAGAAATGGAAGCCAAGCAAGAGGGAGTGACTGTGGCCCCAAGATCAGAGGGCTAATTAATAGCAAACCCCTGCTGGCCCCCAGCTGGTCCACACATCCCCAGCACCCCCTGGAAACCATAGGCTTCCCTCGGGGCAACCTTCCCCTCTAGGTACAAATGTGCTCCCCAAGGTCAGCCCAAAGCATTTTTCTTGACCTTAAAAGACAGGAAAAGTTTGACTTTCGTAAGAAAAGTTTTCTTGCTATTACCTTGTAAATCCTACAGATTGATGGGTATTATGTAAGCAGTGTTACCGTACTGGGCGCTGGCTGCTGTGGATTTTATTCTGACATCCTCTGTACAGCTATTATATTATCAGTGGAGATTTCCTTCAGGATTCAGCCTTCAGTGTCTCCAGGCGGAGCTGCGACAGTGAGTCAGGGTTAGCGCTCCATCCCCAGGCTCGTGGGGGCGGGAGGCAGGGGCGGGGGACCCGGGGCCGTGAGTGAGATGGCAGAGAAACACAGCTTCTCTCTCAATCCTAGCCTTGTTGTGTATCCCCTCCAAAAATCGGAATGAGGGTCGTCATAAGAAAAACCTGCCTCCTTCTGAAGGTTTTATTGTAAATGAAGAGACAGTAATCACAAAAAAAAAAAAAAAAAGGGAGAGAAACTGGAGATGCAGAAAACATAAGCTCAGCTTATATTAAGGAAAACAGGGAGTCACGTCTATCACAATATAATCCTATTTTCATTATAAAATTTGTGTTTCATCTATTTGTTGTAAGAGATCCAAAAGATGACTTTTCAAAATATTACAGGTGTCATTAGGTAGGAAAAGTATGAATGATTTTCTATCTTCTCTTCATCTACAGTTTTGAATTTTCTTTCGTGGGTATGTATTTGTGTAAGAAGGGAAAATGTGAAAATTTAAGTATGCACACGTATATACATTCCCATACGATGCCAAGTGGTCCAGCAATATTTAGGTGTTTATTTTTGGAGGTCCCCATGAAACCCATTTTTTGGTCATTTTAAGTAAACGATTTTGCCTCTCTGTCTCAAACTAGTCCTGGAGACAGAAAACCAGCCCTTAAGTGCTTCCAAAGGGCCTGAGGATTGCAGCCTCCCCCAGTGTGTAAACAAAAACCGGGCGCCCACCTACAGGCTGCCTGGGGGGAGAGGCTGCTTCTGAGATGAGGCACAGCTGCCCGCAGCCCTGTCAGGAATTCACCTCGTTAACTAGGAAACAGGGGATTCACCCATCTTCTGGTGTGGCGATGATTAATGCCAAGAGCCATCGCCCCCTCTCCTGAGAAGAGCTCAGGTTGGGGACCAAGGAGCACAGAGAAAAGGTGTTTCAAAACACACTAAGGGTTTCATTTCCCTTAGCTGCAGGCTGCCTCCCCAGGCAGAGCTCTTAGACCAGTGGTTCTCAACCAGCAAGACTGCCCCCTAGGGGCCACTTGGCAATGTCTGGAGACATCTTCAGTGGTCACAACTGGAGGGAGGTCGGTTTTGCTGGCATTTACTGGGTGAGGCCAGGGATGCTATTAAACATCCTACAAAGCACAGAACAGCCCCTACAATAAAGAATTATCTGGCCCCTGACGTGAACAGTGCCATGACTTGAGGAATCGTACCTTCGACAATGAAGGAAATCATTTGAATGATTTGAAGGAAGGCATGAGTTTTTGCTGTAATGAGTCAGATCATCGACAACCAGCTGTATTCTCTGTGGCCCGCTGGCCACAGAGGGATTTAGGCTTGTCTATTTTTAGGAATTATTGGAATGTTCTGAGTTTCTTGATTATATCACCTAACAGTGAGCACTGGCCTTAGAAAAGACCAGCGTAGAAAATTGGCTTAGTTCCACAGGTCAGCTGCAGTCTAGCCGACTGCCAGGCGGGGTTCTCTAGAAGCAGACATTGTGACCTTGAGAGTTCAGAGTATGAGATGTTTATTAGGGATCAACACCTATGGAGAGAAGGGAAAAGAAGCAAGGCAGGACTGGGCAGGGGGAAAAACAAAGCACAAAGCAAGCCTGACAAAGCCTCAGCCAACTTCAGGTTGGAGATACGGTGGGTTGCAGGGGACCCTGGAGCTGGCATTTCCCACCCGAGCTGTCCAGCAGTGCACTGAAATGGCTGGGCCTTTCAGATGCCCGCCCCACTCCCAGCTACCTACCTGGCTCAGTTGCTAGGTGAAGGCTACCCTGGAAAGGGCTTGACTTCCAGGCAGGGGATGCTGTACAGCTGAGGCTGACCTCACAGATGCTAACAGCTGGAGCACCTGCTGACCACACTCCCCGCAGCTGGGCAGCAGGCCCTTCCTTGGAAAGGCATGGGGCCCTGCCAACACTTTGATTTTAGAAGTCTACCTTCCAGAACTGAGCGAGAATACATTTCTGTTGTCTGAAGCCACCATTGATGGCAATCTGTTACACTAGCCTCAGCAAACTAATACAATCGTTGTTATTAAACTGGAGTTGTTTAATTAAAGAACATCTGGGGTTTGGAGGCAAAATTGATGATGGAGCCAATAAAGAGGTCAGATTGCAGACTCAAGCCCCTGAAAGCAGCCCCTGTGAGCTTGCAAACCACTCCCCTGTTGTCACCAGCCTCTGTATTCTTTCTTGGCCGTGTCTAAAACTGAGACCTGAAACAACTAGACAAAAGAAAGTAAACACTCAGCTTTTCCCAGTTTTTCTTGACTTCTGGCACAGATGGATTACATACTAACTGATCCAAACCAGACTTTGAAAAGGAAATTTACAAATACCCTTTCTGGAAAAAAAAAAAAAAAAAAGCTCAGGTGGTGGCAGATGGAGACCGCTATATCTACATCCATCTTACCATAATTGATCCACTGAGAGCCCTGCTGGAGAGGGGAGAGCACTTCTCAGACAATCTTTGGTCTCCTCCCCAGTGAAGAATTACCATGCCATCTGGAACAAGGCAGTCTACTCCTTTCACAGAACCTGGGAAGTTCATTATCGACCAATTCCAACATAGATGGGCTTAGAAACATGGAGTGACCCTCTCTGTACTCCAAGTTGCTGCTCTCTGAGCAGCCAATTTTGACATAATGAAACTAATCCTATTTTACAGTTAAATAGTGCTTACAGTTAACAAAGAGCTGCCAAGTGGAGAATCTCAATTGTTTTATGTTGCTTCTAACGAGCTAACTATGAGATAGAAACGGGGCAAGAATGACGGTACACGTCTTCTAGAAGAAAACCGAACTTCAGAGAGGCGACATGACTTGTCCAAGCTCCAGACTCCAAATTCACGATGTCCTCCACACTAGGGCCTCCTGACGATCAACCCATCTGAGCTACATAAACAAAATATGAGCCTGTTTATTTTCAAGTGTTCTCTCTTGTTGGGAAGGGAGGTGTGCCTGGACTGAAAAGCAATCATCTGTGTGTACACGTGCCAAGGGGGATAAATATCAAGACATTTCCGGTCAACTCCCCATTATCCTCTGACTCAAATATGTATTAGTTCTTCACTCATGGTGTGCTTTACTTTGAATAATATTTGTTTAAAAAAAAATGCCAACTTGAACTCTTTTGGGTTAATTGTGGATTTAGCCTCTACCATCAACGATCCTTCTGGTCTCCTCTTGTGTTTTCTGCAACCAAGGAGGATCACCAGAGAGCTCATACATATTTAAAAATGTTAGTCTAAATAGACTCAAAACTGGATGCCAACATTTCTTGGGCAAGTCATAAATAAATAAAGTTCTCGGGTGGTCATCTTCCATCACGCTATAAAAAGAAAATTAAAAGCAAGAACAATGATGCTTTTTAAAAATGCTGAGAAAAATCCTGAATTTTTTATGACCCCCCCAAAATTCTAAAGATAATTCCCATTTCTGTCCCGTGGGTCAGAGGAGTAATAAGTAATGTGAATTAAAGGCAAGAGATCTAAATTGATAATGCTCACGTTTATTTATTCACCAATATTCATGGAGTCCCCATTAGGCGCCACGCATATGCTGGGGCTACAGGAGTGAGTGAAACATCTCCCATCACAATAACAAGCATACGTTCCACTGGGCAGTCAGTGAACATATATCAGTGTAGTCTCGTTTTCAGCAAAACACATTCAGAGACTCAAGGAGGGCACTCCTGCTGCCCTCACCCAGACACTGAAGTGGGAGACTACAGAAAGATACAAACGCAATCAAAGCAGCTGGCTTTGCATCTACAGTTTAATTTTAGCTAGCCAAGGGTGAGTGCCCACTGACAGTGACATACACCAAAAAAGCCATCATTCAGAAACACAGGAAACGCTACCCTTGCACAGGAATTCTTAAGCTTGTAGACGCCTCAGAAGGAAGGGCCCCTGGGAGGGAGTTCATGTTTGCCGAGGACCCTTCCTGCGGCCAGGGGAGTGACTTCCACGTCCTCGTCCCCGTTCTGCCGTCATATTCATACACGTTCCCCAAGACTGTGGGGACGAAGGACCCACAACACAGAGGAAGTGAATTATAATGAACTCACAAAGCGTTTCTTCATCCTACAAAGCCTTTGCTGTATAGCCAGCCTAGCGCCGAGTTGTTGTCTCAAGTTTTGTTCTGATACCAGAAGGAAAACTAGAAGCCAAGCTTGAAGCAGCACGTGACTTCACACGCATTACAAATTGCCCCTTAAGCACAAAAGAATGCTTTTGCGGTGAAGGAACAGTTCTTTATCGTGACTGTGGTCATGTTCAAATAAATCTACACAGCGATTAAATGTCACAGAACCATATAGATATATATTTAAAAAAAAAAAAAAACATGTAAAAACTGGTTGACTCTGAGCAAAGGCTGTAGTCTAGTTAATTGTATTGTGCCCAGGCTGATGTCCTGGTTTAGGTGCTGTGGTTGTGAAACACACAATGTTGCCTTCGCGGGAAGCTAGGTAATGAGTGCACAATCTCTCTTTGTACAATTTCTTTGTAATTTCTTCTGGGCCTGTAATTATTGCTGAATCAAAAGTATGGAAAAACACATCAAACTATTCAACTGTCCTTAAAGTGGTGTGCTTTCATACAATGAGTTTTAATCAGTCAACCCTTCATAGAAACAATAATGAAATAAGATTAATAGACAAGAGAAAATAAACAGGGTATCCTGGGCCCCATTCAGTATGAAGTCAACCAATTGTTAGGCGACTAGAGCATAATTGAATAACAATAATAGCTAATTCTTCAGTATTTACTGTATGTCAGACTCTGCGTTTATAGATTCGTTTAATCCATTCATGACGTCCTCTTGAGATACAGACAATAGTATGAGCCACACTGGAGAGATGAGGAAATTGGGACACAAGACGGTAAATAACTTGCCAAGGCCACACCATGTGTCGGGACAGACCTGGATTTGAACCCAGGGAGTCCAGCTCCAGAGCTCTAACTACTCACCACCCGGGGTGGGGGCCTTGCCTTTGACTTTGATTAGAATCCAAGAATAAAGCCATGCCTTATGCATCCCATTCTGGGTTCCACAGAGCATTTGGTAAATGACAGCATGTCCCAACACAGACAGCTAAACTTACTTTTACTGTAACATTTCTCTAAGTAGCATGTGGCACTTCAGTGTGCTGGGTCACCTCTCAAATATCCTTAGTTGAAAGGTGATTCTTCCCCCAGGGCCACTGTGCTAGGGTAGGCAAAGTATTTCCTTCAAAAACCCCGCCCCTCATACCTCTCCCCTGCCAAAAAATCCACACTGTTATTCAGTAGTGCATGTTGGAGCTGAAAAACTAATTGCTGAGTCACACATCAGACATCAAGTTCAAAATAAGCCAAATTCATGGATCTAAACACAGTAACTATGTCCCTAGTATTGAGAAGGCCAAACGCAAAGAGGGGTCAAACGTTGGTGGGGCAAAAAGTGATTGCAATAGCTCGCTGTCTTTCTTAGACCATGAACACTTGTTTTTGTTTTGTAGAATGGAGCAATCTAGGGCCCTCGGTTTGTTAATGGACTGGTTCTTCCCAGGCCAGTGGCCGGAGAGGTCGACTAGTTGTTAGAGCGAGGGTTCCTGTGTCAGAGTGACTGGCTTTAAATCCTGACTCTTTTTTCTCACTAAACTACGATTCTGGGGGAGTATCCTTGTCTCTCTGTGCCTTGGTTTTCTCATTTGTAAAATAAGGGTAATAATAATCACAAGCTCATAAACAGAAGTGAGAGTGAACAATTCATATAAACATTTTTAACCATACTAAATTCAACAAGTGTTTGCAATGATTTGATATTAGAAATGCCCTAAAAACATCTTGTCATAAGTCTGCAAATGCATAAATCAATGTATAATCTTTCACTGTGCAAGGAGTGTTAAAATTCAATAGGTCACATAGCAGCATTAATAGCCAGAGGGTGGAACCAATCCATGTACCCACTGCTGGATTATAAATAAATAAAATGAGGTCTGCACGTACAACGGAATATTACTTAAGCTTAAAAAGGAAGGAAATGCTGACATATGTTACTTACAACATGGATGAACCTTGAAGATGCTGTGCTTAGTGAATAAAGCCATCACAAAAGGACAAACACTGTGTGATTCCACTTAAAGAAAGTGCCCGGCATGGTCAAATTTCCAGAGACAAAAAGGAGAATTGTGTGCCAGGAGATGGGGCTGAGGAGAGAATGGAGAGAGAGTGTTTAGTGAATTTCAGTTGGGAAAGATGAAAAAGTTCTGGAGATGGATGGTGGGCATAGTTTTACAACAATGTGAATGTACTTAATGCCACAGAGATGGACATTTAAAAGTTAAAATGGTAAATATGTATATTTAATACAGTAAAAAAAAACAGGTTAATAATGACAAAGTTCTTAGAACAAGCCTGGTACACTGAAAGTACTAAATAGGTGTTTATTAAATACATATTTCTTCAAATCTTAGATGGAAATAAGAAATGGCATGTAGTAATTTTTTATTATTTTCAATAATAGTTAAGTACAAAAAGAAACAGAAGAGCCCTGAAGATCACTCCACCATTCCTCCAAGAGGTCTAGTCCAAGCCCCTCCACCCACTGTGGGCACACGGCCGTCTTGTCACTGCTCTTGGAGCCAAGTACCCACCTACCTCCACCGTCTGCCTCTGTTCTACCACAATTAAGATTCAGTCTCTGTTCCAAAAGCTCCACCAACTCTTTCCCTTCCTTTCGTTGAAAGGAAAGAACGCTGTGTGACCTTGAACACATTCCCTAACCTCTCTGAGCCTCTGTTTCAATGTCCATAAAATGGGGACAACAATGACCCCTGCATTAGAAGGTTGTTGTGAGGACTGAATGGGTCAAGACATGGGTAATGGCCCAGGTACAGGCTCAAATAATGTTTACATACTCTTTGAAAGAATTCCTGGATATCAGAGCTCACAGAAGCCCGGTTATTTAATCTAGATCAAATTAGGATATAAGTAGTATGTTTTTAATTTAGTATAAAGAGTAATGTTTCTTTATGGAGAGCTTGGCAGTCAGTAGTAAGACATCAGTAACTTTCCCATGGAGACATGCAGAGCCATGAGAATTTAACTTGCTGCAAAGTGCCACGAGCTGTTTATGGCGCCAATGAGTCTTCTGTGACTAACACCCCATGTGAATAACCCTTTACAAAATGATCTTTACTTTCACTGCGTTTGTGTTTAAACTTCACAATCACCCCTTGAAGCAGACAAAGCCCACAACATCATGCCCATTTTTCAGCTGGGAAAAGAGAGACTCGGGGAAGTTAAGTACTTTGCCCAAGTTCACCTGGAGTGTGAGTGGTTGTGTCAACACTCAACCGCAGGTCTTAACTCCACATCCAAGGCTTTACCAATATCTCTGATGACTTCTTGTTCATGCTCCTCATTAGGGAAGAAATGCATGGGGGAAAGAAAAGCTTCTAAAGTGTTTTCTACAATGAAACTATGATCTGCTGTGCAATTTCAAGGTTCCTACGAGATAAACCTTTAGGAACTGCAAATCCATGACCTATCTGGCGTATAGAGGTTGTGGCAGGTTAAAGATGGTCACAAAAATCTTTGGCCCTCATCCCTTGAGAGGTGGAACATACGCTTCTCTCTTTGAATCCGGGTAGACTCTGACGTCTCCTAACCCCTAGAAGGTGGTGAAATGATGTAGCAGTTTTGGCCCCAGGCCTTAAGAGACTGGCAACTTTGCCCTCCTATCTCTTGGGACACTCTCTTTGGGACATCTAAACTGATACATAAGATGTCCCACTCACCCTGCTGGAGAGACCACCTAAAGAGATTACTTGAAAAGGAAGTGGGGCCCAGCTGAGCTCAACCATGCAAGTGTCCCCACTAAGTTGCCAAGCATGTTAAGTGAAGCCACTTGGAACCCACCAGATGAGACCAATTGCCAGCTGAACACCATCGTAGGCCTTTTTAATATCAGATAGCCAAAGAATTTTAGCCGGGGAGACCCCTGCACCAATTTTTGATTCACAACATTGTGAGACATAAAATAATGGTGGTTGTTCTAAGCCGGCAAGTTTGTTACATAATATATAACTGGGGGGCTGGGGGTGGGGAATGTGTTTAATTTGGCCTGAACAATGGAGATTTTTTTAAAGTAAATTGGCTACCTATATTTAAAAATGGGCAGCTTTCATGTAATAATTTGGATATCCAGCTTCTTTCTAAGCATCAGAATTCCGGCAACTCCAGGCCCATTTCCAATGTGGCAGTATTTTGAAGGAGCCGAGGAATAGCCGTGTTCCCCAAGCATCAGTTGCCACTGATGATTGAACTTACTGTCTTACATGGCCCCTTTCAAGTCATCTGCTTACCTGCCTGGCCCTTGAATGGTTTGCTTGAGGATACAGTCTCATTATGCAAGGCATAATAAGTAATTCATACGGTTTAGCATCCAAATAGACAAAATGGGCTAACCTCAAAAGATATTTAAGCACCATGCCTGGATCAACGGCTTCTCCATCAAACACGGTCTCGCGCACAATGGTTTCCTTTCAAAAGCACAAAATGTTAGCGATAAAGTCAGCTTGATAAAAATTAGTTTTGAGTGTATTGAGTACTTCGAGCAGATGGTTTCTTATAAATTACTTCATCTTTCTAGTGTGTGAAGACACAGGAAGAATCTTCAAGCCCAGGAGAGAGAGCTTCGAAGACACCAGACCTGCCAGCACCTTCATCTTGGACTTTGAATCTCCAGAACTGAGAGAAAATAAACTGTGGTTGAAGCCACCCAGTCTGTACGACTTTGTTCGGGCAGCCCGAGCAAGCTAACACAGGAGGTTAGCTTAGATTTTACCATCTAAGAGACTCCAGGCTTGAAGAATTTCTTGAGCTCTATCAACAGAGATAATCTATTTTCAAATCTAGATCTTATTTTTGAGTAATGGTGGATAAAGCTGGGTTTCCATTTGCCTAGAGTTGTTTCTGCTGAATACATATATAATATTTATGGCAAATTTTGACTTAAGCCAAATTCTAAGGCTGGGTCTGAAATCCCATTTTTTTTTTTTTTTTAGTACACAAAAATTGAACTGAAGCCGAGGAATTGAGATGATTATATTTCCTTTCTATGATGCCTGAGCAGATTTATCACATGTTAATAAAAAAGAGCTTTTCACTGAGCCATAATTATAGAGAAAATGGAGTTCTCTTTCTTCTCCTGTGGAGGGAATCACAAAAATGTACTTACTGTTAGTACCTGTAGTTTTTCACTTCTGTTTCCAGGGACAACCTTTTCTTCGTGATTTCTGGCTCCTGCTCAAAAACAAATAAATAAATGGCAGGTATGGGACGTGAGTGGCTTTTTTTCAGATCACACGATTCAAAAATAATCACGTGGCAACTAGCAAGTTGTATCTTACCTGCCACCTACTTTATTCCTCTGTAGGAAAAAGAAAATTCGACAATGTCAGCTTCATTATGCTAACACACGGCAAAAAAGTTCACTTTTTTTGCAGCAGATGACTATTACCCAACCTTCTCCCACTCCCATTTTTTTTTTAAGATGCCGTATGAGGAATAACAAACGGGCCTCATTAACCATCACTACCCCGCACACTGACTCATAATTTAGCTCTCCTTAGTTAATAACAATTCATATCCAACTCTATTTTTGAAGCCATGACATTCTGCACGCTGAGGAACTATTTCTGAATGATGAACGCAGCTGCATTTTTCTATCCAGTTCTTTGGCCTGTCTGCCCGGCTTCACAGAAATTCAAAAAAAGCACGGAGAGGCTGCCTGGCTCTGTCACCCGCCTCTGGGCTAATTCCCAGGGCTTGTTAAACACTTGCCCACAAGCTGCTTGCATCAAAATAACATGGGGAGTTGTTGGGTTTGTCTGCTCACAAATTGATTTGTTTCAAAATACATTCTCGCAGAAGGCCTGTTGCAGAGGTTCTCAGGGAGAACCCCAGGATGTGTTGTTGCCGTTCTTTAAAGAAAGCTCTCCAGCTGATTCTGAGGGTGGGGTTTGGAGCAATGATGAAAGGGACCCCATCGAGTTTTGTATCTCAAGACTTTCCTCTGCGCCCCTCAAAAGCAAAATGAGGCAGAAGCTTTGAGGAATAAGATCACCAAACCCCAAATGATTTCGACTCATCATAACAGAAGCTAAGAAACAAAAGCCACATACGTGGGTTTGGGCTGGGAGACCTCCTTGGCCACCTTCTGACAGCAGTCTGTGGGTTTTCCGTATCTCCAAAGCAGGAAACACACCCAGCAAACCAAACCGGCAAAGAAAACAGTCATCAGAGTGAAGATCAAAGGGAGGTTCCAGGCACTGGACTTGTATGTGTTGATAGCTGTGTACGCAACGGTCAGACGTTTTCTTTGCTGGGAAATATTTCAAAGCCAACAGAGCATTAGTTGTTTTCAGGGAGCATCTGTTTCCACATAATCGCATCCGACAGAGCTGTGGTCCTGTAGACCCTGGGGTATTGACTCAGACATATGGAATTTTTAAACACCACGGGGATACTAAGGAACACGCAAGCCTAAAGAAGGCACCAATTTAAGGATCTAAAGACTGGAATTACGTGCAACAACTACTCTGCGAACTTGAACAAAGCCGTTTCTCCTCTTTGACCTCAGTCTTCTCATCTGTAAAATCAAGGGGTTGAACTAGACAGCATCCGAGGTTCTCTCAGGCTTGTATACCTCTATCATCTACTCTACACGGGCTGAACCCTTTTGTGCAGCCTGAGAGAACACTGTGTTCTTGAAAATCAAATATTCTGCTGGAAAGATTTATCATCTATGTGGTAAAAAAAAAAAAAAAGCCTCTATTTCAAAGGCTGGATGACAGTAAAATACACTAACCATAAAGTCTAGAGAACAGCATTTATCCCTGGGTAACTCAGAAGCCATTCTGGAGTTCGGCAGAGGCTTAACATATTTTTGGAATAACGAAACACTAAAAGGGTCTGCTTGCTAAACTTCATAAGGCAGATAAAAGATTAGATGAAATGAAGATTATAAGGCACGGAGCACAGTTCCTGGCACATGGTAGGTGTCCATTACTATGAATTACAGGACCGCTAGAAAATCATAATTACGAGTGTCCAATTGTAGAAGTTTTTAATTGATAGAATTCATTGATGAGTGAGTCTCTGTGGCAGGCAGGACTTTCAGATCATTCAGACACAATCAGTTGCTGGCGGGTGCTCTGTGCTCCACCTGCAATTATCCCAAATTCTCTTGCACACCCACACAGGGCGCACACACACAGGTGCACGCTCTAAAATGTGACCTGGTGGCCAGATGGGGTCGCACCCCAGTGAAAACGCATTAAAGATGAAATTACTTCCCTGAGTAGCCTTTTAGCCTTTCTAGATGAAACCTGAATTTGCAAGAGAACACTTCCCACATACAGGCCCAAATTAAATTCCATAACTCCTTACTTCAGAGCTGGTGGCTGGAAGAGGTGGCATATTGGCCCTTGTCACATAAATATCTATAATAGCGGTGCCTCTCCTAGGCTTGGTGGCTTTGCCGTATTTCAGATTGTCATCAGTTATGTGCACTAACAAGACGGTACCGTCGCTGCAGTTCAGCCCCAGCCTCAAAGTTAAAAGGGTTCTTCACAATTAATTTTGGAGTGTTTGAGCCTCGAGTTGGGTCAAATCCAAAATGATGGTTCACATTTCCTGTAAAAGGGATAAATCAAAAATTATAATCATTTTAAGGGATGTTGAAAGATTTTTCTCAAGCTAACTTACATGGCTTTTGAAACACAGCAGGTACAAATAAACAGAATTTTTATTCTTCTCTGAATTCTTAGGCAAGGCTTCTAGTAGAATTGAAATCAAGTAAGCAATACATTCAGCGGGTTAGGGAAAAATGGTTTTAAAGGTTAAGATCATGAGTCTGCTTCCCAGATGTCATCAGCAAGCTTCCCACTATTATCAAATTATTCTGCCTAATTGCTTTCCCTTCCTTTTTCTCCCACTCAGGGCAATTCTGGTCCCACTTTGAGCTTAGTCTGGATCACTAACAAATGGGCCAGTCAGACCACAGATATCTAGTGGGCCCCTACTAAATTTCAAGTCATGTCCCAATGGCCCTGGAAACAAAAGTTTCCACCTTCACATCGTCTCCACCTTCATGAAGCTTACCATCTAGCACAAGGAACAGACACTGAAGTAGTCTTCACTTTAGTTGGCAATGACCCTGTTCCCATCCTTTCAGCAACATGACAGCAGGTCTGACCTCCATATTTTAAGTCTTTCTTGTTAAACTCTTTTATGATGTCCAGTAGCTTTCCTTTACAAAACTTGTCATATTTTACAGCTTTATAATTGTTGATGTTATTACTACTGTAATGAACCATGAATTCCATGAATACAAGACCATATCTGTCTTGTACACTCTGGACGCTCCTCCTAGCACATACTTGGCTTCCAATAAGTTTCTTCCATATGTCACAGATGATGACTAAAGTTGATACGGATCTGGGTAAATCCAACAATAACACAGTTGAAAACATCTATCCTAGCGGGTCTGTGTTAGCATCATATGGAAAAATGGCTATTTGCAGCCAGTACCATGGAGAGCGGACACAGTTACTTAACCTTGAAGGTCCCAAGCCTTCTCACTATCAAGTATTGTTGCGATCACAGACAGTTTCACTATAGGAGGAATCAGGTTGGACATATGGAAATGAAAAAGATTCTTTGAAGAAATTTAATGCCATAGATAATGAAATAGTTTAACCTTTATAAACACGGTTGTTTCTAAGGGTATATTATTTTATGTCAAAGAGGTTATGTCAATTTGACACAGGCTCATGATGAAAAGAAATAATGAAATTATCCACCAGAAACCATCTCAAAGCGCATTTCAAAATCCTGTGAGTCTCTGTCATGGCAGTTTAGCTGGGAGCCGTTGACGTTCGTTCCAGCATCAACGTTGTCAAAAACGACTGCCTTGTGGAGGGAGGGTGTGCAGACAGGTGCTTCATCATTCTCATCCAAGATGTCAACCGTGACCTGCCAGCAGTGAGGGAGGAAGAAACATCACATCCACGTCATGTGACTATTGATACACAAGATCAGAAATAAGCGTCTGGGTAGAGACAGATCATTTAGAATTATTAAATAAAATGTCTAGAATTTTGAGTCTGGAGAAACGTTCCTGCAGATTTGGGTTCTGGTTGTCAATCAGCTCCTCAGTTGGCTTATTATTCTGGGTCAACTGTGACATTCAGCGTGGCCATTGGGGAGAGTTTCGGGCTCATTAGAAGGACCTGTGGAAAGCTCACAAGGTGTGCAAATGATGAGAAAAAGAAAGCTGAAAAATGCTGCCTCTAAAAAATTGTAATCCTTTGAATCCTTTAAAAATCTATGCTTACTGGCAAAAGAAATCCTGGGTTTGCTTCCTCCTCCCTGACTTAGGGGCCTCCTCTGCACCATTCTCCCAAACACAAGATACTTTTTAGTAACAATACGATTACTTCGAAGTATGTTCTGACCTTCATTAGGGGCCGTTACCAACCTTTTCTTAATTAAAATACCATAAACTGGCAAACTGATTTACATGGGAAAAGATCAAAATAGCAAGGATTTTAAAATGTCAGTGATCAAATGCCAGTCAGCCTAGAAAGGTCATCTGCCCACAGCGCCTAGATGAGTAACAACTTTCTTGGCAACATTCGCAGAAGAATCTCGGGTATGCCACATCGGCAAGGATTGCCTTTTTTAAACGTTTTCTGTAATGTTTTAGCAACACAGTGGAATTCCTGGGGAAGAAGTCACTCCGTCATGCTCTTCCTATAGATTGAATATAGCCCTGTGTTCTGTATAACATGTGAGATGCTTTCATACGATTCCAGGGAGACCACTGTGACATGATGGAAACAGCACAGGACTTGGGATCAGAACTCTTCACTGACACTTTGGCCCTTCCACTTGCCAGATCGTTTGTTTGGTACAAGGAAATTAATGTCACTTTCCTCATCTGTAAAAAGTGAGATCTTAATCCCTCCACTTCTAGGATTGTTGGGAGGATAAATCCATCCACTCAATAAAAAAATGTGACAATGAGTGTGTATATATCCATGAATAACTGAAAAATTGTGCTGAACACTGGAATTTGACACAACATTGTAAAATGCTTATAAATCAATAAAAAATGTTTAAAAAAAAAAAGCAAGACATCAAAATACTAATAGTTTTTTTTTTTTGAGCAATAAATACTCTCGGTGTTTTTGTTTTAAAAATAAATAAATAAATAAATAAATATTTATTTAATACTACATGCCAAGCACTGGTCTGGACACAGAAGATACAGAGGTACATTTAACAAAGTCCTTCTCCTGTGGCAACTGATCTCCAGGTGAAGGAGATGGGGAATAGCGGACGGAACTCTTCTAACAGTGTTCAGAGAAGGCCCTTCTTTCTTGACTCTCTCCTATTTCCATCCTCCTCCCCTATATTTGATACATGTTCTTAAACAAGTATGTATCCTCACGGAATACATAGTGTTCAGTCCTATGATTTCGATTTGTGTAAATGATACAGTGCTACAGATAGATCTTTCTGATTTCCTACTTTTATCATCCAGCACCATGTTCTCCTGCTTTCCCACAGGGCTCTCTGTAGAACTAAGTTTCTACTTCCTCCCAATTCTTACTATCCCAATGTTTTCCTCTACCATATTTTCCTTATTCATTCTCTTAATGATGAGCACGTGCATTGCTTCAAAATTCCACCATCACACACAACAGAAAAGACCTTTGTGAGCAAGTTTGCTTCAGGCAGAAAGAGGATGAAGGTGCAAATGTGAGTCAAGTGGCTCGCTGGAGGACAAGCATGACAGCCTTGGGCTAAGTCTCTCAAGGTGTCAACATCCCTGGTGTGTTGAAGGAACTGCAAGAAATTCACGTGGCTGGATTGAAGCAAGAGGGGGAGTGCTAGGAGCTAAACACTGAGATCCAGGGTCCAGATCACGCAGAGCACTTGCAGACCTTGGAAATGACACTGGAGCTTGTGCTAAGTGATGGGAGTCCACTGGAGAGCTTTGAGGGAGAGGCTGAATTGTCTTTGGAAAGGATTGATCTGGCTACTAAGTGAAGAGTAGATTGTAAAGGGCATTCAGTGGAAGTGGAGATGCTCGTTAGGAGGCTGATGCACTGGACCAGCTAAGGGACAGTGGTGGCACCACCAGAGTGTTAGCTGTGGGCTGGTGAGAAGTGGAAGCATTCAGGATATATTTTGAAAGTAGAGACAAATGGGATTTGCTGTTGGATCAGAGAGAGAATTTCGGGTACGCAATAGTGATTGGGTGCCCAGAGTTAATCCTTCTAGCTCTAGCTGGGTAAGCTTGCTTAACCTCTAAACCTTGGAAATGAAATTCTTCTACTATAAAAAGAGTGTCAGTAGCGATATCGTGGGATGGGGTTGAAGACTAAATGAGACATCACAGTACTTGGCTTTTATTAGGGCCTCACTAAAGGGTGGGTGACGATGATGGCGACAGCAATGCCGGGGATGGGTCCCTCTACTTTGGGATCTAAGGAACTGTGTCCCTTTTCTGAACTCAAAAGTCACATCAATCTGTATCATCAATTTACTTGCTACACATTAACTTTCCATGTGTTTAAAAATGTGAGCTACCTGAAGGCATATATGGTGTCTTACACTTCTTTGTGGCCCAGGATGTTGTGCACGGAGTAAACATTCAATAGATATTGATTAAAAGAAAGAGGGAATGAACAAGTTCCTGCTTTACCCTTGGTTGAATAACCAATCTTTTTTTGTAAGAACTGAGCCACTTGAAGTTTATCTGCTCTTCCCCTCTTTCCATTTGTAGTGAGTGGATGATGGTTGCAAGTGATGTCATCCTGTACAATTTTAGGAGCTCATGAATTTCTGCAGGAGGAAGTGTCACGGTGCACCTGCGCGTAAAGATCACTCTCAGAGGCACCTTCCCGAGACAACCGAGCCACATAATCCTGTCCACGTGACTCTCGTTCAGTGCCTGTGAATGTCAGGCTGATGGCTGACGTGAGTGGGCCTCATGTTTCCCTCCCAATGACACACTCGGGAAGCCTAATCACCACATGAGCAGCAGCCCCGGGGGCTCTGTACAGTAGGAGGAAATGTACAGTGAATCATCGGTCCAAACGGGGGCCTGAAAATTCTTCAATCCTACTTCTGTCTCTTCTCCCGTGACAAAGCCTTAGAGTCATTAATAACACATACCGCGTCATCCATACAGCGGTATTCACGCTTGATGCCTTTCAAACGTCCTTTGATGTCACTAAAATAATTTAGAGGCCCACGCTTTCCCGGCTGTGATGCTAAAAGAACTCAGGGTGGTTAACTACCTTCTTTGTAAATATGACCCCTGGATGAGAAGCAGCCTTGGGCAGCCAGATCTACAAACCCTGAGTCACTTCATGTCAGTTTCCCAAACTCTGTGCGTGAGTTTCCGCATCATCAGAGTAGACATGATGATAATATTGCCTATCTTGAAGACTTAAGGTAAAGATTAACTACACCAATATATTAAATGTACCTAAAACAGGAAGTCATATTATGACTTTTTTAATCCCATGAGGATTATTACTTGATTTTGACCGTAATAGATTAGAACTTAATACATCATCTCTATTACATCAGAATCTGGGGCTTCCTGCTTACCACGGTCACCGCCGTGCGAGGCTGGAATCTGTCACAGTCCACACCTTCCACAGTGAGGTTATATTGCTTCACAGTCTCATAGTCTGGTTGTGTGGTGAGTTCAATCATGCCAGAGAGGGGGTGAATCCAGAATCTCTGTATGGCCTGTGTGTCTCCACTGGTTATCTTGTACGTCACACAGTTTGGCAGGTCGTCTTTATCCGTGGCTGTCACTCTTCCAACTCTGTAGAAAGCTGCCAATAATGTTTATTAAGGCTCATTCTTGTCATGCAGGTACATACACTCTTTACAAAAGCTGAACATGTCTTTGCCTTCCGAATAGCATCATTGTTTCTCAGAGAGTCAGCCTGAATCTTTTTGGACAATGCAACATGTTTGAAAAACCCAACTCTATGTGATGGAAGGTGGATTAATAGATGATCCACTTCAAGCCACATGACATGAGTCCAGTGGTGTAATTTAACAATAACTTTACAAAAATAATAATTAGCATACATGTATGGTGTGTTCACTTTCTACCAGGCATTGTGCTAAGATTTGCATCGGATAATGGTTCACGGCACAGACTCCTAAACCAGGCTGCCTACGTTTCAAACCTCAGCTCTGCCACTAGAAAACATTATAACCTCTCTGGGCCTCAGATGCTTTATCTACAAACTAGGAATAAAAACAGTATCTACCACGTAGAGTTGTTGCGAGGATTCAGTGAGAGGAAATACATAAAACCCATAGAATTGTGCCTGATATGTAGTAAATGTCACATAAGAATTAGCTATTTATACACATGATCTCACTGAATCTTCTCAGCAGCCTTACAATATAGATAATGTCGCCGAAGCCACAGCCCAGCGATATTAACTTGCCCAATGTCATAGGGCTGCTAAAGGTAGAGTCGTGATTCAAATCTGTGCTTGCTGAACCTACAGCCCACACATTTTTTTAATCACTTGCTATAAGTCCAGTGTGTAGTTCCCCTGAATAATCTCTTAGAAGAAGTACGGGTGTGGTAGATGGATTGCATTAATAGGCTCAAATTCTTTACCCTCCACATCTTCATGCTCTTCTCTGCGTGACCTTCCCGTGTGACTTGTTTTAGCCAATAGGACACGGGCAGACCTGCCACCAGCAGAGGCCTGAAAAGCACTTGTGGGATTTTAGGCTTCCTTTATTCCCGCACCCCTTCCTCTGCCCTGAGAACAGCTCAGACGAGCCTGTCAGGGGATGAGAGAGGAGCAGGTCATCCAGCCACCCCCGACTGAAGCCAGGCTAGAGCAGCAGAAAGCCAGCCACATCCCACAGTTTTGAGCAAGCTCAGCCAAAACCAGAGGGACCACACAGACAATTCTCAGACACATGGGCTAAATAAATATTTATGGTTGCATTACTCTAATTGTCTTCATTGCACGGCATACTTACAGTAAGAGATGACCGATGCGACAGATTTCTGCTCAATCATTTTCTGCCTGAGTAACAAACTCCAGGGCAGACACCTGAGCTCCCCCACTTAGGGAAATTTTGCCACACAATCACTAGGCTCGCCAACACGTATCTAGGACATTTGGGTTGCTGACATCCAAGTATGAAAATTAGGATGAAGAAATCCCATCCTGTGCTGTCCCCACCACCTTCAACCTCACAGGAGTTCTTTCTCTGTTTGCATCTTCCTCTACCAAGATTCCTCGGTCTCTGATAATGGGTTACTAAGCTGGCAATGAACACAACTCAGAGCACCAAGAACAGAGAAAACACATTTGTGAAGAATAACATAATATTTCTTTATGGTAAATCCAGAATATAAAAAGTCGAACCTATTGCCTGTGTGAAAGCATCACCATTAAGAGAACAGGGTCACAAGTGATACAGGACCACGTGAAGGGGCTGGCAAGTTTACCGTCTCCACCATACACTGCTGGGCTAAGATGCTGCCATTTTTCACATTTAACACCCGGCAAACTACAATGGGAAGCTTACTCTTCTGTAGGTGTAAATTTAATCTTTCAGTAAAACTAAAAGCTATCTTGAGCATCTTTAGCTAAGTTTAAAATAGAGTAATCATGAAACTGTATGTCTGCCAAACTTCCTCATCAAAAAAAAAAAAAAAAAAAAAAAGATTGGAAATGAAACATGTTTTCCTTTGTGACTTGCAACCCAGCATGACTTAATTTTCATGTGTTTTCCTCTCAATTCTGATACAGGAATTTTCTTTTTTTCTTTTTTCTTTTTTTTTTTTTTGCCTTTGTCTCCTTCCCTCCAGAAGCTTTTTGTCAATGAGAGATTCAGTTATTTATCACATGCCATCAGAAAAATTTTTTTACTTTAAAGATTGTATATTCCCAAAATTTTGTTCAGATGAAAAATCTCATGTAGTCTTCAAGGCACACTCAAATCCTCTGTGCTAATCAACACAGTATGAAAAAGGACCCCCACATAAATAGATTTTTTTTAATGTTCTCAAAGTCTATAGGCTAAATGTTTGATATTCTGAGGAGAGTTTGTTATTAGAGTAGATTTAACTTTTCCAATTGCCTCCTTTAAAGCAAATTGCCACTGAGTTGTGAAGTGCTTGTCTCCTCTGATGGGCATTGCCTCAAAGCACCAATCCTCCCCTGGTTTTATTTACTATCATAAGGAAGATCAAGGAGTGATTAAAAAAACACACACACAAAGAAAATGTTCTAGCACACGGTAGGCACTCAGTGAATGTGAGTGGTTCTCACAGTTACTATCTGCAATACTGTCCTGGTTATTGTTACTATGTATCATGTAGTTTAAATACATACAATTATCAGTTAATCCTCATCTCAACTCTAAGGCATAGTTATTACAACCTCTGTCCTACAGAGAACTGGAAGACACACAGGGCTGATGGGACTAACCTAAGGTCACTTAAGTAACAGTGGCAGAGATAGGATTAGAATCTAGTTTTATTTAACTCCAACACTCATGATTTTTCTGCTCTATCATGATACTTTCTCAGGAAGACCTAGAGGTCTCCCTGGTACAGCGCATCAGCAGCCAGCTATTTGGAGAATAATAGGAAAGATTCATTTATCTCTTTGTATGAATTTCTCAGAACTTGTTTCCAGGCTTCCAGTGATTCCAGTCACCAAAATCCGTCCCAAAAAAAGCAGCCTGGAACTCTCAACAGAGAACTGGACCAGGAATTGGGAAGTCTGCGTTTAGCCATCATCTCTGCCACTCACTAGCTGTGAGTACCAATTCTCTCTCCAGCCCCAGGCTTCTCTTAGTGAAATAAAGAGGTTGAATCTTTCCAGCCCTTCCAAATTGGTGGTGCTGTAATTGAAAATTCTAAACCCTTCTTTTCAGCCATCGAGAAGGTATTAAATTTTCCTTAAGAAAAGAGACGTGTTCAATACCTTTAGAAAGCTTTACCTTCAAGATATAAAGTTACATTTCAAGACAACTTTGGGTAGTTGGAAAAGATACTGACATAAAGAAAAGAAACTGTCTTTGTCTTAAAAGGCAAATCTATAGAGATGGTAAAAAAAAAAAAAAAGAAAAAAAGAACAAGAGATTTCCAGGGACTGGGGGAAAGGGAAGAATGAATAGGCAGAGAGCACAGAAGGCTTTTAGGGCAGTGAAACGATTCTGTATGAGACCCTAATGGTGGATACATGTCATTATACAGGTGTCCAATCCCATGGATTGCGCAACACCAAGTGTAAGCTCTAATGTAAATTATCGACTTTGGGTGGTAATGATGTGTCAGCGCAGATTTATCAATTGTAGTAAATATCACTCTGGTGAGAGATGCTGATAGAGGAGGCTATGTAGGTGTGAGGGCAGAGGTTGCATGGAAAATCCCTTTATCTTCTGCTCAATTTTACTGTAAACCTAAACTGCGCTTTAAAAAAAAAATCAATTTTTAAAAACGCAAGTCTCTGTTTTAAAATCTAGATTGGTTGTTGTTCGCTTTGGAGGGTCATGGAATCCCTCTGATAATCTCGTGAAGGCCCTGAGTCTTTTTCCCCTGGGGGACCCTCAGAACCAATGCTCAGACCCTCTGGTCCAGATTTACAATTTATAAGCTTAGGAGAAAATTGGAAAATGATGAACTATTTAACTTCTGCATAAAGACTCATCAAAATGCTCCATTAACTCTAGAACTCCCGAGGGCTGGAAGGCCAGCACAGAACTGGGAGAACACAAAGCGGGGGAAGCAGTCGTGGTAATGAGGCTCCCTCCTTACCCAGAAATCAATACTGAGAGCATCTGAAACAGTAGCAACAATCCACGGTGGGGAAAGCAGAATCCTGTTTGCAATACTTCAACTTATATGCAATTTTTCTGAAATTGTCTGGTCATATAAGATTCAACTGTGTTACGTTCCAGAACTAGGATACACATAAGAGTGCATGTACTTTACAGAGAGGTTAAGAACTTGTCCAAAACTGCGTGGTGAGGCAAACAAAGGACTGAAATCCAAATAAATGGGTTTTTTAATTTCCTAGTCTCGCCTCACAACAATTGTCTAATGAATACACTTGTCTGTCAAGGAAATAAGCTGATTTGAATAGTGTGGGTTCCACCCAGTGATGTGCTGGCAAGTGTTTAACAACCAGCTCTATGGAAAAAAAAAAAAAAAAGAGGATGTGTATATGTGTGTTGACGTGTGTGTGTGAATATATAGCCACATAAATACACAAGTTTATTATAAGATTTACTCATACAAAAGATACAAGTAACAACAAAATATACACATACATTGTCACTACCTTCGTACACTTGGACTTAATTCAGAAGCAAGAGGAAAGAGAAATTAAATCAAGTGAATATCACAAGTATTTTTCCCTTAGAAAAATCCTAGATCTGACATGAGATTCTAAGGGAGACCCAGGACAGTACATGGAGAGCATTCCCTCATGAAAATGAACTTCTCTGAAGGTCTGGAGCTCCTCCTCTACTTGTGTCTTGGCAACTTACCTGCTTTCTACCACCGGTCACTTACTTGGGATCTGGTGGGAGTTCCCGCGTGTGTGCTTTAACACCAAAGAAGCCAGGGACCTCTTACCTCCTGCTGTTTCCGGAACAGAGAATGAATAGTGCGCAGCTCTGAATACGGGACTGAAATCGTTGGCAGGAGTAATTTCTACAATGATCGTCAGAGTTACTGAAAAATTAAACGGTAAATAAATGTTTTGTTGGGGTGGTGGCTTTATTCTACAAATTAGTTACCTGTGCCCCTCAAGAACAGGCATAGCGGAGGATTTTGAAATTATATGGGAACCTCTCTGCTTCTGAATGATCCCTGTTCCCAGACTCTGCATTCTCAAGGAACATAACTGAATTCTAGTGCTAACCAAAGCAATTAGTCAAAGATATAGAAAGTATTGCATGCCATGTTTTACTTTATACAATAGTGATATATGTCTGTCTACCTCATATCATATATAAATGTATGATTATATATTTTACACAAGAGTTTACTGTATTTTTCATCTGTATAATCTCTTCCATTAGAGAGTTTGTTTGGCTGTCACATTAACCCAGCATATGACATTCTACATTCTGCTTTTAATTTGTATCCAAGAGGTAGAATAGAAAGAGACTCAGAAAACCCATGTCCAAGGATTGGCTTTGACTTAAGCTAGCTCAAGGCCACAAAGCGTAACATCTCCGAGGCTCGTATTTTTCATCAATAAAAAGGAATAACACCAGCTTCAATCTCCTGTTTCACAGAATGTAAAACATCAGATCGTGCCCAAGAAGGTTTTTTCAATATGAAAGTTTAGTGAAATGCAGTAACTACATTTTGCTGATTTCAGCCAGATGTTTGTCTATTGCCTGTTATAGAAAAGGAATTCTATTCTTGGTATCAACAAACTCAAACTAGCATATCAGAAAGTTGTCAAAAAGAAGAAATTCGATGGTCAAGAACAAAAACAAGCAAACTTCAAACAGGGAAACTTTTAACATTAAAAATACAACAGTAACGAAGATTTACTGTGCAAGGCAGATTCAGCATTAGTACTTTCTCCATTTTACAGATGAGAAAACTGAGGTTCACAGAGTTAAATTCTATAAATTCTATAAATCTCGTAAGTCACTGAGTGCGTACTGGACCAAGTTGAGTCAGCCAACCTCTCCCAAAATGTCCCCTCCCAAAATGTCCCCTCTGACATCTTAATATGTCAGATGCAAAATGCCAAGTTAAACAAATATTAAAAGGTTTCCTTATGACAAAACGTCTTAGAATTTCTATATATCATTCTATATTTTGAATCCCCATCTCTGCATTGCTTCCCAAATTTATTTACTGTGGAATTTTTCTCTAGTTGGTCATCTTGTAGAAACCAAGGTATGAAGAATGCTTTCATATTATCTCTCTCGAAAGTCTATGCCACGAGCATCAAGCAAGAAAATTTAATCTGGGACCCACAGAACACGTACATGTTATTATCTGTGTTTTTCTAGGCACAGGGTCTCTAGCTTTCAGCAGCATCTCAAAGGTATGCATGACCACCAGGAAAGGATAAGAAGCACTATTCCAGGGAGACAGATGATTTATGTGAAAACCTCTATGTTTCCCTTAATAAATTCCATTTATGTGCTACAAGCTTTGCCATACTACAATTTTTATTGCATCCATAAAGACTCAAAATTGTGCTAATTAGTTGGCCTATAAAAATAGACTGAACCACATGTAGGGTGTTCCAAGCATTCTTTATGAGCAGTTGCTGTGAATATGCTGGGGTGTGAGGGCCAGAGAGGATGTGGATTTATTACTGTGAGAGATTTTTTTTTTTTTCTCTCTCTCCATATTGGAGAAAGGCTCAAATCTAGTCAGAGGAGCAGATTCTTTTTGGATTAGTGGGGCCAGCAGAATGAGTAGCTACAAGAAAAAGCCTTGTTCCTGAAAGATCAACTGGACTGTTAAAAGCTTTTGCATGAAACAGGGAACCTCTACCAGTGGGGAGCAGAGAAAACACAACAAGAAAACTTCTGGACATACTGCCATGCAACGTGTCCCCGTTCCGTACAGATCCTTTCTTCACATAATTGGGGCTTGTAAGTCTACAAATCACATCTGTAAACTTGGTCCTATTAAAACTCATTTCAACAAAACAGAAACAGACTCATAAACATAGAATACAAACTTGTGGTGGCCGGCGGGGAGGAGAGTGGGAAGGGACAGACTGGGAGTTCGAAATTTGTAGATACTGACAGGCATATGTAGAACAGATAAACAAGATTATACTGTATAGAACAGGGAAATGTATACAAGATCTGTGGTAGCTCACAGTAAAAACAGAATGCAGCAATGAATATATGTGTGTTCATATATAACTGAAAAATTGTGCTCTACACTGGAATTTGACACAACATTGTAAAATGACTATAACTCAATAAAAAAAAAAACTCATTTCAGGGAGTCAAGAGGGATTTGAAGAGCTCTGGACCTGTTGCTGAAATTTCAGCAATACTTTCCCTTTGGTTGCAAATATATAAAGGCATACCATCATTCCACCCACCTAATTCCATGACAAAGTTCTCCTTCCTGCTGCTTTCAGATGCAACCTCAGAATCCTTCTCAACCCCGTGATCCAGGCAACCACCACCAAGCGATTAGAGTCAGCACAAGAATAAAACCCAAACGTCACTCCTATTCTGGGCTCACCCTTTACCAAGCACTGACATTCTACTACTAACCCTGTGTTCTCTGCCCAAACACTCACTTCTTTTTGGGCATCTTTGATGCCAACCACCTCCTGGATCACTTATGAACATACTTGCCACAGACAATAGACACTGGGCATTAATAATAGGTGCATCCAGAAATTTTTGTGAATCCCTATTTTCACAACTACCTCTGTAGCTTCAAATTCACTCTTAAAACGTGGTAATACACAGTTGAACACATAAACGACTCCTTGGGGCACTTACTGTGTGTTCTCACTTGAACCACAATAAGCGGAGAGAAGCAGGTGCCAGGTGGTTGGCTCAGCTCACTCGCCAGCTAGGCGCTCTGCTCTGGCTCCACACACACAATATAAATCTGTGCCTGAGGGTGTTTCGCAATTAGCAAAACCGTAACTGTTAAATCCACAAATGCCAAGGAATTTATGACCATGCGATCTGAGTAGACTTGATCTCCATGTACCAAAGGCCCATTCTAGCACAGGCTGACCCAAAACGATGGAATTGTTACGAAAAGCCAAATGGCAGATGGAGGTAACCCCTCTCTGTATTTTCATGAAGAGGAGGAGCCTTGGAACTTTGTCCCACAGTGTGCATTAAAAGTGACTCTACCTGTATCATATAAAATAATTCAAATGAAACACAAACATAAGCATCCTCTTACCCAGCTGTTCGGATGACATATGTTACCCAATACCTGGCTCTTTCCTAAGAGATAAGAGATGTTTGGCCTTACTAAATGCTATAAACTGAGTATCTGTGTCTCTCCAAACTTCATATATTGAAACCTATCCCCCACTGTGATGGGTTTAGAAGGGAGGGGGCCTTTGAGAGAGAATTAGGGCATAAGGGTGGAACCCTCATGAATGGGATTACTGCTCTTATAAAAGAGACACCAGAGAGTCCCTCTTGCCCCTTCTGCCACAAGACATTACAGTGAGAAGACAAACATCTAAGAAGAGAAGGCAGGCCCTCAACAGACACCAAGCCTGTTAGTGTGATCCAGAACGTTAAAAAAAAAAAAATTATTGTCTATATGCCACGTAGTCCACGGGACTATGATACAACAGCCCGAATGGACAAAGACACTAGACATAGTCAATTAAGTAACAAGCATAAGGTGAGCAGTACACACCCCTGCACACCCCACTTCTAGCTCCAGGGCTCTCTGGCCAGAGCTGCACTGAAGAACTGTGTCACCCAAGGAGCTGCCAAGACATGAAAAAGACTTCCCAGACCTCATGGTAACTTCCAACATGAATCTACCTAATGCGCCCCTCCCTCCGTTGCCTAACTTAACCAAACTGTCCCCGATGTAATGAATTCTTACATTTTAAAATCTCAAATGAAGACTCCAAAGGCACCTAGTGCTCCATGAGAACTTTATCAAGCTTACCTGTATGGGAGGCACGCAGGTCATCAAACCCTGAAATCGTCATTTCGTAGATACGCCCAGCCGCAATCATCTCTGGGTTTTCATAATCCAATTCTTTTGCAACCTTGTAGAGCAACATTATTTCAGGGAAAAGGACTGGCTTTTTTGTTTATTGTACATATTTTAAGTAGCAAATCACTCCGGAAAAGGCATGTATATGGTCGTTTTCATTTAACAAAGATGGCACAAGAATATGCTTGAGACGGGTCAAAACTGACACACAGAAGTAAACATTTTAGTGGAACAAATGGACATCTTTGATCCCCTTCCACAGCAGCTTATTTTTTGGACAAAGCATCCTGGCATAGTAGGAAAAAAGGCATGGGTCATATCCTGTCTTGATTGAATGCTAATTGTGTGACCTTGGGCAAAATATTTAAAAAAAGAGAATATTTTGAAAGTGCTTTGTAAGTGATAAAGCACTATAACAAATGCAGTTATTCTTATCGTGACAAGTCGCTCCAACTGAAAAATATTTATTGAGTGCTGACTAAGGGCCAGGTACAGTTGTTGGCATCAGGGATATAGCATCGCACAGTATGACCCCACAGCAGAGACTCGAAGACGGTCTTAATATAACCACGTTGGCACGAATCTCAGTTGGCTTAAGTTGGAATGGGTCAATGTGACATCAAGTACCCAGGTGTTTGGAAACAATGACTTTTTTAATGTAGTATCTCATTCGTTCATTCACTCATTCGTTAAATTACACTCAGTGCCCTCTATACACCAAGCACTGTAGGAGATATTGGTACACAGAAATAAACCACTCAGAAACATACGTAAAGCTAGCGTCCAATGAGAAAAGATCAGTAATTACATGGGCAGTTATAATAGAATGTAGGAAGTGTTTTGATAGGAGAAGTAGAACTTTTAATATGAGCTCATAGCAGGGAGAACAAAGCCCGTTACGGTAGTAAAAGAAAGCTTGTGGCAATGAGTGACATTTAAGACCAAAGGCTAATTAGGAAAATGTAGAAAGAAGTGGAGGTGGGTGATGGGTGGAGGGAGTGGTTCAGAAGTAGACCAAGCACATGTGAAGGTCCAAGTGTCACTTAGCATCATGTTTACAAAGCTGCCATCTTTCTCCAAACTCCATTTAAAAAAAAAAATGACAGTTTGTCATTGCATTTCAAAATGAACATCGACCCAGAACACCTCTTGGCTCAGTGCCTAAGCTTCCAGATTCACAAAATATGGAAAAACTCAGCTTGTAACTTGTGGAGTTTTCCAGAAAAGTGAGGGTTTGGACCAAAGAATGAGAGGGAGAGGTTATCAGTGGCTTTCTTGGCCGTATCTTCTGGCTAAGGGGGAGAATTTGGTGATGTTTTGGTTGAGGAACAATCATGCCAGCCTAAGAGGGATTGGTGCTTTGGCGGGGTGGGGGGAAAGAACTGTGGAAATCAGTTGTTAGAAGGAGGATTCTCCCAAAGCAGGCATAGGGCGGGGAAGCTTACTGTGTCCATCCTCTGCCAGTGGAAAGTTTATCATCTCGAGAGGGTGGAGAAAAGGGAGGTGATCTGCCACTCCCAATGAGCCGTCATCACACAGGCAGTCAGACTTACCTTTGAGGAAATCAGCATGATTTTTAGCTTCTGAGTCATTTCCCCAGCTCAATAAGAAGGAAATTATTGTGTGCTCATTCCAAGAAGGAGAAAACGATGGCTGGCAGGAAAAGAATGAGGGACTTGCCCAAATGCCTTCCTGCAAGACAGCCGAGGCAGCCAGACTCCTCTCTGCTGCGTCCCAGCTCCACTCACTGAATCTACCCGCCCTAACAACACCGTGACCACGAAATGACCCCATCTCCTTGGGAGAACTCCCTGGAGATGCAGCACCTGGGGCTCACCTGGATGAAGTTTTCAGCAGTTGGCACTTGCTCAAAGAGTTGTCCAGAACCCACTGGCCCCAAGCTTGGAGCGTAATGGATCCGACCAGGAGGCTCATCGATGTCATGACACAAGAACTTTGCAACTACGGTACCTTTTGCAATGATCTCTTTGCCTGTGTACCTGTTTTATTGTTTAAGGAGAAAAAGCACTTCAGGTGGAGAGTCTTTTAATGCTTTCCCCATACATATCCACTAGTTTAGATAATGCGCACGTGTGACTGCCCTCCTTATCCTGGGGACAGACAGTTGAGCTTTGGAGCATCATCTGAGAGCCGTTTCCCAAAAGGTGCTATGAATTTGGGAGGACTTTGCTCCTTTTCTGGGAGTATTTCTTTTCTGCACTCAGTTGGGTGCTTGCTTGGAAGTCAATCAAGGACAGCACGGCAGTGGACAAGGTCTGAAGGGGAATCAGATAATTCAGAGATTGTTCCAATCCAGAGCATCTCTATGGTGCGCTCATGCGGGACAACCCTTCCCTCTCTAGAGTCACAATGGACTTACTTCCACCACACATTTCTTCACTGGGATTCCTCTGCTCCCAAATGCCCACTTTTAAGCCTTCAACCCCTAAATCCTAGTCATTCTTCAAAGACTCCTGCAGATCTCACTCCTTCAGGAAGCTCCCCTGAATACTCTAGTCCCATAGATTCTTCCTCTTAACAATGAAAGGACGACACAAGCAACTTGAGTTAAAACCATCGTGTATTTTTTACTGTTGTTCTCTCTCTATATGTATCCATCGTATCATCCTGAGAAGATACAACCTCCTTACAGCAAAGGACTAAGGCAATACTCCTCCTGTCACTTCCAGGGGCTAGAGCCCTGGGTTCCGCATGTGGTGGATGTCTGGTTAATTAACTAGGATCCTCGGGCCGGCAGGGAGAAGAAAGAGAAAGAAAAGAAAAAGAACAGTATCATTAACTGAGTGTCTGCCAACCCCTGTATAGAACACATTTCGAGCAGTGTTGTATTTGTTGCTTAAAACAATGCGATGAGGTGGGTGAAATGATCATCTCCATTTGAAAGGTAGAGCAATGGCGGCCCAAACAAAACCACATGGGTAGTAATTAGCAGAGGTTAGGTTTTACTTCTCATTAGATAATCAGGAATAAAGCATAGGAAACGGGGTGGATTGGGGTGGGGCAACAGCTCGCCTAGCTGTCGTTGAGAAATTGGAGTGGGGGAGGGGAGACACAGAAATGTAGGTTCTGAGACCGAGCTCCAAATAATAAAAACAGCCACACTGACAGAAATACAGCCCCACGATCCCTTATCTGAATTCCAAAATCCAAAAGCCTGAAACTCAGAATTTTCTCAAAATCTATTGAGATCATCCAAACCTGACCTAACCTGACCTGTCAGATATTTCTTTGTTCCACTTAGTCTGAGTCTCTATGTTTCACTGCCGATACTCATGGATTTGAATATGGGGTACTTGCACAATATACAGTATACACACCATATTACATTTCTAAAATTAAAAAAAAAAAATCTTTATCTTGAATATAGCCAGTGCCAAGGGTTTGTAATAAGGGATTATGAAACCATGAAATTCACACCACATACTCAGCACTGTGCTCAGAATGTTACATAAATTAGCCCATTTATTGTTCACAATAGGTCGTTTCTGAGGACAAGAATATGATTCGGAGCAAGAGTCAACGTGATGATCAGCCACATGTCAGCTTGAGCCAATAAATACAGCAATACCTCTGCTCTCAACACCCAGCTCTCAGTCCTTAACCCTGCCCACCCCTCTCAGCTCACCTAATCAGATACTGATCGCAAAAGGGTGCGTTGTCATTAATGCCATGGACATAGACAGTCACTGGAATGGCCGCACACCGCTGGTCACGGTCACAAGCCTTAATGGAGAAGGACTGAGCGCGTGCAAACCCAGCTCTCTCCACATCAAGGCGGGCAGTAGTAACCACAGTCCCGTGCTCTGTAACAAAACAGCACATCTTGCTGCAAACTGGCCCATGCTGTCATTTTCAAAATTACTTTATTACATAGCAATGGAAAAATTAAGTGTGAATTATGCCCCACTCGTTAGAATTAAGAAGCTGATTCAAAATAGAGACAGTGTGTAATTGTTGCTCACCAAAGTACCCTCATTAATCATGTTACATTAGTAAATAGAAAAACAGAATTGTTTTAGGCTTAGGGGAACAGGAAAGACTTTCTAGAGGAGGTGGTCCTTACTTTAGTCCTTGAAGGATGTGTAGGATAAGGAAATGGTGGTGAGTGGAGATCATTCCCAGCAGAGAGAGCATTACTTGAAAACACAGTAATGAGATCGTAACTCATCAGACTTCCTTCCACCCAATCCATCTATCCATTCACTCCACAAGCATTTATACAGGGCCAACTTTGTGTCAGGAACTGTGCTGAACACTGAATGTACCACCATGAAATCCCTGCCTTTATGGAATTGACCATCTGGGCTGAGAGGCAAACACTAAACAAGTACAGAAATTCAAGGAATTCAAATAGACATATTAATAAGGGAATGAAAACTGTGACATGATTAAAAATAATGTCTAGCAGCCATTATGGAAAATAATATGGAGATTCCTTTAAAAACTAAAAATAGAGCTACCATATGATCTAGCAATCCCACTCCTGGGCTTACATCCAGAGGGAAACTTTAATTCAAAAAGATCCATGCACCCCAATGTTCATAGCAGCACTATTTACAATAGCCAAGATATGGAAGCAACCTAAATGTCCATCAACAGATGACTGGATAAAGAAGTTGTGGTATATTTATACAATGGAATACTACTCAGCCATAAAAAAGAATAAAATAATGCCATCTGCAGCAACATGGATGGACCTGGAGATCATCATACTAAGTGAAATAAGCCAAAAAGAGAAAGAAAAATACCATATGAGATCACTTATACCTGGAACCTAAAAAAAAAAAAGTGACACCAGTGAACTTATTTACAAAACAGAAAGACGCTCATAGACATAGAAAACAAATTTATGGTTACCATGAGGGAAAGGGGGTGGGAAGGGATAAATTGGGAATTTGGGATTTGCAGATACTAACTACTATGTATAAAATAGATAAACAGCAAGGTCCTACTGTATAGCACAGAAAACTACATTCAATATCTTGTAACAGCCTATGATGAAAAAGAATGTATGTACCTGAATGACTTACACTCTGTGCACAAGAAATTGACACAACATTGTAAAGTAGCCATGCTTCAATTAAAACAAAACAAAACTAGCCCTCCAAGAAACATTGAGTATTTATATACCAATTCTCTTCAGTCATTAATTGAGAGCTTATGGTGATGGGGAGTATTTTTCCAACATTTCTAACCTGCTGTTTCTGCAGGAGGAGCAGAGCAGATATCAGACCTTAAATAATCCCTCAAGCAAAGAAATGCAGATACTGGCAGTCAGAAGTCAGGCCACTGAAATGTTAAGGCCTGAGGAGACACAGACAGTGTTTGCTGCAATGGCTTAAACCTGCAGATGTGCTAAAAATGACCACCTTTCTTCTCTGCTCAGCCCCAGAAGAAGCCTTGCATGCCACGTCATCTGATCTACCCTCAGCCACAGGTGACGGGACAAGAAGTGAATGACTCACTCTAGAAAGTCCAATCGGAGTCTCTCTCACAAAAATTTGGACTTGAAGCAGAGGGAAGAGAGCTTTAGACCTGAAAAGATGAGCTAGAAGGTCAGAGTGGAGAGCTAAGGAAGTCATCCTGCAGCAGCCACAAGCTAGCTCACGCGTGGACCAAGAACTAGGTTTTACCAAACATTACACAACAGATGTATATTAAGCATCTACCATGTGCTTCTTAGAGTGGTTCTGAAAATGAAGACAATCTGATACCTGTGTTTAAGGAACTCAGTCCTGCAGAGGAGACATGATACAAACAGATGATAACAGTAGCATGTGAGAGAATTTGCTGAGAACAATTCTCAACCTACCTCTGTCGACTGCGAAGTAAACATTCCATGGATCTAGTTCAAAGGTTAAGTCTCCCAGGTAATCTTCATTGGTCGCCCGGAACACTCCAACCGTTCTCCCAATTGGAATTTCTTCATCCAGTGTGATGTCGACTTTATCGTGCAGAGTTGAGTTTGTAGACGTAACACTCAAGGCAGCATTTTCCATATTGAAAAATCTTGTTTTAAAAGAGGAGATTATTAGAGTGGCATTTGCTTGGTGTGTCTTCTTTTCCACCTTTTGCAGTTATCGGAGTGGGAGGGGCTAGCGGTAGTCATGACGGAAGTGGAAACTATGACCACAGTCTTAGTAGCTAATCCATCTAATGAGCACTTGCCTCTAGTTTAGACACAATGCTCAACACTTTTCGTGTGTTTTCTCATTTATTCCTCACGGCAGCCTCAGGAAGTAGCTGCCATTTTACAGACATGGAAACATATTTTGAAAGAAATCAAGTAACTTTCAGAAGTAAATATCAAGGTGGCTGACAGAGGATTTGATCCCAAGGCTGTTTTGGCTCTAGAGAATATATGCTTAACCACTGTGCTCTTATCCCACTATTGCAAAAACCAGTTTCTTAAAAATGCTGTCCCTTCAATATGGTTTTATAAACTCCCCGGTGATAATTTTAACCAGAATTTTCCTTGAGGGCGGTGAGAGAGAACCCAGCCCTTCAGATTCTAAGAACACATTGCACTCATAACACCTTATTCCGCTGCAATTTCAGTACATCTTGTACTTTAAAACTACTTTGCCTTCAGCTTTTAAGAAAGCCTTTTCTTTGGAATCTTACATCTTAAACAAGTAAGATATAAACAAGCACTTATTTTCCTTCTCAGAGGAAAAAAAAAACTATTTCATTCTAATGGAAATTTCACCACCGAGTTTCAGAGACTACATGTTGACATTCAATTTTCAAGGCCAAGTTAGAAGAGTGTTTTATTTCCTTACCTGCAAGTAAGGATGGGGTCCTTATTGTTGACGTTGCTGAGGAAAATCTTTAGGTTCCCAGCAGTAAACAGTCCTCCAGGATCAACCGCTTTAATACCTAGTGAAAAACTGAAAAGGCAGCCATGGGAAAGACAGCTAAAGTGTCACAGTAACTAACAGGCTTTCACAGAATTATGATCTATTGGACTTTAACTGACCAGTAAAACAGTTGATTCATTTAGTGAAGATGTCAGTCAAACCAGTTATTTTAACAGTTGGAAATGGCTAACACTTTGTTAGGAACCAAATTAGTCAAACTCGTTGAAAGGACAGGTGGGAACTTGGAAAAGTCTGTTAATCCCCATCAATAATTAAAAAAAAAAAAATCAAAGAGAATTCCTTCATGTGGTAGAGCAAACAAAGGTATGGGGATTGGTTCTTACCGTTAAACACTGACTTTTCAATATGGAAAACTGACAAATGCAAAGGAGAAGGTGTTGAGAACACTTCAAAACAACATCATGACGATGGGGAAACACTAGAACGGTTAGAAGATTAAAGGGTTTTTCTTTCAGCCAAGAGATTTATGGGTTTAAAGAATGAGAGTGCTTGAAATGGGAAAACTGAACGTATCCAGGTGGAAAGATGAAGGTTCACAACCCTACTCCGTGATCCAGGGTCACCAGGGGTCCCAATTTGCTCAGAACTGTCCAGCCTAGCTCTGAAACTTCCACACACACCCTAGAAATTTCTCAGTCCTAGGCAAAACAGCACAGTTAGTCACCTTTCTAGGAAAAAAAAAAATCTATTTTAATTTTAACTATATTGATAATTGAGACCAAAATTACTATCAAACCAGTTCTCAACTTTCCTCTTCTTTCATAACTTCTCATACAAGAAGATGATCATTTAGGAAATAACTCTTGACAAAAACCATAAAATCAATCACTTTTTAAGAATAAAGACATTTCTTTGATAATTCTGGGAAATCTTAACTACAAGAATAGTAGTAAGGCATGGGCAGGAACGCACAGCCAGAAAGACCTCGGATTATATCCAGTCTACCCAGGGGGCTGGAGGGTTGACCGCAAGGGAGCAAGGAAGAAACAAGCCTTGCTAACTCTTTGATCTGGATTTGAACAAGCAACTTCACAGCCCCCATATCTTCTTTGAAGCGAGGGAATTGATAAGAGCCCCTTACCAATGAGACTTTCCAAAATTCGCTTTACTCTCACTTAAAGGTCTGCTCAGTGACCATGGAAAATCTAGAATTAAGAGAAAAGTTAAGGAACAGTATGCTCTCTGTAGAACTTTGGTGAAAACCCACTGCAAAATTTTAGCCAAAGTGTTATTTGTTCAAATTCTTCAAACAGAACTTCACTTTTTCAGTGCCCTCTCCTCTGATTTCAAAGATACTGAGAAGGGAGAAATCTCTAGTTTTCACTGAACAAGGAAAAAGTTAATTTTAAACTCTCATTTAATAACTTTTACTGCCATTTGTTAACCAATCTTAAGATTTGTAAATATCTTGAATATGCATGATCAATTTCCCATGAATATACCAGGCCAACAAAAGGAAGGGAAACTGTGATGGACATTATCCATTATTCTCAGAGCTGTTTATGAGACCAGAGAAACATGGAGCCAGTGGATTTTGAGAGTAAGGGAAAATGGATAAAGATTTTGGCAATTTCTACCCCCCAAATATATAACAATAATACACTTTTAGGGGTATCCCTCAGCCAATCCACTTCTGAACCCTCAACTGGTTTTACTGAAGATGCTAACACAGGATATATTCCATTCTCAACTTTCATAATCAGGAAGAATGTCTTTATGAGATTCAGGAGCCAAGCTGGTTGGAATGGCTTAAAGTCCATTTCCTCTTTCTGTAAAGCACTTTGATTGCAGAACATAAGACTGGAGAGGATGGTCATAAAAACCATTATAAAAATAATAACTATGAACCAATCCTCTTTGGCAGATGTGGAGGAAATAAGGAGAAAATGTCGATCCATTAACTTCTCAAAGTCGCTGGATTGCATTGTGAGTGAATTCTGTGTCCCAGGCATCTGGGGGAAAGTGTCCACCACCTTCTATGGTGGATCACAAACACGAATGAAATTACCCTGATGCTCGGCTCAAAAGAAACTGGATGATGCAGGGAGGGGCCGAGATAGCCACATCTAGTACCCAAGCCAGTAACTGTGCCTCTGCAGTTTAGGTGATGGCTTCACATCTAAGGCAATGCAGAAAGCACCTTCATTTGGGAACACAATTAAGGCCAGATGGGGCGGGATCTTCTCGAAAATGGAAATAGGAAGCAAAGGGCAGGCATTTTGAGTGAATGAAAAGCCCAGCAGCAGGAGTTACCTTCTAGCTTCACTCTCGAAATCAAAAACTGCCGTTGTAGAAACCATGCCAGCGCTGTTGATTGTGAAGCCAGAGCCCTCCGGGGAGAGGAAGTACTGTTTATTGGACAGTAAAGAGAAAGCAAAAGATTGCAGAGACACTAACGCAGCCAGATGACGCCCTCCTCCCACCCACCCCACACGTGGAGATGCTCCTGAAATGGTGGCCCCTATGACAGTGATGAAACTGAAGTCCATTCCACTGCCTTCAAGCCACACAGTTTGCTCTTAAATATCAAAAGTGGATTTTCCTAATCTCACATTCAGTGGGTTATCTGAACCTTTCTCACTTACGACCGCCCGAACAAAGCTCAAATTAAATAAAAAGGAGTTACATTTAGAAAAACATGCTGGCTGTTTATTGAGAATTTCGAGATCATTTTGTGTTTGGTGGTCCTGAAGGTACACTTTTTGCTGGGAGAAGAGAGAGCTGTAGATGGGGAAGATGGGAATACGGGTACCTCTGTTCATCTCATTTTATGTGTGTTCATACAGGAAATATTTTATTGTTTTTTTTCCTTAGTATAAATGAAAGTCAGTGAGATACTATCTTCTAGTTATTCTGCTAAATGCTTCAAATTCATCATCTTTTAATGATTACAACTCTGTCATAAGTACTGATACTATTATTCCCCATTTCACAGATAGGAATACTGAGGCTGGACAATTCGAGTGGCTTGCCTCCAGTCTGAGAGCTTTTTCCTGATACCTCTATGCTCACCATACTGCAACCCTAAGAGCATATTTTTCTCTCTTTTTTTTTTTTTCTTTTTTGCCAAAGAGGATAGACAAGGTCAAGGTTTCTAGAATAGGTAAGAATCAAATGTTTAGAAAAAGCTGGGACAAAATCCATGTGAGTATTAATACCAGGAGTTAATTATACCCAGCACTGCTGGCTTAATAATTGTGTAGACCCAGAGATAATTCAATAGAGAAGATTAAACCCAGAAGAATTGCAAAGCAGCCTAAAAATCATTTGGAGAAACTTGTGACCTTTTAATGTATTGATTTTTCTGATGAATCATGGTGTTGATTAATTTAAATTCATACCGCCCATTTCTACACATATAAATAAGATGGAATTGAGTTCTGCCTTTTCTGTGGAACAATGCTGTAGAACTTAGCATTCAGGAACTGCAGGAAAAGGCACCATGTACTTACTTTTTAGGCCAAACACAGGAATAATGATGCCCATTTCATGGCAGAAGGACAGAGGACAGTTGGTGGTTACATCACCTGAGAGTGCTCAAAAGCGATGGCTATACATAAATATATGTGACTTAAAAAAAAAAATACACCCACATTTATGTTTGTAGCCACTCGGATTTGCAGTTCTCAGTTCAATTTCAGTATTACAGAGTTGTCAACAATTGTTTGGGAACAAAACACGTTGGGAAGCTGTATTTTTATGAGGTTTAATTTTTCATAAAATGAGATAATAGTCTTTAAAAAAAAATTGATGGCAGTGATATGAACAACTCCTGCCGCTGTTCAGGGAAGGTTGGAGCTGGTGGTTGCTAGGCAGCCAGGGCCATCACTGGGAAAGCCACCTAAATGAACGGTCCTCTGAACAGGAAGGCAGTCCAAGGGAGACGAAATGAACTCTCTGTGGGATCAGGCAACCTAGATTCATTTTTTCCCCATTTTATCTACAATAACACCATCAACCAGTAAAGAAGTATCTCCACAATAAGAATAGTGGGAGCTGCATCCCCAGGTTCAAGGGAATGATAAGAGCTTCCTGGGAAGAAGGATGGCAAGGGAGCCTTCAGTCCTTCTGGAGGGATTTAACCTTCAAAATCCAGTTTATCCCCTTCTCTGAAAGGCCTGTTTGTGACTATTTGCTCTCAGAGAAGCTTGGGGATTGGGAAATGTCAGAGCCCAAACTGTAGACCAGACCCAACCAGGAGAATTAGGGCATCCAGACTTCAAGAGCCGCGACATGGGATTCTTCTGGATTTTTCTGTGTCGTCAGCATCGGTGATAGTAGAAACCACAGTGATGGCTACCCGTCACTCTGACCTAGAGTCTTCCCGAACTGTCTCGTTTAATCCTTAAAATGATGCCAAGAAGTGGGTACTCTTCTCAGCCCCATCTTACAGGTGGGGAAACTGAGGCTTGCAAATGTTAAGGAAATGGTCCAAGAGCACGCAACCAGTGAGTGGTTAAGGTGAACCTCAGAGGCAGGGCTTTCTGACTTCAGAGCCATGACTTTATATTGCCCATCTCACGGCGGGGCTGCCCTCCTGCGAGACAGGGAGTAAATATTTCTATTTTTAAAACTTTATATTTAAACTTGTTTTTTAAATGTGCAGGGTGGGGATTAGAGAATCTAGGTGGGTGAAGACAGAGTGACAGTAACTCACTGTTCCTGTTTACAGAAGAAGGCAAAGATGAAGCCAGGATAAACCTCCGACATTGGAAGGTCCGACAGAGGAGAGTGAACCAGGAAAGAAAGAAGAGCAGGCAGAAATGGAAGAGAAAAACCCAAGGTTTCTTATCAGAGAAGAAGTCTAATATTATCTAATATAATTGAGTACTCTCCGCCAAGCACTGTTCGGAGCCCTTTGCAGCTATGACTTTATTTAATCTTCACAGTAGCCCCGAGGGTAGATCCTATTACTAACCTGATTACAAGTAAACTGGGGCACAGAGAGGTCAAGAGATTTGCTGATGGTCGCAACGCCAGAAAGTGGCAAAGCCTGAACTTTAACCTAGACTGTACGACATGAGAACCTGAGCTCTTTGCTAATATACTGCGCCTCATTTGGTAGTTTGTCCCAAGGTGACATTTTTCTTGAAGGAAGTCAGTACACAGGTATGATCTGGGCTAAACGCTTTCTATATGAAAAGACATTCTGTGATGTTTTTAAAGCACAAATGTTGGCTAATCAGGGATCACCTACAAAAGCTTTTTATGGGAGAGAGAAATTTCCAAGAATATATTTTCAAACTATAAACAAGGATAGGGTTCTAGACTAAACGTTAATGATGTCAGTAAAAGCTTGCATTTTAGTCCTATGAGAGCCCTCTCTTCATTCACTTTATAAACCATAGCAATAGTTTGCTATCTCTACATCAGAGCCCTCATTCTTTCTAGCACAAAGCCTTATTAACCATGTGTAATACATTGTCCCAGGGGCCAGCTCAAGGCAGAGACCTCTGTGCAACCACTGATCATAGTATCTTTGCTGGCTGAACCTAGACTCTGCCTCAGAATATTTCTTGGGATAAATGGGTACCAAAGAGGGTGTGCAACTTGGAATTGATTTGCCATCACTGACTGAGCCAGATGTTCCCAGTGGACTTTCCCACATACTTACAAACCTTTTGGCAATGTTTCATAGCCCGTGGCTCAAGGACCACCTCCATGTTAAGAACCTCCATCCATGAGTTTATGGTTGGAGCTGGAATTCAATGAGAATTCATGATACGGTTCTCTCTACTTCTATATATGTATAAAATTTCCATAAATGTTTGTTAGC
Organism: Camelus bactrianus; assembly: GCF_048773025.1. Classification (NCBI taxonomy): domain Eukaryota; kingdom Metazoa; phylum Chordata; class Mammalia; order Artiodactyla; family Camelidae; genus Camelus; species Camelus bactrianus. The sequence continues at coordinate 22,954,781 of NC_133555.1, read as the reverse complement.
TGTGCAGACCCACGTGATTCAGAATACCTGGGGCAGGGAGGCCAGGGAAAGTGAATTTTTAACAGGCTGATCAGAGTGATTTTTAGGTATTCTAAAGTTGGTTGTTTCAGAGTGATACTCAACCTTGGCTGTACTGTAGAGTCACTTGGGGAGACTTAAACATGCCTGTGTCCAGGCCACCTCCCAGACTAATGAAATCAGAATCTCTGGGGATGTAACTGGAGCATCTGTGTTTTTTGGAAACTCTCTGGATAATTTCACAGCATAGCCACGTCTGAGGTCTCTTGCTGTAGCTCATCCTTCTTCTCACACATCAACCCCACGGTCTGTTTAGGTCCCACATTTTTCATGGATCGAAAGGTACAGAGGCCTCTAAGGGGACCTGGGAAGTGCATGGACACCATCCCATGCTGTCCTCTAAAACCTCCTTTGTTCCAGCAGCTGAGAACAGCTGTCTGGTTGACTCGTGCTGGAGGCCAGGGCTGGTTCCCACACACACTCTTTCATGTGTTTCCACCACGTGGGTTTAACTCTGCATGACTTACAGCCTGGTTTATATAGATGCTTCTCCAGCCCAGTGGCCTTAGGTTTTAGCCTCTGCCTTAGGGGTTCCCCAGAAACGGATCCAGAGGTGAAAATTTCTATGCAAAAGATTGGTGAATTAAGTACTCCAGGAGAACTAGGGTGGACGTGGGGGAAAGAGGACAGAGAAGGAGACGAAGCCAAGGACATCAGTACCTCGAAGCCCACAGAGGCAGTTTTGGCCTGATCTCAAGGCGGGGCTGCGGAGTAGACCTCATGCCTCTGAGTCGTCCTCACTCCGGGAAAGGGAGATGGGGCTTTCCCATTCAGTGATCAAGGGCTACTCCAGAGAGATGTAGATTGCCAGATGCTCCCTGCCCTTGGAAGCACAAGGAAAGTCCAAGTTCAGTCCTCTTGCTGAAGGAGCAAAAGCACATTGAAGCTGGTGGGAGCTGGGAAGCCTCCCACCCACAGAGAAGTCACAATGTCATCCAAAGGGGTCTGGGAAGAGTGTGGGTATTGAAACTTCAGTCTGGAAACAATCATTTGGCCAAATCATGCTAGAAAGCAGAGTTAGCAACTGTACTGAGAAAGCCATCACCTTCTACATAACAGTTAACTCTGTCCCACTTTCTCTGATAACTCTGATAGCAAGAAGGCTTCATTTTAACTCTGAGTTGATTGGTAAGGGCTACCCAAAGCATTTGATTGAAAAAGACTGTAAGCTTGGGTTGGAAATGTGTCACGTTCGATTAGTGATGCCTGCCACGAGCAAGGGTGAAGGCAATCAAGGCAGGTACTCTCAGAGAATTTCGATGTCTAAGATATCACTAGAATGCCTGGATCCCACCTCCAGAGATTGATTTAGTCTGAGGAGGGAACCTGGTAACTCTCTTGTTGTTGCAAAAGCACCGTAATATTCAGATGAATCACCTTGCTACTTCCCAGTTGTCCCAGGATACGTTTTTGGTCAGACTTTAAAATAATGAAATAAATCCTCCAAAAAACAAACACTTTATTTAGAATCCCTTTCTTAGTTTCATAAAGATGACTTTTCAAACATGAACAACAGAACCCTTTTGTTGCTTTTGTCTTAGACCTTCCATACAGTATGGACTTTGAATAGGCTAGTCACGGCCAAATCTTCACTTGCCTTGTATGAATCGACTTAAGTTACTGATTCCTTTTCACACATTCTTCAAATAATTACATTTTAATATGCATATCTTTGTAAGGCAATAGTCTTTACCTGTAGAAAACATTGCCAGAATGTATATATTTGTAATTTGCCAGGCAAAAACAACAACAACAACAACTTACAGTGTGATGTGGTTCAGTGTTGTTGCTTGTTACAAGATGATTTAGCAACAGCATGACTACTGGCTGAAGTATGTTACAGACTTGCATGCCATCTTGTGGAGGATGGTGCTAATGATGTAATGACGAAGTAAATACTCCAAAAAAAATTTTTTATTAAAAATATGACTGTAGTTTTCTCCAAAAATGTGGAGAATTAAAGATCTTTTTTTTTCCAGGCAATTAAAACTTGTCTTAAGATCATTTTTCCCCAGTTATATACTATTTCAAACAAAATTGTTCTTTAGCTTGACTGACCCAGATAATTGCCTCAATTCTCCAATTCCTTTAACTAGGAAATGCCTAAATATTTCATCACATACAGAACTTTCCAAGAATGCCATAATGTATGATTTAATCCTCCCCCCCCCCCCTTTCTCTTAGTGTCACAGAGATGAAATTTTAAGGTGAGATTAGGCTAGAAGACCAGGCCTTTGGGGCAACTCGGAAATGGATCTGTTGGATACATACCCAGAAATGAGATTGTTAAATCATATGGAAGTTTACTTTCAATTTTTTGAGGAAGCTCCATACTGTTCTGCACAGTGGCTGCACCGCTGTGCACCCTAGCAGCAGCGTACAAGGTTTCCAATTTCTCTACATCCTTGCCAGCATTTGCTCTAACAGTCTTGATAGGTCTACACTGCCACAAGCCAATCAGGCAAAAGGCAGTCATTCCCTTGATATTGAGCAGCCAGAAAGTTCTTCTCCTAGGTGCAAGAGATTTTCCTTTTACTGAAGTTGAGCAAAGATTTGTGTACGAGAGACACCGTCCAAGTGAAGTGAGGTTAATTTCTGATCAACTGTCCAAATATGAACAACAGAACAATTCTGTTCGTTTTGTCTTGACTTCTTGGACCCTCAGTACGGCTGTTGCCTTTCAACATGATAATTAATGCTGAATCTTCTTTTTCTCTACAAATAGACTTAAATTACAGAGTCCTGCGTAATGGCTCCCGGGATGGTTGCCCCTCTCCAACCTTTTGACAGTAACCCCGGCAGGTTTTAGAGCTCTTCCTGCTCCCAGTAAGACAGGCACCCATTTTCCCCACTTAGTGGGAATCACTGCATCGATGATAGAACCTTCCTAAGAGGTCAGCCTCAAGCAGTAGTTATAATCAGTGCAGGTTATCCATCCTGCCCTTTGAGAGACCATCAGGACATGGCCCATCAGCGCTTACATAGTTGGATCACCCCAGAAGTTCAGTCCTTACACCAGGACAATTACTTATCCCACCCAGTAGTCCCAAACCCTCCCAGTGTGCCCTCAAGAGTTCACCTTCCATGCTCTTGGAGGCAACAGATTCATGGCTCCTTCGCTCTCCTTCGATCTCCTTCGATCTCTAGCACTCCCCACTCTCTGCCACTCACCTTGCTGCCTTCTTCACTGAGAGAAGTAGAAACAATCCAAAGAGACCCACTGGCCACTGAGCTTAAAGTCACTGATGACAGTTTTTAAAAGTACCAACTACTCTCTTACAGAAGTCTGCATCCCATTTCCCTGCTTTGTTTTGCTCTGTAACACTTGGCAGCATCTGACAGACTGAAATACATCGTCTTTCTTCCTCCCACGAGAATATCAGCTTCATAAAAGCAGGGACTCTTGTCTGTTTTCTTTACTGCAGAAGTCCCACTTCCTAGAACACTGCTTGGCACCAGTAAGTGCTCAATAAATGCTGGCTAGGCAAGAGAATAAACATGAAACCACTATTGCCACTAAACTTTTTGCATATGCCTTCTATATTCTCCCCTGTTTCTCTAGATGAACAGACTGCTTCTGACGGCAAGCTCTCCCACCACACACTGGATGCCATCACCCTGAGCCTACACACGGCAGCCACTCCGGCAATGGTTGCCACTGTCTCTTGCGTTAATTTTCTCTGCTATATTTGATTATTACCATCAGCCAAGAAAAAAATGTGCTATAATAGTTCTCATTATTCAAAAATGAAAATTTCCTTTGATTCTACACCCTTCCCAAGAAGCTATCCAATTTCTGGGCTCTTTTTAGGCAAACTCTTTGAAAGTTGTCTCTGGTGGCTGTTCCTTGTTTCCTCGAGGCTTCCCTTGAAGCTTCTTGAATCAGATTTCTCATTCTCACTACTCTCCTGAATGACTCTGCTTATCAAGGTCACCAAACACCTCCATTCATTTATTCACTGAACACCGGCTACGTGACAGGCACTTATCTGAATTCTGGAAACGAACACACCGCCACCTTCCGTGATCCGTAATCTCAGTTCTTACCTGTCTCAACAGCTCAGCAGCATTTCCTGAAATAGATCTTCCTGTGCTTCTGGGAGACATTCCACTCTCCTGGCTTGCCTTTCTCCCTACTGGCCCTGCTCCATCTCATTTTCTCAGTCGTCTTCCTCTTTCCAACTTTCACATGTTGGGGCACCCCCAGGCTCAATCCTTGAACTTACTCTCTTCTCTCCTTTATCCACACCTGCTCCCTAGGTAATCTCGTTTAGTCCTGAGACGTAAATACTTCGTGCAAGCTGGTGACTGCACACTGGGGTACCAGCCGTCCTGACTTGGCCGTGCTCCGAACAGTTTAATCCAGATGCCTGCTCTTCCTGGACATCTGATTGGTTTCTCAGTCTCAACAGGTCTGAAACAAAGCACTTGATTTTCATTCTCTACTCCATTCCTCTTCAACAAGTTACTCTGGCCCAAAACCTAGGAACTCTCTTGATTCCTCTCTTGACTTTGTATTCTACATCCAATTTGCTTACAGGTCTGTCAACATTACCTTTAAAATACAGGCAAATGACTATATGGAGGAATGAAGGCTACTATGTCTGTAGTCACTTAATTGTGACCGCAAAGACCTTAATATACTTTTTGAAGTTTTCTCTTAGTTGGGACCACAAAGATGGTAATAGACTTTTTGAGCGATGAAGGATCACAAAAAGAAGAAATAGACTCCTACTTGCTAATTCTGTTTGCAAAATATGTACAGAAATAACTTGGCCTAATAACTTCTAGCAACTGGATCCATTTTACCATTCGATGTGAGCTCCCCGAACATACGTGAAACTTACAAAAATTGAAAACGTGGGTGCTAATCAAAGGAAACGTGGGCCCTTCCCCTAAAATGATTATACTTAAAAACAGGCCATTAAAACCAGATTTGCCACCTCAAATTTTAAAGCAACATTTACATATTCTGGTTTCTAACTCAATAGACTCTTCTTTTTCTCCCCTTTAATGTTTGTTTTACAGCTGAGTTATAAAATAGGGGTATATAATTAAAATCCTCAGATCCATAATTATAAGCACTAATGCCATATAATTGTTGAGTCTTTTGATGATTCCATCCTTAATTATGCCTCTTAGAATACCCAAATATCACTTTACCATAAAAAAATCTGATCATTGTGAGCTTCCAGTCAATCTACTTGACTAAATGGAAAATATTGTTCATTTCCATATATAGTCTGGGGCCTACATTGATTCCTTGCACCTGTCTTATGAGGGAAAAATAATAAAACCATAGAAATAGATTTTTATTTGTCATTAAATGCTGTATCTTTAACCTTTCAAGGGCTACCATGAAACTTGCAGAAATTGTTCTTTATTGGAATTAAAAAATTTTTTGGCAGGTTATTACAATTCTGTTTTACTTATCTGATTATTTCCTTATCTTGTTACATAATGACCCCCAAAGACGAAAGTTTATTAATGAAATGACAATACATATCTAAGGCCTATACTTGAAGATTTATTTGTCACTAACTTTGCAGATATTTTACCTTGAAATGGGGATATTAAACCTTGTTTAATGAAGGCAGTCCCGTTTTATCCAAACTTCATCCTTCCCACCCTCAACCCTACAATCATTCCCTTAAATTCAGTTTTCAAAGTCGTGTGTTGCGCCCGTAGTGTGTCTACCAGAACAGTTTATTAGCATCTTGTGAAAACAAGCCTGGGCTTTGAGGACAAGCAACGGCAGGACAGTGGGAGGGATACGTTTATTTCACCATAAAGAAAGGGAAAGACAGAACGCATGTTGAGCAAGATAACTCACCTCTCTTCCCCATCTTGTTCACGACAGTCAGAGGCATCCACACTGCCCCCAGGAAGCAGGCTTCTTAAAGCAGAATTGAATTGAGATCGTGAACATGGATTTCCCAAACTGACTTTCAGTGTAAGAAAGAATAGACAGCCACAAGCTCCACGGTTACCACCACTACCCCCACCATTGCTGAACCAGGAAGGTTAAGACGGTCACATGGGGTCGGGGGGGGCTTGTAATACGGATGGGGTGTGGCATGGAGAGCTGGGACCCAGGGAAGCACTGGGAAAACCTCTGTGGGGAGGAGTGGGGTCAGCTTCAAGTCACCCAGGGATCTCATTATTGCAATGTGGGAGAGAAGGTGGGTCTTCTATCTGCAGCCATTTTTTAACCACCCACAGATGGACCCCAGATATCGCTGACTTGCCCTTCCTGGACATTCCCTAGCTGCCTACTCCTGACTTTTTGTTTGAAATTAATACAACTACTGCAGCTTTCCAGGGATTGGCGTTAACGTGGTATATCTTTCTCCATCCTTTACTCCTAGCCTTTTTGAGTTTTCATATTGAAAGGATGTTTCTTGCAGACAACATATAGTTGGACCAACATATAGTTAAATTAATATCTACCATATTTTTAATTGTTTACTCGTCATTGAGTTTATCCTGTTTGTTCTTCTTTGCTTTAATTGAATATTTTTATTCCATTTTGTCTCCTCTATTAGCACACCAATTTCACTTCTTAAATTTTTTGTTATTGCCTGTTTCCAATATACATTTTTACCTAATCTAAATATAGCTTCAGATAGCACTGTACTGCTTTTTAGAGAGTGTAGCAGTAACAGTGTAGGTAGCTTATAACAGAAGATTCCAATTCCTCTCTCCTGCCACTTGTGATCTTGCTAACATTTATTTCACTTATTTAAAAGTAACAACGTAGTAGAAGATTTTAGCATATCGATAAAGTTATATTTTAGTGAATTAAAAATAGAAAATTATTTTATGTTTCTTTCTTTTCTCATGCTTTTTTCATTATATAGCTTCAAGTTTTTGACCTATGTTATTTTCCTTCTTGCTAATGACCTTTTAAAATATTTCTTGCAGGTCACCTATGCTGGTAATAAGGGTCCTCAGTTTGTTTTTGGTGGAAAAAGTCTTTATTCCTCCTTTGCTTTTGAAAGATAATTTCACTAGATATAGACTTCTTGTTGATTTTGTTTTCTTTAAACATTTAGTATATTTCCTTCCACTCTTTTTTTTTTGCTGGCATGGCTTCTAACAATAGGTCTGCTGCATTTCTTATTCTTAACTCCTGTACAGGTAAGGTGTTTATTTTCCTGTGGTCTCTCTCAAGATCTTCTCTTTGTCTTTGGGTTTCTGAACCTTGAATATAATTTGCCTAAGGGCACGAGTGGATGTGTGTGTATCCCAGACAATATAAGGTTAAGGAAAAGTCTTTATTAGGAGAAAGCTCTGGGTTTACCTCAGAATGATTCTCTTCGCTCTCCCCAAGACACAGGTGATCTTTTTTTGAAACTTCACAGTAAGAACGTAATGAATGGAGTTCGTAACTGTAAAAACTATGAAAGTGTAGGGTCCCCCTACCACTGTGGCACCCAGAAGTTTGTCACTCCTGTGATAGTCCACACTCAGCCTCCAGCAATTCATCAAAATTACCATGTTAAGTCTTTATATATGTTTACCTAGACATTTCCGCTCCAGGTAAGCAGAACCTGGCTGTGACTGTGGATTCAATCTCTCCAGATTTTGGAGTGATAGTTTGTCCTGATGGGTCCAAGAAAAGTCTTTGATTTTCAGCTTGTTCCGGATAAGAGATCTCACCTTTTCTATATCTAAGAACAACCGTGAACCAGAGTTTTGGGGACCTTTGAACATACACAGTAGCAATGGTAGTGCAGCATGAAAAATCCTAGTCCGGGAACTCAGTGGGTCTAGATATGGATAAAACCCACTCTTGTTACACTAATTATTATGGGCCAGATCTTCACCTGGAATTTCATCTTTCATCATCATAACAACCCCAGAGACATGTCATGTTTTATCAATCTTACAGCAGGACCTGGTATAATCTTTCCACCTAGGAGACTCCAGTTACACATTACATGAAATGCCTACAGGTGTTACATTTCATTTGAAAAGTGCCGTGGACAAATAATTAGAACAAATGTGATTAAACAAACATTTCTCTACTAGAGAACGCCTCAGGGCATTTAATGTGCTGTGTATGGTGAATTCAGGAGCTATAAGTAGACAACATTTCCCAGAATCATTTAATCATCGAATCTTTTCTTTTTCTCACGGAGGATCTGATGGGACTTGTGTTTTGTGGCATAGCCTTTGGTATGGTTTCGGTGGTGTGATTAGAAAACACACTGGCTTTAGAGCAAAATGGACACGGATTTGGATCTCAACTACCCTACTTACCCTCTAAGCTAATTGCTTAATCCTGTTAGCTTAATGCTCCTCATCAATTAAACGCATAATACTCTAGCTTATTGATCCATTAGTAAATATCATCGCAGACAATGTCATCTACTTCAGGGATGAACATAGAGATTCAATGATACAGGGTATGAACTTTCACATGATAAGCCCTTAACGGTCATTAATGTCATTATCTTCATACATCAGACTCCAAAACAATGGTGAGTGCCTTCCCAGATTAGGACCAGCTTTCCTCTGAACCAGTGTGAAGTCAAATACAAACGAAAGTTGTTGCCCAGCCATGAGCTGTTAAATAACACATCTGGTCTGATCTCCTGTGTTAGAAGGATGTGTGTAGGAGTGTATCTAAATGTAAGTTCCCACAGCCCGTGTCAACACGGAAATGTCATCCCCCATGTTTGGTAAAACTCACAAAGAACGTTGCCCGAAACTTCCAAATATGGCCCAGGAACCAATTCTCTTCTGAGAAAAATACAGGGTCCGGCCAGAAGCATTTAATCTCTCTGAGCAAGCGTTCGGGATTCTTTCTTTAGAAATGAATTACTTGCATTAATTGGCTAGTAAGTCGCTGTGATTGTGTATTAAAGTCACAGCTAAACCCTGCTGGACTGTGATGTGTTTTCCACCCTAAAATGTCAACACAGTGGGTGAGCTGCCTCGGAGAACACCAAGGAAGCAATTGCAGTATGATACCTGATTCCCACGTGGTTGGAGTTGCTCGGTGCTGGATTCAATACTGTAATCTTGAACATGTTGGTTTGGAGCCATATGCATGATTAGGTGGCTTAATTGCGTGTTGTAAAGGAAGCTGTGACCTTTCCAGTCCAATCCTAGATGTGGGATTGTGCTCTTGGGAGGAGGATAAGACAAATGTGTAGGGGGGGAGTTTGACAGCAGCCGTGTGCATTCATGTAATTACTCAAGTATATTCAATCCTTTGAAAAACCATACAGACAGCGCTGCAGATATCAGTGGCCGTCTCTTGTCTAAAGAAAATTTTGTAAAAGTCAAATTGCCTTGGATCAGGACCCAGGAGCATTACCAGTAAATTGTAAATGTTGAAAATTACAGCATCAACATGTACAATTCTCTAATTTTTTGCCAATTTGGAAAAGTAATAAAACATTAAAATTTAAAGGCCATGATATTCTTCTCTGTCAATTCGTTCGCTGAAAATCTTACAGCCTAATCAAGCCATAACCATTCCATGTGACATTACAATTTAAGACAGTAACATAAATCCTGTCACTTGCAAGGTATTTTCATTGAAAACCCGCTTTTAAGTTCATGATAGCGTGAAAGAAAGCAGTATGAGAGAAGACAGAGCAGACACCCTTTCCCCCATTTCGCAGCTGAAGCAGAGAAGCAGACATGTTAAACGAATGACAGCAGTAAAGTCGGGACTTAAATCCAAGCCTCTTGTCACTAAATCCAGTTTCCTCCCCCTCCCATGATCTCTCTACCTGTTCTAAATAAGCACATCCTGGGGAATTATGAAGCCTGAGGACCAGTCCTAGCCTGTTGAAATACAAATTAATTCCGCCAGAAAGTTGTATCGTTTCTCAACAGTGCATGTAGCCAAGATCCCCGAGAATGAAATAAAATGCTTGGCATCTTTTGTCAAAAGTTACGTGAGGATTAGCCCGCAGACAGTGGAATGCACCAGAAGGGAAAAGCAATTACCCAGACAGTCCACCCTTCCATCATTTTCACCTGTCATGCCCTCACAAGCGAGGGAGAAGTCATGTTTGGAACGCGAACTACAGGTGTAATTGACCTGATTATCTCCATGGCTTTGTACGCGAATGCAGTCACACAGAAAACCACCATGCACTGATACTCTCTGCCCCAAACCATAAATTACCTCCAAAGCAGCATCCTCCGGATCCTTGGCCGCTGCTCTGTAAACGACTGTGCCAGGGGCAGTGTCTTCTAGGATATAAATCTCAGTTACTGCCAAAAATGTAAAAGAGATAGGCTTGAGTGAGTGTCACCATCATGAGCCCAGGAACTCCTCTTTCAATCCTGGATTTTAGACAAAACGTAGGGCATTCTGCCTTGCTCAGTATAGATGTTTTTATAGGGTGATTCCCATTCATCATAATCATAATAGACACCATTTATCAAGTGTCTATCATGTGTCAGGTACAGAGCAAAGAGATTTATACATTTAAACAGTAATGATGTTGAACACTTCCTGAATGTTGATAATTGCTAAGCATTCAAATCACTGGTCACTTTTATTATTTCCATTTTTACTAAGGATTAGAAAGGTAGAGTCATGACTCAAGGTTATACAGCTAATATACTAATACTGTCTGATTATTTTATTAATGTCTGTCCTTTCCTTAAGTTTTCCCTCTTTCTATCCATTTTTAAAACAGTGGGGACCACATATTGGCCAATTTACTGGTCAAACCACTCTTCTGGGATCAGGAACACTGGGGCAGAAGGAGACCCCTTCGTGGATGAGGAGAGGACCCCCCCCACACACACACACACCAGGAGAAGCTGCTGCACCATTTGGCCAAGGGGATGGTGTTGGTGGCGCCCACAAAGGGGGCCACAGGTGGCTTGGACGCCAGCCAGGACACTGGCCAGGCCATCCCATAAGCAAAGGTGCATGGAGTGTCCACCAGCAACCTGGCACCAGGCTCACTGGTTTAGAAGTCAGAAGAGCACGATTTGACCTTGGATCTGCCCTTGAGGGATTTGTCAACTGCTTGGAAAAGGGAATGGAAGGAGACTAACGTGTATTTGGCACCTACTGCATGCCTGGCACTAGGGTTGGCATGTTAACACACTGTCTCAGGAGAGCCTCATCAGGAAGCAACTAATATCTCAGTTTATCCAACGAGGAGACTGAGGCTTAGACAGGATGAGTAACTCTCCCCACTTACTGACCACCCCAACATCTGATGTTGCAACATGGATGGACCTAGAGATCATTCTAAGTGAAGTAAGTCAGACAGAGAAAGACAAATATTCTACGATATCACTTGTATGTGGAATCTAAAACATAATGCAAGCGAGTCTGTATACAAAACAGAAACAGACTCACAGACTAAAAAGACAAACTTACGGTTACCAAAGGGGAGAGGGAAGGGTGGGAGGGATAAATTAGAAGTGAGCAAATAACAGATACAAACTACTATACACAAAATAGATAAGCAGCAAGGATTTACTATATAGCACAGGGAACTATATTCAACATCTTGTACTAACTTATAATGGAAAATAATCTGAAAAAATAGATACAGTAGAATCACTTCGCTGTACGTCTGAAACTAACACAATATTACAAATCAATTATATTTCCATTTTTAAAAGGAACCTAAAAATTAAAAAATAAACCAAATGTTCACAGTTTTAATAAAGGACACAGATCATCCACATGTAGGTATTAAGAATTCGACTACATGGAAAAAGACAGAATTGACAATAAACGAGACAAAAGTGAGAAAAAGATGGATATGTGGTGAGAATCAAGTGATGGGGGGAAGAGACAGAAAGAGAGCAGAAAGGACTTAATCTGGGTCTTCAGGAAGCATCCAGCTTAATGACATGGACACACTTGATTAAATCATCACACAAAGGAACAATTTTAGTATGTAATATCCAGATACATGAATAATCTTTAACAACGAGCAAGTTACGTCACGTTTCTAAGTCTGTCGGCTCATGTTTACAACAGAACAGAAATAGAACCTACCTCCAGTGTGATCAGCATTAAATAAACAAATCCATTTGGTGCTCCTAGGACAGTGCCTGCTACATAGTGCCCAGTAAGTGACAGCCGTGGGCCACTACTTTTGTCATCATTATTCTCCTTATCACTTTTAGAGCCATGACACTGTGAGAGGACACAGGGCATGGGGCCGACATATATATGTCCACAGGGTCCTTCCTTCCCCGCGAGAAGAACTCTGTACCTTGGTCTCCGTGAGCAAGGGATCCGATGAAAGCAGGTGGCTCGTTCACGTCTGCGATCTGGATTAAAATAGCCTGCGATGCTGTTGCCCCTTGGTTGTCTTTGGCATAGATGATCAGCGAGTAGAGAGTCACCGTCTCAAAGTCCAGCTTGGGCACTCCAGTGGTGATTAACTAAAGTTTTTTTTTAAATGCAAAATAATCAAGTGAATGGCTGGCTTCCTAAGGATGTAGATAGAATAGCTGAGATCTGTAATTCCCACTGTGAATCAGCATTTAAAAAAAAAAAAGACATAAAAACCTCATATTTAAAAAATGGAAGCAAGGTTATCTGATTTATTAAAAAAAAACCTCCATGGACAGAGAATTCACACATGTTATATCAAACGGTGTCCCCTTCATCCATCCCACTTTTCCATGTTATCCTTCCTAGGAACAAAGTTGATCGCGTTCCTCCCCCAACTCTAATTTGGCACAGTTTATCTTCAGCACTTGACAAACATCTCACTCCGTCCTTGCCATGGCAAGTGGGGACTATTATTGGGTGCATTTGACAGATGCAGAAATTGAGGCTTGTAGAGGTGAAACAGCTTGGCCGGACTTCCCCAGACAGAAATACAACAGCTTTGGACGCCACCTGACTTCACGCCCTTAATCATTACCCGAAACTGCCCGGCATCTCGAAATGGATTGAAAGAGAAAGCATCAGAATCTCTTTTTCCTCCCCTGTTCCGTCATCCCAAATCTCCTATTCTAGGTTTCCAGTGTTGTTTCACACTGGTTTTTGAACTGCTCTCTTCAGGGATCCCCTGAGGTTGAACAGTTGAAGAATTGGCTTCAAGTCCCCCTCTCCTATGAAATGGCTCCAAGGCTCTGGCCACGACCCTTCAGGTCTCTACCATGGATGTCTCCACCCTCCCATGAAAGCCTTGGGTGTTCTGTTACTGATGTCCTTTCCATGTCTGGCCTGATGCGGGTAGCCTGGGAAATGCTCGTTGGTAAAGTTACAGAAAACGAAGGCTTTATTGAGTAGCAAAACCCACTGGAAAGGTTGGCCACTTGTCTTTGGACGTTCTGTGTCAAACCATGGACCCCTTGTCTCTAACGACGATGGGTTTCAAGGCAATGCTAACGGCTTACACGTGCTGAGCAACTACTGGGTACCCACGTGGACGTTTAATTTGAATCATTTAACCCTGAAAAAAATAAAAAAAACCTGGTATGATTGGTACTATTAGTATGCCCAATTTACAGATGAAGTAACAGAGGCTTAGAGAGATCGCCAAGCAAAGAACAGAGACAACATGTGAATTCACACTTGACACCAAAGTCCCTGCTCATAACCACACGCCTACACGTCCAGTGTGTCCGCTTTTCCAGTAAGAGAATCACAGACCCTTAGCAGAAAGAATCACCATGCTATCCTGCCAGTCCCATGCGGACCAGGGCAAGCATTTATTGAGTACTTTCTATGTGCCAAGCACAGCTCTGAGCTCTTTACCTCATTTAAGCATCAAAAACCCATGAGGGAGGTACACGTATTGCCCCCATTTCACAGATGAGGAAACTGAGGCTTAGGTTATATAATACCGCTAGGAGAGTCATGCTGTAGGAAGAGGCAGAACTTAGACCTGACCCCTGCCAGTCTACCCCAGGGCCCTTGCACGGACCAACACCACATCTGGCAGTCACACCGGAGTGTTTTCCTCCCACTACCATGAGTCAGTAATATATTCATATTTTACAGTTCTCCTCTAGTGAACACTTACTATAGTTTGGACACTCTATCTCTTGGATTCTCACAATTACCCCATGGAGCAAATGCTGTCAGTATCCTCATTCCACCAGTGAGGAAATTGACACTCAGATGCCCAGGATAACATGGCTAGGAAGCGAACAAGCTAAGATTAAAGCCAGATTTAAAGTCTTTCTGACTCTAAAACCTGTTTTCTTTTCTTCATACCCTGATGCTTCCTGATAAGTTAATTGAATACTGCAGCCTGATTTGAAGATACATAGAACTTTCAAGCAGCAGTTAAGCTCAGTCTTGTTCTCAAGGACTCTCTTACTCAAGAAACGCAGCCTTAAGCTGAGACTGGCTCTACTGGTTGTGGTTCCCTCTGCCTTGGGAGCCCCTGGGGGGGCAGGGACTGTGTCCGTCCTGATCCCTAGCACCTTACACAGTATCAAGCTTTTCAACAAATACTTGATGTGTTTTTTCAAATGCAGATGCCATTCTTTCCACTTTATAATGGAAGAAGACAGGAAGATGGTTTAAGGCTGCCTCTGGTTGATTACCCTGTCCAGGAAAAAGAAAGTGCACAGACAAAAGGGTAACCTGAACTCCATTTGGCATCCTGCCTAGGCGACCCCATGTAGATTCCTCAGTGACAGGTAGCAATTTGAAAATTACATAACCGGAGTGCACCTTGTCTCATTTCATTGAAATATCTATATCATCGGGTCGCTTGAAGCTTGGCTATGGTTTCTTCAGGAGACCAGTTCGGCTTTGACATTTCTTTTTCTTCTCTCTCTCTTTTTTTCTTTTCTTTCTTTCTTTCTTTCTTTTTTTTTTTTTTTTTTTTTTTTTTTTGTTTGTTTGACTGCCTGCCCTGTCACCCTGCTAAGCTCAATCTTTTGCAAACCCAACAAGCACATATCCTGCAAGGAAGGAAGTTCAACAAAGGATAATGTTATGCTAAGCCTCAAATAGAACAATAGACGCCCTTTTATACAATGATGTTGTAAAGGCAGATATTAACTCCCTTAGTTATGCCTTTATCTCCAGATTTATTTCCATGCTATGAAACTGTTTCATAATTGAACTGTTTCAAAAGCTGTCTAGAGCTGGTCTATGACAATGTTATGGTAATGTGACCATCTTTCTTGTAGTTTTTTTATTCTCTGTAATTTAACCACATAGTGCTGAATATTGAAGTATAAATACATTTATTACAGTATAAATATATTTTATAGTAACATCTACAGTGTGTTAATGGCTCGCATGGCCAAGTACTAAGATGACACTTTGTGTGCATTATCACACAGAATCTTCCTACCAGCCTCTGAGTGAGATGGTATTATTACTATTAATCTCTTTGTATAGAAGAGAAAACCAAAGTGCAGAAAATCCAGTGACTTTCCCAAGGTCACATTGCTACTAACTGGTTGATGGACTGTGATTCAACCTTAGGTCTCTCAGATTGCAAAACCTATGCTTATTTCACTATTTCTCCAAAAATAAAATAAAACAGTAAGTATAACCGTTGAACAATTTTTGCTGCCATTTTGAGATTTAGACTTCTAACGGAAATCAAAATAAGCACAAGCATTAGATCACATTTTGCATCTAACTTAAGTTGGAAGCAAATCTAAAACCTGGCAATACTAAGGTTTGGCAAGGACATTCAATTAGGCTCCTAACAGATATTCTTTGTCCCCCTCTAGTCCGTGCTCCTGACAGCAGCTAGGGTGGTCCTTTGAAAACGTAAGCAAGTCATATCTCTTTCCTGCAAAAGGCCCTCAAGTTTTCTCAGATGTGGGGTGTGGATTAAATGTCCCCACTTCTTCAGCTTTCCCTATAGTCAAGTCCCTTGCCACGTGATCTTACAGTTCCTTCCACGCAAAGCAGTGTCTGTATGTGCACACCACGGCGTGGACGTGTGACTCGCTTTACCCAATGGGATGTGAGCAGACATAGGTCTTGAAATGGACAAGTGGGCTTGGGCGTGTCCTCAGTGTAAAAGGAGGGGGAGAGGCAGGAGAAAGAGACCTGGACCCAACACACAGCCTGGGGCCAAAGCAGGCTAGATCAGCTAACCTCAGGCGAACCGGCAGATACTTGAGCAGGAAACAAACGCTTATTGTGGCATACCACTGAGTTTTGAAGTGGTTTGTGGTAACAGCATTGTTGCAGCCATAGGTAAATAATGCTCCACCTTGCTCAGAATCCAATCAGCATCCTTGCCATTCCCCACCAGCTTTCTAGGACCACCGGCATGACCACTTCTCCTACCATCCTCCCCGGGCTCCCTCCCCTCAACCACAGCACCTGCTGTTTCTTCAAAGCCTCTTTCTGTGCTTTGCAAAGTATTTCATATCATTTGATCCACCTAACAGCCTGATGAAATTAGGAATAAAAATACCCTTATCCCACTTTGCAGATGTAAGAACTTCTGGTCCAAAGCTTGCAAAAGGCACTTCAACCAGTAACCTTTGTATTACCCTCATAGGGTTTTGTCTATTTTCCTTTTAGGATATTTTAATGGCAGTAAACAACTGTATCCTAAATGATGAATTTTTTTTTTAAATTGAGGTGGGGATGCACTCTGTCTCTACATACAAATCGGTGCAAGACAGGACAGAAAAAGAAATGGCAGGATGTCACTTGTAGAAGGTGGGGCAGAGTGAACCCTTCTCCAGCACTGCAGACCAAGAACTTAAACAATATATTTTCACAACTGTGCCAAGAAAAATCACATGAAGATTATTTGGATCAAGAATGTGAAGCATATGAACCCACCCAATTCCTAGTGGTTTTACTATTTGTTAAATTCTCAGTCCTACAATAACTTAGGTAAACGAGATGGCACATACATTAATTTATTGATGACACAGACTGAGTGCAGTGGTTCTGCACAAGATGGACGATTGAAAAAATGTGCCAAATTTAATAACCTGTAATTTATTGATCAAATATTGTTTGCATTGTCTGATGTCCTTCATCGGTCTTGGAGAATGATTTTAATGTAGTTGTACCATACAAATGTACCGAAATTTGTTGAATGAATTCCCTGAGGTTGAAAATATAGGTTGGTTCCAATCTTTCAATTTTATAAATAATTTTGCAACAAAAATCACATCCAAAGTTTGTATGTATCTCTGTTTCTTAGAATAAACTGCAAGAAATGTAATTACTGAAAAAGTAGAACAAATTGGTACAACCATTTAGCTGATCGTGCGATAGCTTTGGGGGGTCACCAGCATCTCCCCAACACTGTCTGACAGCGTATTTCTCCATATCTTTATAATACTAGATATTAATTATCAAACTTTTTAAACTTTGCCAGTCTGTTAGGCAAAAAAAGCTATCTTTAAGGTCAAAACTGTTTATATTCATTCTGTATTTATTTACAGTTTTCTCCTATAGACACTGAAAAAAAAACCCACTGAAAGTCTCATCCACTTAGCAAAGCTTCCATTCACTCACTGAAATTTGAGGACCTACTGTGTGTCAGGTACTAAGACGGGCACTGGCCACACAAAGATCAATAAAGATTTATTTACAATTTTCTCCTATAGACACTGAAAAAAAACCCACTGAAAGTCTCATCCACTTAGCAAAGCTTCCATTCACTCACTGAAATTTGAGGACCTACTGTGTGTCAGGTACTAAGACAGGCACTGGGCACACAAAGATCAATAAAGATTTATTTACAATTTTCTCCTATAGACACTGAAAAAAAAACCCACTGAAAGTCTCATCCACTTAGCAAAGCTTCCATTCACTCACTGAAATTTAAGGACCTACTATGTGTCAGGTACTAAGACAGGCACTGGGCACACAAAGATCAATAAAGATTTATTTACAATTTTCTCCTATAGACACTGAAAAAAAAAAAACCCACTGGAAGTCTCATCCACTTAGCAAAGCTTCCATTCACTCACTGAAATTTGAGGACCTACTGTGTGTCAGGTACTAAGACGGGCACTGGCCACACAAAGATCAATAAAGCCAGGCACTTGCCCTCAAGAAACCCACAGTGTAGGAGGACACAAACATCTGCACAGTGAATGACAATACAATTTAATAAGAGCATGATGGACCCTATGGTAGACATTTGTTGTCTACCACCCAAATCCTTTCTCTTGTCCTTACTGCAACAGTCCCACTCTTGAGTGCAAATTCTGATTTGCAATTCCACTCTTTCTCCCCTGGTCTTAGTGGAGCTGTGCTCCCAAGCAGGGTGAGAGGCAGGAATCCCAACTTTGAGTCAATCCTCACATCTCATTCCATTGGCCTTAGTGGTTGGGTCAGAGGGAACTCATGACCCTAAACCAATCGAATCGGACTTGAATTGCAGGACGTTTGAACAAAATGCTGGGACATGAACCTGGAGGATATAGCCCTGGGAGTTGCTGGCAGCCATGTGGCAGTCACGTGGAGAGGAGCCCTCCTGAGAATGTAACCATGTAGAGAAGACCAGGGAGAACCAAGTCCTTGTCACATTATTTCAATCATGGATCAAGCTGCACCTAAAATAATATTAGATCTACATTCTCGAAGAGTTCAGATTTTAAACAAGTCCTTTTTTGTCTTAGGTAAGCTTGGGTTGGGTTTCTGTTATTTTCAGTTGGAAAAATGCTGATTCATAAAAGAAAAGAATCTTAAATGATGGGAGGATAAGATCAAGACAACCCAAGCCAAGGAGACAGTGCATTAGGGGAACTGCTGGCTGGAAGGTGAAGTCTGAGATGCACAGACCCCTTCAGGATGTGACTCCACCTACTTTTCATGTCCTGTCTCTGTCCATTTCCTCCCTCAAATCTCCCAGCCTCACTGACACTCGGTCTTTATGAGATGCTGTATTTTTCTATTTCTAGGCTTTCGCTGATGCTATGTCCTCTGATGTAATGCCCTTTCCCTTGAGTCCTCTAGAAGGGATGTCAGCTCCTTGACAGAGGAGCCCCGAGGCTTCCTCGTATTGGATCTCTCCGGAGTTAAGACCGTTCTTTGTATCAACCTCTTTCTAACCCAGACTGCCGTTCTAACAGCATAACTAACACTGATAGAGCACAGACTGAATTCCAGCCCCTGTTCTAAGCACGTGATGTATTTAATACTACAAGGGAGCTGTTGTTCTTACCCCCAGTGTACAGCTGACAAAAATGAGAACAGAGAGATTAAGTCATTTGACCAAAGTAATACATCTAAAACCAGGATCTGAACCCAGGCAGTTGGGCTCCAAAGAAGAACTACTTGAAAAGCAATCTTCAGAATGAATAGGAATTCAATAGATGAAGAGAGAGAGAGAGACAAGGACTCCAGGTAGAGAGAACAGCATGTGCAAAGGCCCTGTGGCAAGAAAGCATATAGCAAAGAGAAGGGACTGAGAGGAGCCCAAAGTGGTGGGAGCTGAAGGGGAAGTGCAGAGAGAGAGTAGACTGTACAGGAGGTGGGGTGGGGGTAGGTCCTGCAGGGTCTGGGAGCCCTGTTACAACGTCTTCAAGGAAGCCTAAGTCAAATGTCCCCTTGAGGTGCTCTTACAGACCATAGGCCTGTCTTTCATGGATCCTAGTACACTAATAATTTTATCCTTGCGTAAGTATTTACTCGATTAGTGTATCTCCCTATGAACCAGTAAACCCCATGAAGGCCCCACTGCCTTGCCCGGTGTCTGAGGAGGTCCTCAGTAGATATCTGTAAAGCATGTGCATTCTGATACCCGCCCGCAAGGATTTTTAGAGCATCTGACACATAATGGGGTCCCAATGAGCAGGTGCTAAATTAATAAAATACAGTAGAAGGTAAGAAGGGAGAAGAGGACAGTTTGCTTTCGGGACCTTTGTGGTACTAAGTGCAGCTACCGTTCGCCTGTATACTTACCTCCCACTGATGGGCGGGTCTGCGAGGCAGCACAAACGGACGGACTGTGGGATTCGCATTGATGAGAACAGGGTCTTCAATCAGAGAAGCGTGGGGTGACACGGATACAGTGATGATGGCAGCCCGTGTGTGTTCAGAGGCGTTTTCCAGGAGAGGGCTGGCATTTTCAACGGTAAAATTTGGAAAAGCTAGAACATCTTAAAGAAAACACAGGATCTGACTTTTTTTAGTAAGGATTTTTGCAGTGCTTCCCGACGTCTTTCATATTTTAAAACCACAAAAGAAAAACATAACTAATACAAATCTTTTTTTTTTTTTTTATTAAAAGTCGTAAAAGCAGTGGAGTAGGCATGGTGGGATCAGCAAGAGCTGTGAAGGATCTGAGAATTTACTCTACTTCCAAGATAACGTGTCAACCTGCCACAGTTTTACAGATGCTGGAAGGAGACACGAGACTCCTGGGCCACAGACTGATGGTTAATTGAATGTGTCAGCTTGACTGGGCCACAAGGCGCCCAGACATTGGTCAAACATCATTCTGGATGTGTCTGTGAGGATGTATCCGAATGAGATTAACATTCAAATTAGGGCCCTTGAAATAGGGCGGAATGCTGTAGACGGGATTGTGAGCTCCCAAAGTTCGTATGTTGTAACTCCAGTGTGACCCCTGTCTGGAGATACGATCTTTAGGAAGTAATTAAGGTTAGTGAGGTCATAGCGGTGGGGCCCCTATCCAACAGGACCGTGCCCTTATCAGAAGACAAAGAGATCTCTCTTTCTCTCTCTTTTCCTGCCTTCCACTCCTTATTTCTGTGTCCCCCTACTGGCGTTTTCTGGGATCGCCTCCCAAATAAACTTACTTGCACTGGAACCCTTCTCTTGGGTTCCGCTTCCAGAGGAATCCAGACTAAGACCATAGGCTATAACCATTTTTCACTGTTTACAACAAAACACAAAGGATATTGCAGTGGCCATCCACAGAAAGGCGCAGAGGGGGCCACACAGAGGGGCCTGGGAGGATGCTGGGCACAGGGCTTACAACACATTTGAGAAACTCTCATCACACTCTCTGCTCCAGTTATCCTGACCCTCTTTCCGCTTCTCTTGACCATCTCTGGACAATCATATAAACTGTTTCTGAAATACTTTTTGCTTCCCCAAATTCTACCCATTCTTGAATTGCCTCTCAGTTATCACTTCCCTCAGGAAGCCTGCCCTGCCCTGCCCAGGTTGGATTAGCTACTCCTTCTCAGTGTTTCCACGTCACCTCATCGTGACATTGGACAAATTGTGTTATAATTTCCTTTCATTTATGTGACTTCTCAGGGAAACACAAACTTTATCTGCAAGGAATGTGTCTATTTTGGACACTAAATAAGAGTACCTGCTACGTGTTTGTTAAATGAATAATAAAAATATTAATGACCATTTATAGGACACTCTTGAACATGAATTATTTTCATTTAATTCTTACAACAGCTCTGGGGTACGGGGTAACATTATTATCACTTCCATGCTTCACATAAGAAAACTAAGTTACAGGAAGCATAACTGGACTAAAATTAATCAAGATTTGAACCCCAAACTTGACGGATCCAAATCACATATTCTGAAACAATGGAGATGAGTTCATGACTCTGAGTGAAGTTCTTTAGGGTGAAAATCAGGAAAGGCAAAAGTCCTGAGAAGTTCACATTTTGAGAAGACCCTCACCAAACCAGCAATATTTCTGGGTAGGAAGGAGAGGGACCACATCAGGAACGGACTATTGAATCAAGCCAACCTTGACTTACATCCCAGTTCTAACTCTTACTGGTCACAGGACCACTGGGGCAAGCAACTCAACTTCTCTGAAGCTGGAAGTCAGTTGCTGTTCATAAGAAGCCTCTTTGGCTGAACTAGGTCCTGGAGCAGATCACTAGATTTAAGAGATAAGTGACTTAGATTATTGACCACTATTTTAACAAAGATCTGCCATTCACTCTCATGGGAAATATAGGATTTCTTTTCACATCAACTCATTATAAGTTTATGAGACATGATGCAAGAAACGTGGGTAAGAATAGCTTCCTACATGACATTATTCCTTACAACTTCTATCTGATCCTCCAGTGCCAGGAACTTACTCAATGCTCGAGGTCACAAAAGTCATTATCCACCCTAATGGGCTGGCCTACTTTGACTCTGTTTTCCTGTCTTTCCTTCTTCCTCTCTTTTATTTGTTCTCTGCTGCCCTTGAATGTCAGCTGGGTCTTTTCTTTATGGTGAAGATTTTAGCTAAGATGGACTAAGGCTAGACTCGCAAAACCTCCTCTGGAACGAGCCAAGAACAAGACAGTGGCCCTAAATCCAGGTTCTGTTGCCTCTGCAATCTCAAATTAAAACTCTGTCCCAGGGGAGGGTATAGCCCAAGTGGTAGAGTGCCTGCTTAGCGTGCACAAGGTCCTGGGTTCAATCCCCAGGACCTCCTCTAAGAATAAATAAATAAATACATAAGTAAACCTAATCCACCTGCCCTGAGAAATATATAAATAAATAAAAAAGAATTTTTTAAAAAAAACAAATAAATAAACTTAATTACCTCCCTTCTCAAAAATAAATAAATAAAACCTTAAAAAAAAAATTCCGTTCCAATTTACTTGGCCAAGCAATTATTAAGTGCTAAGGAGGCAGGCCAGGTATGGTTGTATAATCATTTTTTGCAGTGAACAACAAAACTTAAAGCACCTTGCAATAGCCATTCGCAGTAAGAGAATATGTATGCAAATACACAATGATGAACAGGGCCGCCGGCTTCTCTCCCACCCCAGACACTCCCAGCCTAATAGGAGGTGTGCTGTATCCAGGAAGTGGAAGGAGGCAGTTTCAGTGCCCTGCCCACGTTCCTTTGTCCCTCCAGCTCTTAGCACTTCAGCGCCAGCAAGCCCAGCTTCCATCTGCCAGCACCTACCTGCACTTTTTCTGATGGCGCCCTCTAGCGGTGAACGTGAAGTCGTGGCGAATTAATAACGCTTTGTTTTTCTTTTCTTTTCCTTTTTGGTCTCCATTCAAGGAGACCTTCTTGACTCAGTTAGTTCATGAATCTGTTTCTAAACACGCTGACAAGTTTCTCTCCAGTCATAGATAGTTCACCAACCTCTTCTCCTGGAAGGACAAACTCTCTCCTGCTTCCCAGTATGTACTTCAGGTCCGAATACAGCCTTTCTGTTTCAGAAATGATCTGAAAACTTCTGAACCGTGAAATTTGTAAATGGGAAATTTTCATTTCTGCTTGTTGATTTGCCTCTGGAATAACATTCCAAAGTCTTACTCAGATTGTTTTCTCCATAGCTGAAATTTATACTCTCTTAGGAGTATATGTTTGTGCTGGGGTGGGAGAAAGATTGTGGTTATTCAGCCAAGTATGATGCCTGAGGGTTGTGATAGAATAATGTGCCTGCCCCGGAGATGTCCACTTCCTCATCCCGAGAACCTCTGAGTAAGTTCTGTTACGTGGCAGAAGGGACCTTGAGATGGGAAGGTGATCCTGGGTGATTTGGATGAGAACTTTTTTGGTTTTAAGGAAGGCACCCATCATCTATTCTTAGAATATTAAACATATTTGGCATGACTTTTGTTGGCAATTGATAATAGTTTGGCTTTACCAGTTGTAGAGGTAACTGATTCTAACGCAAACGGCCAAACTCATTAATTGAGTTATTTTATGAAATCAAGTCAGGCAAGAGTGAGGGGGGAGAAAAAAATCACTTACACCAATGTCTTGGTATTATGCATTCAAAATTTGGATAATTAATTTTTAAATTCTTAGGTCTGATTTTTTTTTAGTTGAATGTAATACATACTTATTTTTTAAAGTTAAACAACATAAAGTATATAAAGTGAAAAATTTTTAATCTCCTACTTATTCCTCCCCACTTCTGCTATTTCTACCACCACTTCCACTCCCAAGCTCCAACAATCGTCCCTGTTCAATCTTTGGTATTAAAAAAAAAAATTTCTGTATATGTTTTTCTAGAATTTTCTATACCTGTTTGCATGTGAATATAGTTGTTGTTTCTTTAAGAATCTTCTTGTGTTCATAGTTTGAGGACATTCTGCCTCCACTTCATAGTACACTGTGAATTATCTTTTTACTTGCACATCAGAACACACAGACTTGTCTCCTTTTAAAGGCTCCAATGTCCATAGTATGTCTGCAGGACCATTTATTTATTCTTCTATTGATGGACATTTTTGCTGCCTCTAATTTTTGCAATTACAAATAAACCTATATAAATACTGGTAGCTACTGCCAAACTGCCCTCTAAAAAACTTGCACCAATTCCTACTTAATCAATTGCACCTGAGAGGACATTTGAATTGACATGTAGACTGTCCAGGGCGGCACAGCCCAGAGCATCAGACAACTTCTAAAGAGTTAAAGTTACTAAAGAGGGTAAAAGCAACCCAAATGATTATTTCAAAGCTATATAATATGAGTCTAAAGTTACAGATACCAACCTGGGGCAGCAACCAACACAATAAACAAATGAAGAAAGGACATCTTTTCTTGAAAAGCTTCTTGCCACTTCAGAGGCACTTGGCTCCAGTTCGCACCTTCACCGACCGCTAGGGAGTGGCACCCTCTTGGTAAGGAGTCCTGGGGTGAAACATTCTGTCTCTAGGCATCCAGTATTCACTTCCTCATGACACAATTCTTGCTAAGTGATCTGTAAAGTGACACCTTCTCTCAAATGGGCAAAAGATCCAGTAAAGAGATTGACTTGAACAACGAGAGAAAGTCCCTGATGCATATTCCCCTACGTGTGAAGGCCCCCTGGCAAATCTGGGGTGGCCAGAATTAGTGGGGACTCTTCAGCTTGCTAGATTCATTCATTTGCAAAAGGATTCAATTTTAAAATGACTCCAGGTCACTAAGACACAGTGTCCTGCCCTGTTCTATGTGTTTATCACTCCCGGATTTGGAATAAGACCCAGAATCTCTGCTTACAATGTTTTCAAAGAACTTACACATTGCTAGGTGAGGTTACTATGAAACCAGATCGAGATAAGAGGCAAAGACTATTTAATCATTGGCCCAAAGCCAAGAGAATAGAAGTTAATGCACTTAACTTAAACTTGGAATGCGGGTGGAGGTAGGGAAAATCAGCTTTGGGACCACTGATGGGACCGGCCTGGCTGGTTGAATGGAGAGTTTACCGAAAAAGATCTCTGGGGCCAGCAAACAGGTAATCCGGAGGCTAAATGTGAACTGCAGGCCACCTTTTTAAATGCATGAAGAGTCTTAACACTTTGAAGTTCAATAGCATTTGATTGGTCCAGCACTCTACAGTTTACCACAGATCCCGCCCCTCCCTGTGACACCCCCCCCCGCAGGGACTCACATTTACCTGCCTGGCTCAGCAAGCGATCTTGTTTGCAATCTCTGGCTTAGCAGTTCCCATCAGTTGCTCTCTCAATAGGAGTCAACTGTTGTTATGGTTACCTAAATAGGATTATGTGATCTCAGAGGTGTTCAATAGAAGGGTAACGTTTAAGAACAAGGGAGATTGTGTTTTGACCAGACTTTGCCCTGCTCTGGCTTTTTCAAGGGACATTTACAAGTATCCAGGATGTGACTCCAAGCGTATCTCGAGAAGGATGGTTGAAAAGATAAGTAGACTTACGGGGGACTCTTGAATCAACACACTTCTCTCGAGCTGAGCTCCGTTACCCTCTTTAGTAAAACCACTCCAATCTCAGGCTTGACCTACTGCAGCAAGCTGACTTCCCAGTCTCGGATCCCCCTTTCTCTACTCACCACCCCCCACACCCAGTTCATTTCAGTCTTCAACCTCCTAAATATTCCCCGAATCTGGACTCCGAACCTGGTGGAGTCCATCTCCATCCTGGATCAACTGCCCTTTCAACATCCACACTTCTTTCTCTCCAACGCGTGTTCCAAGCAGCACACAGCAATCTTTTTTTTAAAAACCCACCAACATCACGTTGCCTGCCTTTGTCACCTACGTTCCCACTACAGTGGTCTCCTTCCTGCCCTCAAATGTGACCAAGATCCCACCCGTCTCTGGATCTTGGCTCTAGTAGTGGTCTGTCTTCGGAATACTTTGCTTTGGAACACAGCTCTTACTGTAGTTCTTGTGTGTTTTTTCAACGTGAAATGCCTCCCCTCCCAGGTCACATCTTGGAGAAGTCTTTCTTGGTCGCTCTGGCAGAAGCACCCACGTCCATTCACTCTCTACACTATTTTCCTAGTTTCCCATGGCATTCCTCGTCGGTCGGTGCCTGAAACGCTTTATAGATTTAATCCCCAGGTTGGCATCCGTGTCCTCCACTAGAGTGTAAATCCCAGGCAGGGATTCCAGCTGTTTTCATCAACGAGGGATCCTCCTTGCCCAGAATAAATATGTATTGACTGGCTCCTTCAAAACCCTTATCAAATTCATAGTGACAGAAAAGTAGAATGGTGGCTGTCAGAGGCTGGGGGCGAAGGCAGAGGAAGGAATGCGGAATTATTACTTAGTGGGAACAGAGTTTCAGTTTTGCAAGATAAAAAATAGTTCTAGAGATGGATGGTGGTGAACATATTTCATGCCACTGGAGTGTACACCTAGAAGTGGTTAAGGTGGTAAATCTTACAAGACATCTATTATACCCCGATGTTTAAAAATTTTGATGGTAAAGGAAACCCTTAAAAACTTACCACTACTCTGAAGATGAAGACCAAAATCTTTCGTTTGTTCTATAGGATCCAGCAGGCGTGGCCCCGTCTGTCTCTCCCATCTCTTAGCTCCCTTGACTATCCTGCACAGTTTCAAAGCCATCAGACTCCCTCCACCTCAAGCCTTTGGCACCTGCTGATTTGATCTGCCTGGAGCAGGCAGGTCTTCACAGAACTGACTCTTTTATCTTGTTGATAAAAATCCTGTCTCTGTGAATTCTCACAGGCAGCCCTGCCCTCCCTGACTCCTCGTGGAAAATTGACCCTCCCCCTCCGTCACTCCGTCCTGTCCTCCTCTTTTATTTTATTCATGGGTCTTACCACCAGCCGAAGCTACTTTATTTGCTTTCTTGTTGCTTGGCAGTTCCTCCCACAGCATTTTAAGCAATACTAGTTCACAGGTCTCGTGTGTGATGTTCCCTGCAGTATCTGGGGTGTCAAAAGTAGCACCAGTACCCACCAGGCCCTCAGATAATCGTCAGGTAACTGAGTGAACCAAGCATCCCCGGAAGGAAGCAGTTACTTTTCTTAATTTAAAGATAAGAAAATGCAATGAGATGACACCCGCCCCCCAAAAAATAAAGATAAGAAAATGCAGGTTCAGAGAGGCTGTGTCCCCTGCCCAAGGACCCTTAGCTTGTAAGGGGCAGGGCTACAACTGAAAAACAGATCTGGCTCAGAATCCATGTCTGTCTGCCCTCCTCCCTGTTCGATGCTCTCAGGTTCCATCTTCTGCTTCAGAACTCCTCGCAGAACCCATGCCTCTTGTCACAGAAGCCAAAGGGGCAAATGTTTCAGCCTGTTACACACACAGATCACACACATACACGCTTGCACACCCAGACATGTGCAAACACAAATAGAAACCAACTCTATTTCCTAATGTAACATTAGCCCCATTCATGCAAGTATTTGACAAGATGCAACCGAATTAAGACAGTTACTCCAATAATCGATTGAAAGGAATTGGTCCGTGGCCATTTTAAGCTCTTTTCCCCAGGACTGGAACATAAAAGATTCTCACCGCTCAAAGGTGTGGTCTGTGGACCAGAAGCATCAGTATCACCTGGGAGTTTGTTAGAAAGGCAAATTATTGGATCCCACCCCAGACAGGCATGGGAACCTGCATTTTAGTAAGATCCCCGGGTACTCTGTGCGCACAGGAAAGTTGGAGAAGCAAGCTCCAGATTACTGATGAGTACAAACACAGAAAACAGAGCAATTCTTGCATCTCCCAACACTTTTCTAGAGTTTTCCTTCTTAGCTTCTAGGTAGCTCAGGCTGGAAATCTCAAAAGCTCCAGGGAGGTTTGGGAATAAAGCCTAGTGTCTGCTGCCACCTTGTGGTGAGAATTTCAGAATTTGCTCTTCAGGAAATAAACTGGGAAATGTTGGTTGGGAGGGAGGGGTAGACCAGGCATCGAGCATTTACAGCCGTGTGTTTTGAGAGACCCCTACAAAATACCAGATATAATAAAACAGCCTTTTTTGGGGGGGTGTACTATGAGAGGCCAAATAACAAGTGGACAGAGAAAAGTATTCACCCGCTCTAGCTGAGAGATGTAACAAAAGCTGCGATCGTTGGGATTCAGACTGTTTATTTCCATCTTTGGAATTCAAACATGCACATCTGAATGTGATCCCGTTGGTGTGCGATTATTTTATTACACCCCAAAGGGAGTGATTAGACAGTCGGGTCACCTGTCGCCCATTTGCCCGGCCCAGGAGTCCACAGCGGGGAAGGGAATTTCCCATCCCTCTGCCATGTGCATCATTGGTGACCTCTGCAAAGTGGTAAACAGGGCCGGTCCCCACCAGTGATGTCCCTAACACCTGGAAGGGAATAAGGAAGCAATTCCAAAAATCTCCTATGTACCTTACCCCAAGCAGCCCAGAAGTTCAAGGTGCCTCAGTCACTGGGTGGTTTTCATCTTGAAGTTTGTGAGCTCAAAAGCGAGCGACATCCAAAACGGCTGTCACAGATAAAGCTGATAGCAATGGACCGCCCTCAACCGTCTGCACCGGAGCCCTTTCAGGCGGCTTCTGGGAGAGTCAGCCAGCACAGAAAAGTTCAGCAACCCAGGAAGAAAAACGGCTCATTCAAAAGGAAGGGGATTGAAAGGTAGGGAACGGGGAGTCATTTTCTTCTCTGTTGAGTGAGATTCCTTGGCTGTTGCGTTAAACAATATTGCTTGTGATGACTGGAAAGCGTGGCATCTGGTTTCCACGCGCTGCATTTGGAAGCGGAGGCTCTGTATGGACTAGAGGGGGAGGCGACAGCATTTACACGCTGGGTCGGGAAGCCTCGTTCAATGGAAACCGAGTTTTGTGATTAGAAAAGTCTTCATCGTGATGGGGAATGCCTTTCCTTTCTACCTGAACTTGAGTTTTAATGTCACATGTGACACTAAAAGAAGTAGATACTGAGTGGATACTTCAGTCTCATGGTCTTACACAGCACAGGTCCCGTGCAAATACTATTACTTTGAAAATTCAATAGTGCGTTTTCCTGAGTGAATCCATAATCGTTCCTCTTTCTATTCCTTTTTCCAGCAATTGTGGCTGCTGAAATAGGTACTAATTGTAGTTCATCCATGTGCACGCTCGTTAAAGTAACCTGAAAACCATCTTATACCTGACATTTCTTGCCAATGGCAAGACCATAAAAACGAGCGTGAAATTCTCCAAACATGGTACGTTTTAATTTGGAAAGTCAGATGATTTCTTTTCCAATTTCTTCTGACATCTTTCTTACCAGGTTCATGAGCAGTAGCTCGGATATGTAGAAATGAGGTGTTTTCCTGAGGCCTGACACATCAAAGACCAAACTTCTGAACTTCCATGGGCAAAATGAAATTTCGCAGAGTTTTCCACTTCCAGTGAGAAACAGGGGTTAAAAGGAGAACCAGTACAACCAAATAAATGAAGCAAATAAACTCACCACCAGCCAAGATACTTAGAAATAGAACTGTTGCCATTTTTGTTAGGAAAAGAATCCTTTCTTTCCAAAGTTTCTCAGCCCTGGAGCAAAATCACCTTTGTTAATTTAGTTGTAAATAGAGTGGGAAGGAGGGAGGGTGGATGGAGTGGGAGATGGGGTCGAGAGATTCAGAAACTACTCGGAGCTGGGCTTTGTACCTTACGGTTTGCGTGGATGGGCTCGGGAGTTCCTGCACCTCCGGAACTGCATTCATGTGTGTGTGTGTGTGTGTGTGTGTGTGTGTGTGTGTGTGTGTGTGTATGGTAGTAGAAATTGATGGCTTTATTAACATATTCTCAGAGAGGTCCATGGGAGATTAATCTTAGCCTGTAAATGATCTTTGGGCAAATTATACAAAGGCACCCCTTCCTTGGGACACTTCACTGCCCTCTGCTAGAAAGTTAACTACAGCTAACTGCCCAACTATAATGACTGTGAGCAGCACCCCCTCGAGATTGTGGGTGTGTCACTGGCAGAACTCTGTGTCCTTGGCCCCAAAAGGGAGGCTGCTAGCCCGCGAGGTCTCCCCTCTTTTGATCTCTACCTTGTGCTCCCTCCTTGCCTTTAAAATTTCTCCCACCCAGATCTGATCCACACAGTTGAAGAAAAAGAAAAAAAGCTATCACTTATTGAATGTCTTATCAGATTCTAAGCATATAAATTATGTCCATTTATTTGCACATGTCTGAGAATAGCACACCTATTTTCAAATGAGAAAACCGAAGCTTACGGATGTGAAATAACATACCCAAGGTCACACAACTAGAAAGTGTGGTGCTGGGTCGAACCAAAACCATTGAACTCCAGCGCCTGGGCTGAACGACGTCTCATGAATAATGACAGAGAAGCTGAATGATTTGGGCTCATCTGAAAACAATGTTTTCTGGGAGGATGGTATATGTGCTGCTGGTGCGACTTGAGATATTTTAAGTAATGTATGGAGAATATTTTTAATAGTTACGAATTATTTATAGCCACGTGATTAATATAGATTACATGCATTCAAATATAGCATAACATAATATAAAACTTGGGATTTAACCTAGAGAAATGAAGATTTGTATTCACACAAAAACATGTGCACATATGTTTATAGCAACTTTATTCATAATAGTCCCAAATTGGAAACTACCCAAATGTCTTCCAGTGAGTGAATGGTTAGACAAAGTATGGTATATCCACATCATGGCATATTACTCAGCAATAAAGAAGAAGAGATTATTGATAAACACAACAACCTGGGTGAATCTCCACAATATTAAGCTGAGTGAAAAAAGTAAATCCCAGAAGATTATACAATTGATACCTGAACAAAGCAGGAAGTGGGTGTTAGGGATGCCAGCCCTCTGCGCCATCAAAAATCCTTTTATCACTTAGAGCAGCCCTCTGTATCTGTGGTTCCTCGGTATCCAAGGTTCCATACCCACAGATTCAACCAACCTTGGATCATGTAATACTGTAGTATTTACTATTGAAAAAAATTTGCATGTACGTACAACTGCACAGTCCAAACCCATCTTCCAGGGTCAACTGTATACTGGATGATTTTATTGCTATTACCTGTTGAAAGGACATAAATTAGACACATGGAGGCCAGCTTAGTGGTTGCGAGGGGTGAAGGAAAAGGTGGGGGTGAGTGGAAAGTGGGTGGGGCTATAAAACGCAAAGGCTTCTGGTACTGATGGATCGTGACCTTATCAATGTGAATATCCTGGTTGTGATCATGTGGTCTAGTTTCACAGGATGTCACCATGGCGGGAAACTAGGTACAGAGAACACAGAGAATCTCTGTGTATTATGTCTTAAACCTGTGTGTTAAACTATAATTGTCTTGAAATAAAAAGCCTACTTTTTAAAAAATATCCATGGGATTTCATAGATATTATTGCTTTGGATGAAACCAACAAAAAAACACAGGTAGTTGGGGAAGAATATTAGGTAAATAAGGGTTTCATGGAATGGGTCACGTTCACTGTAGCACAAAGGATAGCAACACAGACTTTGGGGTCAGGTTGCCTGGGCATAAGTTATTTAATCTTTCCAAGCTTTAATTTCCTCATTTGTAAAGTGGAGACGACAGTGGGAGGGTTAAGTTAACGTAACACACACGAAAGAACTTAGGTGAGTGTTAAGCACACAGAAGTCTATTAAGAGATGTTATCTATACTTATTACTAAAATATGCAAAAATGATGAAGATGGTGTATGGCTATTTGGAACTGTGGAAATATGCACTTAGCATTATTCTCTCTAAATGAGTATTCTATGTAAATTACGCAGCATTTATAGGACCTTGGAGACTGAATTCTTTACTGACTGCCCTTGCAGGTTTCTCTCAGCTCTGTTACCGTAGCCTTGGAACCACCAAACCCAGCAGAAACAACCTCAAACCATTATTGAAGTCAGATTGCCAATTTGCCAGTGTGACATAATACATTGTAACAGTCACAAACCGAGATTAAAATCTGCATTCTATACTCGGTCAATCACATGAATCTTTCTATGTCTCAGTTTACTTATCAGTAAAATGAAGACTGTAATAGAACCTACCTGCTATGAGGACTGAATGAGATAGTGACCAGAATGAACCTCTACAGTTTGGTGACAAAGCACCAAGTAGTTGCTTTGGCTTAATTTTCCTGTGATTTGATTCTTGGTCTTCAGTTTCTTTTCTTTTCTTCTTCTTTTTTTTTGGAAGTGTATAATTTGTTCACATTTACAGTTTGGATTTTAATGGTTTAAGTGATTCATTTTTAACTTTTCAATTTCCTTGACACAAATTTATTTTTTCACTTTGTTCAGATGGCATAAAGCTGTGTCTACCAACTTAGTAAAACAAAATGTGTTGGTCCCCAAAGAGGAATCATCCAGTGACTGTGACCTGGAATTTCAGGAAAGCCAGCAAAATCAGAAAAAAAATTTGGTGAAGAAAGTGAAGACTGTTTTGGGGAGAATGCTGTCATACAAGTCCAGAAGCAAGCCACGTGTCAGCAGAGAGGGCTCCGCTAACCATAAGGAAACCCTCCTGTCAAACACGCAGAGCCTTCTTCCTAGACTCGTCAAGGAGCTGCCCTCGCCCAAGTTGTTCACAAAACCAAGAATGAAAAAGCTCTCACAGAATGGTAATCATGGGCCATACGCGGTGAAGTGTCAAGGCTGGGAGGAATAATGAAATTAGGATGGGTTTCCTTGCTACCCAAAGCATGGCATCTCCTGGGGGCTTGCCTGAAATGCAGAACCTCAGGCCCCACCCAGGTCTCCTGAGTCAGAATCTGCCTTTTAGAAAGATCCCTCCCCAGGAGATGCAAATATATGTGCATTTTGAAAAGCTCTTAATCGGATCTCTTTGAGGTCCCTGCCAGTCTAATTAATCAATGGTCTAATCAGTCTAAAGCCATTTTTAATTTATATATAGATGCAAGCATAGGCAGATGTCTGGGTACATGCATATATAAAATACACATTTATTAGGAAGTCAAATCAAAGTGGGATTTCTTTTTTGTTTTGTTTCTGGAGAAAGTAGTGAGGCAGACTTTCAAATGGCTACTTCCAGCAGAGGAAGGTATGGTGAGAATTCTGTTTTAAAAAATATATGATTGGTAAGGCATAAAGGAAGATTTATTTTATTGTGTCTGCTTCCCATATGCTTTGCGAAGAGTCACTGTTTGAACTGTGAACTTTATCTTTTTTTGCAAAGTAGTAATGCTGGTTTTGGGGGGAGGGTTGTCCTTTGACTAATAATATCACTACTATTTGCATTTTCCTCTGTAGCTTTTTAAAAGTAATAGACTTTATTTTTTTTTTAGAGCCGTTTTACATTTACAGGAAAAATTGAGCAGAGAATACAGATTTAGTTCCCATATACCCACTCTCCTTACCCTTCCCTCACCGCTTCCTCCATTATTAACATCTTGCCTTAGTACAAAACATCTGTTTTAAATTGATGAGCCAATATGAATATATTATTAACTGAAGTCCATAGTTTATATTATGGCTCACTTTTTGCCCTGCACAGATCTATGGGTTTGAAAACCTCACCGTGTCATGTGTCTATCATGATGCTGTCCTATGGAACATAAATTCACTGCCATAAATACCCTGTGTAGATTTTTAATGCCCTTTATAGAACAGCACCGAGAAAAACACAGAGTCCTTATCCATAGGTAAGGACATTCACACATAACCTCAAATTTCACATGGTCACAAGGCTGCCAACCCAGTGGATCCTTTTTCCAGAAAACAAAAACAAAAACAAAAACAAAACCCGCAAAAATGGATGGCTTCCAGCTGACCGACTGCCCTTTCAAACAAACTCTCTCTTCTGGAAAAAGCAGTCACTAATATAACCATCCAAGCATCTAGCAATTACCTGGTATGGACTGACCTGCCTATTTCTGTTGAAAAATGACAAACAGGACATGCTTCTATACCGGTGGGGCTGGAGTTGAGGAGTCCAGCAGAAAACAGAGGATCAAAATCCTCCTCATTCCACACATTGGTTTCTTTTCTTCTTCGTTGGTAAAGAACAAATCTCTACACTAAGATTTCTCCAGAAAATGTACCCATCCCTCCAGACTGCAGCGCAAACAGTATGACCCGGTCTCAGCTGTGGCCAAAAGACAGTTGCTCATCCCTGTTGACCCTCGTTACACTTTTTAACGAATATTTGCTAAATACTTACTATGTGCCAGCCACATAGTTAGGGATAGAGCGTGTTCAAGTCCCAATATCAAGGGAACACTGGGTGTAATTAAGAAATGGAAGCAATCCAGCCAGGGAGAGGCCGGTGAATAAGGTGTTAAGAGTGTTTGTAAGCCATGTTAAGAATTTTTAACTTTCCTTGAGGGTGATAATACTTTCAAGCTGGGGCTTTATATAATCTGATTTGCTTTTGTAAAATGTAGCTCAGGCTGCAGAGTGGAGACTGGATTGGAGGAAGGCAGGAGCAGATGAAGGAGGAACAACGAGCAGGCTCTAGCATCCATTCAGGCAAGGGATGCTGTTAGCTTGGGCCAGTCGTAGCAGTGGGGTGCCAAGATCAAGGGAGAAATGTTCCTGGGGAGAAGATGGGAGATTTGGGGAAGAGCTGGGCAGTGGAGGGCAAGGCAGAGCGCAGAGTCCCTGGGCTGAGTGTCTGCTTTGAAGGTGGAGCCACCACTCACTGAGACTGGGAGCCATTATCAATGGACCTTAAGCAGGACAAGTTGATCTTAGGTGCTAATCATAGCATGAAGACACTGAAGCACAGAATGAGCTGCAAACGCTCTTTTCCCATTGCTGCTGTTGGTCCCTTTGACTACATCAAGAGAAAAGTCTCATTTCCTGCCCTTTTCTAGTTTAATAAAAAAATAAAAGAGAGAGTAACTTGAGTAACCTGAGGTTTAGTGCCTTCTGTAGGCAATAACATGGTTTTGTTTTTACCATACTAATCTCAGTGCCCATTTATGATACTGGTTTTCAATTTGTGATAGTGTTTTAAGTTTCCTTTATAAGTACATTTATTGTGTTAAGAATTGAATTGATAGAAATATGAAGGACTCCTGGGTTCATTCGGCTCCTGGAATATGGGAAGAACTATTAAAATGGTATGTGAATGACTGAGCCTTGAACCACTTTGCTACAGAGTAGACTTTAAACTTGGCTTTGATCAACAATAAATGCTCAAGGGATTGTCTTACGCATCAGAGGGTGACTTTTTCTAATGCCACAAGAGTTACGGGGAAAAGCAGCAGAGGGCAAAACTGAAGTCTCAAAGGCAGGTAAGCCATCTTGTCAAGAGGGGTTAGTGCCTAAGAAAAAGCAAGTGTTGAGGGGAAAGTGGAAGATTCAGAAAAGCAAGTCCATGTTTTAATTATTAACCCCAAAGAGAAAAGCAACTGAGCAGCATGTGACGGTTTCTAACAGGGAACACGTGTTTATAATTGCGATCCTTCAAAATCTTTTCTCCCCCTCCTCCCTCTAAGCAACTCTACAACTGGATGTTGTAGAGGCAGAGACAGAGGAGATAACCCAAGGAAATACACTCCTCCAGGCCAGGAGAACCACCAAGCGATTGTCTGTGACATCCCTTCCTTCAGGGCTGCAAAAGGTAAAATGCTAAAAACAATCTCGCCTCTAAAACTTACCTGTAAGTCAGGGCTTAGGGATGTTGTAAAAACCAAGCTCTCCCCCACCGCGCGTCCCTCATCACAAAGCCTTTAAATCTGCTACCTGTGTCTCCACTCCAAGAATTTAGGGCACAGAATGTGGGCTTTCTGGGTCTGATTCCTCTGCTTCTGAGCTCAAACTGTTCAGCTTCTGCTACTGTCAGGGCAGCGGTGGAGTTTGGAGCTTTATATTGATTTTTGTCAACTGTTCAAATACCAAGTTAATATATTAGCATCTGACCTCTCATGCATGCCGTGTGGAGAGGAATTCTCTGGACCAGCCCAGCGGAATTTCTGTGACGATGCAAGTGTGCATTTGTCCAATATAGTAGCCATTAGTACATGTGGCTTTGAAGACTTTGCAGTGTGACCTGTGCAGCCGAGGAGCTGAATGTCACTTAAACTGAAATTAATATAAATACCAAACCAGATAAACTGTACTTCTCTGTGGGTATAAAAATTGGAGCCTAAGCTGCCCAGATGATTTTTTTTTAAACGGAACCCTGAAATATCATTAATTTAAATATAATAAGCATCTACTTAAGGCTGTGTTCCAAGCCCTGTTCTAAGTACTTTAAAAATATCGACTCAGATCGTCCTTAGAACAGCCCTACAAGGTAGACAGCAACAGGATACTACAATACATAGGATATTATTTTTAGGGCTGGCAATAAGAGGTTAAGTAATTTGCCCAGGTAATTGGAAGCACCAGGGCTTCAAACCCAAGGAAGACCTGCTCTGGAGTGTTTACTCCTAATTACAATGCCAGGTTCTAATTTGTACTATCCAATATGGCAGCCAGTAGCCACGTGTGACTATTTATGTTAATTAAAATGAAGTGAAATTAAAAGTCCATTCCCTTGGCTGCACTAGCTACATTCGAGTGCTCAGTAAACACATATGGCTAGCGGATGCTGAATTGGACAGCCAGGGTAAAGATCGTTTCCATTTTGGGTACTGGAGAGCCTCGCTGCCAGAGTGTACCAATACTAGTTTTGAATTTTGTCTCCTGTGTGCTAGGTTTGTATTTATTGTATTCCTATCATGTGCTGGGCAATTGCTAGGTTTGGGAGCTATAAAGGCGAGCTGGTGAGCACGGTCCTGTTTCTGTGGGACTTATCGTTGGATACAGGAGATAGACAAGAAGCTAACAGCAATTGCACTGTTAGCTCTCAGAATGTTCTCAAAATATATACTTGAATTAATTGCCCACATTTAAAAATTAGAGTAATGCAAATAAAATATCTACGTTCAGTCTTCTTTGGAAAAACAGGAGGATTTGGAAACATTAGGCCCACAATTCCTCTGGCAACAGCAGGGGCTGCACAGAGGCTGCCCTCTTGGCAGGAGCCACGTTCTCTCCAGTACACACCAGCCCCAACTGAGTCTGTTTGACAAAACCTGCCTGACCCTTCTAGACATTTGACTTTTTAATAATGGTATTCAGCAAACACAGAAATAGCTTAAGTAATTACCAAATGTGCTTAGTGCTTAGTAGAAAAAAAGCACTGGGTTTTATGAGAGAGAAAAATGAGGAGGCCCACTCTGGATGGATTGTGGGAGGGGGCGGGTTCTGCAAGGGACATTTGGACCTGGGCAAGCTGGCAGGGCAGAGCGGTGGTTCGGCAGACTTATTTGTAAACTCGGGCAAAGGGCAAGACCCAGGTGTGTTCCCTCATTCTTCTTTGTGTAGGTCTCGCTATAGTCCCAACGCTAATCACTAAGCACAAGGGGAAGAAAGAGTCAACCCCTTAAGACTTCAGGGCATGTTCGCCAGGAGCCATGACCTAGGAATGATTTCCAATAGCACAGGTACTTGTAACCAGCAAGCCAAGGACGACTGAAGAGTGTCAGGCATGCGGCGAAAAGAACCCAGAGCTTTCTTTTTATGTTTGGAGACAGACGCGTCTTCCATGAAAATAAGGAAACCTGCAGAAAAGAGACCAAATTAACAACTGGATCCAGTGATAATGAGCTTTCTGGGGCTCTGGTCTACAACATCGCCACACTCTCACTGTGCTCAGCGGCTGCAGAGGCAATTTCCTCTTCTTTCCCCTTACGAATGACCTGCTTTTTTCCTGACACCGTGTATTCTCTCAGAACCAGACCATCTCATTTCTCTGCACCCTATAGATCTCTTCAAAGAGAGCTCTGGGCACAAAGGAGATACATGGGGCGTGGAGAATAATATGAATACTGTCTCCAACCCAATGTTGCTGTGTGGCAAATGTTCAGTTTGTAAGAGAATGTCCCAAGGGTGAGCATCCTTATTGAAGCATCATCACAGAAGTAATGTCCGCGCTTCCTAATCTGATATAATTTTGCATGATTATGACAGGTTCCGTATTCATCAAAAAAGAAGCCACACTTTCCAGCACTTAAGAGAAAGAAACATGGCATGGGAAACATCCTCCGAAAATCGGATTTGACAGTAGGAAAGCTTCAAATGCAGGTAGTGGACAAAGGCTTTTGACTTTTGTGCTTCAAAAGCATCAGAGGGCCAGGCTTAACTGGATGCACAGCCCCGCCAGGCAGCATGGGTGTGGGATGAAACTAGTGATTAGCGTCAAGAAACCACGTTAGTGGGGGGCCTCGTGAGAGTGGCTACAGGATTGCTGAGGGCGTCAAGGATGATGCTGTGTGTCTAATAAATATTAAGGGAATTCATTTAAAATGAAGGCATGCACATGGGCTTTTTTGAGAAGAAACGAGACTGTCTTTACCACTGGGTGGTAAATGTATGTCTTCAAGCTCTGTTTGCTAAGACTTGAATTAGAATAATACGTTGGGACCTGCAAAACGTCCACCAAGTCCTGAACTCACCCCTCAGGAAAAACAGCTCTCCCTGGGGCTTAGACAAGGCTTTGTAACACCTGGCTTTGTTTCTTCCTAACTGTCTGTCGTAGGTGGATGACCTCATAGAAACAGTGACAGATAAATCTATGAAGTTATTGGCCCAAAGATATGCCGAGCTTCAACAGTGTGAGTTTCTAGGGGATGAAATTCTTCAGTCTTCTAAGCAGTTTCAGAGGATATCCAAGAGAACCATGAGGAAGTATAAACTGAAAAACGTGTGCTTCCCATGTACCTGCTGCTGCTACTGATTTTGTCCCTGATTGCATAAATGTTACCTTCATATCTTATCTTTCAGTACATAATCCTGAAAAAAATTTCTCTTCATCAATGGTGGGGGAGGGAGGGAGGTTAAAAATATTCTGCCCAACAGCCCTTAAAGTAAGACCCTTTTTGAAAAATTGATTTTTTACTTCTGAGTCAGTATAGGCAAATTTTTGCTTCATAATTTTTTACTAATTATGAAAAATAGAAACATTTATCAGAGCGTAGCAATTCTGCAAGGAAATTCCTGCCACGATTTGCCAGATGAAGTAAGAGGAAGCACTTAAAGGTGTTAGGACACTTTTGATATGACTATTATGGAGCTAATTGTAAACCTTCATTTTTGAAGATTTCTTATTAAAATTATAAAAATATAACATCATTAAGGTATGATTCATGCAAAGTGTCATGTTTCTGAACTAAAAGAAATGGATAAGGATGTAAACTAACAAGTATTAGATATGTAATTCAATACTTGAGACAATTATAAGTAATTCAGCCTTAGTTTAATTTTTTAAAAAGATCATGAAATCCGTTCTGCAAGACTCTTGAAAACGATTCCTAAAGAACAAAACAATAGAGAGAAAACATTTCAAGGAAACATGGAACAACCATATTGCTCATGTACTAAGGACAGAGCTCTAGAAACGAATGCAGATTGATTTACTTCGCATCTTGTAATTACCTCCTACGCCAGTGATTCTTAATATCAGGAGACCTGTCCCACGAGCATACCCCACAGACACTTTGTACATAATTTCACAAGATCACAGCCCTCCTGAGAGCCTATTTGTGGACTCCATTTTCAAAAGTTTTTACAATTTCCAGAAATTGACTCATTTTCTCCCGTACATCCTGGAAATGCTGCTTTCTCACTATCTTCCGCTTATTTTGTGAGCAAATCAGTGCTACCAGTTAAAAACTACCTACAATTTCAAGGAGCACAAACATACCTGGCTCGAAAACATTTTACTAAACATTTTTAGACATTGCTTCCTACTTCTTAAGAATAAAAAGAAGACATGTCAATAAAAAACAAAATCTATAATGAAGTCATTCTTCCTTTGTGTGAAGAAATAGGAATGAAGGGTGCATTAATAGTTAAAAGGAAAGCAGTTCACCGCCAAAACTTCAACTATCTCAAGAACACAACACATTCCGAACACACTAGGGTCAGGCTGCTGCTCCAGGACTCCTGGGACTGGTCTGTTGTCTTGGGAACCGGCGGTCTATGGTTTAGGGTCGGTTTCCATGCTTGCTTCTTGAGCTTCTTCCACCTCTGAGAGCTTTTCATCATCTGCAGTTGAGAAAGAAACACAAAACCTCAGTCAGAGTTGCTTAAATTACATGCTTAATGAATACGTGAAAACGTTTTTATCCTTTATTAGCAAATATATTTAAAGCAAAAATGGCAACATGGCAGCCTGCGACTGTAACTGACACACCAGCGTTTGGTTTAAAAGTGCTGTTTCGGTGCTTGTTATTAGTGGAGTTAAAATGTAAAATTTATGTGATAGATTTCACTTTAAAAAAAAAAAATCTAGGCGGGAGGGTATGGTCCACTGGTAGAGTGTGTGCTTAGTGTGCTCGAGGTCCTGGGTTCAATGTCCAGTACCTCCATTTAAAAAAAAAAAAAACAAAAACCCAATAAATAAGTAAATAAACCTAATTATCTCCCCCCTCCCCCCAAAAAAAACTTTAAAAAAAAACAGGTCTTAGGCTTTTCTTGAAAACAATCAGAAGAGGAGATAACAAAGACATTTCCAAATGGCTCTAGGCAATACAAAGAGCAAGTTTCCAGGTACCCAAAGCGCCTAGTTTATTGAGTCTGTAAATATGCTTAGGTATTGATTATTCCACTCACTTACTGCCTGCCTAGGTCCTGAATTACTGCTTTATAGCAATAAACTATAATAAGCTGAGAATAATTTTAAATCTATCACGCTTCAATTTCTCCTAATTTAAACCACTGGATATGTATTCAAATCATACATTACCACAAATTAAGGCTTTTCTGCATATAATCAGAAAGCTGAACAACAGGAGTTCCTTCTAATGTCATCCAGCTATACTCCTGTTCTGAAACTGAAGGGGCGCTCTCTCTTTAAGATGTATATTTTAGAAGATATGCCCCGGATCATTTAAGAATCTTCAGAAACATTCGTTTTGAGACTCTTGCTACTTACTTTCCAGTGTTTGCTGAAGTTCATGAATGGTGCTAAGAAGAACGTGGAACTGTTTCCTTCTCAATTCCAGCTGTGTTGATGAGAAAAAAATTTAATACACGTTGGTCTGTACACCTATACGGATCACAAAGGCTCACATACACCATATGCAAATACCTTATCTTCGACACTTTCTTTAATATGGGAAAGATGCTCTAATTCTTTCCCCAGAGCCTCTAGTTCCCTGAAAAAAATTAAATACTGTTACATTTTGCTAATTGGAGGAACAGAATTCACAATTAATATTTAACTTTTTAGTTACTAAATAGTATTTTAAAAATAAAGGATAAGGAGTTGTAACACTCCATTATAATGAGCCTTTTAAAACTAAGGATGATTTCTTAACTTGTAAATATGTACTTATTTTCATTTAAATTAAATTTTTAGATGATTTTTAAAGTATAGGAAAACTTGATATCAGAATATCAAATGCTGAGAGTTAATAACTTTTAACATTTTGTCATACCTACTTCAAGTCTTTTTTTTTTTTTTTTTTTTGGGTAAATTGAAGATTAACTTGAAATACCCTTTGAACTTTACCCCCAGTCTTGTAAACCAGGCCTTTTTCCCTTCTCTACTTCCTATTCAGGCAATCACTATATCATTCTCATCCTTTATATGCAAAGATTTGTGTCTCTAAATAACATACAGTATGAGTATGTAATATTTGGGGAGGGTTCTCACTTTTATAAATGGTTATTATTCTGTATATATTTCAGAAACTTAGGAATAATTTAAAATTGATTATATGTCTTCTGTTTTCCTTTTCAGTGATTATGTTTTTGAGGTCTGTGTTTAAAAGTATCTATCTGGTTTATTCTTTTTAATGGCTGTTTAGTATTCTACTATATGAGTAGACCGTATTCTGTCTATTGATTTTTGTATTGATGCATATTATATACATTTATTTTAGAACTATAGGCAATAATGTTGGAAGAAGGAAAAGTCTAATCAAGTGGTACCAGATTATATAATATTAAAGATCTGACCCCTCCTTTTGAAGCATATTCTGTTTCCCTGTAAACATGGAATGCATAGAGTAATATGTAAACACTTATGTATCAAGATTAGTTCCTTTCAAAGTAAAGTTCTAAACTTACTTTAATGTCTCATGCCTGTCTGGATGATGCTGGATCACTTTTGCCAAAGCATCATATTCTGAAAGATAGAAAAATTTTTACCAAAGTAAAGTCTTTTGAACCTGGTTATAAAAACAAGACGTGTAACATCACAAATCTCTCCTAATCACTTTCCTAGTACGTACAGAAATGGAAACATTGAAGGATGGACAGAATATCGCCAGTTTCACTAGCTTCAATTATAACTGCAGTGCTACATGACTTCAAAGGTGTTCCAAACAAGGATTTTACCGCCCACTCTCTTTTTCCAGTTCCCTATCCCTGGGCAGGATATAAGGGGCTAGCTGAAGCGAAAATGAACAAAAGTCATTACTGAGCATCAAGTGGACTGATTCTGAAGAGAATCTTATTCATTGTTTGCCCCGCAAATAAAAGATCCGCAAGGTGAATATATCCTACCATTAATTTCAGATCTTAGACAACAACAAATTATATTTCTCATCCATTTCAAAGGTAAAGATTTCAGAAACTTAGAAATGATTTGTGATTCAGAAACTTTGATTATGCTCCACTGAGACTTCCAAGATAAGTCATACGTCACCTGTTAACCTTTCGCATGAAACTATATATGGCAGCATTCATTTAAAAGCCTCATTCATTAATCAATAAAAACATTGTAAACATTTTAAAATGATTTTAGAATTGATATTAATTCTTAAATAAGTTGATATATCTTGCTGTA
This sequence comes from Camelus bactrianus, assembly GCF_048773025.1. Lineage (NCBI taxonomy): Eukaryota > Metazoa > Chordata > Mammalia > Artiodactyla > Camelidae > Camelus > Camelus bactrianus. The sequence goes on along the minus strand of NC_133555.1, from coordinate 22,911,873 downwards.
AATTGGCCACTGCAACCTGACCACATGCATTTTAGACTTAATTCAAAAACCATCTTTTAAAAATAATTAAACATCATCTTAATTAGCTCATTAAAAAGTAAAATTCATTGTTTTGGAAATCTGTGTATTAAGTCAATAAAAGTGTGACTTTTTTTTAAATAAAAATTTTTGGATCACAAAATATAATATGCTTAATGTAAAAAAAAAAAAAAAAAACAAACAAAAAAAAACTAAGTCATAAAAACCCATAACACCAAAATAAACATTAACACTTTCTATTTCCTTCTAGTTTTTTATATATGTCACAATTGTGACTATACATTATATATTTTATAATCTTTCTTTCAATTTACATTATAGGAGGAGCAATGCCCCTGCCATTAAAAATTATTTTAAAATAGTTGTTCTGAACTAAGTTAAGGATAGACCCTAATTTAAAAACAAAAGAGATCAGAACAAAACTAAACCTCTTATTAGAAATGTAGGCAGCCTGTAAATAATTGCTTGCTTTATACTTAATGAAAACTCACTGAGCTTAATTCTTTTTTTCTTTTTTTGAAAGTAGTTGATTAAACAAACCAAAAAACAACAAACAAAACCTTAAATCTAGTGTACTTGTATAAATTGCCTTTGCTCATTAACAGTAACGTTATTTAGACAAAGGGGTCTGAGGACAGTAAACGAAATGAATACTTAAATACTTGTTTCATCAATACAATCCAACAATCAGAAAAATTTTTTTTCAGCATGCCCTTCCTTCTCTCCTGTTTTAAAGAATAATATAGTTTTAAAGAGTTAAGTTTGGCCCCCTGTAATTCAGGTTGATTCTAGCTAAAGATTTCACCTCACAATGTAAAAAAAAACTGCATGAAAATACTAGCCAGTAATAAAGTATTTGCACACAAAATCCCACAAAACCCTTACCTTGGCGATTTTTTCGTATCCGTTTTGCTTGAAGAATTTGCTTTTTGCACTCAGCAATTTTTTCATGTGCTCCAGCAATGCTACATTCTATATAAAAGACAGTTATAACAACATGTATACTCTCCATCCATTTTCAGTTTTAAAACGTCTTTAAGTTCCATTGCAAATGAAGTAGATCCTAGCATTTAAAAAATAGCTGTAACCCAAAGTATTGTATCATATGAAAATACATTTTTGAAAAAAATTGAAGTATAGTCAGTTACAGTGTATCAATTTCTGGTGTACAATTTCTGGCATACAGCATAATGTCCCAGTCATGCATGTGTGTGTGTGTGTGTGTGTGTGTGTGTATATATATATATATATATATATATATATATATATATATATATACACATATGTGTTAAAATGCATTTTTGTTGCTAATGTTTACTGTATTCTTTCCATTAATATTGTTATGGTTATTATTTTACCACTAACCAAAGAAAACTGTTAGCAGATATTGTTTCCCTTAGACTATAAAAATTAAGATTACAGATAGAAACAATAATCACTTTAAGTTTCTTTACCTATTTCTTTGTAGATTTTTTCATAATTTTCCATTTCTCTGAGATTCATATCATATACCAGCAAAGTTTTGCCCATGGAAAACTCACATTGGGACAGTGTGCTCAGCATACGTTGGTACTGGCTATAGCTAATAAAAAAGAGAGAAAAAGAGATTAAAGATTTTGGGGGATTTCCAGTTGAATTATTATAGTGCAGGCACAGATTTGCTAAGTACATTATATTAAGTTCTGAGAGACTCATTTGCTTTATTTAAAATAATTTAGGATTTCTGTCCCTTATGTTTTTGTTTTCTGAATGCGGTTTACTTGAGTTTATAAACTGTGTTAGTTACAAGTGAAAAGATAGGACTATAGTTCTTAGCAATATAAGCTTAATTCAACAACTATTTGTTAAATTTTGTTTAAAATACTTTTTAAAAATGCTTCAAGATGGTTTTTATCTTCATAATTCTGTTCTCATAAGTTTTTCACTCTATACAATTATTTAGCTATTATTTAGCTAATTTGAATGATTAAAAATATTTTAAGTTAAAAAATTTTTGAATATATATGTATATAAAAGCTTGCAACAACTTTTTATTAACATGTTAAAAAAGGAGAAAATTTCATTTAGATATTGTTTTACTAAATATTCATCTGCTTTTAAAAGTGACCAAATTAAATGAGTCTGAAATTAACCTTCATTTCTTCTTACCACTATGCCTTCTGCACATTTAATAAACATAAAGCAGGCCTCTGAAGAGAAGGCCAGAAAAATCTACTCTGGATTTATAAAGTTAATTGCATTGGAAATTAAGGTGCGTGAAAATGTGAAATATTAACAGGACTGTCTATATGGTCTAAAATTACATCAGGGCATTAGTATAGAATACAACACCAAAATGAAATACCCTTCTTCCTGGGATCCAGAGTTACACCATTTAATGAAACTTTTCACTAGCAGATTAATTCTCCGATCATCTCCGGCGCCATCTCCATCAATTAGGAGACGCTTCCGTATGACTTCGTCTGGAGGAAAGAATAATGTGAGTTAAAATGACTGTCTGGCTCTTGTTAACTCTCAGGGACAAATAACCAAAGCCACTACTCACTCATTCATCCAAAAGAAAATTATTCAAATGTAAATGTACTTAATGCCACAGAACTGTACACTTAAAATGGTAAATTTCATGTCAGGTAGGTTTTGCTATAATTTATATATATACATATGGAAAGTTACTGCTTGTCTACTGTGTATCAGGCACTGTTCTAGGGGTTGGGGTTGTAATAGTAAAAAGCTCTGCTTTCACAGAACTGGAATTCTACTGCTGGGTTGTTAAGTAGAAATAATTTTCAGGTACCACCGGGGGAAATCAGCCAACAATTCCTGGAGAACTTTTTTTTTTTTTTGAAAAACCTGTTCAGACAGAAGAAGTCCAAAGCTCTCATTCCTCTGAGTAGCGTGAGGTACTGGTAAAAGGAACAGGAAGATTTAAAAGATGTAGTGGCAGACTAGGAAAAGACAATGAGATGGGTCCGAGAAAAAGGAATGGGTTTGTTTAAAAAGAGGAAGTGTCTAATTTAGTTATCATATCTGTAATGTTTCTTTGCCCTTGAGGACTTTTTCAAAAAAGAAGTCTGTCTCTCTTTTGCTACAAAGAAAATAAAAAAAGGAATAAAAAAGCAGTGCAGATGATAACGATGTACTCAAGAAGGCCCTGCCTGGCAGCTCCGAGCCAGTGTTCCTCCTGGACAAGATAATGCTGGATCATAACAAGGGAAAGGCAAATTGAAACCCCAGTGAGATATCATTTTCATTTCCCAGCCTGGCAAAGATCAAAAGACCTGATAATAAGTGTTGGCTACGGTGCTGAGAAACTGCACTTTACATGCACTGCTGGAATGGAAACCGGTGCCCTCTTTGCAGGGCAGCTGGGCGATAACAGAAAATATTCAAAACGCACGTACATTTTTGACCTCATTATTCCAATTCGAGGAATTCATCCTACAGAGACACGTGCACCCATGCACAAAGATAAATGTCAAGGGATGTTCTTAACAGTGCTGTTTGTACTAGAAAGATTGCAAACCTAAACATTCACCAGTAAGACACCGGTTAAATTATGAAACAGTCATTAAATGTAATACTATGCAGCCAAAAGAACAGTGTGGATGTATATACTGATGCCAAAAAATCTCCTTAAATATGTTAAATAAAATGGAAACAAAACAGGTGCAGAGAAGCGCAGTTTGCTGCCATTTGTGTAGAAAAGGAGGAGGCTGTGTGTGTCTGCGGGCACCCATCACACATATATGTTTGTATATTCAGAGAATATCTTTGGAAGGAAATGTAAGACACTGGGAATGGTGGTTGATTCTGGTGAGACGGATTATAGAAATGATGAGAAAAGATTTAATTTTTTACATGACTGTAGAATTGTCTGTTTTTCACCACGTGCATGCATTTTTAACAAATAAATTTTAAAGTGTGAGTAATTCCTGGACAGCCTGCTTGGTGAATCAACAGCAAAATCTTTAAACAATAGTTCCTGTGTGTAGGCAGAAGTATTTTTGGGCGCAGGTACAGCAGAGATAAACTTTGGAAGGCAGATGGCTCCAGTTTTAAAATCTATTCTGTGACATCAGATAAACGTTTTTAGAATTGGGTTTTGTTCTCAGAGGCATGGCTCTGACACACTGACTACTCAAGCTACAGATTCATCAGGTGTTTTAATTTTAATTTTACACTTTAAAATACAAACGGATGCTTTCCTTTTTTAACCACCAACGATGCTATTTGACGAGACTGAGACAAAACAGTCCCTGAAGAGATTTAAAATCCAGAAAGTAAAATTGATTTTTAAATATAACAAACATGTTTTAACTTTGTAAAAATAAAAGCAAGCATCCAGTGGGTGAGCAGTCGGTGGGCAACTGATGTTCAATTTCTTTTTGATCTTATCTTTACTGTTCCAATCCCCCAGGAAACCCTACCTTCCTCCCAGGTACTCAGGCATCTTACTTTACTGAGGACCAGGGATTTCAAATGTAAACGCATTCTGGGAATAGGGAAATTGGGGAGTGAGTACCTCAAGGGAGAAGCTATTACCAGGGCTGGTTTTTCAAGAGGTTTTTAAAGCTTGGTGACTAACTAAAAATGTTTTGAACACATTTTGTGATCATTTCCGTTGAATACTTAAGATCTGCGTACTTTTTATATATGTATGTAACATTCCAATTACAAAAGTTTTCAAAAAATATTTAAAGCATTGTACAGGCCAAAAAAAACCTGGGGAAAAGGTTCAGGAGGGCCTGTTCTAGGTCTTGTTCATTCTGCTTCCTCTCCAGCCTCTCCTACTGTGTCTTTACATTTCTGATGCCCAATAAATATTTTTAAATTGGATTCATGGTGCCTGCCTGGGACCATCTACCCTCCAAAGAGCTTTGTCTCAGTAAGACACTAACTAACAAGGACTAGCATAGGCAAGTATCTTATTTTCAGGTCCACGGCAAGTAAAAGGGGTTACCAAGGGATGGGGGAGTATGTTGGGTAGATGAAGGACAGACTGGAAGATGGGAAAGTATTTTTATTATTATTTGATTTTTGAACCATGTAGGTGCTCAAAGTCTGCTAGATGTTGTTTGAAAAAGAAAGCAGGCTAGGGTTGTGGTGATGGTATCATAGGCGTTTGTACATGCCCAAATGGATCAAATTGTACACAATATGTGCAGTTCTTTGTACATTAATTATATCTCAATAATGCTGTTTTTTGTTTTTAAAGTAAAAGAACTGAAGAAAGCAATCTGAAGTCATTTCCCTAACTCCCGCCCCAGGCAGGGAGAAAGCTGTGAGCTACAGCAGAGGTGGGGAAGGAAAGGCTGGATGTGGGACGAGAGCGCACTAGTGCACTGGGAGGCCGAATATGTGAAGACAGATTTCAAGACCCAAGGAGATAAAGGCAGCTAGAGGTCAGACTGTGGGAGTCCACACTGGTCAATGCCATGCCGCACTGATAGACCTGGACCTTGCTGGTGGGCAACTGGGAGATGCTGAAGATTCACGGGTAGGACTTTGTACCCCAGGGAGAATCAGGCTGAGGGCAGGTTTCAAAATGGATTGCAAGCGGCAAGCGCCCAAAGGGAGGGAGGCTACTGGGGAGGTTACCAAAGTATACACAGGAGGAGCTAAAATGACATGAATTAAAGCGGAGATCAGAGACACAGGTCCTGGAAAGCAGAGTAAGGCTAAACAGAGATTTGGTTAGAAACAGCCAGGGGCCAATGCCAGCACCGGGTGGCCCGAGTAGGAGTGTGGGACGGCCAGGCCAGACCCGGTAGGACAGGAGATTTCCTGTCTAGGCATTCACAGCTCTTTCTCCTTCAGCCCTCTCCCTCTTTGGTCTACAGAGCTTTCCTCACAGCCAAACCCTGGGCCAGAAGTCAAAAACCGAGGCCGATGTTCTGGCTTGTCCACAGCGCTGACTTTATGCGTGCGGCCAAGTTTTAACTTCATCTGTGAAAATGGGAATACAACTATCTACTTGATAGGACTGCTTTTATTATGGAAATAAAAGTAAACAAAGGAGCATAATGCCTGTTCACCGTAGGAAGGCAAACACTTTAAACTGTGATTCTTATCTTCATGTTAACTTTCATCCACAACTTAATGTTAAAAAGTGAGTAAATGTTGGCGATCCATCTGTAGATAAATCTATATACTGATGGAGATGGATATTATGCACTTATGCCTACAAAGTTTTGTCCAGTTATGATTTCTCACAAATTTGCTTCTGTCTCAAGCTTCAGACTGCAGTGTCATGGCATTTCTAGCTTTAACTGCGTAGAGTTGCTGCCTAGGAAATTCTCTGGGGATAAGAATGACTGAAATAACATACATCAGGTACAGAGCACAGCTCCAAAAGCAACAAAATAAAACAAAAGTGTTAAGATGCTAGTTTGAAAACAGGTACTATTTTTCTTAAATTTAAAGATGGCCGGCTGCTGACGGTTCCTAGGATGTATGACACGAGCATTATTATTTTTAATGGTACCTCATCAACTAGTTCTAGACTGAACACACCTAAAACACGTTCTGTTTACTGTATACACTGACGTCATAAATTATTATCATGCTTGAAGTCCTCTGTAAGTAATCTGACTGCTAATATTAATTCTGGCGGGCCTTGGTTCATCCGTAAAAACAGTGAAGATGGCTCAGAAACTGTTTTAGTGATTTTTCAACGTCATTCCTTAGCTGTTACAATTACTTTACCGACTATGAGAATCACAACCATCTTGGAAAAGCCTTTAAACCAAAATACCCAACATCTGCCCTGAGAACGGTGGCTTTCCACCTGATTTGAGACTTGTAGGAAGGTTTCCTGCTGGATTCAGTTAGATGTTGTACCGTTAGCACAACTACAAAACGTCTGCCATTCAAAAATCACTTTCAAATCAGTTATGACCCCTGAAGGCTGATAAGCAAATATTTACTCGTAAAATTGGGATGTCTTTCAGACCTCTTCTTGTGTTATGTCATCCTATACCTAGGAGAAATACAAAACTGAATTAAGACACTAGATAAGTCTCAAAAAGTCCTTTTAACAGGGTAGATTTTAATGCCCAATTTTCCATAAACAGAGAGGCAGGAAGAAATGACTCCTTTATAGTCACTAAACCAACTTTTCATTTCCAACCCTCTGGTCGGATGATGCGGCCATGTTAGCAGCGCTCCCATTTTGGTGTGCAAAGGACAATCTCTCATAAACCCAGACTAACATTCCTTTCAAAACCCCTAATTGTTATTCCCTCAACGTGGCTATTAAAACCTTGATTACAAAACAAGTTTTCACAGCATCTGGGAGCAAATACTCAAAAATGGAAAGAGAACAATTTGGAAGATAATGGTGGGCCAAGTTCCAAAACACTTACTTTAGGGGCAGGTCAAGGCTTGACAACCAGTGGGCAGAGCCTTGCTGTTACGTAACTTCTTACCAGGGCTGAGCTACTGTCACATGAGTGCCTCCCCAATCTGCTAGACCTCAGAGCACCCCCATCTCACCTGCTTTTAGGAAAAAGCAATTCTGTCAACAACAAGGATCAGTATTTCCTTTCTAAAGGCAGTTTACTAAGAAATTTTGCGGGCACGCAAACTCACCACCGGCTTTTTCTTGGTGTTCCTAAACACCCTGCACCGATACTGAAAACCACAGGAAGGGATAACAATTGGAGACAAGATTACAGTGGATAAAACAGCTGGTTTCTAGGGCAATGCAGCACTATGTATTAAAATTAAAAATACCCTTGACCTGTCTTCTGAAAATGATTTCCACAAGGGTGCAAAGACATCTACCCAAATGTCTCCATTGTCATACTATTTGTAAGAGTGAAAAAAAAAAAACTAGAAATAACAAAAAAATGTTTAGAAGGGGATTGATTTAAAAAAAAAATTATAATAGAATATCAGAGAGTAAGGTAGAAAGAGCTCCAAAATGTATTAGAAAGAGCTCCAAGATATATCATTCATTATGGAAATATAATACAGAAAGGTATGTAAACATTTTAAATGCCTTTTATGGCATTTAAAAATTATTCTGGAAGGGTACACAAAAAACACTTCCCTGTAATTACCACTGGAGAGAGGGATCAGCAGTGGAAGGTGAAGAGGGAAGGTTTACACCTGTCACTTGGAGCATTTCTTCTTGAGTTTTCTGGTGTGTTTCACTTTTCTTCCTTAAAAATATCAACAGTGGTCACCTGGATAGAGAGCTTATTGGTCATTTTGAGGTATTTTTCTTCGTGGTTTTTTCTGTATTAAAAATTCTAATCAACGTTCTTTAATGAATCTATAACGTGTTACCAAGAAAAAAAACTGGATTGACCTGACCTACTAAGAGGAGACATTAAGGCCATGTTAAAACAATGTGTGTGCAGATTCCTGTTAGATTCGTCATTCGCTCACCACTGCTCATGGGTTATTAAGCTGAATTACGTATCTCTCATTGTGTTAGATTCCTAATGGTAAGATAACACCTAGCCCCGCCTTTCGAGAAGCTTAAAATCATTAAGACAATTTTTAAGGCCAACAATATTAAGACACAAAAAAGGCAGGTGGGAAGAGTAATAACTAAGATGGTTTGATTCTTCCATGTAAATACTGATCTCTCATGAGATACTTAGGCCCAGTCTGAATAAATTGCTGATGCCAAAGTAAATTATGTAAACCAAAATTAAATTAAAAATTTTAAAAAGAAAAGCAAAAAATTCATGTTGAGGTCCTAAGTTTTTCTCTGGGTTTATTTAAATGTTCAAAGTATGGTGCTAATAGTTTAAAAAAAAAAGTATGGTGCTAATAAAGTCAAGGTTGAAACTCCAATTGTGCTTTGAGATACTATTTATTTATCTTGACTAAAAAAATTTATTTAATAGTTGAACTGCTTCAGTAACCCTTTGCTTAGGACCACAGATAAGGCAACAAAATGGATAAATCCATTGACACTAGAAAAAAAAAAAAAAAGCCGAACAAATCCTGTGGCCACAAATGTCCAACGCTGGACCAGCAATTGAAATCAGAGTGACAGCAGCAGGGGACATTTACAGAGCATTGACACACGCCTATTTGGTGATCATACTTGTTTGTTTGCTTTCACTCTGAAAAGTGTCCTGGTCTGGACAAACAATTAAACGGTCACTCAACTTGGAAGTGCTTTACATATATTATCACACTTCATCCTTGGGGGAAAAAAAAACCCTATAAAGTGCATTATTATCTTCCTTTTACAGATGATTAGGGTCATGTCTGCAGTCATAGGAAAATATACACAATTACATTATTAGAAAGTCATAGTGCCATTCCATTATTCTGTCATATTGTTCATGGGCATATTAAAAACTATTATTTCAAATATTAACAAGCATATTATCCATGCATTCCACTTCCTAATCAAAACAAAACAAAACACCGTCGGAACCAACAAGCTCTATTAAATGGAATGTAGAGCCACATCCCACTCCCCACCACCCCCTTCTCATCTCCCATCTGTTGCTCTGGCGTATCAATATACCTCCCTAATGTTCTCTGTACTGCAAAAAGTGCTTCTGAAATGGTTTCTGTCAGGGTACTAACACTGTTTAACACCCTTTACATTAACACATACAAAATACAAACTGTGAACATAGTTTAAATTAACAGTGACAACATCTAAACTATTTTTCAGTTAGCCACAATGCTGAGGTGGCAACAGGGGAGGAGAGAGAATGGCTTTGCCAATAATTAGGTGTGACAGTAAGCCACTAACTTCTTAGGACCTCCATTTTTTCCATCTAAAGATGATGGTATTGGTGATATTATTCATTGTTCAGTATCTGTGGATAACAATATAGTGCCTCTCCTTCCCTTTGAGGAGGACAGTTCCTCAAATTAACCAATGTGTCCTTGTACAGGAAATAAAGAGTTTCTCCTCAAAGAGCTCCCAGTCCCCACTGGACATGCCAACCCATAATAAGTAAGGATTACATGAAGGTACAGCATCTTGCGAGGCACTCAAATTAGTGAGAGGACATCAGCCCTCCTCTGAGCTCCAGACAGGTACTGGTACTCCTCCAAGATGTTTCAGGAGGCTGATGGAGACACGGAGGCCGTCCACTCCACAGTCTTCTCCGCTGCCATCATCCTACTCCAGGCCCACCTCGTCTCTCACTTGGAATACTTCTCGTTGGCCTCTCTGCTTCCATTCTTGCCTTCCTAGAATCTGTTCTCTACACAGTAACCCAGAATGATGATCCAAAAGATATATCAGATCACTAACTCTTCTGCTGAAAACCCTCCAATCATTTCGGAGTGCCCACAGAAGACCATCCGATCTCCCTTCCATGGCCTGTAAGGCTCTTTGTGAGATCCTATTTATTTCTCTGACCTCCTTTCATATCACCCCTGTCCTGGCCCTCCTGGATCCAGCCCCACTGGCCTTCCGTATCTCCCCTGAATGGTGCAGAGTGTGTGTTCACCTCAGGTCTTTGCACTAGTTATTGCCTCTCTCTGCAGTACTTTCCTGGGCTCCTCACACAGATGACCCCGCCAGGTCTTACTTTAAATGTCACTTTTCAGAGAGGTCATACCTGATCACCTAAGTTTAACCTAATTGTTGGCAGTCCTCTCCCATGACTCTCTCATGTTCCATCCAGTTCATTCTCAGAATTTAACTGAGTTCTTTCTCAGAAGTGATCTTACTTCTTTGATTGCATGCTGCTGCTTCCCTCCCGCAAGCAAGAGCCAGACTTCCCTCTGTACAGTCTACTGCTGCAACTGGCACTGTGCCTAGAAGGTATGCAATAGATTTTTGTTGACCTATTACACATATCGCTCACTCCTGCTTGATTCTTACCAAAAGCTCAGTTGAGGAAAACCAACTCTACGGAGATTGCCTCATGAAATTATAGCTTGTCCTTTCCTCTCTGCTCCAGATAACTCTTAAAACAAGCCAAAAAGCCTTGCTCTGAAATAAGGCAGACCAGCACGATTCACCTAACCCATACGGTCCAGTAGCTTTAGGATGCCTTTCTAAATTGTGATCCAGCCTTCTCTGACCTAGTAAAGGATCGGCTAAGAAACAGCTTTATGATCCTCAATGCTGAAAAGCGGTTAAGGATATGACACTGGCTTCTTTATGAGGACCTTAAAGATAAGCTTTTCTTCTACTGCTTAACTTAAAAAAATAAAAAATTTTTTAAACCCTGCTTGTCCCGGGTGTTTAATGTTATCTTCCTTCTCTCATGAACTCCAGATCACAGGACAGACCAGGTCCTGCTTCCTGGTATAGCCATCTAGAGAAACAAGTCACTTGCTGCTTTAATTATACAGACTTGACCCTCTGATTACGAGGATCACCCCACTTCCAAGCTCCTCTTGTTTTTACTAGTCTCCATCTTCTTTTTGCCACGTTTCCTCATCCAAACATGTTTTTAATGTTTTCTCATTATAATGAGCTGCTTTAAATATTTTCTGGCATATGCCGTATAAGCGAATTAAGTACTGAGGGCTATGGAAGCAATATGCATAAGATAATATGGTTAATAGGTGAAAGGTCAACTGGCTGGAGAAAAGAGCAGAGAAGAGAATATTTGATATGGGTCATGAAGAAGAAATGAGAGGTCATCAGGCAAAAAACGCAGGGGGAGGCAATCTGCACAGAGAAAGAGTGGGAGAGGGCACAGACCCCATGGAAGGAAAGTGGAGGAGAGGCAAGTAAACCAACTCTTACATTTAACAGTATTTACTGAACATTACTATGTATTGGACTCAGTGCAAAGCACTTTACAACTTTTATTGCCTCTAATCCTCCAAACCAGCCTATGAGGAAGACTTTATTATTATCCCCATTTACAAAGAGTAAAACTGAGGCTCAAAGAGGTTAATTAACCTATACAAGGTCAATCTGCTTGTAAGTGGCAGAGTGGGGATTCTGATGCTTCTAAGGGTGTAAGGGGCACGTGACTGCAGCCTTTGCAATCTCTGAAGTCCCGACATTCTACCTCATACATTTCTCTCCCACTCCTGATCTACCCTAGGTGACCCCATCCCTATACTGGCTCCTCTTAATCCCCAGACACAGTCCCTGATTGTCCTCCAGTCACCCCCCTCCATATCTATTCTCTCTGGATAACTGTCCCCAGCTCCCTCTCCCTACCCCTAATCCAGGGCTAGTTCTCAGGCCTCAGCGCGATCCACCCCATCGTCTGGGTGACCTTCCCCATCTGTCCCGAGGACTCCTCCAGGGGTCACCCTCTGTACGCTAACACCCCTGGTACTCTCGTCCTGGGACCTCTCCCTTCTTTCCGGCTTGGCCCGAAACCCCCGCCCCATCCCCGGAGTTTCCACTCCCTTCCAGCCCTCCATAGGTCCTCCGGACCCCCAACTGCAGGGCCTCCACCCTTTCCTCTCCTTCACCGCCCCTCGGACCCCATCACCCCCATCAAGTGCTCCCCAACGCCATCCTCCCACAGCCCGGACCCCTTCCGGGTACCACCCGCCCGCGCAGCGCTGCCAGCCTGCCCGGACCCCCACGTGTGCTCCCGGCCCCCGACAATCCTCGCACCACACCCTCCCCCGGGCCGGCGCGGCCTCGGGAGAACGGGCCGGGGAGTCCGAGGGGCTCCGAGTGGGACGGGGAGGGCTCCGAGAAGAGGCCGAAGGGCTCGGGGGAAGCGGCCGGGAAAGCCCGGGTCTCGGAGGGGCCCGATCCGGGAGGCCGAGGGTCTCCCGGAAGCGGCGGAGAGGCCGGGGGTCTAGGGGGAGGCGGCGGCGGGGATCCGGGAGGCCGCGCGGCTCGGGGGAGCAGGCCGGGGCGGCGGCGAGCGGGCCTCACCGTCAGTCACGGCTCCCATGGCGTGCGCGGCGGCGGCGGCGGCGGCGGCGGCGCAAGCTGAGGCGGCGGTTGGCGGCGGCGGAGGTCAAACTCCCACAATGCAGCCGGGTAAACAGCCATGGAGGAGGAGGCGGCGGCGCCCGCGGCCGCCCGCTCCGTCGCCTGAGCCGCGCTGCGCCGCCGCCGCGGGACCCGCGCTCCCAGCGCTCCCGCACTCCACGGGGGCGGCCGCGGCCGGCGCGTGTGGGGCGAGGCCCGGCGGGCGGCGGCGGCGGCGGCGGCCCCGGTGCGGCCCCGGCCCCCGCCGACCCCCCCCCCGCCCCCCGTCGCCCCCGCCCGGCCCACGCCCAGAGGCCGCCCCGGAGGCCGCCGCCAGCCGCCAGGTGAGCTCACTCGGGCGCCGCCGGGGCGGCGGGGGCCGAGCCCCCCGCGCTTGCCCGGGGAGGGCGACCGCGGCCCCCGCCGCCCCATCCCGGATGCGGCCGCTGGGGGTGGGCTTGCTCCCCTGCGGGGCGGGGCGGGGCGGGCGGCGGGGGCCCATCCCCGGCTCAGCCCGGGAGTCGGGGGACCGGCGGCACCGAGGGGGCGCGGCGGGAGGGTCCCCGCGAAGTTGGCGCCCACGCGCGCCCGGGCGGGTCCTGCGCGCGGGCACTTGCGCGGGGCGCGGCCGGCGAGCGAAAAAGGCCCCGGGTTCCAGGTGGCGCGTTCCGGCTCCGGCGGCCGCCCCCATCCCCTCGGGGCTCGTGCGGGTGCCGGGAAAAGGGGACAGAGAAACTTAGCGACCTCCTGGCGGAGTTCGAGCCGCCACGGGGAGCCGGGTGCCCGCCTTCCTCCCGGGACGCCGGAATGCCGGCGGTGACCGGGATGGGGTGCTTTTATTGATTGATTTTTCTCTGTGATTTTCAAAAACTGTGACGGTCCCTATCTTAAGGGGAAGTCGAAAGTGAGTGAAGGGGGAGGGAGGTGCTCAATGAGAAACGCTGCCTTGTGTGTCGAGTTACACGTTTCCGGAGCACACTGCCGATTATATTGGCATCTCTTCCCAAAAGTCACTTTGATTCAACTTCGATGAGTTTCTCGTAAATGGCAACATCTCCGTGGTGAGAGGCGAGAGTAAACGAGCACCAACCAGTACGGCTGATTTGATCTCCAGTGGGATAGATTCAGTTAGCCGCAAGAAGCGGGTCAGAGTTCTGAACCCAGGTTTGATTATTTTATTGAGTTATTTTACAGTTCGCCCCCCTCCCCACCCAAGTACCCTGCCTCTTCATATCCGGGATGAAGCAATTATGGAGGATGGATCTGGTTGTTTCAGTTTCCTTAATCAGATTGGGTTCATTCTCCTTGTTTTCTCTCAGTTGTTTCAAAGAGGAAGAGCTGTACATGCAAATGTGTGATAGTGAAGGGTTCTTCACCTCTAGCTAGAAATCAGTATGTGTAAAATTGTATTCATATATGTGAAGTGAAAACTTCAGTAGTGCTCTTCAACAGTGCACCTTTGACTTTTGGCACAAAGAGGGAAAAAAAAGATCACAGTTGAGTGAATATTTTGAAGTATCTCTTGCCCTCCCCCACAGTGTGAAATCTCTCCTGGCTTTGAAACAGTGTTAGCTTAAACGCTGGCTGTGCACAGGCTGCAGAGTCTGTTCCTTTTCTTGGTTTAGAGGGAGAGAAGACATTTAAACCAAAAGAAGAATTACTTGAAATCTTAAGTCCTACAAACTGTAAATGGAAAGTGTCAGTTGACTGTCCATCCCAAGTGACATTTTGGAGGGGGTCATTGTTCTTTGAAAGGTAATTGTCAAGTGGTGAAATGATGTTCTTGTTAAGTTACTTGTTACCTGGCCTTATCATAATACTGATTTGGAAATAGTATCTAGTGATTTAATCTATAATGTTGTTTATGGGAAAGTATCACTGCCCCCTGTAACTTAAATTTTCATGAGACATTCTATCTGTCCGTCATAGCTGGAGTCCTGGCCAAATACCTTTGTAAGTTCATTTTGTATGTTGTTGGACAGTGCTAGAAACTTTCTGCAGCAAAATGACCAAGAGAGATGGGAAAGGCTTTAAAGTTTGAAGTATACCTGAAAATAAACATTTCTGAAAATTCTTGACTCAGGTGGTGGGAAACAGCAAAATTTGAGCCTTTCTGAACTTTAAAAAAAATCTGCTTTGTCAGCCGCATAACTTATCTCGCAGTTGCTTTACACAGATCTTTGTGTTGAACATTGAAGGATTTTTTTTTTGATTGACTTTTCTTCATCTCGTATATTGTGAGAGAACATCTTTTAATAAATCTTACAAGTCATCCTTTCATACAACCTGTTATATGTTAACATGTCCATGAATGTTAAAATAGGACAGAGTGAAGCTCTGCACCCTACTAACATTTCTTCCTTTCCCAGGGAGATCTCTGTGGGCAGAAAGAAGTAGCAGGTTTTAAAGTATAACAAAACTGATTTGGACTTTGAACCTAGGATTGGTGATTTACTCCAGTCATTGGATTCCTAGTTTCTTGGAGGGTATTAGAGTCTAGTTAAGAAAGTTTCTTTGAGTATTGATGTAATATTAGCCTCTGAAACTATAAAGGATGATGCGAGCTGGCTATCTGGTCTTTACCCTGGTCCAGTTAAATAGGTATTTCTGTCACATGCTTTAGAACAAGGATTATCCTGGGGTCTGTGGACCTCAGAGGGTCCATGAATGGGCTTCAAAGGATTCCCGAACCTGCTATAGGTGTGACCAAAAGTTTTTGTGTATGTGTATTTTACTGAGGGAGAGGGGTCTATAGTTTTAGAAAAGAGGTCCAGGGCCTAATTAGGGAATTAGAGATGTTTGTTTTTATTAAATAAAACAGGAGTTAGAATAATTCTTAAGAGGAAAAAAATAAGAAGTAGATCTTTGTGCTCAGTACTTGCCTTTTAAAGTTGTCTTTAGTCATGTGGTCTTAGAGCCCCAAAAGCACTGCCATTTTGATCCCAAAGCAAAGAGTTGTCTTTCGGTTGGTAAGCCATGCGCACACATAAAGGGCTTGACGTGCCAATCCTGGGTGCATTGTGGCTTTTTAAAAATTGTATTTAAAAATTTAGACCAAATAGCTTGATGGTCAACAAGTGGAGGCTTGAGCTTGACAATCAGCTCTTAGAGCAAGTTGTTCATTCAGCTCCACTCTCTTACTACTCTCCAGCAGATCTGAAGTTTGACTGGAGGCAGTCGTTCTAAGAAAATGTGTTGGTGCCTTGGCAAGACAGCAGAGTACCACGGCAAAAACACAATTTCTGAGTCAAAGCAGACTTCGGTTCAAGCCTGGGTTCTTTCATTCCCTGTAGCTACTTAACCTGCCTGACCCTCCAGTTCCTCATCTGGATAAAGCCTGTCTGGTAGAGGTGTTGGGAGGCTGGTGTGAAGGTCCCTGTATGAAACTCCGAGCCCCTCATCAGGCCCACAGGAAGGACTTGGAAGCTGGATGTGGGTCATCATTAATAAGCACCTGAGTAAACATGTACAAACATGGTGTATAATAATGGTGTACATTATTTGTGAGTAAGTATGGTGAAAATATTAGCAGATTGAAACATTTTTTGCAAATCCAGTTTTCAGAGATGGGTTAGGATTGAGTGGTTCTTATGTTGTAGCCTTCTGGAGGAAAGTTGAAGGAAAATGGCGGTCCCGTTGTTAAAGCCAAGGACATGGATCCTAGGCAGAAAGGAACAGCTTCCCACCAGCAACATAGCTGTCTCTTTGGGTGATATTCCATTTAACTTTGCTCTTCATTTGTAGTTTAAATGAAAAGTCTAAATTGAAAAACTGCACATGTACTTTCTAGGCCATTGCCTGGAAAAAATGTTTCCTTCCTCCCTCCTTTTGGGGAACTTCATACACCAGAGATTGAATTAATGGAAGTTAGACCTATAGCTTTGTCTGATTTTGACATCTTTAAAATGCCTCCGTATTTGGGTACCTGCACTGATTTTTCTTAACAAGCAAGATTCTGGAAGAAATGAATTGTATTTTCCTTTCTTTAAACATTGAAGAAAGAGTATTATGAGTTGAGAGAGAGAGAAAGAGAGAGAAATGAATAAAATACTTGTAATGCTCATGGCCATAAAAATAGACTTTCTTCCACTGTTCTCTGGTCTTTCCCTTTTCCTCTTATTTATTCATGGTGAGCCTTCTTGCCTTGTGCTTTCAAGTCAGGGAGTGGTTAGGAACAACAGGCTTTAGACTTGAACCTGAGTTTGACTCCCGTATCATGAGCCAGCCAGCCTTTCTGAATCTAGAGAAGATGACCATTACAAGCAAAAGGCTTTGCTCGGTCCTAGGCCCCTGGTAAATGCTCAAAGGTGGTAGCCATTTTGAGGATGGTTTAATTGTCATCTGTGGAAGGAAATAGCTCATATATTCTTCAGAGAGAAAACCTTTAATCATACTCATTCGTGCATAAACCTTCTGGTACCATCCTACTGTTTGCATCTTCCTCGTTACCATTGGCAGGTACCCCAGCATCTACAGGACCTTTTAGACGTGCAGTGGGGTTGTATTCTCTGTTAGGCTGGCAGGGTACGTTTAGATCCTGGGTACACTGGGGCCAAACCAACAAGTATGCAGCAAGGTTTAGCTCTGTGAACCATTCAGCAACAACTGATTTCATGGCCTAGAAAAGAGGTCAGCAAACTTTCTGTAAAGGATGAGATAGTAAATGCTTTCAGCTCTGCTGGCCACCCAGGTCCCCGTCACGCCTGCCTCCTCTGTCAGCGCTTGGGGAAGGCTGCCATAGTCAGGAGTGAGTGGGCGTGGCTGTGTTCCAGCAGAGCTGTGTGGACACCGATTTTGAACTCCATATAATCTTTATGAAATATTAAAAAAATTTTTTTCAACCATTTAAAAATGTCGTGTGTGGGCAGCGGCTCATGGTATGTACAGTCCGAGGCGAGACCTGACCCACATATAAGCCGTAGTTTGCTGACCCCTTGCCTGGAAGAATGTTAGACTCATAAGTGCTTTTGATCTGTGGCATCACCAAGCGGTCCTCCCCTCTCCTCCCCGCTGCACGTGCTGCTGGTGTGGCTGCTTTATCTAATGCACCCACCTCCCCCATTAGGGTGAAGCCCCAGTAGGTTACTTGTTATTAGTTACAGTGTGTGGCCTTCCCTTCACACGCATTTTACTCACCAGTAAATTATTGCTAAAAATGTTGTCACCTTGCCCAGTTCTCCATGGAGCTTGAAGATTGAGCCCTGTCCTGTGTGATGGTTTTGAAGGGAATCAGTGCCTTTGGAGCTGTTTTACGTGTCACGTTCCAGTTACCCTCCTGTGCCCCGAAGGGGAAGTAATTGATGCTAGGCACTCAAGCTGCTAACTGGCCACTCTTACCTATATCCGGCCTCCCCGACCCGCTTCTGCATGGTGTTTGGTTAAATAAAGCGCACAAAGATTCCTCTTGTGTTCTAACCCCTGGAGATTAGCTCCAGGATTGGTGTGTACAGAGCACGTGGATGTACATGTCTGTGTGTCATTTCATCCGGCCATCACTGAAGCTCCGAGAGTCGCTTCTGGTAGTTTTCACCTTTCCTCTCTCTCTTGACCCTTCTCTCTCGGCCGTTGTATGGGATGCGGATCTGGTGACCTGGTGACCACTATGACTGGTTGGTTTATTTTCGACCCTCTCACTGCCTTTTAGCATTCCCTACTAATTTGTTTGTTTTGCAGCAAATACGTTCTTTTTGGAGTTTAACTTTTCAAAACCACTTTATGTTGAAAATAAACCCCACTTATTGAGTACCTTAGAATTTCCCCCTTCCAAATGTGAACCTAATGCAGTATCAGAGGCATGAGTTGGTATTTTAGATGTTTAGAGATAAATTGTAGTTTTGGACCATTTTATCTAAATATTAGAAATATAAAACATGTCACTGCTTTTAACGTTTAAGGGTTTCCTTCTTTTGAAAAAGGTAAATTGGGTACACATTTTCTGGGTAATGAATCCAGAGTCATAGAATAAAATGGCAAGTCAGCATCTAGGAATTTATCTTAAAGAAATAATCCGTCAAGTGTGCATAGATGTGTGTACCAGGCTGCTCACTGCACTGTCTTTTGTAATAGCAAAATATAGGAAATAAACTAAATGCCTATTAATAAAGGATTGATTAGGTCAATTAGGACCTATCCAACAGTGCAATACTGTGCAATCTTTAAACAGGATGATGCAGATCGATATTTATTGACATAGAATGTTAAAAAAAAAAAGAAGATAGCATGAGACTATGTTTAATGTGTGATTTTTTAAGGTGGACAAGAGCCCCGTATAAAGAAAGCGTCTGGAAGGGTGTACACCCAATACTAAAAGGAGCTGCTTGTCTCTAGGTAATAATATTGTGGATGATCTTTTTCTTTGTTTTTCTCATTTTTTTTTCCAACTGGTATGTGCTGCTTTTATAATCAGGAGAACATGATAAAGTTATTAAAGAATAAACATACTAATTGAAAACATGTTCTATTTGTGGCTGAGGCCTCATTCCCCAAGATGGTCAATTCCCGCCATGGTCTGTGTTGTACTGAATGAGAAGTGAAATATGGTTTCTCATATGCCTTTAAAAATGTTTTCTATATTACTAATAAGAAAGAGTATTTTCCAGATTCTTCCAACAGGAAGGAAAAAAATTCCATACAGGACTAAATAAATATCACTTTTTAGAAGAAACTCACTGAAAACACACACAGACGCATAGACGTTTATTGATAAAGAGAGTATGTGGTGCCTCATTTCTTGCTGTGAAGGATATTTTTCCCCCTATTGAAGTTCTCATAAAGTTATAAGGAATTCACACGTATGGAGGGAGTATAGGCTAGTGGGTAAAAGCATGAGCTTACTGTCTCTGTTGCTTTTGTCCACTTAGAACCTCAGTCTCCTCATCTGTAAAATGTGGATGATACCTTGCTAACCTGTTGTGAAGGTTGCACGAGGTGAGTGCTTAGCAGAGTGCCAGATACTTAGCAGTAACTCAGGAGGAGGAAGTGGTGGGAGAGGTAATAACACTGACAGTCGTGGTGCTGATAATAGTAATTAATATTAGCTGCTAGTATTTCCCCCCTTCTAGATACAGGTTTGCATGAGGGCAGAGCCTTGTTTGCCACATCCATCAGCCTCAACCCTCTAACCAGACCAGGTACCTTGACCAAGACAGGTGTGTGCCCTAGTTTCACCCAGTCATGCTCCCTCTACCCTGGTATCTCTGGGTACACTATCACAAAAACAAGAAACACACAAACAAAAAAACAGAGTGCTCAGCGGCTCACTGGCATAGACTTGGTGCTACGTAAATAGCTGTTGAATGGATGGTGACTTGAAGCGAGCATTTTCTCTAGACAGTGTGTGGGAAACTTTTAAAAGAGGATTTTGATCATCTTTAAAGTATATGGAAAGAAATTCCAGGCACAAAAACTGTAAGGGGGAGAATCTGTTTTGAGTTCTCTAGTTTTTAAATGAATCATGGCAATTTGGCTTCATTTTTCTTCTCTTAGTCAGGTACCTTCCATTTCAGCTCAGCTCTATTTGGACCTGCATCCTTATGGTGTAACTATGATAATTTGAGAAATTTTTAAACTTTATTTTCACTGAAGTTATTTTGGCATTGGAGTGCGTTCTACTCCTTGTCTAAACCTCTATGTTCTGACTGAAATACATTTTATTGTTTCTGTGGAATTAGAAACACCGACATGGCCATGAAGAGTGAGAAGTGTAGCCACATCTGTCTGGGGCATAGTTATCCGGTAACACTGGAGTGTTGAGTTCATTCATAGGAACTTGTAGGAAATACATGGAATAAAAGAATGTGGACATATTGGGATAATTTGTGGAGCACGTCGGTCAGTTATCGCTGAGTAACCACAACCCACTCCACAACTTTGTGGCTTAAAACAATGATCATTTATTTTTCAGGGGAGGGCAGTTCTTCTGCAGGTCTTGTGTGGCCTGAGGTGCTTCTTAAACCTGTTTCTTAAACCTAGTGCTTCTTAAACCTGTTGCTAAAGAAACTTGCATGGGGCAGGGAAAGAGTGAGAAGTGGGAGGAAGCATGTCTTTAAAAATCTCAAAAGAAAAATCCAATGTCTTAAAATTTTACATGAATTTTGTAGTAATACATGCCTTTGTTTTACCATAAAGTTAATAGTCTAAATAACTTGTCACTCAAATTTCATCTTCCGAATCTTTGAGAAAATTGAGTCTTCTACACTCAAAATAATAACTAATCAGCTAAAGGTTTCTGGTTGTAAACAGTAGAGACTAAATCTGGCCCCTCTGAGCAAAAAAGCCTATGAGAACAATGTGGTGTAGCTCCCAGCATTGACAACACAACTGAATTCGGAACCAGGCCTCAGAATGAATCAGATCCAGAGCAGCTTCAGGGATCCAGGTAGCAGGACTCAGCAGAGAGTGTCCTCAGGGTGCCGGGCTTCGTGACTTCTCCAGCTGTCTTTAACCCCTCTCTCTAGTGGGTGTATCTCTCAGGCTCAGACTGGGTGGCAGGTGCCTTGGTTCCTGCCTCACCAAGAAAGTACCTACTGGGGTGATTGTCATCCCTCAGCAGGGGGAGTGGTTGCAGGGCTGGTAAAACCACAGATGTCCACCATCCAAACATTTGTGGGCCTCTAAGTGTGTGTTACATTGTGCATCATCTATCACATGTAATGTTGCAACACCCCTCTCCCTCTCAACCCCACGTGCCTCTTAAACCAGTTTGAGACCCAGTCTTGTGGCTACACACCATGTATTTCCATTTCAGCTAATTGGCACTTACCACTGTCAGTGCAGTAACGTATTTATCCATTTTTTTATGTGGTGATCTTTTGTAAAACATATCATGCATTTTCCTGATATTTTAAAAGAAAAGCACGTGGAGTGTAATTTAACCATTTTTTGGTAACAGGGTCCCTGTTGAGAACGTTTTTACCCACTGCATGGTGATCCCTTTGACACACGGTGAGATAAATAAACACTAAATGTCCCAAACTGCCCTGCATTTGTTTCTGTCTCTGCTCGTAGTGTCTAGCTGCTTTCATTGTATCCTTGTTAATACCATAAAGTAAACATTTTAGACCTTCCCGTTTACAAGCCGAAGAGACAGCCTACCACGTAGGTTAAATGTTTCAATCTGTAAAATGTGCAAATACAGTGTGATTTTATTCAGAGCTTTTTCACATGTTTTCCTGTTTTATTTTACACTCTAATCTTTTGAAGTCAGAGAAGAGCATATTTTCCCCTACTTTTCAGCTAAGGATATGGTTTAGGAAAGGCCAGCAGTTACTCCTGCAGCGTAGGACTGTGGGCGGGGGAACCCCTGGGTGCTTTAAGTCCCCAAGCCTTTGCTGGGGGCAGTTCGAGAATGGTGGTTTACCAACGACAGAAGCCCCTTTTCTGGTTTCTTAAGGTTCAGAGTGAGTTAGAGCTGGGTGAACCTACGATTAACCTCCATTACCGTGGGGACACTGGTGTGTAATGGCGGTATCTAATAGTCACCTTGGTCATTTGCAGCCACTTTTGTTTATTCTTGCTTTGGAGTGCCAGTGTCTTTTTACTTCCCCACAGACGACCAGTCGAGGAGCAGATTTACCCCACCCCTTCTTCCCATTCAGCTGGTTTTGAAGTACCTCTTGGAGCCCTTCAGTCTGGCCCCCTTTTTTTTTTTTTTTTTTTAAGCTTCCCCAGGATGTAATTACCGCCTTTGGTGTAGTCACTTGTCCTCCCAATCCCTGGACTCTTCTTTTAAACGATCTGCCCTGTTTTCTGCTGTTGAGGCCCGCCGCTACAAAAGATTTTGAGAGGAGCTCTTGACACTTTTGTTTAAGTGAGTTCTCTGGACAGTGTTCTGTTAACAACAGGGTTGTATGCTGGGCCCTTCCCCCAGAGCTCTTAAAGTTTCATTGTTGTCTGAACCATCACTGTGATCATAGTGGCAATATGCTGGTTCTTGTTTGGCCAGACCTTTTTGCAAATAGAGACATCCCAGGACTTTTTTTGGTAGCTTTTAGAACCTTGTCTTAGCATTTAACACCAGTTTTTAAACTCTTTTGCTAATTTGTTTCAGGAACTTATTTCTACAGCTTCTAAAAACGTTGTGTTAACACTTAACACTAATCAAAAATCTGGTTTTCTCATGATGGCTTGCATTTCTAATTTGTCTCATGGTCTCATTTTTTGCGGACACTTTGAACCTTCAGAATCCTTGGATTTAGTCCTGAAGAGAAAGTTCTAAATTGAACAATGTGCACTTTTCATTTCTTTATATTTTATTCTTTTTTTTAAGTTTTAATGTACTGAACACAAAAGGAGATTAACTATCTCCTCTTAGCTGCTCTTAGTCTTAGTTGATTCCATTCTCTGCTCCCCCACTACTCTCCCTGTTGATTATTATTATTAATTTATTTATTTATAAATAGATAACAATTATTTATGATTATTACAACTATAAATCCTCTAGAAATCGAAGTTGGAAAAGAGACCATTTGCCATTACATTATGATAGTTTAAAAAGAATCTCTTGTTCAAATTTACTAGCTTCCTGAAGCTAGTAAAGATGTTTATTGTTTCCAAGATTCCCTGTTAATTTAGTTCATCACTGCAAAACAATGAATAACATGTCTGGCTATTGTAGATTATAAGAAAGGAAGGCCCTAGAAAAGCTAGTCCCTATTCCAGGTTTCTGTTTAGAACTATAAATGACAGTAAATTGAATAATCAGTTGTCATAGTAAACAGCAGTCATGACATAGCAGTAGGCAGGTTTTTTGATTGTGTCCGTTGCTTGAGCTAGCAGCCAGCAACGATTAGCTTTCTTTTCCAGAGATCTGGTGTCAAGTATTAATCAGCTGTAGACTGGAAAGTTTTTACTGGCTGGCTTTTGTGGTGGAAGAAACACTAGTCTGTTTTTTCATCCGTAGTCTCTTAGCCATATCACTGCATGTGATACCGTCTGCGTGGTATTCTCACAAAAAGAAACAGTTCCAATTTTTTTCATCTCTATTGGGAATGCTTCAGTGTATGAATATAGTAAATTTTGACCTTGAAGAGTCTAAATTATCTCAATTAAGGTTGTGATGTGTACCAGAAAAAAATGTACATGTTAAACCCAATTTAGCATTCTTGTTCTTTACATTTTGAATGGTTTCTTAATTTGAAAACATAATTCAGGAGAGCAGGAGCTATAGGTCAGTGGTAGAGCAAATGCTTGCTGTGTACGCGGTCCTGGGTTTACTCCTCAGTGCCTCTGTTAAGGGGGGTAAAAATACCGTAGTTCATAAAATGATTGTAGTATTGAAAATCTTAAAATACATAAAGGGTAAGAAATATAATTTGGATTTTGAGTTTCAAGAATTACATAAACTTGGTTCTTATGGGAAACAGAAATTCCTGACTGCTCAAAAGTTTTTTAATAATTTTTCCCTGATTGCAAAAATCATTGGTGTTTGTAATGAAATTATAGAAAATTTGGGAAATTTTGCAAATACACAGAAGGAAACAAAAGTTACTCATACGTCTACTACCCAGAGACATCACTATTAACATTTGATGTGTATCCAGCCACCTGTTTATGGAGTTCGCTAATGAAATATCCTTTGAAACGGGCACATAAGGGTAACAAGTGTTAGAAATGGATATACTATAGTGTGAACCAAGTTTTGTTAATCTCACTGCTTCCTAGTGTTGCCTTTAGGCTGAAGAGAGGGGCTTCCCCACCGGGACAGGACAAGAGAGCTCTCGTGCCCTTTGGCCAGCCTTCACTGAAGTGTAGCAGAGCATCTTTTCTGCAGACTAGTCTGTCTGCCGGGGTCTTTATCTTAGCAACTCTTACTGTCAGCTCTGAATGCCTGCTGGTTGCAGAGGGAAACGTTTGGAGTCTTTGTTGGAGTGGCTTGTTGCCATAAGCCACATCAGTTCTTATCCAATCTCTAGAAGAATTATTTAAATCAGCTCTAGATTGAGCAAAAGAATGCCCCAATATTCAGAAATACAGTAACCTCCAGGATACTCGAATCAAGTGAAAGCAAGGTAGAGTGTTTAGAGACTCCAAGGTGATTTCACTTAACGTCTAACCTCAAATCCAGTCGCCTTGGTAAAAGAAAAATCCGAAGAAGGAGCTCAGAGCAGATTACGGTATAAGCATATGCCAGTCCTCTGCAGTGGAAAAGTGCTAATCTGGTTGGATCTGTTAAAGAGACAGGCAAAGCTGAGCAAAGCAGAATTTTCTCATCCTGCTCATCTTTTGCTTAGTGCAGAAGAAAGATTTATCCCGGGATGAAAGAGAGAAGGAAAGATCACAGGCAGGTGGCTAGTAATACAAGATGGTTGGCTCTTTTTCTGTGTGCCTTGGCTAGTGGTAAGCAGATCCTCAGGTCTGAGAAACTAGCAAAGCGAAGCGACACACAGGACAACTTCCCCAGGCAGTGATACAACTTCTAGGTGTTCAGCGTGAAAATACAATGCTGACTTTGATTCCAAGCCCTCAGAGAAAGGAAACCCAGGGAGAAATAGGAGGAAGTGGCATCTCTTTGTAAACATTTTATTCTTGACATGTAGCCGACTCCTGCCTGGAGAATTAAATGTCGGCCCCTCCATTCTGCCAGCTGTCTTTCAAGAGCGCCCTCCCGTGTTCTCCTGCACTGACCAGTTTAAAAGGTGTCATTTCTGCCTGAGAAATCTAAGAGCTTGCACGCAGTGCTTGGTGTGAAGGAATTGCTCTGGGAAATGAATGACCTTTGTGATAACTGCTCACATGCGAAGGAGGGAGTTTGCTGGTTTTAAAAGTCTATGGTTTGAATTCTTAGGTCTGGCAGAAAACAGAGTCCAACTCTGATGGTTTGGAAAACTTTAATGGAGAGATTATTTTCGAAGAGTGGTCAGAGTTAATGGTGATATGGGGTTCCTGTCACCCAGAAACTAACAGCAATAGGAAGACATGATCACTACTGGGCCCAAAGGAGCAAAAGAGAAGAAATAGCATTCATTCCTGGAGTCCAGTGAGGGAGCTGGAGCCGTAGAGGAGGGGCTGTCTGAGAGGTGCTATAGTCCTGGAGGGATTCGGCCACTGCCAGAAAATGCAGCCCAGACCAGGGAGGGACTAAAGCAGCAAAATCCCCTCCCCCACTTTCTTTCCTCCTTCTTTGATGTCCTTCCAGTGCCTTCTATTGGCCAACCCCACCTGGAAGCCTGCCTGCATGAACCCAGGGATGCCACCCATAGGGGTCAGCCTTTGGGGCACAGAGCATGGCTGGAATGGTGGGAAATTGGTCTGGGGTTGGAAAAAGGATCAAACCGAAAATTACTAGCACACCCTAGTAACATGTTCATAATCCCGCTTTCATCATTTTTGTCTTATCATCTTCATCTCTTGAAATCCTAAAATAAACCCTCAAGTATGTGAACTATTGATTGTGACTCAGTTCTGTCTTTTAATATGGGTAGTCTAAACAGTTAACCCTGCCCTACTCAGAGTAATTAATATTCAAAGAGAGAATCTGAACAATTCTCAGAAGACTGGGGAAATCACTGAACAATGTTCTGTTGGGGCATTTTGTTCTTGGTTAAAATTAAACTAAGATTTTTTTTTCTTAAATACGCACGTGAACTGTGCAAGTGATTTATCCTAAAATATAAAGATTGTACTTTTAATCACACATTGGGTAAAATAATTTTTTTTTGTTGTTAAAATTAAGCTGCAAAAAGAAAGTGGAATTTTTTTTTTAAGTCCTTGCTTTTTATCCCTTAAGATCTGTTTCACTAAGGTGGGATGAACTGGTAAGAAGATTCTTCCTCAGCCAATCTAGAAATACAAGAAGAGATTTTTAGCTGTTAAAGAGGGTCTGTTTCATTCCATAACTACTGAGCATTTGGCTTTGAGAGATAGAGAAATAAATAAGATATTTACTCTGCTTTCCAGGAACTTATGACCAGTGAAAAGAGGTCCACATCCATCTATAATCATCAGCAATAGGAACCTTAATAGAGGCATCAGCTGTAGAATTAAAAAGAGGGAGAAAGTATTTACTTTGTCTTTACCAAAGATTCTTTCGTATGGCTCACAAATATTTCTTCATAACTATCCCTGCCGTGTCCTACAAGTACACATGATAAAAAGATACCAGGGACCTGGGGTCAGAGTAAGCCCTTTGCTACTTGTTTCATCAAGGGCAGCCAATGTTTTGGTGCCTTCCCATTGCTTCAGTGATGGATGACACCCAGAATCCTTACCACGTTCTGCTGTGATTCTCTGATCTGGCCCCGCCTACAGCTCCAGCCTCCTTACATACTCTGGCCTCTTAGTCCCTCCTATTCGCCGTGCTTCCTCAGAATCTTTTTTGAGGTTCCCTTGCCTGGAGAGCCTGGTGCCACCCTCGCCTCCCCAAACCTCTTCTGCCTCCTGGTCCCAGTTTAAATGCCATCTCTTCACAGAAGCCTTTCCTGACCTTCCAGACAAATTCCAAGGATCTTATTATTTACTCTCAAACCCGTAGATGTTCAGGTGCCCTGCTCTTCCTCCTTCAACACCTTCCCATGTATTTGTGTAAAGGTTTGATGGCTGTCTTTCCTACCAGCAGGTAAGCACCATGAGAACAAGGTTCTTGTCTCTTTCAGTTATGTGCTCAGCCTCAGGCATGGTGCTTAAAATTGGAGCTCAATAAAGAGTTGTAGAAGGAAGGAAAAAGAACTGGCTTCAAGCCCTGACCTCTAGCACTCACCAGCTCTGTGACTTTTGGTGTTTCACCACCCGGAGTCTCAGTTTTTTATCTGTAGGATGGGGATGATGCTGACAATGGCACTTAGCATGTGGTAGGCACTGTGCCTTACTGGTCTTATCTCCTGCTTTCCTCCTCCATTAATCTGTTAATCAGAGAAGTGAACTGCCTTGCTTGAGGTCACACAGTTTGTAAATAGAAAACAGGATTTAAATCCTGGTCTGATTCCAAAGAGATTGTCTCCACACCTATGATTTTCCTGGGGGTAATTTCTGGAGCGGGGAAGGTCCTCCATACGGGGCAGTATGGATGCCCAGGTTGGGAATGTTGACATTAATGAGGAGGCCAGCTGGAGGTCTCTCAGACCAGTTTTAGGGAATCAGTGTGTGGGATTAACTCCATTTAGAGGAAGAGGTAAGTGACTTCTAAACTGAGCCCTGAAGAAGTCAGCTGGATCTAGAACAGGCCCGTAGTGTGAATGCCTTGAGGCAGTCATCAGGGCCAGAGAGTGCAGAGACTTGCATGCTGGGCTGGGGAGCTGCTGCTTCCTGTAAAATGCTGTAGGGGGACCTTAATGGGTTTTATTTATTGAAAATATTTTGGAAGCAGGAAGTCTCTCCATTTGGAGTCCCCTTCGGGGACAGAAGTGTCCACAGCCCTCCTAGTTTGTATCTCGTAGCAAGGGATGCATTTGAGCTGGCTGTAGCCCCTGGCGCAGCGGTGTTTGGAAAGGAATCAGCTGTGCGAGGTAAGGGATGGATAAGTTTACATTCAGTTGTTTGATACAATTCTGTTGTTGTTTGTTACGGTTTTTCTGTAAGAGTAGGTTGCCTTATAGAGTAGCCCAGATGGGTGGCACCCTTGCACAAGTTCCTTCAGCTCTCTGGTCTCAGTTTCTCATTTGGACATTTGGAACAATTTAAATATCTATCCTGTAGGCCTGTTGTGCAACATCCACACCGTGCCTGGCACCAAAGAAGCTTTCAGGCACTGTTAGCTGTTACTGCTGTTAATATTTCCTGTCCATTCTGGCCCATGCCTCTTGAATGAATGAGCATTGTTTATTTATCAAAGACAGGTTGACATAGGAACTGACTTTTTTTTTTTTTTAAGATCTTGATTTTTAGGGTTTATAAAGATAGTAAAATTGGCACTGAAAAAAGGGCAATGAAACACCTTAGTTGGGCAGCCCTACTGTTTCCTAGATGTGTTTATGATGAAATGTAAAACGTGAATGTGCGGGGGGTGGGGAATAGCTCAGTGGTAGAGCACATGCTTAGCATGCACGAGGTCCTGGGTTCAATCCCCAGTGCCTCCATAAAAAAGAAAAAAAAAAAAAAAAAAAAGAGAAGAAAAGAAAAAGGTGAATGTGAGCCAGTTCTTACAGAATCCGCTGTATGGGCCAGAGCTTTGCTTGCCCTGCGTTCTCCCTGAGAAGTAGGTTTGATTGTATCTGTTTTACAGATAGGAAGTTATGGTCTTTTCTAAGACATTATCAGAAGCGGACATTAAACCATGTGCTTCTCCAGACCATTTTGTGCCTTCAGCATTGTAAAAGCCTGACTTATCTTCCAACAACTTCAACAGCTCTGCTGGGAGGGAAAAATGGGAACAGAGCTCTTAATTTTTCTGAATCTTTTGGATTAGTGGGAAGCTCTAGGCATCTTGTGCTGGGAGGTGCACAGAAGAGATTCAAGAAATGTTTATTGAATATAAATCTTAATCAGATGGTGTGAAAAAAAAAGATGACTGAGAAAAGCAGTATTAGGTTCTGGCTCCAGACTATTCTGTATTTAAAAAAAAAAAGTGTGAGGTCACTAAAGATTTTATTACCATATAGCCTGTTTACACAGACTAATGGTTGGAGTCTAAGGCGAAGACTTTTCCTCTGTGTTTTGCAAGGGATTAGCTCCAGTCTGTGCAGTTCAGTTATTTACAGAAATCTGCTTCCCACTAGGTGCCCCTACTGCCCTTGTGTTGGGCTGGTTAGTTTAGTCTCAACAAAGATAAATGATATGTAACATTAAAATACACAGACCATAAATAGGAAGGTGTAGCTGGTTCCATAGGTCATCATCAGCGTATTTCATAGCTAGATCTGACTGTGTTTTCCTTTCAACTCAGGTAATTAAGAGCTGACCTAAAGAAAGTATCATTTAATGATGGGGCGGGGACAGGAGGAGACTTTCTTGCATAGAACAGCAAGCATGTCACATTTAAATCTGGATTTTCTCACCCTCCCCCTAACAACAGAAAAAAATATTCATTCTTTTTCTTTTCTTTTCTTTCTTTTCTTTCTCAGTTTCTTTCTTTTTGGGGAGTGGGGGAGATGAACTTCATTATAATAAGGCACTTATTGGCCAATTAGATGGTAGTTTGAATATTAAGCATCTTTCTCATGATTTATCAGGTTATGCAGCAAAATGAAGGTACTTAACAAGATAATTGTGTTGGTTTACTATAGAAGCAGTTCATGTAGAAATTTTAAAGTATCAAACATTACAAGACTTTGATAAGCCCCAGTCCCCAGATCTTGGTTTCTAGTACCATTTCCTTTTAATAAAAGGAACCAGACATGACTTAATTCTATGACTGGGGCAGGGAATAAACAAGATGAGCCTGAAACATCTTGTAGTGGACAAACCTGGCAGACACGACCTCAGCCAGAAGATCAAGTTAACGTGAACAGTGAGAAACGTACACTTGATGTGATGTGACGAGGATGGCACTTGAGCTCTGTGTCTTCCTCCCCCAATCCAGTAATCCCATCATGATGAGAGAAAGGCACTGGGCAAACAATTCAAGACTCTGCAGAACACCTCACCAGTCTTCCTCAAACTTGTCGAGGTTATCAAGCAACCAGAGTCTGAGAAACTCACGGTCTGGAGGAGGAGGAAGAAGACTTGTAACTAACGTAATGTGATATGGATGGGTCCTGGAGCCGAAAGAGGGCGTTAGGCAGAAACTAAGGAAATCTGAGTGAAGTATGGACTTCAGTTAATAATAGTGTGTCACAGTTGGTTCATTAGTTGTGACACATGTGGCATACTAACGTAAGAGGTGAGCAGTTGGGGAAATGAGGTGTTGGGTATATATAGGGACTCTGTATAATCTTTATAATTCTTCTGTAAACTTAAAATCATTCTAAAATTAAAAGTTTATAAAAAAAAAAAAAAGAGGCTGTGGCAAGGATGAATCTATAGTTCGAGTTTAATTTTCATCACACTGGGAGCCTGAAGTCAGTAAACCAGCCCATGATGTTCTAGGTTGATGATGGTATAAAGTGGGGCAACTTCTTTGCTGTTGTCTTGTAAAGCCATGAAGGTTTGTTTGCAGAATCAGAGAATGCAGGACTTCTAAATGTCCTCCTGTGGAATTTCCTACTGGCATGACTTTTTTTCCCCTTTGCTTCTGCCCAGTAGCAGTCCCTTGAGTGGCATTTGCTGTCCTAGTTAATCAGAGGGTAGGAGAAATGAAAAACTCTCCTCTTCCCCCTCCTACGAAGTTTCAATGGGCACTGGTAATGTAGGTCAAATTGCATCACTGTAGAAAGGAGCGAACAGGAAGGTATTTATGAAATGCTGCCAACCTCTCTTTAGATTCCGAGTCATGATGAACTAGTGTTGAGCCAGCATAGGTGTGAGATACAGGGAATCAGGGAGTCATGTTTTTGTTGTAGTCCCAGAATGTTACATTTTAATCAGTGATAAAAAGATCTCTGTCTAAAGCCCTAGTGAAAAGAACTTACAGTAGCTTTGTGTAATTTGCATCTTCCTGCTTCTGGAATTCTATTTGTCTCTTATTTATTATTGGCATATTGCAGCAATTTATATTAATTTAGCCAGAGAGATGTTTGAATTGTAGAAACTATTGCCATGTGTACTTAAAAAATAAATCTCATATTTGGTGATCACATAAATCTAATAATGTATTTTGCAAATTACAAGTAATCATATGCTCAGTAGGCTCTTGATTAGCATACAGAAATCACAAAATAGTTTAAGTTATACTTAGAAAGTATACTGTTTCATGGCTCTCCATTTTTTAAATGGCAGAATCCTACAGATTTTAAAATAAATCTTTAAATACATGTTCTTATTTTTCACATCTTGTGTACTAACTACTTGCCCTTTTTAAGACATCCAGATATTGGCTGCCAGAGTGGTCCGTGTTACTGACATTGTCCTAAACAGTAAGCGTCCTGACAGCAAAACCGATTCTAAAACCTGTCCCATTTTCACTCTCTCCTTGCCTCTATTAAGATAACCAGTAGTTCATTTGTAAACAAAATGGAAAGTCAGATGATACAGTATATTTGCATAGGCTTGGGTATTATTAGATCTTACAGGTTGAACAAATTATTCTGTGAGATATATTTATAATCCAACATTTAGCTATTACCTTAACTTTTTATTTTGAAATAAAGAGACCAGAAATTATGAAGATAGTGCAAAGAAGTCCTGGTTACCCTTGACCCTGTTTCTCCTGTTGACTAAATTTTACCTAACGTACGTAGTATAATATCAAAGGCAGGAAATTGATATTGATACATAAAGTGTGTATAATTCTGTGTTATTTCATCTCATGTGTAGATTCATAACCACTACAGTAATCAAGGTACAGAACTATTCCATCACTACGAAAAATCTTTTCTTGTGCTATCTCATTCCTGTCACCCTCACAGTCCCCGACTCCTGGCAACCACTAATTTGTTCTCTAACTCTATAATTTTGTCATTTTGGGTATGTTATGTAAATATAATTTTTTGAGACTGGGTTTTTTCACTCTGTATTTTTAAAAGAATTTTATTTTAAAAAGAATATGCTAAACATTTTTAAGGAATATTTATTTTTTTTTAAAGTTGTTATCCAGAGTTTGACTCACTAACTTTCAGACCTGTATTTTACTAGCTTGGGTGTTCTATACTCTTCGTTGCTATATTTGAACAGCAGCTAAAGTCGTATGTGCCAATGTAATAGCTGATTATAGCATTAACCTTATTGCCTACTGTTAAGGGTGATACTGTGAAGTTAAAGGGAAAATTACCCTGGAAAAACCCGTCTTATCAACAAAGTAAATATTACAATTGATTACTGAGCAAGACTAAGAAATCCAAATATATACTTTATTGTACCAAATAAAGTAACTGACCCACATTCGTGTTCCATTTCATCTCAAGAGAACTCGTTAAAGAACAGAGACTTTTTGGAACACCATATTTAAGTGAACAGTTGAAATATTTACATTAATTAGCCAGTATAAAGATCGTGTCAGAGAATTGCTGTATGTGGTTAATGTCAAGTGTCACCGTAAGAAAGCCAGCGTCTGCATCATGTTAATAAGATTCTTTGACTGTCATGACTCAGAAAAGGGGTCTTGTGGGTAAATGAATGTTGGAAACAAACAGCCTCAGAAGGAACAAATCTTCCTCAGACGCCAGTGTGTTGTTTTCTAACAAAATATAAAAAAATATCCTAGGAGCTGTAGGAGGGCACCTTCGTATTTGGCTACAAACAGTGATACCACGGCACTAGGGAATCCCGTGTGGCCAGACCATCGGAACTGAGCAGGTAGAAGGTGGCTCCCTAGGCGCTTGCTAAGCTGGCTGTAGGTGAGGGTGAGGCAGTGAGCCCTGCTCCTGGGCTTGCCCAGAGCTCTGCACAGGTTGTTGTAAATGGCACATCCTTGTAACTGGCATTCGATTCCATTAGATTCTCGCACCTAACATTTTAGACAGTCTTCCTTCCTGATAGGAAAATATCCTTTACAATTAAAATCAATCTCTTTTTACCAACTTAAACTTTTCTTTTTTCTTTTCCCGTCAAGCAGCATATGATCCTACTTGAAGTAGCTATTGGAATGGAGGAGAAGGGAAACAAACATTTATCAATCGTTGAACGTATGCCAGCCGCTGTACTGTTTATGTACATTCGCACGTGTAATTACAGTACTGAAAAACTGCAATTTTTCCTATGAGGAAAATAAGTTATAAGTATAAGAAACACCAACTAACTACAGGAGTGAAAACTGCTTAACTATCAATGCAATGTGTACAGTAAGGCAGTCCATAATTAATTACTAAATAAATCTTTTGGATTGTAAATGCTGTAAATGTTCAGAGGAGGAAATGGTTGTTGATCTCTGACCCTTGATTTTGTCTCCTGTAATATGCAGAGAATACCTCCCTCATAGTAAGAAACGAATAAAATAGATGTGTATTGCCTGTTACTTAGCACACTTTCAATAAATTATAGCTGTGCCGTTGATAATGAAAATTATGGTGATGTACTTAAAACAATAATACTGTATTAGCTGTATCAGTGTAGGGTGACTGCTGTCACTATGCAAAGCCTCAGTAGCTTGATACAATGCACGTTTAGTTCTCACTCAAGTCACAGCTCAGTGTGGCTTGGCAAGGAGGCTCTTGCTTCACTCAGTCATTCAAGCGTGAAATTTTGTGGCTTTGCCCACCTGTAGGTGCTCAGCACCCTCCCCGTTTGACCAGTAGAGGGTATGAGAGACAAGGAGGCCAAGCCTAGAAGAGGCACCCAACATTTTGGTTCACATGTTAGGACTCGGTCATATAGCTACATCTTACTACCGTGAATATTAGGGAATTTAGTCTGACTGTGTGCTCAGGAAGATGAGAATGTGGATACAGGTGAGCTTTGGCAATCTAGCACAAATATCATTTAGAAGGGCTTAACAAATGAGGAGGAATTGTCCCTGGACCTTTTAGAGAGTGAGGTTTGCAGTAGGTTACTCAGCCTGCCTTTAGGTGGCATTATTTCAAGAGAGAGGATGGAAGAATTTAAAAAGCCTGCAAGCATTATGAATGAAAATTATACGTTTATCTCACTAGCCACTGCCTTCACTACAAGCTATTTGGTAGTGACCTTAGACAAGCCATTTAAGTACTGTCGGCTTCCATTTCCTCACTTGTACGTGTCCTTCACAGGGCTCTGGTGAAGGTCACACAAGTGCTGTGTGTGTCAAGTACTTAGCACAGGGCCTGGCCCAGAACCAACACTCAGCACAGGTTATTATTATTGATAATGTTAATGTGTATGGCCCCAGAGCCAAATACTTGCTAGCCATTCATTTGTCATCTTTCCTAAAGGACCACTTAGAGTAGCAAAGAATGACTTGACTGAGTCTATTTATATGAGTTTTAGAATTCTGTAACCCCAGTTCAGTAACAGGAGATTAGTGTTCCCTTGGCAGAATATTGGGGGGGAAACCCCTCTCTGTTCCCCTAGGCTCACATTCCCCTGTTCAATGCTACAGACTTTTTATTCCCCTATGAAGAGGGCAGCGGGAGTACTGGGCTTTAATTTACCTCTCCTCCCTCCTTCGTGGACCTTCCTGAGTGTTGAGGTCTGTCAGTTGTCTGGGAAGAGTGAGGGTAAATGTCAGAACAGCTTTTTGCTCAGGCCTAAGTTCTTGGCAAGGCAAGAACATCCCGCCCCGGGCCCCTGTTAACTTGAGTGGATGGGGAGCTGTCAGAGCCTGGGGTTCCATTTAATTCAATTCTGTTCAGTAGGCATTTATTACCAGCCCTGGGGATGCAAGGATGAAATGTCGCAGACTCTGCTTCTAAGAAACCCACTTCGAGAGGTGAGTTTCTTGGCGTGTAGGAAGAAGGGAGTTCAAGGTGGTGGAAAGAGGAGGAGTGGAGGATTAGGGGTAGGGATTGTTTTGCTGAGTGGCAGTGGAAGGAATGGTCTTTTAGCTCAGCTCTAAAGTGCACCTGGCCCAGGTCTGCCCCTTGGCCTCAGCTCACACGCCTCAGTTTTCTCTCTGTTAAAGGGGTGTACTGAAAGTTCCGACGTCAGAGCCCTGGTAGGATTAAGTGAGATGATGCACGTAAAGGGTTTACTATGTGTTGTAAAACTGGGCACACAGTGAGTGCTTAGTACCTGCCAGCTCCTCCTGTTGTTGCTGTTTCTGTGTGCTTCTGTAAACCGATCTGTAAAGCAACTGCACAGACAAATTAGAGAACTGCTGGGAATTCTGTTACACTTTTGGTTCTGTCTTAGGCTCCTGGTGAAACCGTGTACTGTACTCACAGGTGATGGGAAAATGGGCTGCTGACCCCTCGGCTAAAAGGATAGGGAGCTCAGTTAACCTCAGTGAAGTCAGGGAGAGTTGGGGCTTGAGATGGGAGAGCCATGCTACCTGAAATGGCAACGCGAGTGAAGGGTGGCTATATTGAACCCTTTGGAGAAAAGAGAGGGGCTGAATGTGTGCGGATATGTACAGGCTGTCAGGAAATGTAGGCTCCTTTAAAAATGTGAAGACTCCACGTGAGGCGTCTCACAGAGGATGAGGAGAGCCCAAGACCGACTGCCGGCTCTAAAGTGTATCCCTGAAAGCTGGGCCAGACGTGCTGGAGTCCTTCCCAGTGAGTGGTTTCAGCTCCCTCTTTACCAGTTATGTTGTCAAACTCTTGTTTTGTGTTCCGTGGCATGACCCTTAGAGTAGTCCTCAGTAGGTTCAAAACTTGGCAGTGTCAGTGGGGATTGGTTTCAGGGCCGTACTGTGGATGCTCCAATCCCATAGCTGGCCCTCTGTATCCATCAGTTCCGCATCCACAGCCTCAGCCAAGTGCGGGTTGTAAACATGGTGCTTGATCAACAGTTGGTTGAATCCACGGATGAGGAACCTGTATTGTATAGAGTTTCATTCTTAAATGTGTTTTGCCAGGGAGAAAACCCGTCAGGGTGAAGGCAAAGTGGAACGTGGATAGGAGGAGGGTAAGTAAACTAGGGACCACGCCAAATCGGATTTTTGGAATATGCACCTACAGTTGACAATGTAACCTGCTTTAAATAGACTGGTTTATGTTTCTTCACTTGGGAAAAGAGACTTAGGAAAACAGCACAGGCTCAGGATGACAAGCGTATCTGCCTACAGGAGACAGACCTTGAAGGAGGGTGAGTGATGCGGCCAAGGTGCGCGCTTTGGAAAGTGCATGCTCAGTGAGGAGAGGCTGCCCAGGGCACAGCATCCACCCCATCATCCCTGTGCCGGAGAGCTGGCCTCCTGCCGAAGGTCTGGACCTTCCAAGAGAAAATGGGAGGATGGAATCTTAAGTGACCCTCCCCACCTTTTAAATATTAGCAACAAATTCCTCTTTTCCCCCCATAAGATCACCAAGCAGACTAAAAAGTGAACCATTTTCGGCCCATGTCTTTGTTTTTGCAGTGAGAGAGAGTGGAGAGGAAAATGTGTAACCTGGGGTGAGGCGGCTCCACTGCAGACACTCCTGGTTCTCGTGCTTGGGAAGCGCAGTGCCTGCCGCGGAGCACGTGCTCTGCACGTTTTCACTGACTCAGTGAGCCGGCTGGGGTAAGCCTCTCGGTTTTCAGTCCCTTCAGGTATTGAGTGGGGAGATAGCAATTGGCCTTCCCTCAGCTCCAACTTAGAAGCTGGAGTCAACTTAAAACCTGCGTTGGCCTCCTTGGAGGGCCCACCTTGCCAGCCCTTTGTATTCCCTTTCACACCCTCCGCAAGCCCCTGGTGTGCATTCTCACACTGAAGCTCCATGGTTGGCCTAGAATTAAAGAAGGTTTAAGAAATAAAAAGAAAGTGTATACTGTTGTGCTTAAAAACAGGACCAACTCGGTTTAACCTGTGTTTTCTTTCCTCTGTCATGGTTAGTGCATTTTTGCTTAATTTTGGCAGACTCAGGTATATAACAAGAAGTGATCGAGATTATGCCTTAAATTGCAACAAGGCTCTCAGAGTCTTAAAAGGACATAGAAATGTTACTCCTAGAAAATAAGTCATTTTCTATGTAAAAGGTGATGTAGCGCTGCCCGTGTGACAGTTTGGGCTTTTCTGTTTAAAGTTAATGAGTGGATTTTTCTGAACCCTTGGGCATACCACGGGATCTTCTTTTATATCAAATTCTGCTGATTTTATATCTGTCTGCCCTTTAATTTTTTTAATACAAAAGTTTTACTGCCTTGAGCAAGATTATTTTGTTGCAGTTATCAGAAATCAATTGCAAAAAATTTAAGCTCAGATGAGGAGGGCCATTTAGCATACAGGTCCAGGGGATGCTTAAAACCCCAGGGAAGGATATCGTTGGGTCCTCCAGGGGAATATGCATGGGACAGGAAAGCCCTAGAACCATCCGGGCAGAAACCATTTCCCTTTCTGTCTTCTGGGGCTGTGTGGCCTCCTGGGTCTGAGTGACTGAGCAGCATGTTCATTTGTCAGTCTTTGCTGACTTGCGTTTTCCTAGAGACTGAGAGAGCACATGGGGGAACTTGCAGCTTAGACCAGAGTCGGCTCTCTTCTGCCCAGTTTCTAGTTCTCAGGAGAATAAGTTGAATATCTCAGTTGGGATCATGTGTCCAACTTTGGCCAAAACAGGAGAGGAGTATGGAGTCCCACAGTACAAACATGACTTGGCATTGTGTTATATGGTGCTTACAGAAAGGGTCGCCATGGGCTAGAGGCAGCTACTCTAGAAGAAAGGCATCTTCTGCACCCTCGCTGCCCCCCCCCCCCAAAAGGGATTAAATAGATTAAACTTATGCCTCACAAGACTTTGGGGAACATTCAAATTATGTCTTTCCTTTCTTCTTGTTTCTTTCTCCTCTCCCACCTCTAATGGGCTGTCATGTAAAAAACTTTTTAAAAATTGTATTTATTGAATGTTTGTTACATAAGCATTCAGTGAAGAGAAATGGGTGGTGAATGAGTAAAAGCTATCAAGTTTTATGTTTCTATTCTTAGAAAATGTTCTCCAGTCTTCCTTCTAAATTATTTCTCTTTTCTCTTTGCAAAACAAAATTAAGTTGCTGTTTGGGCAGTTTGGTGTACTAGAAAAGGAACTAAATAGCACCAGAGGCCTCCATTCTGGTTCCAGTTTCAAACCATTTATTTGCTGGGTGATCTTGAGCAAATTATGATCTCTCTGAGTTTGCTTCCTCGCTAGTAAAATGGGGATCATGATGACAGCTCTTTTGAGCACAGTGTTATTGTGAAAATAAAACAAAAGAATATATACAAAAACATGGTAGTCTTTTTCTACTAAAGAAGGATTTCTGACCCACATTCTGAGTAGAAATGTTACTATTTTTAAATGCTTATTTTTAGTAACTGCCATACCATTTTTCTTTAAGAATAGAATTGCCCTTAAATTTTTTTTTTTTTTTTTTTTACAGTATTCAGGCTAGTAAATGGTGATTTCTTTTAAAGGCTAATACTGTCTTGGGGGAGATTTCATAGCACTCAATATCTGATGACTTTCTTGGATACTTTGGAGATATGGCTGGGGTGTCCTGATGGAAAACTGGAAACTAGCCTGACCTCGAGAAGTCAGATCAGGCACACTTGATGCTGGTGGTGTTCTGCCTGCACCCCCAGCCTGCCTTGAAGGAATCGCCGTCAGAGAGGAGGTTAGCTCTAACATAACGTCTTTATTGGCTGCTGCTTTCCTGGGAATTTGTAGCTTCCTTTGAGTGATTTTTTGCATAGCTGTAAAATGTTCACAATGCAAAGAAATGAGTTTTGGCTCAGGACAGACCTGTTAAACAAGATAGTGGCTTCTATAGGAAATGAGGCAGAAAAGGAACACCAAAATGGAAGTCACAGAAAATTTTTAAAAGATAGAAGACTGGGAAGTAATTAGAAATCTTGAGAAAGAGAAACAGCTGGCTTATGAAGATTGTAGGAATGATTACTTCACTGAATAATTACATTGCTGAATAACATTTTGTGCGTGAATAAAACTGTTTAAAAAAGGCAGAGGGGAAGGATACAATCCAGGAATAACTTAAAAGCCAATAAAGGTAATTATGAATAAATGTTCAGACATGGCATAGAATTTCAGCCACTGACTTTGGGAGATGCTTTACTAGCACCTCAAACCATAGAAATACTTGGCTTACCATCTTAGAGTGTATGATGATAAATAAATGTTGAGCAAAGCAATATTCCTGCCACCCAACCTTGGTGGATAGCCAGTGAGGATTATAGAAGAAGAAGTGTGTTACTAGTGAATTTTTCGTATGAAATCAGGCTGCCTTGTGCTTTTTTATACTTTGATAGCATCTGTTCCATAGCTGTGTCATTGCCCATAGTTGCTGTTCTTTCTTTCCTGCTGCATGTCAAACTTGAAAACCAGCTTAATTTCTAACTCGGGTTTGTTAATCTCCAACCCCTTGATTCCATAACTCAGTGCTCCTCCCCAAATTAATCTGAAGAGTATCCACACTCGGCTTGAAATATACATGTATGCATACGCACAAAAATGTGTAGATAAGGGAGTGCGTAATTTCTTCGTGCTTTTTAGGAAGACGGTTTAATTGAGCTTTTGTTTCCTGTTTGTAACATTATGAATTGCTTTTATAAACTACTGAATGATAAAGGACAGAGTGAGCTCTCCAAATAATACTCTCACACGGTGTTGTGTGTGTGTTTAAATCTGTGATTCTGACATGTTTCATGGGAGCAGGCTTTCTGAATAATCATTTTAAAAATTAAGTGAAAACTCATTAGTGGCAAATTACACACAATGATTTTAAGCCCCAGGAGGCTGACTCTGTGTACATATTGAATAGTCATTTGTTCTTACTATATTGTATAAATATAGCCAAGTAAGTTCATTGTTTAAAAAAAAGACACAATTTCATTTGTTGTAAAATTGGTAAAGTGCCACGAATTTTAACACTTTTGACATTTCAAAGCACGTATAATAATTTTGGGACATCTGGAAACTAATGAGATTGTAGATTTCTGATTAGTTTTATCCATTGTTTCATTCCTTTGCCCCTTTTCTTTCTTTATAGGTCTGAACAGAATTAAGAAGAAGAGCTTCCACAACCATAGCAGATGAAGATCCATTGGTAAATCCATCGGGATTTTTGGCCTGCCCTCCAAAGAAAAGGTAACTGGCTGTTTCAGCACAGCACAGCTGAATAAATGCTGTAATACTTCTGATTACAGTGGAGTTTAAGCATTACCGAAGGATGGTAACTTTTAAAATTTAAGGTATCTAAGTAAGAGCTCCAGTTTTAATCATAACCCTGAATATTATCTTATTAATATGAAATGACAGTGAATTTCAGAGTACAGCTTTATTAGATGTTTGTCAAAATAAAATCTGCTAAATAGCCCTCCCTTCCCCAAATTCTTTAAAATTATAGAAATACTTTGGAGATAGCAACCCCCCCCAATCCATATCCACGTCTTCCTGCAAAATAATCTAAAGATGTGCTCTTGTGTTTTGTCCTGTTCCACTTCCCAAGCTCCTGTTTTCTTCTATGAGTAATGTGGATCCAGCTGCTCAGGGGTGATCCCAAGGAAATTGTAAAACAGTCAGGAGTGCTTCAGGGGCACTTTCTGGGCCCGGTGCCTTTGCCCAGCCTGCTGGGGAGCTCTGTGTTCAGGAGCAGTCCCAGATCATTACAAAAATAGCAGCCACCATTAATTTAGTTTCTTAGACGTGTTCACCGTTGTCATTTACTGTTTGAGGGGGAGGGTGGTAAGTTTCACATAATGTAAAAAAGAAGAAAAATTCCTAGAGGAATTTTTATTAAAAAAAAAAAAATTCATCCTCCCATCTACTCCTAAAAGGAATGGCGAGCCCAGTGGGTGGGTTGGGGGGCTTCCAAGTTAAGATGCATTTTGAAATGAGTCATTGAAGGATAAAGCTGAACGAAATCCAAACAGGAAAGACCAAAGGAGTTTCGGCCTCTGAAACTGATCAACTTACATACTTAGGCAACAAATGCAATGCCTCAGTCAGGTTTTAGGCATCTGTAGCAAAGATGGAAACATTTTGGACAACATGCACATCCATCTGCAAAGATAAAATTTTGACTGTGACCAAACAGAAATAGAAGCTTCTGGAAAGATGTAGCAGTTTTGTTAAGGTGTTTAAAAGAACACCGGACTGGGCAGCTCTGAAGACTCTATCTTCAAAATAGGCCCTTAAAATTTTCGGGCCCGAAGCTAAAAGGCCAGCGATGCCAGAGGTATCCTTCGGTGATCATCAGAGTCATCACAGAGGACAGCATTCACTGTGGAATGTCTGGAAAGTGCCAGAGAGGAGAGAGGCAGGGTTTTCTCAGACGGTGGTCAGCAACTGGCAGTGGTGGGATATGGGAGTGGTGAAGTAGAGACGAAACATACTTGACAGAATTGCTAAAGGAGCTCTTTAGTCCAGAACTGTTTACTGAGCTACTATGTGCAGAGGGATGGTCCTTGAGGAGAAAAAGAGAAGAACAGGAGCTGGTTTTCACAGATTACACTTATGACTTGTCCTTTTTGAAATACTATTCTGATGAAAAGACAGATATGATACCAGGAAGTCAGTGACAAGGGGCAGGTAAAGAAGTGTCACAAACTCAAGTTTGCTGGGATCAGGCAGGTGGAGGAATGAAATATACCAGGGGGGACTGTAAGACAGTGTGAAATTCATGACCAATCTCAAAGGGCTTACCTTTTCAGTGCCAGCTGATCGTAGCCTCAGAATCTTTTCAACAAACTTTAATGAAGTTCCTCCTTACATGCTGTGTTCTTCTGGCCACTGGGGATTAATTAGTAAATCAAAGTGACAAAAGTCCCTGCCATTGTGGCACTTACCTTTCCAATGAAAAGAAGCAGATAACAGACAGCAAGTGTAGTAAGTAAATACATTGATTTATTTTTAATAAAACCACTGTGGCCACTGTTTATGTGAGATAGGACATAGGGGGCAAGGGTAAAAGCAGTGAGAGCAGTTAAACTGCGGTTATTGAAACAACCCAGATC
The DNA here is from genome assembly GCF_048773025.1 of Camelus bactrianus. NCBI lineage: Eukaryota > Metazoa > Chordata > Mammalia > Artiodactyla > Camelidae > Camelus > Camelus bactrianus. The sequence goes on along the minus strand of NC_133555.1, from coordinate 22,869,535 downwards.
TTTCAAAAGTCTAATAAGGGAACTGAAATCTTAAGTTTAGTGACTTTTCTTGATTTTTTTCAATGTTAGCAATGTAAGAAAACAGAACAATTTGAGTCAACGTAAGTGAGTATGTGGGATTCTGCCATGTGGTGACAGTTTACTACTTTGAGCATAGAGGTGAGAAAGGACGTCAGAGAGAGTTGAGGACTTTGGGCCCTGCTAAGTCGGAAAAGGTAAGAGTTGATTTGAAATTCACATGAAAGCTTGACTTTGATTATGAGGACATGAAGCTAAAGGAAGAGAAAAGATAATGGCATGTAACTATTCACAGGAGCAAAAAGGGGGGAAACAACCCAAATGCCCATCAGCTGATGAATGGCTAAACAAAGTGTGGTATATCTACATGGTAAAATTTTTATTCATCTGTAAAGAAGAATTAATTACATATACGTGGTCCAGCATGGGTGAACCTTGAAAACCTTATGCCAACAGAAAGAAGCCAGACACAAAAGTCATATATTGTATGGTTTCAACATTGTGAAATATCCAAAATGGGCAAATCTACTGAGAAGGAAAACAGATGTGGTTTCTAGGGGCTGGTGGAGGGATGGGAGATGAGGAGTGACTGCTTAATGGGTACAGGGTTTCCTTTTGGGATGATGAAATGTTCTGGAACGAAATAGTGATGATGGTTGCACCACATTGTGAATGTACTGAATGTCACTAAGTTGTACACTTCAAAATGGTTAAAAAGGTGAATTTTATGTTCTGTGAATTTTACCTCAATTGAAAGAAAGAAAAAAAAAAGAAGGGCATGTGGAAAAGCATTTGAAGGATGTGTATTTTATATCTTGTTTAGGTGGAATGGAGTCTTAGTAAGGGGGAGTGATGGGTGGTAAAAGTAGAAGAAGGATGGAAGAGAGGTTGGTGCTGTAGGGGCCCCCGCCTCTGGGCTTCACAGCAAAGCAAATGGCCCCTGGTTTTTAAGTCTATGATACTGCAACTTACCTAGTAGACTTTTATGAAGATCTCACAAAAGTCTCAAACAAAATTAATTTAGATTTCTTCATCTTAAAAAAATAATCCTTATTATAGTTCCTGACTGTAAAAGTTTATTGTTAAAAAAATTAGGTCACTGTGTGAGGTGATTGTGGTAATCATTTTGAGACATATCTCTATCTATATATTTATTTCAAGTATCTCAAATCATCACATTGTACATCTTAAAAATTTGTACAGTGTTATATGTCAATAATATTTCAGTAAAGGTGGAAAAAATTGAAATACTATATAACCATGTGTGTTAAGAAAAAGCCCCTTTAATTACATTATTTCCCTCCTAGTAGCCAGAAGTCCAGAATTTATCTAGACCGTTTTCTATGCGTAGACTTATCATCTTCATCATTATTACATTTTCACAAAAATAGGCACATAATATGCATAGTTTTTGGCATGCTGCTTTTTAAAAATTCATATCTTGGCAATCTTCTTTTTCCTTTTGGGTTGCTACATTATGTGCTGTACTTTAATTTGTAAAAAAACACAATAAAATAAAAAGCAAATGCTGTTTACCTCTATTACAAAGAAAAGGAGGTATCAAAATGTGAAATTAGCAAGCACTTAATGAGCACTTAGTATATGCCAGGCACTGGCATATTAATTCACCAACTCCTTGTAACAACCTAATGAGATAGACACTGTTATGATCCTTCTTTTGCAGAGAAGCTAACTGAGACAGAGACAAAGGTGTCCTGCTATGGTCCATAGTTAGTGGCAGGGATGGGCTCCAGGACCAGCTTCAGCTCCAGCTGATGGTTGTTCTGAGGGACCTTGTGTCCAATGGTGTGAGATCATAGAGATTTTTTAAGAGCAGTCAATCTGGAATTTTGCATGAAATTTTCCAGGTTTTATGGTTGGCTTTAAAAAAATTAACAGCTTAAAAAAGATAAAATTAAAATACCACAAATTTACCACTTTTGTCATATTTTGACAGTGTTGTGCAGCCAACACCTCTGTTTAGGTCTAAAACATGCTCATCACCCCCAAAGGAGACTGTTTCCATTAAGCAGTTACTTCCCATCCTCCCGTCTCAGCAGACACTGGAAGCCATTCGTCTGCTTTCTGTTTCTATGGATCTGCCTGTTTTGGATATTTCACATGACTAAAATCATATCAAAGTGGCCTTTTGTGTCTGGCTTCTTTTCCTTTGTTTTTGAGGTTTTCCATGTTGTAGCATGGATCAGTACTTCATTCCTTTTAATGGCTGAATAATGCTCCGTTGTGTGGATAAACCACATTTTATTTAGCTACTTTTCAGTTGTTGGACACATGGATTGCTTTTACCTTTTGGCTCTTGTGAATAATGCCACGACGAACAGTGATGAAAGTCCCTGCTTTCAGTTCTTTGAGTGTATACCCAGAAGTGGAATTGCTGGATCATATTGCAATTGTTCGTTTAACTTTTTGAAAGACTGTCAAACTGTTTTCCACAGGGGCTGTACCATTTTACAGTCTCACTAGCAATAAGGATTCCAGTTCCTCTACATCCTTACCAGCAGTTGTCATTTTCTGTCTTTGTTTGTTTATTTTTCTTTACTTCTTAGCCACCCTAGGGGTTATGTAGTGGTATCCCATTGTGGTTTTTGATGTGTATTTCTCTAATGACAAATGATGTTGAGCATCTTTTCATTTGCTTGTTGGTCATTTGCAGTATCTTCTTGGAGAAATGTCTATTGAGATCCTTTGCCTATTGTGAAAAGTGGATCTTTTTTTTTTTGAGTTATGAGAGTTCTTTACACATTCTAGATACAAGTCTTTTATCAGATATGTGGTTAGCCAAAATTTTCTCCATTCTGTGGGTTCTTGTCATTTTCTTCAAGGTGTTCTTTGAATAATTTTGATGTGGTCCACTTGACCTATTGGCTCTGTGTTTAAGAAATATTTGGTAAGCTGGAGCTCTGCCTCCTAACAGCCACTTGTGATTGCTGCCACGCCTCCACCGCCCCCAGAAGCCATTTGGGAAAATCCTAATGCTTTGTGAAAATTCTTGTTTTCTGAAGTGGAGGCAAGAAGCTCCGAAAAGCAGCAAAGTTAGATTTCTCACCAGTGGCCGTTCTGCTTCAGTTCACTTTTTCTGCTCCTGAAGTGCCTTCACTTAAAGCAGTTTGAGGGAGAGTTGGATGCAGTGGGAAGTGGAGAAGAGGCTCAGGGTCTCTGGGTCTTGCAAATTTTACTGTCATCAAAAGAGAGGTTTAAATACATTAAATAGGTTAAAATGAAAGGTCAGAACTTTGCCTTAAGTCATAGATGGTGCTGTTTAAAAATCTGGCCATAGGGGTGTAGTAATTGTGTGTTTCTGGGGAGAAAGGTTTAGGGACTATCAAATCTAGAAAGTCATTTGGTTCAGGTTCCTTTATTTGAGACAATATATGTTTGAGTTGGGGGTTGAAGATAGGGAACTATATTCATTCACAGTCATTCATTTACATGTTAGTGAAATATAGTTAAATCTGCATGCATCTACGTCAAGAAAAGGAAGGTTTTATTTTAGAGATGGAAAGGGGATGCAAGACTTTGTGGAACAGTCTGTCCTTTGGGAAGCGGCACAAACCCAGATGGGCTACTGGATCTGGGTGCACACAAAGAACGTGGAGGACTGTGTTTGCTGGCTCTGTGACTTTGCTTAGGGCTGGAACTTTGCTGTGGAAAGGGGAGAGAAAAAGCTGTGTTGTTGCTTCCTTCTTGTACTACTAACACACTTGCACTGTTAGTCCTAGAGTTCGGCCCTAAGGCATTTTGCTGACCAGCCTGGTGACCTGGCGACCACACATCTTATGGTTTGTGAGGAGGTGGCTTCCAAGTTCCAAAGGACACCCTTAAGTTGGGAACGCAAACTGTCCATCCCTGGGAGCCACCTTGATTTCAGAGCATATACTCTTGCCCCCCAGTCCAGGAAGTCCAAGTTAGATTTAGATTTAGTGTTGGGGATGAGTTCCCATGTGCGTAGTGTGAGAGATCAGGAAAGATTTTATTAAGGAAATGGAACTTGAGGGGGAACATGGCTGGATGGGACTTCAGCCAAGGGAGGGAGGTATTAACGATGCCGTGACCACGTGAACAAAGGCCTGGGAGTAGGGATCTGGAGGGGGAGCATGTTCAAAGCTATGAACTGGGCATTCAGGCTGGAGGTACCTGTTAGAGGGAACACTGTAGATGTGGAGCTGGGCCTGGGGACAACTGTAGAGGGCCTGGAGTGCTAGGAGAGACGTTTTCACTGAGTTCATCGGTCAGTGTGGAGTCCCTGAAAGTGTTAGAGCAAGGATGACACAACCCATGCCATGCTTTATTGTGCAAGAATGAGCTGATAGCATAGCGTGGCTAGATTAGAATGGGGGCTTCCTACGTGACAGGCATGGCGCTAGCAATGATAGCCAACACTTGGAAGGCACTTCTGGCCTATTAACTTTCTTAATGCTCCTCAGAAAGTAGATACACCTGTTTTACCTCATTTTATAGCTGAGGAAACAGACACAGAGAGATTGAGATTTCCCCCAAAGTTATACAGCAAATAAGTGGTAGAACAGGGACTCCGCCTGGGCAGATGGCCTCCAGAACCCACGCTGCTAACTGCTGGGCCCCTAAGATGGTGAGGCTCACCCGTCACTTCAGTGAAAGCTGTATTGGTACAAAGGTGACATAGGGGATTATTTTTAACAGTGTGTTTAATCTTTGCATTGTATTGCATCTGAGGCAGCGCACTAGAACTACAACTCTACCGTCAGCCTCTTTTTATAGCTAAATGTTAGTCCAACGTCTCCATTCCTTTTCTATAACTTCACACTTTCTATTTTTTAAAGAACTATTTAACCTAAAGGCTTTAAATGAATATTTTAAGTGAAGTTTGTCAATAGTTTAGAGGCCATTATTAAATTCCTGGAAACATTTGGGTGTTAGTCAGTTTAAAGCTATATGTTAATACTTGTTGTATATGTATTTTAAAATTTTCTCTCTTTTCACAATGTTTATGATTACTGGTGAATGAATTTGTGTGTAGCTACACATACATGATTTTTTTAAACTTTAAAAAAAATCTATTTTTATATATAGTGGCTAACATTTGTAAGTTTCAAACTCCCAAATTTATTCCTTCCCATCCCCTTACCCTGGTAACCATAAGATTGTTTACTAAGTCTGCGAGTCTGTTTTTGTTTTGTAGATGAGTTCATAGTGTCCTTTTTTCTTTTCTTTTCTTTTCTTTTCTTTTCTTTTCTTTTCTTTTCTTTTCTTTTTTCTTTTTAGATGCCACATATGAGTGATATCATGTGGTATTTTTCCTTCTCTTTCTGGCTTTCTTCACTTAGAATGATCATCTCTATGTCCATCCATGTTGTTGCAAATGGCATTCTTGTATTGTTTTTTATGGCCGAGTAGTATTCCATCATATAAATATACCACAGCTTCTTTATCCAGTCATCTGTCAATGGGCAATTAGGTTGCTTCCATGTCGTGGCTACTGTATATAGTGCTGCTGTGAACACTGGGGTGCATGTTTCTTTTTGAATTAAAGTTTCCCTCTGGATGTATACCCAGGAGTGGGATTGCTGGATCATATGGTAAGTCTATGTTTAGTCTTTTGCGGAATCTCCATACTGTTTTCCATAATGGCTGCACCAAACTACATTCCCACCAGCAGGCTACACACATGATTAAGAAAACAAACCAAAAATTCAAAGCTTTGAACTTCTGGGCAAAGGACCCACAGTTTGTAGAATGAATATGTGTGTACAGGTTAAGTCTTTAAAAAGATAATTACATTCATCTTTAAGTCTCCACTTTGCAAATGTCCTTATTCCTGACTTTGCACTTGATCCAGCAATTCCGGCCGCTGAGAGAGCTAAAGAATTCACTTTCTTCCACTGTCCTCCCCATACTGGAACACTGATGTATTCATGACAGGCTGTAAGGTATTTCACTAGAGGGAGCACAGTGAAGGAGGGGCCTTGCCTGCCATACCCCATACGCAGAAGACAGCCTTGCCTCTGGAGAAGAAAGAAGGAAAGAGAGACATGCGGTCAGAGGAGAGAGAGAGGATAGGAACAAAGGCGCAGCCAATTTTAGGAGGAAGTAAAGAAACCCAAGGCAACACATTCCTAATTCAGTGGATCTGAGTTTCTTGTTACTCAAATGACTGCAATCCTTTGGGGTTGATAATGGAGAATCTCTGTTACCAACCCTGTAATTTGCACACATAAATATACCGTAGTTGCTGGTTTTCAAGTTTATTAAAATGTTGTATTGGCACTGGTGGTTCTTTCTAAATAAAGGGGCTGATTGTGCGGGGTCCCACATCTTCGAAGAGTTTTGAACAGTTTCAGCCATTTTACATTAAACTAGATTTAAAGGGTTTTTTTGTTTTGTTTTTTGCATTTAGTGATGCCTTGGGCCTTTGAACAAAGCGTTTTACAAGTGAATCTGCTTTGCAAAGAATCCTTTTTGTAAAGAGAGACCTTGTTACCCTTGGCACCTACTGGGAACATCCCTAATTTTGGATGGTGAAGTAAGGCCACCTTTTAAATACATCCCTGGAAGGGATGAAATGCTCAGAACTTGGCAGTGTTTCACTTCTGATGGCCTAGTTCTTAAGCCACATACAATCTAATTGGTGGTGACAGCTTTTTCCATAAGAGCATTTGGATGAATTAAGTTTTTTCCCCTACTTCTCACTCTTCTCATGTCCTCAGTGGAACTACTATGCTGTGTTCACCCTGGTGCCTAGCAGAGTGCCGGGTAGGTGGAAGGCAATCAGGAACTCTTTGATAAATTGCATACTCATTATTCAAACCTTCAAAACACATCACTTATTTGGGCAGGCAGATACTGAAGATCTTCAGAACTACAAGACATCACCAGAAGTACACCAGTAGGAGAACTGAGTGGTAGCACACAAGGCATACTATGATATTAAAATGATTATGTTAAATGAATATAAATTGGTCATTTTCTTTTATATTTGTTGGGTGCAGAGGAGGGGTGTTTAGGTAAGAAGTCATCAGGTTCTTTATTATGAAACCAAGTGTTTGAATTTCTGTTGTACTCTTTGTTTATAGATAGCGCCCTTTGTATAAGAACACTTTAAAAATGTTGCCCAAATTTGAGTATCAGAACACTGTACTTTCTCAGCTAGCAGTTTTGACTTTTGTTGGTGACTCATTCGAACTACTGGGAAGCCCAAACCAACTATGGATATCAGAGACTGCCTGTTCTGGAAGGGGTTAGGACTTTCTCATGGGTGAAGAGAGTGTGGTAAAATGCACTGGCTGCAGCAGAAGACAGTTGGTGGGGAGAGACCAGGAATTGCTTGTCATTCTCTTGGTCCCCCCATCTTCTTCAACTTGGTAATAAATTTCTCAGATGAGAATTGATCTCAATCACTCAGTGTGATATGATACTTATTTATAGTGTTTGTTTTGTGTTATTTTGTACTTTTCATGGATGTTTTCATGCACTCCTCAGAGGAAACCTGGCTTTATCTCCATTTTACAGATTAGGAAACTGAGGTCCGAATAAGGAACTTGCTTACATTATACGGTTTGTAAGTGAAAGAGCCAGTATATGAACCTAGAAAGAATTCATGGGGATTGGCTCCAAAGCTGTCCCTCACTTTCCTTATCTGTAAATAGTAAGTAATACAACTCCTACTGTATACAGTTGTGAATATTAATAGAGATAATGCAATAAGGTCCCTACAGCAATGCTTGGCACCTAGTAGGTGTGCAATAATTGAGAGCTATTATTAGCAATAATTTCTCTTAACAACTATCATAATGCTAAGAAGATAGTATTTTTTATTTTAAGCCCTGTTGTTTTCTCTAGTAAACCAATCAAAAACTTTGAAAGAAAAAGAAGGGGTAACAAACAGGGAAAAGGACAGAAGTTGAAGTATTATAAATTGCCATATTGACCTCCCATTGGCTAGAAGTCACATTAATGAATCTTGAAGCATTTTCACATGTAAAAAGGGGGAAATCAAGCAGTGTCTTGAGGAATTCTGTTTGCCATAATTCCCCTTGTTTTCATTCTCACCCTCTCCTCAGGGATCAGAACGGCTGTACTCAGTATGCGAGCTCTGTTTGGTATATACGTAGCTGGGTGGCCCTAAGCTTTTCTTTTTAATGGCAGCTCTAAATGCCATTAAAATTCAAATAATTCTTTGTCTTAAATGTAGAATTACAGAATTCAAAATAATTCATAAATTGTGTACTTCAGTCTAGGAAAACCAAGAAGTTGTTTTGCTTTGTTTTTAATATATTTCTACAGATTTTTCAGTGATGTGGATGAATGAAAAATTGGAAGTCTGAATTGACCAAGATTGAGGGCCTCTGTTAAGAGTTAGAAGCCTTATTACCAAGGAAATTATATGTTTTACCCGTGCAATGTTTTTCTCGTTGACGCTCTTATGTAGGAAGTTAAAGCTTTTTAGAAATGATTTTTTTTTAAAATCCTTCTAATCATTTGTACTATTTTTGGTTGTTCTGTTTTTACTGCTTCTGAGATAAGGACAGGAGGCATCCACAGTTTCACTTTTAGGAACTTTTGTTAGTATGCAATCCAGAAAAAAATTTACACAGTTATTTCTAAACATTTTAAAAATTATATATATATACACACACACACTTTTTTTTAAACTAAAGCTTTTAAATTTTGAACCTAAAACAGATACTTTCTACAATAGCCCTGTGGTAAATTTAGGTTGCAATAACATTTCCATATTAATTTTTACTTTTCTTTACACATTTTTATGTTTCTGTAAGTTGGTCTTTATTTAGCAGAGAAGTTGGCCTCCTCTATGACACCAGCTGTTCTATTATTTTTTTTACATGAACATACATAATTTGTTTTCATATTCTTTCTCACCATAGGTTACTACAAGATACTGAATATAGTTCCCTGTGCTATACAGTAGGACCTTGTTATTAATCTATTTTATACATATTAGTATCTGCAAATCTCGAGCTCCCAGTATATCCTTTTCCACACCCTCCCCCCATAACCATTTTTTTTTCCTGTCTGTGAGTCTTTTTCTGTTTTTTAAATAACTTCATTTATCTTTTTTTTATATCCCACATATAAGTGATATCATATTTTGCTTTCTCTTTCTGGCTTACTTCACTTAGAATGACATTCTCCAGGTCCATCTGTGTTGCTGCAAATGGCATTATTTTATTTTATTCTTTTTTATGGCTGAGTAATATTCCATTATATAAATATACCACAACTTCTTTATCCAGTCATCTGTTGATGGACATTTAGATTGTTTTCATGTCTTGGCTATTGTATATAGTGCTTCTCTGAACACTGGGGTGCATGTATCTTTTCAAATTAGAGTTCCCTCTGGAAATATGCCCAGGAGTGGGATTGCTGGATCATATGGTAAGTCTATTTTTAGTCTTTTGAGGAATCTCCATACTGTTTTCCATAACGCTGCACCAAACTACATTCCCACCAACAGTGTACGAGGGTTCCCTTTTCTCCACACCCTTTCCAGCATTTATCATTTGTGGACGTTTAATGATGGCCATTCTGACTGGTGTGAGGTCAGTTTTTGTTGTAGTTTTGATTTGCATTTCTCTGATAATTAGTGATATTGAGCATTTTTTCATGTGCCTATTGGCCATTTGTACGTTTTCACTGGAGAATTTGTTTAGGTCTTCTGCTCATTTTTGGATGGTAGTGGTTGTTGTTATTATTAATATTATTATTTATTATATGAGCTGTTTATATATTTGGAAATTAAGCCCTTCTTAGTCTCATCTTTTGCAAGTATTTCTCCCATTTCGAAGGTTGTCTTGACAGCAGCTGTTCTAGATAAAAAGCATGAATAAACCTGCTTTCTCCCAACCTAGAGAAAGCACCTCTAAGCAAGCAGCTATGACACATGCCTCTGAAGTGTTGATATTAATGCTTTGTGAAACGTGATGATTAAAATCATTGTTTTTGTCTCAGGTTGCAGCTTTTCACATTAGCTTGAAGTAACAGTAATAATAGGAACGATTATTTGAACGTGCTTGGTGTGGTCTGCTACTGTTTCAAGTATTTCACATGCTTTTTGTTCATTAAGTAGCTTTTTATTTTACCGTCTTTACCTATCACTTGAGCAAAAGCTTTGTGCGCATTGTGTGTATTGGGGAGGGGTGCTAAATTTCGTGGGCCAATGCTTAATTTAGTAAACAGAATCTAACAAAACTTTATTTTCTAGGAATGCTGTACATTCACCTAAGCCCTTGGGTTCACGTTCTGCCCAAAGACAATCATAAAGAGGGAGAGACCAACAACTCGAATTAAAAATCAGCTAGAATGGGGGTGGTGGTGAATGAGTAACTCCTAGGAGCAATGGAAGGAGAAATAGAGAAATTTGGGGTAGTGTCTCCAAAACAAGTAAACGGATTCGCCTTGATCTCTCCTCCACTCCATCTTACACTAATTTCATGGTCTCCTCTTTGCTGGACGGGTTCAAGTTCCCCGGGAGCACGTTGCGCCCTCCAGTGTGGGGCATCGGGCGAACCGCGGGCTTCAGGCTAACACCTCTGACCGCACCTGGGCGGCATTTCCTCACCTGCCCCTGGTTTCCTCCACGCTCGGCGTCCGCTCGGCGGCGGTTTCGCATCCACGCTCTTGACAGCAGCGCGGCCGCCCAGGAGCGGAGAGCGAAGTGCTCCCTGAACCGGCCCCTGCGCCCCGGGTCGGACCCCGGGCAGGAGGGCCCGACAGCGACGCCACCCGCTGGTGCCTCGGGGCCGGCCGGTTAGCCGGCCGGCTCCTCCATAGGTGGCTGCGTTTCCGACTTTGCCCTGGCTCCACTCCGGGGGCTTGACGTGCAAACTTCGCCGGAGCGAGCAGAGAGGGAGGGACCGGCGAGGGGGAGGAGGCGGCGGCGGGAGGCGCCTCCGCTTAAGGGAGCCGGCCGGGCGCCGCCGCTCGGACGGACGCGCGGACGGAAGGAAGGAGCGGGGCCGCCGGGCCCGGCCCGGGGATGCGAGCGGCCTCAGGGTGGGCAGCCCAAGGGCCGGGGGTGCGTCTTGGGCCTGCCCGCCGCGGGCCTGCGGGGTGGGGGCCGGGGCGGGGGCGGGGGCGGCTCCGGGAGCCGGCCTCTGCGCCGGGTCTCCGCGGCGGAGGCAGGTTGGCGACTCTGCGCCGCGGTGGCTGGCCGCCGGCGCTCGTCCCCTCCCCCGAGGGGCCGCCGGAGTCGAAAGCGAAAGCGAGCCCGCGCCACGGACTTTGCGCCCGGGGCGGGGGGTGGCCCGGGAGGAGGCGGGCTGGGGGGTTGGGCGGCCGGGGGCGCTGTCAGCGCGCCCCACCCGGCCCGCGGGCCGCGCACGCCGCCGGAACTCCCCGGCGCCTCCTTAAAAGCGGCCCCCGCGCGACTCTTTTCCCCCTTTTTTGTTACATTGTAGGAGCGGAAAGAATGTCGGAGCGGGCCGCGGATGACGTCAAGGGGGAGCCGCGCCGAGCGGCGGCGGCGGCGGCGGGCGGAGCAGCGGCCGCGGCCGCCCGGCAGCAGCAGCAGCAGCAGCAGCAGCAGCAGCAGCAGCAGCCGCCGCAGCCTCCGCAGCCCCAGCGGCAGCCGCCGCCGCCGCCGCGGCGCCTACGGCCGGAGGACGGCGGCCCCGGCACCGCCTCCACCTCGGCCTCCGCCGCCGCCGCAATGGCGACTGTCGGGGAGCGCCGGCCCCTGCCCAGTCCCGAAGCGATGCTGGGACAGTCGTGGAATCTGTGGGTCGAGGCTTCCAAACTTCCTGGGAAGGACGGTGAGTGTCCACGCCCTCCGCTTCCCCACGCCCCCCGTTCCCCCATCCTCTGACCCTTCTGCTCCCCTCCCCCCTCGCGTGACCCGCCCCCTCGGGGGTCAGAGATGCTATCGCTCGGTTGGGGAACGCGGAGGTGCCTGCACCTACTCCGTGCTTGCGTGAGCTTGCGTCACACTCCCGGCCACTGACCTGCCTCTCCCCTCCTCCTGTGTGTGTGTATCTCCTAGGGACGGAGTTGGACGAAAGTTTCAAGGAGTTTGGGAAAAACCGCGAAGTCATGGGGCTCTGTCGCGAAGGTGAGTCCAGCCCCCTGAAGGAGTCTGTACAAGCCCGGGGGAAGTATCCTGGCCGGCTTACCAGGGCGGGAGCTTGCGCCCACCTGACCCACTCCGCCCCTGGCACGCGAGGATGCTGCCTGAGGAAGCAGAAGGGGGAGAACGGAGCGTTTGGAAAGTCCGGTTTCCGGGGGCTTCCTGTAAGGGGGGCGTCCGGAACCCTTCTGTGGAGCCCTGGCTGGGTGCAGGTTGAGTAACATTGCTCAGTGATGAGCGCTGGGGACCAGCACTGAGTTTAACTCCGAGATCCTTTCGGGTCTAAACCCCTTACGGAGAAACACGTGTGGAGGAAGGCATTCTCAGCTTCGGAAAACATTTTCACGAATGCCTTAGGGGGCTCTGGAAAGGAATCTTTGCCACCTGAAATTTTCTGCCGGCAATCAAAATGAATTTTGAACTTTAAAAAAGACGCTTTACCTGTGCAGCCTTGTTTCTATGGGATTTACGTTACAAAGGTTCATCAAAAGGATCACAAATGAGGACCAGTTGGTCGGATTTTTTTTTTCTCTCTTTTTGTGAGCTGCCAAGATCAGCGGAGGTGAAACAAGCCTTTAGTGCACTTAGCTAGTGAAGTCAGACATTAATTATTGGTCAGTTTTTATTCAACCTGTTTGGGAGAAGCATACTCTAGAGAAATGTCGGTTGCTAAAGGATGCCTCCAGATGAAAGGTCAGGTGTCTTGGAACTGTCAGGTTTTCTTGCAGGTTTTCTTTTTCTGTGAATAGTCATTTTGACTATCTAATGCCTAATCCAGGCTTGGGCGCACCCTGCTCAGAGAGCTTCAGGGGGCCAGTCACCTTTAAGTTTTGTTCAAGCTGTTCCTTCAGTGGTAGTGTGGACAAGGACTTGAGTGAGATTTGGTATTCAAAACAGAGTTTATATTCCCAGAACAATTTTCTTAGGGTGGCCATTTATTTTGGCATAGTTATTGTCAATGGCCCCAGAATAGGTAGAACTTTGCAAGTGGAATATTTTAAAGTCCAGAGTCGATTCATTATTACTCTGTCTCCACATTGACTCCTTGTTTTTAGTGCCTGCCAGGTCTTCACGTGCACTGTTTTGTTTTGTTTTTTTCGACTGGCTATTTATTGGCCTCTTGGCCCTAAGAGGAAGAGTAATACCAGTGGCAGCTGTCTGAGAGCTCCCAGTTGGAACAGATTAGAGAGCAAATTAGTTGATTTTGAGAGTGAAAATTGCTGTTTGAGAGCAAAGGAAGGAGGGAAGGCACAGGACTTGCTGGCGATGTTGCAATAGGAAAAATCAGTTGTTAGTCCGGTTTTAGTGTTGAATTGGCAGCCCGCCTGGGCTTAAAAAGTTAAAATCACTAGGTGGCAACTCTCACAGGAAGCAGTTGGAGTAGAACTTTAGAGGACCTGACCCACTCCTGTTCTTAGTTTTTATTCTCTGGGTGTGGATGCATTTCCCATAAAGGGTTTCTAAAGCTGTTTGAAAACAGGTGCTACTTATTGGTAATTCCCCTATAGAGAACGAGTAAGTGTATTAGTGTTGCACTGGGCATCTTGGCCTGGACTGAGACCCAACCAAATTTAGTTGCCTGGACCCACTTTTTGCTGTATTTATTGTTTTCTGTTGGGAAATAGTCATCAATAGATTTTACCAAGAAGGTCTAGGATCTCTTGACTACTTTATTGAGGCTCAAAGTGATTATAGATTTGGTTGTGTGTGCTTCTGACTTATCAAATTGTTAGTGACTGTAAGAGGTGCCATTTTTTTGTAAGCTGCTTGAACCCCTCAGAGGATGCTGAAGCAGCCAGGATGGCCGAAACTCTTCCTGCCTGTTTTGAGTAGAGGATGAAGTTTTTCGTTCAGTCAGTTCTTGACTCATTTGTGATTTTGTGGATTTTCTAGGATAGTTTAAAAATCCAGGAGTAAGGATGTTCAGCGCTAACACAGTGGGCCTTTTTTCCCCCTAACAGTTCATGTCAGGCTGCTTAAGAAATGAAAATGCATTTTTATTTGTTTATATTTATTTTTTAATTGAAGTACAGTTGAATACAATGTGCCAATCTCTGGTGTACAGCACAGTGTCCCAGTCATGCATATACATACATAAATTCATTTTCATAACCTTTTTAATTAAAGGTTATTATGAGATATTGAACATAGTTCCCCGTGCTATAGAAAAAGAACTTTTTTAAAATCTGTTTTTGTATATAGTGGCTAACATTTGTAAATCTCAAAGTCCCAAATTTATCCCTTCCCACCCCGTTTCCCTGATAACCATAAGATTGTTTATTATGTCTGCGAGTCTGTTTCTGTTTTGTAGATGAGTTAGTTCATAATGTCCTTTGTTTTTTTGTTTTAAGATTCCACATATGAGTGATATCATATGGTATTTTTCTTTATGGCTTACTTCTCTTAGAATGACGATCTCTAGGTCCATCTGTGTTGCTGCAAATGGCATTATTTTGTTCTTTTTGTGGCAGAGTAGTATTCCATTGTATAAATACACCATAGAAAATGCATTTTTAAATAATCAAAAATTATTCAAAAGTTATCCTTTGTCTTTGGCTGAGATTATCTCCTGCCAATAAAAGGTGTTTGGGAATTCATACTAATTCCCCTTGTCAACAAAGTTAAAGCAAGAAGAAATATGTAGATAACATTGATAATATGAATGAAGCACTAGGTCAGAAACTTCCCATCTTACAAGACATTTAGGAGTATTGACCAGACTTTTTGAATTCTCCAGTTCACGGCTGTATACCTTAGGGGTTAGAAATCTGAGTATGAGATAAAGTTGCTTAACCTTACATTAGTTGTTTTACCTTTCAGAATCAAACTGTCCCTCTTTGTAAAAAGAGAGAATACCTATTTCCCATAGGTAAGGGTTAAAATTAAAGTAGGTAACATGGAAAATGACTCAGTACATACTAATTCCTTTCAACCCTTTTAACTACTGATAATCTTAGACCTGATCTCCTAATTTGGTATTTCTCTAGGTCAGGGGTTTTTAACCTGGGACTTGCATGGGCTTCAGGGGGTTTGAAATTGAGTGCAAAATGGTCCTCTTTCTATGGAAAGTTTCCCCAGCTTATCTTGGAGTCTCAAAGATTCTTCATGTACCTCCGTCCCCAAAATTGAAAACTGCTAAGCTTGTATCGTTGTCTTTTTTTCTTTTCTTTTTGTTGTTGTGGCTTATTTTGGCCAATTCCCTCATGGCAAGTCTCTCCAAGGGGTTAATGCTGTGGGAGGGGTTGGAAGTACTGATTTAGGTGACAGTGACTTTATCTGTGGCTTAGCTAATACGTCACCCCCCTTTCTTCCTATCAGCACAGTAGGCAAATGTTGGGATAAAATTTCAGTTATCTTTCAGAGGTCAGCCTATTTTTCATCTGCATCCCCATATTTTTATTGGCCTGTTTGTTTTATTCTGTAATTTGTAGTATTATTTGATAGCATAGTTGGTTTTGGTGGGAAAAGATTGATAATCCATTTTTAACTTTTTCAAAAAAACAAAGCTCAAGAAAAAATTACATTTTTCAAAAGGTGATTTTTGAAGTTGTAGATTTAACAAAATAATGTTTAGATGAAATTAATTGGTATGATTAACTGATTAAGATGTCCATATTATTAGTACCTAAACATATAGAGAGCCTTAAAAAATGAAAACATTGAATGTCTTAATTTATCAGCAAACTGAAGCAAAATAAATAGTGTGATTGTGGAAGTCAACAGTGGAATTAGAAAAAGGGATTTTTTCTTTGGGAAGTCATTCTTCTCTTAAGCCCACCTGTTGTCCGGTATCAAAGTACCCTGCACTTTTCCTTCCTTCAAACTCTCTACCTATTGCCATTTGAATGTGTGTATTATGTGACGGCCCTTTTATGAGAGTGCAAGCTTGCAGAGGACAAAGGTGTCAGTGATCCAGGATATATTCAGCTCCTGCACGTCATTTGTGCTCAGTGAATATTTGCCCCCAAAATGAATGAACTGGGCTACTAGGAAGACTGAACGGTTCAAATGACCAATTTTCCATTGTGTTGTGACTCAAAAACAGGTCCCTGTTCTGTGGGGAGATGTGCTTTCTGGCCCCAGGGGAGGCCAGGGACTGTCTTTCAGTTCTTCCTGTGTCTCTGTCCTGAGTTTAACACTCCATTTACACTTCCCAGAAAGAGTGCAGACAGGACACCACCTCTCTTATCTCTGATATTTAGGCAAGGGAGTAGGATGGCAACCTAGGGTGATACCCACACTTGATGACAGGTGACTTCCATGTAAAAATAATAGGGACATAATTGAGCCTAGGGCAAGATAGAAAAGAGGTTGCTTGGCACCTACAGGCAACTAGGTTAAAAAAAGACTAGGGAGGTGGGCAGCCTCAGTCAACATGGTGTCAACATAGTACCACCTTCTTCTTTCTGAGGGAATAAAAATTGTTCATAGTCAGTTAACTGAAAACAAATAGGTATTTGTGCGAAGGCCTGTTAAAGTAGCGACATTATAAGGCAGAAAACCCTCTCCCTGAAGTAAAGAGTGTTTCTGTTTTTCTTTAGTGTTTGTTTCTCTTATATTCTACCACCCGACCCCAGCTTTTTCTTACGGATAATTTGAAATTTACAGAAGTAGAGAAAATATTTTAATGAGCCTCCATATATATATATATATATTTACATATATATATATATCTTTCCTACAGCTTAAACAGCTAATGAGTCACTGCTCAATCTTGTTTCATCTCTACTGTACTCCCCACACTGAATTATTTTGAAGCACGTCCCAGACATCATATCATTTCTTTTGGTTTTCTTTTTTGTGCTTGTGTGGACTTCAGCTTGTGTCCTACAAGATGGAGTCTTTATGTGTGCTGCGCCTTCAGGGGCACGCCTGCTGCCACCTGTGATCCCCCCGTGAGCACGCAAGAGTGCGGGCGGCAGTGCTTGTTGCCTGCCGGCATCTCAACTGGAGACAGGATTCAGTGCCATCCAAGTTCAGTGCGTCAGACACACATTAATACACATTTAAGGAGTACTCAGGTGATGGAGTCGCAGGTCGCCCACACCTTGACACTCCCTGGATGAGTGCTGGGGCTGCAGTGACACCGAGCGGTGTCCTTGCTGCTGGTTCATGTGTGTAAATCTCTGCCTGCAAGGTCTGCGCTAACCCAGGAGTGAGAGAGCCCCGGTAGACCTAGAGAAGGTGACACTCTGATGGAAGGATTCTTTCCCCGAGTGTGGCAACTTAGCTCTTTGAATGCACACTGCAGCCTGTGGGCCAAACCCTGCCTGCAGACTAGCTAAGAATGCTTTTTACATTGTTGAATGGTTGAAATAAAAACTCTGAAAAGATGATTATTTCATGACCTGCGGAAAGATGTGTGAATTTCAGATGTCAGCATCCGCCCGTGAAGTTTCACTGGAGCGTAGTCACAGCCGTCCATTCGCTCGCTCACTCTCTGTGTGTGGCTGCTTTCTCCATGCAGTGACCCGCAGAGTTCAGTAGGTGTGCATGAGACCATGCAGCCCCCTGAGCCCAAGATTTACCATCTGACTCTTTACAGGAAGACTTTGCCATCCCTGTTTTAATGAGTCTCTTGGTTAATGAAGGGGAACTCATTCCGCAGAATGGGAGTCTAGTATTCCTTGAACTTTCTGTTTTGAGATGGAGGATTTTCAAAGTAGTAAAATCCACTATTCTTAAAGCAAAAGTTAATTCAACATTGAAGAAATATGTTGAGCTAGAAGGAGATAAGAGGAAGAATGTATGTAGGGCTTTTTGGTGGGAAGTTTCCTATTTTTGTCACTTTTGTCATTCCCTGCTACTTTTCTAGGGCATATACCTGTTTCAGGGCAATTCAAATATAGAACATTAACAGAATTGTGACTGTCTCAGCTTCCAAGAGCCTTGGGCTGTGAGGATGGGGCTTGGCTTCTGTTAAATTCCTATATAGTAAGAATCTAGAACTTTCATGGGATTTTCAAGAGGGTACTTGACACATTCTTCAGAATTTCTGACCTTGAGTTGGCTTAGAGGAGTTGAAGCCCTGTTGGAGGTCTTGGGGCTTAGAAGGTGGATTCGTCAGGAAACACATCTTTTGATTTATGAGTACGGCATACTGCATCGTTCGATCTCACCTCTTTGCTTTTGTGTTTGCTGAGAAGTGTAATGCCTGGCACAGTCCACGCTGAATTCCTCAACCCACAAGGCTTCGCAGCTAATGGAAACCATGCATGTTTGCTGTAGTAGGATGGGACTTCCTAGCTGAATGGACCCCATAAATAGATTGGTTCTTGTGAGCTCCGGAGGGAAGCACGGGGAATTTATGCGTCTTTATTGAATGTGACCTGCTTGTTATGTGGGCTCATTTTTTCCTTGTAACAGCATCCTGCTTGCTCACGTCCACGTCTCACAGTGTTCCTGTTGTATATGGACAACTCGGGTTCGGTGAGAACTTTTACTCTGGGCCAACATAGGTTTTACCTTAGGTATTCTTCACAGCTGCCCAGTGATGTAGGTATTACCATTATCTCCATTTAACAGATGGGAAAACTGAGGCCCAGAGACGTGAGGGACCTCACCAAGATCACAAAGCATGTAAGAGACCCTGTAACCCAGATGTCCCTGACACCGCGGCCCACGTGCTGAAGCCCGTTCTAGAATTGCACTCACTTTCCATGAGCTGGAGCAGGTTGCTGTGCTCTTTGTTTTCCTTGCTGTCATCTAGAAAGACTGACCTTCACCACAAAAAAAGAAAGAAAAATTTTTTTTTTTGTAAGTAAAGAAAGCAGAGCCTTTTCCTTGCTGCACTTTACAACAGTCTATATGTTCTATTTAACAGTTCTTTTTATAAAATCTTTTCTTTTGGGAAGAGGGGAAGTGTACGTAGTTGGCATTAGAAGCAATTGGCTTAAAAAAGATTAAATGAGAGCTGAAGTTGCAGCAGATAGCAAACACAATCATCTGGGGTTTGTGCCATTAAAAAAAATCCTTTAAAAAAAAGGAGAGGTGAAATTTCACGTTTTAAACCGTAGTATTTCAGTGCAAGATTGCTTTTAATCACATTGATATTCAAAGTTTATGGCAGTATTTCTAATAAATGTACCCCTCTGATTATTAAAGTATTTTTTGATTGAAGTTCTACAAAGAGAAAGAAGCCTGTTAGTAGACTTAACAGTTGGAGATACTGTGCTTTTGAAAGGAAAGCAGAGGATTACATTTATATTCATCTTGTACAGCAGGGATTATTATAAGTGAGCAAAAGAAGGAGAATGATTTTTGCATTTCAGGCATTCATAACATAAAACTAGATTAAGTGTTCTTGTTCCTCTTTGTAATAAAGACCCTGCTAACGTGAAATACTTTTTCTCTTGTACTGAAGCGTATGGCAAGGAGAAAGTAATAGTTCATTATCAATTACACTTATAACTGTAAAACAGAAAATACTCCCCTTGCAGGTTATACAGATGTTTTCCACAATCCTAACCTCCAGGAATGCAGTTTAAAAAAAAGCTTTAACTGAGGGTCCCATGCTTTTATACTTCAAACTAGAATGTTTCTGAAATAAATTAAGGACCAAACATAGGGTTGCTAACATTTTATAATATGTATAATTAGACATTATAACATATATAATTCTTACCATCATAGAAGTGTGGGGGCATTGTTTTGGAATAAAGGATAGTCTCTGAAGAAAGTTTAGGTTTAGGAAAGACTCATTGCATTTTCCTTATTTTCCTCATTTGTGGACTTAAGTACGTATTGGAGGGTTTTGGAGATCAGTATGTATTTGGGGGTTTGAGAATCACGGCTTTGAATCAGCTTCCCAAAGTGTCTCTGTATTACCGTTATCCCCATTTTACATTTTACGGATGTGGAACGCAGAACCCTGCTTCTGTATGCTATTAGTAGGTGTTACGCAGGAAAGGGGGTTCCATGTGGTGAGTTTGCGGGAAGATAACTTTAAATACAGGCGGTACTAAGAACTCCAGTTCCAGATTTAAACAGACGTGAGCTCAAATCTCAGCTCTACTAGGGGAGTAGCTTTAGAGAAGTCTACATAGCTTTGCTAAGCCTCGGGTGATTTACATGGAAAGTGGGGATCGTAGTAGTACCTCCTGGTGACTGGGAGGATGAAATGGTGTAGGGCCGTTTCAGCACTTTGTACAGCGTCAGACAGGGTAACTGTTCCGTGCGCGTTCCCGGCTAATTGTATTATTTTTACCAGTCGTGAAAATGCAGCGTCGCAAGCTTGCCTCTGGTCTGGTGGTTAGCCAGGGCTCCCAGGGGAGCGGCAGGAAATGAGATGCCAGTTTTCCTTTTGCAGGCGATCCGTAGGCAAGGAGAGGAAACCTCACTCGGCGTGCTCAGGACAACAGAGCGCAGAAACAAACCCGAGTCCCGAGCTCTCCTGGACTCGAGTGAAAACGAGAAGTGGGAGCTGACTTTTGTTGTTTCCTCCTTTGGTCACCTCTTTTGGGTGGTGGAGAGAAGCCCAGTGTGGGTATTTACTTTCCCTGCTTGTGCAGCGCTGGGTTTGCTCCCCTTCAGGAAGCCTGTGCTGGTGTCTCTTCCTGTAACGTTTTACAGAGCTCTTTCTGGGCAAGAAAGGTCAGTTACAGACAACCGAATAGAGTTGTCGTCACTAAGTTGGGAAGCGGGTCCCGGATAACTGAGGCTACTACTTTTATGATTTTTAGGTATGTGTGGTGGTGGTCATGGGGTTTTCTGCCAGATGAGGGGACTTTTAAAAATTGTCTCTTCAATTCTTGGAAGTGTCCATTTTTAACTTGAAGCAGTTCTCTATTTAAATTACCTTGTTCTCTTTGGAAACTATGCAGACAGATACGTTTTAGTGGAAAAAATTATGATTTGTTACTATTACTAAAGCTAATAAATATATACTCACTGTAAAGATTTGTCTCATAACAGTAACATGGAATATGAAAGCCATCATTCTCCGTAATCCCACTCTAGGCCAATTTTAAGTCTTCAGTGACAGGATTTGGACTTGGGGTAGCTCACACCTGATCAAGGACACCCATGTAGCTACTTTGGACCCTTAGTGACAGACAGGACTCATACTTGCCAGCCTGGTCGTTTCAGTTTCTGACACAGTCTAGACCCTGTCCTTGGGCGGGCCTCAGGATATTTTGTGCAGCGTGACTCCTGCCTTGAGAATCCTCTGGCTTCTTTCCCTTTGTTCATTTGCTTTTATCCCACAAACATTTGACAGGCACGTTCTCTGTGCCTCTTGCTGGGGTAGAGTCCGAGGGTACAGCTGCAAACCAGGTAAGAAGGCAAGGCCCTAACTGTCAAGCAGTTGGTTAGCAAATATTTATGGAGTTGCCCACTAAGTGCCAGGTTCTCTGATGGGTGTTGCGACAGAGCAAGTCAGAAAGAGCTCCTGCCCTGTGACGCGAGATACAGTAAATACACAAACATCTTTCAAGGCTATCGAATGCTGTAAAGTCAATGAAGTAGGCAGAGGAGTTGCGGTTCAAGCTAACACGATCAAGGAAGGCTTATCTGAGCTTTAACATGTGAGCCGAGGTCGGAGTGGTGAGAAGGAAGTGACCACTCGATCATCTGGAAGGAGGGGGAAGAGCGTTCTAAGCAGAAGGAATAAGCAAGTACGTGGCCTCTGAGATGGACATGGAGTGGAGCGGAGGGACAGGAGGCTAACAAAGGTCAGATCGCAGAGGTCAAGGGCAGCTATTTGGGTTTATCCTGAGTGCAAAGGGAGCCTCCTGGGGTTAGTAGCTTCAGCAGGGGAGTGACCTGATCTAATCCGTGGTGTGTGAAGACCACTGGCTGTTGTGTGATGAGTGGACTGGGGAGAGGAGGAGGGGACCAGCCAACCAGGTGAGAGGTGAGGGTGGCTTAGATGGTGGTGATGGTGCTGGCAGGGCAGAGACCTTGTCCTCTTAAGGATATGTTTTGGAGGCAGAGTTGATGATTTCGTGAAGAATTGAGTGTGGATGAGGGAGCTAAGTAAGGACTAGGATCTGAGGCTTGAGCCCCCGAGTGGGACCATCTAATGAGTAAGGAATGTGGAGAGTGGGGAGACTCAGGGTCAGGAGCTCTGGTTTTGGTCACACTGTATGCATCCTTGTGCAGCTGTGTAGTTGGTGACTGAATATACAGTCTGGAGCTGGTGGAGCAGGCTGGGCTGGATCTGTGTCATCTCCGTACGGAAGGTGCGGGTTCCTCTCGGGTGTGGGTGTCAGTGAAGGATAGCAGAGGACCAGTGGCTGAGCCCTCATTGGGTGGTAGGGGGTGCGTGGGTGAGAAGCAGTCTGAAGGAGGGGTGAGGAATTTCCAATGAATTGGGAAGGGAAACCAGGTGAGTGTGGTGGTGTAGGATTCCAGAGAAGAAACCACTTGAAGTGAGACGTGATGGCGTGTGTCACATGCTGCTGTGAGGTGGAATGCAGCCAGGCCAGGGACTGACCTCTGGCTGTAGATCTCAGTCCGGAGAGCTGGGGAGGCAGATGCCGGGTTGGAGGGGCCGGAAGACCAGAGTGGAGAAGTGGAGAGGGCAAGTGTGGGCAGGTCTTCAGAGGGTTTTGCTTTAAAGGGAATGGAGAAATGAGGCAATGGCAGGATGGGGACGTGGATAGAGGCAGTAAGGGGAAGGCTGGTTTTGTTTTGTTGTGTTTCATTCTGTTTATTGTGGATAGTATTAGGGCATGTTTGTCTGCCACTGGACGTGATCCAGGAGTGAAGGCTAATTGATCACGTGTGAGGAAATGGATGACCACAAGGATAATACCTTATGACGGGAAAGGGTGATGGGATCGGAGCCCAATGGATGGGTCTGTTCTGGGTCGAATTAGGGGCTTTTTTCTGTTGTAATGAGAGGAGGAGCATATGGTTCGGTGGCAGGCAGGGATGTGGAATTGTGGGACTATCAGGTAGGGAGTCCTTTCCTGTCATTGCTGTGAAGTAAGGGAGAAGTTAGGACGTCATCATTTGCAAGTGAATAGGAAGAATTTTGTCTGTCTTTCTCTTAAAGTGTCTAGACCAGTGGTGGGGGATTGTTGGCCAAGTCAACAGACAGTTATGTGTCCTTTGGTGGCCTCCCAGTGCGCTTAGGAGAAAATCAAAACTTCCTGACAAGGCTTGTGAGGCCTTGGATGGTGGGCGTGTGAGCCTCCAAAATCAGGCATCCGGCAACTTGAGGTGGAGTGAAGTCAGAGCTTCAGGTGGGGAAGCGGGGGTCAGGCAAGGAAGGCTTGCTGGAGGCAGGGAAGGGGCGAGTTGGAGCTTTTGTTGAACTTTGAAGGAGGAGTTCAATAGCGAGTATGATGTAGGAGCAGCTTCTGAGGTGGCACATCTCTGGAGGGGAGCCTGGAACTGGGCTGCAGCGCTGGGAGGTGAGGCCTGGAGGGCAGGAGATGGAGCTGCACGCAGTAGGTGGACAGTCGTCCTGTACAGAGGCTTGTGCTGTTTTCAGGGGTTGGTCTTTGAACGATCACCATGGTAACAGTGTGGCCATTGAATTGGCAGTGGCTAAAGTAGAAATTGGAGGCCAGTGGGGCCTGTAGCCTTCCTCCTTAATGTGAAATCCTCAAGAGTCTAGGTAATCATAAATTGAGGAATTGAGGTTTTAAAATACAGATTCAGAATCTAAAGTGGGTTTTTTTCTCTTCCATCAAACACCTCAGTGGTTTCTTTTTGTTTGCTTCATGCATTCATTGCTTCAGCATGTATTGAGCACCTACTTTGTGCTAGATACTGCTCTAATTTTCAGAAAAACAGCAGACATTCTAGAACTACCCTCACAGAACTTCTGTTTCAGCGGGGGAGATAGATAAGAATAAAAAAAATAGTGACGTACATATATGTGAGTTAGTGATGGGTGGTCTTAAGAAAGATTAAGTTGGAGGGGTGCAGTTGAAAATAGGGTGAGAAGGAGTTTTCTGAGCAAGTCTTATAGGGTCTGATGGCATGAGCCACGTGGACATGGTGGCTGAGCCTCCAGCCAGAAGGAACAGCAAACCCCGAGGCTGTGGTGGGAGAGGATCCTGGAGTGGTCACAGAGCAGCCGCAGGCCAGGCCAGCTGGAGGGGTGTGAGCGCGGGGAGCGTAAGCAGCAGAAGTCAGCTGCCGAGGGCTTGAGGCCGGGCACGTAGGGCTGCAGCCCATTGAAAATCCAGATCCCTCTGCCGTGGCCCACAGGCCTTGCTGGGTCTGCCTCTGCCGGGCCATCCAGCCTCCTCGCCGCCTGTTTTCCCCTGTGCTTGCTGGGCCTCGAGCACTCTGGCCTCCTTCCAGTTCTCCTCACGCGCTGGGCTCTTTCCCACTTCTGAACCCTTGCGTGTGGTCCTCCCTCTCCTGCCCCTGCCCCTGCCCCTGCTTAGGTCACGCATCCCCTTCTTGAAGGAGTCCTCCACATCACTGTGGCTTTATAGCCCGCAGCAAAGCTATGTCAGTATCTTGTGTCAGCATAGAGCAAGCCCTCACCCTGGCTAAAATGTGCCATTACTTTTAGGCTTGGGGTATAAACACTGGGTACAAGGAATTATGGCCAGTTTTTACTTGAGTCTTGGCTAAATTTGCAAAGTGGGCCTAAAGGGGAAAAACAGTATAGAGTAGCCACCAGTGATATTCTTGGCATTTCGTTGGGGGCAGGGTGGCAGTGCTCACTGCAGTAACGTTTCGTTCCCTTGCTGATTATAAAGTGTGATAGACCATTGTTCATCTTTATTCCCAGTGTTCCGGCACCTTTTTGGTTGAGTAACAATATGCTGTGAAGAGAGAAATGGTTTTGGTTTTAGAATAACTGGTTATGTACGAATAAATGACAGTGTGCCCGAATCGTTCTGTTACATCACTGGGGTTTTCTTTCCCAAGATAAACTCTGTGCTCTTTTCAGCCTCTGAATAGGAAATTTATTTTCTGCCTTCCCTTTATTCCTGCTTCTAGGCCCTTTTCTGTCTACTCTGGGGACAGGCTCAGAGTTTACTGGAGACTTTATGTGCTGCCCTTTCTGTCCCTCTTATCTTACTTAGCCCCGTGTCTCATGAGCTGCTCATTGTTCACTGGCAGCTGCAGTGGCTATTTCTTTGAAAGATCTTGTGTTTGGTAGATGTTTTCTTAAAAGCTGGTGGCAGTTGCTGAAAATAATCTGTGTTGTGTGAGTTTATAATCTATCCATGAATCATAGTCTTCTCATCGAAGAGCGTGTTACGGCAGAGTAGCAAATAAAACAACTTTTTAAAAATCATTTACAGACCAAACCATCCAGATTAATAAAGTTAGTAAGCACTAGTATTCGTCAAGTGCCGGGTAAGTCCTTGTAAAAATTTCACAAAGATCCTCGTTCTTCCTCACCAGTAATTCTGCAATAAAAACAGCTCCTTAAAAACAGAAATTCGATAGATGGCATTTCAGAATTATGGAAAAACATGTCAAACCCTGCTAGCTATGTGGTTTGTGTGCCCCTTTTTTTTTTTTTTTTTTTTTTTGTGAGTGGGGAAAGTGCTTTTATAAAGTATCAGAGAACTTGGGAGATTCTCTTAAAAACTAAGAATCTCTCATTTTTGCTATGTGACCAGACCGTGCTCTGGTTGACCTTGAGTATCAGCTACATTGGTTGATCTTTCTCCCCCCACCTCTGCTTATCTTGGTGGTGGTGCTTCCCCAAAAAGGGAAATAGGTTTTAACGACAACGTAACTTTGCATCAGATATTTCTCTTCACTTCGGTCGTGTTGCCTTACTGTGGTCTTGCCCACGTGTGACATGATGGCACAGGGCAGATGGGAGTTGGCTTGAAGGCCAGGCACCCTGCTCTTTCTGGCCACAGAGCCCCTGCCAGCATCCCAGCTGCTCTGCACACAGTGGGTTCACACAGCCTGTGGTCAGTGAAGCAACTGACAGGCAGTGAGAAATGACTGAGCGGCTCCCCTCCATCCACGGGGCCTGGGAGTTACCTGCTCGGTAGCCTTTGGCAGGAATCTGGGGTTTTGAAATTGTTATGACTAAATTGGACATCATTTGGGGTTTTTTCTATTCTCCCGACAGGAAAAATAGGCCTTAATGTATATTTTAATGGTTTTCAGATGATGCCAATGACTTTGAGAGGTCAGTCTTTAATGCTTGATTTCAGTAAAATTTAGCAGCTCCTGTTCAGAGACAGATTTTTCTTTCATTTAAAAAGATGACAAGTTTTTATTTTTATTCCCAAATCCCCAGGAAATTTTAAGTGCTGTCAATTTTATGAAAAGGTAATTAAGGAGTTAGATAGGGAATGTGTCTTTCGCATCATCACTCAGGTTCTTATTTGCCTGATGAAAATACCTTGTAATAAGATCCTTCTGTGTGTAGCCCCTCCACAGCTTTCCCTGGAAGGCCTTGGCCGTAATTATGTCTGTATCTGGGCACCGTTAAATGAGGGGAGGAGCCAGAGTGGAAGAACAGCCACCTGATCTTTTTCAAACCCGCAGTTTACAAGGTGGAGTGGGTTCCAGCATACCCCTGTTGCTTAAGGACTTTCGTACCAGGTCGGAAGGCCCTGGACAGATGGCTGCTTCTGGGGAGACATAGTAAGAGCTTGTGTGTTGATTGTGTTAAATCTGGCTATTGAGTGGCCTCAATATTGAGGCGTGGAGAGTGGAGCGGTGCTGTTTCACAGAACTGTTAAGGAGTTAAGTGAAACAGAGGGGTCTGGTAGAGCTCGGCCTTTAAAGCTGAAATCGACGGAATGTATGGTAGAAGTTCTAACTTTTGTTTCTACTGCTAATCTTCTTACAATTACTTACTTGTAAGCAGCCCCTGAAAAAGTTGGTGGGGGGGGGGCATGAAGCTTAATTACTCAGAATTGAAACTTCGCTTTGATAAAGGTTTGCTGAGTGAAAGCTGTGGATATCCACCCATGTATGAATCTGTTTGTGGGGTGTCTCGGCTTGACTCGGGCATCAGGAAGAAAGAGCCCCTGAGGACCAGAGAGGGCGCTCAGAGGCTTTCTCTTGTTGCAGAATGCAAGCTTCACCTCTGGCCTGTGGGGCCCCTGAGGGACAGATCTGGTCAGTGTTCCCTCTTACGGCCTTTGTGCCTTCTCTTGAGAAAGAAGGTGCATCGTTGCGCTCTCTCTCTCTCTCTCTCTCTTTTCGGCTTTCTTTTCAACACTCTTTCCTGTATATCTTCTGGTTTAAGTGGTCTCCTTTGTATATGCACACCCTCTTTTAAGTTGACCCCTACCCTTCCAAGTCTTACTTCCGGAGAAGAAGTCATATTAAATCCTGCTTGCTTTTAATGTCTCCCATCTCGCGTCATGACAAGGGTGATGGATGTAAATTGTGACTGCAGTACATCTGTGTCAGAGGGAAGACAAGCCTGGAGTGCAGAAGTGGAAATAGACGCATGAAGAAGTAACACGTGGGCTTTGGAACCAGGGGTTCTCCAGCGGGGCTTATTTGAGAGATGCAGAGTCCTTGAACCCCTTCATAGATTTATGCAAACTATTGTCTGTGTTTGCATAAATACAGTTTCCTAGGGGGAGACAATATACATTTCAGCAGATACTCAAAGGCCTACATGACCCAACAACGATCACCACCAGTGAAAATACCCGAAGTCTTTTTCGTAAGATCTTAGCAAGTCTCCATTATTATTTTATTTTTAGTTAAAGCAAGTTTTTTGTTCAAGTTCCCATATTCAAGATACATATTTTTTAGATTTCCTGTTGGGTTTCTAAAGTTCTTGCTTTGTTTGATTAATGCTTTCACAGCAGTATTGTTTTTTGTAAATGTCACGAGGAACATATTCTGTCTACATTAAGGGTTAAGAATCGTAAGTGGGCCAGCCTGAGAAGATGGCCATCTTTTGTCCTGGTGATACCTTGTGGACCGGCATCATGTCAGAGAGACAGACAGATACAAGTCCTGCCTGCAGTTCTGTAACTGAACCTGTTTATAAATGAAGGGCAAGTGAGGGACAGACTTGAGGATATGACATGGCAGTCCAGGTGATTTCTCTGAAACACACCTGAGAGTGTTTAACATTGCTTGAATGATTGACTCTTGCCTAACTGACCTCACCAATTCCCCTTTGCCCTTAGGGTGAAGCTAAAACTACTTTGGCTGATGAACAGGGTTCTGTTTGCCTGAGGCCACCGAAGCCTCCCAGCTCCTTAGCCCTTCCTTCCAGGATCTATACCACCCCTACGTCGGGGCTCGGCCCTCTATCCCTGCACACCGTCCCCCTCCCCTGCTTCCTTCTTTCCCCTCACCCCCTTTCCTAGCAGAAGAAAAGCCGACCTTCATCTCACAGGTCTGCGCTGCAGCGTCAGTTCTTCTGGGCCCCTGGGCCAGCTCTGTGTCTGCAGCGTGCCTCGTCATCCGCGGGGACGTCTTCCCTTGTCGCCGCGTGTCGCTCTGCCTAGGTTTTTTGTGTGTCACAAATACACTGTGGTTGGATATTTAAACTGTTGTCAGTTTTGCTGCTTTTACCAACAGTACCACAGTTAAAGTACTTTTACAAGCTTCTTAGCACTACTGAAGTTTTTATTTGCTTGTTTTTTAAATAAACCGGCAAGTGGAGAGTATATTTCGGTAGATATTGCCAGGGTACCCTCGAAAAAGGCTTTTCAAGTGTCAGAGGTCCACGTAGGTGACAGAAAAGTGTGTTGATGGCTGGGGGCGTGGTTTTTTTCTCTTGGAGTTGGCCCCTCCTTAAGGAACGGGTGGGACCTAGCTCTTTCCCCTGTCTTCCTTCACCAGCCCCCACAAGTTTTGGGTTGTTGAAATTGCTGTCTTCTGTCCTCTATAAACTTAGAGCCCTGTGAGTTAAACACACAGGTCAGACCTTCAAAGTGTTGTTATTAAAGGAAGAATCAATTGTAGGCTTCCAGTCAGAATCACGCTCTTCATCGCAGAGTCGCAAAGTCCCTGCGTGTTTGCTCTTTAATCCACAAACTCTAGGGTTAGGGTTTTGCCACATTACTGTTGACTTTCTTCATCTACCCTGTGAGCCCTGGCCTCCAAAGTCTCAAACAAAGGCCAAAGCTGTCTTCCACCTCCCCTGAGAAAGTCCACAGTGAATGAACATCTCATAACACAGGGTTTGGATTTGAATACAGAACAGAATGTTAAGTGACTAGCCTAACCTACTTCTCTTTCACAAAAAAAAAAAAAAAAAAAAAAAAAGAGGAAATATGATTTCCCTGTGACTCTGGTAATCTCCGTCTTGATAAAATGATGGATATCCTTTATTGAATATTGAAAGAAACCTGTGCAAAGTGGTTAGTTAGATAATCTTTCTGGTGAGGGGGGTAATGGTTCCTGCTGATAAAAAAATTCATGCCTCACAGGTGCTTATGGAGGGAGCGGCTACTTGAGTTTTTTTGTTTTTTGGTATCAGTTTGTATAGTGTTTAAGATAGAGCCCTCAGTTCCCCCCTCCCCCCAAAAAAGGGCTTTAAAAAATGGGTTACTGGAAGTTGGGTGGCTCACAATTCATTCACAGGTTTAGTGCCTAGAAAGCTACTGATATTCATCCTTATTTTCAGAACCACCAGTTGCCCTAACTCCTTTGCAGCTGATGGGCAACATTACAGTCGTATTGAAAGGCTGAAGACTGACTCCTCCGGGAGCTGGGGAAGCCTGAAACCCAGGCCCTTGTGCCCTGCCCTCTCACGTGTGCCTGCCAGCTGGCCGCCTCCCGCCTCCCACAGCTCTTTCAGTCCTGCTTGCTTGGAGGCTGTGACTGCGCCTGGCCTCTTACGTGTACCACGTGCCAAAGTTTTCGCCACTTCTGGGAACAGAATTCACAGAAAGAAAGAATTGCCTGGTTCTCTGGGTTCCTGGGGGCAGGGGACATTTTTGTGTATGCTTGTGGGCACCACTCTGAACAGTGAGTGGAGAAATCAGAAATCAGACAGTCATGCTCCTCACGTACCTTTTCCCAGAGATCAAGACGGGATGGGCGAGCACTGGGAGAGAGGCGATGGCCTGTGTGAGAGGCAGAAAGGGGATACTTCCGGATGGGAGCTGAGGGAAGGAAGGGCGAATGGGTGTTATGCCCGGGCGACTCAGTTTTTTAAGTACTTCCTCTCTGGGTGTCTGTAATCACACCAAGGGCTTTGCAGGGCGTTAATACTCGTTGCACAGCGTCGCATTTCCTGGGTCACAGTGCCTGCTCCATCGCTTCCCTGATGATCCTGCACAAGTTATTTAACACCTTCTGGCCTCAGTTTCCTCACAGGTGGATGTGGATTAGAATAGTGTTTCCCCCACAGGGCCGTTTCTGAGGGGGCTGTAGTTAATGTGGGTTTCTTAACCTCAGTGTTCCTGAGATTTGGGGTCAGATCATTTTTTGTTGTGGGGGAATGTCCTCTGCCTTGTAAGATGTTTAGGAGCACGTGGCCTCTGCCTCTGGCTGCCAGTATCAACACCCCCTCCAGTTGTCAAAACCAGAATGTCTCCAAATACTGCCAGTGTCCCCTGGGGGGCAAGATTGCCCCCAGTTGAGAACCACTGATTTAAAGCCCTTCCCTCGCTCAGTGCTTGGCATATGGGGATGTTCTTCAGTGTTTGATGCATAGCAGCTGCGTGGTAGAAGTGTGAGTGTGCACTTGAATGCTGGTGTTACGCTGTTGGGATGCTAGCTCCTTCCCTGGAAATCACGTAGAGGAGGTTCCTGTGGGGGTCCGTGTGGCACTACAGTAGCTGAATTCTTTTGGGTGGCTACCAAGAGGAGCCTCCCTCCCCATCCCGCGTCCTACTCGTGTTGCTCAGCAGCACCCGGGAAGTGCCAGCCTACCTCTCAGTGTGCATCCTCGATTTCAGGATGCCCATCCCACTCTTGTTTCAACATTCTAAACTCAGAATGAATTATAAAGTTGAAGGGTACTTTTTTTTTTATCCTTCCCTAAAGGCTGATATTGACACACACTTGATGTCAGCTTTGAAATGAAGGAATATGGTATTTCTGTGAATGTCTGGGCTTTGTAACTGGATCAGGACCTCTTTATCGGCGAAGGCCGCCTCACCTGGCTGTTTTTTCCAGGACTCGAGTAGACAGTGCCTCAGACACAGCCTCACACGTTTGAATAGCCTGCACTTCCCCATGTTCAGTAGTGATGCCATTAAACTGCCCTTTGTACGGTTTTGAACCTTCACACAGCTCAGGACAGAAACCAGTGTTGTCTCTCCCATGTCGGAACCAACAGTGTCTTTTCCGCTGTTTGCTATTTTGCCCTTGCAGCAGTGTGTTTGAGCAGTTATTTAACTGTGTTACTGTGTTTTGCTCACTGTAAAGAGGAGTATACAGTAAAAACTGGGTTTCTAACACTGGTGATGAGAAACAGATGTCTCACACTTTTACGGGAGAGTTGCATCATAACTGCTGGTAACTTATGCTAATTATACAATACGATGGTACAGAGGAGGAAAATAGTGTGGCTAATTTCACTGATCATTCGATGCATAGTGCCTTGAAATGTGCTGGAAATGGGAGGTGTGACCCAACAAAGATGTAAGTTCCACGAGGACAGGATTTTGCTCACTCTGTCTTTAGTATCCTGAGAGAGTGCTTTGAACACAGTAAGCACACAAGTAATGATGAAACATTGGTTGCTTTCCTTTATTTGGTCTCTTTTCCTGAAAGTGTCTTTAAGTGTAAACACCTCACTGTCTTATGATTCTGGTGTTTAAATACATGGATTTTTTTTTTTTTTAATTACAAGTAGGTCCCTAAACACAAGCCAGCTATTTCATCTGGTAGAAACAGCCATCTCCTGGGACATCAGTGACACAGCTGGCCGTGTAGGACTTACTGGTTCGGCTCCATGTGGTGTCTGAGAAATTCTCTGGGATGATTTCAACTGACTTTAGAAACTCTCTTCAAATGGAACTCCACTGTCCCAGTCTAGACAGATGGAAATCATTAGGTATGCAGAAAGCACTGACATCATTTGTACATGAGGTGGGCGTAAGCTGACCCAGGGACTGCTGTTTACCTTTGACGTCCTAGAACTGTGTCCCCGCAGACTGCGTTTCAAAGGTGATACCTAATTAGAAGTTCTGTGGCCTGTGGTGCTGAGTACAGGATCCAAGTCATCTCCTGTTTGACTTTCTCACATATGGGTGTGTGTAGGAAGGCAGGGGCCTGTGGTAGGTTCTACGAAAATATTTGTTGATGGATTAACCTCAGCTCTAATGTGATGAAAGAGATGTAGGTCTGTCCTGGAACGGAGCTGGGTATTTCTTCATCCATGATTCTGCTTAGCCCACACTCTGTGCCTTTGACTGGTTGGTCAGTTTTCTCCTCTGACCCTTTCCATCCCGACTGAATATTCATGATGTAGTAAAGAATGGAAACGTTATCATCTTCTAATGACCTTAAACTGATTTGCAAGCGTTCTGCAAGTCAAACCCATTTAAAGAAAGGCAACAGGCCCCACGATAAGAAACCTCAAAAAGAGGAGTGAGAATGTTCCCGCTTTAGCCTCGTGTAATTATTATTTTTTGCTGTTCGGTTGCATAGGCAAGCTGCCAGAAGATAGGCGTACAAATTAATTAACCAACTGTTTGCAGAGATATGGCCATGTCATTACTGATAACCATAAATGTAAGGCAGTGTGTCGGCTGTTTTTCTGAAATGAGGGAGGACAGAAATATTTTAGGTAGCATAAAACAAACCAAATGCTCAGTGGAGGGCAAAGTATAGTTTCTGTTAGTTTCCACTTATTAGCACAAATATTTCTTTTTCCTTGTTGTCTTAAGTGCTTCCTAATGTGTTGAAATGGGAGGGGGGCAGTGAAAGATGGATTGCCATGTTAGTCTTTTAAAAATATAGTTTAATGATTTGTACCTTAATGGAACATATTTGGATCCCACCCCTGCCCACTAAAATCATATCCAGTATAAGTTTTATACACCATAATTTAGGGTAATTGGGATTTATTAGGCCTGTGGTGAAGTTTAAGTAGTATTTTTATATATATATATAGAATGTGTGTAAATAGTTTTGCCCAGACAAGTGTCTTAAAGCAATTTTCATAATATAAGAAGCTGTGTCAATTCTGTAGGGACTGATTCTCTGTATTTCTTGTTTGTTCTTCCCCAGAGATGACACTACCAGGACCCTTAGTTAATACTTGTTGGAGGAAGGACTGAAGTTCTGTGACCAGTGACATGCCATTGCATGCTGGTTAGGGACTAGGTTCTGGAGTCAGCTAGATCTAGCCTTTAACCCCAGCCCCACCTCTTGCCAGCTGTGTGTTCTTGGGCCAGTTACTTAATCCTTCCACGCCTTTTTCCTCATTTGTAAACTTGGGCTAAGAATAGTACGTACACCACCAGGTTGTTGTGAGGATTACATAACCCGAAGCATGTATAGTACTTAGCACACTGTCTAGCCTAAGAGGTTCTCCATAAACATTTGACAAGGTGGCTATTGTTACTGTATTGTATTTTAAGCAATTGCCCAACCTTTAACATTAGAAGATCTCTGGAAAACAAACAACTGGGGAGAAATAGGTGTTGAACTTGAGGCATCACTCTGAACTGTGGCTGCCCAGGGTGTTATCTGCCAACCACATCTGTTTGCATATGGTTTTGGTAAGTGAGCTTTGAGTTCTTTGTTCAGGTGCTTTGACCGGCTTCCGCTGGAAGGATGAGGAGTAAAACCGTAAAGTCTAAAGAAGTAAAACTGAGATAAGAGAGTGCACAAAACTTTCTTGTGAAAGTATTGCCCATTAGGACTTCTAGTTGTTGAAACAGAAGTGGGCAGATGAGCTAACAGTCAAAACAAACTCGAAGTACTTTAATATTTCCCAGTGGTAACACACTGCACCTAATCTGTTTAAATGGAGCAAAGCCTTTATAACATTAGGAGAGATTAGGAGTAGAGGTAATTAACCAGCAGTCAACTCTCCTGTTTACCCAGTAAGTGTTGCCTTACAAATCTTTTCCTGCCCAATCCTGACCAGAAAAAGCAGCTGTCCAAAGCGAATTTCGTGCATGAAAGTTGAGGCCTCACGGAAATGATTACAGAACCAAAGAAGTATGATATTCAGAAAAGTTGGTGTTGAGACCAAGAGAACAATTCACACTTCAGGGACCTAGTCTGACCTAGTCCCAGCTGTCTCCTAAGTCTGACCAAGTGCTTTCAAATAGGAGGGACTCGAGTATTTATGGAATGAGTGGAGGCATGAATGGATCTGCTTGATTTGTTTTCACAGGCATCAGTGAGAACATTAAATTGACGCGTGTACAAGTGCAACAGAATCTTTAGACAAAGGAAAGATTTATCTTTATATTTATTGTAACTTCTCTGTAAATAAAGCTGCCTTTGGGGAAGCTCTAATTAACTTGCGTGTAGGCAGTGAATAGTTTCAGATGTTTATGCATGGTTCTCATCATTCTTGGAACCATGTTTTTAATTCCTGGGTAACTTTAAATGATCGGCACTTGGTGTATGTGCTTTGCCTGTTTTTATTTTGTGTGTGTGTTATTTGTTTGTTTGGTATATAGAGGAAATAATTTAGGATTTGATTTGAAAAGCATTTCTCTAAAATTAGGGAGGAGTCTTGAAGATGATGGCTTCCTTGGTATCTTCTTGGAAATCTCAGAGGCATCTAGATTTCAAATGTCCCCAGTGTATATTCCTCATTCTCAGACCTGGCATTCTTCCAGAATTCCTTCTCAGAGACTGGTGCCACTCATCCATCCTGTTCTACAAGACAGGAAACTTGGCATCATTCTCTACACCACCCTTGTGTCCAGGCCATTACCAAGTCATGTCAACATTTCCTTCTAAATATCTCTGAATCTTTTCTGTGTCATCTCAAACTCCAAGCTACCCCAT
The DNA here is from genome assembly GCF_048773025.1 of Camelus bactrianus. Lineage (NCBI taxonomy): Eukaryota > Metazoa > Chordata > Mammalia > Artiodactyla > Camelidae > Camelus > Camelus bactrianus. Next base: position 22,834,641 of record NC_133555.1, on the reverse strand, counting down.
ATCTTTCATCTATACTGTTGCAAATGCAAGTGACTGGCCTTCTCACTTCTACTTTTGAACCACGAACCTCTCTTCACACTGCAGTCCTATCAGTGTTGAAAATAATAATAAAAAGCTTGATGATATTAGCCTTAAAGTATCCAGTAAGCATTTCCAAATCTTCCGAAAGTCTTCTCTCTCAAAGCAGTGAGAACACTGGCAAGCATTTAGGAAATTAACTTTTTCAGAATTCTAAAAATGAAAGGCTTGCAGGATCTGTTGAGCATTTATACAAGAAAAATAGCTGAACCTCTGTAAATACAGCAAACGCTGTGGTATTTTAGCTCACCCTATTTCATTGCTGTCACATCCCACTCCCCAGCTCTAGAGTTATTTTGAGAACCAGCAGACCTTATAACTATGGTGGCTGTGAAAACTAACAGCCTAGAAGCCATCAGAGTGGAGAGAATGGGTCTGGAGCTTCCCTAAAGCCACATGCCTAGAAAATTGTCACTGTTTGAACTGTCTGGTAGCCCCCTGAAAAGCTCCCTTCGCAGAACTTGTCTTTATTTGAACCAGCTTGGTTGTGCCCTATCCCTAGGTTGTTTGTAAAAAACGAAACAAAAAAAGTAACATTTATTGTACCCTACATTTGTCTGAGGTGGTGACATCAGTTGAGGCTGATGGGAGGCTGACCAAAAAACTAAGTAGGAAACACTGGGAAATGAGATGTCAGTTGAAATTTTTAAAGAGCTGCAACATACTCCTAGGGATCTAGAAAACCACATGCATTGAATCAACTATACTTTGATTAAGAAAGAAAAGAAAAGGAAACAATGTACATATATAAGGGTATACACATGCCCAGGAATGACCTGAGAAAACCCTAATCTCTCATCTCTGGCTGACTTCTAGACTCTATGCAAGCAGGAAGTGAAGACTAAGGCAGAGATGTAAATTGCTTACAAGAACATTGAAAGCATGTTGTCCCAACATCCTCACAGAGCCCCTCAGGAAAGGCTAGGGGACTTACTGCTTCAAGATTTTTAAGGAAATCCCCGCCCAATCATTAGCTAACCTTGCAAAAACTTAACCACACATAACAAAGAATACAGACTCTATCCAATTAGACCAGCTAAATCACTAAGCAAACCAAAAGGGCAGGTGGATCTGATTTCTAGAACTGTTACATTATATTATTTAAATTGTCCAGTTTTCAGCAAAAAAATTACAAGACAGGCAAAGAAACAGAAATATGGCCCACACGCAGGGGGAAAAAAGCACAAAATGCAGCCATGTCCAAACAAAGCATTTATAAAATACTGTTGAAATTAAGTTGGTTTTATTCAAACTGCATTGTCTGAAGTTGATGTTAATTGTAATCCCCAGGAGAACCACTGTGAAAGTAACTTTGGAAAAAAGTAAAAGAAGGGGAATTAAAAAGGTCTGTTAGAATCTGTCAGTTTAACACAAAAGGAGACGGAATAGAGGAACAGAAAAAGACGTAATATCTATATAAAACAAATGGCAAAATCACAGACATAAATCCCACCTTATCAGTAATTATATTAAATATAAGCTAAACACCAGCAGATAGAAATTGGTGGAATGGATTTTAAAAATTATGATCCACTGATACGCTATCAAAAGAAGACATACTTCAAAGTCAAATATGTTGAAAGTTACTGGAAAATATAACATACAGTAGTCAAAAGAGAGCTAGACTAGCTTATACAAGTATCAGACACAATAGGAGACAGAGGAGGACATTTTATAATCATGAATGAGTCAATCCAGCAGGAAGAAATAACAGTGATAAAGATACATGTACCTAACAGAGCCTCAAAATACATGAAGCACGAAACTTACACTGTGCAAGGAGAAGTGGACAATTCAGCAATAATAGTTGGAGATCTCAGTAACTTACGTTAAAAAATGGAGACAACAGCTAGGCAGAAGGTCAACACAGATGTCAAAGACTTGAAAACCACAGACAGACACAACCAACGGCAGCGGAATATACATTCTTTTCAAGTGCATGTGGAGTAATTTCAGGATCATACATTAGGCCACAATAAAATAAGCCTAAATAAATGTAAAAGGACTGAAATCATAGAAATACAATGTTCTCTAACCACAATCGAGTGAAATTAGAAATTAACCACCAAAGGAAATTTGAGAAATTCACAAACGTGAAAAGTAAACAGCGCACTCCTAAGCAAGCAGTGCGTCAAATGAGAAATCACAAGGGAAATTAGAATATGCTTTGAAATTAATGAAAATGAAACACATTGTACCAAAACTTAAATACTGTAGCTGAAGCAGCACTTAGGAGAAAATTTATAGCTGTAAATCTTTATATTAAAAAGTAAGAATGAGCTCAAATCACTAACCTAACCTTCCACCCGAAAAAACTAGAAAAACAACACACTAAACACAAAGCAAGTCGAAGAAAATAATAAGCATTAGAGTGGAAATAGATGAGTTAATCAATCGAAAAACAGAAATCAATGAAACCAACAGGTGGTACTTTGACAAGATTAAGTGTGCTTGGATTGTGATAAAACTGACAAACCTTTAGCCAGATTTCACCACATGACTCATATTACTAAACCCAGCAATGAAGTAGGTAATTAATAGGTAATTAATATCACTACTGACCTTAGAGAAACAGTGTTATGAAGGAATACTGTGAACAACTGTATGTCAACACATTGGATAACCTGAATGAAATGGATAGATTCCCAGAAAGGTACTACCAAACTACCAACACTAATGCAAGAAGAATTAGAAAATCTGAGTAGACCTAGTATAAAAATTTGAAATTAGTAACTTTAAAACTTCCCACGAAGAAAAGACCAGGCCCAGATGACTTCACTGTTGGATTTATAAATGTATAAGACATTAACACCCATCCTACATGAACTTTTCTGAAACACAGAGAAGTAGGGAACATTTCTCAACTCATTCTATGAGGCTAGTACCCTGATAACAAAACCAAAGACATCACAGAAACTGCAAACTACAAACTAATATACTCAATATACATTGTACAGTATACATTTGTTATATTCTACAACGTACGATATACTAAATACACATTTGAACAAAATACAGTTGAGCAAATATGTTCAATATGCCTTTGATGGATGGATGGATGGATTGGAAGAGTGTGAATTACTCTGGTACGAATGATTTCTTCAATATTAGTCACATTATTCAAATTTCAGTCCAGATTAGATGATGTTCTGTTTTTCAGCACTTCTCAAGCATGCGTATCACCTAGGAATCTTTTTGAAATGCAGATTCTGACTTGGTGGGTCTGGATTGAGTCCTGAAGTTCTGTAATTCTAACCAGGTTCTAAGTGATACAGAAACATTTGGCCCGTGGACCATACTTGAAGTAGGCAGGCTTTATTTTCAGGGAGAGCATAAAATTGAGCGTACCTTCTTTCTCATTTTGACCATTAATATAGAAGGAGAAGGTCTAACAAGCATTTCTTCTGTGACTTGAGGTATCTGAACCAAACTCAAGACACTACACTGTAATTTTCTATTAAAGGTTCTGAATCTTCTTGAGCATGCTTTTGGTAAGATATTTCGAGACTTTATAAATATGAGACAATTACAGCTTGTAACATCCCCTTAAGGTGGTTGTGAGAGATACAAATGTCTAGTACGTTTCATCCACATGGCTGTTGAATAATACTCAGCTATACCATAAGGCAGGTAATGTGCTTAACATGCTGTGCCAGCTGAAGGCTGGCCATTTAATTGTGGTTTTCATGTGTTCGTTACTAGGACAGAGAAAGACAGTTCATGTTTGTATATTGCGCTTGTGTACAGACTGAATGTTTGTGTTCCCCTCAAAATTCGTGTGTTGTAACCTAATCCCCAATGTGATTTTTGGAGGTGAGGCCTTTGGGAAGTGGCTAAATCATGAGTGTGGAGCTCCCATGAATGGGATCAGTGCCCTTCTAAAACGGGCTCCAGAGAGCTCCCCTCTCCTCTTCTTCCATGTGGAGGACACGGTGAAAAGATGACCGTGGACCGGGAAGCAGGTTCTCACCAGACACTGAATACGCTGGTGCTTTCATCTTGGATTTCCCAGCTTCCTGAACTGGGAGAAATAAATGTTTGTTTTTTTATAAGCCAACCAGTCTATAGTTTTTTTTTTTTTTTTGACCAATAGATCCTGCCTCAGGTTTATTTGTACAAACAGCACAGGTAGACATGAGCCGTACGCAGACAGCGGCCCAGGGGTCACACTAGTCCTATCCTCACATCAGTAGATGGAAGCCTCTACTCTGGAGCCTTTGTGGGGGCCTGGGCGCCTTTGGGAGCCGGAGCCAGAGCTGCAGCTGCGGCCTTGGTCTGAGCCTTGGCCTTGGCCTTTGGCCGACAGAGCCTGAGCCCCTTGGCGACTCGGGCACGTGCACGCTTCCCGAGCTTGGGGTGAGCAGTGCAGGCAGGTCAGCTGAGCCTGCGGCTGCTGCCCTGTGGAATCCTGGGCTTGACCTCCTTGGGCTTTCCGAGAGCCATGACAGCCTCGGCACATGCGCTCATGGCCTTGGCGTTGCTGGCCTGCATCCTCTTCAGGCCCTTCTTGTGCTGCTTGGCAAAGCGCATGTTCCTCAGGAACTTGGCGTCCACCCCCTTAAGAGACTTGTATCGTTGTGATCGGGGTTTTTTGATGCCGTTTCTGTGCCATCTTCGGGACTGGTGGTGTGTGGTGCGGTTCTTTGACTTGGCCGTGCCTGCACCGGAGCCGGGACATCCCGAATTTCCTGGGACCGGAAGAGAAAGAGCTGGTACTTTGTTATGCAGTCCAGACAGGCTAAAGAAATTTTGTATCCTGTGATTTTGCTAAACTGGTAATTCTGGGAGTTGGGGTTTTTGTTTTTTTTTTTTGGTAGATTCTTTGTGATTTTCTACATATACTGTCAAGTCATCTGCAAGTGGGGAAAGTTGTATTTTTTTCCATTCCAATCTGCGTGCCTTTTATTTCATTTTCTTGCCTGATTTCTCTGGCTAGAACTTCTTTGCTGTGCTGAAGGTGGCTGTCCTTGCCTTGTTCTTGATCTTAGGAGGAAAGCGTGGAGTCTTTTTCCGTTAAGTATGATATTCACTGTAGGTTTTTTTGTAAATAGTCTTCATCACGTTAGGGAAATCCCCTCTATTGCTAGTCCTCCGTGTTGTTGTTGTAGTAGTTGTTTTAATTTAACGAGACTATTTTTTTGTGCATCAGTTCTTATGGTAATATGATTTTTCTTCTTTAGCCTGTTCATTTCATGGGTTACGTTGTTTGCTTGTGGAGTATTTGAAGTGTCTAGTTTCCAAGTATTTGGAAATTTTCTTGTATCTTTCTGTTACTGATTTCTAACTTAATTCCATTGTGGTCAGAGAAGATACTTGATATGATTTCAGTTATTTTAAATTTGTTGAGGTTTGTTGTCTGGGCCAGGATATGGTCTGTATTGGACTAAAATGTAAAGCCGGATCAGTAGGCAGCACTGTTCCATAGTTAACGCTGTTTTTAGTTGTACGAGAGCCGTGGGTTTTCTGCTTACAAGATACCTGGCTGAGGCGGTGCTGCCGCGCTGACTGCCTTTTGAACAAAAGAAGGAATGGTGTTTTTAACTGAGTCATGAGTGTATAGCCATAACCTTAACAATAATAATCATAATAATAATAACACTACTCTTTACTAAGTCCTTATAAACATTCTCCTTTCTGTGCTTAGACTGACGTCGAAGTAAGCATTTCACATGAATTATGTCATTCAGCCCAGCAGTCTGCTGACTTAGGTACCATTGTTTCCACCACTTTTCAAACGCAGGAGCTGGATGTCTGGAGGTAAGTACCTGTATTGAGGTTAGAGTACCAGCTGCATGGTAAACTCTCTGATACCTCGTGTTTTCTCACAGGCCACAAGCCTAGCTGAATGGTACTGATGCAGGTAAGATCCCCTGAGGGTTTTGGCAGGCACTTCAGGATTCAGGACACACTGGAGGCTTGGTTTCTGACTTGAAAGGTCAGGGTTTGCTGACAGTATATTGAGTAGCTAAAACGCACACATGGGGTAGCCTGTCACGTGTGTCACCTTCGTGGTCCCACCTGCCTTCCCTAAGCCAGGATCCCTAGGATTTTGGGGTTTGCTTCGTCTGCTCTATCCCAGGCCCCGTATCTCAGTTTCAGCACAAGTAGTGACAACAGTAACACTTATGACTTTTACCGTAAGATTGGCCACTTGTAGTCAGTGATTAATGACTGTTAGGACTGTGTTCTTCTAACTCTTCGGTCCTCTTGGTATTTGGTTGGTTGCTTTTTAATTGGAAACATTTCATTTTTCTTTTCTTTTCTTCAGATCTAGTTTTTATTGACTCTTGTAGTTCAGACAGGGTGCCAAACCACGTATATTTTGGCAGGTTGTTGATTGGCCCTTTTTTGTCTCTGGTTGGTTCCATCAGTTAATGTCTTTTATGATCAAAGTCCAGTTCCCTTTAATTGTTGAAGCAGAAACTATGGATTTGGGAGAAGTGTTTGTGGAAGGTAGAAATAAGATTCTGTTTTATCTTTTCTGACTTGAGATGTTAAAGCTCACTTAACAGCAGTTAAAAAACTCCTTGATTACCTAGAATTGACAGTTACTATTTTAAATAAATTTAGGACTGACTATAGTTAAAGCCCAGTTATGTGCAGACCAGCCTTCCAGGACCATCAGGTTACTTAGAAGTGTTTCAGACACTAGTGGGGCTGAGAATCCTAGTGTTTAAGGAAATCTTTGAATAGCAATGAGAGCACACAGTCCAGAGGTAGCCTTAGAAGCCTGCTGTCACATAGGAAGCACTGGGTGATTTTGATTAAACAAGACGAGAGAGGCAGGGAGGGCACTGAGCAATGGAGAGACTCTTGTAGGGAGGTGGTGAGGAGCACGTCCTTTGGAGTAGCCTCCCTTCAAATCCCAGCTCGTCCATGTACTGGCTCTGTGACCTAAGACAGGTAATTTTGTTCCCCTACTTGCTTGATCTATAAAGTGGCCATAGTGACCCTGAGATGTGGGCGTATTGTGAGGATCAAATGAGTTCTACTTAGCACCATACCTGGAACACGGGAAGTGCTCAGTAACTGCAGACTTCCATTATTTTGTTATGTATATTGCTTCCCAGGTGTTGTGATCTTTGCTCACTGATGTATACCCAGTACCTAGAATCGTGTCTAGGCATAGGAGACATTTGATACATACATGAATGATACATATTGAGTACTTGCCATGATACCTGACATACATTCAGTACTTAATACATGGAGTTATAAGAGGTGGTGTCTGTAGACCAGCAAAGATTAGAAGCAGTGTCCAGTGTAACCCGCTGACAGTAAAAACAGAAATAATTATAATCATAATAGGTAGGACAGAGCCAGCACATGCTCTGTGCCAGACAGTCCTAAGCGCTTGATGTATGCTAACATTTCACCCTCTTAACTACCCATTAAGGTAGTTGCTGTTATCATTGTCATTTTACAAATGAGGATACTGAAGCCAAGGAACTTGCCCGAGTTCATACTCCTAGTGAGCGATGACACTGAACTCAGGAAGTCTGATCCAGAGGCCTTTCTCAAATTCTCCTGTTGAGAACCTCCTGTGTGCCAGGCACTGTGCTGTGCACATACGGCCTCTGCCCTCATGGAGTTTGTATCTTAGGAAGATAACCAAAATGCAAATTACAAATAACTAATGAGTGAAGAGAGGGAACTGCCTGAAGAGATAGGGTCCTGCTTTAAATTAGGTGGTCAGGGAAGGTCTTTCCAATGGAATGTAACCTGAGGCCTGGAGCCAGCCAGGCAAAGCATTCTGTACAGAGGGAACAGAATTAGCAAGGGCCCTGAGGTGGGCAGGTGATTGGCATGTGGCCCTAACTGTCAAGGCGATAGAATTCTGGCATGGAGGAGGGAAGTGCCGTGTTTTGAGATTGCAGAGATCTGGCAGGGACTTCTGAGCATAGGTTTTCACTCTGACTACATTGGAGAACCACTAAGAGCTTTAATCAGACCAGGTGACATTTATGATGTAAAAACATCACTGGTTACTGTGTGTGGGCGGGTGGCGGAGTTGGAATAGGTGGAGGGGAGGACAGCCACTGTTTAGATCAAAGACCAGAGGACAGTGATCTGGAAGATGATAAAGAAGGACTCTCGTTTACAAGGTACACTGTATTATTCTAAGCATTTTATGTCTACTCATTAGTTCTCCCAACAACTTTTGAGATAGGTACTCTTACTTCACCCATTTATAGATGAAGAAACTGAGGTACAGGCTACCAAGTGACAGGACTGGGACTTGAATGCAGCCAGCGTGGTTCTGGAGGCTGTGCCTTCAACTGCCAGCTCTGTTGCCTTTGCAGACTAGGTTCCTCCGTCTGTGCCTCCCAGCATCCATGCGTCCACATTAGCTGTAGTGGCCGAGAAACGAACTGTAGCCCATCGCTGGCTTGCTCCCTCTGCCTCACCCTGCATCTCTGGTCTCCTGAGGCCTTCGCAGTGTCCCCCCGAGCACGTCTTCAGTCTGGTCTCCCCCATCTTCATCACACAGTCACTTCCCGTCTCGCTCTGACTTCTGCATCAGCCCCTGGGGACCACTCCCTATCCCCTTAGCTCAGTAGATCCACACTCGCGCCAGAGGGTCCTTGTGCATCATGTCGCTGCCTCGCTTAAAACCATGAGTTCTCCTGGGCTTGCAGGGTAGAGCTTCAACTCCGAAGCACGGGCACTGACCCCGTGCAGGGGGAGCGCCAGCAAGTCTCCTCTGCCGCTGTGCTGCGGCTCATTGCTTACAGGGAGGGGGGTGTGGTCCACAGCAGGGGCATCAGACCGCTTGGGAGTTAAGCTCGCACTGTAAGATAGTTGCCATTTGGTGTCTGTATCCATCTCCTGCAAGTTTAATTATTGAGAACTGGGGCCGTTGCAGCAGAACATTTCTGACGTGTGTATATTGTGTTTCTGTTTCTTTTGCTAACACTGAGTGCTTACTGCATGCTCAGCACAGGTTCGTTCATTTCTTCTTCCCAATAACACTGCGAAATGTAGGTCCTGTTAACTGTAGTTTACAGATGAGGAAACTGAAGTTCAGAGAGGTTACTAGTTTAACCGTGTTCACGTAGCTAGTAAGAGAAAGAACAGGGGCCTGAGTCCAGGCAGTCTGATTCCGCAACTGCTCTTTGTTACTGCACTGCACACACTGGCAAAAGAGAACTCGCCAGTGTGTGTGTTTGAGCATCAGGCCCTGAAACACAACAAGCTACCACCAGGAAGGGGATCATGTGTTCAGGTGACACCTTTTCACCTTTGAACTTGTGTCTCACTGAATGGATGCCCAGTTCTAGAGGGTGGCTGTGCGTTATCACACGACATAAAGGCACAGCTGTAACCTTGACTTGGACTGGCACCACAGGGACTTCGTCTAATACTTCAGTTACTCTCCATCAAGTAGCATGGAACACGTTCATCTGCTGCTTCCTGTCCGTCGGGTTAGGCATTGTTAGGCGGGCACTGTCACTAGATTGCAGAACAAGGCAGATGGGGACTTAGTCTGGCAGGAGGAGATGCAGGCTCACAGGATAGTTGCAAAGAGGGTCTCTTGCTATGTGGCGAGGTTAAGGCAGTGCTCTGAGAGTGGGTAACAGGGCCCTGCCTGGCCAAGTCTCCACGGCAGTGACATTGCGGCTGAGACCAAATGAAGTAAGGCAACAAGCCAGGTGAAGGTCTGGAGGAGGCGGGTTCCAAGCGGAGGGAATGGCAGGCACTGGGGCGCTGTGACAGGAGAGAGCGTGGTGTGCTTGGAGCAACAGGAAGGCCCAAGGGACCAGATGCAGGGAGCTGGCGGGGAGAGGGGATCTTGGTTATCTAAGAGCAAAGGAAGCTACGGGAGAGTTCCAGGGGCCTGTCATCACTTCACAAGCACACAGCAGGAGCTCACTTCTCAGGATCTGTGCTCGGCTAGTCTAGGCAAAGCAAGGAAGCTGGGGTCCAGCAGGGCTGCACAGGAGCTACGACTGGGCAAAAGTCATGCCCCAGTGAGGGAGGGGCTGTAGTGGAGGAGCGAGTGGTATTAGTAAGAGCACAACTCTTGTCGAGCAGCGGGAGTTCCACAGAGAAGAGGGGAAAGCTTTCTGTGCTACAGGGACAGTTCTGGCCAGAAGGTGGGACTGCGGGGAGCATGGCTGGTTCCAGGCAGGCCCGTCGGTCTGGAGCGTGGAGCACGTTGGCTTAGACTGGAGAGATGGGAGGAGCAGAGAGCGCGCTGGGGCCTGGCTTACCCAGGGGTCTGTCAGGGCTCCCAGTCCCACTCTGGGGCAGCAGAGGTCTCTAAGGAGAGGAATGCCTTTATTACTCTGTGGGTTGGTGGCTTTGGCAGCAGAGTGGAGGAGGCTGAAGAGGGAAGAAACTCGGACCCTGTTAGGAGCTCTGTCCTGGTGTGTGGAGGCCACCAGGCCCTGACCTCGGGGCACTGGTGGTGGGAGTGGCATGGAGGCGACAGATTCTGGCAGTGTTTCTGGGAGAATGTTGGGAATTGCCTGGGCTTTCGAGCCCAGCAGACCTGGGTTCAAATCTTGGCTCTGCCGCTTGCTAGTTTGTGAGATCTCAGTGTCTGTGTGCTGTAAATAAGTTTCCTGAGCTAAACAGTGGGGTGCATGACTCCTGTCTCCCATCAAGGCAGTGCTTCCTCAGGCCTTTTAAGCCTTTGCATGTATTAGCTCTCTGAGTCTTTCTACCGCGTTCAGTGTCTGGTGAATTAAGGTACCATGGTCATCACCATTTAACAAGTGAAGTTCAGAGAGGTTATAGAGCCTGCTCAAGATCCCACTGGATTCAGAGTGGTAGGGAGTGGCCCACGGTGTTAGCCACGCTGCTTAAAATACCTGTGACAAAGAGTAAGTCACTTGGGAGGCGGTGGGGGCAGCCCTTTGAAGAGATGACAGCTGAGCTGAGACCTGATGTGTGAGAATGCACCAGGCATTTTGTGAAGAGCAAGGGCAGGGCCTGGCCGAGAAAGAGCTTTCTAAGGAGAGGATGGAGGTCAGTGTGCCTGGGGCAGAGTGGGCCGAAGGGAGGGAAGCAGGGGGTGAGAGGGAGCGGGATAGGCCTCTGGCAGGAGCCTGGGCGCTGTGGTAAAGGCTGGGGTTTTTATTCCAAGAGGAGTGGGAAGCTGCTGGAGAAATGTTAACAGTAGTGATGTGACCTTCTGGAGGACTTCAAAGAATCACTCTGGAGCCCGTGTGGAAGGGGTTGTCAACCACGTGGGAGATTTCTTCCATAGTCCACCGGAAAGAAGTGGGTGACAGGCTCTAGGGCACTGGACCTGAGTGGAGAGAAGTGGACAGAGGTGGTGGAGTAGAGAGCTGACCGGACCTGCTGGCGGCGTGGCTGTGATGAGGGAAAGAGGTGTCAGAGGTGACGTCAGGGTTTTTAGTTTGAGGAGCTGAATAGGGTCATTTACCCAGAAGGGAGAGGGTTTGGCGGCTGGGGAGCAGAGCAGGGTGATGAGCAAAGCTGTCCTGGGTGTGCTTGTTCAATGTCAGATGCATCTAAAACATCCAGATGGCAGTGTCTAGTAGGCAGTTGGAAATGTGAGTCTAGACAGAGCTCGGAGCCTCTGGGCTAGAGATGGAAGTGTGGGAGTCACTGGTATGTAGAAGTTTGGGTGCGTGGGAGAAGGGAGACGCGCAGGGTACTGCAAAGGTGAAATGCTTCTCTCTGGCACTCCAGTCTGCTTGTTGGGCACAGTCCTCACGTGGGGATGGCAGCACCAAAGTGACTGTTCAGGGACTGGTTTTGAGCACAGGGTCTTCACTCTGCCCACATGTGCTCCGGGTACTTAAACCCAGTCCTTCCTCCCCTGCTGGCCTGGGGTCTCTAAAGCACATGATGGCCTAGATGTGGGTGCCGGGCCACTTGGGCTAATTGGAAGATTCAGAATGACCTGAATCCTGAGAAAGATTTAGGGCTTACACACAATAAAATCCCTTCTTTCAAAATAGTTCATAATCCATGGGGTCAAGTGCAGTTTTAAAACTTTTCCTTATGTTTCCTGTAGTGGTTTAAGTTGTATATTTTAAGGGTATTTTATAAACTTTTTTTCCCTTTAACTCAATAGGAACTCTATTTTGTTTTCTATTTTAAATGAAACTCCCCATCTTGTATTTGGGCAAGTAGCTTATGTTAATTTGTGGATGGCTGATTGTGAACCTACCCTTTAAGAATACTGAGAAACATACATAGTGTCTCTCACAAAAATTATTTCATTTTCTCTGTTGTCACAACATTCCACATGCTGTTCCTGTTGCTAAGGCTTTGGAATGTCCCAGTGCAGAAAAGGGATCTAGAACTCCTTTTTTTTTTTTTCTCCTGAAGAAGACATTTAAATTGTTTTGTATCTTCTAGCTTGCATCCAAATAGGGGTATCTGAAAGTAAAGAACTTAGAAAGGTAAAATCAAAGTTACTTTAGGTTCTCCCAACAGGAATTCGATTTCATAGGGTAGCATGAATTGCCCTTAAGCGTACCACGTTTCCTTCCGCAGGGATTGTGCGTGCATGTGTGCGTCTGCGCACACGTGCAGGCTTGTTAGGCAGATATGATGTGCTAGAGAGATTGAGAACTGAGTCCTCAGGTGGTGCAAACCTGAGTTTGAGTCCTGCTTTCTTCCTGGGTGATATTTGACTAGTTCTTGTCTCCATCAGTAAAATGAGGATTATATTGTAGGGTTAAACCATAGGAAAAATGCTTATTTAGCTCAGAACCTGGCACACAGTCATGTCTCAGAAAATGCCAACTGTTCATCTTTATGATTATCATCCATTATTGTCATCATCAATTGCTAATAATTATAAGTTATTGAGGAAATTGAACTTTTTACCGAAGTATGAGATTCCTGGTCCCTCACAGAATGGCCCCTACCCACTTAGTTTTACTAGTACTTCTAAGTCTCACAAAAGGATCAGAAGGATTCAGAGCAAAAATAGAACAAATTTCTACGTAAACATCATTGTGGCCAAGTGAATTCTTACTACTTGAGAGGATCGGTGGAGTTGTTTGTTCTTCACAATTACCTTACTCACAGAGGGGTGGGAGGCTGGTGCCCAGCAGTATCTGGTATCTGGCAAAAGGGACATATTTTAAAAAGCGCTGCTTGACGTTGAGTGCTGTGGGAAACCCTGCAAACCAGGCACGTTGCAGAGGCCCAAATCTAAACTGAGACCACTTCATTTCATGCTTTAATTACTGCTTCATTAAGAACGCTGACAATCAAGTTGATTGCGATAATGAATCTGTTGATTTGATATTTATAGACATTTCATACTTTTCAGCTATAAGCTACAAATGTTTATGCCATTTCAGAGTTTCCGTGTTAATTGTCCTGTGTCAGATGCATTTAGCACAGGGGTATATGGAACTTACCGTAAACTACTTTAAATTTCTGTTTTTACAAAGGAAATGTCATGTCAAACTGTCACCATGGAAGATGGCTTATTACATGTTGATCATCGCACGGGTATAACCTTTCCCCTTCTCCCACATGCACTATTTTTAACTCAATGTGGGCATGCTTTTAAGGAAAATAGCACATTGTTTAGCTCTTGTTTTTCATAAAATTATCAAGCTGAGTCGCAGAAGTCAGCAGTCTATTAGCACCTTCTAATGTTAAATGTTAATCAGTTTATGCGGTCAAAGTTGTTCAGCCCTGACATTCAACTTACAGGAGTTGGAATCTGGAAGGAATTTCTAGAAATCATATTCCTCTGGTCTTCAAGGGACCAGATTCAAGCCACTGTTGTGAGTCAGAATCAAATCTCAGCTACTGACTTAGATAAAGTGCTTCACCTCTCTCTGAGTCAGTTTCCTCCTCTGTCGAGCAGCATTATAATGGCATCTACCTAGGTAGTTGTGAGGATAAAAGGAACGTGCTAATGCCACTGCTCCATCCCGGAATCGTGTTGGTCCCCGATATATTTCATATTTACAGCTAGCTGTCTGCACAGTTCAGTGTAATAGAAGTGTTTAAGAAAACCTGGGCTGTAACCATGTTGTGACCTGGTGAAAGGATATTAGATCAGTAATTTGATATTTTAGAGATTATCATCACTTTACATCACCGCAGGGCATTTTCTGTTTCCTTTAAAACTACCAGCTCACCCAAGCTGGAGAAGATGTGAAATTAAATCTTACCAGGAAAGAAAGCAGAGGCTGATCAGCCTTTTGGATCTTTTCTCCCCCTCTTTAAACTTAGTATTCGGTCTACTGAAATATTTGCTTAATTGAAATGTGCTAATTATCCATTCAGTGGCGATACTCTAAATAGGGCATATAGTGTCAAATGCAATAGTGTCAAATGCCAATTCTGAGATATTTAAAAGATTTAGATTATTTAGATTATGAACTGTTAGCTCTGTTCCCTGTATTGTCACTAATAATTAAGTGTTCACGGTTGGGACCTTTTAGTTACTCATGTATTACCAGGTATCAAGTTACTGTACTTCCAGTTTTCATGTATTTGCAGATAGTTTAGTTTTACGTTTGTGTTTTAATGAACTCCTTACTATAAAAAATCCAGCTTGTATCTTGTCCTATTCTAGTAACTGAACTGCGATTAACACATGAAATGTTGTGTTTGTGCTGAAGGTTTTTCTGTCCAGTGACGTCAGTATGTAAGCAAAAGGACTAGAGGTTGTTGTGACCTGGTGAAAAAAGAAAGTGTAAAAATAATTTTCTTTGTATGACATCTGACGAAACCAGCAATTTTACTCTTCAGTGAAACCTCTGCTTCCTTTCTGACTGTTCCCTAGAACTCAGAGACCAGATGACTGGAATAGAATGCGTAGTTAAACAAATAGAACCATTAGATAGTACAGCTTTGTGAATTGCTGAGCATTTTATGTGGTTGCAGATTCTCTCTCATAACCTTTGGTAGAGTTTATCTAAAGTTGCTTTATTGTGTGAATGTATTCGTTGTTTGCATTTGAATAGATTTGTCTCTTTTACTCCATACTAAAGATTTTTTGTGCATTTTATTTTAACCCTTTTTTTTTTTTTAACAGTGTTTCTGTAAGCCTGATTTGATGTCTCTCTTAATCATTACATTGTGCCATATTTGTTACTTTTAAACTGGGGTGACTTTTCTCCCGATGCGCTTTATCGTGAGTCCGCTCCTTTGGAAAGTACTGCCATCCCCAATGGTTTCATATTAACCAGAACCACATGAGTGAGTGATGCGCTCTTTTTTTATTGCAGACATGCCAATATTTGGTCTCTGTCCAGCCCACGATGATTTCTACTTGGTGGTGTGTAACGACTGTAATCAGGTTGTCAAACCGCAGGCATTTCAATCGCATTATGGTAAGTGTTTAACCATTTAAAAATCATTATTAGAGGGTCAGAGGTAAAGCAGGATTAAACTGAAGGCCAGTGACAGCATGGGTAGGAGATAGAACACCCCTCCGTGATCAGGAAGTGGGTTTTCTAATTCATTGAATGGGTTAATGCCTGTCAGATGTTGGTTATTTTCTGAATTTATTGAAAAGGATGTGCATTTTCTGAGATTTATTAATATGAGACGGCAAAAAATGTATTTTGCAAAATCTCTATTGAAATACTGCGTCAATATAGTAGAAGATATGTTTCCTTCTAGATCCCGTGGTTGTGAATTTAGTGGATGGTAAATTTATATATACACACATAGTATGGAGACATGACTCTTAAAGGAAATGTGATTTTGAAATGTCCAAGTTCAGTAGTTCTGAATCTGTCTTGATGTCATATTGTGATTTGTGCCTATGGTGAACCCATACCGTCTTACCCCCATCAAAATGCGCATGTACTTAGAATGAAGCATTGTGACTTCACAAGTTTCATGAATCCCTGATCCATCCCTGGGCTTGTAGGCTCTAAGCCTGTTTTTATCTGGGTATGAATCATGGGAAAATCTAAATAAGGTGGTTTTGCATTGTCATAAGGTTATCTAAAGAGTTTAAAAAAGAAGTCTGATCATGAAACTTAATTTTATGTCCCGTTAGGTTCAGTAACAACTCAGTAGTATTTGAGCACCCACCTTGCTTCAAGGCACTGGGGCTTTGATTCCTACCTCCATGGAGTTTAAAATCTAGCTGGAGAGACAGGCAAAACTAACTGGACACATTATAAAAATAATTGCAGATCGTTTCCTCATTGTCCTCACTACTACAAATGTGAGTTTGAGACAGAGAGGAACAGCAGGCTGTTTCTGTAATAGAGTGTTCAAGCGAAACCTCTCAGGAGGTGACCCTGGTGACCTGAGCCCTAAGTGATGAGGGGGTCCACCCAGGCGGCAGTCTGGAGTAGAAGCATTCAATACGGAGGGGCGAGCTGGCGCACAGAGCTGAGGAAGGCTAGGGAAGCTGGTGAGGGGAAGTAGAGACCAGAGAAGTCTGGCCTTATAGGCCGGGACCCTGTTCGTGCGCAGGCTTGTAGGCCAGAGGAGGGAGACGCTCGGGGCTACTGAAGGTTTACCCTCTCCCTGGTAGATCTGCGGAGGTTAGGCCGTGGGAGAAGATCAGAAGCCGGGAGGAGGGTTCAGGGTGAAGACGGTAGCAGACGAAGCCCTAGCGCCGAGATACACTTTACAGCTGGAACCTGCAGGGCTTTCTGTCAGGACAGTGCTTGTTTTTAAGAGTCAAACCATCATAATCAACATCCTACATTTTTCTCCCAAAGAATCTTTTCTGTAATCATAAAACGGTTCTCTGAGTGTCTGCTTTGGGGTGAGGCCCAGGGGTAGGCAGCAGAGTGAGTACAAAGCTGAGGAAGATACTCTCTCCTTGCCTAGGACTCTCAGCGGCTGTTACTGGAAAAGGCAGTTAGTCACTTGCCCCGTATTTTGGAATTAAGGATTTTGAAGGCAGACTAGACTGGATTTAAATTTAAACTTGCAAGAGCCGTCGGTTAGTTCTTTGTCTTGAGCTACTTTCCCCAGCTCGGCTTCCCTTGTTACAACGGGGGGACGGGAACAGCAGCCTCGCTGGTCCGCAGCGAGGGGTGCGTGAAACAGCGCCCGGCAAGTGGTCAGTGTGAGAGGGGGGCAAAGGTGCCGCTGTAGGCAGAGGAAGGTGGGTCTGAAGTCGCTAGACAGTCCGCGGTCTTAAGAACAAGGAGGTGAGGAGGAGCACAGATTGCTTCTTGAAGAGTAACTCAGAGGAGGCTTCCTAAAGGGGGCGGCCTTCACATCGGGCTGTTCTGAAGAGTACATGGATTGTTTTCCCCATGTGCAGATTCTTTCTCCTGAGTTTTTTGGTGTGCAATATACATCCATTGTGGAAAATGCAGAAAATGCTGTAATCCCCTAATCTGGGGAGTGTTTTCATGGGGACTGACAGGGCTGCCCCACACCGCTGCACGGTTTGTGCACTGAACAGCCAGCCACATTTGGTGGCTCCAGGTTGGCCACAGGGGTGATGGGAGCAAGTGCCGAGGCAGGGCTTCCCAGGCTGTCTGGAGCGGACCGCACGGAGTCTGCATGGCTGGAGCTGATGTACCCATGTGTGCAAGGGCTGTGTGCCAAGGCAGGCGGGGCGGCCCAGAGACTCAGTGTCGCCAGACTCCCTGGGCCCTGAGGGATGCAACTTAGTGGTCCTCCAGAGAATTGATGGGTAAAGTGGATTAGAAGGGAGTGAGAGAGGAAAGTGGAATGTGAAAGCAGCTGCTGTTGGGGGAAGGCCCGCTTAAAGGTGTCGCCTCTCCCAGGACTTCCTTAGGTGGGAAGGGGCCCTCTCGGTCTCCTCTCCCAGAGGCAACTGCACTCCATTACAGCACATTTCATGGAGATGGTTTTCCTTTCTTTCTTTCTTTCTTTTCTTTTTTTTTTTTATATTTTTATTGACGTATAGTCAGTTTACAATGTTGTATCAGTTTCTGGTGTACAGCACAATGCTTCAGTCATACAGGAACATACGTATATTTGTTTTCATGTTCTTTTTCACCATAAGTTACTACAAGATATTGAATGTAGTTCTCTGTGCTGTACATAAACTTGATGAGATGATTTTCTTTACCTTCCTGTCTCTCTCTTACAATGTCTCTGTATTGGGGGCAGGGGGAAGGAGTGTCTTAAAATCCTACTTCTGCTGTTTTTCTCTACCAGTATGTAGCATGCACAGTGTCTTCTAGTAAGATACTTGTTGAATGACCAAGGAATTGTGGTAACTTCTGAAGCAGAAGAAGGTATGGTGTGAGTACAAGAACCGCACGTATAATCCAGTGCCTTCTGTGACCAGGCAGGAAATGCAGCTGATAGAGGCCACTGGGTGGGGGCTTTGGTCCCTCTAGTGGCAGGGGAAATAGTAAACCTGTAAGGGAGGAGAGAGTCCCTGGCAGAAAGACGAGGGCCAACTGCTGCGAGAGGGACTCGGCTGGGAAATGTGTAAGGAGTTCCCTCTCCGGGGGCAGCAGCCAAAGAGAAGGCTGATGGAATAAAGCGGAGGCATGCAGGTGGATAGGTGTGTGGGCCTGGGGTCAACTCCACCAAGTGGAGGCAAGCACCCTGTGATGGCTCTGGAGTGGTTTGGGAGTGACACCCCACCCACCTGGAGAAGGAGAGGTGGTCAGGGGCCCCAGGTCCAAGAACCCTTCCCAGTGCTGCCAGTCTCTCTTCTGTCTTTGGGGTGAGGAGCTGTAACAGGAAGAAGTATTTGGAACCCATTCTTTTTTGTTCTAATTCCAGAAGGCCGATTGCTACATGTCTGCTTTCCAGAGTTAGCACCAAAAAAACAGAACAAAACAAAAAAAACTCGAAAGTTTTTGAAGTTCAAAAACTTTCTATGTAGCCATTGTTATCTTTTGATGAAATTGGTGGAAATGTGTGGGCCGTCTTCTGTGAGTTCTTGTATTGCTGGTGCTCATCTGTGACTTTCATGAACAAACGAGCAGTTGCTACAAAATCCAACAGGCACTTCCTTTAAGGCCCCTGCTGCCTGGCAGTGACAGGGAGGGAAGCTCCGATGGCAGCCAGGCTTCTAGCTCAGTTCTGAACTGGTGAGCAGGCTGTTGCCCAGAGTAGTGAGAGACCAATGGGCATACCTCCCTTCTGGTGCTTTGATTTCCTGCGCTTCACAGATACTACGTTTTTTACACATTGAAGGTTGGGAGCAACCCTGTGTTAAGCAAATCTGTTGGTGCCATCTTTCCAACAGCATTTGATCGCTTCGTGTCTCTGTCACATTTTGGGAATTCTTGAAACATTTCAAACTTTCTTGTTGTTACGTTTGTTATTATGACCCGTAGTTTTTGTTGCTCATACAACTCACCAAAGGCTCAGATGATGGGGTTAGCATTTTTTAGACATAAAGTATTTATTTGTTAAGGTGAGTGCATTTTTTTAGACATAATGCTATTATACACATAATAGTCCACAGTATAGTATAAACATAACTGTAAGCACTGGGAAACCAAAAAATTCACATGGCCTGCTTCATTGTGATACTCACTTTATTGCGGTGGTCTTGATCCATACCGGCAATAAAGTGTCTCTCAAGCGTGCCTGTAATTTTTGCTAGCCGAGCTGCCTTTTTGGGAATGAGCCATTAAGCAGGATTTCCGTTGGAGCCATGAGGGTGAGTGATTGTCGTGTCATTTTGGTGTTTCCAGTGTCGTCTGATTGCTTTCATAGTATAGATTGCTTTCTTTCTTGGAAACTGCATCGTAATACCATTCTCTCTTGATGTTGTTTTAATGTTTTAAAATAGTCCAGCATGCTTCATATTTCCCTTTTACTCACTATTTTTAGGAGCAAGATGTTTCTTACTGCGAATTTCAGATTTTAAAATATATTGAATCGGTGGATCCCAGACCCCCTGTGTACCCAAATCAGAGGGGAGCTTTCTCAGTGACCCCTTCCTAGAGCTGACCCCAGGCCAGCTGGCTGGGAATCGCCATGGGTAGGACCCAGGAACCTGCATTCTCAACGGCTCCCTGGGCCGATTCTGACCCACAGGCTGGTGGGATGCGCTTGGCTCACAGCAGATCCCGTCACTGTCGGGGTTGCTGCTGTGCATTCCCATGCTTGACATCGTGACTGACGCAGGTGGGTGCGCAGAGATTTGAGTCTAGCAAGGATGGTATGAAAGGCAGCCCCTGGTGGTTTTTTTTTTTAAACTAATTTTTAACTTTTTGTATATGTGCCGGAAATCTCACGTTTGGCTCTAAAATTTAAGTATTAAAGAAGGCTGATATGGTGACACGCCCTATGGCAGAAGCCGTTTCTTTTGAGGTTGCTAACCAAGTTGGGAACGTCAGTTGATCATTTTGTTAGTAATAAATGGGTGGGTCCTAAACGGGCTACTGAGCGGCATAAAACACGCAGTCCTTTTTCATACAGTTACTGTAGATGTGAACAGGGAGATCCCGATGACTTGCGGGAAGCCTCTGGGGTTCTGTGCTGAAAGCTTCCCAGGTAATTCTAATGAGCTGTGTGTGTGCACTGCTCTGTGCTCTGCCGCTTCCCTTTGAGTTTGCTTGTGAAGAATGCTCTCATTTCTCTCCACCTGTCTGATGCAGACATGGGCTGATCTTACCTGGGTGAAAGAAATGAGCAGTGTTAATTCAGCCCGGACAGGTGCCACAGTTAGCATCTCTCTAATTAATTGAAACCCTGCTCGAATGTCAGTTATGGAAGTATTTTGCCTCACATGAGTTAGGCTGACCCACTTTTTCACCTTTTGGCTCAGCGCTCAATCCCTGAGCTCATGGGCCTCTGCCACCTTTTCCCAAGTTTAATCCATCAGGTTCCATCTTTATGATCTGCTTACTTCATTCCACTTAATATTTTTTCTTTGCATCAAATGACTTCTATTTAAATAAATCTTTTACAAAGAAAACCTTACTGGAATCATAGACAGGAAGACTAGTGTTCTTTGCCATAGATGGTAAGTGGTGTAAAAATAAATACAGTGAAAAGATAAAGTTCTTTCCTGGTGCTCTTGTCAGTGCCGGCCTGAGCCCTGAGGCCTGCTTCCTTGGGTAAAAAGGAGACTAGCGCGTTTTAGGCAAGTGTCATCCACAGACTAGTGTGATGTCATCAGAAGAAGTAGAAGAGATTTGGAAAAGGTGTAAGTTCTCACTTGTGATTTAGTGTTTTTAATACTGGGGAGGGATGCCTACTCCATGTTTGGAGAAACACCAGCTCAAGCCGTTGGATTTGGTTCCTTCTGGTGTTTAGGGAGCTGTCTACGGAGGCCAGCCCCAGCCCCAGGAAATGCCATCCCCAGGGAGCAGAATTCTCACCTCTCATGTTCACCTGCAAAAGGGCCGCAGATAAATGCCCTTTGCCGTCTGTCCGTTGATTCTGCGTGTTGAGCCGCTCCGGGTTGCTGTTAGCCGTGTGTAGGACATCTGTGTGCCCCTTTGTCAGACCTGTCTTCACGCAGGGGGATGTCATAAGCCTGTCTTTTTCATAACTTTGTGGAAGTAGCTGTAGCAGAAACCCTTGTCGAGACACTCTTAGCGCTTCCTCCATTTGGACATATTACGAATGTGGTAAAATTAACGGCCACACACGGTGCTTGGACTTAATGTTCCTTGAAGTGCACTGCGGTGGCTTGGATTCTTTTAGATGCCAGCATAAATTATATTTTTCTAAAATGTCATTTTCATCAGAGGATGCGTAAAAAGAAATTACTCATACTTTTTTGAGCTAATTAATTGGTTTCAAAGAATGTTCGTGTAAGAGCAAAGTGAATCTTACTCTGTGAGATCCCATGGGCTGGTTCTGCCAAAAATTCCGATCTCCCTGTTGACAACAATTTCATGTAATTGGGGCCAGTGATTGCCGGCGTATAAGTTAATCTGCATCATGAAGCAGAGGTTTTGCTGTTTGATAAAGAACAGCCTCTCCCTCTTGTCACTTGATTGACTTAGACAAGGAAAGTAACAGCTTCAGGTATTTTGAATGAGTTATTTTATTTGGCTATGAAGTAACTTAGTTTTGGATAAAGGAAAAAATGTTTCTTTTTTCTCTCCGCTGTTAGCTAAATTTGGGCACTACATTCTTTTAACCTGCGTCTTATTCTGCTTTGAAACATTCAGTGATACTTAATCTTTTTAGGATTGGCATTCATTTAAAAGTCCACAGACTAGTGATAATTTCTTATAGTACTTGATTCACAAAGTGCTTTGCATGTGTTATCTTATTTCCTATTTTTAGTGACCCACTGAATGGATGATTTTATTTCCAGTTTACAGATCAAACTCCTAAATTAAATTTCATTCGCACAGATAAAATGTCCCAGGCTGGGTTTTCCATCTACTTACATCTGTTTCTTTTGCATATAATAAGGGTGTATAGAGTTAAAAGAAAATCTGGAGAAGGTGTAATGAATTCCACATGTCACAAAACTGTCATTAATGACAGATGTTCTAGCTCAGGTAGAATTTTAAGTTTGCTTAGAGTCGCTGGGTCAGCATCATAAACCCATTACATCAGAGAGAACGTTTAGTAATTTGAAGACATAATGGTAGTAGGTAGATATTTGATTTAGCCTAGTCATTGGATTTCTCTTCGGCCTGTTCTACTTTATTTAACCCTAAATCATAGTAGCTATTCAAAGCCAAGCTCCTCCTCTTTTTCTTCCAGCCTCATAACATTTTTAGCCTCTTTAGAGAATTGGTCAGCATATTTCTGCAGTCAGTATAAAGACTGAAACTTGTAGCAGAGCCAAAAATACTTCACTCTTTTGCTTCAAAGACACATGCCTGGCCTTTGTCCAGCAGTCGGGGGCTGAGCCAGGGAAGGGAGCAAACTAACAGAGGCACATCAAAACGTGAGCGATGTCAGTCAGGGTGAACCTCAGTTTAACTCTCGGAGGAAATTCCAAGTTGACCATTTGTTGTAAGCATTTTGTCACTGAATAGCACGATGTAAAATTAATGCAGTGGCTTCAGTTTTTCTTTGCCTCAAGCCAAATGGTGCTAATTAAAATTTTCAAATAATTTCAGTAGCATCAGGTAAAGGACCACGCTGTCCCTAGCTAACAAAATTTCATCTTTTTTTCTTCCTTATATAAGCCGGTATATTTAAGTGGTATAACTTATGCCATTTGTAGGAGTAGCATTTTAATTTCTAGTTATGGAATATATTGATTTTTCTTCATACTGAAATCTGTGCCTTTGTTAATATCTGCGCCTTGGGATTTCTTTAAAAAAATAATAAACTGGCCATGATATTATTCATGCATTTAACCAATGTTTATTGAGTACCTACTGTCTCTCCACTGAACTAGAAAAAGAAATGTCTTTGATTGCATGCAACTTATATTCTGTTGAGAAAGATGAAATCAAGTAAAATGTGACTATTTCAGGTAGTGGTAAATGGTGGGGATAATGTCAGAGAATATGTGCAACAAGGCACTGCAGATAAGGCTAGTTAAAGAAAGCCGCTCTGAGGAGTAAGGGCAGTGATGAAAAAGAGCTGGTCATTTGGAGATCTGGAGGGACCAGTGTTGCACACAGTGAAAACAGCAGGTGCATGCATCCTGGGGTGGAAATGGGCTTGGTAGAAAGGCCATTGAGGAGGTGGAAAAGCGGGGTGCAAGGAGGAGAGGGGTCCAGGATGAGGCTGGAGAAAGAGTGGCTGGGGCCAGATGGGAGGAGTCAGGACTGGATGGTGCAGGCTATGCGAAGTCACGGGAGGGTTTTGAGCACGGAAGCATCTTGATCTGATTTATGGTTGTTCTGTGGGACGTGGAGGGCAAGAGTGGGAGTAGGGAGACCATCAGTGGGCTGTATTGTGCTAGTCCAGGTGAGAGCGGGACCTGGAGAGAAAGCTTCTGTTAAGATTGTAGCAGCAGAGGCTGGGAGGTGTGGATGGAACAGGAGTCTGCACAGATGTCGAAGGTCCGCAGGGCCTGCCGATGGATCAGGGTTGAACAATACGGGAAAAGAAGGAATGAGGATTTTAATGGGATTTTTGGCCTCAAGCAATTGGATGAGTTTACTTACCCCGTGGACCATGGAGTTTTTCTTTAAGTTTATATGTGCATTGTGTTTTGTTTTTTTTTTTAATGAGGTGTACTGACCTGAATAAAAAGCCTTGATGTATTATATTGTCTTTAGATCTTGTCTGAAGATTGTAGGAATAGAAAATAATTACTGTAGTGATGCCAAACTTTGGGGTCATTTATTCCTTTTTTTTTTTTTTAAATGAAACAGTAATCGAGTCATAGATACTAGAAACAAAAGGGTGGGGGCAGCGTATAGCTCAGTGGTAGAGCGTGTTTTTAGCATGCACAAGGTTCTGGGTTCAGTCCCCAGTATCCCCATTAAATAAATAAATAAACAAGCAAACCTAATTACCCACCCACACCCCCCTAAAAAAAAAGAATTAAGAAAAAAAGAAACAAAGAATGTGTACACTTTCTTGGGACTTCTCATGCTCTCATTTGGATAACAAAAACTTACTGATTAAGAAACAAAAATACAAGTATTCTGATTTTTTTCATTGTTAACATGGTGTCATACATATTGTAAAGGAGAAAAAAGAGGATAAACAGACAAGCAGATAAGTGAATCTCCTCCATCTTACTTTCCAGGGTACAGGTTAACATAATCCCTAGAAGGTTTAATCTAGCTTATTTTTCCATGTTAATGCATATTATACTTCTTTCTTTTTAAAGACTGCCTGTGATTCCACTTCATGAATATGTTTCATTTAACCAGTCTCCTGTCCTCAGTAGACATTTAGATTTTTAGTGTCACATTATTACATGCAGTGCTTTAAAACCCATTCTTCTTTGGCAAATGTCTGTCAGTATTTCAGCATATTGACTTTCCACCTGGAGGCTGGTCAGAGCCGCCCTCCAGCTTAGTGTCGCTGGGATTTCGTGAACCACCTCAACACTTGATTTGTACCGCCAGAATGAGGCCGTGAAAGTGTGAGTTCCTAGCAGCATCAATCAATCAATCAATCTAAATTGTTAATACTCACCAGTGCCACTCCGGAGTTGTCTGCTGCATGTAGAAATCATTGGGATAGTAGCAGTGCTTCAGATTTGAAAGGGGACATTTCAGGATATAAATCCGTGTTTTATGTATACTTGCTAGAAGACCTTTCTAATTTGTATGTTGACTAGTTAATATATACACACGCTTGCTGTGTCAACCCGGTTAAGCTGTGGTCTTACGGACGACCAGAAGAGGGAGTTTTTATCGCTTGTTTATGCTGTGGCACCTACCACCTGGCTGGGATCATTCTTCCCATGCATTATTAGTTCAGGCCCATAAAACTGGCTTGGGACAGGGGGCAGTGGCTAAAATTAGCTGTTTCCTTCCTCGTTCCAAATTGTGTGTCTTGAACTCCCAGTCTCTAGGTTTACTTTTGTATTTCGTTCTTAAGACAGCCGTTCTCAAACTGAACTTCAAAGAAATTGTATAGCTTTTCCTCTTGTGTGTTTGAAAGTTAATAAAAAGAGAGAGCTCGGGGAAGGTAATTCTTTCCATTTAAAATAAGTTCAAATACAAGCAGTCAGCCCCCAATCACACGTGATAGAGTCCTTGATTTATAGTCTCCTGAGGTCAGGAATAAACTCTGGCATGTACTTTGTTTCATTGCTTCTTAGGCTTGATATTTTTAGAAGATTTTTGAAACTCCTAATACAGAAGATTTAAAATAAGCTTTAGAAACGTAAGGTGTTGTTTCACAAGAGTGGCTAACAACGCTTTTCCTGTGTGATTCTTACTGTGCTGTGTTGTGGTCCTGTAACAGTCTGCCTAGCCAGACAGACGAGATGGGCACCGTAGTCAGAGTGAAGCAGTTTGATGTAATACCAGCATTTCATGCTGTTTAAATTTTTCTCCAGCCTTTTTCACAGTGCATTTTTTAATAACAAAAACATGTTAAGTCAGTTTCTTTATGGATTTTTTTGATTGACACATGAATATATGAGATGCATACACCCATCACATATTTTTACATAGATAACACAAATTTAATAACCTCAAACATGCTGTTTTCAGTTCAGCCTGCTGCTTTTTTATTTCATTGACTCTTTGCCTCCGCACCTGCTCCAGCTGTAATTGGTCCTCTCCAGTCTGTAACCCATCTATGTAACCTGGTACATTCTCAGTACATAACTTAGTATACATTCTTCTATATTTTTTCTCACGCTCATAACTCTTTATAGGTACATACAATCCCGTGTCTTATTAGCAAGGGCTTTTGGTCACAGTTTGAACCAAAGATGAATCCTATTATGCACACTTCTGCTTCTTTTCTACTCAATAATAACCACATGGAAGTCCTTTCACATCTCGGGATAGCACTAATCCCCGTTTTAATGGTTGCTTACTGTTCTAAGGTGTGACTGTGAGGTAGCTTCCTCAGCCAGGCCCTCTGTCTGTGGACATTCACTTTGTTTCCTGCTTTTTGCTCTGCTAACAAAGCAACAGGAACCACCCTGCTATATACATCCTTAACTGCTGCTGGCTTTGCTTCTATGGGATGGAGTCTCCGGAAGGGATTCCTGGGTCAAAAAGAATATTTATTTGCATTGTTAGTTGCTGCTACTAGATTGTTTTCCCAAAAAGCTGTTAATACTCTGTATCTTGACTAGCCGTGTATGAGAGTAACCCCACCAGGAGTAGGTGTTTTATTTCTTTTTCTGAACTGCCATTTCTTTTTTTCTCCTAAAGCCTTTTACTGTTTTACACACGTATGCACAAATTTGATTAATTGTAATTTGACTTTGGAATCAGTTTTACCAACAAATCCACTTTTTTTTTTTACTGCAAGTGTAGCACATATCTTCAAAGTTTCAGTGATATTTCTTACGAGGCAAAGAGATCTTTCAAAACAAGAGTGATGATTTTTTAAAAATATTCATTTAAACAATTACATGCAGCTTTCCTGGCATTTATGGGAAATCTCTATTCATGAAAAGGTAAATTCATGCATGAAATTTACCTTAGGGAAGAAATCTAGTTCTAGTAGGCTGGGATTCCTCCGCAAACCTGTGTCACCTCCTAGAGGCTAACAGTTTCTGTTGGGATTAATTGCGGGGCCAGTGAAAACCTGCTGTCAGTTTTATTTCTGATCTCATTATCCTCCTTGCTTTTGGTGTGATCGGTCACCTTTTAACAGTGTTCACTTTGTGTATCAAATAATGACTGGGCTGAGGTCAGACTGTGGTTAACACAAAGCCTATGTAAATCAGGCTGCGAGGTTAGACTTGATTTGCCTGCCTCTGAACAATCAGAACAGCTGAAAAGGGACACACACACGAAGTGTGTCTGAGCCCTGAAGGAGCATCCACCAGGAAGGTCAGATGATGCCAGCCAGAGGAAGGCTGCTGCGTGGCATTAGCCCCCAAGGTGAATTATCCCCATTTAAACTTCATCTCCCGCCTCTCCTAATCCGGCGTGAGTACCTAATGAGCGCTGGATAATAACATAGCAACATTTCTTGGTGAAGCTAATCTGGTTCTGGATAGCAGGCTTCCAGGCCCACAGCTGAATGAATTGCTTGGTATTTCCAAGTTTGAAAATACTTTCTCCCCCTTTCAAGTGCTCCTTGGCAGCAGGTAAGGAATGTTAAAGCTCCTGTAAGTGCCAATTAAGGCCAATTATAACTCGCCCAGCCTGCTGAGACAGTGGAGTGGAGTTAGTGGAGACTTGTTATGCTCCTGTAAACCGGAGAACTGGCCGCCACCGTGACAGGAACACAGGATTTCCCAACTGCCAACAGCTTGTCTGTTGCCCTGCAGGACAGCCAGATGACACCTCCGCTGGCTTCTCACGAGTGGATTTAGGAGATCCCAAGATTTGTTGGGGACTTCGCTAATTTCCAGAACGGAAACTGCTGTCTTTCTCTTTATTCTTCCTTCATTTCAAATGGTACCCACTATCCAGCGTCTCCGTCTTTCTAGTCGGAGTAGCTAAGATTTACAGAGCGTTTGAGGAGAAGTGCTGGGCCCTGCAGCGCATGTGTCACCTCCTCATGGCCCGGTTCGAGGGGGCACGGTCAGTGCTTCCCACAGGAGGACACAGACCCCGAGGGACAGAAGTCTCTGGCCCAGGCCACATGAGTGAAAGCGCTGAGGCTGCGGACCGGGACCGGGCCCTGGCCGCCCCTCCTGGCTGCTGCTGGTCCGCTGGTCCGCTGTGAGCGGCAGATCCACGGGAGGATTTGTGTCGGCTCAGGGCTCCCTTTGTGCAGCCGGAGTGAAACTGACGAGTGCACACCATCCCCGCCGCAGCCAGCACCTATAATTTTTGGTCTGTAAGGCATGGATGTTGTTCTATTAAAACAGTATTTTAGTCTGTAGTCTTTTTTTAGTCAGTAGTATGTTTATTTTTTTCATAAGGGAAAAGAAATGTGACCATGTCCCCAGACCTAGGCCCTGAAATATGAACCGTCATGGGGAGATTTAACATCAGTGTAAGCTTTATTTGGTTAGGATATTGGGAAATGGTTTGAAGAAAATAATAATAATGGTTTCCAAGCAGAACAGGGTGATGTTTAGTTAAACAGTTCACTCAGGGCATTAAGAGAGGTGTGTGTTTAAAAGTTCCATCTGAACTTTACATGCCCAGTTTTTGTGTATTTTTGGACATTCTTATTATACAAATTTTTATTTTTCCGGCTTGCATGATCATTCATCCCTTTTTTTTTTTGATGTAGGTCTTGAAATAAATTTGAATTCTTTCTTGTTGATATGTGAAGTTAAATGCAGACGTGTATCTGTAGCATTTAAGGACATTTGCCAGAGTTCACTCTGAAATTCCTCAGGGTTACAGAAAAACTTCGTTCCCAGAATTGTTGTGGGTTGGCTGGTTCTCGTAATGACCATTTCCCTCAGGACTGTCACCATCTACAAAAGGGAGCATTAGAAAGGCAAGCATTTGTGCTGGGAGGATGGCACGGAGTCTGGGTCCAGTCTGATGGGTGCAGTGATGTGGACCTGAGCCTTAGTCTGAGGAAGGTCCTCTTATCCCAGTTCTGTTCGGGCATTGATGACATCGAGGAGCCTCCTCAGCTGTCTCCTGGGAAGGGCGAGGGCAGATGGGTGCAGGGAGCAATGCTAAGACCTGTTGCAGTCAGTGGTACAGCGAGGTTTTTTTTTTTTTTTCCTATCTTAAGAAACCCTTCAGTGAATTAACCTAAAAGTCTTGTTTTTGCTAATTAACTTTGGAAAGATTTGCTCCGCCTGTGCTTCTAAGTCCTGCTTGAGAGCTCTTTCCTATGTTCTTCTGATGTCTTTTAATCTTAAGGACCACCATAGTTTTGCCTTGTTGGAATATGCTTGTAAGAAGTCTGGGGAAAAAAAATTTCAGAAAACCCTCTGGATCGTAATATTGCTGCCACGGTTAGGATCTGAATGCTTGCTGTGGAAATAAAGCAGTGTGGCTACGATTCTTTTGTTTTAGAGTAAGGTTAAAATTTGTGTCTAGTCCAACAGAAGCCATTTCCTATGCCTCACAACTCTTTCCCACCCCTTCCAAGGCCAAATCTTTTCCACACATGTAATTCATGACTTTTTGCCAAATATTCTGTATTGGGTGATGGTATTCTGTGGAGGAATTTCCCCCCTCCTTTTGACATTTAAAAGTGTTCATTCTGAACTATGAGGCATCTGACTCTATTTATGTGTGCAGCCTGTATTATCATAAAACTCAGATTAGTTGGCTGCTTTTTTCCATGTCTGTTTGACAGTAAGCTTCGGCAATTGACAAGACCGAGTAGTGATGTGGGGAGTGTAATAGGGCTGAGATGGGCAAACAGCTGACCTGGGGAGGCACTGTTTACAAAGAGCCGCGTAGAGCAGTTTTTGGTTAAAAGTATAAAAGTTCCCCAGCTTTAGTCAGTCGTCCAATAATCACTGAACTCCAGACAGTCAGGTGTATATTCTTCTGATATTAGACATATTTTACAAACATGCATGTAAAATGGGTTAAGACCTTTCCTATTAGATTTAGGAAGGAAAACTATGTTTCAGGATAACAAACTTCTATTTTTTTTTTTAAGTGTAGCTAATGGAGAAATCGAATGTGGAGAAAGACTCCTGCTATATTTGTGGAAATGTATAACGTTAAAACGTCTAGGTCTGTCAAGGCTTAAAATGTAGATGTGTAATGAATCATGTAAATTTTCTAATATACCTGGTAGTCGTTGTCAGGTTAAAGTTGTTCAGAAAAATCAGGGTGTGAGTACTTCACAGTTTAGCAGGTTAAATTTATAAATTCCGTCTTCCTTAGTTTGGCAAGTTGCCTTTCAAAGGAAAGGATTAATTTACACCAGCCAGGACGCCTTGTATGACCATATTAGATGAAATTAGACTCCTCCCCTTGTTTTCTGTTGATCTGCCAGGACCTTTGTAATTCAAGTGCTTTTTACAGTAGTAGCAAATGTTACATAAGACCAAACATGGAGCATATTTGGAGTTGGTGGGCAGACCCAAGTCATGATGCAAGCGCGCAGTAGCAAGTGTGCAATGAAGCACAACCAAATTCTGTGAATGGAAGGTAATGAGAAGCCTCTCCAGAGCAGCCGTTCCTCCGCACGAGGGCTGAGAGCTCCGCCGGGTAAGTTTTCCGAGGCAGTTTTCAGAGGCCGGGCTTGGCCCGGGGCCCGGTTCTGGACGAGCGGGCGGAAGGTGGGGTCGGCCTTCGCTAACGTTCCGGGGACCCGCGCGAGCGGGCAGGGTTGGCGCAGGCCTCCTTCCTTCCCCTCCCCGGGCCGGCCCCGGGCGGGCGGCGGCGAGCTCTGCAGGGCCGAGGGGTGGCCGCGGCGGGAGGGGATTAGCGCCGCGAGCCGTCCGCAGGAGCCATTCCGAAATGTCATTTGAGTGATCCGGCCAAAGGTCAAGCGCAGACAGGAGTTGAGTTTGCTATTAACTCCAGCAAAATGCTGAGGTTTGCACCCGACAGTTCCCGCAGCGCAGGACGGGGAGCGCGTCGGTTCCGGCGCTCGCTAAACATGGAGGGACGTTGTAACACGCTTGAACTGTTCGGTTTTTATCTCACTTGCGGTAAATGAGGTTTCATGACAGGCCGTGCACAGTGTTTCCTGTAGAAGGTGTTTGCGAGCTGTTTTGTCAGATATTTCAAATCCACAGCAAAGTTTCAAGCAGGACACCGTCAAGGGGAAGAACAACTCGAAAATACAAGCAGTCACCCTGGGAAGTCATTCAGTAACTTAAATTGAGTGTATAAAAATTTAATTACTGACTGACTGCCAGAAAAGACTTTTTTTTTTTCAGTTGTGTTATTAAGGTAGCCAGCACGGCGCAGCGGATTCTTCCCCGGAGGGTTGGGCGGCTGTCCTCCAAGCTACCTTAACCGTCTCCTGTCGGTCTGCAAGCAGGAAGTGAGGTGACAGTTGAGTTCTTTAGTTTTCACTGGATTCACATTTCATGCCTTCTGCGGTAATGAGCTTGACCGGATGGTTTTAATTGCGGTTGAAATTTAGCTACCGGTTTGCAGGACTTTAAATGCAAACAGATTTTTAAACCTTTAATCGAATTGCTGTCAGTTCCCTAACATGGATTTTTCTCAAAACTCGTGTCTTTCTTGTCAGGCAGTTTTAGTTTTGCTGTTCCTGGTTTTGTTTTTGAATATCGCTTTTGGTGTTTATTAGTTGACCATCCCCAGCCTGTAGGTGGGGCAAATGCTGTCCTCTCCCTTCAGGGGGAAAAAAAAACACGTGCTGCAAACTCATTGAAAACATTGGCATTGTTAAGTCTTGAATCACCCATTCCTCAGTAACATTGTGTTTCAGGAGGAGCATTAAGGGTTGTGTTCTGAGTTTGAGGTTTTTGTTACTCCGCCAAGTTCAAAGATCTCACTCCTCCTTGCTCACTCCTTCTGCCCTGCACCTCCCCCCACCCCGAAGTAGAATATGAAGGATCAGAACTAGTGGGAAATAGCAGTAAGGATGTGGCTTGGAGCCTCGGCGCAGCACTTTGCAGCAGATGGTGCTGTCAGTCCGTTGCACCTTGGACTTGCTGCTCCCTTTTGGCCTGAGAGGGCAGTGCTCCCTGAGGGGATTCCTGCACAGAAGTTTTCATTTAAAAAAACAAAACAAAGACAAATGGAGATAACTCTTCTAGTTTGAGTTCTGCAAGGTTCCTTTAATTCTCTCTCCCTACTTGTGTGTGTGTGTGTGTGTGTGAGAAAATTGGATTGGAGTGGTAAAGGCATAGCTTGTTTTTCTTAATTCTCTTTTGGCGTTTTGATGATAGCTTTGTATCATCCATTAGGGAAGAACTGGGACCCAGGCCCAAAACGTGACTACGGAGGGGCTTGTGTCAGGACTGAAGGTGTTGATGTTGGAGCTGCGTAAGATATTAACAAACTGGAAGGCTAAATTTGTAATGATAAGTCACTAAACATGTAGGATGCTTCGTGCCCCCACCCCACCCCACCACACCCCGATAAAGGATTAAACCAGGAGTAGTTGGAGTGGAGTTTTGGGGTTTGGCTCTTTTTTCTTTTCACATGTTGATTCCTGAGGCATACAGACATTTCAAGTCAGTGGGTGGGAGGGAGACAAGGGGGCAAATTTGGGTGAAATGCTGTGCATCACTCAGACCATGAGATCGGGTTTGTTTCAGGCAGGGTGAGTGCTTGCTGTGTCGTTTGGGTAACACTGTGTGTCCTGAGGACAGCAGAGAGGTGTCCTTCTGACTGTTGGCAAAGTAGGAGTGTTGGCCAGCATGTCGCTCACTGCATGATGTCCCGTGGTCAGAATTGGTGATGGCAGGATCACAGAGGTGGCATATTTGGTGACTGTGTTTTGCTCGAGGCGGCAGCAGTCTTTTCCCCCGAGGTACTTCTGCTAAAAACATCTGTGTCTGTCTGTTTGAGATCATGACGATAACCCTCAGTTCAAAGTCTGCACCTTGAACAGGGTTGCAGGAGCGTAAGAAGGGCCCCCTCAAGGAAGTGAACTGGTTATTCAAGCCATTCAGTTTTCCTTAACCACGATGTCTTATGAGGACGGTTATGAAGAAATGTTATGTTCACAGCTGAGACGATCAGTTGCTACACCTTTAGTACCGCCTCCTTCTCTATCATTCCACCTCCTTTAATAAAGTAAGTACTTGGAGTTTTTTAAAGCCATTTTTAAGGAACGTTTGCAAAGAGCTACAAGTTAGGGCGGCAGGGAAGGGCTACCCTCAGATACTCAGTAAGTGTTTCATAATTCTCACATACTTGAAAGCAAAGTTCGGAAAGAACAGCCCCCATGGGAAGAATTCCTGGCCGGAGGATTATTGGAGGTTGCCATATCTGCGCGCCTTTCTTAGCAACATTATTTACAATCCATTCACGCCGGTCCCCTCCCCCACCGGAGTCAGAGTCGTTCTCGCTTGTAATCTGCCCTTTGTGATCTGTTCCCTTTCATCCAGCCAGTGTGAATGGGGATGCTGCAGTGCGCATCCTGCCCAGAGACGTGGAAATGCCAGGAGACCTGGAATACTTTAGTGGGGCTTTTATTTCCGTCATAAAGCACTGACTTCAAGAGCTTGATAATTTGATTATAGACCTTGGCGAAAAGTTGTTTCAAGTGGCCCAAGTGCTGTAAATGACTCTTCTCTGCACTTTCCCGTTACGTTTTAATTTAAAAGCGCCTCTGCATTAGGGGGAGGAGAAAAGCATTTGGCAGAAGTCGCAGTTGGAGACTAATTTGTTAGGGCAGCCAGTGTTGAAATCATCCTTTTCAGTTAAATCTCTCTAGTGGAAATGATGCCGAGTGCTTTGTGGTAAAGACTTTTTCTTCCTCGCTGTTTTTCTGTGCCATTTGTAACCCACCTAAGCATGCTCTGAGGCTGCCTCCTGGCGCCAATTTTGGCTGAACTGTCCTTTGAGGAACTGTGTGTCACAGATCAGCTCTGGATTCCCCAACTTGAGATTTGAATGTTCTGGGCACAGTCCCACCAGTTTGCCTCCTTTTTAGCATCACACTGTGCCCGGCTCACCCTGGAGTAGTCCAATCAAGTCCATGGGGACCCTCCAGAAATTGGATGAATGAAAAAGTAGATTTTAGGATTAAAACAGAATATGTGATGACAAGGAGTGGAGTTGGACCGAGTTTGCTAGTCAGACACATGAGAGAGCTTTCAGAAAAGAATAAGAATATTTACAGGGAAAAATTGACAGTGAAGGTCGCGAGGAGACATCGTTAAATGCTTTATGTCCATGCATAGTCCGTGGTGTGACTTTAAAGGTGTGCCAGGTTTTGTTTGTTTGTTTGTTTGTTTTTTAATATTAGGGGAAAAATCGGTACGTCAGACCCAAAGTCATGGTTTCACAGATGTTGCTTAGGATAATGCTGAATTAGGTATGCCTGGTCAGCCACTGAACTTTTAAAAAATAGATTAAGTAAATAATAGTCTAGATTATGTGTAGATGTGATAAAAGATCTCAGATGTTTAGGGAAAACACTGATGTGGAGTGAAGTAGATGTATAAGAAAGAAGTTCTGAGAGATATATATGCAGTCTTGACAGTCTGCCTCGGGTCCTGGTCTTGGACGTTGCAAAAGGGAGGTGGTCATAATCCCTAGGAAAGACACATGATGTCAGTTTGACTCCCCCATGCGTTGTGTTTGATGGCCTGAACGTAAAGTAGGATGGTTAGTGTGGGTTAACTGGGAACTGTGTAGTGGCACATTGCAGTTATTTTCAACCTGGATGTCAAAATAAACAATTTAATTAATTTTGTGAAGGGGCTGCTTAATGAATGGCCCCGTTTCTAAACTGAGCTTTTGGTGTACGTAATTACAACTTGCAGTGCCCCACCAAAGGGTCTGTAAATGTTTACCTGTGTTCTACACCTTACAACCATGTGTAAGCTTGATTATTAAAAATCCTTGCTTAAAATGGGAATGTTTGTAGAGCATTAGCAGAATGGGGCTGTCAGAGACCCCTTGAGGTCATGGCTGCCTTGAAGTGTGGGTTGGTGTTTCTCATAAGGCCTTTCCATAACAGAGTGCTCTTACTCAGGGAAGTTTAAACTTACCTGACCCGATCCATCCAAAAGTGTGAGTTTCATTTAGAGAAAAATATGTGAGTTTCAGGAATGATTACTTTGATAATCTGTGTAAAACTGCAACCCTTGGATCCATAAACTTGATCTTCACTTTTTTCCTTTTCACCTGCAGTTCTTCCTCAGTGACTCAGGGACTCTGTTCTGTCAGGAAAAAATGAGCCAGCTTTTTACTTACAAAATAACTTCAACTTGAATGAGCACCTTTTTTTGGTTGGTGTGTGAATTTATTCACTTTTTTAAATGAATTCTAGAAGTTCTTCTGAGCTCTTGGCTGAGAGGAGCTCAGTATCTTCCTGGACTGACATAGAAACTAAATACATAAACTAAGTCGGTCCCACACTGGAGAAGATAACGTAGAGCACAGTGGGTTTGGTTTGTTCTTCAGTGATTTCTGCCTGCTTGGCTAATCCGCGGGTGGTCCTCACTTGAGGCCGTAACGGCATCAGCTGCACTACCGGGTCCTCTGTCTCCCTCCCTGTGGAGTTCCCAGTAGCTGGCCCACAGTCAGCCCTGGGCGGCAGGCTTTACAGCGCTGTCACTTAATCCCCTACGGCCGTGCAAGGTAGGCTGGGCTGCTGAAGAGGCTGCCAAGGTAGATGGTGTCAGGTCGTCGCCCAGGGTCACCCAGCTGGTAAGTGGCAGAGCAAGGATTTGAACCCACGTGTCTCTGACTTCAAAGTTGTTACCTCACCCAAAGTTGTCACTCCCTTAAAAGAAAAAAAAGGTATTTTTGTTTTACTTGGGGTTCTATTCAGGCTGGTTAGTTAAGACTGACCGACAGCCTCTGCTGGGAAGGCGACCAGGACCAGTGAGTGACTAGACACGTGTGTAATGGTGCTGGTTGGTGGGGCCAGCCTCATTGTATAGAACAGCTGTTTGCTGCTCCTTCTCCTGGGTTCTCTGTAGGGCATATCCATGTGGGAGCTTCGTAAGTGACTCTTTTTAGCCAAGCCAGAAAGGCAGCCCTGACTGGCACTTTCTACCAAAACTCATTCTTCAAACCATCCTTGATGTTTTAAGACCCCAGAGGGAGGGGGAAAAATGCTGCATTAGCTGACACCCATAGCTAGAGAGGTAGCCACTTCCAAAATAGAAAGGTTAAATCCAGAGCAACCTGGGTTCCCCTTAAACAAATTCTGGATCCCCACCCCAGATTTACCAAAACTCTTGTTTTGAGCTTGTTGTATGTTCCGCCTGTGCAGGCCTTTGTGCTAATCGCCTGCTTTTGCTGAGTGCTTGGAAACATCGTGTATGCCCCATGCCCCATCCTTCACTCCTCCCTTCTGCCTGCCTTCGGACCACGCATCGCCTGCTGATAACACCACCTAAGGGCAGGCGGGTTGTAGTGTGGTCCAGCCTGGGCGCTAGAGTTAGCCTGTCTGGGATTGCATCCTGACCCTGCTTCATTAGCTGGGTGACGTTGGGCAGCTGACTTGAGTCCTTTAAAATCTTGACTTTCTCATCTGGAAAGTGAGGCTCATGACAGCGTCTGCTCTGTGGGACAATGGTTAGCACTAAACGAGAGAATCCCTGTACACTGTGTAGCGTGGCGCCTGCCCAGTAAACAGTAGTTAGCTGTTGTGGCTGTTGTCGGAGGTGAGACTTGCCATCAGGCCCTTGTTCAGATTATAAAAGGTGAATAAAAGGTTTAGTAAGATACAAGGAAAGGGCCTGAAGTAAAGATCGTTCTGTGAGCTTCTCTGAGCTGTGAGCCACTCTGGCCTGCTCTTGCGCGATGCACATGGGGAGTGGGACTCACTGACACTGTGCCCCTGGATGGTGGTGGGCCTTGCTGGGTGTGAAATTGAGGCCGGAACACCAAATGATCTCTCTTTTTTAAAAGTAGGTATTTGATAATCACGTAAACCATATTTCTTATAGAAAGATTAAGCCTTATGCAAAAAATTTTTAAAAATAGACCTGTAGTCCCAGGGATAAACACTTAAAAAACATTGGACAAGTATCCTTCTAGATTTTTTCTGATCATGAGTGATTTGAAGTTACAGTTTCTTTTGCCTGGATTTTCAGTCTGTCTCCTGACTTTGACACTTGAGCATCATGAATTATTTTTAGTTATTTTCAAAGCAATATATATGACTTTAAATGATGTAATTATTTGCTTTGAATTCCTTTTTGATTTGTACCTAGGTGTCAATATTTAAATATTTTGAAAATCTCAGCGTAAATCCACAATTACAGAAAAGCTGTCCTGTCCCCGACCCGCCCCAGTATCCTGCCCTTGCCTGCAGTGGTGTCACGTGTTCAGGCCAGCCGGGGAAGAAAGCCCTGTGCATCCACCTCTTCCTCTCCCCCAGCTCCCGTCCGTCTCTGTCTCCACGCCTACCTGTCTGCCTGGGCAGCCTGCACCGCACCATCACACACTCAGCCATGTCTGTCTTTCTGGCCCTGCTCTGTCTTTCGCTGTATCTGTATGTGTCCGTCTGTGGGTCTGCCTCTCTCTCCCTCCTGTGGGAGCCGGTCACAGTGCACCACTCCTCACCCAGGGACGGAGTGTGCTTCCTCTGGGCTGATGCCAGACCCCGGAGAGAGGAGTGCTTTGAAAATTCAACTTGGACTCCTCACCAAACCACACTGCAGTTATGCTTAGCATCTGGCCACCACTTTGTCCACTTAATATAAGGTCCCTAACCCTACCCATGACTTGCCCATGTCTCTTTTGATCTAGAAAC
This sequence comes from Camelus bactrianus, assembly GCF_048773025.1. Lineage (NCBI taxonomy): Eukaryota > Metazoa > Chordata > Mammalia > Artiodactyla > Camelidae > Camelus > Camelus bactrianus. Next base: position 22,796,916 of record NC_133555.1, on the reverse strand, counting down.
ACTTTTTTTTTTTAAGTTGGAAGCCCAGTTTAAAATCTTAAGAAAAATAAAAGCCCAATGTGAAAGGCTGGGGAGAGTCCAACTCAACTATAATTAAATTTGGTTTTTCCTCTTTGCTTTCTCGTGAAGGGAAAGCCAGATGCCGCCCTTTCCAGAGAATAAGTTACCAGACCATGATGTGAAGGAACGACTTAATTCAGCAGCATGATAAGGATTTGAGCTGGCACTTTTCAGCCAGAATCTCAGTTATATACACACATGGTCTGCTTTAAGTTTTAGTGAATGGAACAAATTCACACGATAGATTACCTTTCTTGGTTTTTAAATAGCTTTTATTGTTGAAGTAGAATATACAACTTCTTTGAAATGTTATTGATACATCAGCTAACTTTTAACGTTGGGAAGCTTCGAGTCTTGACTTTGTAGTGTGAAATCCCATATCAAAAGTGAATAGGCAAGGGGAAAAAATGCATTAAACAAAGAAACTCGGGAGAAGAGACTAGGAGGGGACTAGAAAGTTGAAAGGACAAGCTTGAAGTTGCAGCCAGTTCTGCGCTAACACAACATGCATTCCTAAAAAATTACTGCACTGTGCAAGATTGTGCAATAAGAACCACGTGAGACTCATTGGAAAAATGGGATGATATGCACAGCATGCAGAACTTCATCAGTGACACATGCAGAAAGAGGTGGGGACCTAGCAAAAACGGCAGCACAGTTTTATGTGGATTAAATGGTTAAAAACAAGTATGAGTTCTAATATGACAATATCCTTTGAAAACAACCTGATGTTTGCTTGCGGAAGTAGACCTCAGAAGGGTTGCAACTTACTGTGAAGTGGTGGAAGGAAGGTTATCTGAAATCGAGGACAAGTGCTCGCACCTGATGTGGCTGGTGTGGCTCCTAACATCCATGCTGTGAACTGAGCTGGGTGGTGGGTGTTTGGGGGAGCAGGCTGAGGGGGGGTGCTTTGTGTATTCCCACGCGCCCCAGGTCAGCTGGGTGTAGTTTTCTTTGTTCACCTAGTGCTTCTTACAGATGAAATCTTGCAAATGCAAAATGTCATCATCTCCACCGTGTTCCTTATTATATCAGTGGCTTCAGAATAAGTTTCTGTTTTCAAAACAAGCATTGTAGCAGAACGGACTATGTTTTAGTTAGATTGGGAGTTTTATTTACATCATTTGATACAAGGGGAAATACATCATTTTGACTCTGAGACACTCGCTTGAGATTTGTGATACCCTGAGAACAGTGAAAGGAGTGAACTTCCTAGAAGTCACGGTTCTGTTCGGGAGTTTGATTCCTCTTTGTAGCGCAGATGTGGTGGTGTGCCTTCAGTACGCTGCCACTGGAGGGGTACCTAAGATGATTTCTGTGGATGAGTATGGATGAATATTTAACTTTAATATTTAATTATCTTAATGTATGTCAGAAAAATAGTACACGCTTATCAAACCTATTGTTTTATAGGTATTATTGTTCTGGAAGCATCTCAGCTGTGGGTGGTACCCTGTTTCATGGTGGACTGTCTGAAAGTGGCCTGAGGGTAGTGTCACGTTGCCCTTGGTAGAGAGGCACTGCTTACTGGTGATCCAAGGGCTGGGGGACAGGAATTCTAACCATCCTGAAATCCTGTGTGAGAATTGTCATGTCTAAAACACCAGTGATAGCCCCATGAGAGACTGGTGAATATTAGATTAAGGAGGGAGGAGGTAACATTAGAGCTGATAATTTATGTGAAAGTGTTAAGTCAAAAATAGCATTATATGTGGCTTTGGTAAGAATGCTGAATATAATTTATAGTTGGTGGAAATTTGGAAAACACTAGTTGAGGACAAGTAGTAGCAGTGAGCGTTACTTAACAGACCATGGTATGTAGTGCCATGTGCCGGGCAGTGTTCTCAGCGCCGTGCAGATGTTAACTTATTCAGGCATGGTTAATGGTTCATGAGGCATTAGGCTAGTCTGAGGCAGGCTCTCAACTTTGGCTGCACAGTGGAATCACACAGAGGAACTTGGGCAAGTCAGATGCCCAGGCCACACCCCAGGCCAGTTAAGCCAGGATCTCTGAGGACTCAGGCGTCAGTATTTCTTTAGGCCTTTAGGTTATGCCAGTGTGTAGCCGAGGTTGAGAACCACTGGTCTGGGGCCATTTCAGAGGCATTCCTCTTCACAAGAACAGCTGTACCCATCAGGTGAGTGTCAGTCGAAGGCTTTCTCTGTGGCATGCTGTCCAGGGTCCGGTGACCAAGACGGGACACTCAACCATCCAAGGGCATCGGCAGAACTGGAAACAGATTTTTACAGTCCTGGCTGACAAGTGCTGATGCTTGGAAGGATATTCAGAGTGTTTTAGGATCACAGCAGAGAAAGAAACTAATGTTTTTTTAAAGAAAACCTCAGGTGCCAAATTTGGAAAATTATTAAACTTGTTATTTTGACTTTCCCTTCCTTACACACAACTTTCACATCTGGGGGGAAAAGGCAGCAGGCACTTATAAATCACTCTCAGTTTAGCCTTCCTGCCTTGGCTGTGGCCTTTGTGCGGGCTAGTTGGAGAATCTGAATTCTGTCTGTAGATGCCCATAATACACCTAATGTCCTTCCGGGAACAAGTCGTTGGAGCTTCACAGAGAGGCTGGTATTAAAAGGCCTTTGGAAATAAACCATTTTACATGAGGGTGATGGTCATTGATTCTAAAATGCTCAATTTTTTAAATTCTCAAGTAGCATCCATATTGTAATAAGTAAACATTGGATCACAAATATTTTAAAACTTAGAGTTAAGCAGACGGTTCATTTTAAAGTACAAGTTTACCTGAAGGCAGCTACTAAGCTACCAGCATAAAGTACTTAAGCAGATAAAGTTACTAAATAATTTACTTGTTTCCTATAGTAACATTCTTCAATAGCTCTCGATTTATTTAGTATGGATTCCCTTACTCTGAGAAAACCTGATTCTCCAGTGGATAGACTTACTTTCAGTTAAACCTGTGTAGTCTGCACCTAACCGTGAATTACTTCCTGGTTTATAAAAGAGGCGTAGCTGTTTGTGGTGTTTTTGTCTTGTGCCTTTGGCATCGTAGTGGTGTGACCCAGAGCTGTGCCATCTGTAGTCAAATGAGATATTAAGAAGGGGGTGGGGATGAGGTGATTCACAAGAAAATTTCATCACAGATTCTTAAGGAATGATAAGATAACCCTCGAAACATTCTTACGTGGTGTCATATGCTAGTGGGTAGTGACAAGAAGAAATTCTTACACATTTTGCTGTTTTGAAAACTGGAGAGGTACTGTGCTAAAAAGGAAGAAGGAATTCCGTGCATTGTCAATTAGCTGAGCTCTGCAGATGAATGACTAGTTTTCCCCTCTTTGACTGCAGGTTGGAGTCAGTGAGGCACGTTTCTGAAATGCAGAGCCCAGTATTCCCAGGTTTAGCGTGGCTGTTTAATTCCCTAATGGCTATCTGTGTGTGATAAACCTCTTAACGCTGAGGTGTTTCTTAAGCAGAAGGACCAGTTCCTAGAATCCAGAATAAGTCTGCAGGGCCTAGATAAGCCATTTCTGAACGCTGCTGAGTGTAAATATATTTTCACTTAGTGACACATGTTTGAACCTAAATGTGTTAATTTCAGGGGACCCTTCCAGGGTTCCATTGGAGACTTGCCTGAAACATGGTGTCTTTTTTTTTTCTTTTGTTTTCCTTTTCAGAAAGAAGACACAGCTCATCCAGCAAGCCGCCTTTGGCTGTTCCTCCCACGTCAGTGTTTTCCTTCTTCCCTTCTCTGTCCAGAAGCAAAGGGGGCAGTGGGAGCGGAGGCAGCCGCCCTTCCAGTGGAGGTGTCGTAGGCACATCGTCGTTCAGTTCCAAGTTGTTGAAATCGCCCAAAGAGAAACTGCAACTCAGGGGGAACAGGCCAATGCACCCCATTCAGCAAAACAGAGTCCCCCACGGTAGAATGTGAGTATGGCCGAGGGGTTCTTACAGCTCACCTGCCGGAAGTGAACCCTGTCCACAAGTAGCACCTGAGCGTGTCCGTGAATAATGTGAAAGAGAGCCCACTTTGGGGAAAGTGCAAATATATGTGGTTGCTTCTTTGTGTTTCCCTGTTACATGTTGGGAGACTTTACAGAGTCATAGTAGCCATAATAATAAGGTTAATACTTACGTATGGATCCGTTCTTGTGTGCCAGCTCTTGAAACTTCGTGCTCTCTGCGTGTTGTCATTTACATGTCGCAACAACCCTGTGACATAGGTGTTGTTGGTATCCCCATTGTCCACATAAGGAAAGGGGAGTGTAATACGATGGAAGAACTTTAGCCAAGGGGCCCTCGGGTCCAGCAGGCCGGGGTTCAAATCCCACCTCTGTTCCCTCCTGGCTGCGGGGCCTGGGACAAGGCCCGTTTCTCTCAGAGCCTAAGAACAGCAGCCGCTCTGCAGGGTGGTTGGGGGCAGTGGAAGTCATGTGCTCAAGTCCAGCGCCTGGCGTAGTGTGTTTCCCACAGGAGACGGTCAGTGACTGGATGCTGGTGCTTCTGCTGCTGCGGATAATAATAGGCATAGAAAAAAGGTGACGAGGTCCCCAGAAGCTGTTCTGGGACTTTCTGGGGCCTGCAAAGCAAATAGGGAAGCAGTGCTTCCTCCCCCCCGAGTCTCGGGTTCACATCAAAGCAGTGATGAGGGAAGACTGGAAGAAGTTCACACAGCCAGGCAAGGCCTTGGCGCGTCTCCACGGCGGAGCTGTTGGCTGGCAGGCTCCTGTGGTCACATGAGGGAGCAGCCGTGCCCTCCCCTAGAAACACATCTTGCCTCGTCACGGCATCCGTCCGCCTTGGTGGAGGGCGGCTTTTTCCTGGCCTGCCTCCCTGTCGGAGGGTTGTGCCACACGTCCCAGTCCCAAGGTCTGATAACCTGGTTAATCTCAGGGCCGCGGCCGGCACCTGCTCCTGCTCCCCGACCTTGCCAGCTGGGAGCGGCCACGGCGTCTTGCAGTGTCTCTGCCGCTGCCGGGCTGTTCCAGGTACAGCTGTTTGGTGCTGTTTGTCCTGGTTGCTAAGCCCCCCCCCCCCCCGCCGCCCCCGGCTCGTCTGTCAGAAGTGCAAGTACAGCGAGCTTGGCTTTCACTCCTGGAGCCGTCCGAGAGCCAGGGAAAGTGCCAGTACAGTGTGCAAGTCACTCGCCAGCTTAGCAGCTGTTAGAGCACTGACTCCACTGGCCAGAGTTTGTAAGACCGCATCAGTCCCGATTCTCCGTACTTGGAGCTGGGCTTCAGATGGGGGCCAGGCCAACATTTGCCACCCAAATGATAGTGTCAGTAAGATTCCAAGAAAAATCAGTTCTTGGTTAACAATGCGGATATTCAGGGCTCACCAGCTGAGTGCCAGGCACTTCGCTTCCAAGCTCCTATCCGAGGAGCCTTTTTCAGGGAGTGGAGAGTGATCCCTTCGCTGACGCATCATATGCTAATGAAGCATTGCTCTTCCTCCCAGACAGAGGTGGAGAGCCTTCGGCAGTTTGAGTTCTCCTAAGTTCTTAGTGACCCTCCTCGGAAATGTTCTCTACTTGCAGTTGTTCTTTTCTCTGCTCATTCAGTTTATTTTGATGGATCCGTTCTTAAAAATAAGTTCTCAAAGGATATCCTCTGAAGGTCCTGCGGTAGTAGTAATTTTGCTTCTTGCAGGAATTGGCACTGGGCAACAGGCTTAGATGTCCTGTAGGTTCATGTTTAAGATTTTTCTGGAATGATGGAAGACCAGGTAAATTTTCTGGTTCCGCTGGAGATTTTTGCTTCTCCAGAAGGGTTTATAGACTGAACAAAAGTGAGCCTCACTGAGCTTTCTGCATAGTTCTAACACATGTTCCTGAGGTACCTTTGGGAGCCAGCTCTGAGCAGTGTGCACGGGTAGGCCCAGGCTCTGCCCTCGTCCCTCTGGCTCACCACTCAGCGGCGGCTGCCGGGGCACTCAGGTCTGGTGTTCTCACTTCCCCCTATGACAGCATGACGCCCTCCGTCAAAGTGGAAAAGATCCTTCCGAAGATGGACGGCACACTACTGAAACCTGCGGTGGGGCCCGCCTGTCCTGCTACTGTGAGCTCCTCAGTCAAGCCTGGCCTTAACTGCCCCTCCATACCAAAGCCGCCCTTGCCTTCACCTGGGCAGGTTCTGAACGGCAAAGGGCTCCCTGCACCTCCCACTCTGGAAAAGAAGTCTGAAGATAATTCCAATAACAGGAAATTTTTAAATAAGAGATTATCAGGTAACTGCATAGTTCCTCCCTCAGTGTTGTCTCTCTGTGTTAAGTGGGCCTTCACAGGGGAGCAGATGAACTGGTACCTTTAAGTCCTCCTTTTAAAACTGACCCACTTCAGCTTTAGGAGGAAGTTCCCTGAGTAATGTTTTTGACCTCCTTGTTCTTGGTTTTAAAGTGCGTGAGTGCATGCGTGTGTGCATGCGTGCGTGTGTGTGTGATGTAAAAACAGCTTTGCAGTGGTGTCCTCCTGAACGGAGCAATGAGTAACGCTGACTTAAACAGTCTCTTCCCTGTCATCTGTGGCTGCAGTCCCACTCTCTCAGTGCCATCACAGCTCCTTTTCCACGCTCACACGTTACGTATTTTATATTTATTGATCATGCCGTAGATTTGATTCAAGTTATAATTTGTCTGAAATAGGAGAATCTCAGACTTCTCCTACTTTCTTATTTTCAAAGTAAGTGGAGTGTTTGGTGAACCCGTTGTAACGTCTGTGTGCTTTTGACAGAAAGAGAGTTTGATCCTGACATACACTGCGGGGTCATCGACCTCGACACCAAGAAGCCCTGCACCCGGTCTTTGACGTGCAAGGTAGGGGCTCCTGGGCCGAGTGGGGTGCTCTGCGAAGCAGGGGAATGTGGGGTGCAGAGCACTGCTCCCCAAGTCTCCCTCACTCCCAGGGGGTCTCACTGTTACAGCCAGGGGAATAGTGTTCTCTCCTAGTCAGTCTGTTACTTTCAAAGACTTGTAACATTTCTTTGAAGAAACTTAATATATAACTTTCTCCCCTTTACTGTGGTTTAAATTGTGCTGCCTTGAAACAAGTCCAGAAATCTCCTTTACATGCACGTGAATATTCTTTAAATGTTTGGGGTACTCTGTGCTTCTTAAACTTGGAGCTACTTAGAAAAACCTGTGACTTTGAGAAGGCTTTTTTTTAGTTAAAAAAAAAAATAGCAGGTAACAAGCAATCTAATATATGTATGACATAAGAAAATGTGATGGTTCCCCTTTCTGTCCTGAGTCTTCCTTTGAAATCCTTGAATACTAGAGAGAAGGTGGGAGATTTGTTATAAAATAAAGGTGGATATGTGGGTGGCTTCAGTAGACCCCCTACTTAAATGAGCATATATGCTTATGCCCCCCAGCAGCCTTCAGAAGAGTTCAAAAAGTGTTACGAGTCATTGCTTTGAGGTAATTTAAAAACCCTTCCTTGAGGGCAGGGTCTAGCTCAGCGGTAGAGCACATGCTTGGCATGCATGAGGTCCTGGGTTCAATCTCCAGTACCTTTGTCAAAATAAATAAATAAACTTCGTCAGCGCCCCCCCCCAAATAAAAGGCCTTTTGCTTGGAGGAGGAGGTAAAAATTAATGCTGTCCTCTAGAAACTCACAAAAATTTTAGTGTATCATTTGAAATTTTACCAAAGATTATGTTTGAATAAAGAATGTCAGGCCCCACTCCTCCCCGTAAACAGGGGAGGAATGTTAAAAATCTTCAAAAATAGGAAATATTTCTGAGTAGTTCTTACTTTAATTTAAATTTCTAATTTAACTTTAGTGTGTGGATTAGTCTTGCAACAGTGATTCTGAATCTTTGGATGAAATAGGTTGGTCAGGAGCACCTTTAAATATCTAATTTTTAAAAAATTATGGCTCCTCCTCCCAGCGGAAAGCATATTTATCCATACGTATTCTGAACTTGGCTTTTTTTTTTTTCTTCAGAGATTGATGGTTATCCTCACCCCAAGTCCACTCTTGAATCTCTAGGTTAAAAACTCCATGGGGCAAATTGCTTTGTTTTATGTAACATTCATTGGACACGTAGTGTGGTCGTGTTGTGTGACGGTAGCTGTTTGAGCTCTGTAGAATTCTGTCCCGTTGAGCTGCCCCTGAGGGAACTTGGGAACACGTGCTCCGTGTCGTGGTCCCACTGCCAACCTCTCTGTGCTCTCTTCCTGCCTCCCTGGCTCTCAGTAACACAGATGTCCCAGTATTACAATACCTGTGGTCAGTGAAGGATGCTTGCTTGACCCACAAGTCTCCTTTTCAATCATCTGTGAAGCGTGCTGGTGAGGCAGAAGCTTTATCAACTCAGAATCTGCAAGGAGGCTGACCAGCCTCTTTCCCAAACCTTCGCTGGCTTTAATGTGGATCCTGCATTTTTCTCCCATCTTCCTTTCCAAGTCATGTACGCTCTCCACGTGTCTGTTAAGGGTGTCATTACCGTCTGGAGCAGGGTGCAGAGCCTGTCTTTGCAATCATCTGTGTCTTCACCCAGGCACATCATGAGCCGAGCATGGCGCTGGTGGGAGTGCAGCGTCACGGCTGGCCTGCCCTGGCACAGCATGCCCTGACTTCCTTCCTGTGTCCCGTTTGTCACTGCTTCCCCCCTCCCTGCCTCCACTGTGGCCTGAATCTGTTAAGCTGTGGGGCTAAACATACTTGTGTCCAGCCGAGTGTCCCTCACGCCGCTGCCCAGCTCTCTCCTGCCTTAGACTCGGGACGTTGTCCGTCCTCTTCGCTGTCAGGGCATCTGCTGCTGCCTGCCACCCTCATTGTCGCTGCTTCGCTCCCTCATCCGTCCCGTGCTCTGTTCCGTGTCCCCTGTGTCTTCCATGCAGGTAGATTTGGGCTCAGGTAGCCTTGTCTGTTCAGTCATTGTGGAAACATTTACTGCCCACATCTGTGGGTGTGAGCCTCCTTCTGGGCCTCAGAGGATCCAGGTTTGAACAAAGTCAAGGCATGTCTCCTACCCTCTTGGGTGCTGACAGTCTGATGAAGGAGATGGAGATGAATTTGGTAATGACTCAGATAAATGTGAAAGTTAACACTGATAGGTAATAAAACGGCTATGAAATGACAGGTTTCATGAGGGGAACTGGGTCAGGGAAGGCTCCTTTGCCGTAGGAATACTGGGCTGAAATCCGTGTGATTTATCCGGGCAGAGAAGGGTGGGAATGGGAGAGAAAACGTCCTGTGTGAAGGCTCTGTGATGGGGCAGATCAGACAGCCTAGGGTCTGAAAGGAAGGAGGGGGCACTTGGTGCCAGAGGAGCGGGGAGCCGGGAGCATGGGTGTGAGAGCGTGCAGGGCCGGGAAGCCTTCTTACAGCCAGTCTTTATCCTGGGGGGCTTGGCAGCCCCCATGGAATTCTGACGGCAGGCAGGGGCATCAGATTTGTGTTTGGAAATTTCTCCAGCTCTCAGTGGAAATCCTGTTAACTCTCAAACCAAGCCTGGAAAATATTGATTGTCTCTACCTACTTTCTTCTGTTGGTCTTGCTGTGCTAAGGACCAGGGGACATTCAGAGATGGGAAGAGGTGTCTGCATCATCTGTCTGGAGAGACAGGCAGGTGGACCATTGATGTTATGTATTTGTTCATTTAGCAAACATTGGAGAACCGTTATTTTTATATACTTTTTGTTGGAAGCGTTATGTTCCAACACCACTGAACAAACAGCACTGAACAAAACCAAGTTCCTTGTCTTCACTTAGATTTCTTTCTTGTTTATATATTACATATTAAAGAAAAGCAGGTAAAAATTCAAAGAGAAGCTAAACATATTTTTCTAACTGTCTATGCCAGGTTAGATTTTGGGTGGGCATAGCTTGCAGTGTGTCTGTTAGGGATGTGGGTTGTGACATTGAATTTCAAAAGGGCGTGAGAAACCTGTCTCCTCTTAAATCCCTCAGATTGTAGCAAACGTAAACGTGTAGCACCGTCCCTTTGTACACGGTGCAGGGCCATGAGCACGCAGAAGGTACCATTTGTAGTGGTATTGCCACCTGAAAGAGAGGAGGGATTGTGGAGGTGAATTCACTCCTATTCGGGAGGTATGATTTGGGGCCACTGTAGTTTGCATCTCCTTGCACTTTTTCTAGACTGAGGCCCTGGCAGTATGGAACGGTCAGCTTATTTGACTTGATCAGATTCTGCTAGGAACAGTCTTGGCCCTAAATGAGCCTTTAGGGAAAAACAAACAAACAGCATTTATCGAATGCATTTGGAGCATCGACTTCTTATAAGATGTGTGTCAACCATGTTAGGTTTATATCAGTTACCCTTTTAAGAAAAGCACTGCCAAAAAATTTGACCTTTTTCTCGAGTAATTTTGAATTTCTCAAGAATGTCACCGTTTTTTAATTGAAATTAGACAAGATCCTAAAATACCGTCTGTCCCATTTACTTGATTTCCACAGTGAGGGTCTGTTTATAGGGACTCACTCCGTTTGCGCCCCTTACTGTGGTCAGCCTGTCTTCTTTAGGCCTCGTGCTGTGTAAGTCCCCCTCCTCGGCCCCTAACTCTAGGATGAGTTGCACGGCTTTCCCTCTACATACGGCATTTTCGCTGGAATAAAGAGAAACAATTGTGTCTAAGTTTTACTCTCTAGTGGTTACTGAAGGAAGACTTTCTGATACATAGTTTATGGAGTAAGTGCTTCTTCCCTTTTAACGTTCAGAGCTCTAAACGGCCCAGGAAGGGATGTTCCTAGTGGAGCTGGTAAGAGCCCCCATCAATGAATTCTTCCTGCGGCACGAAACCTGGGGGCCTGTCGACTGTTAGCGTCACCTGCCTGCCCCTCAGTTACACACTGGAGGGGGCAAGGTTGACATTTCTTCCTTCTGGTGGAAATCACACCACCAACTTACACTTTTGGGGCCTGGAATATATGCTTCTAGCTAAGGAAAAAAAAAAAAGATTATAAGAATTTTTAACTTATCAAATGCTACACAGCCTGTGATTATGCTAATGGTCCAGATTGCTGTTTTATTGGCATTGGTGTTTTTTGATGAGTGACAGGAAAACATGTTACTGAGATTCCTCCATTTCTGGTTGCTGTTTTGGTCTATAGACACATTCCTTAACCCAGCGGAGGGCTGTCCAGGGTAGAAGAAAACGATTTGATGTGTTATTAGCCGAGCACAAAAACAAAACCAGGGAAAAGGAATCGATTCGCCATCCGGACTCTCAGCAACCAACACAGCTTCTCAGGGACCCGCATCCCGCCCCTCCTAGGACTTCGCAGGAGCCACACCCAAACTCTCACGGAGTGATTCCTTCTGAATCGAAGCCTTTCGTAGCTAGTAAACCTAAACCTCACACCCCCAGTCTTCCAAGGTAAGCCAAGTCCTCCAGCTCTGTCTCCCTCCTTCAGAGAACAGGCATGCAGATGTTGTAACACCCCAGAATATTAGGATGTCAGGGACCTCTATCGGGCTCGCTTTGGGAAGAGAAGATATTTTTCTAATTGGGCTTTATTTTAAGGAAAAAAAGAAAAATTTGTTCATCAGTAAGTTGTAACCGGGGCTCTTCATGGCCAAATGCAAGCAGCAGAGTGAAGGTAGAATTACCCGCTCCACCCCCGCTCAACGTGCTGCTGAGCAGGACGTCCCGTTGAGCAGGGCTGAAGCTCGGGTCCTGCCTGCAGGTTAGGAATGGGAACATTACACGTGGCTCTGGCAGCAGTTTCCCATCCATTTGTCTCGCTTCTTGCAAGATACAGCAGTTGGGGGTTCTTGCTGAGGACGGGCATCCAGCCTGAGTTTTTACAGCATCCATTTGTCAACATGTTTTTCCATTCATTCATTCAGGACTGTGGCCTAAGCCCGTGTTAGGCATTTTAGCTGTGTAGTCAGCAGTGGATCAGAGTGTGTTACCAAGAACTTAGACACACCCCCTTGGAGACAGTGATGGTGGGCAGAATATATATGTATGTGTGTGCTTGTATGTTTAACTAAGTTGAAGAAAGGGGCTTTGTACCCACTTACCAGAGAGAAGGGAAAGAGAAGGCATAGAGAATGAGGCTCTTGGGCAGCGAGGGCTTCTGTGAGGAATGTGCCAGCCCTTGGTTGCTGTGGCTTAATTAACCTTTTACACTCACATGTCTGATCTTTGAAATGATCTCATGAAGGGTAGAAGGGCCTCCCTCACGGAAACAGAGTGTGTGCCTGAGCCTCTCCCAGCACGAGCCCCCTGAGTTCTGAACAGTGCGTGGAGGAGCGATCAGAGGAGGCGCCAGATTGTGTCTAGCCCAGGCCCTCGATTCTTTAGCAAGTCCCCTTTCTTTAGCTGTCTTTTCATGAAAGTTTCTCCAGCCATAGAAAAGTAAGCTCAGTTCTGGAAACACCAGGCCTTTGTATCTGTTGGGAAAGCACACGACTTTCCTTAAGTAACAGGCTCTGGGTGCTCCACGTTCGGTGGGAACGCTGCCTTGTTTTATCACCGCCTGCCTCTCTCGGGTTGTTTTAGAGAACCTTACCGATCATCTCACCTGTTGCCTTAGTAACCCAACTCCAGGTGAAATGTGAAAAGGAATCAAAGAAAGAATTCTCTTAAATTCCACATATATGTCACCTTCTTTGGGGAGACTAGGAGGAGGACCAGGTGGCTCTGAAAAGCAATAGTTACAAGTTGGCTGTGGTTAGAGCTGGTAGACAGCCCCATTTGACATCGTGCACTGGGGAGAGAGGGTCCTTCACTCCCAGGCCCCTGATCAGTGTCTGTCTCCCCAGCGCTGGGGGTGGGGCCCCGCCCTCCCCTGGTGGCTTTGGATACATTGTTCTGACTTAAGGCAGCTGATTCCCAGATGTGTGATGTGATCTGATCTGTGCTGCCCTTTCTACTCACCAAAGGCCTCCAGGCTGCCCTGCTCAGCAAGGTGGGAGTGCCCCCATTGACCCTCCTCCAGTCCATGAATCTCCACACCCTCCCCTGCCTGCCACTGAGCCAGCTTCTCGGTTATCCAGTGAGGAGGGAGAAGGCGATGACAAAGAAGAGTCTGTTGAAAAACTGGACTGTCATTATTCAGGTCATCATCCTCAGCCAGCATCTGTAAGTTCCTCATCCACCCCCGTGCCCACCCTCCCCACGCAGCAGGGACAGGCCACTGCAGGGGGGCGCGCCAGGGACGGCGGCATGCCGGCGCGTCCCTGCGCCCGCCTGTCGGTCCGCGGGGGACGCGGGGCAGGGTGCGAGCGCCGCTCGGGGCAGGCCCCCCCCCCCCCGCGGCAGCGCGCTGTCCGGCGGCCCCCCTGCTGCTCTCGCTCGTCCCCCAGCACGCAGGGCTCGGCGCTGTCACACGCTCATGCTTCGCCGCCCGCGGTCCTCAGTAGGCGCTGTCTGTCCTGGCCGCTCCTTCCCGGGCCGCGCGCCGCCGTGGGAGTTCGCCAGCCCGAGCGGTGTGCTGTCTCTCTTGCAGTTTTGCACATTCGGGAGCCGGCAGATTGGAAGAGGCTATTACGTGTTTGACTCCAGGTGGAACCGGCTTCGCTGCGCCCTCAACCTCATGGTGGAGAAGCATCTGAACGCGCAGCTGTGGAAGTGAGTGCCCCGCTCTGCACCCGTGGGGGCCGATGGGGGCGGACTTGGCCCAGTGCGCTGCATCCTCTTTATTTCTTCTGGGCCTAATTTCATGAAAATATTAGTTTCTGAAATGACGACATGGCCTTTGACCAGCCGTGAGAGGAAGCACCCTCATTATTCATTGTCTCTCTCTTGCAGCAAATGTGTCTTGTTCTCGGGACCGGGGTTTCCGGCCAAGGGAGTCCCATGTGGACGAATCTCACGTTCTGGGTGGGAGAGAAACACAAAAGCCGTTGAGCAGAAAATCAACATTGTAGCTTTCCATACGGGAGCTCACGGAAACATATTCGTGTCTGACATTTACAGAGGCTTACTGCAGGCCAGGCCACTTGTTAGATGTTGGATTCACACAGTGCACCGTGTCCAGTGACCTTGACTATTCCTGTTTTACAAATCATGAAACTCAGAAACAGGTCATACAGCAAGTTAGTGGTAGAGCGCTGGGTTATGGACCCTCCTAAGGGCTGGGATGGGAAAATAACAAGCCAGAGGGATTCAGGGCCTCTCTGAAGGGACCCTTCAACTGAGATGATGGATGAGAAAGTGCAGCCCCGGGCTGGCGGGGAGGAGTGTGTTCCAGGCAGAAAGCACCATACATGTGAAGGTCTTGAGTCAGAAAAGAATGCGACTTGTTTGAGAAGGAGCAGGAAAGTGAGCCTGGTACCAAAGGAGATCCTAGAGGCCAGCAGGGGCCAGATGACACTGCATTTGACTGAAAGCAGTGGGGAGCCACCGAGGGTTCTAGGGAGAGGAGCCATTTGCTCTGATTTACAGTTTAAGATAGGACCATCATCTTGTGTGGCATTATGCATGCTCGTGTTTCCCAAATGTGATTTTAAAAAGTGAAGGAAGAGTTTCGTGGCCTGAAAGGTTTATTAGCTCAGCCTTTCCGAAAGTAAAACAGTTTTTGTTACCGCAGGACTTCTCAGAGCCTTTAGTGGGCAGTGTCTACTGTAGCTCTCAAAGCAGGGGATGTCGTGTATAGTGTGGACTATCTCCCAAGCTCTTTTACCTGGGAACCTCTTTTAGGGGAGCATCTTGGGGATTAGTGTTTGATGGAACCTACTTTTGGAAATACTGAGCTTTGCTAAAGGAGGCTGTCCAGTAATCCATAGTCACCCCAAATCCTCCATTGGGGTATCATTTACTAGTGCCTCCTTGATTGGACTCTGTGGGTATATCGACTGGCCTCTCTGCTTTGGTTTCCTGATAAAGTCAGAGGAGGCTGATCAGAGACCACGGATAGTCCACAATCCAAAGAACCATCTCCATGATCGCTAATAGGACTTGCAGGTTTTCACTGAGAAAAGCAGCCCCGCGGCAGTGCTGTTCAGGCTCTCTGTTTCCCATTTCTCCCTAGTTCTTACTAGATGAGATCCTTGGTAAAGGAGCAGCGTCCTGGCCCAGAGGCAGACTTGGGCAGTGGTGTGTTGGGATTCTTGTGTGTGGAGGGGGATGGTCTTTCCACATCAGAAAACCTTAAGATGCGTGAAGCCTCAGCTTCTTACCTGACTACCTGGTGGGACCTGGAGAGTACGCTGAGCTCAATTTTGGATACATGTTCTCCCGGGATTTTTGTCCTGGTGAATTGATAACTGGTTTATGGCCAGCAGTTTGGGTGAAGGGTTTTGGGTCCTAGTGGTTTGTGTGGGGAGGTCTCAAACACTCTTTGTGCGGGGAGCGTCTGAAGAAGCAGGGTCCTGAGGTGGACCCCGCTGTCTTGTCTCTGTCACACGCTGAGGGCCGTAGCAGTCACTTGCTCCCAGCGAGGAGGAAACCATTCCTTTCTGCTAACACAACCTTTGGTTTTGACAGAGTCAGTTCAGCAGAGACCCGACAGGCTGGCACATGGCCTGGGGCAGGTGGGAACTTGGAGAGAGGTGCCAGGCCAGGAGCTTGAGAAAAGAAATGCTCCAGACACTGGAGTCGGGGGCTGGCGCAGGCAGCCCTGGAGATGTGCTGGCAGTGGCTCGGCCCTTCTCAGCCAGGGGAGGACTGTTCCTCAGGTGGTGTCTTTGAGGCACTCAAGGGCACTGTCGAACTGGCCCAGGTCCCATCCTCTGGCTCACCAAGTCCTCCCTTCCGGGAAGAGCCCCAGGTGGGGCAGCAGTCTTCTCAGGCCGGACCCTCTAGTTCCTTACTGTGGTTAGTCTGGGGACAAGGAGAGGCAGGATGTGAGTCTGACAGTGAGCTCGGTCACCCTTCGGCGTGTGCATCTTGGGATGGCAGTGACGGTAGACCAGCCCTTCCTCTGGAGCATGGCTGTGACCCAAAAGGCTGTTTCCCAGCTCCTGTGGGTTCTGTCAGCTGCGTGTGCGCTGGGATGGGGACCACTGTTGCCCGTCCACGAAGGAGAGGTTGGGATGGGCATCGAAGGGGTTTTGGGTTTTGGTTGTTTTTTCTAGTATAACTTTTTTTTAGATTATAATAAAACCACTTGGCGAGAAAGAGAAAAACTAATATAAAGAGGTATGCAGCGAAAAATTTGAGTCCCCCGACTTCCACACGGCTGTGTCCCTCCCACTGTCCACACACAGAAGTGGTTTTAATAGTTGCTTATGTCTCTGTGAGTTCATTTATGCAAAAGAAGTCAATGTGACTACATGTTCTTTCTTTGCCTCTTCTTTATGTGAAGGTAACAAATAACTTAAAAGTGTTTTAAAAGAACCAGTCGTGTCCAGAGGGATCCAGGTCCCTGCCCCTCTTGGAGCCTTTTCTTCTTCCCTGGTATCTGCTTCCCGCAGCCTGGCCTTTCGGCTCAGTCTTCCTAAGCCACCTGGTGGCCACCAGAAGCCACTGCGCCCAGGGAGCCGGAGCCCCTGTGCTGTTCAGAGCAGGGCTTCCCACAGGTGCCAGTGCCCAGGAATTGCCTGGCGATCTTGTTGAGAGGCACACTCTGAAGGGACCAAGGGGCATGGGGTGGGTTCGGGCACTCAGCATTTCTAATAAGCCTCTCAGGTGATGTGAGCGCTGGTCCTCCCCGAGTAGCCTGAGGATAGAGCCGGCTTCTCAACCTTGGCTTCACATTGGAACCTCCTGGAGAGATTTAGAAGTTGCTACTGCCTGGACCCCACCCTCAGGCGATGCTGGGGTGGTCCGTCTGGGCGTGGCTCAGCCTCCACCGGCCATGCTGATGTGCAGCCAAGTTGGGGGCGTGGACTTAGGTGCAGAGCTGCACTCTGAACAGGGGTTTTAAGGCTGGCACGTGAGTTGGTGTAGTTAATGTCTTTTATTAATAACTGTAGTTCTTCTTAAGAAGCCTGTGGAAAGCACTCTGGCAGCATTCTGGGCCAGCTCCCTCACGTGAAGGGGTCCTTGCTGGGGGGACCGGAGCCCTAGCCAGACCCGCCGCAGGGAGTCAGGAGCAGGGCAGCCTTGGCGCTGACTTCCAGTCGGATCATTTTCTGTTTTGCCACCTTGGTGTTAATTATGCCCTAGGGGGTTTTGAAACTTTGCTGCCGGCACATGTTTAAAATCAGAGCTAAAATAAAAGTGAGGTTCCCCTGGTTTCACTGTTTGAATACCTACCTTACCCAGGCAGCACTAACGGAATGCATTATTAGAACACAGTGACAGGGAATCCCTGGGATCTGGGGGCTTCGTTCCCTTGTACAGTCAATCAGGCCAGGAGCAGGGGCCTGGCAGTTGTTAATAATTAGCTGTGCCCTTTTTTCTCCTCCTTCATTCACGAGTTCTTCCAGTGTTTGAGGGCGCTCTGTATTCCAGGCACTGTGCTGGGCACTGGGGCTGCAGGGTCAGTCAGGTGTGGGTCACACCATCTGCAGAAACGCTAGACAGTGGTCAGCAAGTGATCACACAGTAAAACTACCAGCGTCCTCCGAAGTGTGAAACTAAGCAGGTCAGGATGGTCAGGTCAGCACAGATTTTCTAAGAGTGATGATGGGCTGGAATGGAAGGATGCGGGGGAACTGGGGAGAAGTGCTGTAGGCTGAAGATACACAGAATCGCACGTCATGGCCTATTCTAGGAACTTGAGGAGGATCAGTGGCCGGAAGTGGGGGACTAGAGGGGTGGCCGGGAGTGGCCATGTGAACCTGCGCAGTAGCAGTGGGTGAGCACATGGCCTCACAGACCGTTATTCTGAGAGCCCGGGAAGGGCACTGAGAATTTGAAGGGGAGGTGAGCCTTCATGTGGCCCAACGTCTCAGAGTGACCCCTCTGACCAAGGGTGTGCTCCGTGCCAGGGGTGAGTCCTTCTGAAAGCTCCCCCGAAGGGCCACGGCAGGCGTTACTCATTGCCCTCTTCCGTTTTGCAGGAAAATCCCACCAGTGCCCAGTACATCACCCGTCTCCACACGTGTTCCTCATCGGACAAACTCTGTGCCGACGTCACAGTGTGGGGTCAGCTGTGTGGCAGCAGCCACCGTGTCTCCATCCCCCGTCCTGCTCGCGTCCACCTGCATCTCCCCCAACAGCAAATCGGTACCAGCTCATGGAACCACACTGAATGCACAGCCCGCCGCCTCTGGGGCGCTGGATCCGGTGTGCAGTATGCAATCCAGACAAGTGCCCTCCTCCTCCTCCTCCCCCTCCACGCCCTCAGGCCTGTCCTCCGTGCCCTCCTCCCCCATGTCCAGGAAACCTCAGAAGTTGAAATCCAGCAAGTCTTTAAGGCCCAAGGAGTCTTCTGGTCACAGCGCTAACTGTCACAACGCCAGTAGCAGTACCAGCGGCGGCTCAGGAAAGAAACGCAAAAACACTTCCCCGCTGTTAGTTCCCTCGTCCTCCTCCTCGTCCTCCTCCTGCTCTTCTTCGCATTCCATGGAGTCTGTTAGGAAAAACTGTGTGGCTCACTCGGGGCCTCCCCACCCTGCAGCGGTCACGTCCTCTCACGGCCTCGGCCTCAACTGTGTGGCCCACAGAGCGAACTCGGTGAGCGCCCGGCACGAGCCGGCGGGGAGGGGCCCCCCCGGTGGGAGCCCGGCCGAGCCCATCAAGAGGATGAGTGTGGTGGTGAGCGGCAGCGACTCCACACTCTGCCTCGGCCCGCTCGTCCACCAGGCCAGCGAGCTGCCCGTCAGCTCGCACGGCGGCTACCCGCACGCGCACACTCCCCTGGACAAGCTCGTAGGAAAGAAAAGAAAGTGCTTGCCCAGCTCGAGCAGCATCGGCGGCGGCGGCGGCGGTGGCGGCGGCGGCAGCACCAAACCCAGCAAGGTTGCCAGACTGTCAGCCATGAACCACGTGCACGTGAAACACCCGGGCCCCAGCGCGGGGGCCCCGGGACTGACGAACAGTTCCCTCCTCCATCAGGTAGGACACGGACTGGGAGCCCCGTGGGGAGGCCCGCTGCCTCTCCCCTGAGATCTTGCGCCAGCTCGGAGATCGGTGTGGTCGGGGTGGTGGGTTTGCCTGTAAGCAAGTGTGCGGCTTCGTGGTGTCTTTTTAAAAAAGGAGTTCGTGGCCATGTGAAGGTCAAACAGGCTCCTCTCTGCCAGACTCTCTGATAACCTGGAAGATGCTCCTGGGTGAGGAGGCCGTGCGAGCGCATCCTGGTAGCCAGGGCTGTGGGACGGCCCAGCCCTCCCCGCAGGCAGCGAGTGTGGTCCCGGGCGGACGGCGTGCGTCCCGGGATGCTGTTCAGGAAGGAAGCGGGCGTGTTTCCTGGAGAGCAGTGCTTTAGTGTGCTTTTCTGAAGAAAGGGAGGCTAAAAATCAAACTCATCTAGAAAGGGGTGATTTAAATTGGAAAAAGAGCTTTTCATATTTTTCCCATCAAAGAATTTCAAATTTGCTGGTTAATTCTCTCCCTGTATCGTCTTCCTCCCTGTTCTCCACGGAGGCAGGAGAGCAGCATTATTTTTCCGGGCAGAGCAGACGACGAAGGTCTCGTTTAAGTGAACAGATTGAAAAGAAACCTGCACGTGGCCGTCCGTAGAGGGGCCGCCGATGGTGTCGGGTCGCAGCTGGCTGTGGTTTTCTCTCTCGGCTCGCGTCTTCCCTCTCTCCGCCTTCCACCCTCTGCCTTTTCCTCGTGACCTTCTCTCCAGAAGCCGCTTGCTCCAGCTTCCTTTCTTTCCCGTCCAGCTCCTCTCTCATCTTGTCGTTGCGTCCAGCAGGATACCTCCTCTCCTGGCTTACGAGCAGGAAGGGCAGCCGCGACACCCTCAGAGCCCTGATTTAAAGTGTGAGGCTCTTTTTTTTTTTTTTATCTCCCTCATCTGTAGAACTTAAATGCCAGGTTAGAACTTTTTCAGAGCGTATCAAGGTATTTCTTGCTGTGATACAGTTTCCCCTCCAGTGTCAGTGTGAATTAATACTCAGTGCCAAAGGTATGGGGAAGGTAGTTATCCATGTGGTCAGGTAGCAACTGCTTAAGTTTTTTGGAGGGGCCACAAATACACATGGGCCATTTGTGTGTCATTTGGGTCTTTGAACAGGGGTTCCTGGACAAGTGAAAACTTTTTGGTTTGTAGTTATTATAGGTTATGAGGAGCCTAAAAAATGCAGTGCGAACACCACAAGCATCCATCCCTTATGAACTGCCTTCTGAGTGTGGTTTCCTGATTCACGTGCACCCTGGGAGGGATGTTCTGCTGCCCTGTGATGCCCACGTCTGCATTGCTGTCTCCACGTAGAACTGGCCGCAGACCTTACTGCCTGCAAGTGATAGGAAGGAGAGGAGGAGGCTAGGGGTGGGTGCAGCAGAGAGGATCAGTGCCTGTGAACCCCTGGGGAGTGGGAGCCCTGTCCACACGGAGCGGCTGCTCCCAGAGACTTGTTACCAGTTTCTCAGGGAGACTGCAGATCGGGACTGGCATGAGGGATCTGACCATTTTCCAAAGCTCTGTAGTTTTTGTTGTGTTTTTCAGTCTGGTATAGCCCACATACCTGTCGGCTCAGTCTGTCATAAGCTACCAGTTTGCCCCCTCTGATTTCCGCCGTCTAGGGGGACCAGGCCCCACTAGGACAAACAGCCTAAGTTTGGGTTCTTTTCTGTAAAAACGTCAAGTTTGTCTTTGGGAAAGGCCCCCTCCGTGCGGTGGAGCGTTGCTATGGTGCGCAGGTCCTGGGGGGCCTGTGGCTATAGATCAGTGGATGGGTGACCACGCCAAAGAGTGTTGCGTGTGGTTTTGTTTTTTTTTTTTTGCAATCATGTATCTGCAAGAGGCATCCCATAGCTTTCCTCAGAATCTCACAGGGACCCGCGACTACAAAATGCTGGAAAGGATCCTGCTCTTCGCGCAGCAGGGACCGCTGCTTGCTGTTCCCATTGGAGCTGGTTGTAGAGAGAGATCACTGAACTGGTTGACATGCCCTCAACGAGGGAATCTGTGGGACCTGCTGGGGAACCTGGGAGACAGGGCTGGGTGGCGCCCCGTCTATTCATGACCTCTGCCACCGAGGACTGAAAACTAGCTCACCATGGGGACAGCGGAGGCAGAGTTCCCTCCGCCCGGCACGGGCACTGCCTTGGGTGTGAGTTTTCACACCTGTGTGTGCTGGCCCATTTGACCTTGTTCCCTTCTCAGCTGACAACCTGGAATGCCTTCAAGGAAACAGCAGCAGTAGATAAAACTGAAAGGCAAACATGGGAACCTCTTCTCTAAGCTAGAAAGCTGGCCTGCATCTCTTCTGGGCAGTTTTCTAAAAGCCAGTCTTTTAGAATGATTGTGCCCAAGGGCAGTGAAGGCGTTTGAAAGCTAAGGCCAAACCTGGGAGCTGCCTGCTCCTGGCGTCGCCCCATCGGCGGAGACAGGAGTGGCGAGTGGCCTTGGGGACACCTTGTTTAGAGCCAGGGCGGGCCGGGTACAGCCACTTACTTACCTTTCCTTGTCTCCCCACCCCCTCTTTTTTGAAAGCCAAAGGCGCGTCCCTGACAGCTGAAAGTAGCACGGGGAGGAGTATCTGGACACTTTTGACGACAAGTTACACCTCCACTCAGCACTCTGGACGCCACGATGCCTTTGAGTCTGTTTTCCCAACCTCCTGTGGGCCTCGAGGGTAGGACTCTGCCGGGCTGTTGTTTTCCCGAGGATGTCCCCGAAGCTCTGTCTGTAGCAGTGAGTACTTGTAAAGGACCCTGGGTCGAGTTCAGCCACCCAGTTGCTTTATCAGTGTTAAAGGGGTCTGGACCGCGCGCTCCGATCCGTGGGAAGCTCCCGCCTTGCTGTCGAACCTGCAGTGTATCTCGGAGTCCCTCTCGGAGGAGGTTGGCTGGGGGCAGAATGTCTTGGCAAGAGCGAGACGGTAGACTTTCCTCCCTCCCTCCTCTCCCCTCCCCGGCTCTTTTCTCACCCTGTCGTCTGTCGGCCCCTCTCCAGCTGTCAGGCACCTGACCTGGAGACACCTCCCCGGGGGGCGCGCAGAGCTGCACCCCGAGCAGCCCTCTCGAGGAAGGGCGTCTGCTGGTGGCTTTCTGTAGCCGTGTGCTGGGAGTGGGATTCGGACGGTAGCGCGAGGCGCCCTGAGGAAAGCGCCTGTGTCTGTGCTCAGCCTTGGCAAGTAATTTGGGATCAGAAGCTGTCAAGTTTGTCACGTACAGACAGGTTTAAAGCCATTGATGCCCAGAGAGCAAGTATTTTAGAGGCTAACTTTTCATGGTACAAAAGCAATTCTGTGTGATTTTTGTTTGTTTTTAAAAAGAAAATGCAAATACAGTTTTGATAATGGAAAGCCAAATTTCGGTTGGGGGGGTGGATAAAATCACTGTAGGGGGAAAATACTTTCCAAGATTTCCAAAGAGATGGAATTTTTTTTGACTTTTAAGTTTTCATGTTACACAGTCTGCCACTAGGCTGGTTGTCCTGCCCAGTCTTGTGTTTTTTTAAAAAAAAAATGCCTTTGTAAAATGAAGTAATTAGGTTGCGGCGCAAACTGTCATTCACAGAGCCATCGACACACTTAAATGTTTCCAAGGCACTCTGCATTTTACCCTCAGCCTCTTCTTTTGGATACAGTCCTGGGACTAAAACATTTCCGCTTGGAGTACTCCGTGTGTTGCATGTCTCCACGCCCCTTCCTGCACGACACATGTCGCTGTGGGTGCCGTCGGGGTGGGCAGCCGACACCCAGGGAGGGGCGTGGGTGAGCGTGTGCACGTCCCCTCGCGGAAGTGATGTGACGCGCGCCTGGCCCCCGACATACCTTCTCTCAGGGGAGTGACGCCTGCCATCTCCCTGAGAGCTCTGGGGACCCTCTAGGGTGTTTTTTTCTAGTACCCCGCCCCGAAGAAAGACCCTGAGAGAAGACACCATTGCTTGAGAAGGTATCGTTGAATTTGGGGGATGAGCTGGAGCTTTTTAACACATGATTCCACCACCGCAGCTCCTGAAAGGAGAACCAGGCACTTCTGCTTAGAAGACACAGAGTTGCTGAACACAGGGTAAACTTCCCAAGGCTCTGAGCGTCGCTCCAGGCAGGGCTGGGACAGAGCCAGTCAGTGCATCCATTTTCCTTACAGTTCTTGGGTTACAGACATCAATTTCAGGGAATTTCAAGTCAACAGCAGGTAGAGTGAATAAATACTTGGTTACCAGCCTAATAATGTGAATCGCTACAGAATTCTTCTTCTTATGTGAGATAAGAAATACTTTATGCAGATACTTTAGCTATAAATTGATGTAAGATACTGATTTTGTTTTTAAAGGAAGGGGAGGACAGTATCTTGTTCACTTATTATGCAATCAATCAGTAAATGTTTTCTAAATGATACTGTAGGAGAGCTTGTAAGCAGAGAGCGTGGATGGGCCAGTTTGGTGTAGTTAGGAGAAATCAGTCTGGTTGCTCCATCCCAGCAGAGGGAGAGAAAGGAGGTAAGGGGGAATCAGAACGTACTTCGTTGATTCCTTGGTGACAAGTGCAATGGGGTCGGGGTAGAATTTATTCTCAGAGCCAAGGGGACTTGATGGTTATAAAGTTGCTTTTAGCGACGGAATTTATAGACAGATCGTGTTGTTCCAGAAGATGTGAATGAGATCCGCGATAGCAGGTTGATTCAGAATCATGTAGATAACTTAGATTAGCGCGTCCTGATCATCTGGTTTCTTAGACTGAGGTTTTAACTGAATTTCATTATTGTCTCCCGGTCGTACACGGAGCATCGGGAATAGGAAATTAGCCATTTTGGATTCTGCCTGCCACAAACAGACCTATTCTAAACAGTGCTATTAAATTTTAGACTGTTGTTCAAATATTTTATTTTCTCCTACAGCGACTTTTTATGATGATGAACAATTAAGACCATTTAAAACATGGGAGTACAAGTATTTTTTTGAATTAAATTAACTTGCAGAAACCAAATTTGCAGTGGTTGGGTTGTTTCTAGACAGACTTTGGTATCAATTTAAAACCAAGATAATTTTTTATATTCTTTCCAATAGAATTTCATGACAACTCCTGCAGTTTTCTTAACCTACAAAAAAAAAAAAGTGCTGCAATGATGAACAAAGAATTATACAAAACCTACTTTTGTATCTTTATTTTGGAATTTCTTGTTCTATTATAAATATGGAAGTATCCCTATTTCAGAAGACATATTTTGTTAAAAATGAATTGTACATATTTAAATATGTATTTTTGCACAGGTCTTTTTTTCTGATATCCTGTTTTGGTACAATTGAGATCATCTAGTATTTATTTATTAATTAATAAAAGTAAATACCTTTTTATAATTTGAAGTGGTTCACTGCCAAGCCAATAGTTCTAGAACCTGCCTCCTTTACAGTTTAAGGGATGCGTCTGTTCTGTGAAAGTCTTTGTCCCTTTCCATGTCTCGGGAGTGGATTCATACAGATGAAGTGGGCATTGCTTCCCCCTAGTTGCCTGATTTCCCGATAGACTACATGTAATAAATGACACACTGCTTTTCCTTCGTTAGTGTTGTGCGTGTGAGCGTGTGTGCGCGCGCGCCCGTGTGTGTGTGTGTGCGCCCTGAGCACGTGTGTTAGTACGTGATGTGACGAAAACAAATGGAAAAAAAACAGAAAGTGCCTGAACCTAGTTTTAAGCTTAGACAGATACTTTAAAAAGACTTGAATGTTCAGTTGAACTTTTGGAGTTTGCTTTTTCCACCTAAATATTGTTAACTAAAATTTTAAGAGGAGGAGTTGAAAACCACCAAATGCTGGTCATTTTATAAGGTATTTTAAAATGAAGACCTTTTGGGTCACAGTAATTCAACTGGTGATGGATTGCCCTGTGGCACCAAGGGTTAATACATCTTCTTGTCAGCCAGCAACTTACAAAATGCGTCCGTTTTGTTACTCACTCGTGAAACGCAGAGTTTAAAATAGAATATTTAAAATATTTTGTATTCCAAAAATATAATACAAAGTACCTCTGAGAACACTGAAAAACAATGTATAATTGAAAAATGTAACTTATAAAGGCAGCTGTCTTCCTGCAAGAGTTCTGTTGCCAAGGAATTTCTTAATATCTCTCATTCTGTCCTGCGGGGGGAGAAATTGGGTTTTGGAAGATGATTGTTAAAAGTTTTATTGTTTAGCAGAAAATAATCATTTTTGCATTTTGTGCAGAACCTTTTACATTTTCAGATCATTAAATGAGCACTACATACTGTCAGTGTGAATGTAGGGCCTTGAAAGCATTTTGCTGTTTTTTTTGTTTTTTTTTTTTGAGCTTGGTTATAAGAGCAATCTCCTGTGTTAAAATGTGTGAATAGTTTGATCATTTGTACACATAATCAAGAACATCTCAGCTGGACTCTGTGTTGGCTGCTGTATAGAACATGAACAAATGTCAAGGGATAGAAAATTACTTTGGATATTTAAAAGAGAAGAAATATATAGTCTATTTGTTTTGTAACAAGTTTCTGTAAATAAAATAATTTATACTATTTATAAGAAAAAGTTGTGCTTTGCTTTATGAGAAATTAGTCTGTGGAACAAACATGTTACAAACGGGCAATAAAACTAGGACTTCTCAATAAATGAGGTTGGCTGCATGAAATGCTTCACCTGTTTCTGCCTCGTTGTGATACTACGCCCCTCTCCATCTGGTCTGCCGTTTCTTTGTCTGTGGCCTCAGACACCCCTGTGAAGTGCCTTCCTTCAGCTTCCCTTTCGTACAAGCTAAAACCTTCTAAAGGCTTAGGATGTTTCTGTTCCTGGGCGCACAAAGCTGTGCCTTGGATAAATTAATGACTGTGTAAACACGACTGTATTCTTGCCCTGTAGGTTTGTCAACAAAGAGAGGTTGACAGATTGAGAAATACATTCTCTTTGTACTTGCTAATCTATAGATTTGATGGCATGCGGTCGGTTTCGATTCGAGGTAACTTTTTTTTTATCCAGAGCTGGTCTGATTCCTTCCTTGCTTTTACCGGCCTCCCTCACTGGCAGTACGAATGCGTTTTGGTATCATCTGGAGCACAGCATAGCTTTACATCTCTAGAAATCAGGCCAGTTTTACCATTTGCAAATCATTCTTGTAAATTACAAATAATTGTTGCTCCTGGAAATAATACGGGACGCAGCTGATTTGTGTATTGGAGAAAACATCCATCCGTTGTATGAAGGACTTGCCATTCGTCTGTAGATCCACCGACTACTCAACGCATTCTGAAGAAGATCCCCCACTGCAGATAAGTCCTTCCACCTCTGATATCCTCCTTAAACTTCCCAGGAAAAGGTTCCACCAGTCTCTGACCTTTTTTACTTCTATTCCCTTGCAGGTCGCCCGGCCATGGATAGCCAGAGACTATCCCACTTCATGGAATAGGGGGCTGGCAGTTTTGGATCTTGGCTCGTGGGAGCTGAGCAGCAGGAGGGCAGGGTAAGATCATTCCAGGCAGAGGGGGCAAGCACCCTGGGCTAGCAGCGGGCTGAGGCATGCAGACTGGAGGATGACACTGGGTGAGCTTGCTGAAGAGGTGCGGAGGGGCTGATAGGGTCGGAGAAGTTGGCACCAGGTTGTCAAGGGCATGAAGCGTCACTAGGTCTGCATCCTCAGGAACACACGGTTTTAACCCCATGTAACTATCAGAGCCCAGAGATGTTCATGGTCCAGTCCCAGCACAGTGCAGCTGCCACAAGTTAAAGCCATTCAGATCTTTACTGGCGATTGTGGAAGATATAAGAGGCACTTAACTCCCTCTCCCTGTTTCTGGCATTTTTACTCTTGCCTCAGACTGTCTTTAGCCCCCCACCCCACCCCCAAGCCCTAATCTCAAAGCTCTGCCCTAGATCCCACCTGAGGTCCTCCCCCTTCTTACCCAGTCCTCGCTTCCCAGTAAGAAACTCCTCCTCCTCTTTCTAGTGGGAGCGAAACTAGCCTCTCACCCTGGGAGGCTGTGATTCTTGGCACCTGTTAAACTCACTTTCCCAACCAGAGCCCATGGACCAAAGGTGACACCGACGGAGGGTCTCTTCCAGGGGAGGGTGAGCGTATTGGCCAAAGGAAAACTTCTCAGGGCAAGGGGAGAATCGAACACTTAAAATTTAATGAAATTTTAAAATCCCCATCACATAGGGCCCTACGATAACTATGAGGACACAGTGGACAGGCGAGAACCTTGGGACAAAAAGTTACCAAGCTGTTGCAGTAATCGAGGTAAGAGCTATTAAGTTTTCCACACTAAGGTGATGACCATGTGGATAAGGAGGGGAGTGATTCCAGAGATCTTCTAAAGGTGGAACGCACGGAACTTGAGGTCTCATCATGTTGCACGTTAAGGGGAAGAGTGAGCCAGATGATAAGCCACAGATTGCAGCCTCACCAAGCTGGTCGAGGAGCCTTCAGGGAGATTAGGCTATGGTGGTAGAGACGGGAAAAGACACTGGGATGAGTCTGAGTTGCTGGGGGGAGACTCAGGTGTGGTGTGCCTAGCGGCTGTATGTAGAGCCTGGAGCTTAAGAGAGAGGTGCGAGCCTCAAATAGAGTTGGAGGGTTGTCTTTCCCTGAGGAGGAAGTGCTAAAAAGGGAGGTGTCTGGCCTCAGGTCCCACGGGCAGGGGGTAATGCCAGGCTTTGAATTCAGGATTGTCCTTAGTGACGCTTAATCTTTTTTTCCCCCCCCTTCCATAGTGTCAGAATCTCATGAAAGAAATCATGGGTTCTCTCTGACAGAGACACAGGCACCCACATCTTATGTTCCATTTCCAGGAGTTCACAAACCTCAAGCCCATCTCCGTGGCCCAGAGGGAGAAGACAGCCCAAGACGAGACCCTGGAGAAGAGCGTGTTTTGGTGAAGACAGACGGAGAAGAGTGAAAAGTCAGATCGAGGGAGGCAGAGAAGGATGAGGTTGGTTTAGACAATTGACTCCATCTTAATTGTCAACCCTATCAACCTGCTTATTTTTTTTTCCTCCTGCTTCTTTCTCCAGGATAATTGGAACAACAGGTATGAACTGACATGAAAAGTTAGAAGAACTTGGGCAGGGAGACTGGTGAAAAATTTAAAGTATGAGGGAGGGCGTGGCCTAGTGGTGGCCTAGCCGGGGTGTTCAGGGAAGAACTAGCAGCCGCCGTGTCGTCTGTGCAGGCAGCCCAGTGACGTGTGTTTGCAGTTACCCCCCCCCCCCATTCCGAGCCTCCTTCCAGCTCTCTTGTCTATGGTCAGACAAGTTGTGATTTGTCGGGAGTCATCCACGTTCAATTTGATACGGCCAGCAGTGAAGGTTAGCATACAAGGGGGACCCAGAGCTAGGCGGGGGCACAGCACGTCTCGGAGCAGGGCAGGGAACAACGGAACAGGACGGGAAGGTCGGAGTGGCGGTCCTGGTCTCACTGTCAGAGGCAGCGCTGTTCAGAGGTGCTTGTGATGCCCGGGTCCTGGCCGAGGCCGAGGCCGAGGCCGTGGCCGTGGAGGGAAAGGGCGCTGCAGTGGAGGCGGGGGCGCCGGGCTGGTGCGCAGCGTGTCCGCGGCAGAGTCGTTAGGGCCGAGAGGGAGCCGGGGCCGGCTGGCCGGGGGCGCGGCGAACAGGATGGAGCAGCCGGGAGGTCCGAGGGCAGCGAGCGCAGCGGGCTGGTACTGAAGAGGAGGTACCTTGAACGAGGCTGGACGCATTCACGGCCAGGAGAGGGAGCGAGGGAGTGGGGGACAGTGGACTTCGTCTTGGCCCCAAGTACTATAATGAGCTGTAGATGAATGAAGGGCCTCTAACCCAGAGGATCCCGAGAAAAGTAGAGTCCTCAGAACCAAGTATAGTTTTACCAGTACTGATAATCCGCGCACAGATCCTTTGGAAAATCAGGTCTCGGGTAACTCCTGACAGAGGACTGGTATGACTGTGAGGGCGCCACCTACCGGCAGCCTCGACCAAGTGGTTACCTGCCCGAGGCGGTCTCCATCATTGCCTGACTGCAGGCTGGTCATTCACTGGCAAATTGTAAATCGTTTGCTTTCATACATCCCATCTGCCCGGAGAAAATTATGCCATTACAGGAGGTTTCTGAATGACAAGAGGGAAGCCTGCCCCTTGACCACATACTTCAGGGTTACAATGGCCTGGATCAAACTGGTACACCTTCTTAATATCCTTTGTAGATCTTCAGAAACGGGAAAATAATGCAGACTCGTGGCTCTGTGGTTTGGAAACCCAAACCAGTGATGATTAGAGCCTTGCCTGTTTCCCAGACAGGGATCTAACTTCACTTCCCCAGAGCCGTCATGGGGGTATGAGCTTTGTTACTAACAACTACAGGTTTGTGTAGCATTAGGAACATGGATTGTCACAGTCCTTCTCTGCCCCCGCCCCGAACCCCCATAATCAGGGGGACAGAGCACATCTCAGGTATCAATTGTTAATCCTCTTTAAAAATAGGTTTGAAACAGCATCAAGGATTAATGTGGAATTAATTACACAACTGACTGGCTAACGACCTTCCATCAGTCCATGGCTGCTGACGCCTGGTCAGGGTACTGAAGACGAAGTGTGTTCAGTCATGAAATCTTAAGTGCATCTCATGTATGTGCTCGGTGAGTGAACGAGGTGGGTAGCCTTTTAGCCATTAGGTTATTAAGCAGACACTTAATACTAAAAATGGTTTTAGACAGAACTTCCATTCCTAAGATGACTGCTAAGAAGTAAACAAGTGATGTGAAGCTCTTCTGACACAGGAAACGGCCAGACCGTGACAGAGCTCGCTTGTATTTTCTCTCACTGGAGAAATCTGACACACAAATTTTACTGAAGTAAGCTATTGGCATTATTGCCTTAAAAAATAATCACAAGATAGTTCACTCGCATGACTCCCTTTTGTACTTGGAGAGTGTAGTATGAGTGACTAGTGTTGATAAAAGCGACAAGTCACCAACTTCAGGAAAAGCACTCACCAGGAATGGAGAGGGACTAACCACAATTAAGTGTTTTAACTCTAAGTCACGTAACAAAGGAAACTATCACTTGATGATAATCTTATTTTCGTATCATGATGTGCCCTTCATGATTAAAA
Source organism: Camelus bactrianus (assembly GCF_048773025.1). NCBI lineage: Eukaryota > Metazoa > Chordata > Mammalia > Artiodactyla > Camelidae > Camelus > Camelus bactrianus. The sequence continues at coordinate 22,766,919 of NC_133555.1, read as the reverse complement.
CCAGAATATTAAGTCAAGACTTGAATGCTTTGGGTAGGTTCTTCCACGTGACTAACGGAGGCTGCTGGCCGTCAACCCCCGGGGTACAGTATTGGGGGGGCGTGTACCAGGACAGTCACGTGCCGTGGGCCAGGCAGGCAGTGTCAGGTGACAGGGCGGCCGGCTGAGCCAGGCCCTGCTGGAGGAGACATGCTAGCCTTTCGGCAGCACTGGGAATGTGAGCCCAGAGCTAACCTGATGTGTCCATTTTTTCCAGAGAAGCTAGCTAGTAGGTGATGTTTGAATTATCTTTCAGGTTTTAGACAGCAAGCATAATTTTTTTTTTCTTAAAAGCATATGGCGAGGGGTGGTGGGGAGCAACAGTTGTAGCCCATTAGGGACCAGTCTGCAACTCTGCAGCAGCAGGAAGCCTCCCTTGGCGTCCTGACCTGCTTTGATTTTTCTGAGCCTTGTGTCTCCCCCAACTGTGGGAAGTAGGTGCCTGGACCTACAACGTTACTGATGAGCCTTTTATCAGATTTAAAATCCTCTGTCAAAAAGCTGATAACCAAGGTTTGTTAAATTCAGTGAGATCAAATACCAAAAAACTTCCCAAAATGCTGATGTCTGACAAAGCGCGTCTTGGGTGTAATGACAGCAGCCTTCTACCCGCGCGCCGCCGTGTACTAAGCAGCGCAGGTGCCGTGTACTGCTGGGCGGTTTGTAACGGTTTCGTACAGTGAACCTCGTAATTGGCCCGACTGCGACTCCAGTTCACGGCTGAGGATACGCGCGCAAGGAAGGAGTGTCTCCCAGGGTCAGATGGCTGCGATGAGGAGGGCCGGGCCCAGAACTTGGCTCTTCCAGCTGCAGTGCCCGGTGCTCCTCCTCCTCCACCACGTGGCCTCGTTAAAGAGAGAGGTGTTAAGTCCCAAACTGACCCTTTGAAGCTTACCATAAAGACTCGGGTTCTGTACTAAAAATGGCACATGCATGGGACTAAATATGGAGAATGTTCGTCAAAACGTGAACGCGCACGACCTCGGCAGGGTAGAACGACAAGGGAAATCCACTGTAGTGTCTTGATTTCTTTTGTAATGAGCATACATTCTTTTCCAGAAGGAGGAGGAAAAACTTGACTGCCTCACCTCAGAACTGTATTTGTTTATTCATCATGAGGTAAGTTATTCACTTAGCCCTCTATCTGTAGTCCTGGAGTTTTCAGTTTTCCCACCTTGCACTGGGAACGAACAGCATCTCTTACCTGTCGTCCTCCTCTATGTATTTTAGGCAGTTGGGCTGAAATGGTAAAAAATTTTTAAAAAGAAAGAAGTAGAACCCAGTACGTTAAGCCAGGAAGCGGGGAAGCGCTCGTGTCTGTGGCTCCCCCTCCTCTAGGCCAACGCGCAGCCTGAGCCTCGGCCACGAGCCACGGCTGCCTCACGGTCGCCTTAGTCCAAATGGTTTTTTTACAGATGGGAGTTGAGAAAGGTTTGTTTCAAGAAACTGACACTCTCGTCCTACTTTTCCCCCTCTACACAGTGATCAGTGTGAGGCTTTGGCCTCCCAGCCCGCAGCGCCGCGGGAGGCTCGGGGAGGCTCGGGGCAGCTCGGCTCCGGTCGGTCGGCTTCTGTGGCGAACTGTCAACGGCCCCCGATGGTAGCCACCGTGCTGACTTCTAAGGCCACACTTCTGATCCTCTGACCCTTTGATTTCCCCACCTCTTATATTATTCGTAGTTTAGGCAAGTTTTTAGTCACGCGTGAATGCTGAATTATATCAAACTATTTCTGACAAATTATAGATGCACTGAGCGCACGTGTTCTCGCCTCTAACGCAGAGGTGTTCAAATGACATAACGACGGTGACTTTATTTTAATATTACTGGACTCCATCCTTAAAGGTGTGTATGTTTAAGGAAAAAGTGAACAGAAAGAAACAATGCAGTATTTTATACAGTTGAACTGGGCACATAGTAAAGTCATCTACAGCAATTCCAAATCGTCATCTCTAAAGGAAATCTGTTGTATATGCGCTGTTACATATTAATTACCCTGGAAAGTTTCTGAACTCTGTTTAAAAGCAGATCTCCTTTCTTGATAGTTTCTTGGTACTGCCAGTTCTTGCTGTCAGGTCTAGAAATAAAGTGAAGGAAAAGACGAATTATTTCCCAGGCACACCGCTCCGTAACGACGGCTGACCCGCTTTACAAAAGCCACCCGTCAGCACGCCTGTGTTCTGAGCAGTAGTGCCGGCAACGCACAACCCCGCGTACCTGTTGGTTTCCACTATTTCGTTCACTTTATCTATTTTGCAGTGTAGCCTCCCTGCAGCGATGAATCTGGAGAGTTCCCTAATAGAGAAGAAAGAGAGCCTTGAGCGTTCTGAGCCTTACAGCGAGTTGTTACGGACACTGTCTTTGAAAGGTAGCCGAGGTGGCCTCCGGGGCCCTCGCCCACGCGCCCGCAAGTTCCCGCTCAGGCGCAGCAGAGGTACCAAAAGGGCGAGGCCGTTCACAGCGGCCCGGGTGCTTAGGGAGCGACTGTAAGGGGTGACAGAAATAATGGGAGGAGAACCATGTTCCAAATACTGCAGAGCATGGTGGGGGAAAAACTTTCACCTTATTACGACTGCTGTGTGTATTTTGTATATATATTTGTAATTGCAGTATAGTCAGTTTACGCTGTCAATTATGCGTCCAGCATAATCATGCATATATTTATTTTGTTTTCATCGTTTTCACCATAAAATTAGTACAAGGTAGTAAATATAGTTCCCTGTGCTGTACAGCAGAAACTTGTTGTTTGTTTATCTATCTATTGTATAGAGAGACAGTAGTCAGTATCTGCAAATCTCAACCTCCCACTGTATCCCTTCCCAGCCCCTCCGCCACTGGTCTCTGTGTTTTATGGATTACTTCATTGGTGTCGTATTTCACATTCCCCAAAGACATGATAGCATACGGCACGTTTTCTTTCTTTCTGGCATACTTCTCTTAGAAGGAAGACACCACATCTCTTTTTCCTTTAGCGCTTCCTCCAGACATAAGCCCAGGAGTGGGACTGCTGGATCAGGACATGGCCTCTCGTGCCTGTCACAGGACGGAGACGACTTGCCAGTGTCACTGTGTACAAGATCGTCTGTGCTCGTGATGGTAGAGCACTGATGCCTGCATAGGTGGAAACAGTCTCTCGAGATGGCTCGTAAAACGAGTGCATCTCCCTTTTGATGAGCGAGGAGCGAAGGCGGGAGACAGACAGACGAACGAGGAGTGAAGGAGGGAGACAGACAGACAGACACGAGTGAAGGAGGGAGACAGAGACAGACGAGTGAGGAGTGAAGGAGGGAGGCGGAGACAGACAGACACGAGTGAAGGAGACAGACGAGCGAGGAGTGAAGGAGGGAGACGGAGACAGAGACAGACAGACAGACACGAGTGAGGAGTGAAGGAGGGAGACAGACAGACAGACACGAGTGAAGGAGACAGACGAGCGAGGAGTGAAGGAGGGAGACAGAGACAGACAGACAGACACGAGTGAGGAGTGAAGGAGGGAGGCAGAGACAGACAGACACGAGTGAAGGAGACAGACGAGCGAGGAGTGAAGGAGGGAGGCAGAGACAGACAGACAGACACGAGTGAGGAGTGAAGGAGGGAGACAGAGACAGACGAGTGAGGAGTGAAGGAGGGAGACGGAGACAGAGACAGACAGACAGACACGAGTGAGGAGTGAAGGAGGGAGGCAGAGACAGACGAGTGAGGAGTGAAGGAGGGAGACGGAGACAGAGACAGACAGACAGACACGAGTGAGGAGTGAAGGAGGGAGACAGACAGACAGACACGAGTGAAGGAGACAGACGAGCGAGGAGTGAAGGAGGGAGACGGAGACAGAGACAGACAGACAGACACGAGTGAGGAGTGAAGGAGGGAGACAGACAGACAGACACGAGTGAAGGAGACAGACGAGCGAGGAGTGAAGGAGGGAGACGGAGACAGAGACAGACAGACAGACACGAGTGAGGAGTGAAGGAGGGAGACAGACAGACAGACACGAGTGAAGGAGACAGACGAGCGAGGAGTGAAGGAGGGAGACGGAGACAGAGACAGACAGACAGACACGAGTGAGGAGTGAAGGAGGGAGACAGAGACAGACGAGTGAGGAGTGAAGGAGGGAGACAGACAGACAGACACGAGTGAAGGAGACAGACGAGCGAGGAGTGAAGGAGGGAGGCAGAGACAGACAGACAGACACGAGTGAGGAGTGAAGGAGGGAGACAGAGACAGACGAGTGAGGAGTGAAGGAGGGAGACAGACAGACAGACACGAGTGAAGGAGACAGACGAGCGAGGAGTGAAGGAGGGAGGCAGAGACAGACAGACAGACACGAGTGAGGAGTGAAGGAGGGAGGCAGAGACAGACGAGTGAGGAGTGAAGGAGGGAGGCGGAGACAGACAGACACGAGTGAAGGAGGGAGACAGAGACAGACAGACACGAGTGAAGGAGACAGACGAGCGAGGAGTGAAGGAGGGAGACGGAGACAGAGACAGACAGACAGACACGAGTGAGGAGTGAAGGAGGGAGACAGACAGACAGACACGAGTGAAGGAGACAGACGAGCGAGGAGTGAAGGAGGGAGGCAGAGACAGACAGACAGACACGAGTGAGGAGTGAAGGAGGGAGACAGAGACAGACGAGTGAGGAGTGAAGGAGGGAGACGGAGGCAGAGACAGACAGACAGACACGAGTGAGGAGTGAAGGAGGGAGGCAGAGACAGACAGACAGACACGAATGAAGGAGGGAGACAGAGACAGACGAGTGAGGAGTGAAGGAGGGAGACGGAGACAGAGACAGACAGACAGACACGAGTGAGGAGTGAAGGAGGGAGACAGACAGACAGACACGAGTGAAGGAGACAGACGAGCGAGGAGTGAAGGAGGGAGGCAGAGACAGACAGACAGACACGAGTGAGGAGTGAAGGAGGGAGACAGAGACAGACGAGTGAGGAGTGAAGGAGGGAGACGGAGGCAGAGACAGACAGACAGACACGAGTGAGGAGTGAAGGAGGGAGGCAGAGACAGACAGACAGACACGAATGAAGGAGGGAGACAGAGACAGACGAGTGAGGAGTGAAGGAGGGAGGCGGAGACAGACAGACACGAGTGAAGGAGACAGACGAGCGAGGAGTGAAGGAGGGAGGCAGAGACAGACAGACAGACACGAATGAAGGAGGGAGACAGAGACAGACGAGTGAGGAGTGAAGGAGGGAGACGGAGACAGAGACAGACAGACAGACACGAGTGAGGAGTGAAGGAGGGAGACAGACAGACAGACACGAGTGAAGGAGACAGACGAGCGAGGAGTGAAGGAGGGAGGCAGAGACAGACAGACAGACACGAGTGAGGAGTGAAGGAGGGAGACAGAGACAGACGAGTGAGGAGTGAAGGAGGGAGACGGAGGCAGAGACAGACAGACAGACACGAGTGAGGAGTGAAGGAGGGAGGCAGAGACAGACAGACAGACACGAATGAAGGAGGGAGACAGAGACAGACGAGTGAGGAGTGAAGGAGGGAGGCAGAGACAGACAGACACGAGTGAAAGAGACAGACAGACAGACACGAGTGAGGAGTGAAGGAGGGAGACAGAGACAGACGAGTGAGGAGTGAAGGAGGGAGGCAGAGACAGACAGACACGAGTGAAGGAGGGAGACAGAGACAGACAGACAGACACGAGTGAAGGAGACAGACGAGCGAGGAGTGAAGGAGGGAGACGGAGACAGAGACAGACAGACAGACACGAGTGAGGAGTGAAGGAGGGAGACAGAGACAGACGAGTGAGGAGTGAAGGAGGGAGACGGAGACAGAGACAGACAGACAGACACGAGTGAGGAGTGAAGGAGGGAGACAGACAGACAGACACGAGTGAAGGAGACAGACGAGCGAGGAGTGAAGGAGGGAGGCAGAGACAGACAGACACGAGTGAAGGAGACAGACGAGCGAGGAGTGAAGGAGGGAGACGGAGACAGAGACAGACAGACAGACACGAGTGAGGAGTGAAGGAGGGAGACAGACAGACAGACACGAGTGAAGGAGACAGACGAGCGAGGAGTGAAGGAGGGAGGCAGAGACAGACAGACAGACACGAGTGAGGAGTGAAGGAGGGAGACAGAGACAGACAGACACGAGTGAAGGAGACAGACGAGCGAGGAGTGAAGGAGGGAGACAGAGACAGACAGACAGACACGAGTGAGGAGTGAAGGAGGGAGGCAGAGACAGACAGACACGAGTGAAGGAGACAGACGAGCGAGGAGTGAAGGAGGGAGACGGAGACAGAGACAGACAGACAGACACGAGTGAGGAGTGAAGGAGGGAGGCAGAGACAGACAGACACGAGTGAAGGAGACAGACGAGCGAGGAGTGAAGGAGGGAGGCAGAGACAGACAGACACGAGTGAAGGAGACAGACGAGCGAGGAGTGAAGGAGGGAGACGGAGACAGAGACAGACAGACAGACACGAGTGAGGAGTGAAGGAGGGAGACAGACAGACAGACACGAGTGAAGGAGACAGACGAGCGAGGAGTGAAGGAGGGAGGCAGAGACAGACAGACAGACACGAGTGAGGAGTGAAGGAGGGAGACAGAGACAGACAGACACGAGTGAAGGAGACAGACGAGCGAGGAGTGAAGGAGGGAGGCAGAGACAGACAGACACGAGTGAAGGAGGGAGACAGAGACAGACAGACAGACACGAGTGAAGGAGACAGACGAGCGAGGAGTGAAGGAGGGAGACGGAGACAGAGACAGACAGACAGACACGAGTGAGGAGTGAAGGAGGGAGACAGACAGACAGACACGAGTGAAGGAGACAGACGAGCGAGGAGTGAAGGAGGGAGGCAGAGACAGACAGACAGACACGAGTGAGGAGTGAAGGAGGGAGACAGAGACAGACAGACACGAGTGAAGGAGACAGACGAGCGAGGAGTGAAGGAGGGAGACAGAGACAGACGAGCGAGGAGTGAAGGAGGGAGGCAGAGACAGACAGACACGAGTGAAGGAGGGAGACAGAGACAGACAGACACGAGTGAAGGAGACAGACGAGCGAGGAGTGAAGGAGGGAGACGGAGACAGAGACAGACAGACAGACACGAGTGAGGAGTGAAGGAGGGAGGCAGAGACAGACAGACACGAGTGAAGGAGACAGACGAGCGAGGAGTGAAGGAGGGAGGCAGAGACAGACAGACACGAGTGAAGGAGGGAGACAGAGACAGACAGACAGACACGAGTGAAGGAGACAGACGAGCGAGGAGTGAAGGAGGGAGACGGAGACAGAGACAGACAGACAGACACGAGTGAGGAGTGAAGGAGGGAGACAGAGACAGACGAGTGAGGAGTGAAGGAGGGAGACAGACAGACAGACACGAGTGAAGGAGACAGACGAGCGAGGAGTGAAGGAGGGAGGCAGAGACAGACAGACACGAGTGAAGGAGGGAGACAGAGACAGACAGACAGACACGAGTGAAGGAGACAGACGAGCGAGGAGTGAAGGAGGGAGACGGAGACAGAGACAGACAGACAGACACGAGTGAGGAGTGAAGGAGGGAGACAGACAGACAGACACGAGTGAAGGAGACAGACGAGCGAGGAGTGAAGGAGGGAGACGGAGACAGAGACAGACAGACAGACACGAGTGAGGAGTGAAGGAGGGAGACAGAGACAGACGAGTGAGGAGTGAAGGAGGGAGACGGAGACAGAGACAGACAGACAGACACGAGTGAAGGTGACAGACGAGCGAGGAGTGAAGGAGGGAGACAGAGACAGACAGACAGACACGAGTGAGGAGTGAAGGAGGGAGACAGAGACAGACAGACAGACACGAGTGAAGGAGGGAGACAGAGACAGACAGACAGACACGAGTGAGGAGTGAAGGAGGGAGACAGAGACAGACAGACACGAGTGAAGGAGACAGACGAGCGAGGAGTGAAGGAGGGAGGCAGAGACAGACACGAGTGAAGGAGACAGACGAGCGAGGAGTGAAGTAGGGAGACAGAGACAGACAGACAGACACGAGTGAAGGAGACAGACGAGTGAGGAGTGAAGGAGGGAGGCAGAGACAGACAGACAGACACGAGTGAAGGAGGGAGACAGAGACAGACGAGCGAGGAGTGAAGGAGGCAGACAGACGAGAGAAAAAAGACAAGAACCCTCCTGCCCCCTCTAGCCGCCAGGCCTACACTCTACCCACCTAGTTCCCTAGTCGGAGCTTTATCTCTCTTCAGGTCAATGAGAGTCAGCATACACATCTCAGAAACCAGGTAAGAAAAAAAAAATAAAAATGTAAATGAAAGATGTTTGCAGTATCTAGTTGCCACAGGTCACGCAATGGTAAAAGCCCCACTAATTTCATAAAGAAATGTACAATTTTGGAAAATCTAGAAATGAGCATGGAAGATGAAAAAGTTAGACTACTCAAGATTTTAAACTAGAGGTTATCCTAAACTAGCAAACAAGAACAGTCATGGTTTATAAAGGGTGCTTTAGTTCTATAGTCTCGTTTAAAAAAAAATTCTGAATTGCTGCCATGTCCATTCTTTCAGCTGTTAATTTTGAGTTATGTTACTGCCTGCCTTTAGCTAAAATAGAAAAATTTTAAAAAGATCACTGCTTTCAGACTCAATCCTGTGAATCTTCCAGGTACTTAAATAGTGCATTTCCAGACTGCAGCTGATGAACCCGTTTGCACTTACTATTCTAGGACGGAAGTACACACAGACAATTACACAAGCAGACTGAACCAGCCTTAACACTTCTACCCAAATGAGAGATCCAGACACGGAGCCTCTAAAGAAGCAGCTTGACGTTACGATTTAGGAACAAGATGCACAGAACAGCACTGGACTGGACTTACAAGCAAACTCTGACTCGGGACTGCCCTCTGGGGAGGCCACGACTGACTTCCTGTTCAACTGCTGACACCCAGCTTGGCAATTCAGCTGCTGCTTCCCGGGCCCACTATCACCAGAATGGCCATCACTCAACAGTCCACGAACGATGAATGCTGGACAGGGCGTGGAGAAAAGGGAGCCCTCCTGCACTGCGGGTGGGAATGTACTTCGGTGCAGCCGTTTTGAAAACCAGTATGGACATTCCTCAAGAAACTAAAACCACACTTACCGTATGATCCAGCAACCCCCCTCCTGGGCACATGTCCAGAGGGAACTCTAACTTGAAAAGACACATGCACCCCAGTGTTCACAGCAGCACTATGTACAATAGCCAAGACAAGGAAGCTACCTAAATGTCCATCAACAAAAGAGTGGATAAAGCAGCTGTGGTGTATTTACACAACAGACCACTACCCAGTCGTGAAAAAGAGTACAATAACGCCACTAGCAGCAACGTGGACAGACCCGGAGACTGCGAGTCTAAATGACCTAAGCCAGAAAGACAAATACCATGTGACGTCCCTGATAGTGTCCGCTTTCTTCTTTTCAGATTCCACACAAGAAATAGACTCGCAGACATAATAAACAAACAAACACTCTTATGGTTATAGGGGGAAAGAGGGTGGGAAGGGGTGACTTTGGGAGTCTGAGATTTACAAAAGTTAGCTACTGTATGTAAAAATAGATTTAAAAAACCAAGTTTCTTCTCTATAGCACAGGGCACTATACTCTATCTTGTAACCATCTTTAATGAAAATGAACATATGTATGTGCATGACTGGGACACTCTGCTGCACACAAGAAACTGACACGTAACTGTACTGCAATTTTAAAAAGAAACTGGGAGGAGGGTGTAGGTCAGCGGTAGAGTGTAAACCCCCCCATATCTCCATTTAAAAAGTACATAAATATACCTTAATGCCCTCCCCCCAAAAAACCTGTCTAACCACCACTTTTTTCCTTCTGAGCTACAGAAAACATCTTCAGAGTTGAAAAGAGCAGTGTCTGGGACCCGCTTGCCTAGAAGCCATCTGGACAGCTCCTGTTCTGAACGGCTACTGCTCTCCCAACCCCACACGCACTCCCCCAGTCCAAGACACCATCACGCCTCCTCCGGGAGCTACTGAACAGCCCAACTGGTCTCCCACGTGGTCTGTGTAAGACCCAGCATGGAGCCGTCTGACCCCCACGCTTCGTATCCCCCAGTGTCTTTCTTTCCCACAGCACTTGGACTAAAACCCGAGCTCCACAGCACGGCCCGCCGGGCCCTGCCCCTGCATACGCCCACCTGACTCTGCCCCCCCCCACACACCCCCACTGCCACTACGCTGCTGCCACGCACTCTTCTGTTCAATTTTGTCATCTCTGCAGACTCACTTCTCTCTGAAATGACTCACATGCTTGTTTATTTGCTTACTTGCCAACTCTCCCCGTAACTGGACTAAAACTGAAAACGAGGACCTGAAGCCACGCCAGCCATACCGTGACGGCTTAGTCCCTGTTTGACGCCTCACTGATTCAAGGGCCGAGAGCCCCATCTTTAACAACCGATTTGCCGAGAATTGCGGCAGTGACCAAAAAACTGGAGGCATTATCGGAGGAACTATGACCTCGTGTGAAATACATGCAGGAGAGCTAAGTCATCACTGTGCCACCCGCGCGGATCACACAGACGGACCAAGACGGCTCTGCTCCATTTGTTATTGAAAGTAGTCTTCTGTTCCATCTCGGCTACACAGTAGCTAAGTAGACACACAGCCCGAGAGCGCAGATAATAAATACGAAATGAAACTACGAAAACGAGTCTATGGCTGTACATGCGTGACTGGGACATCACGCTGCACACCAGACACTGCCCTGGGAAAACGTAAAGAAGAATTCTTAGTGTTTAGCAATCGAAGTAATGCACACGGAAAAAATACAGCAGCTCACACATTAAAAGGTAACTATAAATAATAAACACGACGTTCTTTACACTCACTGATCAATGAATTCCACGCCAACACCAAAGGCTTCTGCCATGTAGCCCAGGGTCAGGGACCTGTATGATTCCAGCAGCTGGCTGTACGCGTGAATTCTCATTTCTCTTACGTAGTATCGATAATGGGGAGCAAAAAGCCAGTCCTTTTTCATTTCCTGCTCCACGACAGCTGCAGTGAATAAGGTGACCAGTTATAAGAATCTCCCTTTCGATCAACCAATCAACTAAAGAACAGACTTTTAACATAAAAATGTAAAAATAAATAGGAATAAGCATTGCACACAAGTACAAATTGTTCTACTGAGTAACTGCTGCACAGCACTGCTCTGAATAGTGAGGGTACGACGGGAAGCCAAAAGACAAGATCCCTGCTGCCACAGCGACGTGGTTTCCAAAAAGCAAAGAGAAATGAACAAATAAACCAGATACTCTATGTGAATAAATGAGTTCTGTGAAGAAAATAAACCTGTGATGTGCTAGAGAGTGACCAGGGGGCCCCCACTGGAATGGGACGGAGAGGCAGGAATTCTGAGGCGGCGGCCACGCACAGAGCAGGGGGCGCACAGCAGCGCAAAGCGCGCAGACACTCACGGCCGCAGGAGCCCGGCTAGGCCCGGGGGAGGAGGGACGGCAGGCTAGGCTGTAGCAGCAGGTCAGCCACAGGGATGGGAAGCGTAAGCAAGACAGAAGAGCCAACAATACACTCACGTCTCTGGCGGGGACGACATAAACATCCCTGGACAAGGAAAACTATTGTTTTCCAGGTTTTTTTGGGGGGGGGGTGGTTTGTGGGGGAAGGAGGGATTCCAACATGACACTTTGGCAGCGATCAAGTGGATTCTCCTGTTCAGAAGTCAGCGTGACGGTATCAGGGAGACACTGAGGCATGGGTCTGGTGCTCACGACTGGCAAGCCTGGGGCTGGAGACATGAACTTGGAAGACCATGCCATCCGTAAGCACTGGATGACAGAATGTGGGCAGAGAGGAGGGCAATGACCGAGTCTGGGCCGCTCAGTCACGGAGAGCCCTAGTAAAGGGCAAGGCAGACGGTCTGGCGAAAACACACGTGGTGCAAGAAGCAAAGGATGGTCCGCATCCAAGCAGATGAGGATGAGTAAGGGAACGTGCAGGGCAGTAACAGGGAGACGGCGGTCCTACACAGGACAGGACGCTCACTGACAATAAAAGCCACGCATAAATGGCAACCGCACACCTCCACGACGCTGCGTGTCAGCTGTATCGCACGCATCATCAATAGCAGTAACACCGGGGAAAACCAGGGCGAAGAAACACTACGGAACAGGATGGGAAGAAAAACGCTAGGCGACGTGGGTCACACATAAAGTAAAATACATCCTCTCCTCTATTAGCCGTGTAAAAGGAGACCAACGAATTCAATTAAAGTCCATCCTTGGCAAAGACAGACACACAGGAGACATGCAGAAAACATCAGCAACATTATGTTCCTCCTGTGAGACTGGCTCAGAGCATAGGGGGAGAAGAGTCAGGGTCTCTGAAATGACGTCACGTGACGGAAACAGGAACTGTGGACATGTAAACGGGCACAGTATTCCTGGAGGGCGACTGTGATCTAGATGGAACGTCCTTGCCCTCTGCAAAATTCACTTCCTTAGATTTTTTTTCCTAAGAAAGTACGTGACCGCAGAAAAGCGGCACTGGAAATGTAAGAGTGCTCACAACATGGGCACTAGCAACAGGGAAAAGCTGGAAACATCATACTCTTTTATGACCGGAGGATAACTAATGGTGCATCCACTACAGTGGAAAACTTGAGGTCCCTAAAAAAGGTAACCGAAAGCGCCAAGGAGTTTCACCCGTTCAATTTCCACTATTCACACAGTCCCTGATACGCGACAGACACTTAAAAACATCTACCGAGGCCATGACCATCTATTTGCAGACGTGGGAAGTTACTTTTTATTTGGAGGGAAAAAGCTGCTTAGAAACCTGCATGTCACATACCTCCACGTGCATATTCAGGGCTGTCACGCGCTTGTCCCTCTGCATACAAACGCCCTCGATGGACACCTGCAACTCGGTAACGGCAGTGACCCCTAGACAAGGACCTGGACAGCCACCACAAGCCACACAGAGCCCTTTGCTTCTCTGCATGGCAGTTCTTTGAAATCCTTCCACGTGTCTATAAAACCTTGGGGGTTTCTGTGTGTGTGCACTGGTTTCTAATTTGTAAAGTCATGTAAGTGACCAGAAGTTTAGGAATGACATTTCACAATCCTCAAATGGTTACCTCTGGAAGAATCTTGAATGTGAGGGAATGCGTGTATGACTCTGGAGATCAAGACCTTCTTGTCTCAGATTTTAATTTCTGAAAACAGTCTGGTAATATTTAGAAAAGGGTGCTATTTCCCTTTTTCAAATAAAATATGTCAAAGTATACAGTCTATAAATATTTGGAGAAGCAAAAAGGTTAAGACCCAATGAGCCCTCCACGCCTCACTACAGAAGCAGAGAGTGCACGAGATGACAACCGCTGCCAAGAGAGCCAGCTATCCCATCTTCCGCAATTCAAGTATCTGGGAAATGCGTACATTTGGTAAATACAAAAGGCCACATGTTGTGTAATTCCATGTATATGAAATGTCCAGCACAAGCAAATCCACAGAGATGGACAGACCGGGGGCTGCCAGGGGCTGGGGCAGGAATGGGGAATGAGCGCTGAGGGGGACACACGAGGGAGTCCTGGAGGACTCCCGCACACACGACGGACGCCCAGACAGCAGCCTACCTTCCCTAACCTGCGTGGACACAGCGCTGCGTAAACGGGGCTACAGCCCACTCTGAACACAGAAGGCTCCTCATTCGGAGTCCTCCTGCCCCAGTTTTTGTACATGCTACCCACTGGTTAACAAACCCTTTCTGAAATGTGCAGCAGACACAACAGAATGTATCAATGCTAAATTCTTCAAATTTTAGGAAGATCATTTGAGAAGGACCCTTGGGTTGAACACAAGCAGATTACTTCAACAGATCCTTTTCTCAACCAACATCCCTTGAAAATGACTTGCAAATCAACACAAAGACTTAGCTACTATCCTGCATAAATACCCCGCTGCTGAACTCCAGGCTCAGTATCAACTCAACCAAAAGATTCAAGATTCCACTACATCAATTCCCACAAAACTTAATCCTTGGGACCATTTGCTCACTTCTGCCTTACATCCCTGTAAGACTCCAAACCAGGGGTTGGGCAAACTTCTTGCGCAAAGAGCCAGACAGTAAATATTTTTGGCTGTTGAGAGCCACATAGCGGTCACATGTTTTCCTTTGTTCTGTCTTGTTAAACAATCCTTTAAAAACGTAAACATCATCTTCCCTCCTGGACCACACATACACACTGGATCAGTCAGCTAACCCCCGGCAAACAAGAACGGGCAGGAGGCGAGCCACAGCGCCCACAGCCCCGCAGCTACCCGCACACTCTGGTTTCTATGGGAACAGTCATCCTAGGTTACCTGCGTGCCGGATCAGGAATGAGATGAAGACAGAGAGTCACAACTCTCTCCTTACCTAGGGACTGGAAGAAGACGGCGTAGCGGCACTCGTAGAGGGAGAAGAGGTACTGGCGCACCGCTGGGAGCCGGTGCAGCACCTCCAGGATCTCGGCCCCTTTGATGACCTGGGAACGGACACGGACGGACACACACACACACACACACACGTTTGCCGTGAGGACTCCTGCGTATTTAAGTCGCACAAGCACAGGGTCTTCTTCATTAAAGATGCAGGCATTACCTTCTCCCTGAGGTCCGGTCTTTCTAAGGCAATCATGCTGACGTACACAGTGTAAGTGACGAAGGTTTTGTAATCCATGAGCTCATATGACGTAAAGGTGGACACTGTGTCGAGGAAGAGTTCAGCTGCCTGTTTGAAGTCACGGACCGCCACACAGTAAAGCCCTTGATACACTTTGAGGCGGTTTCTCCTGTCCCAGTCTCCTCCTTCCTCGATTAAACTGTACAATAAAACACAGTAATGTCACAAACAATGGGCAAAACCAGTGCCACTTTTTACAAGTTTCGTGTTACTTTGAAAGCGAAAACAACTTTTAACACCTTAAAAAGAAGTATCTAAAGAAAATATTCTCCTAAATAAGCACACCAAGCATTTGACCAGATCACTACTTGGAAACAGAACAAAGTAGCATGTTTCTCTCTCACATCCATCTCTCACTCAGAGCGTCCTAATGTAAAGGGCACACCTCCCACTGCTAACAAGCACCTCTTGGCCTTTTCTGTGTTCCGCGTGATGAGGTCGTTATCCATGTAAAATAAGCCAATCCTGAGCAGGTAGAACACAATATCCAGGCGGTGACCCAGGGCCACGGTTTTGTCATAGGTCTTGCGAAAGGCTGTCAGAGCACCCTCCTGTCAAGAAAACCAAGGCGACGGGTGAGGGAGGGTGAAAAGCTTCAAAAGCTAACAGCTGTCTGGGATTCTCCTCCCAAGGGGGGCGGGTAGTGGAGAGAGAACAATACGGCCGGGGGCTGGTAACCGTTGAGGCTGGGTGATAAGTGCGTGGGGGGGGGGTGTCCTACACTACTCTCTCCACTGCTGTAAGGCATAAAAAGTACAGCAAATACTTACATTCTAGGAAACAATATAAGAAACACATTGATAATTTATGCACAAGTATTCCAATGTTCTTCTCTGTTCTATACACTGAGTATTTTCCCCTTTAATGACTACACTACCACTTTAAACTTTTACTCCACTAAACTTTCAATCATCTCACTTAAAGGGTAGTAGAAATTTCATCTTAATCACTGAGTATTAGAACACACCTCAGTATTTGCACAAAGCATTATGGAATGCTTTTATTGCTTTAAAAACATGACCATGAATAAAGTTATTTCTTTATACTTGGTAGTGTTTAATATGTGTCTGGCTCTGTGCTATATAATTCTTAGGGATGCCTCATACATTGATAAAAGAGACTGCAAGACAGAAATGGGCAGGCCCAGCACTCAGATCTGGTTCTACATTCCACCCCCCAACAAAAGAACCCACGGATCCCAGGAGAAATGGAGGATTCCAGGGTGGGGGAGTGAAAATAACAGGTGGGCCTGTGACATCTCGTATGAGACATAAGGACGTCCAATGATGGCGTGTCAACATGACAGAGGAGCCGTCTTGAAGGCGCTTCCACACACAAATTTTTAACAAACTGAGCAATGTAAAGAATAATGACTATAATCAACATAACACAGTGAATAATAAAGACCCACTAAGTCCCTAAATAAAATATTAAAAACAAGAAAGTCAACAGGAAAGGAAAAAAGCTCTTTTTAGAAGAATGCTACTTAATAAACATGGAATATAATTTTGGAACATCAGCAACTTACAGCCCCTGACGCTGACTCACGCACATCCCTGCTGAAATTCCTCAAGGCCTGAATCAGAAGCTTTAAGGTGCTCAGTCACGTGTACTAATGTATCCTCTTCACAACCAAACCACACAAACTATTAGCGATTTTTAAACTGCATTTTCCAAATTTTTACAATGACCAAATCTTACAAGAAGAAGAAAATTTGTTTCAAAGGTAAAGTAAATAGTAGTAGCTCCTAGCATTTAACATGTCAGCACCTGGTACCAGGTACCAGCCCAAGCTCTCTGCCCCTAGGAACCGTCAGTAACCCTACTGTACACATAAGGAAACTCATACAGATGAGGAATTCATAATTACTGACACCAGAAATGGAACCCAAGCCATCTAAGAACTTCCAGTGTTTTATTTTTTAACACCGACACCCTCTCATCCATCATCTGAGCACCTCAAGCCAGGCGTGTGCTCCTGCCCGTCTCCCTCCACGCCCTGGAGCCCGTGCGCAGGCGGGGATGCTCGGTGCGCCGCTTTGACAAAATTGGGATCGTTCTCAAGAGGTCACTTTTCTAACGCATCTTGGTTGGGAAGCATTGGTTCTGGTGCACTTTACAAATTGTTGTTCACACGAGTTACAGTCTCCTTGCAAGAAACTGAATGTTACAGTCAGTGCTATAAAGTTTTCCTTGAGCTGCATTCCCTACCTTCTCAAAGACAGCCTTTTTAGTCCTCTTCCTGTATGCTGACCCTCATGTGTGTGCACCTGTACATGTGCCCTGCTTCAAACTAAGGGTGTTCAAAGCCCATCCTCTTACCCACTATTACACAACTGTTCAATGAAAAAACCTGAAATGACCCGATACTTGTGGGTAACCCTCTCGTGCACTCACAGTGGAGTATAAACTTGGCTGGCTGCTGTGTGGAGGAACTGGCCACACACACTAAGATAAAAACTGAGCTGAGAACACACACATCCAGTCACTGAGAAGCTAAGTCAACTGAGGCCTAGATCTACAATGGATTATTAGCGAACAATTAACTAAAATGAGCAAAATTATTCACAGTAACACGGAACACCACTCAGTATAAGGCTGAATGAAAAAGTAAAAAGGACAACGCGCGTACACTATGATCCTATTTACTTAAAACACATCTTTTTACACCAATACTAATTTCTACAGATACACATACCTGCCTGTAAATATAAGTCTTAGAGAAAGTAGGGAAGTGAGGTCAAATAAAACTTTAGCATTAACTGTAATATGCAAGTTTCTTGCAAGGAGACTACTGTGTGAACAGTAATTTTTACAACGCACCAGAACCAAAGCTTCCCAACCAAGACACGTTAAAAAAACGACCTCTTGAGAGCGGTCCTAATTTTGTCAAATCGGCACATCACTACGCATCCCCGCCTGTGCACTCTTTAACCACGGTCGCACGGATTCATCAGTTCAGGTAAGCACGTCACCCAGGTACTTTGTGAAAAACGAAGTGAACTAGGGGAGACTAACTCCCTCACCTTGTCGCCTATCCGGCAGAGGTACTCGGCCTTTGCCATCATGGCGTCTCGGATTTCGCTCTCTCCCAGATTCTTCTCTGCATCTTCCAGCTCCTCGTCCAAACGTTTCAACTCGTCTTCGTTTGCCTTCTTCATTTTATTAAGCAAGTCCACGTCCATCTGCCAGTCAAGGGATTTGCACAAGGCCTCGTAATAAGGAGCCATATCTGAAAGCGAGCAAGAGGGAGGTAACTCACTGCGGGCCCTCCCTGCTACGCTAAAGTCTGCACACTTCCTTACACACTGACACAGACACAGACACAGACACAGACACAGACACAGACACACACTTAGGAGATCCACAGTCTCTGACCCACTACCAGGAAGGGATGGGATAGAGCTTGGTTAAGGGCCAGGCAAAACGGCAATGCTTGCTGAGGGCGTGGTCTGTATCAGGGCCAGTCCTATTACCCCCCCCCCCCCTACTAGGGCCGGAAGGAGGGCAATCCATGGTTTGCCTTTGGCCGACACCTGTTCCCAAAGGGTCTTCCAGCAAGAGAAAGGCTAAGCCTGTCTACACACACACTCAGACACATGCGTTCAAGGCTATAGAGCCCAGAGCCATTCACTGCTAAGAAGGACGAAAGGAACCGACCCCAAGTTTTTCCCCAACCCAGAAAACCTAAGTCCCCGAGACCGACCGCTAATGACAATAAGTCATGACTCCGTTCCGTGCCTGGCACGGGGCTCAACACCTCGAGATCCCCCCCCACCAAGCGGCCCCCAGAAGGGGAGCGCAGGGGTGCAGACGTCTCTGAGGGCAAGGCTCGAGGTCCCCGAGGGCGCCCCCGACAAAGGCGGGCGGAGAAGCCAGGCCCCGGCTCGGGGACGCGGTCGGAGGAGCACCCCGAAGCGCGGGGCACCCAGGCCTAGGCCGCTGACTCGGCGCTCGCGCGGGCCTCACTGTTGTCGCGGACGGCTGCCATCAGCTCGTCGCGCACGGCCGCGTCCCCGCGGTGCTCCGGCAGGCTGAGCAGGAAGCGCAGCTGCGCGATGCGCAGGTCCGGGTTCTTGGGCAGACCCTCCTCCTCCAGGTTCTCCAGCGGCATCGCGGCGGCAAGGACCGGGGTTCCGGAGAGACGGCAACTGAGCGCGGACCCACAGTGGCGCCGGCGGCGGAAGTGGGAGGAGTCCGTGAGTGCGCCCGGATGTCTCCGGCGCGGCTTCCGGTCCCAGGTCCGCCTCCGCCAGCAGCGTCCCCTGCTGGACACGCCCGGGAACGCATCACCCGCCCTGAGCGCGGGCGCCCTCGTGTGGTCGCCGGCGGTTTCCCCTCGCCCTTGGCGAGCCCAACTCCAAAGTTCCATATCCTGAACCTTTTCCTCTCTCTCTTCTTAGCTATTTTATTTTTCATTCCGTTTGTAATTAATAGGGGCTGACCATCTTTTGAGAATTTGGACAATATTATAATAATAACAACGGGAAGAATAAAAAATAAAACTACCACATTTGTCTACTTCTTACTCTTTGCCTGGCTTTTTACTTTTTTTTTTTTTTTAAGTTTTTTTAATTGAAGTATATTTGCTGTACAATAGTATGCAAGTTACAGGTGTACAATATAGTGATTCACAAATTTTAAAGGTTATACTCCATTCATACTTATTATAAAATACTGGCTCTATTCCCCGTGCTGTACAATATATCCTTGCAGCTTTTTTTACTTTACACATAGTAGTTTGCACCTCCTCCTCCCTGTCTTGTCCCTCCCGCCTCCCCTCTCCCCACTGGTTTGTTCTCTACATCTGTGATGGCCTTTACTTTCATATACACCTCGTTTTAATCCTCTTAATATTAGGAGGTAGTACTATTAGCCCATCTTGCAGGTAGCACAACTGAGGCACAAAGAAGTGAGGGGGTATGATCAACCAAGGTTATGTGATAGCTACACCTGAGTAGAGACCTCTGGCTGCAGATCTAAAACGCACGTTCTTTCCACTCTTCTCAGAAAACAGCTCCCAGAAATCCCCAGTCTTAATGCAACAGCATCGTCACTTGAGGAATAATTTAAATCATTGCTGTGCCTACATTTTCAGCCTCCTTTTGTTCATGCTGCAGCCAAGTCTTCATAACTCGTAACGGTTACATGAGATTGCAAGTAGTGGATTTCTGTAATTTACTTTTACTCCTCCCTCCATTAGAAGTGCCTTTAGGCTGCCTGGGATTGTTCTTTTCCCGATTAAAAAAACTGACATGAGCACCTTAGCATGCACAGAACATTTCATATTTTGCAATTTTTTTCTTCGCATACATTCCCAGGCAGGAATGAGGAAGGAACGTTTTTGTAATCTTCAAATATTGACTATCAAATAGTTTTCCAAAAGAGTTCAACCAGTTCACACAGCCACTGGAACATTTGGGAGTGCCATCTGCTCACCAGCTATAGGTGTTACCCGACGTTTTAAAAATCGTATTTGTTTGGGTAGAAATAAAATAAGCATTCTGAAGACAACTCAAATGGTAGAGAAAATATAAAGAGCACCGAAAAAAATTACTAGCCCTCCACCGTGTTAAACTTTTGCTAAAGAACTTTCTAAATCGCTTTTATTCATTCATTCAACAAACATTACCGCATGGCTGCAGAGGACCGGGCACAGTTCTAGGCACTGGGAACACAGCAGTGAAGATCATGAAGGCCCTGACCTCGTGGAACTTACATTCCAGAGACGCTTAGCTTCCCTGAAATACACCTAGACTTATAGTAATAGGATCATTCTGAACTTGTACCTTACTAACTGTTCCGTTCCATCCACCATGTAGCGTAGATATCGTTCCAAGCCAGCAAATATGGACTGACATCACCACCTCTGACAACATAAGGTTCTGTTACTTTTATGTACCAGCTTTTCCCCCATCAATCCTTAATGGACCTCAGCTTGGTTGACTTTCGTTTTTTTCCTTCTCATAAATGCCACAGTGTGCATCACCTGTGTGCACATATTTTCACACGGGTACTTATTTCTTACCTCAAATTCCTAGAAGTGTCATTGCCGAAAAACAAGTCTGAATGTTTTATATTTTGACATAATATAGAAGGATTATATTAATTATTTTCCTAAAAATTACACATCAATTTACATTCCCACCCAGATTACACAGGGGGACACTCTTCCCTCTTTGTCCATACATTTTTATCACCCATTTTCATCTTTGGCAACACAATGTTGCTTTTCCTTTCCATTTCTTCTTTTATGACGTGAGGTTGAATTTCTCTTCACAATTGCACTATTTCCTCTTTGACGAAATGCCTATCCGGCTTTGTCAATTCCTCTATGAAATTTTCCTTATTGTTTTCAAAGCGCTCTTTATATTTTAAGGATACTAACTGCTTGTTGAGTGTTACAAAATTTCCTCTAGTATTTTCTACATTTTGGGGGACTTTTTTCAACTTCAATAAGCTTCAATAAAGGTTTACAATGTTTACATAGTTAAATTTATTATTCTTTGCTTTTATGGTCTCTATTCTCATTGTCACCTCTTAGTAAGACCTTTCAAACACCATGGTTTGAAAAATATTATCGATGTTTCTTTTGGTATATTTATACTTTTCTTCTTTCTTTTTTAAAAATAATTTTATTTATTAAACAATAGTTGATTTACAGTTTTGTATTAGTTTTAGGTGTACAGCTCTAGATTCTTTTCCATTATAGATTATTTTTTTCCAGTTTAATTTTTTTTTAATTGAAGTATAGTTGGTTTACAATGTTGTGTCCATTTCTGGTGAACGGCATAATGTTGCAGTCATACATCTACACTTTCTTTTTCTCTTTCTTTCTTCACTTAAATCTTTGTTCCATCTGGAATTTACATCTAAAGACTAAGGAATAGCATATTATACTGAAGATGTTTTTACAATTTACTAGGCAAAAAAAAAAAAAAAAAAAAAAAAAGACTATAACCATATTGCCTAGCCCAGAATCTATTACTCGACATAAGATTCGGCCACAAAGAATATTAGCAATTAGCTCTATTTTAATGAAATAAGCCTGTTCCCAAATGCCTGCCCTCCTGCTCATGGAACTCTCGGAGTGGCCGCTCTGTGTCATGTGACCCAAAGCAGATCAGCCGAAGTGAAGCCAAGGGAAGCGGATTCGTTGGCTGGTCCACAATGCATGACTAATTCGACTTGTCTCAACCAGAGAGCTGGTTGGGCATATCCTGTTTTCTGCTGGAAAATCTGAACTAGGAAACTCCCCGATGGGGTTCAGACAGAAGCAGTCAGGAGAGCCACCACCTGAATAAGAGTTCTGGACAAAGAGAAAAGAGAAAACATTCTAGAACTGAAGGAAGTAGCATTCCCAGTCTGAAAGAATGGACTGAGGACCCGGCAATAAGGGTCTGTTTAAAGACACCTCATTGTGAGAACTCAGAGCGATGAGCATAAAGAGAGAATTCCAATGGTCTTTCAAAGAGAAAGAAAAAAAGGTCACTTAAAAAGGTGTATATCTTCTGCGACATTGGGGACCAGAAGAGCATAGAAGGGGGCCTTGATTCAAAAAAATGAAGGTTAAATAATGTCCAGCTTAGAATTCCATACTCAGCCTTCATTCTGGGATGAACAAGGGCATTTGAAGACCTACAGAATCCTGAACATACCTCCTATGCACCCCCTTCTCAGGAAGGTGGTCACAAGGATGGAAACGGGGAATCCACCCCCAGAGAAGAGGACTCCCCGGGATGGAGTAAAGAGAGATGGCTGGATGGCAACCAGCAATTCAGACCGGAGCCCGCTCCCCGTGCCCTCTACCTGCACGATTCTTCTGCATTCATGTCCTAATTTTTTTTTTCCCCCAGCCAGGACTGAACCTGCTCTCAGACGATCTGAGAAACCGTGTGTCTGCGTGGAGCTTTTCCTCTGCACGGTAGGAGGTTAAACGTGGATCTCTAAGACTGGAACAGCAGCCAAAGCTGTACAAGCAGAGTGTTTAGAAATGCAAGGGGTCAGACCCCCAAGACAGGGCTCAAAGTGGGGCCTCCGGACAGCGAGATTCTGCTGGGGAGGTGCTGGAATCCAGGCACCACGCTTGTTTCAAAACAAACCTTTACAAACAAAATACTACTCGAATAATTTGAACAACTTATTTAAATACTTGAGAAAAGGAGGCAAGACTCTGCATTTAAAAAAAAAAAACTGAAGTGTAGTCAGTTTACAATGCTCTGTCAATTTCTGGTGTAGAGAATAATGTCTCAGTCATACATATACGTACATATATTCGTTTTCATGCTCTTTTTTCATTCGGTTACTACGAGATTGAATATAGCTCCCCGTGCTAGACAGTAGAAACTTGTTGCTTATCTATTTTATATATAGTAGTTAGTATCTGCAAATCTCGAGCTCCCAATTTACCCCTTCCCAAGAGACTCTCTGTTTTTCTTTTAAAGCTCTGCTTTTGAATTTTTTTTTTTTTTAAACTGTGAACGTTGGTAATCGGCAAAACTCTTTGCCTCTTCAAACAATACTTCTTCACGGACATGAGTGTGTTTTCTTAAATGCATTACTCACTAGACACTTCCAGAAGCCTGTCATCTCTGGTGGAGATTTTCCACCTGAGGAATTACTTTAACCCCACTGACAGGAGGGTGAATTCCGATGCCAGCGAGCATTCTTGGATGAACATAATAGACTGACCACAATGAATGAAGACGAAACTTTGACTTTTTTTTTTTACTTGGGATGCTTTTAGTTGCCATTTATCCTTTCTCTCACCTCACTTTTCACATTTTTCTGTGAAGATAAATCTCTCAGGGATTTATGTGAAAATCCTCATTTCTGTAATTTGATTTATTATTTCAGGGGAACCCCAGCTTTAAATAAAAGCCAAGACATATCATCCAATGTTCTGAAAGTTACAGCTGAGACATGAGCTATTTCAGTTCAAAGAGGGAGAAGATAAATTCAAGTCAGCAAAGAACTAAAGACGAAAAAAAGAAAGGAAAAAAAAATCATGAGATTCAGATTTATGACAAGAATTGGATATAGGATCAAAACCTCATTACTAAGTTTAAGAGAATACCTGTATACAGTCATTAATGCAGAGAAGGCAGTTTAAATTATATACAACTGGTGTTCTCTGGTTTCCAATTCTTCCTGGTATAGAGCCGTAACCCAACTCAGACCGCAATCGCCAGGAGACCTGAATTACGGGGTTCCACGACGCGTGCCCTTCCAGGTGCCAAGGCTCCCCGAAGTCACCCGCACGGCTCTTGCTGCCATGCTCCCCGCTCAGCACGGAGGGAACCAATTTCCAATCAGATCCGTCTTCTTCTTTGCCTTTTAGCATCGTCACCACTAATTGCTGAGAAATCAATGGAACCCTGAATTGTTGCTGCGAGTGGCTTGATCAACGCACTCCTTTGCTCCACGTTGACAACTCATTATTGAACAGTAAATCACCCATTCCATCAACCTCTCTGTGGCCATTAACTCAATTCGACTGGATTAACTGGTTTTACAAAGACCTTCCGAGAAGCTTGAAGGCTGGGGTCTTTGTTGTCTCACGGAGGAAAAAATAAACATGTCTCTTCTTTGCAGAATCCTGCCCCCTAGAAATTAAAATGTCAAATCGAGTTGAGCTCTGGCGAGCAAAGGGCACGTGTATCTTCTTTATTTGCTTTGCCTCTAGGGTTTATTTTAAAATCCTACTTTCTTCATTGATGCTGAGTGTTACAAGCTCTTTTCTATTCGAGCCTGGTTTTATTTAGAGAGCTGATCAAGCGGGCCCTCCTCCTCCTGCTCAGCCTTTGTACTTTCCCTTTATGTTAGCGCATTCGGCTCTGAAAAGGATGCTGTTTCCAGGGACTGGATTCTTTCATTCTGAGCATAACATCATCAGCTCCCTGGACCGGGCCCCGCAGGCTGTCGACGGTGATGGCCGCATCCAAAAACGGTCCTCTTAGCGTATAATTAACTTTATCTGCTCGGCTGTGGCCGATG
This sequence comes from Camelus bactrianus, assembly GCF_048773025.1. Lineage (NCBI taxonomy): Eukaryota > Metazoa > Chordata > Mammalia > Artiodactyla > Camelidae > Camelus > Camelus bactrianus. Next base: position 22,742,171 of record NC_133555.1, on the reverse strand, counting down.
CTCACTTTTAATTACATGCGCACTCAGCTTTTTTCATTGAATTTCCAAGACCTGCTATGAGAGGCCCTGATTACAGCTTCCCCGCACACGTCCGAGAGGGGTTTACACTGCGCTCCTCTGCGCCCCTGCGAGCGAGCATCCTTGCTGCTGGTGGCATCTCCTAGGATGCGGACGTCACGGAGAGCAGGCGCTCAGAACGCACCCAGTACCAGCGTTACTGCAGCGTAACGACAGATCCACATGGCGCGCTCCTTCCTCCCTCGCTAAGTGATACCTTTGCTTAGGAGCATTTTTGAAGAAGTGTGCTTCAGAAACACTCTTATTCCTGAGCTGGTTATCAAACTTGAGCACTACGTGCCAACAGGATCCGTGTTCTTTTTGGATCACTGGCACATGGCGGGAAGTGCTAACTCGGTCACAGTACGACACTTTTCACACAACCTCACTGTTAGTAGACTGATTTGCTGAACAAATATTTATAGGCTCCTACTATGTGCCAAGCACGGATCTGGGGGCTGTGGGTGCAGCTAAGTTCATAGAGCTTACGTTCTGGTGGGGCAGGGATGGCGGAAGACAGACAGACAGACAAGACAATAAACCACTAAGTCAGTGATGCTGGTGGTGGCCAGAAGAGCGCGGACGCGAACACATTATGGGAGGAAAGGCTTTTTTCTTGACGGGACGTTTAGGGTAAGGGGAAAATGATGGGCGTGGTTTAGGGTCCTCTTTCAAGGGAGTTAGCTTGTACCAACCTTCTTAGCTCCATTAGCAATTCCCTCCCTTCACAGACAAAGCGGGTATGAAACGTTTTACAGCCTTTTTCCTCTCCAGAGTTGCAACACAAGAGGGTGACAGGAAAAAGCAGGGGTGTTACAACGGGCCTTGTGCATCCACTGACAAAACCGCACATAAGATTGTAAGAGGGGTCATACTCTCGTTTCTGGTGAATTGCTCGATTTTATATATATATATCCATCTTGTTACCTGTCACACCTCCAGTCCCGCCCATAACCCCCCTGGACAGGCTGCTCTGGGTAGACACGTGACACCCCGTGTGAACTACAGGTGAGCACCCACCACCTGTGGCCTAGGCGAGGCTGTGACAAAAGGGAAGACAGAGGCCACTCATATTTTCCCTGATCAGAACCGGAATTAGAAACTGATGAGATTCACCCGTTAACAGCGGACACAGAAACCACAGCATGAAGCAGAGAGGATGTGCGGACGGAGCAGCCGGGAAAAGTCAGAAAGTTCAGAGCGAGCTGAAGCCAAGGCGAGAAGGGGTTTGTGTCTTACAGAGCCAAGGCCTCAGGGGGCGGGTGGTGTGAGGAGAGGAAGGGCAGACACACAAAGGGTGGAGCCCCCAAAAAGGGACAGACAGGCTGGAATGAATATTCATCAACCCACGCTGTGAAGGGACAGAACCAGGTCAGCCTTAAGTCCAGAACCACCAGCAAATCTGTCTCTATAAGGCCCACTTGAGCTACTGTTTCTGATTTTCCCAAAAGGGCTGGTGCGTGCCTCCCCTACCTCCCCAACCAACACCTGAGACGTGACCACACGCCCGAAATTCCAGTCTCTCTTTTCCCTTCCTTCCTCTCTCCTTTCTTCTTTCCTTCCTTCCTCCCTTCCTTCCATCCATCACAATTATCCTCACAATAAACACGAGTCTCTGACAGTCTCAGAGGGAGCCTCTGCCCCCAGGAAGCACAGTTTGGTAAAACTGAACAAAATCACACACACACTCACCCTTTGACCCAGCAATCCCACTTCTGGAACCCTACCCTGAAACACCTCCACTTGTACAAAAATACACAGGCACAAGCTTAATCACGGCAGCACTGAGAACGTACAACACTGAAAATAACTTCAATGCCCAAGTGCAGGAAAGTGGTACCAGACACATGATGAAGAATTAGGCAGCTGTGAAAAAGAATAAAGGAGACCTTTATGAGCTGATAGGGAGTGATTTCCAGAAATCAAAGGTCATCATTTAACAAAAAAATGATCAAGGAGACTAAGGGAAAAGTCATTTAAAAAGATATATATTCAAAAGTAACCATAGGACATGAAGTACCAAAAAAGAAAAAAAGCGAGTATCTGATTTTCGTTGCAGGACTCTGGCTAAGCACGACCACAAAGCACTCCGGAACACCGTGCTACTGGTCTAGAACACACAGCACCTACATTCCAATTTCTTTTTAAGATAAACCTGAAAAAACTACACTGGACACTTCAAAAGAGTGTTGTATCCACTACCAGCCAATTCAGCAAAGCAGAGGCACAAGAAAGTGAACTTGGGGAAAGAATTAAATAGTAAATATTTAGTTCATAGCAGCAGTGTTTACAATAGCCAAGATGTGGAAACAACCTAAATGTCCATTGACAGATCACTGGATAAAGAAGTTGTGGAATATTTATACAATGGAATACTACTCAGCCATAAAAAAGAATCAAATATGCCATTTGCAGCAACATGCACGGACCTAGATTGTCATATGAAGCCAAGTAAGCCAGAAAGGGAAAGAAAAATACCATGTGATATCACTCATATGTGGAATCTAAAAAAAAAAAAAAAAAGGGACAAAAATGAACTTATTTACAAAACAGAGACAGATTCGCAGACATAGAAAACAAACTCGTCGTTACCGGGGGGAAAGGAGGTGGGGGGGGGGAATCAATGGAGGGTTCAGGATTTGTAGGTAGTAATTACTATACATAAAATAGATAAACAAGGTTTTACTGTACAGCACAGGGAACTAATACCTTATAACAGCCTATGATGAAAAAGAATATGAAAAAGAATATATATATATATATGGATAAATGAATCACTATGCTGTACACCAGCAATTAACACATCATTGTAAACAGACTATACTTACCACAAAAAAGTTAACCAACAACTACAAAGACGAGAAAAAAAATAAGTGAACATTTAAACAAGAGCTGTGGTCTGACGGTGGGGAAAACCAGAACTGTGTTAGGCTTGCTATCATCTACACCGCTTAGCAATTGCTTTTATTTTGATTTTTTTTTTCAGGGCGCAGGATGCTGGCTGTGGAGGGAAGGGGGGGTCTCCAGGGTTTAAGGTTTCTGAGGTCTTCTCTCAGGTTGAGCCTTCTCCTCTGAAAAGCCCGGTGAAGGGAACGGAGTGTGGTGTTTCACGTGCTCACCAGCAGAGGGCAGCAGCGCCCACCGAGTCTACAGAGCCCGGCTTGCGGAGGCGCCCTGGAATTCACGAATTCCAGGCGAGGTGGGGGCAGGCGGTGTGCAGCTGGGCCAAGGGAAGGGGTGCACCGGATGGGGGCACCTGATACGAAACACTGCCCATCGGGGCGTCTTCTAAATTTCAAAGGAGAAAAATCATAGGAAAACCCACTCATTTAAAAGCTTAGTATGACCTTCAAAACCCTGCCCCTGATTTTAGTTACAAGTACAGCAAAAGATCCTTTAAAGATCCATATTCTCAATTTTAGACTTTGATGACTGGAAAGCATAAAAATAATTTACTATTTTCTTCATTTAGTCAACCATATATTGATTCATCCCCTATGTGATCAATGCAATGTCACATGTCATGGGCAGGGGAAAAAAAAAAAAAAAGGCAGCAGATGGGAGATCTAGCCATGGAGAAAAACAATCTAAAAAATCTATTACTAAGAGCCCAAGTCAATGAATTTTTTTAAAGTGAGTTACAGTGATGCCAATTATGTGTTATAAAAATATTATTTACCCACAAAGCAAATTATTAGCATTGACCAGGTGGTCAATGTTTTTGGTGAACGGAAACCGTAGAAAACAGGTGTGGCTGCTTCTGACTTAGTGATTTCTCCGTTTCTGATTTCCTGGGTAAACTAAGTTGTTCAAACTTACAGGGAAACTTTTATTTCTGTTTATATTTCAAATTAGCCCCCAAACAATCATAATAAATGGCACCAAACTCCCACATTTACTTGAGCTGCGTACTTCATTAAGCACTCAAAAAACACTAAGTCGTTTCATCTATACAACAGTGCAGTGAGATGGACACTCTTATCACGCCATGTTACAGAGGTTCAGAGAGGTTAAGCAGCTTGACCAAGGCCACACAGCTAGTACATGACAGAGTAGGATTTGAACTCAACAAGTCTGGATCTGGACCCCAGGCTCCTAGCCATAATAGCCCACTTCCTACTGTCAGACAATTAACCATAGTAGATTTCTCCCCAAGTGCTGAACTTTCATATAGTATTAATTCACTCTCCCTCTCTGACCTGTTACCTTCTACCCCTCTACAGCGACAGATTACCCCATCTTTCCACCTCTTTGCCTTCCCATGAAATGCCACGTCACATGAACCCTGAAGCTTAAAATATAGAATTCTTTTGTTCTTTCATTTGACTTTTTCCTAAAGGAACGTCACATCTCATTCTGAATTTTCTCTTGTATTCTGTTAGTAATTTAAATAACTGTTTTTGTGACTTTTTAATAGAAGCCTAACTTAAAACGCATAGCTTAAAAATTAATCACCCAAGTTACCCAGACGCACAACATCTGTTATCCACCCCCTCCTCCCCTTTTCCCCAAGGTAATCTTGCCAGGTCATGGAGCGGCTTCCTCTTGTATATGCCCTAAAAAGTCTCCTAAATCTTCCTTTCCATGTCAGTAGCAGCTCCTAATGCTCCTTACCCCCAGCCTGGGGCTTTAGTGCAGCCTCTCAACTGGTCTCCAGACCCCCATCCATCCCACAAAACCTCTACCAGACGAAGCCGCCCAGAGTTACGTTCTGATCGGGGTCGTATTTCTTCTTCCGAAACCTCGCGTGGCCTCCCCTGTCTACAAAATTAAGTACTGAATCATTAAGAATTAGTCTTTTCGCCCAGGCTCCAACTTGAGTTTTACTGCTCCCTGGTTCACAAGAGTACTTCATTCCATAGGCAAACTCATAAAAGCAAGCAGGATGGAGGTTACCAGAGACTGGGGGCGGGAGGGGCCGGGGAGTCAGCGCTTCATGGTTACGAAGTTTCTGTTTGGGGAGATGAACACATTTTGGAAACAGTAGTGAAGGTTATACAACATCATGACTGTAATTCATGCCACTGAACTGTGTCCTTGCAAATGGTGACGCTGTCAAAGTTTATGTTGTATATATTTTACCACAATAAAAAAAAAATTCGGAAAGAAAGTTCACTTCTTTCTAGCACAGCTAGACCAACTGCTTCCTCCTCTCTGAACCCCATGTCGTGTTGGTTTTTAGCTTTACACGGGGCAGGAAAGAAACGATCTCACCACGTCATCAACTATTTCTCGAGCCTGGCTCGCTCCCCCTGCTCAGTGAAATGTCACAATAAAAATTTCAGACCCTCTCTAGCGGCTCTTCTTGCTTTTCCATCGCACGTTGATAGGAACATTCTCTTCTTCTCAGTGGGCACAGGCCTTCTAATAAAAGCACACAGAAAGAGTAAAACAAGTTTATGTCGTCGACGCTGCTTTTTGATCAGATGGAATATTCTCTCCAAGGAGGTCGTGAGTGCTGCGGATCCTCACGCCACGCACCGTGCTCTGGTCTTTCCCTTTTTCAAAAGCAAAGTGGCTGGGAGATTTCCTAGACCATGGACAACAGCCAAATGTCTGAAATGTTTAAGCATTCCTCTCCCTTTTTTTTTTTTAATGGCGAACACTGATTCCATACATTCAGCTTGATTTTAGGGAAAAATAATTTAGCGCTTCATCTGCTTAAAAGGATGCTACGGCTACCATGCAACAGCTTTTCTGTCACTGTGGGATCTCTAGATTTGAAGAGTTCACATGCCTAGAGGAAGAATCTTAAGCAAGCTTTGCTCGCAGGAATCAACACTCAGAGAGGGATGGGGAGGGATTCTGGGAACACGGCGCTGGGAAAGCGGCTCCCTTTGGCTACATGCTCACCTCCCTCTGTCTGCATCGCCTGCAGACGCCTGAGGACAGCAGAGGCCCCCCGTGAGGCTCTGTGGGAGCCCTAGTGGAGATAACCGGGGGAAGTATATCCCCCTGTGGGCTGGGCAGGTCGCTGGAGCCCAGATTTGGAAAGAGCGAGGATGAGGACAAGACAGTGGCAGATGCTGGAAAGACTCTGACCCGCGGTTATCTGGGATTCTTGTCACGTGAGGTGATGGACGGTGCCTCCTGGCATTGTGCAAGGTGATGGCCCTGATTGGTACTGTCCCCCCCACCAACAGGCACAGAGGAGAACTCAGAAGGGCCTGAGACTTCTCACCTGCCACTCTGACACAGCAGGGTAGCATCTAAGACAGGACTGTGACCTAAGAATCCTATATCCCCCCCACAAGATATCTTCCACCTGTCAGGTTGAAAGAAAAATATTTGAAGATAAGCAGATAGCCAGAATCTACGATCCCCAAATACCCCTTTCCAAGGAAGTAATTACAACTCAAAGCTAACCACAGTTGCACCAGAAGAGAGATCTTAAGATGGAAGAAGATGGATAAGAGAGGTCAAAATCCCTCAACAGGACTTACCAGGACGTTATGCAAACTCAAAGCTGACATCTAGTAAAGCAATGGAACAGAGCATTTATGCACCACTCTGTAACCTAGAAGCATAAAGCAAGAAAGATTACAAATTCAAGAACTATTTGATGAAATTACTGTCATAATTGGAGTCTCCTAGATATCCGCCTTAGACAACATATCCAGCAGGAAAAAAAAAAAAAAAAAAAACAAGAACAAAGAGAAAGTAAAAAAAAAAAAAAAAAGGTCAAAAAACTTGATGTAACTGATACTTTTATTACCTTATATCCATTCTGAGGGAATGCACATTATTTTCAAAGGTCTAGAAATATCTATTAGAAGTTATCAGAAAGAAGTAACGTAAGTCCACAATTAAAACCCTGAAAATTCAAAAGCATTGAGATTTTATATGTCCCAATTCTTCAATTCATAATCAAATAAAATTAGACATGAGTTTAAGATGGCCAACTTTAAAATGGCCCAAATCTTATCCATTTGGAGGCTAAAAAGGAGCTGTTGACAACCTGTGAGTTAAAAAGGAACTCAAAAAACAGCGACCAGGTGTCTAGAAGGCAACAGAAAGTGACACCCAGCATGCGAAACCCATAAGGCACAGTGAGACCCACGCTCAGAGTTCACGGTCTTCACTGCCTTCACGGCTAAAGAAAAAGACCAAGGGGTGCTAATAACTCACTTTTGTAACTTCCTAAAAAGAACAACAAAAGGAACCCAAAGAAATGAGGGCGAGGGATAAAATAAAGATAAAACCCCAAAGTAATAAGGTAATGTAAGAAGATAGCAGAGGATAAATAAATCCAAATGTTGCTTCTTGGCAAAGACTCACAAAACAGACAAACCCCTTCACATCCCCATTAAGGGAAGAGACAGCAAGAGAGATAAAGAGATGTGAGCAAATGTAGGTCAGACTAGAAAGGAGAAATAACCACAGAGACAGAAGGGATGAAAATAATTTAAGAGAACCAAATCATCAATTCTGCAGCAACAGTTTTCAAAATTTGAAAGGATGAATTCCTAGCCGTATGATATAATATGAAAACGGACCCCAGGGAAAAAGTTGAAAATTTTGAATTGTCGAAGAGAAGGTGGAGATATTGAGAAAAGATCTGTCATACATGCTTTTAAAAGCTATAAATGTTTGAGAGGCGTTAGAGATGGTTGACTATGGACTCTGCAGATTAAATATTTGGGGATTATCACTAATTTTCCTTGCTGTCACAAGTTAAGGAGGACAAAGCCCTTATTCTTAAAAGTTTCATGCTAAAATAATTAAGGATGAAAGATCACGGCATCACACACACAAATATGACAATGCCATTATAAACTACAGTAATCCAAACAGTGTGCTCCTGTGTAAAGACAGAGGAGTAGCCTAGATGGTCCATGAACACAAACATACCCATAGACACAATTGATTTTTGACAAAGGTGCAAAGACAATGCGACCAACGGTGACTTTTCAACAAACGATGCTGCAAAAATTGGATATCTGTATGCAAAAACGTGAACTTGGATTCCCACCTCTCCATACGTTAAAATCCAAGACCATAAAACTGCTGGAAGAGACTATAGGAGAAAAATCTTTGTGACCGTAGGTTAGACAAAGATCGATTAGACAGAACATCCAAGTCCGTAAAATGTTCTTTTATTTATACATTGGATTTCATTAAAATGTAAAATCTCTGGCCTTCAAAAGACACTGATAAAAGACCAAGAAGACAAGCCAGAGCTGAGGAGAAACTCTCTGGAGAGTGTACATCGGATAAAAGACTTGGATGCAGATTATACCCCAAACTCTCAAAACTCAACAAGAAGAAAGCTAACAGTACAATGAAAGATGGGCAAACGATGTTGAACACACACATCACCGAAGACAATATATCCAGATGGCAAATGAGCACAGGAAGAAATGTTCCCCACCATTACCAGTTAGGGACGTGCAAACTAAAAGCTCAGGAGATACCTGTCACAATGGCCACCATTAAAAAGGTTGCTTATTGCCAAGGAGTGGTCAGGATGTGGAGGAACCGGGACGCTAATCCACTGCTGGTGGGAACGTAAGATGTTACAACACTTCAGCAAAGAGTTCACTACATTCTTAAGAAGTTAACTGTATTATCCCACAATTCTAGATATTTACCCGAGGGAATAGGAAATATACGTCCATTCAAAAACACATGTACAGCTATTTATAGAAGCTCTATTTGTAATAGCCCAAAACTGGAAATGACCCAAATGTTCATCAACAGATAAATAAATTTCAGTATATACATTACAGCGGACTATGACTCACCGATAAAAAGGAAAGTGCCTACAAAAAGCATGGATGATGATTGTGCTGAGCGAAAGGAGCCAATCACAAAAGACCACATATTAAATGAGGCCATTTATGTGCTAAGTCCAGAACATGAACATTTATAGGAAAAAAGTAGATTCTGATGCTTAGGGCTGGGGGGAGAGCGAAGCTGGGGGTGGTGATCAATGCCTTGTATCTGCTGTTTCCATCTTAACCTCCAGGGTCTGATTCCACAGGCATTGTATTAACTAAGGCTTTGGGCTTGTAAGCCACAGAAGTGTTACTCTGGTGGCCTTAAGCAAAAAAGCAAATATATTTGAGGGAGCTGTGGATGCTCACAGGATGCAAGGGAAGCCCGGGGACCAGCTTCCTTGTGGGAGCTCCAAGGAACCCCAGCCATCTGGCCAGTTACTCCACGGAGTGGAAGTTGGGATGACATAGCTCCAGCGTCTATCCTTCCTTACATCCCTTCCCTCGTGATTCAAAAACGCGGGAGAATCCAACTGGTCCAGCTGGTCCCACACTGATCCTTGGCAAGGCAAGCATCCTGATACACAGTCCTCCAGGACCACTCGCTTTGGGGGAAAAGTCTTTCTTCCAAAAGGTACCACGGTGTGTCACTAGCAGAAGAGGGGACAGTGCTAGAGGGGGCGGAGCTGTCAGCTTTCTGTCTGGGGCCTTTTCACGATTAGATGATGAGTGTTTTCACAGAGAGGGGGATCGCACTCAAGTTCGACTCAGTAAGCCTGGGTGCAAAAGTTATGGCATTATGCTGCAAATTAATAGTAAGAGCCAAATCGTCCAATAACATCTACCTCTGAATCTCTTCCTGACTGACGTGGTTGGAATTGAACTCGGTCACTCTTGGGCAGCAGGGCTGGGGATGGGGGAAAGAGTGGAGCCCTGTGTCTAGGCGGGGGGCTTGCTGTGCACTGAGCCAGGTGTTCTGGTCTTGGAGAATTTTCTTTGCCCATAGGTCTTCTGATTTTTCTTTTTTTTTGGTTCTTTTTGAGGGGGATAGGTAGATTGATTGATTGATTGATTGATTTTAGTGGAGGTACTAGGGATTGAACCCAGGATCTTGTGCATGCTAAGCACAGACTCTTCCACTGAGCTATACCCTCCCCTCTTTCCATCACTTTCTGAACTCCACCACCCAAGTCATTCAGCTTCCTTCCCTATTCCTAAAGTAATTCCTCAGTGAACTGAAGCTTCTGGAGAAAAGCCAGGGAGGGAGGCTATTCTCAGGCAATTTCCACATAACGTTCTGAATATAAACCTCTCTGGTCACCGTGCACGTTTCCCAGGGCTGCCGAAACAAAGCACCACAGACCGGGGGAGCTTAAGGAACGGAAATGTATCTCCTCGTCACTCTGGAGGCCGGAAGTCTTAGATCAAAGTGTTGGCAGGATTAATTTCTTCCGAGTCCTTTCCACTTGGCCTGTAGATAGGGTGCCTGTGTCTTCACATGGCCTTTCCTCGGTCTGTGTCTGTGTCCCAATCGCCTCTTTGTGTAAGGACGACAGTCATTGTTGTACGGGCCATCATATGATCTCACTTCACTTTAATTACCTCTTTAAAGGCCCATCACCATATATAGTTCCATTCTGAAGTCCTGGGGGCTAGGATTTCAACGTATCAATTGGGGGCGGGGAGGACACCATTCAATCCACAACACAATGGAATCTCGTAGGGAAAATTATTCTGGAGCAGGGAAGGAAGAAAGAAGAAATATGGCAGCAACACAAATCCATGTGCCTCAGTGACTTAGCCAGGCGCATTCTCTTACTGGGCCAGCAGTCACCTAGCCCTCTAACCTGTGGACTCCGCTTCCTCCTTGTACTGGTTTTCCGCACTATTAGCCAAATCAGGAAGATGCAAATGTGTCTGCTGTGGTCGATGCTTGTACGTTCGTTGGGCACTTAGAGGAAGGTGTGGGCAGAGGAGTTAAGCCTGGTTACGTCACTAGTCAACTATAAACCTGATGCCTTAAAGACTCACAGAAACTCTTTGCAAGTCGGTAGGAAACTAGACCGCACTTGGGTTAGCAGCCCTCGACCCAGGGTCCCGCTTTGTGGAGTCCTGCTTACATGCGAATCCTGGTTCTGCTGCTTATGGACTGGGTGGCCTTGGACAAAGTTACCTCCTGAGGCTTCCGATTTCCCGTCTATAAAATGGGTATAATGATATCGCCCGATCCTTCGTGCTACCGTGCTGATCCCAAGTGATACCACACGAAAAGTGCTTAGAACAGGGTCTGGTCCATGTTAAGTGAGTGCCCGAGATATGTCAGCTGCTTTTTCATACGTGGCAGCCAAGAAGTTTTAAAATCCTACCTTAAATATTTATAATCACCCGATGACTTGAGGGAGCTGCTTTATTCTCAAAGTTGCTGTTAAATATAGAAATAAATACGTCTGCAGCTATCCGAACGCCAGATCTGCGAAGACCTCATCCATTTACAATGAGAGCAGTCCTGGGAGCAGCTGAATCAAACCATCTCAGAGTACTTTTTATAATACACAGTGATCTGCGGGCCATCACTTCACCCTTACAGACTCTTGCTTTACATACACGTCTAGCTGCCTTGCCTCTTGGGTTTTCCAGAAGCAGCAAATTAGAAAGTAAGGGAGGAAAATGCTTAGAAGCAGCCACACTGACAGGAGCGAGAAGTGACAGCTGACAGTCTGTCAGCTGAGGAAGAGGCAAGAAAATTAAAAAGCCGACCAAACAGTCCCACAGAGCTCAGTAACCCCAAGGGCCTCCCTGCACGGCACAATGATTGATGCTCTCAAGGATGACCCGAAGACCTGCGTGCCTCGCCGTGGTAATGGCCTCTCCATCCACTCGGCTGCCCAGGCTAGAAAATCAGCTTCCTCCTCTCTCTTAACTCCTACATCTAGTTGGTCCCCAAGTCCTAGCAATTCCCTCTTAAATGGATCTTGAGGCTCTGGCGTGCCTCAGGACTTCCTGAAATAGTAACCCACGGTTTCCAAAGCTCTACCTTACCATCACCTGCTGAACAATTGGGTGAGAGACTTCCACCTGGCCTCCCAGCCTCCCTGCCTCCAGCCTCATTGTCTGAGGACGGTACCGACACGCGGGGTCGGGGACATACTCAGAGCTGCTGAGTGCCTGTCACACGTCAACCAGCATACACTTGTCGTCTGTTCTGGTCAAAAACTGACGCCTCTTAACACAGGCACAAAGTTGCTATTTTCAGTTATTTTAGAAAATCAGACCAAGTAGATGTATTTGGAGTGAATTAGACAAAGTGAGGTCATTAGCTTGATCATTCAGACCCCACATACCACTTTCCCTTCAACTGTATAATTAATTGAGGGCAGACTAAAAGAGGGAAGTGTGTGGCTTGCAACAGCCTTTAATTCTTCACTATGAACAGACCAAGGTTTGGTTTCCGTCTGTTCCTGTATCTTACTTTATCCTTCCCTTCTTACGCCACCATGGACTTGAGGAAACATTAACCTGGTGGGTTCTCCTTCCGCAAATGTGACGTCTGTACATTGGTTTCCTCCGGATCTGTCTCAAGCCCTCCACTGTAGCTAGAATGCAGGGTCAAGCTGTGCTGGGTGGTGCCTTGCGTTGGCTGTGTGAGCTGCTTCTGCCGGTGACAGCGAGCTGAGATGTGACTGTCTGGTGTTGCAGGAATCACTGACTTCCCTGTGCAGGAAGATGCAGTGTCAAAGTTCACATCTGGGTTATTATTTCCCACTCAGTTTATCCAAGGCTGAACTCGAGAAGAGCCATGAACCCAAATGCCGCAAAGAATTTAAGATCTATATCTGAAGACAATCATTGTTTTCCCTTTGACTCTGAAACTGAATGCAAATGTGCTTAGTGCCTTTAATGCAGGCATTTCTAACAATCAGCACCCTCCTGATCATTAGGTCGATAAAGTGCCTTCTAATTACGAATCTTAAATGGAGTATTTTGCTTGCACTGAAGCAATTTGCCTTTTAGCTCAAAAACCCTTGAATGAGGATATTAGTTGCCTCCATTTGTCCTGATTGTGCTGGGGAGCACCCTTTATTAACAACTGCCCGTCATTAACAAAATACTGCTAGTCACGCATGGTCATCATCTCTGCTGCCTGCACATGGATGGCTGTCCTGGATTTTCGTCTGTGGTGTGTCTTCCCCAGACTTGCTGAGAATCTCACCAATCTCAGCGGTACCAAGTCAACAGCGCTCAGTGTCTTGTTCTGATGAATCTCTCGGTCACCAAGCAGCACCCCAAATGGCCACGTCGCACTGCCCAGGGACAGACTGCCCTTCCACGGTGACACTTTCCCCGCCACGTCTCTGAGCTTTGAGGTGCGTGTCAGGGAATGTCACAGAGCCACGTGAGAGAGAGCACTGCCTCCCTGCCAAGGCAAAGCAGAGGGCGGGCGCAGTCCCACAGACAATTCAGCAACCGAGAAGAGGAGATTTTATTCTTAATACCTATTACCCACCACCCACTCTCAGCCTTCCCTCCATCTCCAGGGATAGTACCTGTTCAAACTCCAGCCTTCTTCTGATTTATTTTAATCTGTGATGTACTCATTCTGAGCAAAAGACCGAAAGAACATGAGAATGCTCCTGCTTCGTTGGTTTTTTTTTTTCTTCTTCTAGCACTTTGGGCCAATTTTTACTTTTATATGGAATAGAAATTGATGCAGATAAAATACTTTCACTTAGAATTGTCAGTTTTTTCTTTCTTTTTTTTTTTAAGTGTGACTTTTGAGCGAGGTTGGTCAAATAACAGCACAGATCCAGCTTGGAGCACTTTCAAACTTTTCAGACATTTAGAAGACAACTGGTTTTTGTATGTCTCCATGAACAAATTCCTTTTCATCCTGCCTCTTTCCCTGTTTTTTGCTGAGTTTCCTCTTCTGAGCCTTTTATAAACAATCTAGAACACAGGTAAGCGACGCCAGAGAAATCTGCGTCCCCACCTCCTCTGAAAGCCAAAGGAAACGGTCTCTTTGTAACATTTCTTTTAAAAGATGCTAAGAAAATAACATTTAATTTTTTTCTCATTGCATTTCTTACTATTACCCCAGAGAAGAAAATTAAAATTGTCTGTAATCCTAGAGATAATTTGCTGTGACCATGCTAGCGCAGAGCCATCTAGCCTCTGAAAAACACAGGGAATGGGGGTAAAAGCTTTCCAGGCGAATTTAATGGTAAAAACGAAGCCAAGGGTTGGTAGCAGATTGAAAAGAGTTCCAACAGTCAAATAAAAATCACTTTAAAATGAACTTATGCTTAGAAAGCTGGGGCCAATTCTGATGGAGCTGTCCGGGAAGGTTCTCGAAAATACACAATTCCAAGCTTCTTATATGGTATTTATGCTAAGTATTCCATAATGAAGGTGGAAAGGCCTAACCCCCAAGGAGTGACAAGCTTAGAAACCTGCAAGAAGACTAGGTTTGTGTAAGAGGAGCAGAAATTGATGTCCTCTAAGAAACGGACAACTGGGAATTAGTTTTAAGGACCCTACATCCATGAATTACCATAAACCAATTTCTTTTATATTTTTGGTCACTGCTTTCCTGACAATTATGATCTCTAAGGGTAGATACACCACCTTTCCGTTGCAAATCTACAGTGTGTCAACTTTTCCTGTCTTTGGACAATTAAAACAGCAAGTTGGAGATACAAATACTTGGCTAAAATTGGTGAGAAACAGCCAGTCCTTTTACATTTTCGGGAGCCAGGGTGTTGGACATATGCCCTAGGATAGAAGTCTTTTCCAAGGAGAGACAGAGGTTTCAGAAGAGGCTCACCAATGAAAGACTTTGCCCAAATATCTTTTGGTGGGAATCAATAGCCCAGACTAGAAAAGAATGCCAGCATTTTACATACATTTTCTATTTCAGGTAACATTTCCACCACTATTTCACAGAAACAAATAAAGGCAAGAATTGTTGCTCTGGTCTCACCCTCCAAAAGAATGTGCGCTTCGGGGCAGCCTCTAAACAAAGATTGTAACTCACGATTGGCTCCATGTGGGAAGCCCGTATGAATACAAAGAGGAAAATTTTAAGAGGCCCATGGGCTGTTTTGAACTGCACCACGCGCCATGATTTCACACATTTGCAGACTTCAGTGGCACCGCCTCTGTGCAGTAGTAGCCTCTCTGTTCCTTAGGGCTGCCACGGGCTAGCACAGAGCAAGAGAACCCACGGATGTGGGTGTTAACCCACCTGACCAGCCGAAGCAGAACAGAACCGAGCACAAGCGGGATCCCACAGGGCTGGGGCAAAAACCAGCAGTCTGCCAGAAAATGCACGTCAAAAGCCATTCAAATCGCTACTCAAGTCTCCTAAGAAACATCTAACAGAAGCGAACATTTTTAGTGCAAAGCGAATTTCCCTTAAAAAGCCTCTCTGGATCATGCTCCACTTTCAAACTCTTTCATACTCTTGCTGGTGACTTTTATCAAAACACCATCTTCTCTCTCCTCTTCCAAGGGGCCTCTGCCCGCATCCAGACCCACAGGGCTCTTCAACCTCTGCCGTCTCTGTCTTTGCTCCCTGCCTTTCTTTTCTTTTCTTTTCTTTTTTTAATTCTTATTTTTTTATTGCCGTGTAGTCAGTTTACAATGTCAGTTTCAGGTGTACAGCATAGCGATTCAGTTATGCATATACATACATACGTACATACATATGTTTTCACGTATACATTACGACACATAAAATAGACAAACAACAAGGACCCACTGTCTAGCACAGGGAACTATATTCGATTTCTTGTGATGAGCCGTAATGGGAAAGAAACTGCCTTTCTTTCTTTCTCTTTATCATCTGAATCCACGTGCCCTCTCTTGCGTCTCTGTCTTTTGGTTTTCAGTTCTCCCGTTAACAGGAATCTGCACCACAGAGCAGAGTCTGCAAGCTGACCAAGCCATCCAAAAGCGAGAATCCAAGAAACCTTCCCTCTTGGATGCAACTAACAGGCACAAAACTGTCAGCTAATAGACTCAGAGGCACGCCTGTTTCCTACGAACGTTTGAAAAAGCCAACGTTCTTTCCACCAGCTCCTTGCTCCAAAGACCCTGTTCTCAGAGAGAAATGCTCTATGCCTTTGAAGAAGGCATCGCTTTGCACTTACCTGTCTTCTTCTATATTTCATCTGATTTATTTATGAAGCATTTCGTGCTGGGTGACCAAGATGAACAAGTCACATGGTAAAATGGTGACACATTCAAATGGCTGTGAGACTCTTCGGCATTCTTTTATCTTTATACTCAGGACATGGGGCAAAATACTGTGTAAATTACTCAGATGGGGGAAGGCATCTGGAAAAATAAGAAATCTGAGTTAGAACATGAAGCAAGGACATGGGCGGGAAAAGTGTTCTCGACAGAAGGAACAGCATTTGCAAAACCTCTCCTCTGTAACACAAGGAACAAAAGCACAGAGGGACATGAGAACTACCCTCTGGTGTTTGGAGGGCGCGAGTGTGGAAGACAGAGCAGCCTCGGTCTGAGTTATTGCAGGGCTGAGAAACGGGATAAACCGGCAGCAGTAAAAGATGCCAAACTGACGCACTCTGAAAAAGAACTTTCCATTCTTTTGGGGGAGGAGATAATTAACTTTATTTATTTACTTACTTATTTATTTTAATGGAGGAACTGGAGATTGACCCCAGGACCTCATGCATGCTAAGCACGCACTCCACCACTGAGCTATACGGATCCCCACCAAAAGAACTTTCTTATACATGGAACAACCCAATGACAGTGATAACAATAGAAAATATTTATGCTTATTATTATAGACCAAGCAATGTTCTTAGTGACATATATCCTTTATGAATAAATGTATGTATGTACAATTAATCTTCGTAACAACGCTCTGCTATCATCAGCCTCAATTTACATGCACAAAAGTTGAGGCACAGAGATGTCAGGTAACATACCTCAAGTGCTGCAGCTGGTGGCCCCTGGACTTGGGCCCAGGCAGTCTGGCTCTAGCATCTGTGTTCTGAGCTAGTCCTCAGTACTGCCGGTGCAAAAGCACACGTCCCATCAGCCAAGGCTTCCAAGTAAACGCTGGGTGGCCCTTCTGCTGTACAGCCCTCGAAGAGCTTCCCGCACTGAATGGGAGGCTGGGTTACATCACTCCTAAGAACCGTTTCACCTCTCAGCCTGTGAGGCTGGGAACTCCTCTCCAATTTCCCTGAAAGGTTCACACCTCATCACCACACTCCTCAAAGTCTCCCTTCCTTCCTCCACAATTCAAGATCCCCCAAACTGCGGTGCTATAGATCAACTCAGCCTTTCTGAACAGTCTTCCCGCCTTCCCCTCCTGCCTCTCGGTCTCTCTCCCTGTCGCCACCCCTCCCCACAACGGCGTCACCGAGGTCTAGAACTCAGTGTGGCGAAGACAGGGTTTACCTCTGAGAGCATGGGGAGAGATGCTCAGGGAAATAACACGAGGGTCGTGCAGAGATTAATAGGACCCTTTCCAGGGCAGGGCAGGGCCCCTCTGTGGACATATTCCTACTGTGATGAAGAGCATCTCAGGTTTTGAGGGCAGAGCAAGGGGACGGACACGGAGGAAAACGTGAGCTCTGTGCGCCAAGCGGGGCCACTCAGGCCTGGAGAGCTTTTCTGCTGAAGGGTCTCTCAGCCTTGGCTCGCACACGGGGGCCACCTCCCCTGCGTCCACAGAACCAGAAGAGACTTCAGACTTTTCTGTTTGTCGTGGGAACAGCTGGTGGCGCCTAAATGACTCGAATTAAGCATCCTCCTGGCTGCAAACGCTTCAAGTTCTAATTTTAAGATTAAGACTGTTTCCCAAAATGTATCTCCCAGACGGCTGGCTTCAGACATTGTGTCCCCGACACACCATTTTGTGGCACAGGCTAAATCGCGTTAGAGAAATGACTCCATCCTGAAGCCCGGCCAAGTCAGCAACAGTGACTGATGAACCCAGGATGGCCACCGTCTGAATACCACGCTTCAGACCCGACGCACTGTCCTTTAACCTTGTCATCTTTGTGGCTAATGCCCCTTCCCCTGACAGCCCCTCCCTCAAATAATAAATGTCAGAGGAGATGAAAACGGATTGTCTCTGCTTCAGTCCAACGAAGCAAGAGGCAGCTGCGTTTCGGTCGGGACCCTAGGCTGGGCTCACATCTGTCCCTGGATTTTGGGCGCGTGTGGTCAGTCACTTTGCACTCTCCTTACAAGCAAGCCATGCTGGCCCTCTCTGCTCTGCTCTGCTCGACTTGCGGAGGCCCGCAGCATGACACACCGAGCAAAAGAGACCTGCAAATAGCAGGATGCCTGGATGCCTGCTTTTGGAACGCAAAAGCCAGAACCAAAGAAAGACAATTTCTGTGATGTAAATTCCAGGACGCCTACTGATCTTGTCTTTTCTGCTTGTAAATAGATAACCTGGATCAAAAGGTCCCTCTAGAACGCTAAACGAGTCCCCACCTTTCTGCTGACACCATCATTAAAGGGTGTGATCAGGTGGGAAACCCCACTCCCCCAAAAAGGAGCAGAAATCAAAGCCAGAGAGGTTGCCACTTACTAGTAAGTTTTTCTACCTCAAAAAAAAAAAAAAGAAAAAGAAAATAGTAACATAGGTTATACAGTAAAATATAATTTTTTTCTCCCTTAAGAGAAAGAGTAAAGGAGTTCAACCCAGTCAGAGGGGAAGGATGCAGATGAGGGGGTCACCTGTTTATCTAAACAGAGGATGGTGGGGAGGGGTGGGACGAGAGCGGAGATCACACAGCCGGACTATAAGAAAGGGGGGAAATAGTAAAACAGCCTGAAGTTCTTCTTTAAGAATTCCTTCTTCTCAGCTGAGTGGAGCCAGGATTTCCTGTAATTATCTGGCCATGGGCTGGCATGGCTCTTCAGTGGGACTTCTCTTCAGAGAAGGGAGACAGGGATGAGGGTGTTGGGCCCTGGCTGGGTTCTGTCTTGACAGCAAGACCAATGTCACTAGATCTCACTGAAGCCACAGGACAGGCTGGCCTCAGAGACGAAGCTTGGGTGTCCTTGATAATAGCTAAAAGACTTTTTGGTGGGCAAAACCATTTTCCAGGACCCTGCTCGTCCATAAGCCAGAAAGATGAGTGTGTGATGCTGAAAAGCCAGCTCTGCCTTGGGTTGACATGGCAACACAGCCTCGGCTTCCTTCTGCTTTCCAAGCTTCTGTGCTCGTCTGCAAAAAGGAGCAGCCCTTGTAGACAGAAGAAAGTGAAAAACTGGGGAAACCTTTCTTTGAGCACAATGGAAGCAGGGTGAGAGGGGAGGAGAGAGAGAAACAAAAAATGGGCCACAGAATGGGAGACCTAAATAAAACCCAGGGCCCAGCAAGTCCACTTGAAAAAGAGAGGAAGAGATACCAACACTGATGGAAAGGATGGTGACACTGAAAACTACAGGAAAGAACAACCAGGGAGAGAAGGTAGCTTGGACTGCTGTAAATTCATCATTCTTGATATTCTGCAAGTGATCATGTGGCATCTTGCAATCATGGGCCAAGCTAACAGGCAAAGTTGCTTACAATCATACCACCTCTGGGTGTCACGAGTGCACAAAACTCTTGTTACAAACTTTTCAACCACAAACCCTAGTATCTGCGTTTCATTTGCTGCCCACTAAGGGACATCCCCACCCAGCCGCCCCCCATCACTATAATAACAAAGGCTTCTTCCATGCTTTGCCCTGGTTCCTGCTGTTGCCTGACCCGCCCTGGTGCTTCTCCAGGTGGCCCTACACCACACAGTGTGGCCCCTCCTCTTAGGAACAGGGAGTTATAAACTCTGCTTTCAAAGGCAGGTGTCGCTGTGTCTGTCACTGTAGCCTTCCTGATTAAAACAAACCCCGGGCATATTGTAAAACAGCTACAACATATCATTCTGGATGCTCAGCAGTAGCCTGAGAGACAGATCTCATTTTGCTTGCTTTTTCTCTGCACTAGTCCCACCCCTCCCTCCCCATCCTCTGTCTACATAAACAGGTGCCCCCCCATCTGCCTAGGTGATTCTGAAGGAGGCGTTCACAAAGCAGCTAATGATGACAACAGTTAACCTTGTTTGATTACTTGCAAACGACGAGTGTTTCACATGACTCGACCCATGTCACCCTCACCCCAGCTCCACCAAGTAGGTGCCATCCACATGCCCATTGTATATAAGAGGAAACAAGACTCCGAGAGGGTGAGTGGGGAGCTTGTGATGCTGTATTTACATGTTTGCTGACCTCAAACCCACATGCTACCCCTTAGTACTGTCTCACTGTGACTCAGAAGAGTCATGAGCACCAGCAGACATTTAGTGAGGGTCAGAAGCATGCACAGCGTTATCCTGGGTGCCCGGGGTGCCTGACTAGGAGAAAAATGAGCCCTACTCTGAGGGAATTCAATGAAAATGGAACGGTCACAAAGGTCTTCTGCTGAGAACCAGCTGGTAGACAACAGTTGCTCTTGAAGATAAGAGAGAAGGACCACAGGCTTTGGGATGGCTGGAAAAGTGTGTGTTTTGGGGGGCAGGGGAACGAGGGGGCTCAATTAACCTGCACCTTAAAGGAAAGAGAAGGGGTCAGAAAATGGAGAGCTGGGGTGAGGGCATGGAGGTGAGGCGAGGAGAGGCAAGGGGGGAAGACTGCACCTGGCATGTTAACAGCTGGGCTACAGGGACCCTTTTTTGATTTGGGTGAAGGGTAAGGTCAAAACTGAAGAGGTTTGATGCAAGATGATGAAGGGACAATGCTAAGGAATCGAGTGCACTGCAGAAGACGTGTAAGGAGCCAAGAGGAGGCGAGGATGCCAAGGAAGTGAGGGTGGGTGGGAGGGAGTAGCAAGAGATGGGAGGGTCCAGGAGAGAGGACCACGGGGTTCACTAGATGAAGGCTACAGAAGGTGGGGAAGGGCTGGAGGGACACAGCGCCTTAGTTCCAGCTCTCTCTTTGTTCTCCGATCTCTGGGAACGGAGTCCCATAAAAGACAGAGAAGGAGCTGTGGTTAGAATCATTGCCATTAGAGGAAACGGCATAGGTACAATAATGAAGCTTTTGCTCCTTTACCCTATTCTAGGTCCTATTAGAGGCATTTTCAAAGCTGGCATATATAGTGGGGTTTTGATGACTCGGATCACTAACACTGTGTGCTAGTGTTAGATTTGTCAGTAGAGCTTCTGCTCCAAGCAATTTTCTTTTAATCTTTTTTAATGTTTTATTACATAAATGAAAAGCTACTGAAGAAAACAGAAGGAATAGGTATTAAAACAGGAATGCACCAAATGACATGCAGTCCTACCAGCTAGAAATAATGATAGTTAATTTTTTCGTACTAGCTAACCTTCCAGCCATTATATATGTTTACACGCACGTGTGTATAATACTAATATTTTAAGTGTATTTATATATGTGCTTATGCATGTAAGTCTACTCATGCTGTATACAGTTCAATCATCAGCCTACTATTACTGTATTTCTATGTCAACAATTTTATATGTACACATATACAAAACGTTTCTGGCTTAACAGTTATATGAATGTACCATGAGGTGTTTGTATATTCTACTGGCCTTCTGTTTTTAAGTTTTATAAGCAATGCAGCAATAAGTATTTTTGCACATATTTCTGAAAACTTGTCTGACTATTCAGGTAATTCTCAAAAATAGATGGAAAATGTGGCTTCCCAGCCTTTCTTCCTCTGCTGTTTTCAAAACTGTCTCTTCATTTCTACACATTCGTCCACCATAATTTTCTCTTTGGCCAGTTTTTTTCTGCAGAGTCTCACGTGAAAAGCAACTACACACGTCTCCCCTGAGGAAGAATTCCAAATGATTTCTGTAGCTACTTCACCCTCAAGGAGGGAAGGATAGCTCCCCATCCCTCAGATGTGGGCTGTGCACAGCGACCCCGCCTCCAGAGAGCACAGCGCGGAGAAGGGGGAACAGAGCAACTCGAGAGTGGGGACACCCGAGCAACTGCCCCAGTCAGGGGATCAGGGTCGACACCAGCAGTTATAATCATGTCAACAGCATGTCCCCTTCCTAAGAGGTGACGAAATGGCACTTCACCTCCATGGTCTTCTTCCTGGTAACCCACAATCCCAGACTTATGATGAGAAAAACATCAGAAAAATTCCACTTGTCAGCTGTCCTCCAACATACCTGGCCAGACTCTTCTAAACTGTCTAGGTCATAAGAAACAAGGAAAGTCTGAGAAACTCTCACAGCCAAGGGACCTAAGGAGACGTGGCAACTAAATGTGACGCGACACAAATGAACCTATTTACAAAACAGAATTCGATTCACAGACATAAAAAACAAACTCGTAGTTACTAAAGGGGAAAGTGGGGGCGAGGGATAAATTGGGAACTTGGGATTAACAGATACACACTATTACACATAAAACAGATAATCAACAAGGACCTACTGTGCAGCACAGGGAACTATATTCAACAGCTTGTAATAACCTATAACGGAAAAGAACCTGAAAAAGAATATATATATGTGTATGTATGTATAAATGAATCACTTTGCTGTCCACCTGAAACACTGTAAAACAACTATACTTCAAAAGGAAAAATAAACAAATGTAAAAAAATAAATATAATGTGGTATCCTGGGGCACCAGGTAAAAACTAAGGCAATTTAAATAAAGTATGGACTTCAATACATTTTAATAATAGTGTATCGACACTGGTTCATTCACTGTCACAAAGGTACCATACTGCTGTAAGATGTTAATAACACGGCAACCTGACACCTGCAATAATGGGACCTTCTGTACAATCTGCTCAATTTACCTGTAAATACAAAGCTGTCCCAGAAAATAAAGTCTATTAAAAACAAGCCTAAGAGCATCCTACACGTGGTTAGAGACCACTGTTCCTTCCTCAGAGTGGTTGGAAGGTCCAAATACACAGGTGTAGATGGAACCAATCTGGGCCACTCTCTGTAAGGCCTCGTCAAGGGTGGCTGGGGAACCATGAACAGCCTGCTGAGTGCAGTCCGGGCCCCGGAGGGAGAGCTCAGTGCAGAGAAAGCCATCTTTCTTCTTTGTTACCTCACTTCGGCCATTATCCTTTTCTGGGCCCAGACTTCTTTAAAGTTAAAGGTGTATGTTTAACTTCAAAGATACCAGAAAAAAAACAAAAACAAAAACTGGAGAAACACTCCCCACCGTGACCACCACCACCCCCATCAACCACCGCTTACTCTGATTTCAAAACAAGCAGATCCACAAGCCAGCCATCCTCCTCCTCACTCTTTCTGAAATTCCAACCCTGCCTGAATATGTGAATCCATCCTAAAAACTCCACACTCTTTCTTTCCCCCCACTTACACCAACAATGAAAAGATGGAGTTTCAAAGCACCACCAGGGCCATCTCAATAGTGACCAAAAAATGACTGAAACGTTTTCTCCACAAGGATCTCATTCGCTCTCTGACAAGCTGAAGGCTTTAGGGAGAGGGAAGTCCACCTGCATTCTGCACGAGAAAACCCTGGAGAACGTGGCTGTAGAGGGCCACCATTTATTCACGCTCTCCAGTGAGAGCAAACCAGAGGAATAACGCTACTACGATTACCAGTCCACACCCTGTAAAACAGATTAATAACTTCAAAGTTTCTTATTTGCTGGTGACTCAGCTTTGAAAAATATGGGTTACTTGGTCTACTAAAAACAGCTAACATTTACTGAACACTTACTATGTGCCAGGCTGATTGCAACACTACATACTTCTTAACTCAATTAATCATCACCCTACTCTGGGAGGCGGTTCTTATTATGGTTTCCATCTTCCAGACAATAAAACTGAGATGCAGAGATGTTAAGTAACTTAGAGTCACACAGGAGGGAGAATTCACATCATGACAGTTTGGTTCCAGAATCCATACTCTCCACCTCTATGTTACAAAATACACATATAGCCTTACATATATACACATGTACAGACACCGACATACATACAACCACATATGTGCACGTGTTTGTGTGAGTACACATAAACACACATCTTTGCTATAAAACGTTCTGGAATTAATACCGCTAAATTTTTCATGGTAACAGGTTCTGTTTCCACCGAAAGGTCAAAATAGGACATCGTTAACTTCTTAACGGTTCGTAACAACATCTGCGGGTGAGACTGTATACAGACAGCACAGCGAAAGCAACGGTTTGGTACCTAAAGATGGATTCTTCAGTTTCCAATTTTCAAACCAGTTTTAGCAGGCAGAAGCCTTTGCAGATGATTTGAACGTTATGCAGAAGGAAGAAGCTGTCCCTTAGGACAACTAGTAGCAGAGATACAATATTTAAGTACAACTGGAAAACTCGAAGTCCCTAGGGGATTGGAGGGAGATGAATTTCTCTAATGAATGCTATTTCCAATTCTCCTAAGAAAAGTAGTAAAGGCCAGACTGATTTTCTTCTGGAGTGACGGAGCAGACATTTCTTAAACCTCACGCACAGGTAGCTGACCTCTGACTTGGTATTTTGAGTCTGTAGGTCACAGGCATGTCATTTTCATGAGGGAGTAACACGAATAACCCAATTTGGATTCTCCTGGCATTTTGAAGCTTGCTTTTTTTTCCCCAACTATTTTTTAATGATACATAATTTCAAATAACTTTAAGGTATAGCAGAATCGTTAAGTTATTTCTGAACCAACACCACCTAAGTGGGGAAAGGTCCCATTCATAGTAGCCCAAAGAGCCTTAGAAGGGAAGACTTTTTCAGCATCACGGACCGCGACAAAAGCTGGAGCGCTGTGGTCCTAGGAGAAGGCTGACTGAAACAGCGATACGAGGAAGATTAGAAGCAGTGCAACATAAGCAGAAACCCACGAGGCTATCTGAGCATCGTATGTTGTAATGGCCCACGTGGTGGCTGAAATGCTCCCCACAGGCGTGTCTCACCAAACGGCAGGTTTTCCCTAAGTGATTAGGAATACTGCTTCTGTTCCCGTTACCATGGTGACACCAGGACCCATTAAAAGGGAGTGCTCTAAAGCATCATGTGTTCTACGTCCGGGTTTTCTTCTGTGTGTGTAAATTTGGTGTGATGCACACACCCACGGATGCCCACACGCAGGCACTCACAAGCCAGGTGCACTTACTGATTCTTTTGTTGGGCAGGAATTTGATTCCAGGACTGACTTACTTTGAATCTGCCTTCTTACAAGTGGGTCATCAGTTGGAGGTAGAAAGATTAACTGTTACACAGGAATTTTCATTGTAACTACAGGCCTCCCCGAGGCAAAGTTCTCACCTCTCAAGACCAGTGGTGAAATATAGAGTGGAGAGAGGCGCCAGGCGAACTGTAAATATGAAAACTGTCTTTACTTTCTTTTTGTTCCCCGGGGAAAGAGGGGAAGTCCACTGGAACTTTCTTAGGCATGTCAGGGGCAGCCTTCATTGTGTGTGTAGCTGTTGTGAATTCATAAAACGAGATGCTGTGAAGAGGTCCAACAAATTTATCCCCTCTTATTTTCTATTTTGGTTAGAGGAGTCACCTGGTTGCCCAAGCTGAAATCCGCAGTTATCCTGGCCCTTGCCCTCTCTTCTGTCCTCAGCATCACCAGCCACCCAGATGCTCAAATAATCCTCAGCTGTCCTCGCCTTCTAGCCTTATCTTGCACACAACGTTCACTCTGTCCCCAAACCCAGTGCACTGCCTTCTCCCAGACACTCAAATCCAACCTCTTCTCTCCATCCCACAGTCACAGTATTAATTCGAGCCCTCATCATCTTTACTCGGACCACTGCACTAGCCTCTTAAGGAACTTCCCTAGTCTTGTCCTCTGAGCCATCACTGCCACCAGAAAGATCTTTCTAAAACAGATACAGTCTTGTCACTGCTGTACTCAACAACATCCTTGGCGGAGCATTCAGGACCCCTCCCCATCACATTCCCAGGCATTTCTCCAACTAAAATCAAGAGGCCAGCTCTCCCCTTGAGACTTCACCAAAATTCAGCTTGAGGCCCTATCCTGGGTTCTGAGAAAGGTTTCCTATTCTCCCAAAAACTTTTCCTGATTTCTATGGTTTGTAGTCTGTTGGTCTAGATGCACTAAAGTTGATTTGTGAGATAAATGTATTGCATTGATGGCTTACTATATAGGAGGCACTATGGTAAATGTTGTAGACACATTATTTCATTTAACAATCCCCCAGAATCCCAGTGAGGTGGCAACTGCTATTCATTCTGCTTTGTGGATAAGCAAACAGGCTTAGGGAGAGCCAAGCGCAAAGGTGCCCAGACAGTAAGTGGAAAGTAAGAAGTAAGTTAGGTGTATCTGACTCGACCACTAATCTATGCTGTCACCCTTTCTCTTCGTTTCTTGATCATTTACTCATTCATCTATGAAGAAGTGCCTCTGGGTGTCACTGTGCTACGAATGGGGGCAGACAGTGGGAAGAACAAGAAATGACCCCAGCAGGTCATGATGGAATCTCAAGAGCAAAGGTCAACCTGACCACAGAGTGCTCTGAGCCACCATGGCCCGGAAGCTCTTCACTGCTCACGTGGCATCCAAGATCCTCCATCACCTCCCTCTTCTTTCCACCTTCCAATATACCAGCCTCTGTCCTCTGCCCTAGATGGGCCAGTTTTCTCTGCAAGCATATCAGATCATTCCCACCTCTCTGGCTATGATCACTTGGATGTTTTCCTGCCTAGATTATTTTCTGCCTCCCTCAGCCCTGTCTCCCCTTCAAGTACCCACCTCAAGCCCCATCTCCTCAAAGAAGCCTTCCCAGATGATCCCCGGTAACAACGATCTCTTTCCTTCACGTATTTACATAACACATTGTTTCAACCATAGTTGGCCCTCTGTTATTTTCTGTTGGACCCCCAATTCACTGCTTGATTATCAAATCTTTTCTTCCTCCTTGGGAACTCTGAACAAACAAATGAAGGAAAATACGTGAACATGAGCATAGCTCCACACTGAGGGTTTATGATCGTTTGGAAGGCTGAAATGAGCTACGCACATAACACACATGTTAGCTGGGTCATCGTGTTTGAGCCAGACCTGCTTTTCATAGACTTCGAGAAGTCCAACGCCATCCCCTCACCATGGCTCTGAGCTCCTGGTTCTGCTCAATTAATCCTCACTGTCTCAGCTCCCACACCCTGTCAGTCCTCTCTTCTTACTTGCTATCAAATGAATCTCTCATGCAACTCGAACGTTTTACTGAAAATTTAGAGAAGATTTCTGCAGGGATTTCTATTACAGAAATTCAAACTGCTAAAAATCGAATGCTAGACAATCGTGTTCTTAAAACACCCAAGGCCATTTCCACGGTTGAGTTGCAACCTCCCTCCTGGACACCTAGTCTTTTAATTCTTCCCACCACCACTTCCACTGTTACACGGAATTCTTCCTAATACATGGATATTTAACCAAGTGCCGTCTTTTCTTCTGCAAAATCCACGCTCTTAGGGCCTTGTCTTTTTCCTTGGAAACTTATCAAGGTATTTTTCCAAGCAGAGACAATTATCTTCCTAAGAGGGACTCCTAGTCCCTGCTACTGATTTATTTTTAAAACCCATCATATCTAAACTATTAAAGTTATCCATCCTTATCAGAACACTGTCATCTCCGCCACTAACTTTGTCATCTGCGGCACAACCAGGCCACTTCTGACGTATCTCTAGAATGAGGGGATGATCAAGTTGATTGCCTCTCTCCACCAAACCGTATGTGACAACTGTATGACCAGAAGATGTAAAGATAATTAAGTCTGTCCAAAAGCAGTTAGGGAAGAGAGCTCTCCCTCGGGTATATGAACGTGAGGGAACAAAAATCTTCACGGTAAATCACAACACAAGCCCGAGATTTAAATTTGTTACCAATGTGCCCAAGAGGAATGCACTATTATCTAGCCCTCAAGCGGAAAGGTGAAGAACTCAATGCTAAGTTATCAAGGAAGTTATCTTAGCCATTTGATCTGCAAACATGGTGTCACACGTTTTCTTAGGAAGAGGGAGTGGCTGAGCTGGGTGGTTCTAGCCTGAGGATGCAGTGAGATGTCGGCCGGGACGGTACTCATCTGCAAGTCTCACTGGGGCTGGAGCATCTGCTTCCAACAAGTCTCACTGATGTGGCTACTGTTGATAGATCTCAGTTCCTTGCAGGTTCTTGGGAGAAGTGCTTCACCACCCAGGCTTCTCCATAGGACTGCTTGAGCATCCTCCCAACATGGTTGTCGGCTTCCCTGAGACTGAGTGATAAGAAAGAGGGAAACCATGACTTCCATCACGCAGTTTCAGAAGCCTCATGCTGTCATTATGCCATATTTTATTCATTGGAAGTGAGTCATTAAGTCCAACCCACACTCAAGGGAAAGAGAATCAGGCTCCACTTTTAAAGAGAATGTCAGAGAGTGTAGGTATATTTGAAACCACTGGGAGAGCATCTTTAATCTCATAGGACCACCTGTTGATGAACTTCCGGTGAAAATGGACTTCGATATTGCAAAAGTTAGGGAGGACTCACTTCCTTCCCTGCTCTCTCACAAGTCCTCGGGGGAATTCTGCCCCCGTTCCACAGGGATAATGTGACAGAGATGGATAAGAGACAGGATGGAGGGAGAATATGAATGTGGGGCATGCCAATTTTTAATATTCTCTGCCATCCAGAATTATGTCAGAAGTAGAGTAAGATTAATTGGGGAATTAAATTTCCTCTTTTCTCATTCTCTTCCTCCCCCTTCCAAATTCTCATTCTTAGCCACGGAGGTTATCAAATGACATGCAAGGTTTTTTCCTCCATTATTCTTGGCGCTAAGGACCCATTAAGTACCATCGATGCTTCCAGGGATCAAGCAATCAATCATTTCTTTCTCTGAAACAGGGCCAGAGTGATCACACATCTCGCTCTGCTTGATAAAGGCTATGTATGGCTGGGGAGCTAGCACACACAGGATAAAAATACTTTCCAATGGATACGCAGCTATAATTAGAACTGGTATTTACTTAAATGGTTTGTGTCACCATATTGCATTTACTGTACTGTGTCAAAGAAGGACTCTGAGCTCCATAAACAGATTTCTTTTTTGTCATTCTGGTAAGCTGCTCTGATTTACATCTGCAGTGCACAGGCACTGCTTCCTCCTCCTAGAAAAAAATATTATACCCCTCCCTTAAAAAAAAAATTAAGGATTTCATTTAAAGCAAAGAATTCTGGCTAACTTAAGTCGCAATTCGGAACTCTCTCGATGTTGTAAAAAAAAAAATGATCTGGCATAATATTAATTCATAGGTTTGCCAATGACCTTTACTGGGAGTACTTAATGAAACAAGGTTTCAAATCAGATGCAGCTGGCCACAGGAATTTTTTCTTTTTTTTTTTTTTTGGTAAAGCAATAATGTCTATATAAGATTCAGTCATACTTTCAATGATGAACAAAGAGAGAGATGACTCAGAGAGGCAGGAAGGTAACACTGACTTCCCTCATGCATGCCTTCATCAGGTTTCCTCTCTCACCTCCGACTCCTGCATTTAATTCTCTTTTAAGTTGGAGTTAGACGGTGGCTTGCTAAGCCAAAGGATTACCATGTTGTCCCAGTTGTGAAATCTCATTTATAGTAATCAAGACTGACCCCATAAAAACAGCTCCAGCTGTGAAGCACATTTAAAAAAAAAAAAAAAAAAGGAAGAGCACAAAGGGATTTGCGGTATCTGCCTGGACCCCCTTTGATGAAATATGGGCTCCGGAGACAAGCGTCTGGAGGGGAAGTGAGGGTGACTGGGGTCCTGGGGTCCCCCAAGGAAAGGAGACCATCTGAAGATGATAACTTGCTTCAACAAGCACCATCATGGTATCTGGCACAGAGCAGCGGCTCATTATATATATTTTGTGAGTGAAAAAGCTTAAATCAGTTTGGGAGGAATGAGGGCATTTTTGAGCTGGACCTTGAAAGATGGATACATTATAAATTAGGTATCTTGGAGAAATCTCAGCTATCTCAGGAATGAGGGAGATATGTCATTACCACAGGAATAAAAACATTTTGGAGTTTAATAGAATTACCCCACCCCCATCAAATGTCCAGTCTCTAAAGACATTTATTACTTAAGATGAAAAATCCTCTACAAGCTCCTCAGAGAGAATATTAAAAATACATAAACATATAAAGCAAAAACCCAACCATAGTGCCTTTACCTAAGAACAGACACTATCGACATTTTCGCTATTTCTCCCCAGTAATTTTTTAAGCATATTGTTACATTCCAATAATACAGCAAGTAAAGCTCTGTGCCCTGCTTTTCAGAATTAAAAAAATTACACTTTAGTCTAACTAAAAAGCGAGCACATGTTCTTGGTAGAAAATCTGGGACAGACTAGAAAAGTATAAAGAAGAAATAAAAAATTGCTAGTAATCTTGTTGCTTTAATAAGCATTGTTAATATTTTGGTGACCTTTTCCAGGTTTGGGTGTTTTTTTTTTTTTTTTTCTGGTCCTTAACAAAACTGTAGACTCACTTGAGAGAGTTGGGGCCATCCCTTAATTGTCCAATTACCATTTAACCAAGATTTGAGGTCAACACCCCTGGAAAATCATGTTAAAATCAAGTGGATTTATTTTCCAGGTTGACATTTTGTTTTATTGTGAACTTGGCCATGGTGGGATGAGCACAGTATTATCTAGAAACAAAGATGCTGCTAGAGATGTAACATATCTGCTCCTCCCAGGCGGGAGCCTCCGTGTCCCCACTTTCAGAGAAAGGCTGGGCCAAAGAAAAGACAACAGGAGACCACAGACAATGACATATGAACAGTTCGGGGCTAACTGGTAGCTTGAAATACACTGTGAGAGCTGCAGTCACCCACTCTCCCTCAAAATGCCTCTGCTACCAACATTTCGATTCGGCTCACAACATTTATACTGAACAACGATAAAAATTACACTAAACCAGTGGCCCCTGTTTTCCTCCCAGGGGACCCCCCTCCCCCTTTTCTAAGCTAGGATCACAGAGATTATTGCCAAGAAAAATGAAGCTCAAAGATCTCACAGAAGCAGAAATGGAAACCAAATGATAATTATTCTGGATCTTAAGTTTCACCTACAGACAATTTCATTAAGCTAGTTTCCAGGAGGTGTTGTGCTACAGAAGAGGCACACATGCAGCTCTGCCACGTGTTATGGGTGATCACGGGTAGGTCACTCACTTCTTCTGAGTTCTGGATTTATCATCTGTACAACCACAGCTAATCACGCCTCCTCTGTCTACGTTGTGAGAGGCTCAAATCGGCTGACAAGGGGAAGAGCTTTGCACATGCGAAGTAGTCAGTGTTTCTTCCTTCCTTGTTTTAAATTCATGGACTGCCTCTCACAAGAGCGAGGACAGTGTACAGCGGGGCAGTGGTCATGTGCCTCCGTGTCACTGTGGATTAATCTGACCAGGGAGGCTAACTATATTCTTTTTGCTTATCGCGGGTCTGCAGAATTGGAGACAGATGGGAAAAGAGATTTAACGTAGAGAAGATGTTCCTGTTATTTATCTTTAGTGAACGAAAATTTGATTACTAATATAATATATCTTTGTCATTAAAAAGTCAAACAGTGGGGAGGGTAATAGCTCAGTGGTAGAGTGCATGCTTAGCATGTTTGAGGTCCTGGGCTCAATCCCCAGTACCTCCATTTAAAAAAAAAATGTCAAACAATACAATAAGCACATTAAAGAAATAGCAAAGGCACCCCGCCGTCACGTGCATCTCCACAAAAGTGACTGCGATTACCAGCGGTACGAACGTGCTCCCAGAACTCTTTCTGTTCAGCCCACATACATAACTACACGCACTTGTGTTTTTGCAGTCCCTGCTCAACACTGCGGCAAACTCCCCGTATTACTGCACCATGAGGGAGGGCATCTTATTTTTTCCAAGCAGCTGCAACAGCTTTCCATAAGTGGGATGAACAATCATCCAACTGGCCAGTCTGAGCAGAGAGTTGCAAATGTTAGTTCTTCCCATTCTACTGGCGCAACTTCAAGCGAAGAGTAAATACATCCAGCTCTTGTGAGGCTTAATATCTTCATCTGTAAAATGGGCGGAACGATGCCCCTCCCCCACCCTCTAGGGTGACCGTGAAAGATCCCGTGAGTGATCCACAAACTGCGAAGCAGAACACGAGGCTGCCTTTTCCTTAGCTCTGTATGGGGTAGACAAAGACTAGAGCCCGTGCCGGGCAGGCACATTTTAGCGGTTTCCATACCTCATGTTAATGTTTCGTGCAGAAGCTCTGGGTAATTCACTGATGAAAAAGTCATGACAACGTGTTTTATACCAAAGCTGACTGCTTTAGCATTTCAGTTTTAGTCCGCCTGTATTAACAGAACCCAAAGGCCCTGCTGTCCTCTTTTATAGGGTGGTCTGTTGTTCACACAGGCAGAAACCACTGGATTCAGAGGGCCCTTTTCTAAGCAAGAGGAAGCGGCTAGAAGCTATGCAGATAACACAGAAATGAAGCTGGGGTCTTTTCCAGCGCCCTTTGGAGAGGTGGGCGGGCAGCGCACCTGGATAACTTGATAAATGGTTAATGCCGGTGAGATGTGGGAAGGTTAGCGAGTCTGAAGGGACAGTCACTCACACGTCAGATTGAGAAGGGCCCTTTCTCTGCTCTCTCTCTCTCTCTCACTCTCTTGCAATACTGTGGCATCCTGCTTCTTATTAACACAAGGCTATTCCATCCCCTTGACAACTAGACAGGTTTGACTTGGCCTTCAGAATGTCTGCAACCCCATCTCTAAGTCACTGGCTCATTTGCAGAAGACACCAGCCAACGATTCCCTTCAACTTTATCCTTGAATTTGGCATCAAAAGGACCCAGGCACAAAAGCAAGGCCTTCGGGTATCAGGAAGGAGGAAAGGAAATAGGGTGGCTCCAGTTTTCCAAGTTACCAAGGAAACATGGCCCACATCCTGCCGGACCGTTGAAGTTCCAGTGTCACAAAAAGGACTATTGACTGTCGCTGAGAAGGATGCATTGTAAGACTGCAGAATCAATGTCCACAGCCACCCTCCACGGATCTCAAATACAGGCCACACTGCAGGTCAGGTTCAAGTGCGCCATGAGTTATGCAGAAGGAAACTGGTCATCAGGACAGACCGCTGGTCAATGAGACCAGTTGTCCTTGCAGTTTATTAATGATTTTTTTCAACCTCTTTGATTCTACCCTGGGTAATCCATCTCACATACAATAATTCACTGCCTTTTAATCAAAATACTACAGATCATCAAAACTGCCCAAGCGAACACCTTAACTTGAAGCCTCTTTTTTTTTTCTTCACCCTATTGGCTAATAAGTATTTTCTACTTCTCACCAATTGCTGACACTGGGGAAATACTTTGAAAATAGAGTATCGGGGCTTTCCATCGGGAAAATGTTTCTATAAGCAAAAGGCAGACATTCCTATTTCGTCAGGAACAAAATTCCGTGCCCCAGAGTATTCTGCTGGTAGCGATGGTATATATTCTCCTGCTGCCTGTGGGTCTGGCTCTATTCCATGCTGTATTTTTTTTTTTTTTTTTTTTTTTAGACCAGGAAAGTTGTCCTTAACTGGAGAACCACACTCCTATCACAAATTTCAAGACACTTCTCTGCTTTCACTCTCAGGAGTAAGTATCGTTTGTTCTGCTGGCTCAGAAGCGACTTGCAAAACCCCATTGTTCAAGTGTCCTCAGAATGAAGAAGACAAACCGTCCCATCAACTGAACAATACATTTCCACTTAGGGGAAGAAACACATCTTGCCAATTTCAGTTCATGTTGTCCCCGACACGTCTGTAAAACTCTCTGCCCTGAATAATCTGTGATGCACAGAATATAAGGTAAACCTGCCCGCCCCTCCACCTCGGAATGACTAACAAAGGCAGATGCGAAGCAGCTAACAATGAAAGCAAAACACAAAAATAAAACGGCAGGTGTCAAGGCCCTTGTCAATCACCAGAGAACGTTTTCCACATCTAATCATCGAGGATTAAAGGCTGGATATTTAAGGAATGGAAAACAAGGTGTCCTCTTAACAAACAATTTAAGTCAGGCGAGAAGGCAGCGCGGTAGCTATGGGAAACAAGAAGTTTGGAGTCACACTTGGGTTCAGGTACCATTTCTTCTACTATGAATTAGTTGGGTCCGGGGAGGTCACCCAACTAGTTTTGCAGCCTCATTTCCGGCATCTGTGGACGGAGACGAACTCAGCAACAGCGCTACGTCCACCTTAGCAGGTGAGAGTAACACACATGAAGCCATTACACAGTGCTGTATGAACCGCTGCACTTCTAAAGAGAAAGACGGCATTTGAAAGAGCAAGGGTGGCAAATGAACGGAGGTGACTATGGCAGGTGAGGGCTGGGGATGGCCTGCACCTTCAGTCTGACCTCTCACACCCCTTCCTCCCTCTCTGGGAGGTCTGAGATCTTCAGATCTTTCCAGAGGGGTGCAGGAGAGACTTCAGGCATGCTACTCAGCTGTGGAGCCCTGGGATTTCCCTCTCGTTCACCCTGAGAACTCTCTTTTACTAACTCTCTCTTACTCCTGATTTGGGGTCAGGAGAGGGGAATCAGATGTCTCCAAATTTGAAACAATAATGAATTGAGTTAGTGGCAGACTTGGTGATGGGCGGCTGGAGTGCGGATGAGGGCCAGGTTAACGGCTTTGAGATTCTCCAAGACTTTAATTGGAGCCTGGAGGGGATGAGTAATAACCTGAAATGGTTTCATTCCAACTCTGACTGTGTACTCTGTTCGCGTGACCTTTGGGGCTTCAGAAAGCGGCAGAGAGGAAGGAAAAAGAAACAGGGAAAAGCACAGAAGAGATGAAGTAAAAGAAGGGGGGCTACCTCCAGGAACAGCAAGTGCCTGTTCTGATTTGGAAAACCAAGGAAGTTTCATTTCCCTCCTTCCCATAGTTCAGGAGTGTCACATACTCAGGTTCCTGGAGTCCCCATGGCCATGTCTGATGGAGTCAACTCTAGGGCCCACAGGATGTGGGAATATCAGGGCATGGACACATATATCTCACATTTGCCTACTCCTCCAGGAGCCAGTGGGATGTGGGCCAGGAAAGGAAGTCCTGGGTTGGAGGGTCTTAAGAAAAGCTTTAAGGTTAAGGATATTTCCCCCGTCCTGAAAAGTTCACTTGACATCAGATCTGACTCTACTTGGCGTGTGATGCTGGGGTTAAGCTTTGAGCAAGGGGGTTAGGTATGGGATGAGAAGGAAGTTCACGGATGATTCAAGGCTCCCAGCCTGGCTGCCACCAGAAGGAAGACCCAAGAATGGAAGCCCTAGGGGATGCCCCCTTCCCACTCACCCCAAAGTCCTTGGGAGATGATCTGTAGAAATGTCGTCTGTATTTTATAATGGCTATTACGGGAGTGTCTCTCATCCATACCAGGAGTTCCCAAACCCAGCCATACGCCAGCAGTCACCCTGGGGCCTTCATTAAAGAGTACTGATTTGCATGTACCCAGTCTTTTCCCTGTTGTATCAAATCCAGATTGTTTGGACATGGACCCAAGAATCTGGGTTTTTTCCCCCTTAATTATTATAATATTAAAGCATCAGAAATTCAAGTAAGAGTGGCCCTAAATTCCAGTCCAAGAACATAATGAATTTTTCACTGTTTGCATGTTAACTGCTAATCCCGGACTATGAGCGTATTTGGTATTTTCTTTTTCGTAATATCAGAAAGAATTTGGTATTCTATAATTTTTATTGGCATTATTTGATGATAATTTTTTGATTTCACACTAGTTTCTTTTTATTTTCCTTCTCTACTCCCCTTTCAGATAACTACTGTTCAAACTTGTTATTTTTTTCCACACACACGTTTCTCTGCTCATATATAATATGCTAATATACATATGCACATTTTGGGCTGTTGCTTCTTTTACAACATGCATCTCTGTTTATTCCTTTTTTTTCACTTAATGCATTATGGCAACCTCTCCAGGATCCTAGGTATAGACATAACTTGTAGGTGCATAATATTCTATGATGAATTAGGGTTCTCCAGAGAAACAGAACTAGTAGGATAGAGATCTCTCTCTCTCTATCTCACAGACATAGAAAACAAACTAATAGTTACCAAAGAGGAAAGCAGTGGGGAGAGACAGGTAGATTAGGAATTTGGGATTAACAGATACACACTACTATACATTAACAATGTAAACAACAAGGCTCTCCTGTATAGCACTGGGAACTATATTCAGTATCTTGAAATAACCTATAATGGAACAGAATCTGAAAGAGTATATATATGTATGTATACTCGACCGAATCACTTTCCTTTACACCTGAAACTAACACAACATTGTAAATCAACTAAACTTCAATAAAAAAAAAATAATAATCAAAAAGAGAGAGAATGAGAAGATGAGGATGAGGCTGAGACTGATTTTAAGGAACTGGCTCATGCCATGGTAGAGGCTTGGTTAAGTCCAAAGTCTGCAGAGTAAACCAGCAGAGAAGAGTTGAAGTCTGATTCCAAAGGCAGTCTGTTGGCAGAATTCCTTCTCGCTAAGGGCAGTCAGTCTTCATTCTATTTAGACCTTTGACTGATTGGATGAGGTCCACCCACATTATAGAGGGTAATCTGCTTGACTCAAAGTCCACCTATTTAAATGTGAACCTCATCCAAAATACACTTTCACAGAAACACCCAGAAGAATGTTTGGCCAAATATCTGGGCACTGGGCCCAGCCACGTTGACATATAAGATTAACCATTACACACAGTATAGATATACCCCAATTCATTCATTTCCCAATTCATTTCTCTACTGATGGACTTTCTGGTTTTCTCCTGTATTCTTTTTGCCTCCATAAGCAATGCTCATGAATCAAAATTCTTTTATTTCCACAAGATGGGATCCCAGTTAACAAAGATTATTGGGTCCAATGGTAGGCTTCTTTGTATTTTAACAGATGCTGTCCGATCACCTCCGAAAGGAGTTTTATTGCTTAAAACAAACTCTTAGGGTGATTCTGCTACTGATGGGTCAGCTTTAATCAGTGAGAGTGCAAAAATTTAACTTTTTCTTCTTATGTAATACGGAAATGTTTCCAAGAAACCTTCTCCAGGGCTGCGATCCTAAAACCTTTTTCATTCAATGTGGAGATAACTGAGGTCAGCATAACTGAAAATTGTTATTAACAACTTCATACTACCCACAGGCATGAAAGGTGATGCTGTGGGAGGAAGACAAGGAGGCTTGGGTGTCCCTGCTAGATCCAGGTCAAGGATGGGGCAATCTCCTTAATTTGACTTCACTGTTACCTTTGTGACTGCTGGATAGTATTTTGATGTTAATTTGTGGGTTTTTTTCCTCTCCTCTGCCCTGTTCTTTCCTTCCCTTTATTCAAGCCAGAAGCTTAAGAGAGGCATACACCTGAGAAGAAGGTAGGAGTGGCTTGAGAGACTTCTCGTCCCACATAGAATGGAGGAGGTTTCCAAAGTGCTAACAGGAAGAAGCCAGGCTGCAAGGAGACAGAGTGGCAGAAAAAGCAAGGGGCAGAGACCAGATCAAAGGAGTGCCCCAAGCTGAGGCAGAATCGGAGAAAGGGCAGCGGTTCCTGAAGCCACGGAGATCTCACTGGACTGCCTGGAAGAGAATGAAGGACCTCGAGGAACAAGGGCTGAAGATTCAGGCTTCAGTCGATGGGACCTTTAGCTGCCTCCCCAAAGATTCCCTGTTCCAAGCATAGTAACCCCTGCCCAACCTTGATTCAGCCTGAAACAGCAGAACTACGGTAAGGCCGTGGGTCAAAACCCAATAATAACTGACATTAATCATAAAGACATTAATCTTTAATGACACGAAGGCATTAACTGTCTTGCCGAGAGAATGGGAAGCTTGACATACAAATTATGTTGATTTCAGGTGGGTTTCTCGACCTCAGCATTGCTGATACTCTAAAGCCAGGCGACTTTTTTGTTGTGGGGATCTGTCCGGTGCATTGCAGGATGCTGGCAGCCTCTCCTTACTAGATACAGTTACATCCCTTCTCTGCCCTCAGTTTTGACAACCAAAATGTGTCTAGAATTTGCTAAATGCCCCCTGGGGACCTATATTACACCTGATTGAGAATCACAGATTTAAGGGAAAGGAAAGAAAGGTTGTATTTCTTGAGTGTGTGGACAGAGATTCCTTCGGGCTACATCCAATGACATCACTTCTCTTCCTTGTGCTGCGGGAGGCCGGCAAGACACTGAGCTTCTCCCAGATTTGCCTCCCTGACGATGCTTCGCCAGAGCTAATTATTAAACATTAGCTTTCATTCTCTGAACGACTTGTCAACAAGGGGATGACATCCAGAAATGGAAGGACATGCATCTTAATTATACCTACAGTGGTTAATGGGTCACTGAGGCATGCGGAGCCCTTACTGACCTTTCCCAAGCTGGGACCTGTCAGCTCTACGGCTGTGCCAAACAGCGATGGATGCCTGCTCTGGAAACCCTGGCTGCCCTTCAGGGCCTTTTAGCTTCACACTAATAAGCCTGATTTAGGTTTTGCATTACAGAGCAGCAACCAAACGTTATTGCCAGCAAGGGCAAATTGCTGCTGTCCGCGGTCTTTTCCAGGCAAGCACATGAATGTGGTATTTTCTCTGCCTCCTTTCTTCTCACTGAGAAGATGCTTCTTGGAGATAATCCACTCGGTTATCTATGGACGTGAACATAATTTGGAGGCAGCAGTCATGCCAGATGGCTAGCTGAAGCTGGGAACCCTGAGTGGATTTCTGAGCCAAATTTCTCACTCCCTGGAGGAGCAGAGGAGAGGGTGTGTATGGACGGGAAAAGCTAAGCCTTTCATTTCTGGAAAGGCAGGGAAGACTGGGAGAGGCCAGCATGAATGGCCACTGTCATTGCCAAATATGTATGGCATGACTTAGGTGAATGGTTGAGAAACCTTCCTGAGCACCGGTGTGGACGGATCCTGGAAACAGGATGCCCAGGGCAGCTGTGGAATGCCTTTCCCTGGAGGTTGCAGCTGCCTGGGTGGTTCTGACTCTCCTGCCTAACTCAGCCAGCCCACACATCTGGGATGACCTCTCGAGGTGTGTCCCAACTCACAGAACCTTAGATCTGTGTGGGCTCTGGGGGGTGGGGCACAGGGGTGAGACAGAGGACCAGTAACACTGAGCTACGGTGGGTCGGTAGCGTCCATGAGCACACGAGGAACTCTGGGGAAACGTGGCTATTTACGCACATCAGAGCTCACTGGAAGAAAAGCTCTAGACTGAGAAGGAAGGAGAAGCAAAGAGTGGAACACAAAGGGAACCACAACGAATGGGAAGATATGCAGAAAGCCACAAACATGGGCAATCAAACAAAAGACAAATGAAGGGCCATCCAGACTCGGACAGGAACATTTAGAGTTAACATAATGGGAAGGAAGAAAAGGAGGTTTCACGATGATAAAATACACCTATTCATCATATCAATTTTTAAAATATGTATTTCTTTGTGATTGTTAATTCATTACTGAAATACATCAGCTTGTCATCTCTTGTCTTGCAAACTAGGTCCTGGGAGGGGAGGGAATCCCTTTGGCTTTGGTCTTAGAAGTCACGGCACTGTTACTTAGTATGTGACTTTGGGCAAGTCTTATTTCCTCTCTGAGCCTCAGTTTTCTGATATGTAAAATAAATATAGACAATATTTGATTCCCGAGTGTTATCAAAGTCAAATGAAAAAAATAATATGTAGAAACCGATAAACTATATACAAATTGGTATTTATACTTGTTTACAACAAAAATAGTCTTCTCCAATTCATTCTCCACTCAGCTTTCAAAGTGAAAATCCGACAACACACTTGATTAAGGGGCTCTCGTGTCTAAAATGCTACTTGGTTCCCCATAGTTTCCCAGAAAATGTTCACCCCTCATAGCTTAGCTCACGCAGCCTTCCCAGTCTGGCTTCGGTGTACCCTCCTGGCCTCCTCTCCCGCCAGTCTAAGCCTGAACTCCACAGGGGAGCAGTCGTAATTTATCTGCATTACATTCTTCTAATGCAGTTAACACTTGGTTTCCACCTCCTAGCCCTCACAGAGTCTCACTGTAAGGAGCCTCCCTTGGGTTTTGATGGCAGGGAGCCTTGGTCCAGGGCTGCAAACTCAAGGACCTGCTGGGGCCAGGCAGGGAACGTCGGCAGTGAGTGAGCCGAGTGGGCGTGTGGGCAAGTGAAACTTGGACTTGGACTCAGTCAACTATCTTCCTTTGCAGAAACAGAGTCCTATTCTTGTAAGATCTTTAAGAGAATTCCCTCTAATCCAGATTTTTATATGAATTCTCTTGACTCTTAAAGCTCGACAAAGAATTTTTTTTAAAATTGAAACCAAGTGTTGTCCCAATAGAATATGTCACAGGCCTGCATATGACTATGAGACAGCATTTTCAACCCCTGGCTTTATCCTTCATGAATAATTAAATAAAAACAAAACTAAACATACAAAACCAACAAGAAATGTTAACTGCTTCCTTGATGTTTCTTTACTTGATCAAATCATTCTGGACCTTTTTGCCTTCCTAGACAAGCCCTCCACTTCCCTCTCCCCCATCACTCCATCCCTTCTGCCACCTCCTTGGTCCAAGTCAGATCACTGCATGATCCAAGATGGCTGCTAAAGCTCCAGCCATCACTTCTATACTCCAGGCAGCAGGATGCGGAAGGAGGTAAAATGCAAAATGGTCTTCTCCCAGGTGAACCAGCCCCTCACAAAGGACTTTGGGAAGCCTCATCCAAAAACTTCACTTTCATCTCTTGTCCAATCCTAGCAGCAAAGGGGTTAGATGCAGTGACATCACTAACTAGAAAAAAAATTAGGGTTTTGTTTTAAAAAAAGAAAGAGTGGTTATTTACTGGACAATCAGCAGTCTCTTTCATACTTACTGACTTGTTTCCCTGCTTCTACTCTTGCCCTTACAATGTACTCTTCAAATAACCATTGATTCCGAATTGGATTATACCATCCTCCCCAGTGTAGGTAATTTTAATAGCTTTCACTGTTCTTACGACAGGACCATAAGCTTTAGCGAGTCCTCAAAAGCCTGTGGGACTCAGCACTGCCCACCACTTCCCTCACCCCAAGTCTCATCCTCTGCCCTCTGGCTCTCATTCTTGCTCTACCTCTACTGGCATTATTTCACTTCTTGAACGTGCCA
Organism: Camelus bactrianus; assembly: GCF_048773025.1. Lineage (NCBI taxonomy): Eukaryota > Metazoa > Chordata > Mammalia > Artiodactyla > Camelidae > Camelus > Camelus bactrianus. The sequence continues at coordinate 22,701,201 of NC_133555.1, read as the reverse complement.
GGCTCCTTCCCATCTTTGCACAAGCTGTTCCCCTGCCTTGAACTCTCTGCCTTCAAGCGTCAATTGAAACGTCACATCCTCAGGGAGGCTGTCCTCACTACCTCAGTTCCAGCACCCCTCGTCCCCATTCTCCTGGGGCTGACATTCTCACTCAGGACCACCCCAGAGCTCAGGACACCACGCAGATGTGTTTGATCCTCTCTGAGGACCAGTCTTCCTTATGAGGCTCCATCTGTGGTCAGGACAAGGGCACATGTTGGGCCTGCTCCCTTCTGCACAGTCCACTGCCTGACAGATTAGAAGTACTCGGTAAGTATTTATTTGTCCAACTTGCTGACATAAGTCAGTGGGTTTGTTTGGCCCTATTGGACTTAAATCGATAAAAGGGTGTGTGAGACTCAGCCAGATGTTTACAAGCCACCCAAACCCATCACAAAACTTACGAATCTAGGATGTGATCCTGCCCACTTACCAATGCTAAAAGAACCACCCCATTCTCCTTCCTTCTGATGCAGAATCACCTTTCAGAGACTTCCCAGCTTAGCTGTTCTGTGCTGGGTGATAAATGTCAAGTGGCTGCTCCCACATCCCCAGCTCAGTGAAATGTATTCATCAAATATCAATAATTCAGCGTCTGCAGGGAGAGGACAGCCGTTTGTTTACATTTTGGGAAATCAGCTCTATTTGCTTCAACCTAAAACAAAAACTAACACACACACACACACACACAAAACAAACACAACTACATGAAACTATTCTCCTTTAAAGCTGTGCCCCTTAAAGGAAGAACACAACACAAAACATAAATCAGGAAGGGAATTCTCCAGAAATGCATCCTGCCGCTTGATCTGACGGTGCAAACTGAAGGTGAACGGGGGGAAACAGAAACCAAAGAGCTGGCACCGTCTGCAGCGGGGGCAGGGAGAGGTCTATCAATCATCGGTGCGTCTCCTTCTCTAGATGTGCTGTGACGCGTTCCATACCAACTCCAACGGGTACGCGGGAAAAGAGGGGAGCAGACTGTGAAGGTTCTCTTACTGGCCCAGAGTGCCGACAGTGGTTTTCTGCTCCAATTAAAGTGGGACCTTGAGAGTGATGCTCTCCGTCCAGATGAACTTGGGCAAAGTGCTGGAGGATGGGAGGCCCAGCAGATGTCAACACTAGGACGGTCCAAGTGAACGCAAGTTGATGCCTTTCCTTCTCCATGGGAGACCTAGGGAGGTGGGATCGCCCAGCCTGACACCAGATGCTAATCAGATGACATCCAGATGCTCGATAAAACATGTGTCAGCAACTGAAAAGACCTAGTCTAATTGGGACAAAATTACTTTTTCCAATGTTGTAGGTAAAAGACACCAGTAAAAATAAAACTCTGTGGTTGTTTAAATATACCTGAAGGTGCTTTATTTTCCCTTAGCACAAAGAAAATCCAGGTTGAACAAATACTGTATGTGCCTGCAATATGTCTGTTTGAGGAAAAACTGAGTGGAGAGAGAAAGGAATGAGCCAGCCTCTCCATCCAGCTCCTTTTGCTCACAAAGGATACTTCTTTTGGATTTAAGATTCTATCACCTGATTTGAAGACTGACTAGGTTTTAGCAAATTCTTTCTTTTTGGCTGATCCTGGGGCAGCTATGTTAACCAGCATAACTTAACTTCACAATGAAGAATAACCCAAAGTGTTTTCTTGCACATTTAGTGCAGAATTTATGTGTTTCAACAGCTGTTTCAACCTCTGTGTGTTGAGCATCTCTCTTACGCACGGGGCAGTGGGGAGGCATCATTGAATGGTGTCAGACAGCTGTGGGCTTTTAAGTCCTCACGGGGTGGCAGCAGAGACGGACAAGCAAACAGGAAGTTACAGCACATGTGGAAACACTATGATGGAGGCAGATTAAGATGCGAGGGTTCTCCGGCTTCAGCCTGGGGACAGGGACGGTCTGAGAAGGCTTCCAGGAAGAAGAGCCACAGGCTGAAGGAGCTAGGGAGAGCAGAGATGAGAGAATGGTGCCCTTCAGGCAGAGGAAACACGCCAAGCACTAGGTCAGTGACTATAAATGACACAAATTCCGACTAGGAGAAAAATAGCTAAAACTGTAAAAGTGGAGCGGGTTCCACAATATTAGAAATATGTAGAGACTGGGTTAACATTTTGAGGAATTACAAAAATAGATTTCTAGATGAGCTGGAAGGCTGTACTGGGTCTTATGGCCCCAGTTACCAGAGTCAACCCAAATATCCAAAGGCAGAGTTCAGGAATGTGGATTTCTTGGAAAGCTCCCTAGTTAGTCATTAGGCAAATCAAAGCCACCATAAGATACCATTTCACACCCGTTAGGTATATGAAGCCATGAGGACGGCTGTTATTTAAAAAAAAAAAAAAAAAAAAAGGAAGAAAGGAAAAAGACAAATGTTGACATGGACATAGAGAAAATGGCGCAGCTGCTTTGGAAAACCGTGTGGTGCTTCCTCAAGAATTAAACAATGAATTATTATATGATCGAGTAATTCTACTTCTAGGACTCCACCGAAAGGAATTAAAAGCAGGGACCCAAACAGACATTTGTACACCCTTGTTCCCAGCAGCATTATTCACAGTACCCCAAAGGCAGGAACAACCCAAATCTCCATCAACACATGAATGGATTAACAAACGGTGGTATCTACACAGAATGGAAAGTTGTTCAGCTATAAAAAACGAATGCAGTTCTGACACATGCCACAGCATGAATGAACCGTGAAGACATTACCCGAAGTGAAAAGAGCCAGAAACAAGAGGACAAATACTGTGTGATTCCACTTAGATAAAATACCTAGACCAGGCAACAGAAAGTAGACTAGATGTCACCCGGGGTGGAGGAGAGGAATGGGGAATGAATGCTTAATGGTCAGAGTCTCTACTTGGCGTAAAGAAAAGGGTTTGGAAAGAGATAGTAGTGATGGTTGTACAGAGGTGTGGATGTACTTAATGCTACCAAATTGTGCCATTAAAAATGGTTAAAATGCTAAAATTCATGTCAACTGTATGTTACCACGGTTGGGGGAGAAAAAAAAGCTCCCTAGCTGATTTTGAAAAACTCAGTCCATAGAGCAGCTTCAGAGAAGCACTGGACCAACTCATCACAGAGGTCTAGGCATTTTCAGAGGTTAAAAAAGCCAGTGTTTACACAGTATTAAGTGAAAACAGACCATAGGGTCTTCCTTTGGGATACAGCTAACTTGTGAGCACAGATGAGTGCCGACTCTTTTTGGTAACTGCCTGGGCCAATAAAGGGTGATGAAAAAGTCAATGAAATCTGAGGTCTTTCTCCAGGGAGGGTGGCAGGTTGGGGGTAGTTCGGCTTTTGTTGCCCACCTGCACGCATCATTGCTTTGCGTCAGAACTACCCACGAAAAGCCAACGGAACTCCCACCTTCCCCTTAGCAGACACTCCGAATTTCCCGTGCACATATGCATTTTGAATCTTTGGACTTACATCAATCTCCGAAAGACTGGAAAGGACGAAGAGGGATACAGATGCGTATCTCAGCCTGGGTTCCTGAAAAATCACAGCCAGAGCCAAAGGCTTAAGTGCAGCTAGCTAGCTGTCTTTGGGAAATAGTCCCAGGAAGCAGAAGGGAAGGATGGAGCGGTAAACAAGGAAGAACTGAAAGTCTACACTAAAGACTGTTATTTAGTTGGACGCCTATATAAGCAATAAATAACCCCATGCGACACTCTGAAAAGCCATTTGAAGAAGGAGCCAGGACTGTCCACCTAGGAACTGAAAGAGGGAAATATTTATCCATCAGCTCAGTTCCTTATCATCAAGAATGACCTCGTGAACGTTAACTTTTCACATTAGGCACGTTGGGTTGAGTGTGCAAGGAGTCACGGAAGACCCAGGGCAGAAACAAGAGGCAAGTGGCCCAGGACAAGGACCCAAGGAGAGACACTGCAGGCTGTGCCCACATAAAGCTGCTGACGCCTGAGTTGACCTCATGGGCAGAGGAGCAGGTGCAGTAAGAGGCTGGGCCGAGAGGAGTGGTGCACGAGAGGGGTCCAGTGTGACACGAAATCACCTTGCTGTTCTAACCAAGCTTGTGATTACTGCGTGGACCCACAATCCCCCCAGGGACCTCAAAAGGGCTCCCCGCTAAGCACCAGATCAGTCCATAGATTTGTCTATACATGGAGGAAAATGGCAGGGGTTAACTGGGAGAAGAGGCAATACTGCTCACAAAAGAACAGTTTTTTTTCTGGTTTGATTTATAACTTTGAGCCCCTATAAACCATAGCAACACAATCACATGTAACTGCGATGCCTGGTCCCCAGTTTGGCGTATAAACATTATCACCCCACACCAATGCTCCGAAATACAGTGACTCCTTGTCCCTGACTGCGCCACCGAGCCCGGCTCCCTCCTGAACTCCATATGTCCAAGAAGCATATTAACTAATCACGCCCAGATGCGTGGCTGCTCCCAGGTGACATGCCCTATGAGGCTGAAGGACACATGACCATCTGCAACTCTCACTGCCCTGGAAACCTGCCACCTCTGCTCCAAATGAGAGCTTGCTACATGCTGACCCTGTGTCCCAGGGGCCCCTCCTGCTGCGGGCCCCAGTGTCCTGCTCTCTGTCTTCCCCGAGTCTGACGACAGCAGTGGGGGTAATATGGTATCTTCCCTACCACGTCACCCCAAGTTTCGCTACAGGCTCTCTCAACTTAGCCCCAAGCCCATCCCAGTTCTCCCGCTGAGCAGTTCCTGTCCCTGTCTGCCACAGGGCCATCTTGTCACACAACTGTAGTGGGTACCACTCACATTCTATTCCTTGAGGATGGTGCCCTCATGGGTCATGCATGACCACAGCCCTGGCCCAGCCAGACAGCACATCCACTCTCGGGCTCTCTCCACACCCCAGCGTCTTGGCCCAGGTCCCCTCCAGGCTGACTGTGAAGGAAGTCCTCTCTTCCCCTCAAAGTGAACTTATGCCCAAGTCAATTGACAGTGGAGCCATCTGTTCCCTTCAGGGAAAGTACCGCCCCAGCCTCATCCTCAGGGATGTGGTCTGACCCCATGGCGCAGGGAGACAATGGCCAAAAGCGCTGACACTCTAACAGGTCCCCAACTAAAGGCTACTTCAATCGTGTCCATGCCATCCTTCTTACAAGCGTAATTATTAAAAGACATTTGCAGGCGTTAGACATTACAGCGCTGGACAGAAAAATAGTTTTTAAGAAAGCAAAGTAAACTTTCTCATGTACTTGCCAAGTATCCATCAAAAGGTACCGTCTGGACTGGCTCCCAGCACTGGCCAACTCTGAATCTCTCCAGGGCCCCCAGATGGGCTGCCGTATGGATCAGATCCAAAGCCTCGATTATTTGGTCCTAGTCCTTTCCTAGATCGTCCCTGTGGGAAGAGAGTGAGAGGAAACAATGAGGTGGTCCACTGGGAGGGTCAGTGGAGCTGTGTCCTGTCTGGAGTTCCCCCAGGAAGTCAAAGACCCCCCCCCCGACATCCCCAGCAGAGTCAGCTCCCAGGCTTGGAAGCTCGGTGATGAACTTCACTTGAAAAAGAAGGAGTTGCTGGGGGTGAGGACAGGAAGGAGAAATAACTAGAGTCCACCAAGCTGATCCATTGCACTTCTTTCCTTGGCTCAGCCTACTTGGGTTGCCTTTGAACCCATTCACCTCCTAGTAAAGGAGAACTTTGCTTTGCCTCTGACGTGTTTTATCTTTTTTCTCTCTGGGGCATAGAGAGAACAAAAAACGTGCCCAAGGGCACACAGCTGGAAGGGGCAGAGTCAAGGTATAAAATGTGAGCAGTCTGAACCTGTGTGTGGTTCCCTTTGAAGGGATCCAGGTCCCCAGAAGCATCCGAAGAGCATCAGTCAAATTTTATCTTCCGATGGGTTCCTGATTGACCCCCCTGCTGCCCGTCTTCACTACCATCGCCGCATTGCCTCTTCTCACCAACCTTTCCAGCTTTTCTTTCCATTCTTCCCTTCCGAAGCCCTGAGGCCCACTGTTCTGATCAGACTGGACAGTTCAGGATTTCAACTTTGCTTGGATTGAGGCAACGATCTCTTTGCCCCTTGTTCTCTGTCTTCTTTCCACTCCAAAATGATTCTGCACACTGTTGCCAGAGTAAACTTTGTACAAAACCAACTGACTCACTCCATGCCCTTACTTAAGAGGTTTAGAGGCTCCCTGCTGGCCAGAAAATGAAGCTCAGACATTGGGTCAGAACCTAAGACCTTCTGCTCCACACCCTATCTTGTCTCCCCAACCTTGTCTCCTGGTACCTAGGGTCGTACTCAACACTAAAGCCACAGAATTCCCAAATACCTCAGTGTTTCACATTGCTGGGCTCTGCCTTTGCGGTTCCCTCTGCCTTTCCACTCCATCTTCACCTGCTGAACTCCTACGTACCCTTCAAAGCCAAACGCAAATAGCTCCTTTGAAAAGCCTTTCTGTCTATTCTTCTTGTTAGACCTCTGACCAAGGTCAGAAGTTATATCTTTTTAAATGTGTCAGGCACTCAGCACCACGGCTGCACAGACGAGGTTCTTTTTTTTTAAGTTAAAAACATTTTTTTTTAATTAAAGTATAGTTGGTTTACAATGTTGTTCTAATTTCTGGTGTACAGCATAGTGATTCAGTTATACATGTGTATTCCTTTTCATATTCTTTTTCACTATAGTTTGCTACAAGATATTGAATATAGTTCCCTGTGCTATACAGTATAAATTTGTCGTGTATCTATTTTATATATAGTAATTAGTATCCACAAACCTCGAACTCCTAATTTACCCCTCCCCACCCCCTCCTCCACCTAGTAACCATAAGTTTGTTTTTTATGTCTGTGAGTCTGTCTCTGTTTTGTAAAAATAAGCTTATTCTGTGCCTTTTTTTCTTTTTAGATTCCACATATGAGTGATATCATATGGCATTTTTCTTTCTCTCTCTAGCTTACTTCAGTTAGAATGACAACTTCCAGGTCCATCCATGTTGCTGCAAATGGCATTATTTTATTCTTTTTTATGGCCGAGTAGTATTCCATTGTATCAATATACCACAGCTTCTTTATCCAGTCATCTGTTGATGGACATTTAGGTTGCTTCCATGTCTTGGCTATTGTAAATAGTGCTGCAATGAACATTGAGGTGCATGTATCTTTTCAAATTAGAGTTCCCTCTGGAAATATGCCTAGGAGTGGGATTGCGGGATCATATGGTAAGTCTACTTTTAGTTTTTTTGAGGAATCAGAGGAGGTCCTTAATGATACTCTGGGAAAGTATATTGTATTGAGCACCTACTATGGGTCAGGCCCTAGAAATATATAAATTTGACAACAAATACCCAAAGATGCTCTTTGGGCTGAATGAGGAATGCCCTCTCTCATATCACAGCACCCTAACTTTGTAATTTATTTGCAAAACCTAAGATTTGTAACAGTGGTGGCTGACACATACATAACTTTTCCTAGTCACATATCTCATTTTAGTAACAAACTGATTTCTAAGAAACAGTAATTAAGTGGTATTTTTTTCAAATAAAACTTTCATATAACAAGGCTTTAAATGAAAAATATCTTTTGTGGACCTGTTACGATGCACCAAATCTATCTGCTTTGACAGACACATACAATTTCTGAAAAAATGAGATCCTTCCACCTGTGTGCTCATATAAGTGTGTTATTAACACTCTTTGCTGTACAGCAGGGCAGGCCCTGGGTCCAATAATGGTCCCGAGATCCCGGGGCTGCTGAATGCAGAACCCCATCTCATGCAGGTGTTAGCTTGGGCTACTTAACTGCTCACATAGCGTCTTTAGTGATGACAGATGCAAGGGAGAAAAGGTCTGTGTACAATCAATGTTTCTCTCTCCTGATGGTGTCTCAGATGAGGGAGGGACAGGAGAAAAATTGAATATCCAGTAGAAATAATAAAACAGAACTGGCAAGCATGCACAAAATATAGACAATTCCTTTAGTTTTACGCCGGTGAACGCGGCCCACACAAACATCACCTACAAGTTTGCTGATTAGCACAATCATCTGAGAAAATTAAACAATATACTTGGCTCCGGCTAGAGATGCGCTTTTCCCCTGATGCTGTCAACACTTCTGACAAAGACCCATTCAGAGGATGCAGGGAGCTAGGTCTCATCCAGATGTCAAACTCACTGAACCATCAGTGTTGGGAACTGGAGGAGCCTGGACCCTCCCTCTTCTTTCTCCTTCCCGGTAGGTCCAGCTGACGCACATTCAGGGCTGAAATCTGGCTTCGCAGGGTCCAGCAGGAGAGGCACGCTTGACTGGGTGAAGGCAGCGCAAAAGCTCCTTCTCGAGCGCCCTGTTGACATTTTGGATGTGGTTTCATTCGTCATCAAAGCTCTTATTTACTGGGATGGCCCAGCTAACAGAAAGAACTCTGGCATCCCCTGGGGACTAGCGGTCAAGGCTGAGGAGGAGACAGAAGCAGAGGGCTCGCTAGTGCAATAAAGGCATGAAGATCCCCAATATTCCTGCTCTTTGGAGTCTCATTTCTTTCTAGTCTTCTTTTGTAGCTTGTTCTTTGCAGGGTCCTTTACTGCCCATTTCAAGGGTTTTATTTTCAGCGCTCAGCACATGGGGTTGAAACCTTATTTGTGTTCTGTGTTTGGTGTGCCCTGGGTCTTGTGCCTGGCTCTTGGTCTCAGTCCTTGTTGTTTTTCATTTTTAAATGTGCATTTTTTTTTAAATTAGTTTTTAAATTGAAGTATAGCCGATTTATAATTTCATATTAGTTTCAGGTGTACAACATAGTGATTCAAGATTTTTATAGACTACACTCCCTTTGTAGTTACTATAAAATATTGGCTATATTCTCTGGGCTGTACAATAGATCGTTGTAGCTTATTTATTTTATAAATCATAGTTTGTGCCTCTTAATCCCCTACCTACCCCTATCTTGCCCCTCCCCACTCCCTTCCCCACACCGGTAACCACTATTTTGTACTCTGTATCTGTGAGTCTGTTTCTGTTTTGTTATGTACATTCATCTGCTTTATTTCTTAGATTCCACGTGTGATAATAACATACAGTACTTGCCTTTCTCTGTCTGACTTATTTCACTGAGCATAAGGCCCTCCAGGTCCATCCACGTTGCTGCAAATGGCAAAACTTCATTCTTTTTATGGCTGAGTAGTATTCCATTGTGTATATATACCACATCTTCTCTATCTATTCATCTGTTGAGAGACACGTAGGTTGCTTGGATATCTTGGCAGCTGTAAACACTGCTGCTATAAATACTGGAATTGGCCTCAGTCTTAAGAAAAAAAAAAAACATTGATTTACAGGACTGTGTGGACAGCATCCATTCACAGGACAAAGAGTTGGGAGGAGGAGGAGGAAGAGGAGAGGAGGACTGCCCTGATGATGTCTGGAAAACTCCTTTCAGGGGAACACGTGTTTCTGAGTATCATTTATCTCATGGGTGAGGCTGGATCTACTGAAAATACTGGCAGAGCGTTAGAGAGGCTGCGGGAGGTACAAAGGCAGGACTGGATGTTAGATTGTTTCCCCCATTCCAGTTGCTCAAGGGTGGTCAGCTATGTATTTACAGCTGTTTGGTGACTGGGTCGGGGCGGACAGCACTGGCAGGAGATGGGGTAGTTAGCAGCTGTGCATTTGTGTTACTGCCCTTCTGAGCTCAGAGCACCGCCTGGATTCTACCCTGTGTGGTCTCAGGCAATCTTCTGAGGACCAGATGGAGGAAGCACATTTTTTTCTTAAGTCACTGGGCCAGTTCAGTGAAGACTTCAGTTAGGACGCTTGGGAGCATGTCTCTGGAGATTCAGTGACCCTTTTGAAAACACTCAATTCTGAGTCCCTGGCTGGAGATGTTTCATATACAGGGCAGGCTAGCAAGCCATCTCCAAAGCCACTGGTTAAAAAAAAAAAAACAAACAAACCCACAGAACGCTGACCCAGGAGTAGATCAGGAGAAGCTCATAGAAGGAAATAGCTTTTCTTAAGACCAAGGTTGGGTGAGGGAGGAGGGGAGGAGTCACCTGCTCGATTCAAGGAAGAAACAGGGCGGTGGGAATCTCCAGGTGAAGCCCTAGCAGTGGATGCTGGAGCCACACAGACTGATAGTAATCAAGGATTGCAGGGAAGGGAGGGTGGTCGAGCTAACCCATTCCGGGGTACCTGGACTTTCTGCTGTGCCTTACTTTTTACACTAGACAACTCAGGTAACTAGATAATTGGAAACTTTTCTTTTCACAGGCCAAACGTGGGCTTAGGAAAACAAAGAGCAAAGCAAAGCAGGGCTTCATGAGAGCAGGAAGGTTGTCTGACTGCTCACTGTTCTATCCTCAATCCTGGAGTAGTGCACACAGTAGGTGCTCAATAAATATCCAATGAATGAGTATGTTGTCCTATGAATTCAGCTCAGTGGTTTTCTTCTACAGCTTCTGCCTCTGTACAAAGTGGGAGGTCATTTCCAGTCTTTCAAAGGCAACATTTTGCGTGATAAGGTACTTCATGCATTCTGGATAATCTTTGCAGGGGTCATTAAACTGTTTAATCAGCTTTTTTTTTTTAAATTCTTTTCATTCAGTAACTACTGGCAGCACCTACTCTGTACAGGCACTGAGCTTAGCATGTGTAAATACATGGTGAGCAAAACAGGCGTGTGCACCTGCTTGGTCCAAGGCTGTCATCGCGGAAGGAGGCTTGAACTAACCAAATGGTTTAACCAAACCAAAGCAAGCAACCAACCAAACCAGCCAAGCCAACACACAAAGAAACTACATCCAAAGCCCAGGCCCTTTAGCTTTCAGCACTTCTCATGACCATCGAATAACTCCCAAGGCTAGATGGTCCAGGTCCTCAATGGAGGAGCCTTGAGAGTTAGTTTGGGATTGGCCCCGTGTATTAGTTGCGGTAGGCTGGGTTGGGCTGCAGCACCAGATTAACACTGAAATGGCTACAGTTCAGTACAACAAAGGTGTACAGCTGACCCTGAACAACACGGGTTTGGACGGCACGGGCACACTTACCCATGAACTTTTTTCAATAGTAAACACTACAGTCCTACAGCATCCAAGGTTGAACCTACCAGTGCGGTATCTCGGACACAGAGGAAACTCACATATGGAGAAACCATGCATTCCAGGGCCAACTATAAATTATACTCAGATTTTTCAACTGGGTGAAAGGTTGGAGCCCCTCAGGGTGCAAGGGCCAACGGCATTTCTTACTTATCAAAGGTTATGGTGGATGGCTTCTTCCAGGCAGGGACTCAGGGATCTGCTCTGCTTCCATCCAACGGTTCAGCATCTCAGCCCGTGTATCCTCGTCACCATGGCTTGGGACGAGAGATTGCAGGCACATGCCTTGGGGCTGTTCACTGCCTTAGTCTGTTAAGTGACACTTCCACTCAATTCTTTGGCCAGCACTAGTCACATGACACCACACAACTGCACGGGGGCTGGGAAGTGGGAGGGAACACGTGGATATTCAAGGAGCATTCCTGGGCCAACCACACCCGTTCTTCACACACAACGCCCTCCTGAATCACCATTCTGTAGAACTGGCAAATAACTTTGAAACAATTGATAGATGAGATTTAGAGGCTAGATTCTGCAAATAAATGGGCCAATTTCTTTCCTGGGCTCTTTACCTGGAAATATTTTTGAAATGAAAGGAGCATAGTTCCCCTCTGTTTCTGGGTCAGAGGAGTTCGCTACTGACTTAGGTATATGTCCATAGTCCTTTGCTATCTTTCATAGGCCAGGAAACCTTCATTCTCACCTGCATATTTTCAGGGGGTAAGGTCTGTTTTTCCACCCTGGTGAAACCAGATGAGAGAAAACTAGATGGTAGAATAAGTAAATTGGCTTTTAACATCTCTAAAAATTTTGTAGTACCATTACTTACCTTTTTGAACGTATGCCTTGGCAAACATTTGTCTGCTGGGTTCCTGTTTACAATAAATACAGCTGAATGTACCTGAAATGTCAGAATAACATTTGCTTTTGTTAGATTTCCTTTTTGTTACTGGATAGAAAGCATCGGTGTCCGTCTTAGTGTTTCTCCTGCCACTGAGGCTCTTATTAAGTGCCACACCATCGCATTTATTTCTAATTCAGCTGCAGAGTTCTACTACCTACTAAGTGTGCTCTGGTTTTGTCCTGGCTTGCTCAGGCACATTTTCTAATAAGCAATGGTCGTGTAATTAGCACTAGATCCACGAAAGAAGAATGCTGAAATATGATAATTTATTCCATTTGCTAATATAAGTTTATTCCTGGGGAATGCCTTCCAGATCAATACAGATTTGCCTATTCTTAAACCTTCACTTCCTAGAGATGGTTCTTTCATTAGATCATAAATCATCTGATTATAATTCAGTGGCATGAACTCTTGACTTTGGCTTTTGCATTTATAGTTGATAGCAGTGCAAATGTTGGTAGCTTCATTATAGAGTCCAAGGGCATTATGACTCCTTGAAATTGGGAAACACTATGCTTAGCTGGAGTTTTTTTCTTTTTTAAAGAAACCAATTTAGGGAAAATTCAGTAATGCAAATTTGATCACAGTAACAGGCATTAATAGGGAGATCTGAGGGAAAGTTTGTCTTGCAGGAACTCAGCATCCACAGGGGAAAGCCTTCACCTTAGAAGGAAGATGACGCGTTGGAGAGAACCCAAACCTTCAAGGTGTGCAAGGTTAAGTTCGTGCTTTCCTTTGCCCTTTCAATGGACTGAACCAGGAATTTTAGGGATCTTCCTTTTGACATTCCTTCAAAGTATTTTTTGAGCCAAGCATTAGGTTCCAGAAGAAGAGTGATGAAAAGGCAGCCAGGATCCCTCACAGTACAGCTTGTGATGGGGGGAGAAGTGTAAACTCACAATCACAAGACGGTGACAAGGGATATGCAGTGTCCCCTGGGAGCCCAAGACAGAGGGACCTATTTCCAACCAGCTGGGATCATCCTGGAGGAAGCAGGTCTAAGGTGAGTCTGAGGAATGAGGAGTAGTTAGGTGAAAAATAGGCAGAACAGGGAAGGTAGGCACGTCTGAGTGTTTTAAGTGGAGGGGACAGCAGGTAGGAAGGACCATGAAGAGACAGGGAAAGATCAGTCTGGTTGGACTTTCACACCTTTTATTTGTCATATGCCCATCATGGCTCGTGTGTTCATGTCCAGACACCTACCTAAGACAAGCCGAGCTGTAGACAGAGAGGTGGTGCCCGACCTGAGACCTCGTCTACCATAAAGGTTTCTGAGGTTATGAGCCTTGATCTTGAGAACAGATATGACTTTCTCAGAGCCTTCTTCTTACCTGGCAAGAGGCCACCAGCTGGATGGAATTCACGCAGCCTATGAAGTCAGAGGGAAAGACCTCTGTTGATCCCTGCAGCTTTGGAGGGAAAAAAAAAATCTAGTGTCAGAAACTGCATGTTACGGAGGGAGCCTGGGTACTGAGGAAAGCAGAGGCAAAAAACCAAACAGGACAGATTGACTGATGGATTTACATAAAAAAGAGCAGGGGAGGGAAAAGGGAAAATGGGATGGAAAATGTCTGTGCACAGGATATGTTTGATGGGGGGGGTGGAAGAGACAGAATTTGGTGGGGGGAAACCTGGCATCCATGAACAGGATAGTAAAAGGGACAGTGATGGAGAGAGGATTTTAAGACGTTTGCTATGTGTTATGAATTCACTCCTCCTTTGGCATTTCCTTGAGAGGGAGTAGAGATTTGAAATGCTGAGTACAGACTTACTATGTTTTTTGGTTCCTGAACTGTGCTTCTTTGAATATAATACTTGGCTAAGACTGGGCCAATTGGTGTCACAGAGTTTGGGGGGTTGTAGAAATTCTCCCTTGAGATGGTGGCTCCCATTCAGTACGCGGAGTGCACAGGACTGTTTAGAAATACAGCCAATAGGTAATAATCCTGGTTCTTCTCCTTGGGGTACTAAGAGAGTTGTTACAGGAGATACATTTTGGCCCAGCCCACGACCGTCTCTATCTGAAAACCTGTTTCCTCACTCGCAAAAACTAGCACTCTGCCAGCACGTGCAGGACTCACCTAGGACTCCACCCGCCTCTCCTCCAAGTTGATTGGACCAGGAAGGAGCACCTGACCCGAGTTGGGCCAATCGGAGTTTCTTTCCTGAGACTAAGGGGCTAAATGAGGGAGCTGTGGAGCCCCACCTGTGTCCATGAGCTCCCCCAAGCTGCAAAGACAGATCGCAAAGGGAGCGTAAGCAGGCAACTTCAGGGAGACAGATTTAAAAGCTGGGACAGAATCTGACTGCTCCAGCTTACCATGCTGCTTTAGGCCACTCACAGATTTTTTGAGCTCTTTGTGGTTTTCCTCTTCCTGGTTCCAAGTTCTCACGAAGGGGCTGCCCTTCGGTTCTTACAAGATACACAACAGCCTTCAAATAAATTCTCTCCATCTCTGATTTCCTTTCGCGCAAGTCAGTTTGAAGTAAGCTTGGACGACTTAAAATCCAAAGAATCTGGCCTTAGACAGTTGCCTTCTGCGGCCCAAATTCCCCAAGTTATTGGGTTCACTTTCTGGTATTTCTGGTCTCGCTGTGTTTACTGACTTATTGTGTGTTAATGGTACAAAGCTGCCCGTCAACCCTGATGATCTGTTTTATCTCTACAATCAGCCAGCCTAGCAGGGAAACAAGTATCTGCTAGTATTTTGCTGAGAAAGCTGTTCCCCTGCTGGGTACGATTGTGTCATCTACTGGCTTAACCGTTTCCTGCTGAACCACAGTCTGTGTTTGCCTTTGATTATTTGTCTTTTGCATCTTCTGGGAAGGTTCCCTTCTTGGTTTCTTGCCTGGACCTCTCTCTCTCGGACAAAACTAGCTGTAGTTAGAAGGGACACTGGGCATGGGTTTTCCAAAGAGGCTTTTCTCATTCCAGGCCACTAGGAAACCTGTGAACTTTACACATATGGTAGGTGAACATTTCAGAAGCAGATCCTTCCAGATTGAAGCTCCGGAGCCCAAGCTGGACTGCTTTTAGCACCTAAGGGCTCACAGAAGAGGAAGGATTTCCCGTAGTAAGAAAGGCTCAGAGCAGTTCTTCCCAAAGGCTCTTCTCAGATCTCCAGATGTTTATGAAAAATGCACTCTCCCCAGTCTTGCTGAATCAGACTTTCTAAGGATGCTGCCAGGATTCTGCATTTTAAATAACCTACTGAGGTAATTTTGCTGCGTGAAAGCCACTGGCTGCACGAGCCAAGGGGAGCAATTCTCAAATCCGAGCGTAACTGTTAGAATGGATTTCATAATAAGCTCACCCTCTTCTTCAACGCTACGTATCACTTCAACAAATCTCCTTAATATACAGTGATATCAATCAGAAGAGTTAAAGTCAGTTAACTTACATTTCTTTTTTTTGAAGACTGTCACTCCTAAGCAAGAGTGAATATACCCGAGATCGTCCCAAAATTAGATTACAAACCTCAGGCTTCGGTCTCTCCATTGTGACCAAAGGGTTTGTCATCAGATTCCCCTGAAGTGAGTGGGGTGGCAGACATGGTTTTTGTTTTGTTTTGTCCGGATACTTGGAAGAAAACAAACGCTGAGGCAGAATTTCTTGAGGTGTGGTCCTCAAACCAGCTGGATCAGAATGACAGGGGGGCTTGTTAAAAAAAAAAAAAAAGCAGACTCTGGGTTCTCCCCCAGGATCCCAGAACCCTGTGGGAGATCTGCATTATTTAATTAGCTTTGCAGGCATTTCTTAAATATAGCAAAGATTCAGGCTTTTCTGGGATGTCTCAAAATCCTACTTAATGCCTATGTTAGAAGAAAAGATAATGAACGCTCTTAGAATGGATACGAATGGTGTCCAGCTCCTACCGTTCTTTCTCTTTGGTGGGACAGGAGTGGCAGTAATAATATTAACAACAACAAAAACTAACGTGTTTTAAGCTCTTGCAGTGCTAAGGGCCTCACACGCGTCATTCCAGTAAAACCAAACAATAACTCCTCCATTCTCACACTTACAGGTAAAAACCAACACTCAGAGAGGACGTGGACATTGTCCAAGATGACACGACTAAGCAAGTGGTTGAGACGGGACTGACAATAGTAGAGGGAAGCAGGGGAAAGTGAAAGGTGTGGTAACTGGTACGCAGATTTCATCCTTCACTTTTGGGGGGGAGGGGGGACTTAATTTACTTACTTAAATGGAGGCACTGGGGGCTGAACCCAGGACCTCGTGCATGCCAAGCACACACTCTACCACTGAGCTCTTCCCTTCCCCCTTTCACGTTGTAATTAGGGTTGTGAGGAACACCAGAGCAAACTGGAGTCTGTGTAGGCGTGCAAGACAAGACACAATGGGGAGGGGGTGCGTGGGGGATCCCAGCCTGGTAGTAATCCGAGAGGAGCCCCTCCATGCAGAAACTGGAGTCTGTGTGGAGGTGAGAAGTCCTGGGGACCAGCTCTTCTGGGTCACTTCAAGTCTCTGTGCTCACCATCTTTGCTCTCGGCCTAAGCTTCTGCTTTCAGTTTCCTCATCCCTCATCTTACCATGATGCTCGTGGGCCTGATGCCACCTCCTGCCAGCTCTCCCTACACACAGCCTCTTAGCTTCAATTTCCACTGCCTCATCTGCTCGGAATGTCTTAATCTGTATTCTTAAGAGAGTGGCTCCGATCGGTCCAGTTGACCATGTTGTATTAGGTCAGAGATTACCGTTTAGCTGCTGTTCTTGACTCCAACCATCTTGCCGAGGAAGAGGAAGAGGGGGCAGGTCACATAGTGAAACCACGGCTACCTGAAGCCTGTGCTCCCAGGAGCATCTATAAGCAGAACTGGCAGGGTAATTGCAGTTTCTAAAACCTTCATCCAAAGGCTCTCAGAAGACTATTAAGAGTGAAATAGTTCTCATCCCCAACTCCCAGGTCCTCATGGTTGGGGCAGTGAGACTATGTGCTGTTTCAGATTTCTCGCCTAGGAGAAAGTCAAATTTGCAAACTCCTTGAGGGCAGAGAGTTTTGTTAGTTTCGTATATTGCTGTAGTCCAAGCACCTAGAACAGTGCCTGGCGGAGAGTAGGCTCTCTGTGAACATTTGTTGCATGAATCAATGAACACTCCTGCAGTATCCAGCAGCTCCCAAATGTTGGGTCTCCGACGTGGGGGATCTCATTTACATGCTGCTTTGGTCCCGGCTCCCAGACAATATCAATACCATCCTAACCACCACACAGCCATGCACTTAACTCTCTCCACACAACCCACTTATTATTTGCTTAAAAGCAAATGCAAGTATTTTGGGGTCATCTGCTGGTTTCAATTCCTGCTAATAACTGAAAATTAACTGTGTGGCCTGGGTAGGAATCAGTTTCAAGGCTCCTCAAGGAACAGAGATGCTAAGAAGTCCGAGCATTTAATCTGGTGGTTCTCGACCAGTGGTGGGGATTTTGTCCTCAGGGGCCATTTAAAAAAAATGGTGGTAAAATAAAGGTAACATACAATTTGCCATTTTTAGGTGTACAGTGTAGCAGTAAGTACATTTACATGGTTGTGCAGCAAATCTCCAGAATTCTCATCTTGAAAAAACAAACTGCACCCATCAAACAACTTCTCATTCTCTCTCCCCCAGTTCCTGGCAACCAGGCTTCGACTTCTGTGTCTGTAAATTTGATTACTCTAGGTACCTTGTAAGAGTTGAATTACACAATATATCTTTTTGTGACTGACTTATCTCACTAAGCATCATGTCCTCAAGTTTCATCCATGTCGCAGCATGGGTCATAATTTCCTTCCTTTTGAAGGATAAGTAATAGTTCACTGTATACAAAGACCACATTTCGCTCATCCATTCATCCATCAGTGGACATCTGGGTTGCTTCCACCTTTTAACTACTGCGAATAATGCTACTACCGACATGGCTGTACCACTCTCTCTCTGACGCCATTTTCAATTCTTTTGGGTTTATACCCAGAGGAGAATTGCTGGATCTTATGATAGTTCTGTTTTTAATTTTTTGAGGAACCGTTGTGTTGTTTTCCACAGAGGACGCACCATTTTACATTCCCACCAGTAACACACAAGTGGGACACAAGCTCCAATTTGTCAGCATCCACACCCACACTTACTGTTTTCTGTTTCTTTTGTTTTCTTTGTTTTTTCTTTCATTTTTTAATAATAGCCATCCTAATGTGTGGAAACATTTTTGGTTGTCACAACTTGGGCTGGGGAGAGGTCAACAAAACTGCTAAACATCCTACAACGCGCAGGACGGTCCTCTGTCACTGGCCCCAAATGCTGAGAGTGCTGAAACTCCGATTCAAGCAATCAGGTTCGTCTTTCATAGCAAATCTCACCCCCCCACCCCGACACGTGCAGCCTCTCTCCTCTGTTGTCGAGATGCTCAAAGGCAAAGATTTCCCCAAAACCTAGAAAGCGAAGGAAGACGGAGAAGAACGGCAACATCTCTTTTATTCAAATTTTATTGGAAGTTTACAAACGTATTACAGACATCAGTAAAACATCATATCCATTGTACAGGGCACGGATCTCAAGCGAAATGTTCACGACAGTCTCTGGCAGAGCCCACACCAAAGGCCTCCTGCAGACCTTCTGAACAAACAGCCGGACACCCGACACACAAGACAGACTCTGGCGTGCTTCACCTTCTCAGGCCCTTTGAGGTTTCGTTGCTGCACGTGGACTTCGGGCAGGAGATGGACAAAGGGCTCCTCGTACAGGAGAGAATGTGTTCAGTAGAGGGAAAACTGCCCAAGTCCTAATTTGCTGAGGAAAAAGGAGGACCCAGAGGCCTCAGCATGTCAATTCGGGGTTTGTGATAGAAGCAAAATGCTTTATGGGAAAACCGGGGAAATGAACTAGACAGGCTTGAGAACACACCTGACTGGTGAGTAACTCTCTCTGAAAAACGTAGAAACGCTTGGTCAGCGACCTCCTGAACATCAATGGCCAAATACTCAGTAGGGGGAGGGATGTCTCAGAAACCTAGCAGGATAGAACAAGACTTTATTTTTTCTTTCTATCCTACAGATTCATTGTATCTAAATCACAGAAATGTTTGCTAACACTACCTGACTTTTCTCCTCTCCTTTTTTTATTCCCCGTGGGGAAAGCTTGTTTCATCAGCAGGAAGTAAGCTTAGAAAATAGCACAGCTCCCAACAGTAAGTCATGTTTGATGGGAGTCTTGGGTTTGATGGGGCTCCTGGTATGAGAAAATGGAAAAAGATTGCAATCTTTCTTCTTTTTTTCTTTCTTTTCTTTTTTTTTTTTTTTTTCAATCTTAGCCTTGATGACTGCTTCCCAGTGATCAGACTAACAAGCTCTGGTGTCTGCTGAGACCCCAGAGGGACTGGCCACTGGAGGCAAGGCTCTTTTCATTTCCACCTCTCTTGTGCTTTAAGAAACATACCTCAAAAGGCGGTAATCCTGAACTGCCTTCAAAATCGGCAGAGGAGGCTTGGCTGAGTCCTGCACCTGGAAGGCTGGCCAGGGAGCCCATCTGAAAGCCCTACAGGTGCTGAACAGTCACTAACAGCAACCTTTCCGGCATGAAATCCTCAGATTATTGATTCCATCGTCCACTCCCTTTGTCACAGACAGATCCTCCTTCTTACGTATTAGCATCTGGCTTCTGTTAGAGAGAAATGCACAAAGAGCGCCTCTCTTTGGAATTTAAATATCTGTGTTATTTCTTGTTAAATGGTGGGACTAGATGAAGAAGAAGATGGACTCTCATCTGACCTCTGAAATGGTGAACAGCAGGCTGCCTGTCATTGGCCAAGAACATGAGACTGGAAAAGGAGGCCTAAGAGGTTTGACTTCATTTAGCCTAAAGAAGGCAGCATCCTTTAGCATCCACGATGCCGGTGGGGAGAGGAACTGGAGTCTCACAATTATTTATGGATGATGCTTCCTAAATGGCTGGTGTACTGTTTTGAGCCAATGGCAAAAGAGCCCAGGATGGGAAGACAAATAATGAGTTCACAAGTAAGATTGGTTATCCGACAAGTAAGATCAGTTCTGAGCAACCAGTCCTGGCTGGCTGGAGGGTTGCAAAGAGCTGTTCAGGCTGCATCCGCACTCTCTGGGAAAGCATACAGTGGTGCCTCGGTTCTGTCTGCCCAGGATGCAGGCATGGCAGAGCACGTGCTACACACACAGCGTCACTGGCCCCGCCTGTACTCAACAATGGCTGGGGTACCCAAGAAGCGGGAAGCTGCTGCAGGAGAGGGAAATATAACCGTGTCGCGTTGAAGGAACATCCCATGGGATGGGAAAAGAGGATGACAAAGAGCTGCCTTCAGGTCCCATATGAAAACACAAAATTGCTTGTTCGCTGGGCTGGCTGAGGCTGGAAAGGAAGGGCCAGGGAAGGTGATTATGGAAAGAGGGTGTCAAACAACCAACGATAAAAAAACTCTGCACTTACAGTTCTTGTTTCTCTCACCTCATTTATCTTCACACTTAGTAGGAATCCTGGAACTACACACCAGGAGGAAGGGCAGCTGAATGCCACGTCCCACGCCATCAGCCTGCTAAGAAACTTGTTCATAGTATCGAGGGTAATACACATCGGCAGGGCCATTCAGGGAACTGTCACTGACTCCTTCCTGGGAAAGGGCCAGTTCTGTTGCCACTGAACTGAGCAGCAATAGGAAATGAAATGAACTCCGAAGTTGTAGTTTTATCCAAAAGACAAGAAGATCAATTTAAGGAGAGGTAGGAAAAAAACGCCCCAAAAACCAAGGCATTAGAGAAGAGAAGAAACTGGGGAAAGATTACTTTTCTAAAAAAACCAGTCTATCAAAGAAGAAATGATGATCTAAGAAGAGGTGCAACTTGACCAAGAAGAACAGCTCCTGGTAATGATGGAGGAGTCAGGTAAGGACCCTGAGATCTTGCTTCAGAAAAGCAGGCACTGAATTTTGGGGAACAGGATTCTGGGATGTCACGTGGAAGTTATCACTAAGGTGGAATCCCACTACAGTGGCATCCTGCTCTCTCTCGGGCATTCACTGGGAGGGAGGGTCCATCCTCACCGTGAAGATTTACCGATTCTCCGTCGGCATCCTCTGCAAAGTGCCTGGCTGCGTGTGGGATGGAAGAGATGGAGGTGGTCTTGCTTGTAGACCAACTGACCCTGAGACTTGGATCTCATCATACCTCAAGCTCTGACCAGCAGACATGATGGACGCTCCCTGGGCAGTGAGATCTGAAACTGCTTATTCTGCTCATCCCTCCAGGTACTGCTTATATGTCGGTTTCTAGGCCACCTTCTTCTTTCTGCTGATGGTGCTTAAAGCCTCATCTGGGAAATAGAAGAGGTACTATCAAAACGAGAGAGTTAGAAAGCAATGTTTACTAGGAGAATTTCTTTCATTGGATTCTAGGCCACAGAGGACAGACAATATTTTCAGTTGTGTATAATCTACTTTTTTTTCCTCTCTTTTCTTTTGCCCAAATGCCTTTTTATGCTTATCAATCAAAGAACTCAGAACTTCAAATTGGACTCGCCCGATTTCTACCAGAAACCTGCCACGTTGGTAGCATGGCGGTGCACATTATTTCTTAATCAGTTTGCCAAGCAGTTTACAAACTTACTATACAAACGTAATAGAGTTAATTCTCCAGAGGCTTGGATAATTAATGAAGCATTTAGATATGAAGAAAGCATGCGGAAAACAGCCACAATCAACATTTGCATTGCTTTTTTTCAAAACATCAGTGACAATGACAAATGTCATAGTAATACCTGAAAAGCAAATTATTTTCATACAGCCTGAATCAAGTGCCATTTCCATGTCCTTTACAGTCCTCCTTCTCCCAGACCCATTTGGGATGGTGTCTGAAAAGCCACTTTTCACATCCTCTTCCTAAAAAAATACTAGAAAGTAGTAATTACTATACTGGAAAGAGACCACGCTCACCTCACCAGGGCAGATGGCCACTGAGATACGCTGTGTACTACATCGACAGTACATCTCACTAAAGGCGGGTCCTCCGATGGATTATTTCAAGTGCCACAATCCACGAAGGGATGGAGGAGAATGGAAGTAAAAGCAAGTGCTTCATTTTTGACTGAAGCAAGGTAGGAAGTTTTATTTTTACTATAAACAACACAACCGTTAAATGTCTTCTTGAAGCAAACTCACTTTTGAGCCACTTTCTGCCTGACCAACGGTCCCCAAAGTTCACAACGGAAATCCTCCTTTCAACAACATGTGTTCCGCAAAACCGTCACACCGAAATCTCCTGAGCAGCTCAACTTTTCTGGGTAACCCAGATACTCTGGTTACGGAGCGTGTTAAGCCAGATTTATTTCCCACAAGCACTGGGGTGGGGGGTGGGGCGATTCAAGAGGGTTGCCATCTCTCTTCTAACTCCATTTCTCCAAGTTCTGCTTTATTCTGACCTTCCTTCATAATCCCCTTCAGTCTCTACCCTTGACCTGTTCCTTCTCCACGTACGACCTATGATCTAGAACACACCCTTACTCCCAGAGCCCCTTGGAAACTTGGGGGTCCCGAAATTCTCAACGAGGCAGTTCATTTGCGCTGAGGACAACCGGTTGTCAGGCTAAGGCAGTGTTCCGTCTGCCTTGGTAAAGGAAAGCAGAGAATAAGATCCAGGAAACATGAGCACCAGAAAATAATGCCACATTCAAAACAATGTCATGCTGACATCACACAACGGCACCACTCACAGTCACTTTAGTTTCCCCAAGGGACAGATCAATGGTAAGCAACTTCAAGGTTCCCAGCAGGGATGGCATTTCTCACGGAACTTTACTGACACTGGTTGGTTTTTCTAATTGGCAAAAGTTACATTTGCAATTATATATAAAAAAATTACTATCACTCTGTAGAGAAGAGATTCTACTGAGGGTGGGAGCAGACTTCAGGATGACTCCTTCAGGTGGAATGGAGCATCAAATGCTTTGGGTGGAATAGGTAATAATTTTTTTTTTCAGCCACAAAAAGCCAAATTGAATAATCATCCTTTGAAAAAGGTCTCACTGACATGTAACAAATTTGTATAGAAAAAAGAAAAAAAAAGGAGGGGTGGAGGGGGTCCTGGATCACCTTGGAATACTACTCAAAGACAATGCTAGACATGCATGCAATTCTCCACTGAGTCCTACGATATAGAAATTCCTTTGATATTACAAAATACAAAAATATTTTATCAGAACTCTCATTTACATTGCATTTACAATGGACATGTAAATAACTTAGTCTTGGGTCCTGGCTAATAAAACAAATTACTTACTGGAAAAAGGGTCCTATAAGTAAGAGAACCAGAGAGGCTATAAGCGAGCGGGAGACAATGTGCCATCTAGCCAGTGGCAACTCAACACAGACGGACGGGAAGGAGGTGACCAACCCTGGCCTCCGTTAGAGTCTACAGCGTTTCCAAAGTGAAATGTGCAAATAATATTCAACATGCCAAGAACTGTGACTACCTACCGAGTCAATCTGCTACCTTGCTCCGTCAACAGAGAGCACGTCTCTCCGTCACCACCCCTGCCAAAAGCGCCTTATAATTGAAAACAGTGCAAGTTTCTGAATTTACATTCTTAGCTTCCATCTTCCCCCTATTCCCTGACCCTCATCGGATTAAGAAATGATACAGTTTTTGCTCTTTTGTCTTTTCCTGCTGTGCAACTGTCCCCTGCCACCTAGCGTGGAGGACTTGGGGAGGCCATACGAGCTGTATTTGTGTAGTAACTCATCACTCGTAACGTATCGCAGGTGGGCGGGCTGGGGGATGGGTTCTCCTAAGAAATAGCCCTCGTTGTCAGACTCCGAGGAGGAGGAGCAGGTGGAACACCAATCGTACTCGGCGAAGTAGGGTCCCCAGCGCTCCCCAAAGGCATTTTGCAGAGCCAGGTCCGACACAGTCCGGGGGCATCGGCCGTACAGGTCCCTCCGGGACCCCTGGCCCAGGCTCTCCTGGAAGCTCCGCTGGCGCATGAACTGATCATAGTCCTCCCTGGCTCTCAGCGGGGGCCTTTCTTTTAACTGAGAGATGGCCTCGCGCTCGCTGGCCAGGTGCAGGGCATTATCTGAGCGAGAGCGTCGGGATCGCCGGGACCGGTGAGGTCGGAAGCGGCGATTGTCGTCGCGGGAAGTAGTTCTCCTCCGCGTGCGCTCGCTCATGGGCTGGATCCTCACGCCGTCTGGCCCCGGCAGCTTGCCGCCCGCCATCCCCCCATCAAAATCAAAGCTCTGATGCATCCTTCCGTGGGCCTGCAGGTCCCTGTACCCGATGGGGTTGCTGAGCGGGTGGAGGTTTCCCTCCATCTCCTGGTACTGCTGGGCGGAGAGCAGGCTGCGAACGGACTCGGCGCTGCGGAACTGCATGGACGAGTTCAGGGTGCCCATGTTGCTCAGCTTTTCCGACACATTCATCCCGGAGTCTTTGCTGAGGTCGGGCATGGAAAACCGGGAGAGGTGCTCCTGGCGTTTGGCGCCACCATCCGCGGAGAGGCCTGGGGGTGACAGAGCAGAGGACCACAGAGGTTAATGCAAATGTGCAGCGATGGGGGTCACTGTTGGTGTGGGTCATCTGAACCATCATCTACTCAGGGTCGCTGCATACGGTTGTACAGTTGCACACTGCACAAAGGCTATCTCAGAAAGTATGTAGGAGGGCTCTCCCCACTCCACCGTGGGCCAGAGTCCACTGAGAGGGGCCACCTGGTTAAAATGCATCGAGAGTTTTTTTTTTTTAACTAGTCATGAATTCCTCCAAAGAGTCATCAAAATTACTTCAGTGCCCATTGTGTATCTTATATATGATGTTTCCTCTGTTTAGAATTTCACTGGACAAAGTGCTTCAATCATCTCTTTGTAATGATGCATTCTCTTAAGCTATGCAGGACAGATATTTTGGAGGAAGGAACTTTAAGCTATAGAGGTGGGGCCGCGCCCTAACAGTTCCTGGCAACACCGAGGCTGGAATCCAGTCCCGTGATACTGGACCAGTTCGCTTCCACGTTGGCCTCCAGTAATTTCCTGCTCTGCCTGCTGTCCCTCAGCCTCTGTCTTGAAAATTATGTGACTTCCTGGGTGTGGACAGAGGGATATTTACTCTCTCAGGCTGTTTAGTAAATGACTGTTGCCAGGGTTCTAAATGGGCCCCTAGCAGACAGAAGATGTGAGTTGGCTCTAGGGGGGCATTCCTCCTTCCCCTGGGGGGGGGGCACTTTAAAAAATAAATCAGTTACCCTAATGCTCTCTAACAGCGGTTGCCCCTAGCAATGGACTTGCATTCCCTAAGTGCTGTTGCTGGCATCACCAAGATGAAAACCATCTTGAAGGTAGCAGGAGATTCTTGACTCCAGTAGCTTCCATTTTGCCCATCTTAAAGCAGCACTCTTGAAGAGCAGTTTAAGAATGGCCCAGGTGGAAAACTCTCAGCATTCCCCACTCATTATCAATGGAAAAAGAACAGCCATTTTGCCGTTTCTGGTCACAGACAACATGCCTTTGGACTGCACTGGCCCATTATAACCCCTGCCACTGATGATTCCGCCCCACCTGCTGGGGCCAAGGACTTTGGCTTCCCTCACAAAACTAATGTTACTGGCACTTTGGAACACTGCTTAGCGTTATCTACTGAAGCGAAATATACATACACACACGTGTGTGTATATATACATGTATGTGTATAGATACGAATTATGAATGAAGCTTCTTTGAATACCTGTGTCCATTTTCCTGGTGGATTTACATACTCATTTCTTTTGGGTATAAAGCCAGGGTGGAGATTCTATGACTTTCCATTGCACTCCTGATGATATATCTAATAGAAACTAGCACAGATCCAAAAACTACAGAAGGGTATTCAGAGAAGCTTTCTTTATAAAAGCCCAGGACTATAAACAACTCAAATGTCAACTAACAGGAGGAAGGACACATAAATTGTGGTATTTTCTACCATTTCCCATTCAAAGCCATCAGGACTTCTTGGAGAAATGGCTGATTCCAGGACAGGAGGAGGGAAGGTAAAAGACGAGTGTGGAACATCTTGTTATGCCAAAAAGTAAGTAAAGAAGTGTTAAAAAATAAAAAAAAACGAAGGGAGGGTTTTTCAGAAGAACACAGGACCCAACATCAACGGGATCTCACCAGCCAAAGCTCAGCAATCGGAGCATTAAAACAGTAATGATTTATAAACCACTGAAAAATGTTAGAATTCCTGAGTCCACGCTGATCACAGATAAAAGCATCCACAAATAAATGGGGGGAAAGAGTGGGTTCTTGTATATAGCAGACTGGAGCGTACATGCAGAAGGAGTGCTGGGTTTGGAAGATCATCATTTTGTAACCATTGTGGGTAAAGACTGGTTCATGCAAGACTCAAAGTAGGTTAAATTTAGGGGGTAAAATTTGATTAGGGAGCAGGATATGTGCACGGTGTTGAGCGTTCCCCCACATACGGCTTATTATCTGTAAAAGAAAACTTAGTAACTACACTGCGGGGAAATCAGACAACTCTGCGACTGGGAGATGAAACTGAACATCACTGATGAATTACAGCGACATCATGTCCCTCCAGATGGGATGCCCTAAGGAGGACACACCACATATGCAGTCTTCCAGTCAAGAGTATGTGCCCTCCGTGCATTTAGGAGGAAAGATTAGACAAAGCCCGAAAGGAGGAATGTTCTATTAAGAAGAAAAGGGACTGTATTCTTTAAAAAAAAAAATTCATAAAAGACAAAGAAAGGCTAAGGGAATATTCTAGACTGAAGGATATTAAGGAACCACAGCGACTATATACTATACTTGATCCTGGACTGGAATGGGCTCTGGAGTGAAAATAAAAGCTATAAAGGAGAACTTTTGATCAACTGAGAATAACTGGGACATGGGCTAATTGATAAATGCATTATGCTAAATTTACTGTGGTTAACTGATAGTGAAGGTAATGTCAGACAAGGTCCTAAGTCTTGGGAAATACACAGGGAAGTGTATGGTGGCAAATGGCCATGGTGGACGCAATTAGCTCTCAAGTGGTCCAGAAATATGTCGTGTGTGTGTATCTCGCGCGCGCGCGAGAGAGATCAAATGATAAAACAAATGAGGAAGATGTTAACAATAGGTGAATCTAGGTAAATGCATTATGGGTACTGTTTGTTCCACTTTTGCACCTTTTCAACAAATTTGTAATTCTGTCCAAATAAAACCGTTCTTAAAAATTGTAGCATAGCTAAATGATTTTTCAATTCCAGGGGAAATTACTGGGGGTGGGGGTGGGGTGCTACTGGGATCCAGTGGGTAGAGAACAGGGAGATACTGCTGAACACCGTAGACAGTCCCCTCAACAGAGAATTATCCAGCCCCAAATGTCAATAGTACACCAGTTGACAGACCGTGATATATCGGAATTCTACACAACGAGAATAGATAATTACGCCAAATTACACGGCTGAATCTCATAGAAAATGCTGAGAGACGCTAAAAAATACATGTTGTGTGACTCCATTTACATAAAGAACAGGCTACGGCTGTCTGCGGTGACAGAGGTCAGGACAGCGGAAGACGCTGCCAGGGCGTGGGCACTGTCCTCTACCCAGATCTGGGTGATGATTGTAAAAGGACGCACATGTCAAAATTCCTGGAATTGTAGTTTTAATATCTGTTTGCTTTACGTTATGTAGGTTATAACTCAACAAAACAGTGTAAAAATAATACAGTGTTCTCATTAAAGAGCCCAATTTAACCGCTGGCTATGTCTCCGGAAAAACTATTCTGCCAAACATCATACTTCTCAGGCACTTTTTTTTTTTTTTTTTTAAATTTCATTACTGGGATAATTGTCAGGGCAAGAGGAGTGGAGTCCTCCAACTCCTGCTTTCCGAGCTGCTTATCTCTGACGTACACATCATAAAGGCTGATTTACAACAGCCTAATCACTTCCAGGACCTCCCCCATCTGAAGGCGGGGAGGAGAGGACAGCAGTATAAGATGATGAATGAGTAGTCTGAGCAGATAGATGCTAGTAAGGAAGGGAAAAAAAAATCTCTCAAAAATCAAATCTAGAAACAAAAGCTGTACAGGCGGGCACAACGATCTCTGCTGGGCTTTGCACTCAAGCCCTGGAATGGAACTGAGGTAAATAACCCAGCAAATACCAGAAATTCCCATCTTCCTGAACCTGTCTTTTATAAGCCCCAAAGTCGTGCATTTCTGAGACTGTCCTGTGCAGGAATAGGTTCGTATTCCAATGAGGAGATAACCATGAGGAAGAGCAGTTTTCATTCTATCGGAAGGTGATGATGTCCTTTCATATTGTATTTCTGCTTCCTGGAAATCTCAGGATACCCTTAACCACCACCCCCCAAAAAAAGTCCCCTGGCAAGAATAGGAGGACCCTGTTTCTCAAGCTCAGAGTCCACTAGCGGTTCTACCTAAACGTAAGCTGGGAGATGTGTGGGTGGGATTGGAAACGCCCCTGGCTCACTCCAGACAGGAGAAATGGGTATGTTATTTATTAACTTGGATTTCTCTTCAAGGCCTTCTTGCATGCAGGGCACGCACAGAACAGCCGATGTTGCCCAGAGATAAGCAATAATTGTGTGCCTATCGTTAAACGGGGTGGCTCTGTGGTCAGTTTCACTCGTGGCCAAATCCAGAATCCATACATAGATGTCAAGGCGCTCATGTCTCTCCAAGATCGTGGACTAAATGCTCCTCCTGGCTGACTCTGCTTCAGCCGCACCTTACACACAACAAGCTCATTTCAGCCCCCTTTGGAAAACTCTCTCCTTTGCACTGACTTCTTCTGATCATTAAGGCCCTCATGTAGCTGTCACCTCTTCCATGATGCCTGCCCTGATTGTGCTTTCTCAAATAGCAAAGTTGTCTCCCTACCAACCAGTCATTTTGTAGCACCTGACCCCTTTTTTAAGGTCCTCACCCTTTCTTACGAATTTTATGTTTAAGTTTGTACCTGAATAGAGCATGAGCCTTGTCCCCTGTTTACCGTACTTTCCCAGAAACTAGCAGTGCCCGGCGTCCCCTTGGTGGAATTAAGGTAAATGAATATTCACGCTGCCTATAACTAGGAAGAAACAACCACCCTCTGACCCGGCGTGGGCCAGGACTTAAAGAATAACTGATTATAATTTGTATTAGTGGCGTGCCAACCATCAGGAACAAAAACACCATGGTCACAGCAATCAATCTCATTGTCTCTGGCGGTTCAGTACACGGCCCACCATCTGGGGCTTCTCCAGTTTTCAAGTCGAACGTGTGGTTTATAGCTAGTCCAGCGATCTGCAAAAGTGTTCTGTCTCACTGATCACACCTCTGGAAGTCTGTTTAAATTAGCTCCTTCCATGTCCCCAAGATGTCTCTGTACTATCCCAGCTCACAGCTCACACCTAAGAAACACTCCCTCTCTCTCCCTCTCTGTGCACAACTGGAGAGCCACTTCCTGACTGGGTGACTCAGGGCAACTTTTGAACCTCTTGAGATGCATCTGTAAAATGGGCATAACAGCAGTATCTCAGTTTAAAGCTATAGTGATGATCAGGTGAGAAAAAATACACACCTTTTGTTTTTAAGCTTCATCACAACTGTCA
The DNA here is from genome assembly GCF_048773025.1 of Camelus bactrianus. Taxonomy (NCBI): domain Eukaryota; kingdom Metazoa; phylum Chordata; class Mammalia; order Artiodactyla; family Camelidae; genus Camelus; species Camelus bactrianus. The sequence goes on along the minus strand of NC_133555.1, from coordinate 22,671,597 downwards.
CAAATTTCTGTAGTTTTTTTTTTTTTTTCTTTCTTTCCCTCTCCATCTCCTTAGCTAGTCTATAAGTTCCAAGAGGGCAGGAGCTGGCTTCTGTGTGCTAGCCCCAAACTCAGCACCGCATATTCAATACTCAGGGAGGAAGTAAGCCAGGCCTAAAAGTCCCCAGAGAAAGAGCGCATGCTCCAAGAAATTTACACCCAGCCAACTGTAAAGGCAAGCACATACTTGCTGAATGCACGATTACACGAATGAATGAACCCAAAAAGATGTCCCACACAGGACCAGACATATCATGGTGGTCACTGAAGATGAGCCACTCAAATAATAATAAAAATTATTTGTGCCTCCAAACTGCAGCTGGGGCTGACTTCTCCACCCAGAGGAAATGCAACTCTTTATGTCATTTGTCTGTGTAGCCTGAGACTCAGTGTCCAATCACTGCAAATCAGCACAGTCCAACCACACGGGGCTCGCAACGCCACCCTGCTCTCCTGCAATAAATGTACTTTCTTTTCTTGCTGCCTAAGTCATGACTCTGTGTGTGTGTGTGTGTGTGTGTGTGTGTGTGTGTGTGTGCGTGCGCGTGCACAGCTATAATATGGGAGGTGGAAATTGCACACTATGTTCTCTAGCGAGCTCCAGCGGAAGCCCACTGTCTGACCCCACACTTAACACTGCCATTGTCAGGGTCCCAAAACACTCTGGAGAACCTGGCAGAAGACCCCATCCGACAGCACGAGACACAGTTGCCCGGTCCTTTTCCTCTCAAGTGGAACTCTGTTTTATTAGTAGACAGAGAGGGTTTTTTCCTCTCCAAATAAAGCAGGCTTTGTGAGAGGTGCTAGATGGTGACTGTGGACTTTAAAGTCCTTGATTTATCCTTATCCCAGGGGTCAGCGTGGCCAAGAGTGACACAAACGCCCACACACCGCAGGGGCTGCAGGTTTTCCTCGGGTCCCGCAGGACGTGCCCCAACAAGGAGAGGTCAGTATCGAATTTGGCCTGCGGTTCCCTGTGGTTAAACTGTCAACACGAAAATGCAGCCAGGGTGCTTTAAGCAACACTCAAGCGTTTCTCTCCGAGTGGTGCCCCCTCACTGCAAAAAGGAGATCTCAACAGAAACCAATGACAGCGAGAAAAATCAATTCCTTCAAAGAATGCTTTGGGTCTGAAGCAGGAGAAAGGCAATCTTTGCAGTGTTCCCTGCCCCCATTTATTCTAAGAGCAGAAGGCATTCGCTCAAGCACAGAGAGAAGGAAATGCAGGCTTAAATGTACTGGCAGTCTTTTCGGTACCTCATTCTGTTCCTTATTTATTGCCCTTTCTAGTCCTATTCCTCCTTACCAAGAAAAAAAAAAAAAACTGGCATAGGAAAACAGAGCTGTGTTTCCGTCAACTTGAAAGATGCATTCACATTTCTGTGCAATAACAGAAAGAATATCCACTCACCGCTGCCTTCTATACGTTGACAACCCATACTGATGTCTTAGTAAGGTCTGCACTGTATGTTCTTTCTCTGGAGCAGGTATGAAATAGAAGGAATTGTTCAGAACAGGGGTTTGCAAACTATGGCCAGTGGGCCAAAGCCGGCTGACTGCATCCTTGTTTTTGCAAATAAAATTTTATTGGGACACAACCACACCTATTCGTTTACACATGGTCCATGGCTGTTCTCTTGCTACAAATGGCAGAGTCAGCAGTGGTAACAGAGATGGCATGACCTGCAGCCTAAAATATTTACTATCTGGCTCCTTATAGAAATGTTTCAACCGGTTTAGAACACGAATGTGCTAACTGGGAAGCTGAATCAAGCCTGATCATTCCCAGAGTCGTGGCTCTATACAAGCTAAGTGTCTCAGACCACGCAAACCATGTCTTCGAGGCACCAGCTTATTTAAGTATGTGGCGGTAGTTCGTCCGGTCCCTTTGGAATCCCTTTTTCCAACTGAGTCAATTGATTTCCTCAACAGCCTGAACTTCAAATTGGTCACAGCTGGAGAGAACCTGTCATCTGGGCAGTGGAGTTTAACCACCACCACATGTTCCTTGGTGACAGGGCATGGAATGGTTTGAACACAGTACGACAGGGAAGGCTAGGGGAGTGGGGATGGACAGAGAGGGAGCGTGGAGGAGGGGAGGGAAGAAGGGGGAAGATTATGAACACACTCAAAATTGCTTGCTACTCCAAGTGTGACCGGTGGACCAGGGGCAATGGCAGTCGATCCAAACTTGCAGAATCCAAACCTGAGTTTGCATAACAGCCTCTGCGATTCTCACGCCCTTGAGGGTTAGAGGAACACAGTGCCAGACTTGCGGCAGAGTTTCAAGGGCAGTTTTCTTTGGAAGTAAAGGTGCTTATACTCCTGGGAAGCCCATATCCTCAGAGACACTAACTCAGGGGTTCTCAACCGTGGTACTATCGGCATCTTGGGCAGGATGATTCTTTGTGCTGGGGGCTGTCCTGCGCATTGCAGGCGGTGAAGCAGCACCCCTGTCCTCTCCCCACTGGATGCCATAGCACTCTCCCCTCCTCCAGCTGTAAGAACTCAAACCAGCCTCAGACACTGCCAAAATCCCCTCGGGACAAAATCACCCTGACCGAGAACCGCTGCTCAAGTATTTCCAATCCTGGAGCTACCGCTGGTGGCAGAGGAAGGAGAACTTGTCCCTGACTGTCCAGGAGCAGCAGTGGGCGAAGCCTTTTCATCCCATACAGCAAATATCAGCCTGGCCAGCAGATGAGGTGGACGCGCCGTCTTTCTAGAAAAGGATGAACGCATTCTACTAGGCTGGGTGTGGTATATTTCCCAAATCGGGGAATCACCAAGCTGTTGTCTCTCTAAACTCCTCTCAACAAACCCGCTTTTGACAGCCCATCCTTCCCTCGGTGGGTTTCAGAGTTCCCTGTGCTTCATGCCTTTATTGTCTTATTTTCCTCCCTTATTTGAAGCTTTTGAAATCTCGAGCCCTTGATGCATCTCTCACACTTCCTTACTCTGGTCACCAGTCCGTCCAGTGGGTCCCCAGGGGCCAGCAGGTCCTAAGTGCTCAGAGGCATGTGTCTGCCATCTGTCCCTGTGGTACCAGGGAAAAGTGCCCCTGGACGTGTGAAACCATTTCCTTAATCAGCTGCTGCTGAGGACGGGGAGGCTGAAGCTGGAGGGGAGGGGAGGAGTGGGTACTTCTGATTCCCGCCCCCCGCCCCACCTCGGCCTGCGAGGCCCCTTCTGGGAAGGGCCGTCTGCCCATCCCTGACACACCGTGAGACTGGTCCAAAGTGAAGAATGTCTTTTTGCAACCAGCTGGTTCCAGAGAAGGCCATGACTGGTTTCCCCAACGACAGTGGCTTGGCTTTTTAGCAGCATCGTGGTAGGGACGTGCCTTTGAACCAGCATGGGTGGGACGTGACAGGGGTTACAACAGGACTAAATTTGCTGGGCTTACAGACCCGGGACTGTTAATGGGAATGAGCCTGCTCAAGATCAAAACTCCGGTTCGGGACTGGAGGTCCCTTACCTACGACCTGCTGACTTGCTCGTTAACTTCCTGACAAACTTACCCCCATAATAAAGACGGATTGTAAAAAAGTAGTAAAGAGGGCAACCAGGAAGCAGCATTTTTGGAAACATGTGGGGTCAATTCTGACTACGCCTCAGCTCTGCGGGAGATGGACTGTGGCCGTGTTGCCACAAAGCCTACTGCTAACTGAAAGGATGCACAAAAAATTCAAACCAGTTGAAGATTATTTGCTGGAGTCTGCTCTGGGCTCACACTGACCCCCACGCTGCTTTCTAGAATCCATTAGCCCAAGTCAACAAGCAGACCACACTGGAGCATTTGCTCAGGAAACACTTCACTCCACGGGACAGAAGCGAAACGGCTCCCCAGGGGAAAAGAATGGGCAGCCAGAGACCCACCTGGTTTCTTCAAAAGGCCTTTTGATGAAGCCTGGCCGTTGCCAGGCCCTGTGAGTACAGCCAGGAACGAGGCCCCTTCACAAGGACGCTCCACTGTGCAGGGAACACAGCTGACGGCGTCAGCACCACAGCGTTAGGCCGTCATCGGGAGGCAGGCAAGAAACGCAAGGCTAAGATAGAGAATCAAAGACTGGCTCTAAGGCTTGACAGACAGAGGGCTGGCAAAGAACCCTGGGTTGGTGCTAATTAGGGTGAGACGCAGGGGATGCGAAGGAGCCAGTCAAGCCAAGAGCAGGGGGAGGAGGAATGAGAACATTTTGTACCAGAGAAAGTTACACGTGCTCTAAGAAGTGACAGAAGGGCAGTGTGACTGGTGCATAGTCAGCAAGAGGACAGCGGCAGGGAGCAGGTGAACAGGAGCCAGAGGGAGGGGCTCTGAGGTCAGTGGGAGTTTGGGAGTGCCCAGCCCGTGCTTGGAGGCAGGGTTAATAAAGCCCTCGCAAGGCAACACGGGGAGAGGAGAAGGGCATTGGCTTTGAAGGTCAGCTCCCAGCTCTGTCCATTTATAGCTGTGCCTCCTCAGGGAAGACCCTGGACTGCTCTGTGCCTCAGTTCCCCCAGCTGTAAAATGGGAATAAAAATAGAACCTCTCTCATTAGGGCGAAGGTGAGTATTAAGTGGGTTAATACACAAAGTACTTAGAACAGCGCTGGTGCGATGACATCAGATGGGCTATTCTCATTGCCTTTCACCCCAGACGGGTCACTTTTAAAGCGTTTTTCTGGGAATCATCACACAGAAAATTTCCAGGCATTGTTATGTATTTTTTTATGTATTTTTTTCTAACTGAGTAATAGAGAGTTGGAATAATCTGCCCAAGGTCACGGGGCAGCTACTTCAGAACTCTTCTCCGACCTCCTGCCTCTTATTTTTGTGAGTAGAAAGAGAACGAGGAATACAGCAGGAGTGCTGTTCCAGATTTGAGGGACAGGAGGCAAAGAGAGGAGTAAAGATCCACGGACGCATCTGACCTCCGAACCAGCACAGCAATTCAAAAAAAAAAAAAAAAAAAAATCTTTCCATTAATGAATACTTCTCTAACAGCATAAATCTGAACTATCGCTACATATAACAGCATGGCTGAATCTCATAAAGATAATATAAAGTGAAAGATGCCAGACACAAAAGCATACATACAGTATGATTCCACTTAAATAAAATGAGAGACTATCGCAAACTTCCCCAAGCTGCTGGAAGTCAGGACAGGGCTTACTTTGGAGAGAAGGGAGGGGTGGCGAGTGGGAGGGGCTCAGGGGGTTTCCGGGGCCCTGGTCGACCTGGGAAGGGGTTGCCACAAGTGTAATGACTCATGGAGCTGCAGCTGGTGATTTAGGCACACTTTGGTTTGTTACACATCTACGAAATGTTTATTACAGATATTCACCAAGAGAGGCAAGAACGTACTTCCGACAACCGAAAGGTACATGTGAGGAATTCATCTCTCTCATCACAGTGTCTGATACACCAGACTTGGATGGCTTGTACACATGGGTCAAAGCGGCAGCTAACACTCTAGGCTTCATTGGATATTTCACCCTTTGAAGGGTTAAATTCCCTCATTTCTATTTTCCTTTTTAACTGGAATACACAGGGATCTTCAACACCTAAGCTCTTATCCCTGGGCAAATTTACACATTTATGAAACCTGCCTGTTCACAACCCTCTCTTTCCTGCTAGGCATATGCATTTCCCACCAGTGATGGCCAGCTTGACAAGGGAGGGTAGAGGTTTAGAGATAAGTGGTTTATGGATTTAAGAGACAGTATACAATATACTCTTTTAAACTTGAGGTCCTTGCTTCTCAAGATCCCACTTACCCATAGCTGGGGGTTGACAATGTGCCATTCTTGCCAGAAAAGTTCATGACATGGTGCAAGACACGGCCAATTAGTGAACTGAGTGACAGATGAAAGGATACAACGAGGGCCAGGTAGATGGTGTGGCTTTTAAATGGATGGGTGGATAGTATGAAGAAACAACGAAAGGGTTGGGGATGGGAAAACAGAACGATGGATGAAAAAAGCAATGAATGGATGCAAACTCATGCATGTACAGAAAAAGAGACATGGTTTTGGGGCTCCTAAGAAATCAAAGTTCTATAAATGCAAGCTGCAGAATAAAGTTCTCAGTGAAGGGTTAAGTTACCAAGTAATCATAACTCCTTCTATTATTAATTTGCATTGAAGACACTTTTCATTGGTGCCTCCATCTCTAGAGAGGAAGGCAGGGGGACCTGCAGATGAGGAACTGAAAAACTGAAGAAAAGAACCTGCTCAAGGCTGGGGGCAATGATGGGAGTCAGTGATGAAGGCAGGGATTGAATTAGGTCTCCAGACATTCAAAGTCAGCTTCTTCTCAAACTTCAGTAAAGATGCAAGCCACCCAGGGATCTTCTTAAAATGAATACTTGTATCAGCTGCATCTGAGGTTCAACCCAAGATTCTGAATATCTAACAAGCTCCGAGGAGATGCGGACGTGGTTGGTCCACAGATCACACTTGGATCAGCAAAGGTCTGGGGTGCTTTCTATTATCTCATGATTCTGGAAAGAAAGCCTGGCATCTCTTTTTTATAATTAACATATCCAGGAAGGTGTGTGTCAAAGACACCTGTATCTGAGCATGTAAGGCCCCCAGACCTCTGGCCAGGGAGCCAGGGAACCCACAGAAGGAGGGAAAGGAAGTACGGCCTTGCACCATCCTGTCCCTCCTTCTCTTCCCATCAACCAAAGCAAAGCTGCCACCAATCTGTTGCCCCAATTCTGACACAAGATCCAGCAAAACCAGGAGTGGGTTCTTGGAAGACGTAAGGACACTGAACCTGGCCACGGTAACTCCCTCTCCTGCTCTCTATCTCCAATTCCTGTCTCTGCCCGTCTGTGCCCTTCATTCAACTTCCTGAGGCAACTTGGGCTTGGCCTGCCTCACGCTCTGCACAGATGGAGTCCTCCCAGGCCCTCAGATTCCTCTTCTTCCATCTGGCCAACTTGACACAGATCTATACTCAGAATCAAGGAAGATTTTCCAAGGTATCCTGCCTGATCATGTGGAAAAAGATTCTGCAGGCAAATAAATTTGGCAATTTCGGAAAAAAAAAGGTTCTCAAAACCTTTAACTGGCTTAAGTGCTGTAGGGATTTTCAAAAAGGAGATAGAAAAATGCAGACTTTTCCACACTTAGATGATAAAACCCCTTCCCCACCTGGCTCCAACCTAGACTCAAAAATGACACATTCCGTGAAATGCCAGCTTAACAACACTGATTCCTGCTAAAATCTGAACACATCTGTTTATAGATTCCATCCCTGCACCATAACAGTGCTATGCTCAGTGAAACCAGAGCCTTAGGCAAAAGGGAAAAAAGTCAGTAAAACTGTTCCTGTCTTTATTTATAAATTTTGTATTTTGTTCGTCACAGACTGTGGCATGTTGATGCTTAAAATACTGCACTGAAATATTCTTTATCTTGATTACTGAGCGCTGGCGCTCCTTTTGATCATGTACCCACAGCGGGTGCCTCACTTGCCTCACATCAGTCTTGGCCCTGCCAGACAGGCTACTTCCCTCTCACCTTAGTCACACATTTAATTTTTATTTGTGAAATGCCATGGATTGTACGTTTATTATTAACTGCATTCACTTAGAGGAAAAAGTCATTCATCTGGAAAGCAAAGGAACTGGAGTCCAGTCCCAACTCTGCAGCAAAGACCAGCAGAATCCTGAATAAATCTCTTCTCCTCTCTGAACCTCAGCTCTTCTTCTACACCTTCACCGGAGATTCTCCAAGCTTCTCCCAGATGAGAGCCTGTGATTTTTTTTTTCCGAGGTGTTTCAAAAGGTTTTCTTTTTTTTTCAGTTGAGATACAATTAAGAACACTGTATTAGTTTCAGGTGTACAACATAATGGTTCAGTATTTGTGTACATTGTAAAATGATCCTATATAATAAGTCCAGTTAACATCTGTCAACATATATAGCTGTAATTTTTTTTTCTAGTGGTGAGAACTCTTAAGATCTACTCTTAGCAATGTTCAAATTTACAATACAGGATTATTAACTATAGTCACCATGCAGCATATTACATCTCCATGACTTATTTATTTTATAACTAGAATTTTGCACCTTTGGACCACCTTCACCCATTCCTGTGAGTGTCTGTGGTTTTGATTCTGTGATCCAAGAGAGATACTGCCCATTATCAGAGCAGAAGGGATTACTGGCTAGGTACCATAGCAGCCCCTGATCCCTGAGGGAATAGTGCCCAGGAGAGAGAAGGAAGGTCTGATCAAGGGGGTAAAAGGGAACCGAAGAGTTACTGGGGTGCTGCCAGAGAGGTCGGAACTGAAAACACTTAGGTGGTTCCCAGACAGTCAGGAAAACATTTAGGGGTGTAGCTTGTTGGCAGAAAAGAAAAGAAAAGATAGAAAGAGAAACCTAAACCTAAGATTTGTGTACTTTGCTATCTTTCATCAGTCTAAACCTAACCGTCAGTCCTTAAGGGGATTGTGTGGTAACCGCTAGCCGGGATTTGCCCCCAGAAATGCCTAATGGAACCAACAAGGCTCACTTTAAAACAGAGTGTGGTCCTCACACCACCTGTGTCAGAATCACCTGGGGAACCTGTCCCAGATCTACTGCATCGGAACTTCTGAGAGGGAGGCTCAAGAATCTGCATTTTCAACAAATTCTTCAGTTGATTTTGATGGCTTTAAAATTAAAACACAAAACCAAAACCAAAAACCCCAAAACCCACTGCTCTGAAGTCATATGAGTGGGGCTAAATAAACAAGTCCCCAGCGCCAGCTCCCCTTACACGCCAGCAACCTTGGAATTCAAAGTCTGAAAAGCCGCCTGTTACATAACTCTGCCTTGCCAGTGCCAAGCGAGGTGCGAGGATTCTGTGACCCGCCAAGCCCCGGGCCACCGTCAGATGCAGAATTTCCAGGACAATTTGTGTCACCCTTCCCGCCAGATCTTGGCTGGTGAAGACTGATGACTTAATTCCCCAACCTTTGTCACTAAGTGTGGTCCCTGTGCCAACCCAGCCAGGGTAGATGGCAACCCAGCTCCCCTGGAAACTGTTCAGATGGCTGGTACCCGAGAAACCCATCGGGATGCTGGAGACTGGGAGAGAGGGAGGGATTTGACTTGGTTTGGCTCCAACGCTTGGGCCACCAGACAGTTCTCTGTTCTCAGAGCATTAAAACCCTCAAATATTGGAGCAAGTTGGGTGACCACACTGGACACGATGTACAGCCCCCGTCCTCAAGCAGGATTTGGTCCTTCAAGTGACCATCTCAGAGCCCCTTGTCTTTTGATGGAAATGCAAAGTTATACAACCTATAAGAGGGCAACCTGGTAGTATCTACAGAACTTCCAACGTGCACATCCCTTGATCAGAAATCTCACTTCTAGGAACTGATGCTATGAAACAGCTTGAACAAGCACACAAACCCAAGTAAAAAGCTATTCACCAGAACACAGATTGTAACAATGAAAAATTGGAGAAAAAAATCCAAGTGTCCACCAATAGGGGATGAATTAAAAGAATGACGGTGTCATCACACATGGAAATACCATGTAGGTTCAGATGAGTTAGCGCTACAGAAACCAACAGGGAAAAACGAACACGCTATACTGTTAAGTAAAAACAAAAAACAAACAACAATAAGAACAAACTGCAAGACAATATGATGACATTTTTGTTTGTAATGATGTATCTGTCAGTGTATGCCCAGAGACAAATAGCCAGGAAATAGTCACCTAATGGTGGGGGGGGGGGAGAAATTATGGGACAATTTCAACTTATATATTTCTGTAGTTTTTTTTTTTATTTCTGTAGTTGTATAATTTTTAAAAAGCAATTTTTGTTTACTGTTAGAGAAAATAATAAAATTATTTGGAAAAAGTTGAGAGTCTATCCCTTTTCACCCTAGCCTACCTCCCAGGAAAACGAGAAGCAAGACCCTTTCTCTGGGGCTGAAACAAAGCCAGAGACAAGGATATTAAACACAAAGTCTTATCATTTCTGGGACACATTTCTGGGACACTGAAATGTGACAAGAAAATAAGTTCCTCCCCAAATCTCGTGCTAAGTTATTCAGAGCTGTTTGAAACTGAAAATATCTACAGCCCATAGGGGAGGCATGAGAAACCAGGGCAGGTGCTTTCAGATCTCAAACCATCCCATCTCCACCCACGCCTCTACCTTGAGGCTCTGAACCCCAGCTAGGTACCTGCTGCCTCTGTAGCTGGTTTTAACTATGAGCCACAAGGACACTTACCTGTGGTCATCACTGTTGGCCAATTTTACGCATGAGGTCATTTGCTCATAAAGGCTTTGGATTCAGGCTGCCTCTCAGTAGCCATGTGGTCTTAGGCAAATCTCTTAATCTTTCTAAGCCTTATCTGTAAAACAGAGGCTTGTTCATTCAACAAACATTTCACGAACGCCTACCATGTGTCAGATTTACCAAATGCCTACTATGTGCCAGACAGGGCTTCAGCTGCTGGGACAACAACAGCAAGACCGCACCACATGTACGTCTCCCCCTCATGTAGCTCCCATCCTAATAGTGGAGGATGACAATAAACAAAGTAAACTATATACTATGTCAAATGGTGCTAAGTGCTGTAGAGGAAAATAAGGCAGGGGAGCTGGAAGAGGAGCATCTTGTCGGGGCTGCCTCAGGGCAGAACAGACCCTGCCCTTACACAGCGAGTTAATGCAGGTGATGCTCTAGGTACAGCCCTCATCCCACAGCAACTACTCAGTAACGAATGCCCTGCTACCACTGCCACTGCTCCTGCCACCAGCATCCGTCCGACCTCCCCGCCCCACCCCTGCGGCCTGTCCTTGGTCAGTTTTCCTCTGCTGGGTATTTCACAAGAGGTACCTTTTGGACATAGACCGCGGGCAAGGCACGGTACTGAGCAATTTTACACATCCACCCTCATCTGAGTCTCATGGATCCCCTCACAGCGGGGACTGTTACTCTCATTTTTCAGAAGAGAAATCTGAAGCTCAAAGAAGTTGGAGGGTCAGTCACCCAGATCATACTGGGAGCATGCAAACCCCGGTGAGCCTGACTGAAGGCTTAACCTCTCGACAGCCAATGTCTTCGGCCTCCCAGGCCTGAAAGCCAGATCCCACCTGCCCTGCTGAAAGCAGGCGAGGCCCCCCCTCCCTGAAGAGCTGACAGCGGTGCCCACGTGGCCTGTGGTCCTGCCTGAACCTCACCAGGCCAGGGCGCTGAAGATAACCAGGGAAGGCAAACCTGGACCCCCGGCCTGTTTCCTCTCTCTCGGTCCCGCTCTGTGATTTGAGGTCTCTCGATCAGACTCAGGGTGAGTCAGCAGACACTGATTAAAGCGGTACCCTCAACAAAGGAGGGGGGCGACGAATGGCAGCAGATGAACTGAACAGTTGAGGTCAGGTCTCCCAGACAATTTCCTCATATTTTATACGATGAAAAAAGTTCCCTTTATTCCCTTTTCACCGCAGTCCGCAATTTTTGGGGGCTGCTCCCATGGAAAGAGCCTCCAGCCTGACAGAGGAGAGGTGCTGGTGGAGGAAAAGGAGGAGCAGGAAGTGGGAGGGGGCAGGGGAAGGGCTGGCGGGGGTCTGAGCGCACCCACCTGCTTTCTCACGTCTGGAGCAACCGAGTTCCTGAAGCCGGTCCAGCTCACAGACAGACTTTTCCACAGGGGAAAAGGAATTTAGCTGCTGCTCTGCTGCTAATGTGATGCGGTGATGGTGATTCCGACAAAGTCAAACCCAGGGATTGTCAAAGTAGGGAGAGGAGAGGCTGTGCCTTCCCGGACCAAGGGGAGTTGCAGGGGGAGGGAGGGGCACCGGCACTTAAAAAAGAATATGTGACATCTAATACTGCATTAACCATTATTTTCATAGTACAAACCTAAAGTACCTAAAAAAGGTAGCTTAGCAGTTTCTCAATCTTGGCACCTTTGACATTCATTTGGAGCCAGATAACTCTCTGTTGGGGGGAGGGCGTGCACTGCGGGATGTTGAACCGCATCCTTGGTCTTTACCTACTAGATGCCAGTAGCATCCCATCCTCTCCTGTGACAACTCAGAATGTCTTCAGACATTGACAAAGGTGCCCTGGGGGGTAAAATCGCCTTGGTTGAGAACCATGGGATTATAGTTACAAGTACAGGACTCAAGTGTTGGAAGCTTCGGAACCCTGGTTTAAGGCACTTGCTGCCTTGTGGTCCTGTTCATGTTAGTCCACATCTCCAGGTCTTGGCTTCCTTTATCTATGAAATACAGACGACATGATACGTATGCCTCACAGCATTATCACAGAGACTAACTGAGAAGGGTCTATCTGTGTAGTTAACACAGGGTCCCACTTAAAAGGCTTCACAGATGTTAGCTCTATTTATGACGGTGGATCTCGGTTGCCTTGAGGGTGTACAGAGGGTACTCTCTGAACCAGAGAGTAGGAGTGCAAAGTATCAGACTGGGGTGGGGTGGGCTGTAAAATCTCATGCCTTATTAAAAAACAAAACAAAAAAACAGAAGTGAGATTCAATGGTCTGGACCATTGCTATTGAAAGCAGGTTGCAGAAGATCATGGTTAGACCAGAGCGAAGAAAAGCAATGAGCCGGGGGGGGGGGGGGGAACGACCCCCCCACCGGGCTCAACTGGTCGCCCTAATCTTGCGCTAGCAGCTGCTAAGGTTGTTGGGGCTGAGCCTGGGCTGGCGCCCTGGCTGCTGTGGGGAACCACGGGGGCTGGACAGCTGTGAGGAAGGGAAGGAGCCAAGGGAAGGATGAGGAGGATGATCTTCCGAGGAGCCTGGGGCACTCGGCGGACCTGCCCGCTTTGGCTTTCCTGGCTGATGTCATGTCTCTCTGGAGAACCCTTCCCATCAGGGAAGCACCTGAGCTTTGTGGCAACTCCCTCCTTTCAGCCAAGATTAAAGGCTGAAATTACCAAGAGCCCCCTCCTTCTCCTTCAAGAGTGTTTATTTATGGAGAGAAATACAGAATAGTGGTTAAAAGTATAGGTCTGGCAAAACTGCTCGAATCCTCGCTCAGCCAGCCACTAGCTCTGTGACCTTAAACTCTCTTATCTTTGGTTTCCTCGTCTCCAAGATGGGGAGAAGAGCTTTAATTGCTCTTGTTTCTTGTGGTTCCCCTGACTTGCTCAGGTCGGTCCTCAGCTATTACACTATCGACATGCATGGGTCCTGGGAATACCCCCCACCTCTGCTGCTGATGAAAACAACAAATGTTTTTGAGTGTTTGCTGTGATCTAGGAATTGTATGAAGCGCTTTCTCATTTAACCCTGTGTGCGGGTTGTTATCGGTGAGGGAATTCAGGCTCAAAGAATTCACGTAATTTGCTCAAGGTCACAGAACTGCTCAAGGTCAAAGCAGAGAGTTGAACAGGGGCCTATCCGACCCTTGCGATCACCTTAATGGCAATTTCTGGATGCTTCTGGGTAGGGTTTGGTGCACAAAGGTGTTATCAGAAAGCATTCTGCATGCTCAGAAACGAGCGTTCTCTCCCTTAGGATGTGCGCTACTTCACAGATGGAGAGAAAACAGACCAAACTGGGGCACTGGGAGCTGAACTGCCCACAAATCATTCCAGAAGCCAGAAATATACACACCTGATGGAGAATGTCGATTTGCCTTAATACAGTGCTTCTCAAGCTTGTCGACTTGGCAGAATTACGGGGAGCCTTTAAATAACCTCTCGCCCAGGCCAAACCTCACACCAGTTAAATCTTAGGGGTGGAGTCTAGGCATCCGAATTCGTTTATAGACTCCCCAGATGATTTCATGTGTGGCCAAGACCGAGAACCAGGGTCTGAGGATTTCAGTGTCTACCGTGAAGTACAATTCCTATTTATGGTAAGACAAGAAAAATGTAAACCTAAAAAAATTTTTCTGTGCCCTCTGCCCCCCTCTCCCCCTCTCCTGTGCACCATGCATTGACCAAACCTCTCCCATCAGCAAAAATACCTCCTCCACCACAAAGAGCAACGTTCTAGTACCAACAAGACAACGCCTTCAAAGATAACCTTCCTTCTTGATCTCAAAGGGATCAAGATGACCCACCACTCCGCACTTAGAGATGTGCATTGTGCAAACTGTCAATACTGTGCTGTGACCTCTAACCAGTGGAACAGTTCTCGGAGCTTTTTGAGAGGTTGTTCCCGGGTTATAATCCTTAGTTTGGCACAAATAAAACTCCCCATTTCTTTCTTAGATCGACTGATTAATTTTTCATTGACACTACCTTACATCTTTCCATCTATTGGAAAACATCTCTTTTTTCTCCCTTAAAAGAGATGCAGAAAACACAGTGACCATTCTCTAGTGTTAAGTATTCACATTATGTCTTTTGAGTTTAAGGGAGGAAGTTCCATGAGATATTGGTTCCCTTTTTTCAAGTTAACCAAACAAAGCTGATGGCAGCCGAGGGCCTCAAACATGTGATGGCTCTTGAGATTTGTAAGGAGCCTTGGTCACCAGTCACTGAATTTGTCCTGAACCGTGAACCCACTTGGTCTCATCTCTTGTCTTATCACAGTGATGAGAGTCTAGAAGGACAATGTCATGTGATGATTTCCCCCCAACAATGGTGAACTCCTGGACGTCCACTTTGGGAAGGGATCTTGAAGAAACGTGGAAGGGTCCACAACTTTGAAGGCTGCATGAAAGCCTTCTGTAACTATGGCAACATCCAATCAGGAAAAGTGACAGCTGCTCAGTCTCTCTTCTTAAGGACCAACTGACTGGTCCCAAGAGCCCTGGAGTCTGTTTGCTATGGCCCAAACTCCCTAATTTGTGCAATAAAAATAAGGAGATTTGTGAATCATATTTCTGTTCAGCCATATGTTTTCAGGGCTTACTGTTTGCTTAAGGAAAGGCTTTTGCTTTAATCAGATTTACCCTTTAGTTGCTTGGCTAAGCCAGGATACCGGGGGTAAAATTCAAATATGTCACGTATATGAAATTCAGGAGATGACCAAGCCAGAAATCAGCACTGAAAGGAAAAATGAGCTATAGCAACACAGAGATCGACAGAAAGAGTTCACAGATTTTTTCCTTTTCCAAAACACTTTTGTTTTCAAATGACAGGTCCTTCCCGCAAGACTCCCTAGCACACACATGGTATTTCTGACCTAGCGTTTCCTTGTACTCTTGCATTCACTTTCCCAACCCACTCTGCAAATCACTTGACTTTTTCTACTTTAAGACACCCGACTAAAAAGGGGACCAGGACAGTGTTCTCAGAGGGATTCCAGGAGGTTGAATTTGAGCCAGCAATCAAATGTGAGAGCGTCACAGCTCTAAATATAGCTCTCCCCGTTGACAACCACACTCTCAGCACACTGGCCTGCTTTCAGTTCCTAGAACTGAAAAGTTCTGTCTTGCCTCAGGGCCTTTGCATATGCCCTTCTTAAAGCCTTTAATCTTTTTCCTCCCCTCCTCCCTCTCCTTTGCAAGATCAAGTCCTTATCTAATTCTTAGCTTAAACACCACTTCAGAGAGCCTCCTTGGCCATTCTTTTTATGTGGTTAATCCTCAATGCTCTCTATTCTTTACCCTGCTCTTGTCTTTCATATCACACATCATAATTTGCCTTTAGCGTTTGCTTGTATACCCCCGGCTAGAATTATAACTGTCTGCATCCTGTTCTCCTAGAAAGCTGCACCAATGGCTGCCTCTCTTACCCTTGGGCTTCTGGTTGGGGTGGACTCCCAGGAGGAGATCAGAGGGCAGAAAGCGAGAGAGGTCAGGGTACTTATTGCCCTGGCTGCCTCCCCAGGCTGCAGGTTGGCTGTGGTTCCCTGCCTAAGGCCTCAGTTACTACAGCGGCCCCGCTTTCATCAGGCTTTCTTTAATTACCCTTTGAATGTGCCATCTGTTTCCTGCTGGGGCCCTGACCCGCACAGGGACTAGGTCTGATTTATTCACCGATGTATACTTGGCAACCAGCAGAGTGCCTGGCACATGGTCGGCACCCAATAAATATTTGTTGAATAAATGAATATAAAACAATACAGACCCAAGATTTTTAAAACGTCTTTCTCTTCCCCATTCTTTTTGTTTCCCCCAACAAAAATCCTGTATTGAACTCTGGTAGAGAAGACAGATAAAACAGGGTTGTTGGGATTGCGGGTGGGTGAGTGAGACCCACCGGCATGGCTCCCTCTGAACTGGCAACTCTAGAAACACAGCACATTAGAGATGTATTCGGTGGCGGTGGGGGGGACGGGACGGGGGGGGCATAAAGGGTGACGGGACATCTTAGCTGTTTCTGCCACCGAGGGACATAATATTAGGGGCTGGGTTTCAAGTGAATGATGTTTACATCTTAATGCTCCCAGGAGAGCTTTGGGTTCAGCTGCTGGATGACAGAAGTGGCGGGGAGGGGATGGCGCTTCTGAAAACCTACTAAGGATGCTTAAAATTCTCCTTTTGCAGCAGTTCTGGGCTCAGAGGAAAGCTGGAATAATAATATCCTCCCATCAAATGTGTTCCATACAGTATTGTCAGAAAAAGGTGTGTCATCCACAAGCCCTAGCATAAAGTCCCCCTCAATATACAGCTTCAGAGGGCAGAAAGCGACACAGGAAGCCACCTGCTCCCTGGGCAGCCCGAATCCCGGGCAGAAAGGGAGCCACAAAGACGATGCTCAGGTGACAGAAAGCCGGGTCACCCAGGGTCACGATTCACTCACGAATGGTGAGATCTGGGTTGCTTTAAGGAAACCTTGATGAGAGCCTCAGGCTGCGCTCGAATTCCTCTCCCTGCAGAAGGGCCTGAACTTGAAACAGATCAGCAGACAAGGGCCTGGCCAGGCTGTCTCGGAGGCTGATAATGATCTCAATGGAAAACTTCCATTGCTGGACTCCCCTCACTGTCTTCCCAGCTTAGGGCCCAAAGCTGAGCCTGTTTCTCATCCACAGGCTCAAAGAACAAATTAATGCTACGCTGGGGCAAATGGGAATTGTCCGAGAAGTTAACTGATGCTGGGGGGAGGGGAATGAATGAAGGAGAGGCTGAGGTCTGGGAGCTGACGGTCTGGCTCCTCGCAAGGGGAGGCAGGGCCCCATTAGCAGTAATAGGTGTTCTACAGGGATAATTAGGCCACAGAGTCTGGAAGCCTCGTTTAACTCGGACAAGATGAGAAACCGAGATTCAGGGAGAAAGGGCTCATCTTTCGGGTTGCAAACATTCCTGAAAATCCAAGCCACAGAGTTCCCGGCTGTGGGCGTCGGCATGGTCTGGGGCTTTGACGTCTGCAGACCTGCTGGACCTCAGGTTCATCCACTGACCCCAGCCCTCTCCTTCCATCCCCATCCATTGTGGTGATTTCTGAGTTCCAGTCAATCTTCCTTCCCCCTGGTAGGTGAGCAACGGGCTGAGACAGAGTTAAAAGAAAAGAGATGGGAGGTCGGCACCCGGGGAACTCTGGTAATAAGAGTAATAATAACTCTCAAATATTGAGTTTGCCAAGTGCCGGGCATGCAATTAAGTGCTTTCTGCATATTACCTCCTGTTTCACAAGAGCCCCATGTGGCCGAAATTTACATTTGCTCTAGAGGAAGCTGAGGGACTGAGGGATGTAAGCCACTTGCCTGGGGTCCCCACAGCTAGAGTGGTGATGGGATTCCAGCCAGGTGGGTTTGGTCCTCAAACAGTAACCAGAAATGTGCACTGCAGCTGGGGTCAGACCAGAAAGCAAAAAGGGTTCTTGCAGCTGCAGGGGGGGCTTCTGAAATGCCCAGCCAGGCAGCCCCTTCACGTGACATCATGACCCCCCTCAGATGTGGTTCTGAGTGGCTTTGATGGGGACCGATGATTGCCAGTCAAGTTCCCTGTGTCTAGACCAGGCTTTCTCATCCTTGGCACTACGGCTCACGGGGTGGGGTAATGCTCTGCTGAGAGGGAAGGTGCTGTTCTGTGCACTGGAGGGTGTTTTGTTGTACCCCTGACCTCTGCCCACTAATACCCAGCAGCACCTGCACCCCATGTTGACAACCAAAAATGTCTCCAAACATTGCCAAAGGTCCCCTGGGTGGCAGAACCCCCACCCTCCCTACCTGCTCCCATCCCTACTGAGAGCCATTGATCCAGAGCATCACGCTCATGCTAGGACAGTGTTTGTATGTGAATGTGCATCTCAGGCAAAGGGAATTTCCCTCCCTCATCATTCTACCTAGGACTTAGTATAAGATAAAGAAAGAAATAAAATATAAAGAAAGAAATAAAAAGGATAACTCGTTCTAGCCTGTCCTCTCCTCCTCTCCTCTCCCTTCCAGCTCTGAGCTCCATCTGCTAAAGGAAAAGACACAAATAAAGCCTGAAATGGACTTCTCTGCTCTCCTAAATCAGCACCTCTGTTCTGAAAGGCAGCCATCAGGACGTCTGAGCATGCCAGGATGAGAAACCCTGGAGAGGTTTACAGAGGTTTAACTGCCGGGCAGTTACAGAGTCAAGGCTACGGCTGCTGCCATCAAAAGCACAATGTCAGAATCCAAAGTAAGTCCCCACAGGTGTCCTTGGACTGATAACACAGTCAGGGAAGCAGATCTGATTGGGCAGGATGACTGACTCCAAGAAACAAGAAGTCCCTCAGACTTTGCACAGCTAAGAGTCCAGGATTTGTCTCAAGGAGAGGTCCAGAGAACAGAAATGCACCGGAGGACAGTTTCTACTCCTTTGTGTAAGGAGCAAAATGAATTTGGTTTTGCCTCCACTCCTCATGCACGGGGGAAATAACAGAGAAAAGACAAGATGGGGGCTGGATAATCTGCAAACTGGGAACACCAAAACCTTGGACAGTCAAGAGGTGAGAAAGGCTATTTTCCAGAACAGAAAATAAAATGGAAGAAATATGTCCTAAATCTTCAGCTAAGTGGATGGGGGATTCAGCATGACATATTTAAGCTGCTAACTTTTTTGTACCAAAGAAAACACTAGGCTTTTTCTGAGTAATTTTGTGTTGGAACACATAGACTTTATCTTCTAGATGGTGCCTTGCCTGTTTGCTCAGCCTGATTTGTGACAGCTGTCTGCTAGAAACATGTCATGGTCTGGTTTTGATTTGGGAAGAGCAGGCTGGAGGAGCCGCCTGGCAGAACAGGGCTCACAAAACACACACACACACACACACACACACACACACACAGCGCTACCTCGGTGCTCTCAAGGTGATGCTGGTTAAAAAAACTGAGGGCTGGTGAAAATTATTTTGGGCTAAACAAACAATAAACCAACCAACCTCAAATTTGTATGAAACTCTGGTTTTACAGCTTTTTGAATTTTTCACCTTGATTTAGAACTAAAACAGACCCTATTTGAAGACTGGAGTGTTTCATTGTCCACTTTTTCTGCTGCATCCAGTGACAACACCAAAACCACTTGGAAAGTATTACCCTCTTTCATATGTAATCCATACCATGTAATTAAGGAATATCCCATACATATGTTTCAGTTAATGTATTCTTAACTCATTAAAATGCTATTTACTGTACCAAGTTGGGGAGAGGCAGTTAAGACAGGTGATGGTCAGCAGAGAATCACGGACAGTCCCCACGCTGCCGTCGGCACACTGTGTGGAGAAGATGTTAGAACGCTTTCCCCAAGCGGCCAAGTTGAGAAGGTCAAACATCTGGCCAGCCGCTGAGCCAAAATATTGAGAAGGTCAACGTTGACAAGAAAAGGGATGGTTAAAAAGGTACGCTGTGTTGATGGAAATCGATGGAAATCAAAGGAAATCAAGATTTAAAGAAAAATCAGTTTGGAAACTGCCTAAAAGCCCAATTCCTGAGATGCGGTAACATCCATTCGACTGAATATTGATGTAGTCATTGTAAAGGATGATCACAAAAGCTCTGAAAATAAGCTAACAAAAGAATGCAAATGAAGACATTCAGGACACAAAATATTCAGCATGTCTACAATTCAGAAAAAATGATGCACTAGTATACAGGGAAAAACCGAAAATACATCAAGATTCACAGAAGTCAATGGTGGGGGTAAGGAAATTTTTTCCTTACTTCTATATTTTTTCTCAATTTTTCTCTTCTTCATTTTCCTAACTGCCAATCTTAAAAAAACAAAACAAAACAAAACAAAACAAAAAACAACAATTTGAGTTTCAGAGCCATTTTCAAGTAGAGAAAAGCTAGCTCATTTCCCTATGTCAGAGTCCCAAATTCAAAGGTTCCAAGAGAAATGTAAGCTCATCCTTTAAAGATCTACTCTGTGAAATCTTATACCAGTCTGAAAAGCCCATCACCGCCTGGCTTCCACCCTAAACCCATTTTTCCAGCATCGCCTTTTCAGTAATAAAATGAATAAAATCAGCAATCTTTTCTCTCCTGTCAGCAACCATGGTTACTTACTCTCAGCACAGCTGACTGCTCACACCCAAGGAGTTATAAATAAGCCTCCTGAATGGTTATTAGAAACCAGGACACTGGAAAAGTTTCTCAGGACCCAGAAATTGTCAGTGAGGCCATGACAGGTAGCAGGGCTGCATCAGCCGCTCTGGGCTGGGCACTGTCCTTTCTGTCTGCTGCGTCCCATTTCTCTCCCTGAGCTCTAAGAATGTTCTCTGCTTCCCCGCATGCCAGAACATCGACTCAGAAAGAGAAATAAGGAACAGATTCTCCCACGACTTCCACTCTGCTGGTTTTCATCTGGCCCCCGGTCTGTGAGCCGGGTTCAGAGCCATGAAATGCCAATCAGAGGGAAATCACCCTGTGAGACTAGTCAGAAAGCATTCCTTGATCACAGCATCGACTCTGAGCCAGAAGGTTGGGTGCCATCCAACCCCCTGCTCCAAACCGTCTCGCTGGCCTGAAACCTTCACATTAAAATCACCACAGAGACATGCCCCACAGACCAGAGCTTTGTCTCCAGAAAAACATGACTAACATACATAATGGACATTTGATGGACAAGTTCAAATGTTGGGACTTTTGGAGGAACTAGGTTGGGTGGGGCGAGTGGTAGTCAGTCCCAGATGGACGGGACACCTGCGGGATGGAAGTAGACACCTGTGGTTTTTAACCTTCCTTCAGGACAATCCCTCTTCCTTTGAAGAGACTACCCCGATTTCCCTCTGCGAGGCCCCCCCATCTCCAGTTCCAGTCCTGGCTGTTTTGATGACCTCAACCCTGCTGCCTAGTGACCGCGGTGGACACGTGACTCGGGCTTGGCCAATCAGAGCACCCACCCCCCACTCTGCCTTCCCGGCCACAGGAGTTACTCTAACAACTATTAGGTGACCCAATTCAGGCAGATGAACTCAACCATGGGACTTTCAGGGACACTATTAAGAAAGACCACGTCCCATTCTCCTTCACCTGATGCTAACGGATATCAACCTACAGCTGCTGAGAGCCCTCTTTGCTGCCCCTGTGAAGAGCTGCTTGAGAATGAAGCCAGGGTGAAGAAACAAGAACCGAGGGCACGAAAGAAGAAGCGTCCTGGTGACATCACGTGTGCATCTGGATCCAGCTGTACCTGGAACCAAAAATCTGCGAACTTCCTAGTTAGCTGATTAAAAAAAAATCTTGTTTGTTTAAGCCAGTTGGAGTTGGGATACTGATGTTTGTAAACAAAAGAGTTGTGTAATTTCAGAGAACAAAGATAGTCCCTATGCATTTCTACCAGGGGTTGGCTTTGGGGCCAAGTAACAGGACTCCAGGTGAATTCTCGGCTTTCCGATCCGCAATTCCAGACTGGGCTGCACATCCTCCCCAGCAGAAGGAAATGATCAGAAAGGTTTAGGGTGTGTAATTTATGAGCATGTTTGTGGTGTAGCCCCTTACCTTATGGGTAGGAGGTTTTACGCAACAATTTCCATAAAGAAACTGGGTTTGAGGATGGACATCCAAGTTTTGCAGAACAGGAGAAATGTTCCTGCCTTAAATTAAATATAACAATGTTTCGCATGACAAAGATTAAAAAACACTTCAGACATTCTTGGTAAAGGGAGCTGTTCTAGATGTTACTTCAGGTTCCCACAACTGACGTTTTCTCCTTTTTCAGTTTGCCAGCAACGCTGATCAATTACCCGCTTACCCCTTAGTACTTGATACATTCCGATGTTGCACAACTGGAGCTTCCCCTGTCAAGGTGTGGAAGTGATGCGTGTTAAAGGCGTGAACATACTATGTATAAGACAGATAAGCAACAGAGGTATATTGTACAGCACAGGGAAATACAGGCATGATTTTGTAATAGGCATTATTTTGTAATAACTTTAAATGGAGTGTCATCTGTAAAAACACTGAATCACTGAGCTGTACATCTGAAACTGATGCAATATTATAAATCAACTATACTTCAATTAAAAAAAAAATCAAGGCGTGGACATGCCATAACAGTGCAACACTGATCAAAGACGGCAGGACGCCTCTCAGACTTCTGCTCCTGCTGTGTGTCTGCACATCCAGGCCAATGACACGTGAACTTTCCACTGAAGCTGGCCTGGGTCAAAAATCACAGAGCAGGCAAACTGTGATTCGCTTCTGTTTTCAAATCGATCTTCTTGCGTCTCCTAGGAACGCTCCCCCAGGGCACTGGAAAGCTTTGCCAATTTCCTGGCCTAGGTCAGCATCACACGCATCCTCTTATTTCAGTCTTCACTCTGTTTACACCCCGGAGGCTGCTTCCTTCAAAGCTTCTCTTGGCTGCAGGGTCCTAATAGGTCTCCCTATATCAGCACTTGCCCTCTTCCAATCAATTCCCCACCCAGCAGGCGGAGTCACCTTTTCAAAATGTAAATCTGATCATGTCACTTCTGTGTCCCCACCCCCCCCTCCAGGGGGCCTGAAACTTCAAGAGCTTTCCATTGTTCTTAGTGGAAAGGTCCTAATCCTTAAAATATCCAGAATGGTTCTGTAGTATGTGCCCTTGCCTCCCTTCCCAGCCTTATTATTCTCTGTGCTTCACCCAGCCACAGGGGCTTCTCTCAGCTCTTCATACCTGCCACACACTCCTACCACAGGCCCTTTGCACATGCTGCTCTTGCTACCTGGAACACTCCTTCCCTTATCCCTTAAGCATCACTTTTTCAGGATTTCCTCTCTGACCTCCCTAACATAGCTCCACCCCTCTTTGTATACCCTTCCACCCCCACATTTACCACTGACGCAATGTCATATTGTACAATTAGATGGTTACTAGGTATTAAACTCCACTAGCCTGGGAGGCGCAGGAGGGCAAGGCCCATGTCCACTTTAGCTCAGCACTGCATCCACAGCACCTCGCACAGGCCATGGCCCCTACGCAGAGTAAACTCTCATAGTAACTTAGAGGGTGTTTGGCACTGTCTTAAATTCCTCATAGGAATGAACTCACTTGATTCCCATAACAACCCTACAAGGTACTACTGTCATTCCATTTTAAAGATGAGGACAGTGAGGCACAGAATGGATAAGCCACTTGCCCAAGGTCACATTGGTATTGAACCACAAAGTCCAGTGTCCAATTCTGGCAGATTGGTCAACAGCCCGCACTCTTATTCATTCTGCTGCAGCTCACAGCGTCCACGGTCATGTCACATGTGCTGAATGAATGAATGAATAAATGAACAACTGGATGAACAAACAGAAACCATCTTTCCTTTTCTCTCACTGCCACCCATATCTGCTTTTCCTTCCTAGAGGTCCCATCTCTCTGACTCAAATCACTCCTTATAGAATTTGGCTGATCCTCAAGGAAACTCATCACTGTCCACAGAGCCCTTTCCTGGGGACCAGCTGACAGTCCCCAGCTATTCTCTGGTGTGGCCTCTGCCTGAGATAACCAGTCCCAATTCCAGCTCTACTCTATACCTGGCCCCAGTGTGACCTGAACCCAGAACCCAACGGGCACTGCAGCCTTGGCGTCCTCTCCCTCAGTGCCTCTTGCCTGGGTGCCAATCCCTGGACGGTCTGTCCTTGTCCCCTTTGTCTTCCCTGCCTCTGACCCAGGCACATCACCTTGACTGCCGCCTCTGGCTCTGCCAATCAGCTCTCATTTGACACCTGTGCTCTCAACCTTCCGTCCAGCCCGGCCAGAGCCTAAGAGACACATCAGCAAACTGGCTGCAACAGGAAAAGGAATCCTTGTCCCCTCAGATGGAGTCACGTGTACCTCTCCTGACTGTGAACACAGCCCTTCCTGTGAGGATGCACATCAGAGAGGCTGAAAGGAAGGGCTCTGAAGACGATCACACCCAGGTTCAGGTCCTGGCCATCAGCGGTGACCATGGGGAAGGCCATACCTAGGAACTTTGGTGTACTCCTCCATAAAATGGGTATAATAATCAGACTTATCTCACAGGGTTGTTATGAAGACTTGAAGAGATGTTATATATATGAGCTCATTAACATATCACGTCACAGTCAGTGGTTTATTGCAATTATCACCACTTAGCATCATCACCGTGACCCACATCTGCTATGGTACGGGGGTCAAGGGCACAGGTTCTGGAGCTAGAATGCCCAGGTTTGAGTCCTGCTCCTCCACTTCCAAGCTGGGTGGCCTCTCTGCGTCTTACTACCTTATCTGTAAAATGGGAATAACAACTGTATCTACCTCGCAGGGATGCTGTGAGTGAGTGCCTGTAAAGTGCTTAGAACTGTACCTGGTCCCTGAGAAACACCCAGTCCTGGTGGTGGCTGTTGATGCTGCTACTCCTGTTTCTAATGCTACCATCACCCGGGCTGTGAGCCGCTTTGGAGGCATGTTTGGACAGCGGCGAGGTTAAAGCGCTTCTGCCGGACTCCACGTGGTGGGGGTGCAGGTGGTGACCGTGCCCTCCTGACTCATTCCGCGTGAGTGTAAGGGATGGAGGACACTTGCCATGGAGAAGGGACGGGACACTCCCAGTCCTAAACCAATCGGCAGGTGTCAAAAGCCCAGACCTGACTGGCGAGCTACTGGGGCTACCTGGTTTTCCAGATCTGTCCTAAGGAAACATGCTGCCCACACAAAGTTCATGCTTCGTGCCAGATTAAACACTGCAGACTTAGTCAAAATGTAAGTTACTGAGCAAGGAAGAGAAGAAAAATTTCATCATCCTAAAATCTAGCTTTTGCTGAAGGATCAAGGGTGTTTGGACTAAGCCTTCTGTGACATGTACCTTCACTCACAGACTGGAGTTTACAGGTACACAGACAGCTGACAAAGCTGCCTTCGCAAAAGACTACTGAGTTTCCTAGCAAAATGCAAATGCAACAGCGAGGGTCAGCAGCAAAAAGACTGACCTTCCAAGGCCAGTCAACACCACGCCCTTGGTGCGTGTGCGTGTGCGTGTGCGTGGCATAGGATGTGAAAGGCTATTTAGGGTCTGCTCCAGTGATGAGTAAGGAAACCGTGCTACGGATACCAGCTACAATCTCCCTTCCACACTGATGTGTCTGACAGATCCATGCAAACACAGGGGCACACAATGGATTTCTTTAGTTCCTTGTTTCTCATGCTCTGCTCATCCGGGTCAGGAGAAAGAGGAAGCGACGGAGCCGTTTCAAACCTAAAAATGCAGCCGGCACAGCTGCTGGTTGGTATCAGCTGGTGGATATCAGAAGCCAAAACATTCCGAGAGGCCAAAACCATGCAGCAGTATGTTTGGGATGAGAGAGAAATGATAATAATAAAAAGGATCAGGTAAACATTAGAGAGGGTCATAGGTACCAAAGACTATGAAGGAGCGTAAGTGTATTATCATTTTCTTCTTACAAAAACCCCCACAAAGGAAGTACTGTTATTCTCCAAAGTCCATAAATGAGGACAGTGTTCAAGGTCACCCAGCTCCTACAAGATGAAGGCCAGATTTCAACCTAGGGAGTGTGACTCCATAATCAGTACCTGTTAATTAAGTTAAAATCTGAAAAACGAGGGCTCACGGGAGAACTTCCAAAGAGACTAATAATGGGGTTGAAATCGTGCCCATCCCAACAGCTCATTTCCCTCATCCGTGCTGTCCAACAGGGCAGCCTCCAGCTACACGGGCCACTGAAAATTACATTGATTAAAATGAAATCAAATTTAGAACTCAGTTCACTGCCGGTTGAGCGCCTGAAATGTGGCTTGTGCAGCTGACGGCCTGAAATGTTCATTTCATTTCATTTCATTTCATTGTAATTAACTCAAATTTCAGTAGTCACATGTGGCTTGGGGCTACCGAATTGGACAGGGCTGATCTCAGGAATTTGTCTGAGCTCGATCAGACACACGGTTCAGGGCTGCTTTCCAAAAATCTCAAGAGACACACGGGCATTGGTTGCTTCGCACAAGGATCCATAGAAAATCTTGAGGATAAATTATCCACCTCTTCCTTAGGATCGAAGACGGTATGTTCTTCAAACAAACGCATGTGGCCTTTTCAACATTACCCAACTCCCAGATCTCCTGATTGCCTCCTAAGTTACAGCACGAGGGCAACGGAGTCAGAACAGACAACCCCAGCAACAACTGCTCTCAGACAAAGGCTGCATCAGCACCAGCAGGGAGCCGGTTAAAATGCAAGCTCCGGGGCCCCACCACCTCCATAGGGTCTGACGCACCGGGTCTTGGTGGGGGGAACACCCTGGAGTTCATGTTGTTATCAGGCAGCCAATGATTCTCCTGCAGGTGGTCTAGCTTTGAGAAACTCTGCTTCAGAGTCTGAATTACATCTTTATCTCCTGGCCTCTTACATTATTATAGCACATAAATCTTTTGAGAATAGCAAAAACTGGGCTGGAAGCCAGGCAGTCGTCCCTCTGTGCTAACTGCTCACTTCCATGACATCAGGCAAGGTGCTTAGTCACCAAGGCCTCATTTTTTTCATCTGAAAAATGGGGGTAAGGGTATCTGTCCTCTAGGGCAAATGAGGACACGGCCGTGAAAGCATCTGTGGAGGATAAAAATCAAAAACACACTGTACAGATATCTTATAACACGTTTTGCTTGCCCAGCACAGTTTAAACAGATTTCACATTTCAAAAAATCCACGTTTAACTTCTCTGGGAAAAGTGGAAGATTTGACAGCATGGAGCTCAGATTAGGCAGTCAGCCTGGTGTGCTTAAGAGCGCTGCCCTGGGATCTCGTGCAGAGGTTCAAATCCCTGCTTCACCTTTTAACAGCTGGGTGACTTTGGGCAAGTCCTTCAACCTCCCTGTGCTTCATTTTTCTTCGACTCTGAAATTCGAATTCTAAGAATCTATCTCTTTCAAAGGGTTGTGGTGATTTAATTGAGTGAGTGAACATTTTAAAAGGGCTTAAAACAATGTTTGGCCCATGGCAAGAGCTGTATCACTGTTGGCTGAAACAATAAATGTCTCTGCACGTGGCAACAGCCAGCTGGAGGTGAGTAGTGGCCGTCGCTCCAGACGGGGCTGACACGCACAAGGTGGTCACAATCTCCACCCAGACAGACACATTTGACTCTGGGATCCCTGCTGTAAGGAGTAGATGTGAGTCTCCCTCCGTGGTGTCCTGTCCACAAGGTGCAGATACACTTAGTGTATCTTAGCTAGCTGTATTCTCCAGCTTTCTGTAGTCAAGGACCAGTTTCTAAACTTTTCATTCCATTGTGGACTCATATGCCACCTCCTTGGGCATGACTGATACCCAGCACATGCCACAGACCACTCACCTGTGGGTCTACAACATTCTGGTCTGCACCTGGACCAGTAAGATGAGCCCAGGGAACATGCATGTGGATGCCACAGCAGTGTCAAATCGCTCTAAGAGTTTCTACACACTGTCAATTTCAGGGCTTATCTCGGGGTAGACTGAGGACAGCCCCGATCTTACACACTGAGTAGTGCCATCTAAGAGAACACTGACATCAGTCCTCACGTACACACAGACCAGCTGGACCACCTGGTTAGAAAGAGCAAGCACTGGATTGTCTGTCTGTCTCTCTTTACTTCTGTCCTTCTCAGCCTGCCTGGCTTCTCCTTGTCTACCCACATTTCTTTTGTCTTTATCTATATATTAAAACCACTCCCCAGTGAGATACTGGGGTTCAGAACAGTCATGGAAGCTGCCATGGATGCTCTGATGTCCCAAGCAGCACCCCGTTTTGTGAGTACTGCCTCCAGCTCACAGCTGCCTCTTCTCCCGAATATTGCCTTTGGCAGACAGGCGCTATCTTGCTCTGTGCCCACACCTACATCCTTATCCCCTCGTCGCTCTCCAGCAATCCAAAGGCAGTGACTGACTGATACAGTGGTGCGAAGTATCAGCCTCTGTCCCAAGAGGAAACCAACTGAATGGTGTAACTCGTCCTCCAGACACCCTGTGGGATCAAGCTGAGCTGGACACCAGCCCAGACATCATTCTCCTCTTGGTTCCTCCCCAGACCCTGCCCTGTTTCTCTCACTCCCTTTCCTTGGGAGCTCGTCCTCAGCACGTCACAGGCATCCTAATTCCTGTCTTAGGCGCTGCTTAGAGGGAAATCCAGTCAAAGACAGAAGCCATCGAAACTTGGGTTAAACCCGGTGGAGGAGGGCACACGGCGGGCACGACACTAAAATCCTGAGACGCAGCGTCGGGTCACCCCCAGATTCCCGCCCACCCTCTGCTTCCCAGGTGAACAGGGCCTACCTGTTGCGTTAGACAGGGCCAGCGATTCCATGGATCCCCGAGGGGTCTGCTCCGTGGGCGTCATGTCCTCAGTGTACTTCAGCGAACTGATGGGATGACGGGTCCGACACGGCTGAGTGGAGATGTCCCCTTCCTCCTCCTCCTCCTCCTCCTCATACTTGGGGACCTGGATGCTGCCGCGGGTCTCGCTGAAGCTCTGGCTGGACATATCGCTGTAGCTCTCCTGGGATCGGAGCCTCCCCGGGTAGTAGTCCTCTCGGGGCTCCTTGACGAAGCTGCCTCCGTGCCCCTTCATGGCCAGGGACGAGCTCCTTTTGGGGTTGCTGAAGTGCTGGGCCCACATGTCGGGCTGCGCCCCGGCCCCCTGTCCCCCCGGACTGTAGGAAGTTCTGATGTTGCACTGGCTGAGCAGCTGCAAGGGGCTCTGGGCCTGGTTCGGCTCCATCTTGTTCCCGTAGTGGTACGGCTCCTCCCGGCTCCTCCAGATGGGGTCCCGGTTGAGGCTGGGCGTCTGGCTGGACAGGCTGAGCAGATCCATTTGCAGCGACAGGGGGTCCACGTCGGCCGACAGCCGGTTGGAACTCACCTGCAGCTGGCTGTGCTGGTTCAGCAGGGGCTCCTCCGTCTTGCCCTTGTTCTTGCCGATTTTGGCGCTGCGCCGGGACTCCTTGGCCCTCGCGTTCTGGAAGGCTGAGTCGGACGAGTCAGAGCCATTGGGGTCCTCCCCGGCACTGCAGGCGCGCGAGCAGAATATCTGGCCTTGTTTGGGGAGGAACGGGCGCCCCAGGAGGGATTTCTTGCAGTGAGCGCAGCAGAAACAGGTCTCGGTGGCATGCCAGTGCTGGCCGTCGTAGGTCATCTGACCTTGGTCGATCCCTGGGGAAAGAAGAGACATGGAAGAGGCTGACAGGCTGCTCGGGGAATTGCATTATGATGCGAAACATACAGCACCCTGGTTTGGCTCAGGGCTCCAGATGCAGAATAAAATGTCAATGAATCAATGATCAGGCCCCCAGTTAAATAGTATCCACATCCTATTAGGACAGCCTCCTTGCTCTGCCAGTCAGCTCCTTCATAACTCATTTGCTCTGAGCGCACAGAAACTAGATAAAACTGCCTGTCCACGAATCCTTCTGCCCGGGACACGTTCCTCCAGGATAAATAGCAATAGTGATACTAAGGGATGAGAAAGCTGTCTTAAATGCTTTGCATATAATGCAAACTCATTTAACCTCTCAACTGTATGAGGCAGGTTTCTAATATTATGTCCATTTTTCAGATGAGGTTAAATAACCTGCCTAACGTAAAAGGGCTAGAAATCATCGATGAGCTCTGTACCCAAGAAGCCTGGCTCCAAACCATGACCTTGATAACCGTCTCTCTCACTCGACTTAGGGGTCTGCTCAAATGCCAGCTCCTTGGACAAGTCTTCCTGTCTGCCCTCATAGCTACTCTCCACCATCCTCCACCCTCACTTGCTGTGTTTTTCTTCACAGCGTGACGACTGCTCGACAATGAGCCACCACGTTTGTGCATCTGTTAATGAATGAAGGTGAAGTTTTAAGATGAAGTTTCTCCAGGCACATGGCCTGCTGCATCCTAGGGGCTCTTCCTGTGCGGCAGGGATGAATGAATTGAACCCGTCACCAGTGTATGCCATTCCTCAGGGTAATCACCATAACAGCTCAGTGGAAAGCAAAAGAGAGGACTTCAGCTCTTGGTAAGGAAGCACTTGGAAATGGCATGACAAAGATACTGCCCCTCCACAAGCTTGGTTAACCGCATCGGGAGAGGAGAAAACACACTTCCTCCCCATGCCAGGGCAGAGCCTGGTTTATGTAATTTTGTTACACCTGCTTCTGGGACCCTCTCTTCTGCCGTCTTCCTGCCAACTCTGGGGCCATGGGCTTTGCACAGGGCAAAAGCCACATCTGGACGCAGCACTGGCCAGGAAAAAAACCATATCTCCCAGCCCAGTGATGAGTTCAGGGGTGGACATGTGACCTGCACTGGGCCAATGGGAGATTCGCCTGGGAATGCTGCTAAGACAGGGACACAGGGAGACTCTGCTGACAGCAGTGGCTAAACTGGCAGATTGGGAGCTGGGAGTTGTGAGGGGCCCCCTCCCGTGGGGACAGCCTGCTGAGAATGCAGACACAGCGGTGACTGTGGGATGGGAGGGGACCTCTGCAAGACCCCTGATGTCTTGCGATAAACGTCTTTCCCCAAAGCAGTACTCATGTGAACCTTCACCTTGGGTGGCTGAGAATCTTGAACCTGAACTTTCCAGGAATAACCTCTAGCGACTCATCTAGAGAGGAGGTGACCAAGAAACAGGGAAGAGGAGAGGGGTAAGGACAAAAGGCAAAGGGCACAGCAGCCTCTCTGGGTCCTCCTTGTGTTCCCCCCACCTACCCTTATGCCCCGGGAGCCCAGGGAGGGAGAGGCAAGGTAAGTTCTTTCCCTATGAGCTCCTCCTCTAACTGAGGGGTCTCTGTTTACTTAGGAGTCAGGCCCTAAGGACCAAGAGGGGACTTTTAGAGGGACAGGAGCCACAAGGGCCACCCTGAGAGGAGAGGGACACTGAATTCCCAGGAGGGGTGAGGACCAGCAGGGTGGGGCTGGAGACAGCGGGCCCAGAGCTGGGGCTCCGTACACATGTCCCCTCCCTGGGCTGCGGGGGGAAGCAGTGGCAGGCAGCACAGGCAGGCAGGACTCGCTAGCAGCGAAGAGCGAGGCATCAGGACTGTCAAACACAGGTGCAAGACGCAGCTCAATGCCACTCCAGCTGGTTGGGAAGAAGCTGAAGCCCATCAGCTTGGCTCCAGTCTTGGTTTGGCTGCTGTCGGGCTGTGTGACCCTAGGCAAGTGGCTTCATGTCTCTGTGCCTGGGTCTCCTCCACAGTAACACAGGGACAGGGTTGCGGTGAGGACTGAGTTAATACACAGAGTGCACTCAGACTCTGCTAACTCCTCCCAGTACGCTTCTTGTGCTTTTATTAGGTCTTGATGTCTGTCTCCCTCTCTGCTCTGAGGGCCGATACCTGGATGCCGTCCAAGAAAGAACTCTGAGGCTGGCTCGGTCTTCCCTCCCTGCTCCCACTGTCCCCTCCTCTCCAGAGAGCCTGTGCTGACACCCCTGCTGCCCTAGGTCCTCACTGGGAGCTCCAACTCAGCACAGCAGCCCACGCAGCTGCAGCCCTACCCACTCCCCGTCAGAGGGACGCATCAAGCCCAGTTCCCACGGCCTGTCCTCCACCAGCTCCTCCTCCGTGCTTCCGCGAGGAAACACGCTCGGATGTGGCAGCCTCGTTCCGGGGATGGGGGCCTCGCAGAAGGCTGGGCCTCAGTGGAGACAGTGAAGAGGGAGGCGTGTTCCAAGGCGGCCCAGCAGGCAGTGGAACGTGGTCCCTGATAAACATCATCCATGTCAGATGGGGCTCTGAACTGCTGTTGAACTCTAAACATCTGGAAGAGGGCTCTGCCGTTCCACATCCAAGCGCTCCTTTTTTATTCCCTCTCTAAGCCCTTTAAGTACTTCTCTGAGGGTGTATGTGTCTACTGCTGCCACAGCCTCGGTCTGTTTATAGGACTGTTTACTCTGCTGTGAGCAGGCAAAAGTACCGTTGCCCTGGCAACGGCTGCCTGATGCAGCGTCCGCTCCGAGCGGCTGTATAAATATGGAGTGTTTGTATAATATGGTCAGAGCCAAGTACCCAGACACTGTGGTATGCATGCTATACAGAGCATACTCCTTCCCCACCGCAGGAAAAGTACGTTTTACAGAAAAGTGGATTCAGGGAAAACAAACAAACAAACAAACAAACAAACAAACAAACCAGGGACAGCATTTAAATGACAGCCGTGATAGTACTGAGGGCCTCGGTGGTCCCCTTTTCTGACGAAACATTGATGCCTTTTTATGGATTTAAGAGGGAAGGAGAAGTGAATGCCTATCAAAGCTAAAAGAAGACAGAAACAGAAGAAACCGGGGGGAACTTCTGAGGTGTACATGCTGTGGTGACAGACACATCTTTCTCTTCTCTAAGCTGCTGAGTGAAAATTCGAAGTGGCAGTTTCTCGAGAGGCTTTTAAGCCTCAAAGGAAAAGGAGAGAAGAAACAGAAGTACTAACAAGCAGTGGGTATCACCGCCTTAGGTAAGTTTTCTGTACAGTCAACCCCTTTCATCCATGCAAACACCGGCTTGCAGATCCCGAATCCACGGTGAGCAGCGCTGGGTCAGTACCTCGCCTGACCCCGCCCATGGCCACGCCCCCGACCACAGCCCCCTGCCCTCCCTCCCAGGGCCAGCCACCTGTCCAAATCAAGCTCCCCATTTCCTAGCTCTCAGAATAGAGGGAAGTTTGTCTGTTGTGACCCTGTGAGAAATGGAAGCTGTTGAATACTTGGCTGAGGCATCAAGCTGCGAGAGGGGAGGTTTTGGGGGTTGAAGACAGGAGATCTTCACAACACCCCAGCCCCCAGAGGGAACGCTGCTGGATGAAGGATCCCTGGCAGGGACTCCAGCTCAGAGGGACTCCACGGAAGTGGTCCTAAGTCCATGGCATGAACTATCCAATGACAAAGAACCACTAAGCATATAATCGGTACCTCAAAGCTGTGATTTTTATCAGCACACAGCCCTCCGAATTACTAGCCAATTTTTCATTGGACTGCATCACTTCTGATGAACCAGGGAGACAAAGCCACTAGTTTTTGATCCCGAGAAAATCTTTTAAGTGGGGCAAAACGGGCTCCCAGACTGATTATCTCCACATCTCCCCACTACAGGTAAGAAGTTGGCAGCTTCTGAGCCGATTTCTTGGAATTGCACAAGCCACAGGGAGATCAGGCTGCTGGCCTCAAAGACATTCATCCACTGCCAATATTTTTTTTTTCTTCTTAAAGGGCAGCTCAGTCACAAGGTGCCAGAACAGGCAAGCTGAATGAAGAAGCTGCAGATGCAGCATGACTGGGAATAATGGTGAAGGACTGAACAAATCAGTTACTTCAAAAGGGAAAAATGATTTTCACCATCTCAGATCTGCCACTTTTCAGGGGAGTCGATAGCTTCTGAGCTATTTGAGGTTCCCTCGCTTTGTTTTTGGCTAGGTCAGCTTTTGCTGATTTTTATTTTAAAGGCATGCATGCCAGAAACCATTTGGTTTCCTTGTCTCTCTCTTCCTACCAAGAGGACTGCTTTGGTTCCTCCCCCTGCTGACCTCTGAGTTTTCCCAAGGACGCTGTATAAGACCCCTGTTTATCTTCCCCCCTCATATTTTCCTGAGACCTCTCCCCCCTGCCCTTGGTAGTGGGTCTGTCCATCATCTAGCCCCACCGCAGGGGTGGGTCTACGACTCAGGCAGACCAATAGGAATTCCCTACTCTCTTCCTTTTAGGGTGGAACATATTAAATGAAGGCCTATAGGATTCCTATTTGGAAGACATGACTTGGATATGGGAAAAGACACAATCCCATCCTTTTAGAGACTACAACTGCTAAGATTATATGTAACTGAGGTGGGGTCATCTTGGCCACCTTGTGAAGGCATCTTGCTTCCAAAAGATGCCAACAGAAGGCAAACTGAGCTGCGACACAGAGGAAAAAAGAAGACTTTGAACGTTTGATCCATCCCTACCTGAAACCAACTTACTCCTTAGCTTTTCCAAGAAATTTCCTTTTTCACTTAGACTAGTATCACCTGGGTTTCTGTCACTTGCAACCAAAGGGATTCTAAGTATACCAGGCATCAAGGAGATCCGGTCACAATAGGGCCAAGCTAAGCACCAAGCGTCGCCTCACCTATGTGCTGGGCACAAGTGTCGCAATATTCTGCGTACAGGGACTCGAAGCAGTGGCAGCAGTAGGGCCTTCCCTCCTTCATGATGTAGCGCTGGCCGCCCAGCACTGTCTCGCACTCAAAGCAGCAGAAGTGTTTCATGTGCCAGTGCCGCCCCTCCGCCTCCGTGCATTCGTCTGCAAAGATGATCTGGAGATGGGGAAGACAAACGGTTGGGGTTAAGACCCAGCCATGTGAATGTACTTTAAAGGGTGCAAGGTATCAGGGCTCCAAACTAGAAGGGTAGGAAAATAGGTCCTGCCCACAAAAATCTCTAAGTATATGTTCATTCTATACCCATATCAGCTCCCACGTTTAGATTTGCCTAAAGCACAATTCAACAGCTTCTGGCCAGGTCAGTGATGAATTTAACTACATTTTAGTAAGAGAAAGGATTTTCTACCCTAAAGAATATAAAGCAGGACTAAAAGCTGACCGCTTACGGGAACTCGGATCATTATCTGTTTTATTTGGCTTAAATACAATATTTTTAAAAAGGGGAAATGTCATAGGAACAGCCGGAATCCTGGTTCTTCTTTTGCAAATACAATATTTGGCAACGCTGGGAACACATTCCTGCGTGGCAAGCAGAAGCTAGATCTGAGACGACAGGTCACCGCTTTCAGATGAGTGACGAGTTCTGTACTCTGTCGTATTTTTCACCACTCACTGTTGCCTTAAAGTGAGTCACCTTCATTTACGATAACTGTCTAGCCCTGAGAAGCATTTGTGTTTTGACCCCCAAGATAAAGTTTTTAAAATTTCAAATTTAAAAGCTAACTGCAAACGATAGTAATCAAGGCAGCGCAGTACTTGTGTAAGTCAACAGAATGGAACTGGGAGTCCAGAAATAAACCCAGACAGTTATGGCCAGATGATTACTGACAAGGGTGGCAAGGACAGTCAGTGGCGGAAAGAACAGTCTCTTCAACAAATGTGGCTGGGACAATTGAATTTCCTTATGCAAGAGAATGAAGGTGAACCCCTACCTTACACCACATATAAAAATTAACTCAAAAGGGACCAAAGACCTAAATGTAAGAGCAAGAGACCTATACAATGTTTAGAAGAAAATATAGGTGTCAATTTTCATGAACTTGGATTAGGCAACTATGCAATGGTTTCTTAGCTACGATGCTAAAAGCATAAGCAACAAAAGGAAAAATAGATGAGCTGGAGTTCATCAAAATCAAAAAACTTCTGTGCTTCAAAGGACACCATCAAGAAAGTGAAAATGTAACTACAGAGTGGGGAAAAAAATACTTGCAAATCATGTATTTGATAAAGGATTCGTATCCAGAATGTATAAACAACCTGTACAAAGTCACAACAAAAAGAAAAATTACCCAATTGAAAAAAATAGGTATAAGGTTTAACTAGACATTTCTCCAAAAAAAGAGGCTATGTAAATAGCCAATAAATACATGAAAAAATGCTCAACATTACAAGCCACTAAGGAAAAGCCAATCCATACCACCATGTGATGGCACTTCTACCCACTAAGGTGATGATGATGAAAAAGACAGACAGTAGTAAGTGTTGAGGAGAATGTGAGAAGCTGGAATCCTCATTCATTGATAGTGGGAATGTAACATGGTGTAGCTGCTTTGGGAGACAGTTTAGATCCTTTCAAAAAGTTAAACACAGAACTACCCTATGATCTGTTATTTCCACTCTTAGGTATATAATCAAGAGAATGGAAAATATATGTTGACACAAAAACTTTTACATGAATGTTCATAGCCGTGCTGTTCGTAACAGTCAAAAGTGGAAACAACTGCAATGTCCGTCAATTAATAAATGGTTAAACAAAATGTGATAGACACACACGATTATTATTCAGCCATGAAAAGGAAATTACTGATACTTGCTGTAACTTGGGTGAACCCTGAAAACATCGTGCTAAGTGAACGAAGCTAGACACAAAAGGTCATACATTGCATTAGTCCATTTATGTGAAATGTCCAGAATACGTAAATTCATGGAGACAGAGAACAGATCAGCGGCTGCCAGGAGCTTGGGGGAGGAGGAGAAAGGGAGGGATTGCTCAAGAATATGGGGTTTCTTTTTGGGTGATGTAAATGTTCTGGAATTACATAGAAGTGATGGTTGCCCAACTTTGTGAATGTACTAAAAGCCACTAAACTGAATATCTTAAAAGGGTAAATCTTATGCCGTATGAATTGTAATCTCTGTAAGCAAAAATTTCAAAGGATTTTAATCATCCTCTTTTTGCCATTAGAGAATATCAAGTCATATTACGAGCATCAGTTTGCAGATGTGGGAACTGAGCCATTCAGGTGAAGTGGTGGCCCAGAACCACAGAGGTGGACCAACTCTCTGCCCAGAGGCTCTCTTCTGAACTTCATTATTAGTATGAGAATTCATGTTGGTTAAGGCTGATCGACTTCCTCCTAGGAGAGTGAGTCTCTGATCGGTAGTTTGTAAGGAAGAAATGCCCATGTTATAGTGGACTCCGGCTGAAAAAAGTGCAGTGCTGTTTACAGGGTCAGAAAGAACCAACCATCTACTTCATACAGGAAAAAAAACCCTGTCCAAGACCATTCTCCAAATTATCCCCATAAAGCGGTCAGGTTTAGAACATTCTCCTTTCTCCTCCAAACTTCCAAGCTAACCCAGTTTTTCTGCCTTTCAGCTCACAGGTCACAGCTGCGTGTGCTTCTGCCGGGAGAAAACACAGGTACGAGCCTGTGTCCAGTCTGCTTTCTGACCCGGGGAAGCAAATTCAGGTCCCTCGCAGGGTGTGAGCCACCTGCCCCCTGAATCCTCATCAGAGCGGTTGTAAATTATGGGAGAATCAAATAATGCTACCCATTTTCTTCTCTTCTCAAACCAATCTGTCCCCTGGAATCTCAGGGAACGCAACGATTTTAAGACATATGGGACACCGTTACTGATGATTCCTCCCTGGGAGGTGGGATGAAATCTCTCTCTTTTTTTGAAGAGTTCTAAACTGACCCAGTGCCAGGGGCGGGCCCCGGGGAGTGTCCGCAGCCCTAGGCACCGTCTCCCCACGTAGCAGCCCACGAGACCGTCATGTTCAGTAGAGCAGGCCACACCCTAGCAGCCAGGCATGGTGGGGCTTCTCTCTTGGCCGGGTTAATACAAGGAGGTGGATGGCCTATGGTTTCCTTGCATGCGGGAGCCACGGGGACAACGCGCGGGCTACCGTGTCACCGAGGGGTGACGGCGGGGGGCCCCCAGGGGCGGGCTCTGACCTCATCGCAGGCTGCGCAGCGCGGCTTCAGGCACTCTGCGTGGTGTCTGCCACAGTATATCTTCCCATCTTGGTAAAAGTAGATCAAGTCCACCAGGAGCTCGTTGCAGACAGTGCATATAAAGCAGGGCGGGTGCCAGCAGACCCCGTGACCAGCGCGCGACGCGAACACAGCAATGTCCCCGCCGTTGATCTGGCCTCCGCACTATGAGGCAAACAGAAAGGTCAGGAGCAACGCCGGTCCCCAGGTCCCCATCTCTCAGTGCCACGTGATAAGGATGAACCACCGGACCACCACCGCCGGCATCACTGGCAGATTACTGAGCGCTATTCTCAACCTGGTCACTGCTACCTCCTTTATGTACACAGCAGGAAGGCTTTTCTTGCCCTCCCCCCCCCACCCCTTCCTTCCCGGGACCTATAACTCAGATGCAGATCCTGTCACTGAGAAGATAAGGAATCACAAAGGTGGGAAGGAAAGAAAAAGTCTGTTAGCATAACAACAGGCAGGAGGCAAACTTGGAAAGCAAAAGGTCTCATTATCTTTCAGATATTCCAAACTCTCTCCAGAGGCACAGCCACATCTAATGCCAGAAGGAGTAGGCTGGGGATATGGGGGAGTGAATGAGGGGAGGTTGGAAGGGCCCTGGGAGGAGGTGGGGGTCTGCACTGGGGATGGTAGCGGAGTGGGTTCATAAAAATACACCCATCTTTAACTCTCTGCTCTAGAAGTCTTTCAGGCATGCTTTTAGCCGGCTTCCTCTAACATCTTTTCACATAGTCCTGATTGAAAAGGTACCGCTCCTATGGCCAGACCATGGAAAAGCTTCTTCCCTCTCCCTTCCCTATCTTCTCACTCATTTTCCAAAGTTCCTTCCATTACCCACAAAGGAACAAGGCAGAATCCCTGATGACTCAGGCTTACAGTTAGGGTCGGGATAAAATGATTATGTGATTATGGTCTGAGGACCTTTGAGGGAGGAGTAAAGTGTGAGGCAACAGGTCCAGGGGGAGGCTCTCTGCTGACCATGGCGCTGGCCCCGAGTGTCACTGCCGGGGGTCCAGCACTCAGGCCCCGCATGAGCAGCTGAGCTCTGAGGGCAACGTGTTAAAAGAGTAGAAATGCTACCTCTAGACCTTTCCCACGCCATGGACATCAGAAGGGTTGAGATGCTTCACAGGAAAGGACGTCAAGGTCTCACGGAATAGTCTCTGGGGACTCATTCATGTGAGTGACCGGACAAAAGAAAGACATTACATTACAGACAGTGACACCCGCGCCTTTCATGATGCTGTCACCAGAGCTGATGTATGCCTACTGGTAAAAGATACACTGAGGCACATGGAAGTTGTCCAAGTTCTTTGCTCCAACACTGATTCGAACTGGGCAGCAAGCATCGAACTGGAGGAGGCTGGGAACTCTCCAAGGACAGGAACCCGGGGAGGGGTTTTTATAGAGAAGACATGGAAGCAAAGCAAGGACATTACTTCAGTGATTAGAGCTTAAGCGGTTCCCTTGTTGGGGGGAAGCCCAGTTGCCTGTTTGTGATTGGTTGTCCTTCAGTTTCCTTTTCTCAGATTTCAATTCACGGACGGGCTCAGGGTTTGGTCTGTTGATGCAGGCTCCCAAGGCATGGGAGCCACCCAAGTCTGATGGCCTCCGTGTTTAATTACTTTCACAATAATAGAACCCCCTTTAGTCCTCACCGTAATTCTATACCATAGGTATTTTTTATCCCCACTTTGCAGATGACAAAACTGAGGAAAAGTAACATGGTCAGGGTCCTCGGGCAGAAACACGAGTCAAACTTCTGTCTTTGTGCCTCTGTGCTCTCACCACTATTCTATACCACTCTTGACATCTGCCCAAGAAATGCCCGACCCTCCCTTTGTCCTAGGGGAGCCCAGTCGAGCTGGTCAAGGTGAAGGACCTGAGAGTGGCAGAGGCCCTGAATGGAGCACACAGAATCTCACATCTTAACCTCTGACCACCTGCATCTCAGGGGCGGGTGTCAAGGATCAAGACCCTACTGGCAAATCTCTGGTCCCTTGGCTCCCCTGTGAAGTAGCATCTCCATCCACCTCCATTCCATCTACCTGCACCTTCTCATGTTATCCCTCTGAAATCTCAAAAAAGGGCCCCCAAGTGGTCCCCCCTCCCCTCAGGCAGTATCTTACCCTCTCTTCACTAATCCGGTTCATGTATCTTCAGGACATGACTGGGTCCCTAAAGGGCTTAAGGAGTTAGATGGGGCTACTCTCCTAGCAGCAGGGCTGAGATAAATGCCACCCCCAACCCACCCCGCTGCAAAAAAGGACCATCAGTCCCAGAATGCTTTTGGTAGCCAAGAGGTGGGGCGGGGTGAACCCAGGCAGACTGGATTTAAAGATACCCTGTTTTCTTTAAAACTCAACTCCACCGTGCCTGGAGCACTCTGCAGGAGAGAAGAAGAAAAAACAAATGCAGACCCTTCAACTCAGTGAGGATCTAGAAGGAATGTAGGGGGCTTGACGCACTTTGCTAAAGAACCCGCAAACCCAAGGAGATGACCATTTACCACCTCTTCGGACGGTACTGGTTGACCCATGCTGCAGGAACACTCCATTTTCTAAAGGGCTCATTGTAAAATATAAATCCATCATATCGCTCCTCTGCTCCAGTCCTTCCAGCGGCTGACCATCTTCTTCCCATGGCTTACGTAACCATCCACGAAACCTGACTTCATCTGCTCATTCTCTTCCTTTACTCCCTCT
The DNA here is from genome assembly GCF_048773025.1 of Camelus bactrianus. Taxonomy (NCBI): domain Eukaryota; kingdom Metazoa; phylum Chordata; class Mammalia; order Artiodactyla; family Camelidae; genus Camelus; species Camelus bactrianus. Next base: position 22,631,199 of record NC_133555.1, on the reverse strand, counting down.
GCCCTGCCACACTAGCCAAGCCGCTGTTGCTCAAAAACAACAGAACCGCTCCTGCCACAGGGCCTTTGAACTGGCTGTTTCCTTACACACCCCTCCTTCCCTCACCATCTGCATGACTCACTCCCTCGGTTCCTGCATGTCTTTGAGGGGCCTTCACAGTCACCTTACTGAAAATTGCAACCAGCCCACCCTCCCAGCACTGATCCCCTGCCCTGCTGTATTTTTTTTTTCCATCTTACTTACTCATGTCATTGTCTGGCTTCTTTTCCTAGAATGGAACTCCTTACAAGGGCAAAATCAAGCTTCCAAACTTTTGTTGACAGCTGTATCCGCCAGGCCCACAACTGTGCCTGGCACAAAGCAGGTCCTCAGTACAATAACTGTGGCGTGAATGAGTTAGGGGAAGGGTGCCCCTTGCTGCTCGGCGGAATCCACGCTCACCTGTTCACAGATGGCTCCTGTCATTGTGACCGGGAAGGGCCTGACGTTGCCTCGGCCCAGGTTTTCACGTTTCCTCTGGTTGCTGAAGAGCTTCAGCTCCCTCTTCTCTTCCTCATCCAGGGAGTTGCAATAGCGGACCTGAGCAGACACAGAGGATGGCAGGCGGGGGTCACCCTTGCTCCCGAGGATTCCTGAAGCCCACGCCTCAGAGCTCTCTCATCAAACACACTCCCATTTGGTTTTACGGTCCTGGCCAGCATTTCACCACCACCAGGCTTGGGGCTATTGAAAGTGAGTCTCTACCTGAAATTGGTGACCTCAAGAGAGCTTACCAAGGGCTGTAAACTCCAGAGCCCAAGTCCTGGGCAGGCTAATGGTCTGTAACTACCCAAGTCTGCTCGTCACACTGAGATCCGAGTCACCTGGGATAAGCTTTGTGCTAGTCAAGATCTAGGACTTTCTCCTTCTTTCAGATTGATTTGGGTCTTCCAACTGACTGTGAAAATTTCACCGCCATGTATGTGCCCACATCAGTGATCCCTGACACCAAAGAATGGCTCCAGGTCAGAGAGCCAGACTAGCTGTCCACATGCTCTCAGCTTCTGTTTCCCAAAAGGAGGTGGGAACCAAAGGCGTGAGACTGAGGAGTTGGTCCAGAGTTGTATCTATGTTCCTTCACGGAAGTCCCTGCGTGTTTCTCTGTGCGTAGGAGGGAGAGGACTGCCCCCGGGCTTCGGTGAATTCATCAACTTGCATAAGATCTTTTCCTTTGTGTGAAACACAGAAACTCACAGAATTAAGGGAGGGATGTTAAAGATATTCAAATCTGCTGTCTCCCATTTTCTCTTTTATTTATACACACCTTGGGAATTTTGCTGTAACCTTGAACTATGGTTTACTTAATACCGTTTTAAAAACGAACTCCCTTTTTTTATTGAATACATTTATGTAAAAAGAAATTATACTGTGACTATAAATGGAAAAGCAGTATCACCTGTGGAAAACAAGGTGACCATAAAGCTAAATATTAGAGTGAAGACGAAACCGTATTGTTAGATTGTAGCTGGCTACTTTTGCTTGTGTGAGATCCTGAAACGGAGATTCTTAACACTGTCACTTAAAAATAGAGATTAGTAGGCAGGAGGTGGAGAGGTGTGAGATACCTACCCACTCAAACTACAATTTCCCCCTTGATTATTCAACCACTCAGTCACAAAGAATGAAATACAATTTAAAAGGGAGTGAGTCTTTTCGTGATGTGGTTCAACATTATTTACTGCCACATTCATATACCACCCCAAGTCATGTTTTGGGAAACATGCATCTAATCCTGCTCGCTGCCTTACTTTAGAGTAACCTGACCATCGAGAATTAACTGAATTGCCCAGATGATCTGTCCTACAGATGGTTAAAGAGAAACCTTTGAACCAGGAGTAATTTGAAAACCAGGGCAAGCTGTATGTGTCAAAATGGTCTTATCTGGGCGAAAAAGGGAATGATCAAGTATTTACTTTAGAATCACCCTTTGTCCTTAAAAGAGCCACGTCAAACGGGCAAAATCTGCCCCCTGGGTCACATGGAAGCAATTCTCACCAACAGGAAGAAGAAACTTGGAGGGTCTCTTTTCATGAGACCACAGTGAACCAGAAACAGAATTAACTATACTATGAAGCAGAGACGAGTCCATCACTTCCTTCTATCAAGTCAAAAAAAGTTAAAAAAAAAAAAAAAAAACTCTTCACGTGAAGAGAAAACTGTAATGATGGGAAAGGATATACGGTTACACCACTGACAATTTATGGACAGGCTTTGAAAGAAAGGCACGCCCTCCCTGCTTGTAATAACCCGCATTTTCACTTCCAAATTAGTTAACTGGGCATCCGGTTACAATGTTTGCTCTCCTCTTTAAAGGAGAAAGCATTATTTAAATTTGTCTTATGAAGTCTGAGGTAAACTGTAGGAAAGGGAACTGGGGCTCTCTTTCTAGAGAGTTGCTTCAGTTTTTAAGCTTTTGCTCCATTTACTCAAATTTATTTTTGAGGCTCTAGATTTATTCCTTTTATTCAAGTGTGGGAAGATAAAGACTTAAAAAGCACTCACTCAGTTCCCTTGGGACAGAACTTGTGGGTGGGGGCAGGTGGTAAAAAGGGGTCCCGCTCTCTAGAAGGGGTTTTAAATTTCTCCTTTCAACTTAAAATGATGTTTTCATGTAAATCACAATCAGAGTGAAGTGGACAATTTGATCCTATAGGATCCCTAGTTTTAAAAATCAGATACTTAAAAAGTAATTCCTAGTTTGCAAATCGAAACCTCGCAAGCATGATGATCTTTTAAAAGCGTTATTTACAAATTTCCTTTTATGATCAGTTTGACTTCAAAGAGGTGGAATGCCTGCTTACAGCGCTGCTGTGTGTCTGGGTTCAGAAAAGAGGAACAGCCTGCAAGTCATACTTTCAAGGGTACAAAGGATGACCTTGGCAAGATGGACTGTAAGTGACAAAAACACAGATGTTCACAGCTGCAAATCGGACATGTAACTTCTACTGCAGCGTAACGTGGAACACTTGCACACTCACTGACTATGAAACGATGCTGAAAATTCAAGAGAGTCACAAAGTTTGTGCTGGGTTTGAACTGTCCGGGGAATCTCAATCATCTAACGTGCTCAGGCAACCAGCATTGCATATTCTTTAACCAAGCATACCTGAACTTGAGCTTTTCCATTTTAGTGCTCCCTGGCTGCCCCAAATAGCTCCTAGTGCCAGGCACAGAGGCGAAGCCAGCGCATAATGAGATTCTGTTTTTCCACAACCTCCTCTAGCCGGTGTCTGACAGTTTCTTTTGGTTCTAATTAAGGAAGCTAAAATCCTAAAATAAATTGCCAGAGTTCTTCGTTGGGCATCGCACTGCTCACAGCATTCTGATTCTGAAAAAGGTAATAATTCCGAAGAGTCTAAGGGGAGTCTTTAGAAGGCCCCTCTAGCCTCTTACCTCATTGTCATGTGGCGGCAGCTGGTGTAAGAGCTGCTTGATTCGCAGTTTCTCTCCAGGACTGTTGACATAGGGAACTTTCTCTTCTGGGAGACAGCTGTAGTACTGGTGTACCTGAAGGACGGAAGGCACACAGGTAACTCGCCCACTACTCAAACCACTTGGCCGCTCCCTGCATCCTAGGAAGGTGATTCCCACCAACAGGGCACCGGCTACTTCCCGCTGTCCCCACCCTTCATGAAACTCAGGAGCGTACGAGTTTCTCAGTGCAAGCAGCGAAATTCACCCTTGAGGAAAGACTCCTGCCAATCGCCCATGTCTTGGGGCTTTTCTTCGCTCTTCAAGGGCAGAACAAAGCCAGCAAAATTTCCTAGAAAAGGAGATTTCGGCAAACTGGTGCCGGTGAACCCGGAGGGTAGGGCTTTCCCGGCAGGCTCCCCCAGGAGCTGACTTTACCATTTTCTCTGTGAGTCTCCGGCATGTAACCTGCCTTCCTAGCCAAAGGGATGCGTCAGCGCCTGCCTCGGTGCTGGAGTCAAAGCCGGTCTTCGGCGCTGGGAGAGCTCCTGGGTCCCTCAGCCTCCACCTACATGAAAAGCCCTCCAGGTTTTAAGCTCTTTGTAAGGACAGGCAGCAGCTCAGATCTGCCAGAGTCACTAAACTTGGGATACAGAGCATGTAATTAAAAATCACCGTTAAAGTCAGTTTTTTTGGTACATCCTAGAATGCTCCTGTTTACGGCTGTTAGGACATATCCGTGTAGTGTCTGAGGCTCATTCAACCCTAACAACAACTTGGGAAAGCACCAAACATCTAATTTCGCCTGAGAAAAGCAAACCGACAGTCTGCCATCCAGCTGCAAATAAAAATAGGGAAAGGAAAAAAAACTGGCCAAAACAGAAGGTATGCTATATATACGAGACACACACACAAAAAAAACAAAAACAAACAAAAAAAACCCCAACCAAACCCGCAAGCTCAGATGACATCATGGAAAATACTTTTCAACTATCTCTTAGCATCACGACCAGCTCTTGCGAAACAAAGCATTCATTCAACAAAAGGGAGAAGGCAGAAGACGTGGGGCTCTAAATTCATCGCATTTGTTACACTCCGCAAACTTGGTCACAGTCCCTTGAGTTTAGGGAGCCCTGGATGGGAACACGTGTTTTGGGAATGCAGGAATGAAGAGTTGCGAAAGTTCTGTCTTCTTTGATCTCCAGAAACCAAATCGTAAATGTCAGAAGAGAAGGGGAGAAGGCTTTGCGATGACAAGGCCTAAAAAAAATGTGAAAGCCACCCTTTTTGTCCTAAGAAATGATCATCATCGTTCACCATCATGTGCATATCATCCTCCCGATCAAATCCCAAAGGCAAACATAAACAGACTCCTTGTCCCAGACTAGCTGACTAGCCCGGCAACCTCTCCCTAGAGGCAGCTGGCAGGGAGCCTCTTCCCTGGGCTGGGAAGCAGTGGTTCCAGGTTTAGCCCACAGGTTACCAGCACCCTCTCTGAGAAGAAATACAAGCCCAGATCATGAGTGAGTTTGGGGTCAGAAGCTGGTGACGAGCCCATGAGAGCCCGGCACACCATCCCGTGCTCAGGAGAACCGTGCCCCACGTGCCTGACCAGGTAAGTGCCAGGTACAGAGAAACAGGTCCAGTTCCTGTGTCTTGGGGAACGGGCTTTGCCTTCCCAGTCAAGGAATTACTCGCACAGAGGTCTTGTGACAACATCACTTTGTCATTCTCACAACTCCTGTTATAGTTACAGAACATCAGGGACAAGAGCGAATATAAAATCAATCACTGTGGATGCTTGATAAGGAAGAGTCTAATTTGAGCTCCAATGACCCTCCACTCGGTCACCCCTGAAGACTCACACACTCCCCTCTGCACTTCCCAGAGCAGATTCGTCTTCCGAATTGGTACCTTGAACAAGCCCTCTCTGCTACTGCCCAAGGCTGACCCAGGTGGGCATTCTGCCTTGCACAGCATGGCCAGGGAGATGGGAACCCCCAGGCGTGGCTCCGTCATCTCCCGTCTCTCTGTTCCTAAGCAAGTTAACAAAACCTCTCAGAATTCTTATCGTAAGACTGTGGCAACTCAGTGAGAGTGTAGGCAAAGCAGTTGGCTCCCAAACAATAAAAAATACAAATACATAGCAATAAGTGGACTGTCCAGCTTGGCATCCTCCAGATGGAACAATCCAGATTTTCTTGGCCTTTCTTGCACTGTAGGATGTCGGGCAGCACTGTTGGCTTGTAGAGTGAGACCAAACCTGGGGAGACCCCACCCATGCTGGTCAAGGAAAGAAGGCTGCAAAGAATAAAATGCAACTGAAGCTAGTTTGGTTTTGGGGGGCGGGGTAAAGGGTAAATTATTATAAAGATGTGTTCTCCTCAAGAAACCCAGCATTATGGGAGGACCTCATGAGGAAATGGGACTTCCCATTTCTCTGAGCCTCTGACCTGTGTTCTAGTCTTCTCTCTCTCTGAAGACCTGCTCTTCACGGGACTTGAGTCTGAATGACTTCAGATCAAGAGCCCATCCTAGACTGAGTGGCTTCGCTCAATTCCCAGTCCCTTACAGAAGGGCTCTGATGACACCATCCTGGGCAAGGGCCACACCTGGAGACTGGGTTGGAGACTTTCCACGCCGTTTTAAGACTAGAGGATAAAGGAGTCCCAACACACCTCAGTGTGCTGAGGTCCATCCTAAAGACTGAATTACTCATTCAGCAGAGGCAGTGACTACTCTTTTGGAACATCTTTCCAGGCTGGACATCTTGAGTTGCTTTTTATAAATTTAAGCCTACTGATCGCCACCACTGAAAACGCGTCTTTTCTACCAGCATTCCAATAATTCCTTGAATATAAAATGTGCTCAAATAATTTCTCACAAGGTAACTGACTGTCTGGTGGAGGACTTAGAAACTGACCTGACTAGGACACTCCATTATTAAACCAAATTGGCCAATATGAATTAACAAGCTACCAAATCACCCCCATATCACATGGTAAGGGATCTGACTTGCTCTGAGGAAGGAGAGTGAGTCAGTCCTTCACCACTTCCAAAGCTCTTCAAAGCCTGATCAAATCCAGGAGGAAAAATAATCCCTTGGTATTGGCTTCTGTGTCTTCTCCTGGTGCTCAGGAGCTGGATTTTGTAAGCTCTTCACTGAACAAAGGGGATTAGCAGGCAGATGGGCATCACGGAGAAATCGCTCTCTTTCCCAACCTGTCTCTGATTGAACACGGTAACGCTGCATGCATGGAAATGCTCTGGCATCTTCCATAATAAAACTACCATATAGCCCCAAACAAACACCAAGCATACCAGTAGTAAGGGGAAAATATTTAGTATACTTTCTGGCACTACAAAAATTAAATTTGGCACCACCCCCTGAAAATCCTGCAGACTGCTCATTTTAGCCCAAACATAAGCTTCACTTGTTAATTTTTACAAGTAAATAATCAAATCCAATAGAATTTTATCAGTGATGATCAGTACCAAGCTATTATCTGGTGGGCTGATAACTTGATTTTGCCCCTTGTGTACACTGAGCACCTTCCTGAAAAAGCAGGGCTGTGCAATGTGCTAGGAACTTCGCTCCACTGACACATTCCCAGGTAGAGGTGCCCAGTGATTCTGCACTGGGTGTGGCCGTACAGGGTGCCTTTCTCCCAGACAAAAGCATTTGAGCACAATAAACTGGTTTAGGAAAACGAAATAGCCGAAGGCCTTTCTTTAAGGTGTTACTCCCAACAGCGAGGTTTGGCAATGACTTCAGTCTGTGTCAGATGGATTATAAGAGCTTTAGTCAGTGTGCAAATAAGGTCTACAGAGCAAGACCTCGCCCGGTTGGAAAGACCGCGTTTGTTAGAAGAACTGCGCGTTTGACAGCATTTCTGCCTGAACAGAGACGGAAGGCAGAGAGTCGTGACTCCTTGTTGGAGAGAAAAGTATGCTAATAAAAGACAAGCATTTTATTTAGAGCAGTGGTTCTTAACTTTTAGCTTCCACCAGAACCATCTGGAAGGCTTGTTTAAACACACCTTTCTCATTCAGTATGCCTGGAGGGGGGCCGGGTGATTGCATTTCTAACCACTTCTCAGATGATGCCCCCTGCTGTTGATTCAAGGAGCACATTTTGAGAGTTTCAGAGTCACCCAAGTGTTTTCCTTCAACAGCCAATCCATGAGCTTACCGGGGAAGGGATGGTATTCCGGGAGACCCAGAGGAGGCAAAAGCACTTGTTCAAACTCACTCGATTTCATAGCTGTCACCTCCCCACACTGACATGTACACTTAAGCAGGCGGATTCCACCAGCTCTGGCAAGAATGAGAAATCCTCAGGGCCCAGTGCTCATGTTTTTGGATGGGACATTTTCCTCATCAAAACATCCCTATTTTCTTATAGTGGGAACCCATCAAAGAAGTCAGAATTTTGGGGTTGATTTTACAATCAATTGTCCTTCATTGTTTAAACGAAGGCAGGGATCAAAGAATTTTTTTTTTTAATTGAGTGGCTCTTATGCCCACAGGGTTTTTATACACAGTGTTGTGTGAACCCTCCCCACACCTTGGAGGTGGATGCATTATACTCATCAGATTGAGAGTCACGCAGCTAAAACCTTTGACCTTGGCTTCCTCATACCCTCCCTATTTTTTGTGGATTCTTGGGCTTCTTTATTGAGAAAAAAGAAAGAAAGAAAGAAAAAAGACTAGCAGATGGATAGGAAAGAAGGGAAAAAAGACACAGTAGACTCTCAATAAATCAGTATGACTGACCACAGAAATAATAAACATGTTTTCCTTTGGTGTTCTCCATAATATAACCAACATATGGTTCAAAATGAAATGACAGTAAGTAAAATGATGTACTCCATATTAAATAGTCTTTCTGTAACACCATGATATGATTGTGTAAAGGAGCTATGGCAGAAATGGCTACCCATTCACATCAATTTTCTTTTCTTCCTTAATTAGCATACCATCATTTTACTTAGAGCATCAATATGCCCAGCTAAGAACAGTATTTCTGTACCTCCCTAGTAGCTACATGTGGCCATGTGAATAAATTCTGGCCATGTGACTTCGTGGAGAGCTCTTTTAAAGGAGGCAAGCAGTTGACCTTTTTGCCCATTTCCTCTTCTTCCTGCTTCCTGGCTGAAATGTAAACACAATGGCTGGAGGTCCAGCAGCCATCCTGTACCAGGAAGTAACCTTAAAAATGAGAGTTTTTGATTATAACATGGAGCCATCATACCAGCCTTGGGTTGCCTTAACTAAATTTATTTAACCATTGAAAGAAATAAATTAGTTCTTTATACATCTCAGCTACTGGGAAGTGCATGAAATTCCTAAATGACAGAGCAGTAATTCTGAAGCGTTATTATACTCTGGAATCATCTGAGGTCCTTATTAAACATCAGTCCCATTTTCATCCCTCTGGGTCTGAAAGAGCTCAGCATTCTGCACTCTTAATAAAAACCTCACACCACATCATGAGAAACACTGCTTTAAGGGGAAGGCAAACGGCACTCGACAAGGTAAAGGTAAAAACTCCTAGAATGTAATCATCAAGGCGGGCTGACACTTTTGAAAGGTTTTATAAAAACCCATCTTAACCCAGAGACTAACTAGAAGACTCAGCCTTTATTTCACATTCTCCCTCTCCTGCAGTTTGAGAAGCTTGGGACCTCAGTTAATCTCCCTCAGTCCCCGGAGGCCACATCGAGCGTACGCCTGAGGTCTCAGAAGGCAGAGGCTCCAGAGAAGAGAAAGATGCTGCCTGAATTTGCAGCACATGGTGGTTTTTATGAAAAGTGCACACTAGTTCTCAAATGGGGACCGGGAGAATAATCAGGTAGTGTTACAGCTGTGAGCACGGGCCGACGGGCTGCTTCAGAGGGCCCATTTGTTCATTTGGCCCCTATGTGCCAGAATCTCATTACCCAAGCAATAGGAGAAAAGTGTTGTTCAGTGGCATCTAAGAGGTAAAATCGTACCAAGTTTGGCTCCTTCCCTTTTCTCCTGGAGACTCACATTATAATTTTAATTGGTTTACTCAGGAAGTAATTTAGAAAACATCAGTCTAAAACCTAATGCCTAAACCATGCCTACATCATGCTTAAACTCCCCAAGGACTGGGATCCAAAATCAAGAATATTTCAAACACTATCCCCCAGACCCTACTTCTTTTTTTCGCTCTGGATGTCTGATTCAACAGCAAACCATGTCAGATTTAGACTCAAAATAAATCCGGAATCCACTCATTCCCCCCGACCCCTTCACAACCAGTCCAGCCTCGACTAAGTGCTCACTGGGGTTATAGCCACGGCTGCTTCTGGACCCCGCCTTTCACCTTTGTGCCCTTGCAGGTGACTATTCAGTGGAACAACCCTATCTGAATATAAAACAGGTCATGTTACTGCTCTTCTCAAAACCCTTCATGACATCTCATCCTCCTCGGATTCAAAGCCAAAGTCCTCACTGTAGTATCATGATCTTGCCTCCTTAAGACCTGGCTGACCACATCACTTACTATATTCCTCTTGTTCAGTCTTGCTCACAATGGCCTCCTTGCTATCCCTCCTGCCTCAGGGCCTTTGCACTGGCTGTTCTCTTTGCCAGGAACATTCCTCCCCCAGGTATTTACATGATGCCCATCCTCACTTCTTTCAGTCTTTGCTCAAAAATCACCTTATCAGAGAGGTCTTCCCAGAACCCAATAAATCAGCACCCACCACTCTTACTCTTTAGACCAGTGCTTCTCAAACTGGGGCTAATGGTGACACCCTCAAGGGATATGTGGCAATGTCTGGAAACACTCACTGTTGTCACAAGTGCTGTGTGTGCGTGTGTGCGTGCGTGTGCACGTGAGCTATTGACACAGAATGGGTCAAGGCCAGGGATGTTGCTAAATCTCCTACGAAGCGTAGGATGGTTTCCACAGTAAAGAAGAATCTGGATCCAAATGTCATTAGTGCTGAAACTGATAAACACTGCGCCTGCTTTTCTCCAAAGATTTTACCAGTTGCTGATGCGGCATCTACTTGTTCATCGTCCTCTCTTCCTTCTAGTATGAGAACGCCTGGGGCTCTGTTCACTCTCTACCCCCAGAAGAAGGTGGCACACATAGTAGGTACTCAGCAAATGTTTGCTGAATGAGTGCGTGCTGTGTTCGGATCTCATCTTTCTGCCTTTCTGGTTCATCAGTGGATGTGGACGGGGACATGCAGCAACAGGATACCCAGGGGAGGTTTGAGGAGGAACCAGAGTAAAACTCACAGAGCTTCCCTTTCACGCCATCAAAGCACTTGCTTTTTCACCAAAGATGATGGATGTGGGGCGGATGGCGAGGATGCAAAGAGAAGGATGAATAAAATACCATCAATGTACTGTTTCTTCAAGAAGAAGAGACCTAAGCAACACCCCTTTTTATCTGAAGCCAGAGAACTTCTTTCAAGTTGAGTCAACTCTGTTCAAACAAACTAATCACATTATATCCTAAGCAGGTACTGAGATTCAAAACCACATGAGCTGTTTTACTGCTATGCCTGTTGGCTCTCACGTGCTCGCTCTCTTTCCAATCTTTTTCGTTTAAAATTTTTCTATTTAGAATATTAAACTTCAAGGTTTAGTCAGAAAATACGTTCCATGTAGTTTGGAGCAATAGCCGACAGACAATGATTTCACCCTATCTTAAAGAAGAGGTCTTAGAAGCAGAAGAACTTGATGTTAAATACTCTCTAAGTTGCAATGACGTAACAACTCCCTCACCCCAATTTTATCAAAACACTTTGCAGAGGGGTGGGGAATGTAGCTCAGTGGTAGAGCACGTGCTTAGCATGCACGAGGTCCTGGGTTCAATCCTCAGTACCTCTATTAACTAACAAAATAAAACCTCTATTAACCAACAAAACAAAACAAAAAACACTCTGCAGAGTGTCTACACATTTGCATACGTGCTCTACTAAAAATTCCCCGACTGTTGTTTACTTTTTTGGAAAATAGATTCAATGTTGCCTTTAGACAAAAACCACAGATACATCTGTACGAAAAAGCAGGGTGACACTTCCCTGGGGTGGCTAAGTGTTTGGAGTCACACTGTTTGGATCTGAATTAATAGACTGAACACTTACTATCTGTACATAGTTGGGCAAATTAGTTTATCTCTTACAGAGTCAATATCTCCATCTGTAAAATGGGGTGATAGTATTTACTTTGAAACAATGCTATGAGGCTCAAATGGTATTCAAGCACACATCGTTTTAGTGAGCTTTGCTTTTCTGTGCTGCGCAGATACTGCGTTTTTTACGAATTGAAGGTTTGTGGCAACGCCGCAACAAACAAGTCCATCAGTGCCATTTTTCCAACAGCATCTTCTCAGTCTGTGTCTCTGTGTCACATTTTGGTAATTCTCCCAATGTTTCAAACTTTCTCACTGTTATTGTATTAGTTAAGGTGATCTCTGATCAGTGATTTCTGACGTCACTACTGAAAAAGGCATGTCGAAAGCCAAGACAGGGAGATAGGCTGAAAGCTGTGCCTCTGCTCCAAACAGTTAGCCAAGCTGTGAGTGCAAAGGCAAAGTTCTTGAAGGGAATTAAAAGTGCCACTTCAGTGAACACACAAATAACAAGAAAGTGAAACAGCCTTCCTGCTGATAATGGAGAAAGTTTGAGTGGTCTGGACAGAAGATCAAACCAGTCATAACATTCCCTTAAGCCAAAGTCTGACCCGGAGCAAAGCCCTAATTCTCTTCTATATGAGAGAGGTGAGGAACCTACAGAAGAAAAATTTGAAGCCAGCAGAGGTTGGTTCATGAGATTTAAGGAGAAAAGCCATCTCCTTAACATAAAAGCACAAAGTGGAGCAGCAAGTTCTGATGTAGAAGCTGTAGCAAGTAATCCGGAAGATCTAGCTGAGATAATTCGTGAAGGTGGCTACATTAAAAAAAAAAAAAAAAAAGATTTTTCAATGTAGGTAGACGAAACAGCCATATATTGGAAGAAGATGCCATCTAGAGCTTTCATAGCTAGAGAGGAGAAGTCAATGCCTGGCTTCAAAGCTCCAAAGGACAGACTGACTTTCTTGTTAGGGGCTAAAGTAGCTGGTGACCTTAAGTTGAAGCCAATGCTCATCTACCATCCCGACAATCCTAGGACCCTTAGGAATGATGCTAAATCTACTCTGCCTGTGCTCTATCTTTAAGGGGAAAACAAAGCCTGGATGATAGTACATCTGTTTACAACATGGTTTATTGAGTATTTTAAGCCCACCCTTGAGACCTACTAAGGAAAGACTCCTTTTAAAGTATCACTGTTTACTGACAGTGCACCGGATCACCCAAGAGCTCTGACGGAGATGGACAACGTGATTCATGATGCCTGCTAACACAGCAGTCATGCTGCGGTCCCTGGATCAAGCAGTCACCTTGACTCTGAAGTCTTATAATTTAAGAACACCCATGATTCACGGTTAGAGATCAACATTTCAACATTCACAGGAGTCTGGAAGAAGCTGTTTTCAATCCTCATGGCAGACTTTGAGGGGTTCAAGACTTCAGGGGAGGAATTAACTGCAGATGTGGTAGAAATAGCAAGAGAACCGGAATTAGAAGGGGAGTCTGAAGATGTGAGTGATTGGCTGCAATCTCAGGATAAAACTAACAGATGAGCAGTGGCTTCTTACAGATGAGCAAAGAAAATGGTTTCTTGAAATAGAATCTAGCCCTGATGAAGATGCTGTGAAGACTGCTGAAATGACAACAAAGGATTTAGCATATGATCTAAACTTGGCTGAAGCAGCAGCAGCAGGGTTTGAGAGCATCGGCTCCAATCTGAAAAGAGCCCTATCGCAGGTGAAGGCTATCACACAGCATTGCACGCCACAGAGAAATCGTTTATTAAAGGAAGCATCCATCGACGGGGCAACTTCAACTGCTGTAGTTCAAGAAACTGCGACAGTTACCCCAACCTTCAGCAGCCACCACCCCAACCAGTCAGCAGCCATCAACATCAAGCAAGATCCCCCACCAGCAAAAAGATGACGGCTTGCTCAAGGCTCAGGTGATGGTTAGCAGTTTTAAGCAACAAAGCATTTTTTAATTAATGCCTGTACATTTTCTTCTTAGGCAAAATGCTGTCGTGCACTTCACAGACTACAGTAAACCATAAACATAACTTTTATACACACTGGGAAGCTAAAAATACTGTGACTTTATTACAATACTCGTGTTACTGTGGTGGTCTGGAACTGAATTTGCAAATCGTGAGGTATGCCTGTAATATGACTAGCACAAAAACAGGCACACAGAGAAGGATCTCTATTTCTTAGCTCTGAAGCAATTTAATCTATAAGTCACAGATGTCTACGTTCTGGACCCAATTGTGCCTCCTCCCCGACTCCCCACCCCCAACTCACATGCTGAACGGCTAACCTCCTATGTGATCGTATTTGGAGACAGAGCCTTTAAGGAGTGAGGTCATAAGATTGGGGCTATCCTCAGGAAGGACTGATATCCTTATAAAAAGAGGAAGAGACACTAGGAGTGCCCATGCACACAGAAAAGGCCATGTGAAGACATAGCAAGAAGGTGGCCGAACGCAAACCAAAGTAAGGACTCATCAGAAACCAACCCTGCCGGCACCCTGATCTTGGGCCTCCAGCCTCTGAAACTGTCAAGAAGTAAATCTGTGTCGTTTCAGCCACCCCATCTGTGGTATTCTGTCACGGCAGCCCGAGCACAACAACACGGTCTAGACACGCAAGGCACCGTGGAGGGCTGCTGGGAAAGGACACGCACATGAATAAGAAACTAACCTGTTTGAAGGAGGTTATATTTTTCTAGCGTGTGTAAGACACGTAGGTAAATGACTATAATGAAAAGTTAAAGTAGTGCAAAGGCCATGAGAGGCTGAGAAAAACACTTCAGAGGTTCAAGCCATAAATCAAATCCCCGAATCTGCAGCATTTGCCAGTTTCCACGGTATAAATAATCCCACGAGGGCTGATTTCAAGGTGCCAGGGTGACTCATTGGATGTGGGACTGAGCAGAGGCATCGCAGCATACAGTTAGATAGTATTTCCACCCTATGGATATAAAAACTGAAATAACTTCAAGAGCACAGATGATAGTGAAATATGGGAAAGGAATTAGGAAGTGATGAGTTTTCAGTATTTATTATCTTTCTTTTTAATGTAGTTTAAGTTTATATAATTAATTTTTAAGAACGGCTGAATTTAACTGGCTTACGAAATTCCTGAAAAATGACCAAATGGATCTTGTGATGCTGAAAAGCCAGTTCCAGGACATCTTTGTCTTGGAAACTTACGAGTCCGTTTCTTTGGCAGACTCTCTTTAAAATGGTGAGAAGAGGGGGAGGGTAATTGCTCAGTGGTAGAGTGCATGCTTAGCATACACGAGGTCCTGAGTTTAATCCCCAGTACCTCCATGAAAAAAAATTTTTTTAAAGATAAGAAGAAAATAGCAGTAGAGGACTGTAAATGTAATTAATCCACTCCCCCCACTCTATTATTAGTCAGCAGATTCACAAGTTCATGTAAAACCATCGTGGAGAACGTTTTGAGAGCAGCAACAGAAGATATCCCAAGACAAATCCAACTTTTGAACTGTTAAGAAGTGATGCAGAATGACACGTGCTATAATTCCGAGAAGAATTCTTTCTTAAATAAACTGGAGCTTGCTTTCACAGAAAGATGCCCAGTCACACATTATGTAGCAGGTATCTCTGACCATCAAGGCTACTTGCAGCCTGAGTTACGCTGCTTGCCTCGTTAAGTTTCAAATATATTCTGGATGCAATTGCAAGAATTTAATCTTTCCTGTTCTGAGAAACCAAAAGATCAGGGAAGGTAATACCATGGTTCAAGGTTAACTGAGTCCATAAAATGTTACATGACCTATATTCTGCCATTTTAGAGGAACAGGCAGGAAGGAAGGTTTGGTTAGGATGAGCGAGATGGTGCCACAGTAACAAACACCACCACAATACCACTGGCTTTGCACCAAAGATGTTTTTTAACTTGAGAAATTAAAAATTTTGTTCTTATTGTTGGCAAAACATATATAACAAAATTTGCTATTTTAATCATTTTAAAGTGTACAATTCAGTGGTACTGATTACATTCACAATGTTTTACAATCATGACCACAATCTATTTGCAAAACTGTTTCAACCCATGAAACAGAAACTCTCTACCTATTAAGCAATAATTATCCAGGGCTCCCTCCTCCCACCCCCTGGTAACCTCTAATCTGCTTTCTGTCTCTATGAATTTACCTAGTCTAGATATTTCATCTAAGTGGAACCAGAATATTTTTCTTTTTGTGTCTGGCTTATTTCACTTAGCATAAGGTTTTCAAGGTTCAATCATGTTGTAGCATCTGTCAGAACTTCATGACGCTTGATGGCTGAATAATACTCCAATTTTTTTGCCCTCTGAAGGAAACCATCAATAAAACAAAAAGACAGCTTATAGAACAGAAGAAAATATTTTTAAATGACGTGACTGACAAGGGGTTAATATCCAAAATATACAAATAGCCCATACAACTTAATAATGAAAAAACAAACAACCCCATCAAAAAAATGGGCAGCGGACTTAAGTAGACATTATTCCAAAGAAGATATAGAAATGGCCAACAGGCACATGAAACATCAACCAATTATTAGAGAAATGCAAATCAAAAACCACAATAAGGTATCACCTCACACTGGTCAGAATGGCCATCATCAAAAAGGCTACAAATAATAAAAGCTGAAGAGGGTGCAGAGAAAAGGGAACCCTCCTGCACTGCTGGTGGGAATGTTTGGAAAACACTGTGGAAGGTCCTTAAAATACTAAAAATTGTGCTACTTTGTGATCCGGCAATCCCAGTCCTGGGAACATATCTGGAAAAGATGAAACCTCTTAATTCAAAAAGACACAAGCACCCCAATGTTCATAGCAGCACTATTTACAATAGCCAAGACATAGAAACAACCCAAGTGTTCATCAACAGACAGCTGAATTAAGAGAATGTGCTGCGTGTTACAGTTGAGTTTTATATATATAGATAGATAGATAGATAGATAGATAGATAGATAGATAGATATAGATATAGATATATAGATATAGATGAATGAAATATTGCCATTTGCAGCAACATAGATAAACCTAGAGATTATCATACTAAGTGAAGTAAGAAAGACAAAAATTATATATCACTTATATGTGGAATCTAAAAAAAAATAATACCAATCAATTTATATACAAAACAGAAACAGACTCACAGACAGAAAACAAACTTAAGATTATCACAGGGGAGAGGGAAGAGGGGAGGGACAAATTCGGAGTATAAGATTAACAGATACACACTACTATACATAAAAAAGATATGCAATGAGGATTTACTGTATAGCACAGGGAATTATATTCAATATCTTGTAATGACCTATAATGGAATATAATCTAAAAAAATATAAAATGGAATCACTTTGCTCTATCCCTGAAACCAATACAATACTGCAAACCAACTATACTTCAAAAAAAAAAAATTTTGTCCCTCTGCACCTGCCTGGGAGTGACCATGAAAGCTCAGGACTAAGGGGCTGAGCCAGGATTTAAGTTCAGGTCTGATTTTGAAACTCATTTTCTTTCCATTTCTCCCTAAACCACTGGCAGGACTATACTCTGCCCTGAGCAACTGATGACTCCATGACCAGTGTAGTTACAGCTCATTCTTCAAGCTTGTGGTTCCTGTCACAACCTGAAATAATAAACAGGCTGGAGAGGCTGCTTCATCATGAAAGCCACATGGACCAGGTGGAACTCCAAAGACGGCGGAGATCAACAGTGATATGTGGTGACGTGTCTGCTTTGAATGTTATGTGCATACATTACGTAAGGGCTATGTGAATGGACTCAGCCTTCAACTTTTTCTTCTTTGAGGTCTATGCAAGAGAAATTAATACTCCCATGCACCTCCCTGACAAAGGCCTTTAGGTCCTTAAGTGAATGCTCTGATTCCCCAGAGGACATTTAAAATGTTTATTTTAAGATTTTATGTCATGTATTTATTTCTTTTGTGATAAATGTACATAACACAAAATTGACCACTTCAACCATTTTTAAGTGGCATTAAATATATTGTTGGGCAACCATTACCACTACCCATTTCCAGACCTTTTCATCTTCCTGAACTAACACTCTGTACCCATTCAGTACGAACTCCCCATTTCTCTTCCCCAAGCTGATGACAACCACCATTCTCCTTTCTGTCGCTATGAATTTGACTAGAGTTGAGAGTGATTTTCATTTTTTACTTGGAGTGATTTTTATTACATGTTGGTACCAAATGTTCTTTTGCAGTCACACTTCTCTGACACTATGGTGAAAATTAGTGGGGGAAAAAAATTAGTCAGACCATGTATCTATACTTACAATTAAGCCCTTTTATAAGCAACCTTCCTTCTGTTTTTAATAAGGCAATTAAAGAGTGCAGGGGAGCCTCTGGCCCCAGCCATTAGAATCTATAACAAAGGAGAGAATTGTAGCGTGTTTCCACTGAGAAGACCCATGAGATAAATCACTATGAATACCTGGGGAAGTTATTTCTCCTGAATTTTCAGCCTTGGGGCATTACCTCAATATTTTACAGCTCACAGAATTCCCATTACACAGCATCTCTCCAGCTCATGACAGAGTCCTGATTGCTCTTGGGGCGGCATGAGAAGCAACCACATGTGTTAGTCAATAATAATTGCAAGAGAACTCAATACCAACTAGGCTCAGGCCTTCATAGGCAGTTCCAGGAGGCCCCCTTCAGCATTTTGACACCCCCAACATTTAGTCTAAAACAATGTTCATTCACATGCTATCTTAGTCTCTGCCCAAAAAAACCAGGTACTGTTTTGTGCTTAGCCGATTCAAGTACCCAGTTGTAGAAGGAACCTTTAGTCTTGGTTTTAGTTACTCTACTGATAACTCCTCTAAACTATTTTTTGGAAACAGGAAATGAAATGAAAAAGGAAAAAAGTCTTAATTTTAAGCATCCATTTTTTTTTTCCAGGAAGTGGACCTATGAAAATGAGGAGTTTCAGGATCAGGTCATATGTATATTAAGTGAAGGAAGTAAAGCTGTAAATAACAGACATAAAATGACCTTAAAATTATTAGTACTGATGTGATTTTGGTTTAAAAAGACAGTATCCAAAAATGATATTTTACTTAAGCTTGAGTAAATATGAATTCAAGGTCAGGTGAAGTGGCTTCAAAGTATACTGAGATGCAGGCTATGTAAGTTGGAAGGAAAAATCTTTCATAAGCAATCAAAGACATGGTACTAAAAAGTACATCACATAAGGTCCCTGTCACAGAAGGAAGACTAATACTCATTAAAAATGTATGAAGTGAAAAAGCAATGCATTAAATACAGCATGTGAGAAGGTCCTGAGGCTGGAAGAAGCTCAGGTACTTGAAAACTGGGAAGGGATGCAGTGTGGCTGGGTGTTAAGAAACGGTGAGTAGTTGACACAAAAAAAGAAATGTACTCTATACCTTTCCAAAAAGCAAAGGAAAAGGAAGGAAACAAGGAAAACTTGACCAAAAAATGGAAGTTAAGAAAAAAGAAAAAAGCAGAGGAAAAAACATGGCAAACAGAAAACAACAACAAAAAAGTAGTAGAATAGTTATCTAAGCTATCATAATGAATGTTAATATATTATATCCATCAATTAAAAGGTTATCAGTCTGAATTAAAAAACCCCACAATATCCATTATATGCTGCTTACTTAGAACAAATCCATAAGAAAAGGTCCATAAGAAATAAAAGAATGAAAAAGTACAGTCTTGCAATTATTCCCCCAAAAGAAAGCTAGTATGCAGTGGTAATACTGAACAAACTAGAATTTAGGTAAATATAATTAGGAGGGAGAAAAAGAGATGTCGCAATTGGTTAACAGATCCTTGATCATTTCAAAATTATCAGGGATACAATTTGTTGATTGAGCTACTAGTTCACTACTGATGTCCCTGGAAAATATTATTAAGGAAGCTGCTCATAAACTTTTTAAGAACCATAAAAATGACCTTCATGTTCAAGTAGATTAAATGGAAAGGAAATTTAAAGATGTTACAAAATAATCAAAGGAAAAAAAACCTATAAAAATTATAGTGCATTTGTAAACTTGTAGGTATCCAAAACTATAGTCTCAAAATACATAAGCAAAAACAGAAACACAAGACATCGAAGAACACAATGAGAGATTTTAAGATATGTTTCTCAGCATCAGTAGATCAGAAAGACAAAAAATTGTAACGGCTACAGAATATATTGCAAGAGTAATTATTATTCATCAACTCTATCACCTGCCTTCTAACAATTTGGAAACATTAAATTTTGTTTTTTTATTTATAGTGAGAAGAAAAGATTTCACATCCTTATTTTCCAGATGGGGAGCAGAACCTAGAAGCTGCTAAGAAAACTTGGTGAAGGCCACTTAGATAACCATGTCTGAAAATGAACTTTTCTGATAAATAACACCTTCCGGACTTGAATGCCTCCTCTTCTGTACCTGTGTCTGTTTTACAGTCCTTAGGTATTTCCCCCTGACGTTGTAAGGTGAAATAAATGAACTCTGCTTCCTAAATTCTGGCTCTATGTGCAAGTCATATATTTTCTCTGATAATTGTTTTCTTAGATATCAAATGCAAGGTTTAGTTTTAATCATCTCTGCAGTCTTATTTCTTATCTCCCCTACCCCCACTACCCCCAATCTCTGAACAAGAGCTTTAGACTTAGATCTTTTTTTTTTTTTTCCTTCAGGCGAGCTTTTCCAAGAAAATAGTTTTTACACTAATTGGCCTTTCCAATCAGTAATTCTATCTAATGCTTCTTGAAAAACCAGGTACTGGAATACTTGCCTTATAAGGCAGGAACCATTACTATCTTCATTTTATAGATAAGAAAAAAATGACTTCACCTAGGTAAAATAACTGGTTCCAATCATAAATACAGCCAGAGAGCAGCAGGGCTGGGTCAGCTTCCATGTGTATCTGATACCACAGCCATAGCTTTTCATCGCTATGCTTGCGGATGACCACCCACTGACTATATTTCAGCAGAGCTATTCCTCATGTCATATTCAACATCCAGATGAATTCTTGATTTCCACACAGCCACGGGGTCCAGGAGAGGATGGATGCCTCAAAGTCATGCACAAGTCCAACTTCAAGTTTATTTCTGTGGTTTGACTTGACCTTCTCCTTCAAACAACATGAACAGAGTTGCCAAGATTGACAAAATTAGCTGGTTGGCATTTTAGCTCCTTTCTCTGCCTGCCTTTGTGTTCCAGGCTGTGACGCTTGCAATGATTTGCAAAATGGTGGACGAGAAGGAGAGAAGAAAAGGGTCTGAAACATTCAAAATCTTGACCATCAAGCTAGGGAAATTGTAACTTCCCTCCTCCCCTCCCCCAATCACTCAATGCCAGTGAGGGTTTGGATAACGCCTCTTATTTCTAACACCCTTTGGCGAGAATCAGAAAGGAGGTTTCCCAGCATCCCAGAGCTGCAAGGAAGGAATGAGAAGCCATCAATGGGCTAGGCTAGTTAATGTTTACCATCCCTCCTAGGTTGCTGCTAGACTTTTTGGTACCTTTATGGAAATTAGAAACACTCCTTCCCCTCCCCACCCCCACCACCCAGCCTCAACTACAAATTAGAAAAAGCAAGCTCCCAATCTTGGAAGATAAGAGTTCTGCATCACAGCCAGGTAAACTGCAAGGTGACTTGGGTTCAACAAAATGTCCTCCTCCAGTTGGGACTCATCAGAGCCCAGGTGAATATCAACCTTTAATCACCTCCTTGGCCAGTCACCTTTGTGCAGTACACAAATTGTACAACTGTATGTGGCAGCTCTGATCCCTTACCAAGCTGAGAGCTTGTGAATTTATCCACCTGTCTCAGAAAATACAGGTTCAGAAATTGCCTGAATAGTTAACTTCTCTTAGCAAGATGCGATCACTGAGTTTTAATCAGTCTTTCTAATTGCCATAGCAATAAAAACAACCACCACTATGGACTGAGTGCCAATTACATGGTAGGCACTGTCCTAGAGGATATAAAATGAGCCAGTCTGTGGAACTGATTTTTTTTGTGCCATCCATCTGGGTGTTGATGAGTTTCTATCCCAAATCTCTGTTTTTATTGTGCATAATTAATAATGAGAAATTCTTTCTGACAGTACTTGGCCAAAGGGCTGAGTTACTTCCTGAGGCAACCATGAAACATTAGGAAGACTCCATCACTGGCATACAAGGACGCTTGCCTTCCTATTTGCAGAAGAGCAACTTCATTCATTCATCCATTTACTTCATTGAGGTATCTGAAAAATAATAAACTTGATATATTTAAAGTATATAACTTGGGGACTGAATCAAGAAGAAACAGACCACCTGAACAGTTCGATCATTAGAAAAGAAATAGAATCAGCAATAAAAAACCTCGCTATAAATAAAGGTCCAGGACCAGATGGCTTCACTGGGGAATTCTACCAAACATACAAATAAGAACTCATACCAGTCCTTCTCAAATTCTTCCAAAAGACTGAAAAGGAAGGAATACTCCCAAACTCATTCTATGAAGCCATCATCACACTGATACCAAAACCAAAGACACTACCAAAAAAGAAAATTACAGACCAATATCACTGATGAATATAGATGCAAAAATCCTCAACAAATATTATCAAGCAGAATCCTACAGCATATAAAAAAGATCATATACAATGATCAAACTGGATTCATCCCTGGGACACAAGGATGGTTCAACATCCACAAATCAATCAATGTGATACACCACATCCACAAAAGAAAGGGCAAAAATCACATCATCTTCTCAATAGATGCAGAAAAAGCATTTGACAAAATTAAACATCCATTTACGATAAAAAACTCTTACCTCCATGAATGACTGAAAAATTGTGCTGAACACTGGAATTTGACACAACATTGTAAAATGATTATAAATCAATAAAAAATGTTAAAAAAAAAAACTCTTACCAAAGTGGGTATAGAGAGGACATAGCTCAGCATAATAAAAGCTATTTATGACAAATCCTCAGCCAGCATAATACTCAACGGTGAAAAACTGAAACCCTTCCCACTAAAATCTGGAACAAGACAAGGATGCTGAGCCTCACCACTTCTATTCAACATAGTCTTGGAAGTCCTAGCCACAGCCATCAGGCAAGAAAAAGAAATTTAAAAGGGGTCCAAATTGGAAGAGAAGAGTTAAAATTGTCGCTATATGCAGATCACATGAAACTATATATAGAAAACTCTAAAAGCTTCACAGAAAAACTACAAGAGCTGACAAAAGAATTTGGTAAGGCAGCAGGATACAAGATTAACATACAGAAATCGGTTGCATTTCTTTACATTAACAATGAAATATCAGGGAAAGAAAGTAAAGAAAGAATCCCTTTTAAAATCACATCTAAAACAATAAAATACTTAGGAATAAATCTGACCAAAGAGGTGAAAGATTTATACATGGAGAACTGCAAAACATTGATTAAGGAAATTAAAGAGGACTTAAAGAAATGGGAAGATTACCCCATGCTCTTGGATTGGAAGAATCAGTATCTTTAAAATGGTCATACTGCCCAAGGCAATCTGCAGATTGAATGCAATCACTATCAAATTACCCAGGGTATTTTTTACAGAACTGTAACAAATGATTCTAAAATTTATATGGCGTCACAAAGGACCCAGAATTGCCAAAGCAATTCTGAAGAAAAAGAATGAAGCTGGAGGAATAACCCTCCCAGACTTCAGACAACACTACAGAGCTTCAGTAATCAAAACTGTGGTATTGGCATAAAAACAGACACATGGATCAATGGAACAGAATAGAGAGCCCAGAAATAAACCCACAGACCTATGGTCAATTAATCTTTGACAAAAGAGGCAGGAATACACAATGGAGAAAAGACAAGTTTCTTCAGCAAGTCGTGTTGGGAAAACTTGCAAGCAGCATGTAAATCAATGAAGCTAGAACACTCCCTCACACCACACACAAAAATAAACTCAAAATGGCTTAAAGACTTAAATATAAGACAAGACATGATAAACCACCTAGAAGAAAACATGGGCAAAACAGTCTCTCACATAAATCTCAGCAATGTTCTCCTAGGGCAGTCTGCACAGGCAATAGAAATAAAAGCAAATGTTAACAAATGAGACCTAATCAGACTTACAAGCTTTTGCATAGTAAAGGAAACCATAAGCAAAACAAAACAACAATCTAGGAAATGGGAGTATCTGCAAATAATGTGACTGACAAAGGTTTAATTTCCAGAATATATACACAGTTCATATAACTTAATAACAACAAAAACCCAATCTAAAACTGGGCAGAAGACCTAAACAAGCAATTCTCCAACGAAGACATACAAATGGCCAAAAGGCACATGAAAAAATGCTCAACATCACTAATTACCAGAGAAATGCAAATCAAAACCACCATGAGGTATCACCTCACACCGGTCAGAACAGCCATCATTCAAAAGTCCACAAATGATAAATGCTGGAGAGGGTGTGGAGAAAAGGGAACCCTCCTGCACTGTTGGTGGGAAAATAGTTTGGTGCAGCCATTATGGAAAACAGTTATGGAGATTCCTCAAAAAACCTAAAAATAGACTTACTATATGATCCATCAATCCCACTCCTGGGCATATACCTGGAGGGAATTCAAAAAGATATATGCACCCCAATGTTCATAGCAGCACTATTTACAATAGGCAAGACATGGAAACAACCTAAATGTCCATCGACACATGACTGGATAAAGAAGTTGTGGTATATTGATACAATGGAATACTACTCAGCCATAAAAAAGAATAAAACAATGCCACTTGCAGCAGCGTGGGTGGAGCTAGAGATCAACACACTAAGTGAAGTAACCCAGAAAGAGAAAGAAAAATATCATATAATATCACTCATATGTGGAATCTAAAAAAGAAAAAAGAGGACACTAACGAACTCATTTACAAAACAGAAACAGACTCACAAACATTGTAAACAATCTTATGGTTACCGGGGGAAAAGGGGTTGGAAGGGACAAATTTGGGAATTTGAGATTTGCAAATATTAGCCACTATATATAAAAATAGATTAAAAAACAAATTTCTTCGGTATAGCACAAGGAACTATAGTCAGTATCTTGTAATAATCTTTAATGAAAAAGAACATGAAAATGAATACATATATTCAGTTGTACATACATGTATGCATGGCTGGGACAGTGTACTATACATCAGAAATTGATACATTGTAACCAATTATACTTCAGTTAAAAAAAATAAAGTATACAGCTTGGTAAGTTCTGACATTTACACATACCCACAAAACCATCTGCATAATCAAGAAACTGAAAAACCTATTACTTTCAAAAGTTTCCTGTGCCCTTTTTGTCCTTCCTCCCTCCCACTTTCTCCATCCACCTCCTCATCCCCAAGCAACCACTGCTTTCTGTTACTACAGATTAGTTTAAATTTTCTAGAGTTTTATATAAATAGAATCACACAGTATGTACTTTCATGGTCTGGCTTCTTTCATCCAGAATAATGATTTTGAGATTCACTTATGTTGTTGCATATAACAAGAGTTCATTCCTTTTTATTGTAGAGTAGCATTTTACTATTTGGATATAATAATTTGTTTATCTGTTCATCTCCTGATGGACATTTGGGTTCTTTTCAATTTGGGGCTATTAAGAAGAAAGCTAAAAGCAGCCGTTTTCTCAAGCTCCACACTGAAGGCATTGAGTCACTTAATCCTCACAACTATGTTGCAGTCAGATAATGACCAATCTTATTTTTCAGATGATGAAATGAAAGCCTGTGGGGCTGGATTAACTTGGCCCATGTTCAAGGGCAGCACAGCTAGGATTTGAACACGGAGCTAGTCAGTGTCAAAGCTTACACTCTTGAGCACTGTGAATGTGGAGGGGTAGGTACTTAAAAGACAGAAGCCCTGGGGTACCAGCCCAGAGCCTGAAGTCGGTGTGGGTCTTCCACAAAGAGGGACCGTCTACACCTGCCTGTGAATGACTCCACGCCACACAAAGCACCATGTCAAGACAAGGGCTGGGATGCTCGAGTTCTACACTGGACCTGGAGAACAGCCACACTGAAATCACACCTCGACTAAGGGCTTGTACGTAACGGGCACTTAATAAATAAATGTCCGATGAATACATGGCTGAATGCACAAGTGAATGAATGAACAGACGCACAAATAGATGGCTAGGTGGAGGAAGTTATTTACTAGTTGACTTGATGGTAGATTCGTCCAACCATCCCATGAAACTACTCAAAACATCTCATGAGTCAGAAGGCAGAGGGGATCACACCTTGATAGTAAATCAAATGTCACGCCAGCCCACAGCGGAGGCTGCTCAGTCAGCAGAAAGGGTGTGCAGCTGGGAACTCAGGCAGGAAGTGGAAGTCCTGAGGCTCACTCCTGATCTCCAAGGTCCCAGAACACATTTACTGTAAAGGCTGGGGCCATCTGTCTTGAAAACTGGGAACTCCAATGGCAGGTCTCCCTTCCTGCCTTTGCAAATGAGCCTTGGCTTCTCCAGCCCGCACACTCTGCACGTGAGCCTTGACAGGGTCCTGCTGGTGGCATCTGGCCACACCGCTGCTGACTTCATCTGGCAGAGGCCCGCAAGTGTGAGCCCAAGTTCTAGCCCCATCTCTGACAGCTCCGTTGAAAACAAGTTCATTAACAGGCAGTATTACTGAAGGCTGCACACACAGGCGCATTTCCCATTGCCGTTCAATGATGTCAGTGCATCTCTGGAGCCAAGGGAAACACAGCATCATGCACGTGACTGATTTCCTGAGAACTGTTCGGAGATCACACTCAGGCCTCCTCCTGCCTCCTTCTTATCCCCCTTTCCCACTCACTCCTCACACAGCACTGAACACACTGGGGTGAGTGACGCTGAAGGCAAACACAGGAGAGGCAGCTTAGAAGAAATTCAATCCAGTCCGGTTGGAGAGGCGTGCCTCTCACTGCAGCCATGAAATTCCATTTTCGGCTCAGCACGTGCTGATGGAGTAATGAAACGAAGATGACATGGCAAACGGCTAGTGAGTCTAATGACGCTTTGTGAAGAGTTTGTAGAGGGAGTATTAGATTGTACATTCCCTTCCTATGAATCAGAACCACCCAGCGGGCTGAGAGATGAACTGATTTGTTGTTTTTCTTCCCTTCACCCATGGTGGCCAGCCTGTGCCCCTCTTGGTATAAATAGCTTTTGACATAAAAAGAACCAACTGTCAATAGCCTGAAAGTGAATGGTAAAGCTGGGTGCCTGGCACTGCGGTCCTAGCCCAGTGGTGAGTCACAGCTGCAAAATTCACGGTTCCGTAGCAGCGGGGACCAGAGCATCTTCTAGGTTAAGAGGCCAAGGAAAGGGCTCAGGAAGCAGGACCAGTGGGAGAATTTTAAACGCATCTTAAACCCTCCCTTAACAAACAGCTTTGTATGCAGGCCATACTCAGGGAATGTCCATCAGGGGCAAGACGCTGGGGATGGAAGATGGCTTGCTCGGGGTAAGATGGCAGAACCCACCCTCTGTTAGTATGCATGCGCAAATCTGCTTCAGTGTCTTGAAGACCCAAATAGTGACGATGACGACAATGATGACGATGATGACGATGATGATGACGACGACAGTAGTTACCATTTTATGAGACCTACTAAGGGCCAACGTCTTGTAGGCTCTTTAGAGAGTAATTCATTTAGCCTTCGCGGCTACTTCAGACTTGGGCACAAGCCTCTTCATTTTACAGACAAGACAACTGAAGCCTAGGGCACTCAAGGTGGTAAAGCCCTACCACTTGGTAGAGCCAAGATTTGGTTCTGTGTGTTTCCAACACTGTTGTTTTTCCATTACCCAAGAACGACAGTTCTCAAGCTTTGGTGTAGATCAGAAACACCCGAAGCCCTGTTGAAACAGACTGCTGGGCCCCACCCCAGAGTTCTGGTTCAATAGGTCTGGGACAGAGCCTGAGAATCTGTACTTTTTAGTAAGTTCCCAGGTGGTAACTGATGCTGCAGGTGTGGGAACCAGCCTTTGAAAACCAGTGGACTAGGTTGAGTACATCTGGGTCATCTAACCCTCATTCCCAGTAAGAACTCAGCTCAGGGGTCACCTCCTCAGAGAGGCTTTCTTTGGCCACCCCATCTAAGGCACAGTCTTCTAATCGGGTACCAACTACAGCCTATGGGTCAAATCAGGCCTGCTGCCTGTTTTGGTAAATTCAGTTTTATTGTCACAAGGCCACGACCATTCATTTAGATGTTGTCTATGATGGCTTTTGTACTATATCAGTGTAGGGTATTTGCGACAGAGACTGGATGTCCCACAAAGCCTGAAATATTAATTATCTGGCTCTTTACCGAAAGAGTTTGCCAACCCTGGCTCTAAATCACATCATTCTTTTTTGTTTGTTTGTTTGTTTTTTTGCTTTCCCAGCACACATCATTCTCTGAAAGTGCATTAGTCATGCAATTGTTCATTTGCCTGTATCCTCCACTAGAGTGTCAGCTTCATAAAGGCAAGGATGCTTGTTTGTTTGTTTGTTCATGGCTGTTCCCGTGGTGCCTGGCATCCAGCTGGCACTCGGTAAGCATCTGCTCAGTGAGTCTCACTGTTGAGTGCCCAGGTATGTGACACCGTCCCAGGAACATGAAGGCTGCTGGAGGAAGAAGAGGAAATGTAGCTGTCACAATGAGGGCTCTCAGCCAGGAGGAGAGATTGAGAAGATCCACAGATAAGAAGATTGCTGATGCAGAAAACAAGCCTTTGAAGACAGGGCCATGCTACTTCCTGCAGCGATGGGGAAATTGGAGGCGGGGAAAGAGGAATTCCTTAGTCACCTCGGTCAACTGGAGATTAGGAGAAATCTCCCTCCCTTCAGAATCAAAGAGCCTAGTCTGATACATGCTGCTCCCTCCTCCAACACACGCTAAGCCGGCTTCCTTGGATCTGATATCCTGGGTGGATCGCCATGAAACAGGAGCGCTGGAGGAAGAGGAGCCCCAGTGGGCACTGGAGTCAGACAGGAGGCAGGTGTGAATCCTGGCTCTGCCCATTACTAGTCAGGGCACCCTGGTCAAGTTTCTGATTCTCCCTGAGCCGCAAGGTATTCGTTGGAAAGTGGGGATTTTGTACAAGGATTAAACGCAATTGTTTATTCATGTAAACATCTGTTTATTGAATAAGTAAGATGTATCAGACATTATTTTAGCAAGACAATGCGTGTCTCTCTCCAGCAGGCTCACATTTTAGAAGGCAGGACATATGATACAAGGGGTGGAAGTATATCCAGTATGCACTAGGCGCTTGGCATTTCTGAATGGGGGATCTCCGTTGCCTGATCTCTGCCTGCAAAGGCAGAGACATCAAGGTGATGGGTGAGCGGAGCTCCTTTGATTTTCCAGGGGCAGGCACAGCGGAGGGACTTCCCAGCCCTCGTGATGGTGGCTGCCGTGACAAGAGCTGGACACCGCACAGGCCCTCTTCAGTTCTCCCCACACTGTCCAACAGCACACTCCCCAAATTCTCAGGGCAGATCCAAAGTTGGTCTCGACTTCACTTCCCTTCTGAGCTTCACAGAAATACTTTTAACTTCTGCAACAAGCCAGACCTTTGCAAGGCAGGGCTTCCTGATGACATTCAGTAACAGCCCAAATACCACCCCCCACCCAGAGTGGCTGCCCCTGACCCATCCATCTATCAGCCAGGCCCCGCCGCAACCCGCCGGCCCGCGTCCATCATCCCAGGAGCGCCCGTTCTTCCTTCCTAGTATAGACTGAACAAGACACAGTGCAGACAGCGCCTAGGGTGATGCCCGGCACAGGGAAGAGTTCCCTAAATGTTTATAACACGATGGCTGATACCGTTTTTTGAATTGCAATTTTGAATTACCTTAATCATTTGTTTTCTAATTGACAGGTCTCCAATACGCCCACTTGGAACGACAGTGCAGCAGGGACCATAATGATACTGTTTACTGTTGTATTCCCAGTGCCTAGGACGCGTCTGACACAGAGCAGGCGCACATGAGATATCCAGCGATTAAGTGGATGAATAGAGAGAGCCGGACGGCTATTCCTCGGTCACAGAGCTTCCCAGCGTGCTCTCTGATTCGCTCTTCCTCTCTGACTAGGGGGATACAGCCCCGTGGACCGCTGCCCTGAGGCCCGTCCATTAGAGGAGGGAACTAAAGAGGCTGTGAGCGGCCAAGTCGGAGAGGCAGGGTAAGGAGCTTCCTGCTGACCTCCTGTCCCTCGATGTGGCCCATTCTGCTTTGCGAGAAGGCTCTCTTTGCACTGTGCACAGCCCACAGAAAATGCCCCAGGGACTCGCTCTTCCCAAGCCCGGGGACTGTGATGCTTTAGGTGACCCCAGGCACCACGGAAGGGGGTGGCAGAGCTCATGTCTTCGGCAGACAGCCCCGAAGCCAGCTTGGGGCACTGGATTTTTCAAAGTCAGGTGGCTCCTTCTGGGCCCTTGTCCAAGTGCCTTCGGTTCAGTGGAGCCAGAGCTTCATGAGGAAGAAGCTGCACCTTTACAACAAGCCCACAGCACAGAAGCTGGGGAACAAAAGGCTTCTGGATCAGCAGAATTCAAAATGATTTTATTAAAAGGCTTTGAGAAGACTGAGAAGGAATCCAGGATTCCGGTTAACTCTATGCTCAATGCCCCTCCTCCCTCCATCCAACATAACCTTCCTCTGTCCCGGACAGCCCAGCATCCCTTTTCTCTTCATCCTACCTGCTCCGGGCGACCATCATCAGTGCCACTTACAAGAGACGTGATAAGGATATGACCATTTATTGAGCATCTTCTGTGTGGAGCCTCTGCACGAGGAATTTTCTGCACCCTCCCTCACTCAGGGCTCCAATCAGCCCTTTGCTCTACAGGTCTGAGTATCAGCCCCTGGGTCAGGATGCCTGCAGACTGAATCCCTCTCTGAGGCTCCTTAGCTGTGTGATGCTGGATAAGTTCTCCAACTTCTCTGAGCCTTGCCTGACTCACTTGCAAAACAGAGACAGCAATAGTAATGGCCACATAAGGTTGTTAGAATTAAATACGAGAATGCATGCAAAGTTAAAAATGGTGGGAGGCATGTAACCTGCGCTCGATGCAAGTTTAACCACTTTCTCACTTGTTATCATCACCATCAAGGGGAAACGGAGGCTCCTGGAAGTGGAACAACTCTCCCGAGGTCAGAATAGGATGGAGCAGCAGCCAGACTGACCTGACTTTGGAAGTGAGGCTCTTCCCATGGGGCAATGCTGTTTCCTCCTCACCTTGTGCTTCCCATTGGCTTCTCCAGATTTGCACTGGGCCACAAATGGTCCTCTGGTTTGGAAACACAGAGGGCTTCTGCTAGATTCTTGGTTCCTTTGCATTGTGTTCCAGACCCTGAGTCTTGGAGCTGGCAGTGTTGCTACAAGTTTGTACTGGAGCACACAGTCCATCCCAAGATGTCACCCATCTCCTGCCCCTCTGCACCCTAAGACATCTCTGAAGCAGCTGGAATGGTTAGGGGAATCTGTTTAGGACAAATACTTATATGAAAAGCACAGGGAGTAGGAATAATTGATACCTAGTAACGCTTTATGTAGAAAAACATTCAAAAGGCTTTTTATCTTTTCAGTGTGATGCAATCCTGAACATTTCTGGTTCTGCAGAAGATCCCTGTCACTTGCCTGTCTCTTAATAAATACTTGGAAGGTGCCTGCCATGTGTAAGGCACTGTACTGGATGCTGGAAAATTCCTAAAGAACAAAGCAGATATGATTCCTGCCTTTGTGGATCTTAAATCAAACTGGGGAAGCCGACCCAGGAATCCCACTCCTGGGCATATATCCAGAAGGAACCCTGCTTCAAAATGACATCTGCACCCCAATGTTCATAGCAGCATTATTTACAATAGGCAAGACATGGAGACAGCCTAAATGTCCATCAACAGATGCCTGGATAAAGAAGATGTGGTATATTTATACAATGGAATACTACTCAGCCATAAAAACCGACAACATAACACCATTTGCAGCAACATGGATGCTCCTGGAGAATGTCATTCTAAGTGAAGTAAGCCAGAAAGAGAAAGAAAAATACCATATGAGATCGCTCATATGTGGAATCTAAAAAACAAAAACAAAAACAACCAAAACAGAAATACAAAACAGAAACAGACTCATAGACATAGATTACAAACCTGTGGTTGCCAAGGGGGCGGAGGGTGGGAAGGGATAGACTGGGATTTCAAAATTGTAGACTAGATAAACAAGATAATACTGTATAGCACAGGGAAATATATACAAGATCTTATGGTAGCTCACAGAGAAAAAAACTTGACAATGAATATATATATGTTCATGTATAACCGAAAAATTGTGCTCTACACTGGAATTTGACACAACATTGTAAAATAATTATAAATCAATAAAAATGTTTTAAACAAACAAACAAACAAAAACAAAGTGGGGAAGCCAAATATTAAATAATTACACCGGTAAATTTGTGAAGCACTGAAAAGGAAAACTGTGAGGAATGTTACAAAGCATGGAACGGGGGACCTAGTCTTGTATTAGGAGAGGAGGGTGGTCAGAAAAGCTCCTTGAGGAAATGCGTTTAATTTGATACTTGATAAAAGAGTAAAAGTCATTAAATTAAAAGCCAAATAAAGAACTCTACATACCCCCAAGAGAAATATTTTAGAGTTTCACGTGGCTCAAAATCAACTAATTTACCCCCATCTTTAGGTGGTACTGGACAGTCTACTTTGCCCTATATGGAAGAATGCTTTGAAAGCCAAAAACTGAGCAATGATTTCCAGTGTCCACTTTTCAAACTTCTGTGATAGTCTGAAGTGAAAGTTGAGAGCTCTGGACAAACAACCTAACAGCCATTCTTTACGTGCAAAAATACAGTTAATGTCAAGGTAAAATTACTAATATTTGGAGACCAAGGATTTGGGGACATTCATATTTGAAAACCCTCCACGAATGCCTGGAGAATCCGAAACACCGCTTTAAAGGGCATTCACTCAGGAGAAGCAATCTGGTGGTCTCTTTAGATTTTCAAGGGTCAGAAGTAGAAGCACCAAAAGAAGAACTCCATCCCCATCCACCCAGAGGGTGTACCAGTGGCAGTATTCCAGGAGGGCTGTCTGGCACAAGCAATCAAAAGTCTAAAGACGTTTACAGGTAACCTCTCCACGTCCTGGAATTGTGCTGAAGGAGAGAAGCAGGCAAGTGAACAGGAAGGTTGGCTGCTGCCACTTTGTCTAATAACAGAGAAAAGCCACCAACGATGCACACATTCCAAAATAAATTTTCAGCGCCGGGTTCGATGGTCATACTCTTGGCCCCTCTTGGGAGGGGTCAATTCTCCTTTGAGGAGGATCATCTGGTACTTTTCAGGATGTTTAGCATCCCAAGCCCCTACCCATTAAAATGCAAGGGGAGTCCCCAAGTCATTTTGACAATAACGACCCCCATCTTTTTTTTTTTTTTAATTTTTACTTTGGGGGTGGTAATTAGGTTTATTTGTTTATTTTAATTATTATTATTTTTTTAAAGTGGAGGTACTGGGGATTGAACCCAGGACCTCATGCATGCTAAGCGTGTGCTCTACTACTGAACTATACCCTCCCTCTACGACCCCCTTCTGAACATCCATTTCCAAAGCCCCCTAGTGGTGGGTGGTACCACTGCAGGTTAGAAGCTAGCAATGGAGAACTACACACCCACTCCAAAAGATGATCTGGATCTAAATATAGAAAAAAATACAGAGAAAATGTCCACAATACATGAAATGAAAGAAGAATCAGGATAAATGGATGCTATCATCGCATTTTTGTCCAGAACAAAACAGAAATGTCCCCTACATACATAGATCCTTGTTACATGCACACGAAAATGGTTGGAAAACAATTTTCCTTGGCTGGTGGAATTATGAGGGATTTTTATAGGCTTGCTTTCTTCTTTTATTTTTTTTCAATGAGTAAGTCTTTCCTTTATAAAGGGAAAAAGCTACTTCTGTTTTGGTGAACAAACGGTGACCCACCAACTGCCCGCCCCTCGCACCACAATTCTTGTTGAACTTAGCGGGAGGAGCGCCAGGCTCTGCCTCGGAGAGCACGGGCCTCTGCTCAAGCGGCGTGGGGTCACCTTTTTCACTCTGCCAAACACGCAGCCTCGTTTCAAGACAGCAGCTCTAACACCAGGACTAGGATCTGGTAGTGCTCAAATAAATATTTGCTGAATTGAGTCATCCTTTTTGGTCTTGACTGGGCCAGACTTGTGCTGACAGGAACTTCAGGTTTTAATATTACGTTTACCCAGTGGTTCTCAACTGGGGTGCCCAACCTACCCCCCAGGGGCACTGGCAATCGGGGTTTGGTCATCCCGATGTTGGAGGAAGGGGGTGGGAGCGTTACTGGCATCTAGGGAGTAGGGTAGTGGAGAGTGCAGTGCAGAGGACAGCATCGGCAGCAAGAGTTATTCAGCCCCAAATGTCAATAGCGCTGAGGCTGAGAAACCCTGCATGCCGTTTTCCTTTCTTAGAGCTTGTTAAATAATTCCCAAATTCTTCCTCAAGTATTATCCACTGAAAATTTATCGCCATAGCATCTCCAGGAAACAGGGCATGTACTATGAACTGCTCAAGTCTGAAGAGAAAGATAGAGCCATCTACATGACCTCAGGCGGTCAACCAGGGAAGATTCCAGCTCTCTGCTCTGACTCCGCGGGGCTCTCTGGATAGTATTAAACACCTCACGTGGAGCGGGCAGAGGTTAAGGATCTGAGCAACCTCTCTGATTAGTTTTCGGTCCAATCATTAAAACACAAGCTAAAAGCCTTTCTTTTCCAGCATCAACTGTTACACTGATCACTTTTCACATGATTTTAAGAAGGCTGGGTTTTACAGCTAGTAGATTTTTATAAAATTAAATGGCCATAGTCAAGAACAGCTCCCTAAAAGGGAGGTCACTTTCTTTCACATTATATTCAATTGAAGGCATTTCTCAGAAGAAATAAAATAATAAAGAGTGTCGCCTGAAGGTATATTACCAACCCCACGTTCAGAGAGTAAAATGAAAGATTTCTAATGAAAATGAAAGCGGATTACTCGGAACCCTAACTAGCCTTACGTATTTTGCCTCTAGTACAAAAAGCATTTTTATATTCACTGTAATTTCGTTCGATAGAAAAATGGCTTTTCTCAAATCAGAGACAACTAACATGATATTAAACATCAGAATTTTCATTAACATAAGGCCCTTAGAGTCTCAAATTTTTCTAGAATCTACTAGGCAGCTTTTTTTAAAAAAAAATCTTTAAATCTATAAACAGTTCTGTGAGTAACAGACCTTAAAAGATCTCATAATTCAAAAATTTGAAGACCCTTTCTTTCATGCAACACGATTCCTTCGAACACCTTTCATACAGACTCGTATTTTATTAGGTAAATAGAGAGCCCTTCAAATAGTTTACAGAGACAGTTTCTCTCTGGAGAACAATTTCCCTTTCTAATCATCTCTGTCATATAGTTCTGAGCAAGTGCAGAGAATACAGAAAACCATTTAAAGAAAAATACAATTATAAGAGATGGGAATATCCTTTCATCTGACACAATGCAAAGCACGCGTTTAACGGCATGAATCAATTTCTTTCAAAATAAATCCAAGAAAGTCATTTTATGTTGCCCAAAGACATTCACTTGGGATGAGGCTAAGAGGACTTTAAAAATACCATAAGCACTCAACTTTTGAAAGTGGTGAATATGACCATGACCTTAGCTTCTGTTCTCTTGGGCCAACAGAAAACGTTCCCTGAATATGAGCATCAGAGAACGGTATCTAACGGGCTTGGAAAAGAATCTGCCTAAGCAGGGGGCTGAAAATAGCTTAACTTTGGAATTTCAGGGCCCGATTCAGCAGGAAGCAACGTGAACAAAAGAAAGATGGGTCCCTTAGAAGCTGCTGGAAATGAGGTTAGCAAGAAAACGCAATGAGCTCACAGATGTATCGAGGTGTGAAAACTCACTGCTCAAGAATTGGCAGGAGAACGGTGATGTCAAACACAGATATTCAGTCACCGGCCACCTCATTTGAGTTTCCAGACAAACTCAGTCAAATACTCTCATTCTTCTTCGACTTATTCTTTAGTAATACAGTCTTTACTGAAACAGAAGAAAATAAAGACATAACCTTAACCTGCCAATGAGAGAAAACACTCAGTTCCTTCTGCTGATACCAATAACCCAACACAGAACTCCCTTCAACTCTTGCCGATATAATTTTCTGTGACTGTTTCTATTCTAAGACATTTTCTCCCTAGTAAGAATTAGAAGAGACATCACCAAACTGAAGCGTCTGTAGGGCTTTGGAAGATTAACACAAAAGGATGAAATGGCCTTAGTGGGGACCAGGGGGACCTGGAGAGTCATTCCTCCTAAACTCTGTCTGCAGCGAATGTCTAGCGCTGAGTTCAGCAGCTGGCACCCCAATCCTTGCAGAAGTCAGATTCCAGATTCTCGAAATTTCCAGATGTCAATATGAACTTAAAAATTTCTGAATTTTTAAGCATGAGTAACTAATTCAAGATTTTAAACGATACTTTGCTGGCTAAACAAATCTTGCCTGTGTGTTTGATTTCATCCACCAATTTACAACCTCAGTATTGGAAGAAGAAAAATGAGAAATGGCTAACCAAAAAGTGTTACCAGGGTTCCATCCTGAAGTTTGTGGTGCATTCTTGGGTCTTTCCTAATCAGAAAGAACTTTTTTTTTTTCCTAAAAGCATGATCACATCTGAAGTTTCTGACTTAAAATTTCAGGGCTTTTTAAGCTTCAAAACATTCTGTCAGACATAGAGAAGATAGCCAGAGAAAGGAATTTTCTGTGTGAGAGGAAGGCTCTGGTGGGCGAACACGGAGGATTCTGGTAAGCCTGTTTCTCAAAGATGCACGGGGAAGCTCAGGAAAATGTCCAGCTTACAGGAGGGGCTTCTAAACGAACATGAGGCTGGTGGAAGAGAAGATTTCAAGTATCGAGAAATGCAAAGCTTTGAGACAAATGCAATGAAACAGAAAGAAACCAAGTTCATCTAACCAAGCCAATGATATTTACAGCCCGTGGGTAGTGCCAAAGTATTTCAGGAAATGCCAACGTCTTTCTTTGTAAAGCCAGGCCAAACTTTCAAACACAGCACAGATTACTGGGGAAGAATAAGGCAAATCTTTATTTGCTGATTCTCCTTCATGAAGAATCTTGACATTAAGATTGATGGCCAAGGTAGAACACCCCCTTCCCTCTCCAAAAATGAAGTTTCACTATCCAATGTTCTAGAAGTTTCTCGGCGATCTTCTGTGAACAGTTAAAGATGGCCAGACAGGATGAAATAGAGCCATGGCCCACCCAAGGCTTGGTTTCATTTCTCTTGCTCGTTTCCCACCTTCACCCCATGGAGCCCCCACTTCCCCGAATCAGCAAAGTCAGCTCTTCCTTCCGAGCTGGAATGAGGAAGGACGGCGAGACAGAGGGCCAAGCGAAAGCCACAGCAGCCCCCCCCCCCCCATCAAAAATGGTACCTGTTCGGGCTTCAGCCCCGGCGGGACCCAGGCGTACTCCTCCAAGGCGCAGCCCGAGTCGTCGTCGGAGGTCGAGTTCCTCTGGAAGTCAAACATGAGTTTGCTGACCGTCTTCTCCATCGCCAGGGGCATCACCGTCACCATGTGCTCCTCCTGAGGGCACTTGCAGTGCAGGCAGATCTTCCTGTGAGCAGCAAAGGCGGGAGGTGAGAAGGAAGGCAGAAGAAACCATTTATTCACTTGGCCCGCCGCTCACCAGCCCTTGGATCCCAAACCAGAGACAGATTCCTTGGCAACCGGCTTTTGGCAAAAACATCTCAAGCAGGTTCCATAGAACACCTGCCTTTGTAGAAGGCATGGCCCCGTGTACACGGGATCATCCTGAAACATCAGAGGTCACCAGACCAGCATGCTAAGGAAATTTAAACACGGACCCCAGCCTTTCCTTCTAAATCAGTATCCCAAGAGGAATGTCAAAATACCTTTAATTTCACTAGGTAGAACCCTGGATATGGACATGACTACAATTTCCTTGACTGGAATAGTAATTAAAAACACCCAACACATATGTGGACCAGAAATACTGCCAGTAGATTTAACAAATATTGACAAGATACCATTTTTATAAAAGGTTCCTAGACCTTAGAAAAGGAAGTGGTTTTAAAAATAACTGCAGGTGAGATTCTATTTAACAAACAGTACAAAAATATATATATTTTCCCCCCACTAAACAAACCTGGCCCTAAGAGCTCCTGAGAAAGATTTTCACCTCCATTAAAGATCCTTGGAGGTTTGAAATTCTAATTAGAAACCCCAAATTTCCCCACAGTGGTAGTTTTTTTTTCCCCCACAGATAAGAGGATTGTGCATGTGAATTATTTCAAAAGATAGCAGCCAAAAATAAAATTCCTTCCCTCTAAATTGAACATTTCTCTTTTAAGGTTACCATCTGTTCCCTTTTCCATGGCTACACAAAAATGATGAAGCAATAAAAACGTTGATGTCAGCAACACAAAAGCATTTCCAGCTTCTACTAATAAGATAAAAAGAGAGGGGAAAAAAATGAAGGAGGGGAAAATTTTAAGAAAATAAGCTGTTCTACTTGGACTCTGAGAGCTTTAGAATTACTTTCAGCAGCATTTTTAAAGATGATTAAAAGGCCCAGCATCCTAATCCCCACGTGCCTGAATTTTTTTGACAACAGCTTTGTGAACATATCATTCACATGCCATAAAATGCACCATTTTAAAGTGTCCAATTCACTGGTTTTTAGTATATTCAGAGAGCTGTGAAAGCATCACCACTGTCTAATTTTAGAACATTTCTTCACCCTCCCAAAAGCAGCTCCGTGTGCATCAACAGTAACTTCCCACATTCCCCTTCCCCTGGGCCCTGACAACCAGCAATCTACTTCCTGTCTCTAAGGCTTTACCTATTCTGGAAATTTCATATAAATGGAATCACAGTAGATGCAGTCTTTCAAAACTGGCTTCTTTCCCATAGCATGATGTTTTCAAGATAAATCCATGTTGACTCATGTGTCAAGTCTTCATTTTTTATTACATTATAATATTCCATTGTATGAATACACTACATTTTGTTGACCCATTCATCAGTTGGTAGACATTCGGTAGACATTAGCTTTTGTGAATAATGCTACTTCATATATGTTCAAGTTTTTTGTATGGATATATGTTCTCCATTCTCTTGGGTATTGACCTGGGAATGGAATCGCTAGGTCACTGATCATAAATATAAGGCATTATTCTGGACACTTGACTTTATTTCATGGATCTACTACGTCTGTCCTTATGCCAATACCACACTGTCTTGATTACTGTAGTTTTGTAGTTAAGTTTTAAAATCTCAAATGTACGTCCTCCAACTATGTTCTTCCTTTAAAAAACTACTTTCTTTCTTTTGGGCCCCTGACATCTGCATCATTAAACCTAAAAGTTAGGATTAATGTGCTAATTTCTGCAAAACATCAAGCTGGGATTTTGACAGGGATGGCACTGAATCTTTAGAGCAATTAGGAGAGTACTGTTGTCATAACAATATTAAGTCTTCCAATCTATGAGCAAAGGATGTCTTTCCATTTATTTCGGTTTACTTCTTCCAACTGAATTTCTTTCAATGATACTTCTTTTGTTAAGTTTATTCCTAAGTATTTTATTCTTTTTAACACTATTATAAATGGAATTGTTTGCATTAAAATTTCAGACTGCAGTGTATAGAAACACAAATGATTTTTGTACATTGATCCTACATCATACAGTCTTGCTGAACTTTTTATTAGTTCTAATTGTGTGTGTGTGCACGTGTGTGTGTGTGTTCCTTAGAATTTTCTATATATAAGATCACATCATCTGTGAATAGAGGTAGCTTTATTCCTTCCTTTCTGATCTGATGCCTTTTATTTCTTTGTCTTGTCTTATTGCCCTGGCTAGGTCCTCTACTCACCTATTTGTACAATGGTGAACAAAAGTGACAAGTGTGCAGCTCCTTCTAATTCCTGATCTTAAGGGAAAGTATCCAATCTTCCACCATCAAGTAGAATGCAACAGCGGGTTTTCTGGTAACTTCCCCTTCTGAAGTTGAAAAAGTTTTCTTGTTTGCTGTTTACTGAGTGTTTTTATCACCAAATGGTGCTGGATTTTATCAAATACTTTTTGTTTTGCATTTATTGAGATGAAAAGTCAGTTTTTGTACCTATTCTATTAATGTTTTGGCCTCAATTTTGACACCAAAATGTACTTGAAGAAACAAAATCAGTTTCATCCAGCCAAGTTTGGCTTACCAGATTCTGCCACTTCCTGCTTTTCATCCAATTGAAAATGTACATGGACAGAACGTACATTGGGTCTGCTTTGCATCTCCAAACTCAGAGAATCTTCATCCAAACCTTTGCTATGGCTTTTTAAAAATAATCCAAGGGCATTTTAATAGTAACTCTTTAATGAATCGGCTACTGTAAAGAATCCAGGGATCTTGGGAAGCAGTTATATTTTTTTTTCTTTTCCCCTTCAGAACTTTGAATGCCAGTTTACGACTTAAGGGAAAAACAGTCTCAGTGTGTTTAAGCAAGTTTAGGAAGCTCTTTGGTGACTAACGCTTTTTACTAGAAAGTCATACTTTGAGAACAAAATGTAGAGGAATTAATTTTTTTTACCAAATTCAGTCTCAAGCATAATCATCAATAAAAGTCATGTGTTCAGCAAGGCCAGGAAGAGCACACTTTTAATGCTGGATGGACACAGTCTAATGAACGGAAGCTCTAGGAGAAGGAACAAAGACAGGAAGAAAGCAAAACACAGAATTAAACAGCCAGATCTACAGTTGAGTCTCACTGAGTAGAAGCATGAACAGAAGGGGGAAAGGGGAGAGGGTGACGTCATTCAGCAAATAACCATCAAGTACCTCCCATGTCCAGGCACTGTTCTAGGAACTCGGGATACCCACCCAAAACAAACAAAGATCCCTCCCCACATGGGATCTATATTCTGAGAGGGGGAGAAACATACCACACGCGACAAATGTAACAAGTCATTCAATCATCTAGTATACTAAAGATGCCAAGTGCTTTGCAAAACAAGAATGGTGAAGTTGGATAAGGATGCGCAGGGCTGGGGGGTGGGGGCCCACGCCAGCAAAACGCACAGCATCTCACTTGCTGACACCTGCCACGCACGAGCCCAGATTCACACACCAGTCCTCCAAGAAAGGATGTATCATCCCCACTTTCCAGAGAAGAAAACAAAGGCTCAGAGAGCTTAAACGACATGTTCAAAGTAAATCTTACAGAGCCAGCAGAACAGAGAATCAAAGTAGGACCAATCTGACCCCCGAAACCCAAATAATAACCTACAGAAGGGATACCTGATTCCAACCAGAGAATACCTTTTTACTCCTGAACAACAAACACATTCAGAAAAATCAAGACCAAAGAGGAGGGAGGAACAAAAAAATGTAAATCAAAACCATGAGGACCTTCTGTCTTTTCCCTGCTAGCTTCATGCCTTCCATTTCTCACTTATAATTAACAGGCACTCCTGTGGCAGGCATTTTTATTTGCAAAGAATTTTTAACCTTTGAGAGCTGCCATGACAGACTCTGGAAAGACTAACTTAATAACTTCTGTTTACAAATGAGGAACCCCAGGCCCGGATGCTGAGAAAGGAATGGAGGGTCAGAGGTAAAGCCAAGAGGATTTCCCTTGATCCTCATGTCAAAATGCACACGACAACAAACAACAGCTCTCTCTTTCGACACGCTGATTAAGGCTTTTCAGGACTGCATGGGGAAATATACGATTGGGCTCTTTATTAAAAAAAAATTGACATTTATGAAAATAGAACCTGCTAGTAAAGCAAGATTTCATTAAAAAAAAAAAACCCAATCATATAAAGCGTGCATTGGTTTCATTCTGTCAGAGTTGACGTTCCACCTGTACATAATTGGGTTCGTGAATGACAGGTTTCCAAGGAATAAGGCATGATTCAGAGAGTAGAGATGCTGCATTTTCCTTCTTCCTTCCCTCTACCCAGCAGCAACCCCTGCCATCCCCCTCCCCTCCAAGAAGTTGCAGCTATAAATGCATTCGCTTCCTCATTCAGAAGCCACCATTGGTTCTTTCATGAAATACACAAAACCGGCTGGCGAAGGCTCACTTTCCAACTGGCTAAAAGCACTCTGGTCATTTGCACCGGTGATGACACCATTTGCAAAATGACTTAACAATTTATACCAATTAACTTACCTACCATGGGGAAGGGTTCATTAGAAGTAGGTTGGCGGCAGGTGTGTATGATGGGGGGCCGTCTCATCTTTGACATGTTGACAGGTTATTTACAACCCTGAACCATGATGTCTTGTTTTGTGTGAGTAGTGATAGGATGAAGGCAAAAAAGGGATCTTCTTTGTAACACGATTCTGACAAGTTCAAGTCGTAAACTTCAGAATTCTGGATTTGGATAGGATTGGAAACATCATTAAGTTCTCCCCTCACCCCTTTCCTTCTTTATCTCTTTCATCCCTCTTTTTTTTTTTTTTTTAATGAGAGGACAATATTTTTTGCAAAAGAACTCCTATGTGGAAGCTCAATATATAAAACAGAGCTGCCCAAATGGATGTAAGAGACGGAGGCCCAGAGCCCAGCTCCTCTCAAGCTCAACCTTCTCCCAAACTCTAGGCATTTTCATGCTCCTAACGTCCCCAGGGTTCCAAAGACAGGTGTGGAAACCAGCATACTTCCCTGGAAGCTCAAGGTCATTTCTAGGAAGTAGGTGCCCAATAATTTGATACACTGTAGAAAGATGAAAAGAAAAAAAGAGGTTGCCAATGGGTTTTAAGAGATGAACAATTCCTAATCTTGCAACTCTACATGTAATGGTGATTCTAGTCATGGGAAACCGTGTATCTGGTTTCTAAGACATTACACGGAGATGCCTGGGGAGTAGCGATGTTCCCCCGTGACTGATTTGACACGTCTGAGACAGGGCCCAGGAAGTGCACCTTCACCAGCATCCCAGGTGATTCTGACGTGCACTTGGAGGACACTCTTCTGTAGCTGGTCTCCTAGTTAGAAGGGAGCACCTGAGTCAGCGTCTGGTCTGAAAACTGGTGTGTTCTACCAACACACTCGATAATCTCTGTACCATGTACACATTTTTAAACCTGTTCCAGGGGGATCTATGCCTACCCCTTCCGACCATCATGTTATTAAATTCTTAAATCACTAAGCCCACCCGTCACATACCAGCTGGATACCGCTGGGGCATGTGTGTGAAAAGCGGCTGGTGAGCGGCGGGACCACACCAGCCACCAGAACAGGGTCTCCCACTGCCAGCCTTGCCATCTGTCCTGCCTTCTACCTCCCCTGTGGTATGGGCTTCTCGGTCCCAAGTCCATGGTCAGATCAGGTTCAGGCCACTTTTATGCATAGGGTCAAGGGGCAGACTGCTTAAAGCGCAGCTCTGTCCCACATAAATCAAATGATTGATAAGGAATGCACTACACTGGGCTCAACATGGCAGCGCCCCAGGCAGCTGAGATCAGGTGTAGGAAAAGACAGTTTTGCTAAACAAAGGGCTAAAATAACCCGAAGGCCTCCATAGTTCTTTTTTGCTAAATAACAGATGTGTCCTAGGCATTTAAATTCTTCTCTGATTTCAGCTCAGTATAGGCGAAAGAATAACTCTTTTTATTCTTAGTAAGAGGAAAAAAGGAAACCTTTTCCTCCTTATTGTTATTTAAAGTTACTGCTTCCTTATCCTTAAAAAAAAAAAAAAAAAGCTACCTGCAATGAATATAGAAAAGAATCAGGCATTACAGATAAGCAAGAAGAAAAATAATTCAAACACTCACAAACCCAGAGATGATCAGTGTTAAACCGAAACAGCTGCTGTTCCTCTTTTTCCCTCATGTTAAGAAACTAAAGACCAGATTTCAGCGAGTACGAAGACACAAGCCTCTGGCCTGAAATTAAAAGATAGAGCCACCCACGTACGTACACACGACACTCTTGGCAAAGACATGTGCGTTCTTCGATCCAGATAAGGGGGTCTGTTCTGATCTGGTGCCCCGTAGCACGATCAGAGAATTTATTACACACAGCGTGGAAGATGCCGGCAGCGTGGGAATTGCATATATACTTATGGGTATCACACAGAGTTAAGTTATGTTCCTCAGATAAAAGAACATCTGAAAGCCAGATTTCAACAGCTATCAACTTTCAATCTTCTGTGCAAGTGGGGAGAGATGGGGCATGGATAATTTATAACCACTAAGCCTTGGCTCTGCATTGTGACTCTGCGCATCGGTCAGGGACTCTCAATGGTTTGGTAACTTATGTCATTTCAAATCACCTGAAGGATCTGTCCTGGGCAGGCCAGACTCAGGAGGGGCAGGGCAGGGCAGGGCAGGGGCTGGGTTCCCTCAAGTTCCCAATAAGAGCGTCAACTTTTCATACACATGCAAAGCACCAGCCTAAAATGAGCCAAAAATGATTCTAAGTTTACTGCCCTTTGGGAACATCTCTTCCACCTTATCTGTTTTACAAAAACAAAAACAGGCAAGTAAGTGTTTTGGGATGAAATTTTGCTTTTGTTATTGTTTTTTTACTG
Source organism: Camelus bactrianus (assembly GCF_048773025.1). Lineage (NCBI taxonomy): Eukaryota > Metazoa > Chordata > Mammalia > Artiodactyla > Camelidae > Camelus > Camelus bactrianus. The sequence goes on along the minus strand of NC_133555.1, from coordinate 22,586,937 downwards.
GGCTGCAGGCTGCCTGGATGTAAGCCACTAAAAAGACAGTGGATACTGTTAGCAGAAGAGGCAATACCATGTTGTGTCCGCCACTAAGGGCTCCAAGTGGGGTCCGCCTGGGTTAAGATATTGCTCAGATACTCCCATGATCCTTGAGTCAGAGTTGTCAAAACTGAGCCATCACAAAGGACACAAGCTGTTCCCCTCCAAAACCACAGGGGTCACACGATCACATGACCCAAACACAGGGCTTCAGCTCCCACCTCCCACACGGCTCCCCAAAACACAAGTGGAGAAGCAGAAGGTCAGAAAGGCAGGCAGGCGAGATACATACTCATGCGAGATACATACTCATGGAGGCTGGCTTCAAATTTTAAACAAGATGAGGAGGTTCCAAGACATGGAATCTGTCCCCCAAGGATCAAGGACTCCACGCGACAGTCTGACCTCCGGGGCCCTGACGCCCGCCTCTCCACTCTTAACACGTGCTTCATGCTGGAGGGTGACGTGTCAGGGCGAACACGGTGGCTGTATTTCCACTATTAATATAATTTCTTACATTTCCAAAAAGGTTCATAATATTCATATTTTCTCAGAGTTTATCTCATTTATTCATTTTCAGCAGTCCTACAAAGTTGCCATTTTTATCCATTTCACACATACGAACTATGTGTTCTATAAACTCATAAGCAACTTGACTGAAGTTATACAGATTGGAACCTATGTTGTGTGACTCCGAGACCGATGCTCTTTCTACCATCTCGTGTTAAGCAGAGTGGCTAAATCTTCCTTCTTCTGTATATAGTTCCAGCCTTCCTTCCATCTGTCCATCCGTCTATCTACCCATCCAACCTACTAACCAACCATCCAAGCAAACAGCAGCGGCAGAGCATCTTCCGTGTGTCAGGCACTGTACTGAGATGCTCGGCATATTCAGCAGTGATTCAGACAGAATCTCTAACGTCTTGGGGCTCAGAGCCAAGTGAAGCAGACAGACAACAGTCAGGTAAACGAACAGATACACCTGCCGCTTACAGGTTGTGTGACAGGTGTCAGGATGGAAAGAGACAAGGGGATAAGGGAGGGGCTGAGGATGGAGCAGGACAGACCTCCCCACTGAAGCGACATCTGACTTGTGACTAGAAGACGGAGTATGAGCAGCTCTGAGGAAAACCAGAGAGAGAGAGTTTTCCAGGCAGAGGGAAAGCAAGCACAAAGGCTTTGGGTTGGGGAAGTGCCTGGTGAGTCACTCTCAGGAGGTGGCGTGTGGCCTCCCCTCCCCCTTGTCTGTCTGCATCAATGACAGTGATCAAACTGGCTGAGGCACTGCCAGTCCCAAAGCCCTAGCACAAGATCTGAGAGTCAGGGGATGGTGCTGTCTTAAGCGGATGCAGGAAAGCTCTTCCCTTCTCCTTTACATCCCTCTGACTTGACACCCAGACGCCAGCACATCCGGTTATTTGCAGCCTCACTGGCTCCTTAACTCCCTCCCCGCCTCCAGCCACAATACTGTGTTTTTCCCCCTTTTACTTTTGGCAAACGCTCAGTCTGAACGAGGGACCCAGGCATGAACCTTGACACTTGCCATGTCTGGAAGCAAGATTTCTATCTCTGTGAGAAAGGAAAAAAATGGCTTCCTAATAAACACAGAAGCTCAAGGGCGGAGACCATGATGGGGCCAGCTGGGCACGAGGCTGGTGGGCGCACAGAGCCAAAACCTGCTGCCTGGCCCGTCCGGCCGCCTGCCCCGCGCCCGGGCTCCAGCAGCTCGGGCCATCTGTGCCAGGAGGAACTTCTCCCTCCCCGGCGCTGCCCAAGGTGGTACAGGATCATTTTTAGAGGCAGTTGCTTTCTCTCTTAATACATCAATTTATATTTCCATGAAGAAACATACACAGTGGCCTACTTTAGACTAAATCTATCTTGGAATTTTTAAGCAGTGGAAACATGTTCCCTTGAAAAAAAAATAAGCCTCTGGGATGATTTTCCATATTCTGAGCATCTCTGAGCAGACTTTCTGATTTCAGGGTCTGATGTCCCAGCAGTTGAAGCACAAGCTTGGGTTTCCCTGGAATCAGATCCTCAGAAGGCAGCTGAACATAAAGAAGTCTGGGAGGTGGTCCCCAAAAAGCCCTGAGAGGGAAATTGGGGAGGGAAAAACAGGGCGGAAAGGAGGCCAACACAGGCAGAGGGGATGAGCAGACTGCGGTACCCGGGGCTCATTTCAGCTGAGGAGCCAGGGGCGACGGTAAGAGAGCTTTCGTCAGAGACGTTCCACTGGAGAAAAATCAAGGAGGCAGGGGTACCTATCCACCAGTTCCCAACAGCCAGTGGATGAGGATCACACCTGGGGCCCTGGCAGCTACTCCATACGCGGGACAGGCAGGCTTGAGCAGAAAGTTATTTACAGTTCCCATGGCAGCGGGAACCAAGGGTCGGAGCATCCTGGAAAGGTGAGTGCCAAGGGGGAAGGAGGGAATGCCGTAAGTGCTGGCTGCAGGCAGCTTCATGTGTTGAACAGTAATTCATTGACCATCTACCACGTACTGCGCATTCTGGTGAGTGTGGTGAGGAACTGAAACAAAACAAACCAGCAAAGAGTCCCTGTCTGACCGGGCCACGAAGACACAGCCACAAAGAGCTAGACCGTACATTTCAAAGCGAAAAGTACTTGTGGGGATATTTAAGACGACGGACCTTGTTCTAGGAGGCGGATGCCGAAACACATACAGGTAGAGGATGATGTTTGCAATGTACTTTCAAATGGCTGAGCAATAATTATAATACTAAGCGTGCATACATCCAGAGAGAGCGAGACAGAGCATGCGCGAGTAGCACAAAAGTGCAAAATGTCAAGAGCAGACATTTCTAAAAGCGTGCCCGGAAGTTCATTGGGCTATTTTTGTAACTTCTATATAACACTGCCATTTTTCAAAGTAAGTTTTAAAACAAAGCAACAAAAAGGGAACAGTCCTGTGACTTTGTTGTCAGGTCAGTTACTACTAGAAAACATACCACGTGCGGGGCACCGCGTACAGGGAATTCCTGGTGAACAAGAGGTCAGGGAGGGCTTCCCTGAGGAGGCTGGACCCAAAATGTGCTGAGTAGGATGTTGCTAGGCAAAAACAGAAGGAAGGAGTCTTCCCGACAAGTGAAGAAAGGCATGGAGGTGGGAGAGAACAAGGTGTCATGAAAGTATACGAAGAGTCTAAGATGGAGACAAGACAGCGGCTGGAGGACTACACATGCCACCCTTCTGAAGGAGTTTTAACTTCACTGTAGTTCCCATGTTCACAGGCCAGTGAGGAAACCTGCCCACCAAACACACAGCTAGCTAATTCAGCATCGTGAGGAAAAGAAAGAGGGAACCCTCAAAGGAGAAGAGCTTGGCCACTGATGGTGTCTCCATGGCAACACTGCTACCTGCATCACTGCATCCGTAGGAATGGCTGTGGGTACTTAGAGAAGCTCTGATTTCCTGCGCTGCTGTCAGACCCACTGCCTTGCTAAGAAGAAACCAAGGTAGATGGAACGGTTATGCCTGGATCAATCCCCACACTTCACATTGTCCACATGTTAACTGTGATTTTATGGCATGTACGTTTTTGCTTCACTGGATGTTTAGCAGAGCAAGTTTCAAGAGCATCTCCCTTCCAGATAAGTCCTTCAGGGAACAGGTTCTGAGAAAATGCCTGCACATGGAATTCTAACAGTCCTCAGCTCCCAATTTCAAGGCCAGAACCAGAAGACTCCACAAACTCTCTCTTTGTCTGCCCTTCTCTTCCACGCCCTCCATCTGCTGAAGTCCTTGTGCCGTCTCTACCTCCCATGGGGAAGAAGTTGGCTAACTTCATGTGCACGAGATCTGAAGCATTAAATATGCCCTGCATATTAAAAACCAGTCTACAGTGCAGTGGATTAAGACTGTGGATCCTGGAGGCACAGTGACTTGGGTTCAAATCCTAACTCTGCCATGTCATTGAGCTGCTGTCAGGATTAAAGAACTTAATACGTATGGCATGCCTGGTATGGTGAAATCTGACCATCTATCAGTTTGCAAGGCCCTGTGCCATGTGTAGGAATGAAAAGCAAAACAAGTCAATAAAAGTAGTCACGATTCTTGTTCTGTAGAAGTCAATCTAGATCCTACTAAGAGATTCAAGTTGGGATGGAAACAGATCAATGGAAAACTGATGGGTGGCAAACAAGTCATTGCTACAAGTCTTTATTAAACACCTAGTGTATACTTACAGGTGTGCTAGAGTGAGCAAGGTGATCTGATTATCAGCCTTACCAAAGGATTCCTCATCCTTTACTACGCTTTTTAGATTTCAAGGTCACAGAAATGACCTTCGTTTCTTACTAAGATACAACCAAGCTGACATGTTTGAATATTAAATGAATGACCCCTGGGGCTGATCAGGCACTTCAGAGCTTCCCCCACAATTTCAACTCAGGGAACTCTTTGAATTGCCAAAAATTTCTACTAGGTTAGTCAGGGGGACAAGGGTTATTACTGCCACTTTACAGACGAAGGAGGGGGAGCTCAGAGAAGCCAAGTGCTCTGGTTGCTCCTATTAAGTGTGGAGTGTCCAGAACGCCAGGTTCTACTTTTTTTCACCCTGAACCAGGGGAAGTAAAATCAGTTCGGTTCCATTCCTAGGGTCTGATTTTTCCAACTTTCCTTTTGAAGAAGACATGGTTGGAGTGGACACCGGGCTCTGAGCTCAACGCTTTTCCATGCGTTCCTTCTTTAATCCTCACAGCACAGTAAGAGATGGAAATTATTAGCATCATCCTCATTTTACAGATGGGAAAACCAAGGCTCAAAGTGTTTCTGCAACGCACTCAAGCTCCCACAGCCAGGAAACGATGAAAATGGGAACGCAAACCCAGATCTGCCAGATTCCAGGGCCCTTCACCAAACACCTGAATGCCTTTTGAAGGCCCCTTCAGACTGACTGCACTGGTCCCTTAATCCATGTAAAACAAGTTGTGCCTCTCTCCCTGTTCACAGAGAGGCCCCCAAATCACTGGCAAGTCATAGGAAATTCTTAAGTGGCTGCTTATTAATAACGTTTTCAGTTTATATTAGATTGCCTTTCATCCAGGGGAACTCAGCCAGCTCCATACACAGAGAACCACTGAAATCCAGCCATTTCTGGTGTGGATGTGGGCCAGCTGGCAAGAGCGTCCCTCAGGGGCTTGGCTTATGGGGATTCTGGCTGTGGTCACACCCTTCAAAACTTGACAGGGGCCCTTTAATATCCCTGCTGAAGGGCTCGAGGCAAAAGCTTCCCAGAAAGCCATGTTCCTCACTGAACGAGGCCAAAGGCTGGAGATGACCCCAGCGGACTTGGGGGGAAGAGCATCAAGAAATTGGGTGTTTACCGAACACTGAGGCTGGGAGTGAAGCCCCTCCACTGAGATCGAGTTAGACACAACAGGGGAAGACATTCTTTTCGGGAGAGCCCTGGCTTCGGTCAAGCCCAAGGGAAAAACCAAACCAAACCAAACCAAAACACGTTTCTCAGGGTTTCCCACAGCGGGGACGGGCGAAAAAGGCGAGATGCTTGACTCCGCTTCTTCAAGGGATCCGTGGCAAGGCTTCTGCGGTTTTTTTTTCTGAGCCACGATGAGACTCCTCAGTCTGCAGGAGTGAGAAGACGGAGGGAAATCCAGAGAAAGAAAATAACATTTCCTGGTTTCATATTTTACTGGAAAGAAGCCCTGGATGAATTGAATTCACATGGTCTATGGGAGTAAGACGTTGAAAATATTTTAAAGTATGTTATTGTCAGACTTGGCGAGGTGATGGCCGAAGACACATGCCCCCTAGACACACCCACCCCACCCCTGGGAGATGCAGCTATGCCCGCGTGCTTCTGGCGCAGTCCACGCAATGGACAACAGTGCAGCCCGGGGGCCTCCTCGGTGCGTGGGCTGGGACTTAAGTCACTGATTCATGACCTCTACTCACCATTCCCGCCTTTACTCTCCTAGTTCAATTCACCATCACCTCCTGACGACAACAGCCTATTTACTCTTCCCAGCACCCACTCCTGCTTTTCTAGAATCTATTTCCTATGAACCGTTATGTTTTTTAAAACACTGGCGACAACAATCAACTCTCTAGCTTACTTAAAGAGCTTCATTGGAATAAAGTACACACTCTTTATCCTTGGCCTACAAGAGCCAACATAATCTGGTCCCTTCCCGTCTCTCCAACTTCATTTTGCCTCCCTCCCTATCTTTCAGCCACCTGGACCTTTTTCTCGTCCTGTGTGCTTGCCAAGGCCACCCTCTCTGAGAATCGTTGCAGTGGCTGTTTTTCTGCCTCGAACATCCTTCCCTGAGCCCTTGATGGGCTGGCCTATTTTGCTTTATTCACGTATTCACTCACCTCCACCAAGAACCCTCTAAAAAAAATGGCCCACCTGCCCTTCTCATTCACTCTCCATTCTACGATCCTTTTTTTCCCAACCCTTAACATTTGTCACTACCAGAAACTAACTTTACCAGTTGCTGTACCTAGTAAATGTTTTTGCCACTGAAATGTGACTTTCATCAGGTTAAGGAGCTTATCATGTATCTAGAACAACAAGCATTCAATGGGCAGTGCTTTAAAATTGTCAGTCTCTTAATACCCAGCCCAGAATTTAGCTTGGCAGTTCTCAATTAGCTGCTGAATATTTCACAGGCACACAAAAAAGACAGAATCAGTATGTACAATTTTCTCTTTTTTTTTTAAATATATATTTTTTGGAATTACTGAAAATGTTTATTGTTACAACGAAGCCAAAAATGCCGAGTGTGGGTCAACTATATGATCTGCAGTAGATCATCAAAAAAAACCAGGGATTAAACAAAACAGAGGAAGGTTAGGGCAGAGAAGAAAAAATTTACACTGACAATGCCTGAGAATCGTACCCTAGCTGCAGTGTAATTTAATTCTGCCAAGGGTACTGCAAGATGTCCAGTATCTGAAAGAACGCCTCGGATATAGAAAGCCTGAACCCCCGATTTAACCTAAAGTAAACGCTCAAAAAATGGTTGACTTGTTGAGTTAATAATAAGGACCCGAAACATAGAGGTAGTCCTGTGGCTCTGGTATCTGAGACCACAGGCCACAATCTACCCAACTATGAAATGGAAGAGAACCAGATCATTCTCCTTCCAGCTCTACAGAACTTAATATTACCTCCTGGGTAGCCCCTTAGAACAGGGCTGTATTTCCACGGGGCAGAAGGAGTTTTTTCCCAGCCCCACGTTAACCTTTGGAGATTTTCCTGGATGAGTTTACAATAACCTACCATCCAATCTAGCAGGTCTTATTAACCTGTTGGGTGACTTTATGCCTTTAAGCATCCGATGAAAGCTGGGACCCTGTCCCTTGAAAAATGAACGTATATACATTTAAAGAAAATGGAGTGTTTAATTTCAAAAAGTTTGTCGATCTCTGTTGGTCCTTTGATGCTCGTGGGTCCCGAGTTAAAAACACCTGGTTTAGAGAACTGGCTAAGTGTGAAAGGTCTTCTCTGATATTCCCCCACAGGGCCAGAGACACTGCCTTATGTTTTGCAGATGGTCTATTTCTCCCTCCCTACGACGTTCTTTGAAAAATTCAAAATAGCACATGGTATCACCACGATCACTTAGGATGCTGAATCTCAGGGATTCAATGATTCAGAAGTTAAAACAATTTTTAAGCATGGCAAGGGCAAACCACATTGGTGTTTAAGAGGCCAAACTGACAAGGTGAACGGAAGGGAGGCTCAAGCTAGTCTGACCAAAAGCAAGCCCAGCAATCAGGTTGCCCTTCACCCCTGAGAAGCCATTCCAGCGAGAACTCAAGTTCCCGTTGTGGTGAGAGGGGCACGGGAACTCTCCGCTGTGCATTTCTGCCCTGGCTTCCTAACAAGGCAGGTGTTTCAAAGTGGCCCAGCCTGCGCAGGAAGCATGGGAGGGGGTGGGGGCGAGGGATTCACTGACCCAATTGGTGGCAAGCGTCTCGTCTTGACAGGCTCTCCAGGCGACTTCCGCGATGATGACCGCAAGCGCGAGGAGTCGACTTAGGCAGTAATTTACATGAACTCCTGAATCTTGACAGGTAAACTGTCAGGGGAGGGTTTTGGCTGAAGCTGTACAGCTGCTGGGCCCACCGCAGCCACTCCATATGCACTGGCCACCTAGCCAGTGGCTGAACTGCCCAGAGGATGCCTCTAGAAAACGATCCATTGGAAAGCAGGCATTCCTCTGGGAGCATCAGAACAGCAAAGCTGGATCAAGGCCCTACCTCACAGGAACTTTAAGAATGGTCACCATCTTAATCAGAACAACCGGAAGTATATCCCAGAGAAAGAAAAAAAATCTATTAAAACCTTAATTAACTAAAAATTCAAGTAACTAAAACTTTCACTATGCCCACAGGTCATCCACTTTTGGCAGGAAGCATAAAACGGAGAGTAAATGGGAAATGGAATTTATTTGCAGCATGCTTAAGCAATTAGTGGGTGTTTAATACATATTCCCTAAATTGAAAGGAAAATCAACTTCCAGGTAGATCCCATGGGTAGACACGGCATGTAAGTTAAATCTCTTGCGGCAACTAGAGTTGATGAATACAGGCTGCCTGGAGTGCCATGTTGAGGAGGATTCTGAGGGTGTGTTGGGGGAGGACAGACAAAAAGAGCATGGTATTTCATCGGTGAGGTCTGCAAAGGGCAAGGGAGAGGGGGACCTGGTGATGCAGGTGCCAGGTATCTGCCGTATTCATACGATGCTCGGGACACTTCTAAGAATGGAGTTCAAACTTGGATACTCATTCACAGAAGAATAATTTTCCCCACTGAAAACTTGCTCTGTCATCCATGTAGAAGCCTCAGGCAGGATAACAAGGAGGGGTGAGGAGAGAAAGCAGACATCTGCTTATCCTGCCCAGGTGTCCAGAGAGGTGTGAGAGATCAAACTTAGACGATGCTCAGAGTCAACCCACAACCAACCCACCTGCAGGAAATCCACGTTCAGAAGAATAATTTCCATGGCTGCCTGATCCTCGATCACAGATACCCTCAGTCGGGTAACTGTGCTCTTCCTAGGAAGGCAGAAAGGTGATTGGATCTACTGTCCAAATTTCCAAAAACAAGATTGAAAATGAGTCGGGATTTAACTCTCAATAGCCAGAAATGCCATTAACCAGAACCTCCCACCCCTCTTCACTAACACTTTTTTTCCCTGGCTGCACAACCCAAGACAACAACACCTGTGCTCTTCAAAACCTCACAAAGCATTTGACTTCAATTTATATAAACTGGAACAACATTTGTTTTCCTTATAAACAATACCCCCTTCATCTGGGCAACACCTACTTCTTAACAATTTCAGGTGTCCTAAATACTTATAAATATACATGTCATACAAATGGATGCATTTACTTATATGCTTTGCTTGTGTGACACACACACAAACCGGTTCCACGATCGTTCACATCTATCCTTTCTACAAGGTCTGAAAGCTTCAGAGTCAGACAACGTGAATTCAAATTCTAGCTTGGCCATTTAGTAGCTGTGTGACCGTGGGCAAGTTAGTCGACCTCTCTGTGCTTAGCTTCTGCAGAACACGGCTGATAAGAGAATCTACCTCATAAGGTTATCATAAGGATTAACTAAAATACAGCCCATTAAACAGTGAGCACAGTGACTGGCACATAACAAGCAGTCAGTAACTGTTAGTTATTAATTATTTTTCTTACTTTGCAGAAGGAGAAACTGAGTCATAGAGCAGCTAAGTGATTTCTTCATGGTTTACTCAAAGAAGGCATGACATAACTGGGACTTGAACCTGGGCCTTCTGAATTTAGCCGAATTGCCTTTCCTGTGGGGCACTCTGCGCTTATTATAAAGGTGGCTGAGAAGTCGCAGGACCGGCATCACCAGGGAGCTTGATAAAAATGCAGAGTCTGCATTTCAGCAACACCCCCCCCAGGTGCACATACGTAAAACAGGAGAGGCCTTGGTCTCGGGCACTCTGCAGGAGGCTTGCAGTCATAACACGGCCCAGAGGGCTTCTGAGAGGGAATGAAGGGCACCCACACCCTGAGGGGTGCAGGCAGTCCCCTCTGCACTAGTCTGAAACATCCAAAGGTCAGAGGTTTCTCCAGGAAGCTCCGAGTCACGCTCTGGCGGGCTCGCTTATTCACAACACAGAGAGCTCAGGTCCAGATATAAAACCTGACCTTTTAGTTCTCTGCCTGAGAGCGGCCGATGGTGCCAGTCACACGCCTCCACCGACAAGGCTGAGTTCCTTCCAAAAGTTCCCATTCATCGTGGTCGGCGCTGGAAGAGAACTTATAGACCATCTGATTCAGGACCGTCATCTTAGGGAGGAAAGAACTGAGGCTCAGATGGGGAAATACAAACACAACGGGGGACTGAAAGCTCACCAGCCCAGCCCCTCTCTCTGCCCTCTGCTAGGCTCGCCCAGGACAATCTCCCACGTTCCCTCTACTCTGACAAAGGGCCGCTGCCATCAGCCCAGAGCTTCCGCATCAGAGTGTGTCTTACCGACCTTGCAACAAACCTCACACTTCCATTCTAGAAGCCACTGTCCAAGCTTAAGGCGAAGAAGCCCATGTTCTGTTTGGTGCCTGATACATTCTCTTGAATGTTTCCAATTTTACCAAAAGATCAAGCGAAAGGATTTTAATGCAATGGCTACATAATGCAGTCCTTCTCACATGAGAGATCCATAGCGAAGACTGAGAAGGCCAAGAGGAAACATTCACGGTACACTATGGTCAAAGTGTAAGGAGACCCGGGATGGGGGGCGTCACTCAGGCTTTGGATGATGAGTATCCTGGATTTGAATCCCAGCTTTACTCTTTCTTGTCTGTGTTAAACTTTGGGCAACCTATTTACCTGCTAGGAATCTTTGTTTCACTGTTATTAAATACAGCTAGTAATACTTTGCTGTGTGATTGCTGTTAAGAATGAACAAGCCGAAGGATGTAAAGCATCTTTCGTGTCAACTAGAACACAGTAAGTGGTCAACCTGTAGCAGTTATGATTTTTTCTACACACTCACACAAACACTAACACACAGACTATTTCAGACACACAGGACATACACTTGCATACACACTAATTGCTCCTCTGAAAACATGTCTGACCCTGTGACCAGAGCAAGTATAGCTGTTTCTCAGTTGAGTCCTGAAACTTTCATGAACAAGCATTTCCGAAGACTCACCACTGATGAATGGATGCCAAGAAAAGAGCTGGAAAAATGGCGCCGTGCCCAGATGAAATGAAATGCGAAGAATTCCCATCCCAGTTAGTTTTAACCCTGGATGGAGCTGGATCACATCTGTAAGGTTTGATTTTTAAAAACCAAGGCAGTGGTGGGGGGTGGAGCTGAGGCCAGTGGCGCTCCCAGGGCAGGAGGACTGGAGGCAACTCACGTCACCATCTCCGGTGAGACACGCAGAGGTCTGGGCTGTAAAAGGTACCAGCCTGGGCTCCATCTTGACTCCACATCCCAGGGGAGAAGGGCGCCCGTGATCCCCCCAGGGCCCCAGGATGGTTTACGTGGAGCAGCATAAACACTAGGGCCAGGAAGAAGGGAGGATATCAGAAACCACCACTAATCCTGCTTCCTAAGGGTTCAGCTCACTGTTCTGAGCAAGCAAGACTCTGCTAACATTGACAGATGAGCCCCGACTTCCCTGATGCCTCTACTTCCAACCAGTGACGCCTCTGGATTCGATGCTCCCATGTCAGCTCTCATAAAATTTGAGTCTTCAGTTCAGCCAACTTGATGCTAATGGAGTTTATAACCAAATCCGTGCTGGAAGTGTACCCTGTACACCCACCAAGGAAAGGCAGGCTCATACTGTGCTTGAAAATGTGCTCTTTTTAATAAATGCACTTTTAAAAATAGTCCACGGTACTCTGGTAGAAAATGTTCGCTGTGTTCAGCCACGTGTAGGGCTGCAGAATTTGAAATGGCTGCACTGTGGGTTCTGTAGGACAGATGGAGAGAGGAATTTCTAGCTGAAGGAGAACAGAGGTGCCTGTCTTCTGAGTGGTGACTTCACACAAGAGAACTTCAGCTTTGCTGTCATGGTGGTTTGAAGATGGCTCTGATACTCTCCCAGCTGTCTCCCCATTCCGTCTTCCCTCCCTCTCCTCCTACTAACTTCTCCATCCAATCTCTCTGCGCATCTCCCTCCGCCTCCCCCAACTCCCCCTCCTCCCCGCCTCTCTCCCTGTTTCTTTCTCCCTCTGCCTTGTCCCCAGGGAAATAACGGAAGAAGCTGGCCTCTGGGTTTCAGACCCTAAACAAAGAACTGCTCAGATAACACGCCAAAGGGAAAAAAGAAAGCCAAGTTTCCAAAATCAACTGGCCAGGTCCTCAGTGGAGATTGCGGAGACTCATGATGCTGGAAACTCAGTGTGATCTTTCATCTTATCCAACGTTTTCTCCCCCTGCTTGGTTCAAACCACCCCCACTCACTCACGTGCCCAATTGTACACACGCAGGGACAAGATACAAAAAATGAGAATGTTTCACTAAAAATCTTTTCAGGTTCCTGTCATGTGACAGTATCAGCCAACAGCATCAATGAGGAAGACAGGTTTTGCCAATGCCAAGTCCTCAGGCTTCTCAGTTTGTAAAAGTTCATGGTCACCAGCCGCAGCTTGATTATAAGCACGACTACCAAGGAGGGAGTGAAGAGGGAAAGGTTTTCGCGCATCTTCAAGCACAAAAGGGAAGTCTCCACCCAAATGCCACCCAGAATTGCTGCCTGAGGGACAGAGCAGTTTGACCCTTGGGCATTTGACAACAACAGAGAAGAGAGAAGACTATGACTTGGGCTTCTGAAGAAAGAGGTTCCTGCTCACTCAAGGCCAGCAGCACCAAGGGGTGGTTAAGGGTCCTGGTCAAACTCAGAGCCTCTGCCATCACTGTGTGGTTAACAGCGGCATGAGATCTGGGACCAGGATCTGTCCCCAGCTGTGTCATTTAGGGTAAGTTCCATTCCCTCTTTGGCCTTCAGTTTCCTCTGCGGAATGAGTATTAAAACGACTACCCACTGTGGTTCCCAGGCTGATGTTCAACGGGAAATATCAGTCACCTGCACCAGAAGGGAAGGAAGCACAACATCTAGTAGGAGCCAGGACCGGGGCTGGGCAGTGGAGCCACCATTCCCCAGCAAGCCCACGATTTCTAATTTTTACATGAGAAAACCAAAGTTCAGAGAGGTCAGGCTACTCTCCCAAGATCACACATACAATCAGGAGGCAGTGAAGGGGGACCGCCAGCAAGAGATGACTATGATTCTCCATGCAACACACAACTTGACCAAAGACGAACGGCGACCTGGAGTGATCAACTCCCCATTCTAGGGAGAAAGAGCTTTATGCCAGACTCCTCCTCGGGCTCCTTTCATCATTCTCAATTTGTCCTTCAGACCTCTGCATTGGAGTTCCAGTTCACCCAATTTTAAAAGAAAGATGTAAACTGACTATACCTCAAATAAAAAAAAAATTTTTAAAAGATGTGCACAGAAAAGGAAGTAACAGCCATCAAATGGCATGCTCGCTGGCAGGAAAAGAGGAAGAGCGCATGGCTGGCGAAGATGTACTGGGTCAGCAGACACAGATCAAGGGCAGAGGGCTGGCTCATGCACAGGTGGGCAACGGAGGCCCATTCTTTTCCCTTAACAGCCGACCCACAAGCTAAAGTCACCCATTCGGTGGCAAAGGAAACCTTGGAACTTCTGAGGAGCCAGCCGATAGGATGAAGCCCATATTCAAAGGCCTCCCTGGATGGAGAAGAAAGTGCTTAGTGTCTGCACTGCAAAGAAAGCCAAAAAGGAAGAGCTCTCACACGCGACGTCGGATCAGAAGAGAGACGCGTACAGAAAACCAGAAATGCGTCAATTCCAATTGGGATCCCGCAGCATTTTCCATGTGACTTGTCAGCTGCCCAAACAGGGGGCCTTCCTTCTGGGGGCCTGAGCCCCCAGCTAGTGCTGACTGATTTTTCATTACACCATCCGGTCACTCTCAGTTCTGCAAAATACGGAAGCCCGGATAACACACTTTATTCTGTCAACTCATTCAATTCTGAGTGGGACTGGAGAGGGCACCTTTGCTGCTGGCTAAACCTCTTTGCAGACAAATGGATGTAAGCATACTGCCTTTTCAGGGGAATGTTGTTTTTTTTTTTTTTAGCAATAATGTTTATAATCATAATGGGAAGAAGGTAACAACGAGAACAACAGTAATAACTAACCAGTACCGAACATTCACTGCGTGGCTGGCACTGTGCTAGGTGCTTTTTTGTGCCATCTCATCAAATCCTTACACCTTGCCCTGTGCTTCTCCTGCTCTTTGCATTACAGAGGCAGGAAACAATATTCAGAACCGTAGCTCTAAGTATTTTCAGCTCTTTCTGAATCCAGAACCTGAGGCCTTGCTAAATAAACATCATCCCCTACGTCCGAATCTCTAAATTCCCTTCTTGTTCCTTAAGCTTCCATGATTGCATCTTCCTTCCACTATTTCTATTTTTTCCCCACTGTGTTGCATGGTAAACCTTTACAAACCCACCATTTCAAACAATGCTATTTTACAATTTCTGGTGACCCCACGACTGTTAACAGACTGTAATGCCTGATGGAGCCAACATGTTTCAATTTTCACATTAAAAAAAAAAAATTTCCAAGGGGAAAGAGCAGTAGATGGAAAGGCAAAACCTTTACAAGCACTCGAGAAGGCATTAAAATCCAAATTTCCAAAATATAGTAATTCCGTCAAAGTTGTGACTTACTCTGGAGCCCAAGGGGACACTCATCCTGACCCATCTGTGAAAGCCATCAGCAGCCAGTAAGCCTTCTGGCAAGCAGGATTAGAGCAGCCAGTTCAGCCTCCAGCAACGAGGCCAGGCTGCTTCATTTAGTTGAAGTCTCTCTGAGATGGTTTAAAACTCTCTGGGAAGAGAGATTCAAGCAAAGCAAATTGCAGCCTTACAAGCTGCAGCTTCAGTACATGACAGTTCCTGTCTATACACTCACAGCACACTGGGGCCCTCCCCTGACTGTGGCCACGGCTGCACTGACTAGAAGCAGAACCCTCTCGTGGGGAGGGTGGGGGTGGAATCACGTACAAGGCAAAGTTATACAAGACCCATGCTTGGACCAGCGGATGGCACCACAGCTGGAACGGATCACTTATCCCAGTGTGATTTGGCCCAACCGGGGTTACTTATGGTTCATAAAGGTCCCACAGACCCCCGCATATTCTAAGATCACATAACAGAGAATAATGGGATTAAAAATCTGTATTTCATCCTGAGACCTCCATGGCAGATTAGTGATGCTGCGATCGGCTTGGGGGAAACCCAGAGCAAGGAGAGCTCACTGTGAACACTCCTCCAAGAAACCCAACGTGGAGAACGCACTGAGTCATGTGTCTCAGCCTGGCTGTGCGGTCATACACTGGAGCTCTGTCACCATTTCTAATCTGAAAACATCGGCTAAAATTAAACCTGAATAATTCCAGCGCCATTTCTTTACCTGGAAGTCTCAGCTAAGTCTTCATTTTTCAGAGCCTCTAATGATTTCTGACATCCTGAGCTGAAATGACTCCTGCCCATGAACACAGCCAGGTGTGTGTTGGGTTTTTAAACCCTCTCCTCTTTTATTATTATTATTATTATTATTTCTTTAAAGATAGCTGCACTTCTTTTTAGGGTAAAGCTGCTTCTAAAGCACTGAGACTTAAGCATTTCTTCAGGACTCCCTAGAGCTGTGAAATGTCACTTTGCAATTGAGCTTTCTAATAAGCATAGAAAGGGAAGAGGTGCAGAAGGGCCACTGCCTGGCCAAGATAACGGAGCCCCGATGTTCTTCCCCCAGCCAAAACCTCTAGATCTGGCTTTCTCATCCTCCCTAAAAAATATGCTGCTGTGCAACGTGTGAATTAGAACAAATTTCTTACCTACCTCAAGGGTCCGTGAAACGACCAGTCTGAGTGGAAGCTTCCGCCAGACCCTCTGAGCTTGTCAATTGCCCCAGTTCACTTTCTCCCTGGGTCTGGCTTCTAAGAACGCAAGCAGGACTGCAGGCAGCCAACGCATCTCCTTCTGGAAGCCCTTCTCCAAATCTGGACCCTTCCTGCAGCCAGCAGCAGCTGGCTCAAGCCCGAGCCGCTCTGCCTCCGCTCGTGGAAACAGCACGGCTGGACGGAGAGAGAGACCCTCCTCGGATCCACCAAGCAGGGGGAAAAGTGTGACTTCTCCCCGTCTCCTTCGGATCCGGATCCGATCGCCTTCCTCAGAGCCCCCGTTTCGTCTAACTCCCCTTCTTCACGACAATCTGTAGGAAGTCACAGACTCCGGCTTCAGCGTCACTAACTGATCCCGAGCCAGACCCCGGGGCGACCAGTCAGCTGGTTGCAGGGCCCAAGACACTGAACCAGGAAATGTGCAGCTGCGCCAAAAAAAAATAAAAAATAAAAAAAAATAAAAATAATAATAATAATAACCGTCGGCGGAGCTGCCGAAGTCGCCGTTGCAGTGCCCACATCCTCCGCATGCTAATGAGGCCGTGACGTCAGCCAGTCAGTCACGGCATCTGGACGTCCCGTCCCGTCCCCTCTGCCCAGCGCCGAGATTTATTTACATGTAAATTAGCCTCGCCTTCCAAATCAATAATCCCCAGGACAGGAAGAGGGGAAGAAAACCTTTGCAGGATGCAAAGGCCCCCAGCTAACGCAGTCTCCAAAGGAGCACAAAAATATCACATACAAGAAGAGAGGCTTTAAAGATACACGCCTTTTTTTTTTTTCTTTTCTTTTTTTTTTCTCTTTAGAGGCTGTGCTATTATGTGCCGCAGATCAGATCTGGGCACAGTTACCGACCTGAGAGCCTGTTTCTGATTATATGCTGCACCAGTCCAGGAGTGGAATCAGGGCTTCCCCCCACCCCACAAAAGCTGTGCTGAGCCTTCAAATGCCTCTACTTTCTTTTTCTCTCTTCTCTCTCTCCAACTTTCATTTCAGGCTATTTGTTGTTTTGGGACTGGGTCATCCTTTAATTTTTGCACCCCTCCTCCCCCATCCACAGACAAAACCCAAGTGACTGCTTTTCTCACACGCTTGGGTGTGGAATTAGTCAACCCCTCTGTCAACCCTTGACCCCAGCTCCAAGTCAGCATGAGAGATGACAAAGCATAAACCTTTCCAGGGGCTTCTGAGGACACTTAGGCCCTTAGAAAACACTGCTTTCCAACTCTCCATTTTACAGATTAGGAAACTGAGGCTTTGAGTGGAGAAGAGAGTTTTCCAAGGTCACACAGGGAGTTCAGCAAGGATGGGCCAGAATTCACATTTCCTGGACCTCAGTCGGGAGCTCTGTTAAATACTTTTGGGTTTCAAATCTCCATCTTTCTGCACCAACAAAGAAGTCTAACCAAGCAATCAGGAGGAAAGAACTCTACAGTATGGGGTGGTGCTGGGTTCGAATCCTAGCTTTGTTTCCTGCTAGAGGTGTGACCCTGGGCGAGTCACTTTAACTCTTGGGGTCTTCAGTTTCTTCATCTGTACCACCCCTCCATTTCATAAATACTGTCTGAGCACCTACTCTGTGCCAAGAGTTGTTCTAAGGACTAGGTCTAGAGACAGTGTTTGCTTTGAGCTCTAGTACAATAGACGGAAAAATACTGACTGGCACTGCGGTGAGGATGGATACAATGCCAATATCACTAAGTAAGTTTTGATATTTTGGATGAGGTCAGAAGAACTCACAAAGGTTTTCCTTCCACTAGGATAGCCACTGTATCTCTCCTCTGAGTATTTCTGTGGTCATCTTTGTTTAAAATCAACTGTTCTTTCAGTGCTGCCTCTGCAGAATGCTGGACCAGGGGAGAGGCAAGAGCCAACATTCTAGACTCTATGCCTGTGAGTTCAAAGCGCCAGGGTTCCCTAGGAGGAAGGTGAGGGAGGGGCTGAGTAGGCTGGGAGACAGGTATGTTCCATCATGCCCAGAAGTGTGCCCGAGGACAAAGCTGCCAGCCCGGCTCCTTGCCCACCCTCCCCCGCCTGAAGAACCCACTCTGATGAGCTCTGCCCTTCCAGCTGGAGTTCTTGAAGCTTCAAATGAATTTCTTTGTTGAATGTGGGGAAGTTAAATTATGCCTTTTGTTATATATAATTGTATTAATAATGCTTAATAACTTCTTTCAAACTGCTTCTCCCTGGTTCACAGAAGACCTTTCATGGTGAAAATCATGGGACCTGGAATAACTTTTAACTAATAGAAACTGAATACAAGGGGATGAGTCACACTCTGCTGTAGCTCTCCATCACACAGAACTCAGAGCAGGTAGAGAGACGGATGGCGCCGCCAGACCTCAATATCCTTCAAGAAGATTACCAAATATAACAGTTTGGGGCCACCACTGGCCAAGGCGGAACGGTGACACCCTACTCTGGTGTGGCCATGGACAAGTCATTTCAACTTTCTAGGCCCCCGCTTCTTCATGTGAAGATGGGCCCCACTGCTCTCGGATGTTCTTTTTGGCATGATCCTGTGAGCATTATGAGGAGCAATTCACAAGTGATGGACAGGAAAGCAATGAAGAGGAAAGCTGGCGCAGGGAGAGGGAAACGAGACTCATCTTCATGTGCAGTAGATCTGACACGTGACTATCCACTTCTTAAGAGGGGACAATATGACACGGGGTCTGGAATGGAGCGCCTGGGGTCAGACCCTGGCTCTGACATTTGCTAACTCTCGGATTGGGGGCCTGAGATTCTCATCTATAACAGGGGACCATAAAACTGCCTACCCTTGGGAGGAGGGTATGGGTCACTGGTAGAGCACGTGCTTAGGTCCTGGGGTTCAATCCCCAGTATCTACGTTAAAAAAAAAAAAAAGGCTGCCTACCGTTGCAGAGCTATTTTGACGATCAAGTGATACTCTGCGTGAAGGAGTGACCGCTGAGCCTAGGACACAGTGAACGTTCAGGAAATGTTAGCTACTGGTAGTGGAACGGATGCTCTTTCGCTGTTTACTTTTGCACCAATGAGTTAGTGACTAGAAAAGTTCACAAGGCAGGAGGAAGTGGATAAATGAAGACTGCCAAATCTTTCCATTCCTAGGGCATGACTCAAAGTTTCACCTAATGTAGGTGAGATGAAACAACACAGACAACTTTCCAATGACTGAAACCGGGAAGAAAGCAGGAACCACCACCAGGACGCACCAAGGGTCTCTTCTTCTGAAGCTGGACAGTAGGGCAAGACAACTCTGTTTCTGGGAAGGATGGGTGCATCCATCATCCATCCATTCATGTATCCACTCACTCATTAAATGAGCTCCCACTTGTCAGACACTGCGTCAGGCCTCAGGGACATCATGGGGACCAAGAAAGGCATGGGGCCTGCCTTAAAAAAGCTTAGAAATGAGAGGGGAAGACAATGAAGTAATCAATTAAGAGTAGAGTGAGATGCGTGTTCTGATGGGCACACGCAGAGCTCTCGACAGTCTAATTGCAATCAGGAGGGGGATGCTGCAAAATCACGTTGCCAACGTCCTTTTGACAGCATGTGCCCTGTGAGCGCAGCTTGGAGGTAGGGATGCTGGAGATCTGGGCACCACCCTTGCAGAGATGACTGAAATCACAAAATCTGGGGATTGAGAATTCCTTGTGACAATTATTTTCATCCTGGAGACCATTCTATTTCAGGATTTGGGGAACATATGCTGTTAGGTATTAGACAAGGTGAAGCAACAACTACTTTGGAAATTTCAGAGATGTGATAAGTAGGGACAAAACTCACAACGTTTTTACACAGAAGAGTGAAATTCCACATTTGTGACAATGAGCTCCTGGGGGTGGGGGGCAGGGGAGAACAGGCAATGCATGTAAGACCTAACAACCTGAAAAACTGTATTCAGTTTCTTGTAATGAGCCGTAATGGAAAAGACAGTGAAAAAATATATATATATATGTATGCATATGCATAACTGAATCCCTTTGCTGTTCACCTGAAACTAACACTGGAAATCAACTACACTTCAATAAAAAATAGGAATTTAAAAAAGAAAAACAAGATCGCACAATATGGTATTTACATAAATGACCATTACTGCATACAGTACATAGAAAGAGAGAAAAGAAAGACAAGACTGACTGTGGCTGAGGCGATCAGAAACCAGGAAAAGTGATCTGAATCACGTTGAAGGTCAAAAACATTTTTTTTTTGTAATTAAAAAAAAAAAAACAAACAAGGTTATGGAGGGGAAGGCCTTACTAATGACACAAAATCCAGAAGCTGTAAGTGAAAAAAGTGCTCCAAGTGCCAAGGTCAAGTTTTAGCTCGAGAGAGAGGGCTGCACAAATGCGGTATTAAAAGACTCCTCTGCAAGAGCACAAGACGGCGGAGTGGCACCAACAGGACACTGGCAGGTAATGACAGAGAGCCCGCTTCGTACATGCGAGAAAATCAAATCACCTTTCCATTCCAGCCAGCATTAGTCAAAATCTTGTTAGAGGATTATGGGGCAAGGGTAATGGAATCACTCACTGCTGGTTAAGCTTACATGGGAGAAGCGGAGAAGCGTAAGTGATGACAAGGACTGCGGCCTCCTGGATGAAGGGCTGTCATGAGGACGGTCATAATGAACAATTTTTATCTCCATCTCCATAGGTGTAAAATAAGAAGGGATGGATTTTAAATGAACTCAAGAGGGACTGCACTTGGCCCGCAGGAAGACTTTTGAATCCTGAGATGGTAAGGACTGGCATGGGTCACTCAAGGCAACGGAAGCATCTTGATCTTAGGAGCACTTTACAAAGATAAAGGCATCACTAGTCCTGGCTGCTTTAGATCAGCACCTTCCGGCCCTGCTATCGTGACATCCTAATTACTATGAGGGATATGATCAAAGTTTCAAACCACTTATCTAATAAAGGGCTTAAGTTCATTTCAGTTTACTTTATTTAAAAAAGGTATATATGTGTAATTAATATATATATATACACACATACACATACTCTAAGTATATAATATATATTATATATTTTTAAAGAACATATTCTTTGAAACTTTTTATTATGTATGTATGTATATATATGTGTGTATAGAGAGAGAGAGGAGAGAGATTGATTTATACAGTTTTAAATAATCCACTCAAGAGTGGTTTTCTCAAGTGAGATTTCAAAAGTCAGTAAATGTTTCAAAATGAGGGAGAGGAGGCGTACAAAGAATTACTGTATGAGTTGGGATGGGCTAGACTAGTATGCAGCAACAATCACAGACAGACCTCAGAGATTAAACACGAGGAAAACTGACAGGTCGCTCTTGCAAAGTTGGCAGGAAGGCCAAAGCCTCGCCAGGCACCTGTATTCCAAGCAGTGACTCAGGGACCTAGGCTGCTTCCTTCTCGTCCGTCTGTGATCCTAACACATCATTTCCACGTTACAGCAATAGAAGAAGAGAGAACTGGGGAGGCTGCTGGGCGCCTCAGCTTGGTGGTGAATGACATCACTTCAACTGGTCAAATAATCCCGCGACCTCACCCAGCTGCAAAGGGCCTGGGAAGTGTCTATCCAGAAAGAGGAGGAAAAGGAAACCATGAGGAGGCCTGGTAATGCCCACCACAGCTGTCAATATTTATTTTTGCATGTAAATTCCTTTTTTTAAAAATACACAGGCTTCTAAACCCATAATGTCTTAAAACAAAGGGATGTTTATCATCAAAGAAATGATAAATAGTCCTAAATGAATACTAGAGATCAAAGTTGCATCTGTTTTGCCCCAAAAGGGAGGAAACAAAGAAAATATTCTCGATTTTTATTAACTTCCGAGCAACATCTAACCCACATAAGCAAAGAGAAAATAAATGAAACTTGTAAAGCTTCTCTACTGTAGGTAAAGATAAATAAGGCACCCAAAGGCAGAAATGCCTTTGGAAATAAAAGGAACGCTCCGAAGAGATTCTCCTCAATAGATTCTAACCACTTTTCCAATACAGACTTAAAATAACCTGCCTCGTGTAAACGGGTGGTGCGTTGTCACTGAAGGGACCCAACAAAAAGACCTGAATTCAAATCCACCTGTATTACCTCCCACCTGCATGACCTTGGTAATTAACAGCCACGCACCTTTTCTAAGCCTCAGTTTCTCCATCTACAGAATGGAGACATCTATCTACCAAAGTCTGTATGTAGGCTTAGATGAGTTACTTTATATGAAGAGCTTTGTAGGGTACCTCACATATAATAGGATATACTATAGTGGCATGGACTATACTCCCCACTTGGTTTTCAGAGAAGGGAGGAAGAATGAGAGGTTCAATGATAAATGATAAAATTGTTCACGATAAACAGAAGGATGACACTCCCCACAGCACATCTTCTTTTACATCCATTTGTATCCGATTCCATGATCATAAATGCCCCTCAGACCCTGGACACATTTCTGTATCTTGTGAAAAATAACCTGACACACTTTAAATCCCAAAAACGAGGCCTTCCTTTTCTTTTTTCCACCATCTTAGGAATCAGCTATATGTCATACATTTTAATCATCCTTGATCCTAATCATCTAATGCACAAAATTTCAATACAGCCTTTTATCCTCTTTTAATTACATTAATTAAAAGGAGAAATATGGACAAGCAAGCATGGGTAAATCAAAATGAAAGACAGCTGAAGGTTTTGCTCCCTTCTCCCCGAAGATTAAAAACTGCACCAATGATTTAAACATGCTTACCACTGCACAGCTCCATGAAAATATTGTTAAAGGGACATGACGTGCGAGCAAATGTTACTTTTGTTTTAGATAAAGAAAGCTGCACTTACTACAGCGGCTTTTTGGAACTACTAATTTTCATTAAACAGGAGGATAAAACACTGGACTCTCTCTATGTAAAGGACCAGGAGAACACACAAGGACTGCACAGGGATGATCTGCACTTTCTAAATGCAGTCACTCAAGTTCCAGCATGATTCTTTTGGGAGAGAATGCCAGTAAAATGGAAGATACCCCAGGAAAAAACTGAAAAACAAAACAAAAACAAAAACAAAAACAAACCTCTCAGCCTCATAAAATAGCAAATCGGCAACACAGATCTGTCTCGGGAAAATTATCCTGGAACACCAAATGTCACAGAAGTACAAACTGATGTATTGTTTTTCTTCAGGAATGAGAAGGACTTACATCCCAGGTGTTTTGCACACTTTATCTCATTTAGTCCTCATCATAATCCCAAACTGTAGCTTTGATTACCCCCTAGTGTACAAATGAGGATACTGAGGTTCAAAGGGGACAAAAGAATGACACAAGGAACCACAGCTGGGATGTGGTCCTGGGTCTGATTACCAAATCCATATTTCTTCCTCTGATTCAAAGGTTCTCAGCCATCCTTTCAAAAGCCAGGTGTGTTCCAATCACAGTGTGGTATGTCAGAAATAACTATTAAAAACAGAGGAAAATGCGGAAGGTTCTTTGGTCATCCAGATTAGATGAATTCCTTTGTACAAAACTGACAGTACCACTGTTTGAGACTTGTGTCCTTTCCTTTGGAACTTGTTTCCTGTTTCATAGTTTCTACAGCCTTGGTTAGCGGTTCTGGGCCATCCTTGTTCAATGTGAATGGTTACCTGATTAATCTCTCTCTCTCTAACTAGACTAGACGTCTGTGAGGGCATGGACAACACTTTTTGGGTTCACCCTTCTATTCCAAGCACCTAGGACAGTGCCCGGTGACCTGACAGCTAATGGGTATGGGCTGAATGAATAAAGTTTGTCAATGATTTTTCTTGTCTAGAAATGAGAGGGAATACAGGATTATTCCTGTAAGAACATCTCTCTGCTCATCTGCATTCCAACATGATTTTGTGAGTAGGAAAGGCAAGGATGGAGTTAACCTCTCCGACTTTCTTAGTTTAGCTTCCAGGATGTCACGGTCTCCTGGTTTCCCTCCTACCCTCTGGCTGTTCTTCCTCAGTCCCTTTTGCTTTTTCTTCCTCATCCCCCTGACTGCTAAACACTGGAATACCTCCGGGCTCAGTCCTGGGACCGCTACTCTTTTCTGCCTACATTCACTTCTTTATTCTGGTCCAGGGTCTTAAATACCTTCTCCAGGTTGATGACTCCAGGACAGACTTATTCCATGAAGTCAAGGTTTACAGATCCACCTGCCTACGTCACATCTACATTAGGATGTCTGAAAGCCTTCTCAAATTTAACAGGTCCGTATCTTCGTTCTTAACATCGCCTCCAAATCGTCTCCATTTGCAATATTCATTATCTCAGTTATCAGCAACTCCATCTTTCCTGATTAAGAACAAACACCTTCCAGTTACCCTTCACTCTTTTCTTCCTCTTGCCTTTGACATCTAATCCAAGAGTTGGCAAGCCACATCTCACCAGCCAATTCCAGTCTGCTTCGTGTTTTTGCAAATACCATTTTATTGGCGCACAATCACGCCCATTCATTTATTTATCATCTGCAGCTGCATTCATGCGTCAACAGAACTGAGTAGTTGCAACAGAGACTGTCTGGCCTGCAAAGCCAAATAGATTTACTCTCTGACCCCTTACACTGAGTATTTTGTAATCCTTGACCAGCCCTGTGGGCTGGCTCTGTCTTCAAAACGTATGCAGAATCTGACATCACTCCACCATGTTCACAAGTCTCACCACCAGATGCAAGCCACCATCAACTCTCGCCTCTACCTGGTCTACCCCGCTCCAAGCCCCCACCGTCTTTCTCCTAGATGGAGATGCAAGCCACCATCAATCTCACCCCTACCCAGTCTACTCTTGCCCCTCTTCAGTCTATTCACAAAACTGCAACCATAATGATTCTCTGAAAACAAACATCAGAGCATATCACACTTCTCTCAAAATCCACCAAGGCTGCTCATCTCAGAGTAAGACCCTTGAGATCTAGGCCTTCTCATGGCTTCTCTGACACCATTTCCTGCCACTCTCTGCCCTGTTGTCACTCAAACACTGGTCCCCAAACTCACCAGGCACATGCCTGCCTCCAGGTCTTTGCAGTTGCTCTTCCCTCTGTCTGAAATGCTCCTCCGGCAGATAGCAGCCTGGCTTACTCATCTTTTCAAGTCTTAAAACTGTCACCCCCGTGAGGGCTTCCCATCCTATCTGAGACTGTCCTTCCTCCCACCTTCCTAATACTGCCAAACTTTTTCCTTATTTTTCTCCTTAGCACTTAGTGATCTTAAAATTGTACTGAGATACAATTTACAAACCACACAATTCACCCATTTAAAGTATACAATTCAACAGGTGTTAGTATATTCATACAGTTGTACAACCATTATCACAATCTGATTTTAGAACACTTTTACCAACCCCAAAAGAAACCCCTTCTCAATGAGTAAACACCTTCTGTTTGCCCCAGCTCGAGCCCTAGGCAAACCCCCATCTGCCTTTCGTCTCTTGAAATTTAACGATTCTGAATATGTCACAGAAATGGAATCATATAATATGTGACCTTTTGTAGCTGCCTTCTTTCATTTAGTGTAATACTTGCAAGGTTGGTTCATCCATGTTGCAGCTTGGAACAGAGCTTCATTATTTTTGTACTGCTGAAACATATTTCACTGCATGGAGATAACATTTTACTCATCCATTCATCATGTCCATCATGATGGACCTCTGGGTTGTTTCGACTCTTTGACAATTATCGATTATGCTATTGTCAACAGTGGTGTCCAAGTTTTTGTGGGGATGTAGGTTTTCACTTTTCTTGGGTATGTATCTAGGAATGGAACTGCCGAGTCAGGTGGTAAGTAACTCTGTTTAACCTTTTAAGGGACTATGAAGGTCTTCGCTGAGACAGCCAAATCTGCTCTTAATTCTGTTGGGGTCCCCTTGTAAGTGATTAGTCGTTTTTTCTTGCTGCTTTCAAGACTTTCTCTTTGTCTTTCAACATTTTGACTGATGTGTCTCAGTGTGGTTCTCTTTGCATTTGCTTTCTTGGAGTGCATTAGCTTACTGTATGTGTAGATTAATATTTTGTTTTCTACCATTATTTCTTCAAATTTCTTTTCTGTTCCTTTTTCCTCTCTCTTTTTTAACTAGTCCCATCATACATATGTTGGTATGTTTATTGGTATTTCACATTTCTCAAATTTAATAATATCTCTTTATTTTTCCTGTTCTTCAGATTGCATAAGCTTTTATCAATTTACCTTCAAGTTTGCAGATTCTTGCTTCCTCCACATTAAATCTAAGTGAAATTTTCATTTCAGTCATTTTACTTTTAGCTCTAAACTTTCCAATCTTTAAATAATTCTTTTAAAAAAATAATTTCTCTTTATTGATATTCTCTATTTGATAAGACATTGTCACTATGCTTTCCTTTATTTCTTCAGACATAGTTTCCTAGAGTTCTTCGAATATATTTATAATAGCTGACATGAAGTCTTTGGTAAATCTGACATTTAGGCCCCCTCACAGACAGTTTCTTTTGCCTATGTTTTTTTCCTGTGTATTGATCACACTTTGTTTCTTTGTATGACTCCAGATACTTTTTTGAGAACTGAATATTTTAGATAATACATTGTAGTACTTCTGGCTACTGACTCCCTCTTCTTTTTTCTGGAGCTTGTTGTTTTTTGCTTATTTGCTTAGTGACCAGCTAGACAAGTTGAGTGAAGCCTGTTTCCTCTGCAGTGTGCAGCCTCTGATGTTGCCTCTCAAAGGGCATGGGCACAATCTCGCTGAGCACCTGGCTGGTCTATGTTTATTGGTATTACACCCAGCTATTAGCCTTCACTAACTGTTAGCTGATTGTTCTATTGTTTTCACCAGTACCTTGGGGCATAAATTGCTCCACAGTGATCTGACTCAAGTAGGGCTCCTGTCCAGGGACAGGGTGTTGCCAGTCTTTGAGGTTGTCCCTCCCAGGGGGAAACCATAGCCCTAGATCGAGATCTAGGTGGAGATGTGGCCCCTCCTTCTTGGCTGCCTTCCTCTAAAATAGTTTCCATCACACTGATCTGTATTGAGGGGAACAGGGGAGATCAGTGAGTCATGGCTCAAATGTCACACACGCTCTGTTCTTACCAAGATTTAGTAGATTTTCTTGAACAGGTTTCTCCACCTGCTGCATACCCTTGGGACAATTTCTAGAAACCATAAAGGTTTGTTTTTTTAGTAAGTAACTTTCAGCAGTCAAACAACCGTTTCCCTAATTAAAGGGTCTACTTGAGCTCCTCACAATGCCATTTGGAAGTTGACACCCAGTACTAGGCACTCTTAAATCACTGTATGTTTTATTTGTTTACATTGCTATGTGATCCGATTCCCTACGGGGCCCTGGAATGCAAGCTCCACGTCGCAGGTTGCGGGGGGTGGCGCTGGGGGCAGAATTTTTGTCAGTTTCACTCAGCACCCTAACTTCAAAGCCTGGAACAGTGCCTGGCACTCAGTAGGCCTTCAGTAAATATGGGTTGAGCGAATGATGTGCCCATGGCCCACAGCCAGTCCTGTGTATGCTGTGGCCGACCACAAGTTGCCACAGCTGATGATCCATTCATGGCTGTGACAATTATGAATAACTGCAGTCCTATATTTCCACATAACATTTGCTTGCAATTTCCGCAGAAGCTGATCACAGCCCTGGGAGACTGTCACACCTGTGAATGTCACCAGGCAGATGACTGATGGAGAAGAAAGACTGAGATTTATAGCTAGAGCAGACATATCCCTCAACCCACCGTGCTGGAGTGCACCTTGGCAACTTTTCATCTTAAATATTCTTTAAATCTATAAATAGCTTGCTATAAAGGGCATCTAATTTATCGTGGTTTGAAAGAAAGTCCTGCTGTCATGGAACTCGCCCTGGAATTGGAATCAGGAAGCCTGTGTTTGATCCTGGGCTCTGGCTCTTGCTGTCTGTGTGCCACTGGGCAAGTTACTTAAACTCTGTTTTTCAGATGCCTCCTTTGAAAAACATGAATAATGAGAACTGACTGTAACATTTTTTTCTTGTTATATGAGCTCAAACAATCTTGACAAGGCATTTTGCAGTGTTCGGCATACCAGGAGGACTCAATGAGTGTTAGGTACTGTTATTATTATATGTAAAACAGAAACCAGAGACCTGCCCAGCCATCATACTGGGGTGATCTGTGCATTTAATGAGTGGCTATGAAGGTGGATTGCTCGTATGATGTATTATGCAAAATTACCTTCCTGGAGCTACAGAACTAAGTCTTCTTGGCTCGCTGGGCTGAGAAAAAGCCTCACTAGTGTTTGCTTCAGTTCCAGTCTATCATTCCCCTCCTCCAGGCCTGTGCTCCCATTCCTCAGCCCCCAGGTTAAATGAGGCCCTGCAGAACCTGGGAATTCTGCCTCAAGACCCTCCCATTCCCCTAAGGAGCAAGCTCCTTGAACACCATCTGTCTCCCAGTCTCCATCTTGCTCAGCAGAGGACCGGGCCAAGGCAGAGTCCAAACTACAAAAAAAAAAAAAAAAAAAAAAAAAGGCTTCATAACTTGAACTTCCAGCCGAAACAAGCAGTGGCAGAGGTTTACTTATGCATCGTAACCTGCTTCCCTTCAGAGAAGCAGGCAGTGTTTGGCCTCACATGGGGGCATTTGAGCCACCAGGAGAGCCAGTGTCGGGAGGAGGGAGAGAGTTTCCCGGTGGCCAGGACTTCTGGGTACCAGGCACTCTGTCAGGTAGGATGAATCCAAGGGCAACTCCTGCCTCTGCACCTTATTATTAGCTGTGTGAAACGGGACAAGTCACTTTTTCTCTCTGAGCCTCATGTGACAGTCTCTGTCTCATGGACTTTATGGATTATATGAGAAAACACAGGTACGGTTGCCAAGCACACAGCAGGTTCTTTAAAAATGCTAATCAAGTCTGAGGGCAAATGTAGCATCAGTCAGGACAGTGAGGCATGATCCAAAGCCCTCCGGCTGGAGGGGCCATCAGCGCCCATGGATCAGTCCCCACCCCGGGCTGAGCTCCTCCCCAGCTGAATGGCCTTCAGACTCCCTGACAGCCAGGGCACATTTTCCCGCTGCCTCGTTTATTCCTCCTGCTCCCCCTGACACCAATACAAGCTGGAGCCCTGCTGGGGTGTCTTCGAGGTCACCGGGGGACAGGCCCATATGGATGTCAGAGCAGGCTGCTGTAGTGAATTATTTAGCGCCCCTTCTCCAAGGGAGCAGCTCCTGACTCATCAGGCAGGGGCACATTCCTCTTCCCTTAAATGGCACACAAGGAGCCTTGCTGGGGGCTGAGGCTGGCAGAGTCTTCACTGCTCAGCTCATCACAGCTGGGGCAGCTGTAGAAGGAAGGGCTGTTAGGAGCCTAGCCAAAAACAAGATGCACAGAAGGGGTTCAGCTGGCTGCAGTCAGGGGTGCCACGTTACTGGCAACCAGAAACACCAAGAATGAAAGGTTAGAGTCTGCTCGTGATCCGATGCATCCTCCCTGAGAAGATGGAGTGCTGCTTGGAGGGACCCCTTGGCAGAGCCAAATCAGAACCACCAGGGGCTACCTGCAGACAGTCCAAAGGCTTTGGGAAATCTCTTAAAGTGACTGCTCTCAGGAGTACCTCGCCATAAGGACATAAGTGGAGAGAAGATGTATAAGCCAGATTTATAGGTCATATTTACTGCCTTCACAACATCTCACTTAACCCTCAGGACAATCCTTCAAGGTTACATCAATCGTTCTTTATCACAGGCAAAGAAACTGAGGCTTGGAGAAATCAAAATAGCTACTAGTGTTCATCTAACTTCTGAATCTATTTCCTCTTTTTTTTCCCCCTCCAATTCATTGCTGTTCTTTAAATTTCCATTTGGCCAGCGGAATCCGTTCTTCCGACTCCATCCATCCCAGGTTTGGGCTGATCTGGATGTTAAGGCGCACTGGGTTTGGCCAGTTATGGGGATGACACTGACCCTCCAGGAGACTAAGCAGGCCAAGGAGAGCAGCTGGAAGAACAAGGTGCCCCAGGACTAATGGCCACGTTCCTGCCCTTGTTGCGAACGCAGGCTCGGCCAGCGACAGCCCCTCTTCATGGGGACGCAGGAAATACAGGCACAGCTTGGCAATACTGCATATTCACTCTGAGTCCGCAGCAATAAAGTAAAGATCGCAATAAAGCCAGTCAATGAACTTTTTGGTTTCCCAGTGCCTATAAAAGTTATGTTTACACTACACTGTAGTCTACTAAGTGTGCAAATAGCATTACGTCTGGAAAAAAAAACAGCAATGTACATATCCTTATTAAAAAATACTTATTGCTAAAAAACACTAACCACCACCTGCGCATTCAGTGAAGGCATAATCTTTTCGCAATGGTAATAATATCAAAGATCACTGATCAAAGATCACCCTAACGAACATAATCATAATGCGAAAGTCTGAAATATTGTGCAAACTACCAAAAGGTGACACAGAAACACGAAGTGAGCACATGTTGTTGGAAAAAAATGGTGCCAACAGACTCGCTCCAGGCAGGGTTGCCACAAATCTTCAATTTATAAAAAACAAAAACAAAAACAAAAACAAAAACAAAAACACTGTACCCGCAAAGCCCAACAAAGCGAAGCGCAATGAAATGAGGTGCTGAGCACTTTCCATGCTGTTAGAGCCATTTACAGGCTAATGAAGTGGGGCCTGGATGCTCTTCAAAGTGAGGAAACGCAGCAACTCTGCTGGACCCTAAGGATCCAGAGAATGCTTCCTGTCCCTGTGGGGGCCAGGCAGGGCCTCAGTGCATCTGGCCCCGGGGTTCTACAGCATCCCTTCCTCTCCCTTGGCCAATCCAGTCACCTGCCTGCTGGAGCGAGTGAGTGCACTCCAGCCTCCCCCACAGCACGGCGTGTCTGAGTTCTTGGGTGTCCAGTGCGACCCTGGACCAGCGGAATCCGCTCCCCCAGGGAATCTGTTGACCAGGCAGAGTCCCAGGCCCCACCCGGACCTACTGAATCTGGAGGAGGAGCCTGGTCACCCCGGTTTGCACAAGCCCTCCAGGGGATTCTGCACGCAGGCTTAAGTTGGAGACCCAGCGGCCTAAGTGATCACCGGGAACTTCTGTTGAGAGCCAAAAAAAGAGGGAGAAGGGGTGAGCAAGGGCAGAGAGACAGGAGGGGCCTCTGAGGGGCCCACGATGGCAGGCTGGAGGCCTGGAGGTGGAATTCCGCCCACCTAAGCGTCTTATTGGGCCCACAGCAGAGGTCAGGAAACTTGATAAAGGGCCAGGCAGTAGATGTGGCAGGCTCTGATGGCCACGTGGTCTCCGTCTCCGTCACAGCTCTTCATCTCTGCTGCTCAAGCCTCACAGCTAACAACCTATAAGCAGATGGGCGTGGCTACATCCCCAAAAAACTTTCTCAAAATAAGGGCTGGGCCAGATTCAGCCTGCCGGTCCTGGTTTGCCAACCCTACATCCACACCACAGCGTCTCTTAGGAAAAATAAAAACAAAAAAAAAAGCTCTCTCTCAGATCTGGCCACTCTGAACTTAAGTTCCCAAGAGCAGTGATCAGCTGGAGCTGAATGGGGCAGCCCTCTTCCCTGAGGACCCGGCCTCTAGTTTCCCACAGTCCCTGCGGATTCTCTCCTAAACACCAGGGCAGAGAGTCAGTTCCCATTTGTCAGCCTGCTCCCTGTCTCCTGTATCTACTTACACAGAAATAAATGTGCATCTGTACATGTACATGTGTGTGTACGTGTGTGTGTACGTGTGTGTGTGTGTCTGTGTGTGTGTGTGTGTGTGTGTGTGTGTGTGTGTACTTTAACACCCACCAGCTTTCAGGACTTTATATTATAGAGATGCCTTCCCATTCCCACACTGACCCAAATAAATAAATAATATGCACAAGACGATAATGACCTTTTCTTAAAGCAGGAAAAGGGCATATTTAATGTCACCTTCTCAGCAGTCTACCTGGAACCCTGCATTTTCACTTAAGTGACATGAACCCAGTACAGCATTTCTCCAATGACACATTTTTCTCAGGGGCCTTTCCACCAAGGAAATTCCTCCACCTGACCGCCCTCCCTCCTTCCTTAACTTGTGCCCTTTTCCCCACCCTGCCTGCTCCAGAAAAGGCCTCTTGAAAGAAAACTACATAAATCTTCAACTCATCCGAGCGGAATGTTCGCACAGACAATCACAGACATTTTTTTTTGATTGGTTACACAAGTTAATTTTCCATTTACATTGTAGAGCAACAATTTATTCTACAATAAAACTAACCAACCCTGAGAGTCCACTTCAATTGATGCCTTGGCCAGGGGCCAAGATTTCTGGATTTTTTTTGCTTTCACAGACCTGCCTCCTGCATTTGCTCGGGGCCACCCTCACTTTATAGCTGCTTCTCCTTGGGTGCGTTTCACATACTCCATCTCCTGTATGTTTATGACCCTGAACACCAGTCCACGAATGAGTCTGTGGGTCCTGCCAGCATTAACAGTGGAGCCAAGAGCACACCTGGCCCTCTGTAAGAGCACAGGCTGACTGAGATGTTTATACAAGGAAGGGACAATGATGAGAGATGGTCAGAAGGATTAATTGGGCACTTACAGTGTCCCAGTCATCCCAAGACAGGGAATGACCATCCCCATTTGAGGGATGAGAAACATGAGGTCATGCCAATGATGACCCTAAAGAAAGAGAGAAAGTGACAGAACAGGGGTTGGAACTTAGGTCTGTCTTGTACCAACACCAGTGACTCTTAAATACAGAGATGTACTGATATCTACTCGTGTACACAACTCTAGAAATAGGATACCATCCCTCAAGGACAGGCACTTTTTATTTATCCTCTGTGGATGGTGGTAAAGAAGAATTTCTAGGCTGGGCTTAAAGAAGGATTTCTTGACTTTGGCAACATGGACAATTTGTGCCAGATAATTCCTGGCTGTGAGGGTCTATGCCCCGTACTGTACCGGTGCTTTTTAGCTTCCCTGACTTCTATCCACCAGATGCTGGTAGCCCTCCTCTTCCCTGCTGCGGTAAGTAAAAATGTCTCCAGATATTGCCGTATGTCCCCCGGTGCCCCTGCCGGGGACCAGTGGTCCAGAAATCCTACAAATCCTACCTTGCAACAAGTGATGACTGCCTCTTTGGCAGCTATGGAAGGCGGAGGTTAAGAACACAAATTCTGGTATCAAACATGCCCGAGTCAGAATCTCAGCTCCGCCACCTACTAGGTTTGTGGACGAAGAATTATTCCACCTCTGTGAGCCTCTCTGTGTAAGATGGGGACAGATAAGATTCTTCTGTGGACTCAAGGAGAAAATGCAGGTGAAGCCCTTAGCACAGTGCCTGAGAGTAAGAGCACAATGATGTCCGCTGTTATTTTTATGATTAAGAAAAACAGATGTGGGTAGGTGTCAGATTTTATCAGCTCATCTAACAGATATGTAAACTGAGGCTCTGAAATAGGAGGGATTAATTACGATTAGGACCTAGTCCACTTCAAGAAATACACATTTTTGGTCTTTGGACCTGTTGGGCTGTACCCCACAGTCCTCCAAGCCTGAAAAAAGAGCCCGGAGTCAAGGACAGAGACATCAATAGTTTAATGGCTAGGGGGAGCTTATACATCTGAAACAAGGTCCTGGAACAACAGCCCATGATGGCAGACAGCAGACAGGACATGGCAGTAGTCTTCGCTACAGGGGAGCGTGGCAGAAGTGGGCAGAGGGAGGTTACCATTTGGCTCATCAGTTACCAAGGAAACCAGCTGACGGACAGGTCACTCATAGCCCCTCCGGATAACAACTTCCATGGGGCAGATGTCTCCCCTTTGATAAACTATCATAGTGGGGTTTAATCTTTTTTTGGGGGGTAGGGGGATATAATTAGGCTTTTATTTATTTACCTATTTTTTAATTTTTTAATGTAGGTACTGGGAATTGAACCCAGGACCTCGTGCATGCCAAGCACATGCCCTACCACTGAGCTACACCTTCCCCCTGATCTTTCTGATCTAAAGATTAATCGCTAGCTGGCAATGGGGCAAGCATGTATTAGGCTCGCTGATTAAGAGGTAAGCTCAGTCAGGTGAGTAGGATGTAGGTGAGGCAGGGACTGGTCCAGCAGGGGATGTGCGGAGAGCAAGAGAACAGCCATGTTGGATGGCCTGACCATACAACACCCAATGCCTGTAATCACCTCCGCCCCATAAAATTCTATCTTTGAGCCTCCTAGTATGTTATTTCTATACTACGCATGCTCATTCATCTTATAATTGTTAGTATTCCAATTTGTGGCAGCCAAATGATGGAATGGGACAAGTGAAGTCTTTAAGTCTACCTACCATACATGTGATGAAGCAGTCTATCAAAGACAAAAGAAGAACAGTTAGGAGAAAAAGAAGTGCCACCTTGCATGAAACCACAGCAGTGGCTCAAAGAGACCCTTCCAACATTTGGGAATATTTCGGTGAAATCAACCCTAGTCGTGGAGTACTTCACATTGTTTGATTTTGCTCAGTGAAGATGTTTGTTCTACCACTCGGTAACCACAGCTAGAAACCACGGGATCTCAGCTCAAGTGGAAAAACACCACCTCGATATGCTCCAATTTGTATACTTAATTGTTCTTTTTCCTCGTAAGGGAAGTTATGAGATGAGTCAGCAGGAAGAGGGAGTCATGTAGTAAGTGAGGCAGTAATTAGTCTCTCACGTGAAAATGTTGGGAAGAATTACCTAGTCATGTTTAGAAGGGAGCTCTCTCTGGCTGAGGTGGACATTTCATTACCCTGGATTTAGTGGACACATGCTGGACATTTTGATGTTGGCCACTGGGTGACAACAATGAAAGAAAAAGGTGATAAGCCTAGAGGATAAAAAATGAATGAATGGCTGGTGGGCTGGGGTGTGTGACTGTGTGTGTGTGTGACAGAGAGACAGAGAGAGAGAGAAAAAGAGACAGAGACAGAGAGAATGGGTATATCCATACATGCCTTCAACAAACCGCTATTTAGCATGATCTGAGCCTCATTTGCTCGCCAGGGTTACAGGAAGAATAAAGCAGTCCTTGACTCAAATAGATCACAACTTGATACACAGATATAGAAAACAGAAAGATTGCACTGCATACATACTACACATATATGACTACACTGAGGTTGTCCGTAGACCAACGGTTCTCAACCAAAGTGTCGTGGCATATAAGAGGATACCCTGAATCCTTCCAAACTGGGTTGTCCAATTTTGATCAATGACTCTAAATTATTTTTCTTATCAAAGAAGTATACTACAAAATCAACATCCAGCCTAAAGAATGTGGAATTAAGTCATTTAGCCATTTAGATCAATGGGGTGAATTATTAATAATCAGGGGTAAGAAGCATAGGGAAATTTCAAGCCAATTTTCCTGAAAGAAAAATTGTGTGTTCACTGGACAGATGACATTGGAAACTTTTTTTTTTTTCGTTTTCCAAAGCTTGCTTAAAAAAAAAAAAGTTCAATTTTAATCCCCTAAAATGTCCTGCCAAAAATTCTAGTATTTTCAAGTGTTTCGTAACAAAAAGGATTAAATGAGTAGACGAGGAAGAACAGGAAAGCCGCCTCTCAGGGTATACCCGGTTTCTCAAACTGGGGAAAACTGGGAAATAACGGATTAGAAATCTTTGCAGTCAAAGCTGTCTAAGTGCTAGTGGCCCTCACCTCCATCTTTCCACTTTTAAATCGTGCACTCAAAATACCCCGAGACTCATGTTGCACATGTGGATGTAAATACATGCTTCTATTTGGAATCAGAGTCCACACTCATAACAACGGAAGATCTTAAAGAAAATTGAGGACCTCGAAGGGGGGGATATGTGTTCAGGTAGACTGTAGGAGGATGCACTGAGCACTTCTGGCATTTTCAACTAGGTAGCTCTAACTGTTTCTCCAACGAGGCCAAGCATTTAAATTGAGAAAGCCATGGGGGAAGATTCCTCTTTTGGTTTCAATGATGATTTCTGAAAAGTTGCAAATTCACTGTAACTGACAGCTGAGCATTCTCCAGCTGAAGATTCTATCATATGAAACCCAAATGTGGCCTCAGAGCTCTCAGGTACAGAAGAAAACAAGGTGAAAGGTCCAGGTATCTAATAACCATGTGTTCTCAACTTGCCTGTAACTCTGGGATTTGTGCAAAGTGATAATTCCCTTTTAAGTGATAGTTCACTAGGACTTTTCCTATTGGTTTTGGGTTCTCCTGAATATCTCTCAAGAACAAAATCCCTCCAGTGATCTGGGGATCCCACTTTGAGGACCCCTGAATTGGACGCTTAAACATGAGAGGTAAAGACATTCACAGCCAGGGCTCTCATTCTCCCATGCTACGCCCAGCCTTCATTTCAATCAAGTTCCTGGTAGAAAGAGCCTTCATAAAGTTCTCAGGTTTCCCTGCCCCTTAATACAGGCAGGCATCCCAGAGAAGGAGGGGTCAAGATCTATCCACGTGGTTCATCCCAGGGCTCATCGATACGTGTTCACAGGAAGGTCTTCATGGCTCATTTAAAAACAAAAAACAAAAATTCATATATTCGAGATCACATATTTGAACATCTCATTTTGTAGATGAAAACCCTGACCCTAAAACAGGCCATGTGACTTGTCTAAAGCCACAGTGCTAGCCAGCAGTCACTGGCAGGGCGACATTGAGAATCTGGGATTCCCGATTGGTCAGTTTCCAGTACAGAATCCTTCTCCAGCAGGCCAGGCTCTCTGATCACATGATATATTGTAATTATTTAGATCATATATTTTTTTTCTCATTTGAACAGAAAGCTCCTCAAAGATATAAAATTAAAATACAGTTTAATAATCGCAGGTATTACTATGCATGCATTTTAATGTGCCTAAGATACAAGTGAGTTTTTCTTTCTTTTTGAAGCAGCATCATACTATTTATACCACCTTGCCATTTATTTATAGGCTACAGATTACCTGTAAGCGTCCTGATTTAAAAAGAGTAACTAATGCTCTAAAATGACTATTATCCTCAGGGAATAAAGACATCCTATTCTACAATCTTTTTGTCTTGCATCATATATAACCTGCTGTATCTTACTGATTCAGGCTTTAATTGTAGGTGGATCATTTTGGTTCCACTGTTTAGCTGTGCAAAACTTTGCAGCAATTAGAAGCAAGGCACGAAGTTCTTTCCCTTTACTTACTAAGACATCATTTCAAAAGAAAGAGTGCACAGACTGAATTACTGTAGGTCCTAATTGAAAGTAACTGAGGCCATGACCATGACACAGGAGAAAAGGAACTATCTTCCCCGTCAAGTTTCTTTAGCTACGTGTTGAGCTAGAAAGACTTCATATGAGACAGGCCTTCTGGTGTGGGGTACCACTGAGCTGACAACTCAAATCGATTCTTAATGAAGAAAATTAATTTAAT
The DNA here is from genome assembly GCF_048773025.1 of Camelus bactrianus. Lineage (NCBI taxonomy): Eukaryota > Metazoa > Chordata > Mammalia > Artiodactyla > Camelidae > Camelus > Camelus bactrianus. The sequence continues at coordinate 22,549,523 of NC_133555.1, read as the reverse complement.
TAGCACTTAGAGCATGGAATTTCATTTTCTAACGGGCCTCAAACACAAGTAGCCGGGGAAAACCATCTGGAGATCAAAGTGACTTTGGGTCTGGACTGGTTTTTCACTGGCCAGTCACCAATGGAGAAAGCAGCTATTCATTCCTTAGTTGGGTCAGGAAAACTGACAGTCTGCACACCCCAATCTGTAAAATTTGAACACCCAACCATCATCTATCAACCTTACGTAACTGAAACTTTACTCACTGAAATTTCTTTTGCAACAGAAAGCGGAACACATAATACTTTTTTTTTTTTTTTAAAAGGCAGCCCACCATCTTACCAGATGAAAATTTAAATTCACATTAGAAAGAATTCACTTAACATCAGTTAATCTTCATGAATCACTCCCACTACCATCTTGCTAATGATCTGTCTTGGCAGAACATGGTTTCATCTAACTCCTCTGCCATCTTCCTTCTTCGTTTCAAGGAAAGCATTCAATAATGGGCAAATGGCAAATCATAGGGCAAAAGAGAGAAAAAACAAAAAACCTTGCCACTCAACTCCAAAAGGGAAATTGCCTCTCTTCTTCAATAAATTTCCAATCAGAAAGGACCAGGAAGATGTTAATTAACGTGCAGCCATCGTGGGGATATGGGGACGCCCACACATTCGGTAAACTGCAGGCTAATAATTAAAGTCCGCCGCCACATAAAGAGCAAAAGGTCAACCTCTCTCGCTGTCAGGCAGGTGGTGACTTGAATCACAGATCAATCACAATTCACATCAAAGGAGTGAGAGGTGAAGCCAAGGAGACAAATCCAGCTGGAAAACCTTGTTCCTTCACTTGGGTAATGTATCACCTCTTAAAACAAAACAAAACAAAACAAAACATTACCCCCTCCCACTATTCCATATTGCAAAATGTGGCAAACCTTTTATCCCGATGGACTCTCTTAGGAAAGAGAATCAAAACAGTAACAGGAGACTCCATAGACATCATGATAACACAACCCTGGCTAGAGCAATTGAACTTAAGTGATGCTGAGAAATAAATGAGTGGAGAATTCAACTCTTCAGGGAAATTCTTTTTTGATTCCTTACTCAAAGCAGTCATCTTAGGCTATGATTAAAAGTAAATTCCTCTGATTTACAAATACATGAAACTTCTCCTCAATATGATTTACTACCTTTAAAACGCTGACAGTCTTTCCCCTTTCTATAAAGTAATACAAAAACATTAATAATCCAGGAAAAAAAAAATCTAAACAGCAGCTGCATTATTTGGAGTCCTGGTCCTGTCAAATGGAGGCTCAGTGAAAAAGATGATAACTTGCCAACAAACCACACAACTAACCTTTCCTTACTGCACAGCTCAACCCCCAACTGGAGGCAAGTTACACAGTAAATGCCTTGAAGACCACACGGCCCTTTTCCTTGAACCCTACAGCTTATCCATCCTGTTCCACTCCCAGAACAGTCTGTTGTCCAGGTCTGAATCCCCCTGACCCTCTCGGGGGCTGCTTTCCTACCTGCAGTCTTGTACTAAGCATGTTCCTACCACCCAAACTGTTAACGGATGCTCCCTGAAGGCCGAGACCGTTTCGTGGATGCTGACGGGAGCTAGGCACTGTGCACTCGAGAGGCTCTCCACTAGAATGAACGACTCGTGGGGTTTATCAGCTTATGAACTGTGTTCACATGGAGCTCTGAATCCCACATTCCCAGCCCCTGGGTGACCTGGGGCTTTTCCTCATCTATTTTCTGAAAACAGAAACTTAATGATTTGTTCAAGGTGTGAAAACATCTAAGGAGCCAAGGTAGACTTGAAACCGAGATTTCAAATTCTAGGGTTCGATTCTACTTCCCTTCCTTTGCCACCAAAGCAAACCCTGCTTTCTCCTCTCAACCAGTGTCACCGATCAGCAGGTATTATGGACGGCCGTGAGAGCCAGACGGTTACTGGGTCTGCATCACAACATCCTTATGGACCTATAATCTCACGGGGCTATATTGGGTTTGTCAACTATTGATATTCGGGGCTGGATAATTCTTTGGTGTGGGAGGCTGTCCTGTGTCCTGTAGGGTATTTGGCAGTGTCCCTGGCCTCCACCCACTAGTGCCAGTGGCATCCCCTCCTCCAAATTGTGAAATTCAAAATAGTGTCAAGACTTTGACTAGTGCCCGCTGAGTGAGAAGACTGAGAATCACTGGGCTATTTATAGAGAAGCCATGTTTACCTTGCCTGTAGGGGGCACGTGACCCTGACTGACCAACCACAGCGCCCCGCACTGCCCACTCCCGCCCTTGATAGGTCCAGGAGTGTGTACGTCAAAGCAAGGGCCAATCAATACTACGGGTTTGGCAGGGAGGGTACTGATGTAAACACCGGAAGAATGGGAAACCTTCACTCCTGAGGTAACTGCACTCGTGGGTCTGGAGCAGCCAACGGTCATCTCTGGTGGCAGGTAGAAGGAAATGTAGCCAATGCACAGGAGTGCAGACATGAGGGAAGAGAGAGCCACCACGATGTAGTGTAAGAATATTCATCCACAGCGCCTGCAACAAGCCCCACCCCTCAGAATTCCCAGTTCCACCAGCCAATAAATTCCTTCTTGGTTTGTACTGGTTTGACCTGAGATTGAGAACTTTGCAACCCAGAGAGTCCTGATTTACCGTGTGGGTGAGGTCCAACGAGGGCTCCCCCCCGTAGCACAGAGTGAAAACCCACATCCTCTTCCAGGTCAGCAAGGTCTTACCTGCCCGGCATCTCCCCCGTCCCTGCTCACCCACCCTTGCTCCGGCCCCAGGGTCTCCTCCTCGATGCTCCTCGACACACGAGGTGCACTCTGTGTGCTGGTCCCTCTGCCTGGGACACCCCCAGTACCAGCACACCTCACTTCCTCCAAGTCTGTATTCAGTACTCCTCTAGTGCGAACCAAACAGCTGTAAGATCTCCCTTAACATTTCAGTCAAAAGACAGAGTCCATTTTGCACACAAGGCAGAGAAGTACCACGAGTGTCAGAGACGGGGACGTGCTCACAGCTGGGTGTCGGTTTCCCACTGCTGCTCAGCCCCAGTGGTGGGTCTGAAGTTTCCCATTTCTGAGTCTGCATCTGGGCCCCTTCACCCAGACTGGGTTTTCCTTTGCCGAACAGCAACCCAGTTACATTTGCTCATTTTAACCAATGACATTTCACATCTTGAATTCTAGTTTGTCCAATACTCCACAAATATTTACTAAGCTCCTAATACATGTCAGCCTCTGTTCTAGGCTTTGGGGACACATCACTGAGCATGGCAGATGTATTCCTCTGCCCTGCTGTACTGTCTACGGACGGGGGGGTCTCTCGCCACTTTGCACACAGACATGACTTACCGCCTATCTGGTCAGACCTTCCTATGCGTGAACTCACATTTTAATGGAACACACTGGAGACATTCTAGCAAAGTGTTTAAGAATGCATTTGATGAAATAAGGCCATTTGCTGCAACATGGATGGACCTAGAGATTATCATACTAAGTGAAGTGAAGTCAGACAGAGAAAGACAAATACCATATGATATCACTTATGTGTGGAATCTAAAATATGACACAAATGAACATATTTACGAAACAGAAACAGACTCGCAGACATAGAAAACAAACTTATGACTACCAAAGGGGAGAGGAGGTGGGGAGGGATAAATTAGGAGTTTAAGATTAGCAGATACTAACTACTATATATAAAACAGATAAACAACAAGGTCCTACCGTAGAGCACAGGGAACTATACTCAGTATCTTGTAATAAAGCATAATGGAAAAGAATATGAAAAGGAATATATATATATATACACACACATATGTATAACTGTCATTATGCTGTACACCAGAGACTAACGCAGTATTGGAAATCAACTATACTTTAATTTAAAAAAAAAAGAAAGCATTTGAGTCAACCCAATATGGTCTTCAAAAAAAGAAGAGGAAGAGGCTTATCTTGCACCCATGCCAACATCCTTCCCTCACCCCCAATACATGCCTTCCTTTCTTTGGAATCTGGCGGCCCTTATTCAGGCCTGGCTCCACTGATGACCTAGCAACCTTGAACAAATTATTCATTACTGTGAGCTTCTACCTCCTCCTCCCCTGTAAAATCATAGTTTCCTACCTTCGCAGGGTGTTGGGAGGATTACACGAAGTGCTTCATCCAGGAGACTTCACAGAATGAGAAATCTGAGGCAATCAGCATGGGGAGATACTCTGAAGCCAAAAAAGCCCATGGAAATTACCTCCTCCCACCAGCTTTCTCTCCCAGGCAAGTTCATACTTGGTCACCATTAAATATGCCCCGCCCACTTCAAGGACAGGCCAGAGAGGTCATTTGGAAGTGTGCCCCCTCCCCACCCATTCGTTGCCTGGATGGAGAAAAATGAGCCTGAGACTGGAAGCCCTTCAGCTGATACAGTAACGGAGCGGTGGGCACGATCCTTAACCTCTTAAGAAGTCGTTTCCTCCAAGGTAGAACTGGTCTAGTGGCTGGTCAGAAGCATTTCTGCAATAATTTTCAACTGGCCTGAGCTTTTCTCTGTGCTTCATGTAACCCTTCCAGGAGGCAGTATGCAAACTGAGGGGAGGTGGTGGCCAGGGTGGGGGGGGTTGCACCAGCACAGGAGTCAGGAAGCTGATGCTCAAGAGTCGGCTTTACATCTTGGCAAGTCTTTGCCTTTCTCTGGGACTCGGTTTTCTCAGGGGTAAAACCTCAGCAGATTAGATCAGGGGTCAGCTTTTAAGTAAGAGAGTAAAGATATTAACCTTTGAGGGCCAAGGACTCCATACAGTTCCTGTCACAACTATTCAACTCTGTCCCTGCAGTGTAACAGGAGCCATGGGCAGTATATACATGAATGGGCATGGATGTGTTCTAATAAAACTTTATTTACAAAAAAAGGCTGCAGGTGGGATTTGGCCAGAGGGCCATTGTTTGCAAAAAGCCTTGGATTAGGTGATCTCTTTCTGCTACCTTCCAGTTCCAAATGTCCATAATTTAATAATTCAAGATTCACCTCCCATCTAGTCTTAGGGAAAGTTCAAAGCCTAGAAAGTTGAAATTAAAAGTTCAAGAAATAACAGTAACAGCAGCTACCAATTACTAAGTGATTGCTATGTACCAAGAACCCTGCAAATGGCTTGATGTGCATTTATCGCATTTGGTCCTCCCAGCAATTTGTGGAGGCAGATACTATAATTAATCTATTTTATTGGGAAAGAAACTGAGACTTCAGCAGTGTAAGTAAACTCACTGAACACCATAAAAGTGGGAAGTGGCAGAGCTGGGATCCAAACTGTTGTTTGACTCCAAAGTCCTTGCCTCCAACTACTGAATTACGGGGTTATCACAAAGTTGTCCAGAGACCTGCCCCCTACCCCGGCCACTTCACTCCCTCCCCTCCTTACTCTTCCATGAACCTTCCAGAGGTTCCGCGGAGGAACTCTGTTCTTGCATGCCACATAAGTTAAAAGACTGGTCTAAAAATAACACAAGAGTTCACAACGCTAGATGACAAATTGCTTTTTAATGCATAATAATTGACTCCTTGACCAGCTCAAGACCTCGCGGCGGCTGGAGTACCTAGACCAGGCCTTATTTGGAAGGTGACCACGGGACCAGCCCTGGATGCGGTCTGCAGTCTCTCACCCAGGCCAACACAGCCCCTTTTACAGAATTCTTTCAACTAGGATGGAGGGGAAAAAAAAAGAGAAGAAGCAAAGACCTTCATCTTACCCTGGTTTATCACAGTTAAAATAATCAGCAACCAAACTCTCAAGAAACAGTGGCCTTGAAGAAAAAAAAAAAAATCAAAGGGCAACTTGGGACGTGCGTGGGAAAGGCTGGCTGATGTCCCGAGAGGCGTTTCAAGGTGGGGCACCTGCCGATGCTTCACCAGCGCCGGTGTGTCTGACACTCTGCGACTTCATCAGAGTGTCCTCCAGCAACTAGCAATTATTCGTACCCTCCCTTTGGGGCCCCGAGATGGACAGAGGCTTTTGAAAACAGAGGCGTATGCTTCGGGGTGGCCACAGTCCCCTTTCTCTTGCTTGGTGGCAGACAACTGCACTCTCCAGAGAGTTCTGGCGTCCACAGCAGGCACAGAGAACATGTTAACGCAACAATTCAATAAATATTTAATGGTCTTGCCTTAGCCTGCTGATGGGATGAAGCTGGAGCCTCATTACCTACTTTCACCTCCTCTATTATTTATGAACTTTATTCCTTTACACTAACACACAGCCGGGTGGAAACAAACCGAAATCGTGAACACAGTGGAGAGAGGAACACACGATTCGATACCAGGCCACCAACCCTGGTGCAGGTCATCTTCTGGTGAGAGGCTTTGCTTTCGTCCCCCAGGGTGACAGACAAGCCTGCTACACAACCAGACAAGATGCAGCCTCAGGAATTAGGATCAGATATATTTATGGTGATGGCAACACTCAGAAGATGCACAAGAAGACAGGGGTCCTGAGTCCATTTCTCACCTCCTGATCAACAGGGAGAGCTACTCTTATGATGGTATATTATACATTTGGCCAACAACAACATTGTACATCAACTCTACTTCCATAAAAAAAAAACAATAAATTAAAACAAAATAATAAGTTGTCCCAGGAGACTTCATCCTTCCCACCCACATGGCCCTAGTCATTCTTTGAGACCAGCTCAAATGTCACCACCTCTGGGAAGCGTTCCCCACCCCTCCCAAGTCAAAATGAATCATTCCTTCCCTTGTGATCCCACATGCTTGTTGAAAGTGTTATGATAGTTTTTATCTCACAGGGTGACTCAAGTGTAACAGACAGGAATAGTTGACAGGGAAGACTCAAGTCCAGATGCCTGCGTCACCAGCTGTGCGGTCTCGGGCACGTTCCTTAACCTCTCAACGCTGAATTTACTTATCTTTAAAATGGAGGTGACGGTTAGCATCTGCAAATCCCAAACTCCTGATTTATTCCTCCCCCGCCTTCCCCCCAAAAACAAAAAATAAGTTCGCTTTCTATGCCTGTGAGTCTGCTTCTGTTTCAGAGATACGTTCGTTTGTGCCATTTGTTGAGATTCTACATATAAGTGATACCGTATGACACTTGTCCTTCTCTTTCTGACTCACTTCCCTTAGTATGACAGTCTCCAGGGCCATTCATGTTGCTGCAAATGGCATCACTTCCTTCTGTTTTATGGCTGAGTAGTATTCCATTGTATATAAATACCAGAACTCCTTCATCTAATCATCTGTTGATGGACATTTAGGTTCCTCCAATGGGATTTGCAAATACTGAATACTGACTACTATATATCACATAGATAAACGACAAGGTCCTACTGTAGAGCACAGGGAACTATATTCAATAACTTATAGTAACCTATAATGGAAAAGCGTATGAAAAAGAACACATATATGTGTATAACTGAATCACTATGCTGTACAACACAATGTTGTAAATCAACTATATTTCAGTAAAGTAAAATCAAATAAAATGAAACAAAATAGGAATGATGACTATTGTGATATTATGGGAGACAAATAATTTCGTACTTAGCAAGCACTCAAATGTTCTCTCTAATACCTAGATACCCATATCTGTATCTGTATCCATATCCGCATCACAGAAATATGCACATGCGTGTACGTATATGTACTCGTATACATAGACACTCATATACGTGCATAAAAATATGAGGTTTCTGATTCCTTCTACATACGTCTGTAGAAGAGAGGTATGTAGAATGTAGCTTACGTAGTATGTGGAAGCAATCTGGAAGTTCATACCTAGCTTCTCACTCAGTAGAAGCTGTTGTGAACCTGGGTGGCCCAATTCTAAGCCATAATAGTGAGTAGGGTCATTTTAAAAGGCCACACACCCAGGCGCTGTTTTCTCTTTCTCACGTCCCTGCTTTCAAGCAGACTGGTAGGGAAAGGGGCTTCCTCTCCGCATGCAGGCCTGAGCCTGTTGGTCACTGCTCTTGTTTACTCGTCTATGGGACTGGAGAGAAGGTTTGGTAGGATCCCGAGACACATAGTAATGACTAGGGGAAAGCAGGAGGCCCTGTTTCGGCCTCAGCTGCAGCCACATGCCCTGGTCCAGCCCTGAGAGGGCTCCCCACTGAAGGCTGATGGCTGTCATCCTTCCTTATAGGTACCCTGGGAGCATCTTTGGAAGGAGCAAGGGTAAAAATCAGCCACCACCTCTTTCTGGAAATCGTGCACATGTACCTCCCCGCAAGGCCTGAGGACAGACGCAGGGAGAGGGAGAGGAGGCTTTGGGGATGGGCAGACCTGCTTCACACCCTCGTCTGTGAGCACAGGGCCTCAGGGAAGACGTCCACCTCTTCACCGCTCACTCTCTGCCTTAGTTACACGTGGCAGAGAACTCTAGTTACTCGTCCCAGGTCTCTCCTGCCCGCTCATGAGCAGGATTCTAACTGTTCTCTAAGCACGCCCCCAGCTTCAGGAGACGACAGTCCCCAGCCTCTCTGGCAGAGCTGCCTGGTCACGTGGCTGGCCAAGGAGATGGTCGTGGGATGAGAAGCCTCCTTCAGAAAGAAGAGATGTGTTCGTCTCCCTTTGTGTCTGCGGCCGGGCATGAAGCGCAGGGGCAGCAGCTGGGACCACGGAATGACCCCGAGGAAGGAAGCCATCCCCTGAGGTTGGCGGGGCTGGAGAAAAGAAACCTGGGTCACTAGGACACAGCGAAGCGGCCAGAGTGGCCCCATACGGCGCCTCTAAACTTCTCCTACCGGGAGAAAGATAAATGCCTAACTGGGTCATGCCACTGGTGAGTTCTTCTATGCCCTGCACAGCCCAGCTTAACTGTTACCAGTAGGTAAGGCACAGCAATGATGTAAGTAGAACTGCGGCCTGCAGGCCGCATCCAGCCCACATCCAGCCCACATCCAGCCCACATCCAGCCCACCACCCGTTTCCGTCTGGCCCCTGAGCTAAGAGTGATTTTGAGAGATGAACGTTTGCCGTCAACCTGATGATAGGAACTGAGAACCCTAATCCCCAGCAGGTTGGAAAAGAATTCCATTCTTCTCAGCGGCAGACCTGTTTCTCAAAAAGTTATACTCAAGTATCATCATTAGGTTTTGAATTTTTTAAATAAAAATTTTGTGGAAATCTGTTTTTTCATCACAAAAGCATCTATGTACTGTCCTTGATTTTGCCTCTTCTCAAAGAATCTAAAATATTCACTGCCTGGCTCTTTATAGAACACATCTGTTAATCTATCATATAGTCATATAGAGAATGCTCAATAAATGACAGCTACTATTATAATTAAATCTCCCAAAGAGCCTGGCACTGAAGTTGCTCAAGTATTTGTTTCTTTTTGTGTGTGTGAGATATTATAATCCCACAGAAAGTATGGCTTCATTCTTTGTTGACTTAAATAGATTAAAAAAAAAAAAATCTTCCCGTCAGCCTCACCCTGCCCAAGCATCTCCACTTTCTTTCCTACTTCTTGGTCGGTCACCAGGCAATTAAAAAATAAACATGAGAGTACAAAGACATTTACAATGTACTGTTTCCTAGGCCTCCCTCCCCATTCCATCTGTCATAGACATATGTCTTTAAGGTCACCTAACCAAAAACAAAGGGACAAAAAGGGTGAGACAAAGGGATATGACAAGCTTGATTTCATTTAGCTCCTTTTGGACTGGTTTGGTAACTGGGCCTAATATCCATCCTACGTGTCCCCAGCTAATTCCAGATTTGACACGTGTAAATTGCCAGACTGGAACAAGTGAACGGAACCCTGGGCAAAGCCACACGTGTGACTCCACCATTCACCACGTGGTAGCAATGCTCTGACCGTGACCAAACTCAAGTTGGGCATCTAGGAAGAGCCTCTCATGGATGTAACACCAGGAACAGCTGAAACATGAGTTCCAACCTTCCCCAACGAAAGGAAAATCGTGTGGCTGAGATAAACCAGCAGCTCCCCACCTCCCTGGGCAAGGGTGCCAAGACTCTGGCTCATGCCCACATCACTCTGCCAGTCTGTGTCGGCCCATTCCTCCACCCGTCTGTCCCCAGTCTTCGGGTGGACACTCTGTCATCTGTAAAGCAGTTTGGGTTGTTCCAAATACCAAGGCTTGGGATTCTGAACTGGGGGTACAGGATGAGTGCAGCAGAGGCCCCCCATGGAGAAAGGGCCGCTTGTGGCCCATTTCATCTCTCCTGAAGGCAGTCAGGGAAGGAAGGGCCTCCTGGGCCCTGGCAGTGGGGGCGTGAGTCAATTTACAGTTGAGGAAACTGAGGTTCTGAAGGGTAAAGAAATAGGCCCTGACCCCTGATATAAGTTTTTTTCCTCTTTTTAAAAAACTGAAATATAGTCAATTTACAGGGTTGTGTTAGTCTCTGGTGTACAGTATAGTGATTCATTTACACATACACATGTATATTTTTTCTCAAATTCTTTTCCATTATAGGTGACTGTAAGATACGGAATGTAGTTAGTTCCCTGCGCTATACAGTAGGTCCTTTTTGTTTATCTATCTCATTGCTTCTCCAGATTGCAGGGGTGCAGGGCAGGAAGAGCCCTTGGCAAAGTGAGAGCCTGATCCAGGTCTCCCGACTTTTGAGTCCCTTTGCCTCTGTGTGGTTGAAAAATGTCCCCCTGAAGATACGCCCATGGCCTAAGTCCTGGAACCTGTGAATGCTGCCTTACTGGGGAAAGGGTTCTAGCAGATATAATTAAATTCAGGCTTTTGAAAGGAAATGATGATCCTGGATTATCGGGTGGGTCCCTAAGTGTCACTGCGTCATTGCCCCCATTGGAGATAGGCAGAAGGAGACATGACACGCATGGAGGACATGACAACGCGAAGATGGAGGCGGATACCAGAGTGATGGGGCCACAAACCAAGGAACACCAAGGACTGCTGGCAACTACCAGAAACTGGGAGAGGCAAGGAATGAATTCTCTCCCTGACCCTCCAGAGGGAGTATGGTCCTGCCAACTCCTTGGTTTTCAAACTTCAGAACTCCAGAACTGCGAGAGAATAAATTTCTTTTGCTTTAAGCCACTCGGTTTATGGCAGTTTGGTAAAGCAGCCACGGGAAACAAAGACACTCTCCATTATCTAAACATCATACAGCATCATGTCAACAACGTGCTACAAGACAGCAACAGGTGTCCCTGAGAGGCACACTGGGATCACACAGGTTTGGGAAATAATGTTAGACAGGTTTCCTTATGGTTGGACTTCCCAGGATGTTTGATGTATTTACGGTGCCTTATGTGACTTTGAGAAGGGGATGTAATGCAGAATTTCCCAAACTTGGTTGAAAGGTCCTACCGACCAGTCCTAGGAAGCGCGGCAGTACGTAACATGGAGGAGACCCAGGAGGGGACAAAGGCCTGAGAATTTAAGGGTTATTACTTTGTCAAGTCCATGATTATTTTCATAGCCCCCCAAAACACAGCATAGTACTTAACAGGTCAAGAGCTGGACTGGATGATCCAACAGAAAAAAAAAATTATAAAAAAATAAAAAAAGAGAGAGCTGGACTGGATGATCTCCATGGGGCCTTCCAAATCTAACAATTTTTAATTCTTCACGCGTAGGACCAGAGATGGGTCCTGCCCATGGCAGACATTGCTAATCAATCACAGCACGGTCCTCTGAGCTCTGAAAGGGTCCCCTAATCCTTCTTAACCAGAGCTCCAGGCAGATAAAGCCTACACACTATTCCTGTCCTAGTAACTTGATAGACAGCCCAAAGATATTAAGCACAGCTTGCGGGTTTTCAGAAATGCCTGTACTATTTTCTTCCTGTCCAGGGAAGGACACTTGCATCCCCACCAACATTTGTTGATTTTTTTTCCCCTCATTTCTAGAACATACAACCCTTTGCTCTGATTTTTAAACACATAAATCCAGCAATGATATTGGGTGAGAGCCTTTGGGAGCAGCAAGGGGAGGAAGTGTGGGGCACCATCTCTCCAGCCTAACCTTTGTTCCCTGGGCAAGATTTTCTCCAACAAATTAAAATATATACGCGTTTACCGCCCTCTGAGTTCCAAAGCCATTCACGGGAGTCTCAGTCGATCTTTTAAAAATCTTTGCATCCCCAGTCAGATCCCAGAGCAGCAGCTGCACCTGATCAGACTTCTCGGCAGGAGAGGTCAGCAGCTCAGAGGCTTCAAAGAAAACCATTAGCCGGGGTACAATTTTAAAAGGTGATGAGACACGAATGCCTCACTCCCACTGCAAGAATACCTCCCTTCAAGGGGCATACAGACCTCCACAAGGGGCAACTCTCAATGACACTGTTTATAAATTAAAAAAAAAAAAAAATCCCTGAAGGTCAGAAATACTAAGTGTGTGAACGTAGTGAGGTTACCAAGCTTATTAGCCATTCCATCTCACCCAAAGAAAGAGGGAGATGGTGAAAAAAAGAGATTAATAAAAATAATTTTAACATTTGTATTAAGTAACAATTTTCCTGCAGTTGCTACGTCCGACACTGGGCGAGGTAACGCTCAGTCCGCTTCGTGGGCCCCCACCTGGTGGTGTGCACTGAGGATCGAAGTTGAATGGCACAGTTCCCTGCCCTTCAGAGACTAGGAGGGAGAGGCAGATGGTCGTCACATTCAAAAACAGTTATTTTATATCTTGAGAAGTGCTCTGGACAAAAAGTTACCAGGTGATGGGGCAGAGACAAACGTGGTGTGTGTCGAGTGGGGGGAGGGGGCTGGGGAAGCAAAGCAAGGTAGGAAGTCCCCTTGGCAGAATGACCTACAAGCTAAGGATGTCAATGATGAATGAGATGCTGCCAGCCAGGCAAAATTCTAAGGGAAGAACATTCCAAGCACAAAGAGGAGCAAGTGCAAAGGTCCAGGGGCAGGTAGGAACTTGGGTTTGAAGGGCCAGTGTGGCTGGAGCCTGGGAACTAGTCTTTGGTAGGGGGGAGGCATCCTTGCAAAGGCAGACAAGGGCCAGGCTTTGTGAAGGTGGTGGGGCCTCAAAGCTTATGGTAAAGCGTTTGGATTTTGTCCCTATTGTGGTCAGAATTTCAGCTTTAGGAATGCTACGTATTTGGGAAGGTTACTGAATAATCAAGGTGAGTAACAATGGTTGCATGTACTAAAGCTGTGTCTGGAGAGATAGTGAGCAGTGCTCCATTTGGGGTAAACCTCTATTCTATCTTATTTTTTACTGAGGTGTAATTGACATACAGCAAAATGCACATCTCACATGTAGAGCCTGAAACATGTCAAACTCACACTCTATCAAGATGGGAACTATTTCCACGCCCGACGAAGTGACCTCAGGCCCCTTTCCAGTTGTTCTTCCACTCTCCACCATGTCCAACGTGGGATGTACTTTTAGGTAGAGCTCAAAGGACTCACTCCCACCGGACTGGACATGGAAGTGTGTGGAAAAGAGAAAGATCAAAGGTGCCAAAAGTTTGTAGCTCAAACAACAGGGTGGCTGTGAGGTGCCATTTGCTCCCTGGTAAAGGCTGGGGGAGGGGAATAAATCTCCAGCTGTGCTTGGACACATTCAGTTTGAGAAGCTTGTCAAACACCTAATGTATACATGCAAAGAGAGCTGTGTATACAAGTCTAGAGCTCGGGAGAGAGGTCCAGGCTGAAGATGTAAGCCTGGTGGTCACTGCGTGAAGTCACGGACTGGATGAGGTCAGCAAGGGAGCAGAGAAAGATGAAAAAGATAAGAGCAAGGAGAAAGAGGACAAAAGCAGCCCGGAAGCAGGTGCAGCAAAGGAGGCTGAGACTAGAGGAAGATGTGGAAGTGGGCTACAAGGAAGCCTGGAGGAGGAAGAGGAAAACCACAGAAGGGAGGGACAGAACGATGCACTAACACGAATGCTCCTGACAGCTGGAAGGCGAGCTCTGGATCTCTTTATTTAACCCTCTCCAAAACTCTGTAGGGTGGGTGCCATTATTATTCCCATTTCACAGAGAAGGAAAGTGAGGTTCCGAGATGCAGGGACTTGTCCAGAGGCACAGTGCTAAATCAACAGTCGAGCCAACATTTTCAAGCGAAGAAGCCTTCCCCACAAGTGTGCTCTGCAGCACCATAACTGGTCAGGCTGCAAACGGGTTCCGGGGTCCCACGAGCACGGAATGTGCAAAGTCAAAGGTAAACAGGTTTCCCTGCTCCAGGGCTCAGAGCCTTTCATATGTCAGAATGAGCTGTGATCCCTCTAAAGGGACACACAGGCTGTCCCGTGTTCCAAAGATACATGGAAACATTTCTTTTTGCTTTCAGAGCCTTTTGCCAAACAGGCGTCCTCTAGAACCTGGTGTGGGAACTGCTGGAAGGTAACAGAATCACGTCTTCAAAATGTGTCTGTCCACAGTGTTTCCACAGACATTATGACCCTGGTACCCAAAGGAGAAAGGGTTGACGTGGACATTCCATTTTCCAGATAATGGCGGCACAGTGCACGAGGTTAAGGGGTTTGTCCTCTATCACAGTCCTGCAGCAATGAAGCAAAATCAATCAGCCCTGGTCCACGAGCCCAGGGGCAAGAGGAATCAGGTCAGGCCAAGGGGGAATCAGACAGGAGGCCTACAGGAGGCACCTCCTTGCCCCTGCCCCTTTGACAACTTTCCCTTGGCATCTGCTTTTGGCAAGAATCTACCTGGCTGGGGAGGAAGGAGCAGTGTATGCAGAAGGTGGAGGAAATGGAGGGGCTCCAGGTGGGCTCAGGTCATGGGCAGGAGGAAAAGGCTTCAACCTTCCTGGCAAGTGAAGTGGGAGGGGTTCACTGGGTCCACATTGTAAAGAGAAGACCCCCACGTGCATAAGCGAGAGCACGTGGACACTCGAGCTGGACAGTCACAGGTTCGGGTCCTTGGCATGGCCACTCAGTAGCTGTGTGACCCGGGGGAGTTAATGAGCCTCTCTGAGCCTACCCTTCCTCATCTGTGAAATAGGGATGATAACAGCATCTACTCCACAGGGTTACCGTGAGGATGGTACACAATGAACAAAAAGCCCAATGTGTCTCAAGATGGAGTCCAGGGTCTCACGTGGGATACTTCTTAGAATTCAGATTTCCAGGTCTGACCACAGACCCAACGAAACAGACTCCCTGAAGGATAGTCTTATGCACAGGCAAGTCTGAGAAGATGGATTAAGACGTGTATTTCATGCTTGGCAAGACTCAGTAAGTTAATAATTATCATTCTATGTTTTGCTATCATCAATTAGAATATGCTAATATGAGACCTCTTCTCCACGCTAGACAGTCCAGTGCTCAAAATGAGAATTTATCTGAAACCCAACTCAACAGATATTTGCTCATCCTCAAAAGCCTAAACAAAGCCTCAATCACTGGAAAAATTAAGGTTTTTGTAATTATGGCAGCCGAGGTGAATGCAAAGCAATCTTTTGTAAATGCTCCCAAGAAATCAAATAGTCATTTTTCTTTTCTTTTCTTTTCTTTTTTTTAAGAAAAAGCAGTACGAAGCAAACTTTCAGAGATGCGATAAGCAATGTCACGTACACACTCCCTGTAGACTGGCACTTTGCCTAGAAAGGTGCTTGGTGAGGAGGGAGACCCTCGTCTGGGTACAATGATTGCTATACACAAGCTGGCTGGTCAAAGTGAAGTGTGAAGCAATTCTCAGAGGCCTCTGGGTTACACTGGCAGGGAAATCATTCCTGAGTTTTCCCAGATCCTGAGTCCCACAGTACCTGCGTCTGTCTGCCTCCACCGCCCTTCCATCTTTCGTAGCTTCTGGAAGATGTCCAGATACAATCTTTGCAAAAAAAAAGAGTCTTCCTCTGCTTTTCACACAGAGCAGCAGGATATGAAAAAAGAACATCACCAAAAAAAAAAAAAAAAAATCATGGTAATCAAATGCTAATAAGCATTCCGGAAAAGAATCCCTTGCCATTTAGATTTTGAGGGGAAAAAAAAAAGAAAAAAAATCAAGAAACATTTGGGGTAACATTACATTTAAACTCACAATACAATTTCCATAAAGCTTCGTGATATTCAACTAGGATTACCATTCTGTGTTTTGGTAGCTGAAAAAAATTATTCCCTCTGCTTCCTCTCACTGACATTGGAATATCACACTGAGTCTAGGTTGACCCAGAGCTCTCCTATTTGCTTTTACAGCTAGGAAGTGCTTCATATAACCAGGTACCTTTCAGGAAAAACAGCTCAGGGAACAGAGCATCTCTGAGACTTGGTTTTCTCAAATTATTAAACACTGCAGATCTCTGCAAGCACTACACAAAGCAGCACATTGTGCCCCTCAGTGGTCCCTTACCATCTTTTAATTGCCCATCCTTCACGTTTTTGATGCACTTTTGGGTGAACCCAACACAGAATCACTCTGCCCTCTTTGCAAACAGCTCTACAAAGGCCATAAATGTCACCGCCAAATTGGTGAGTGCTAGTTTAAACCTCTGCATCTCTCCTTCCTCGAGACATCTGTGTCCTGAAGGATAACAATCCGGGCTTAAAGGAAATCTTGGGAAAAGGAGCCAAGAGCTTTTCCTGCTAAGGCTAGTGGGAGGAGGCCAGGGGGAAGTGGACTGGATAAAACTGTCTCAAAAATAAGTTCCATCTTAAACAGCTCTTTTAAGGGAATGAGAGAGTTATTTCAGCTTCTCAAATGGAAGCACAACCCCAGAAAGAAAAAAGAAAAGGCTTGTTGAGGGAGAAGCCTGAAAGCCTGGGAGAGGTTGAGGGTATCATTGCAGAAAGATTGCCTAGTAACAGAGCTTGCTTGTCTTATACCCAAAGCTGTGTAACATCTGAGGCTGATTCAGGAAAATAGTCAAATCTCCTGGTAATTTCCTGCAGACAAGACATTTAATCATCTCCAAGCCTCCACCGCAAAAGAAAAAAAAAAAAGGCAAAAAACCTAAACCAAATGATTCACACTCTTAAAAATGAATCTGCCTGCACAACAAGAACTGTTTTCTGCGCTTGAAAAGCAGCCACGATTTGTTATTCTAACAAAGTGTTCCCTTCCTCCAAACAGAAATAAAAGTCGCTCAAGGAGGGCTTGAACTGATTTCTGTTCTGCGTTTCTTGAAACTTCCATCCAGTCAACAGTTTGTCCTGGCAGGTTCTCAGAAATCCAGGCAGAGCTGGGTAGTCAGTGACTAAGAACACACGATCATTTTTATAAGCCACCCTCCTCCCAAATTTTTGGCCCCATGGGAAGATATTTTATTGAAGGACGAGCAGAATTAGCTGCACATCCAAACTCTTCACTGCTCAACTCACTTGACACCTTTACCTGAATTGCCCAACGGCTGTGAAGATTTGGTAATTGATGATTTGAAAAAAAGAAAAGGGCACAAAGCCTCCCCAAGTGCTATGTGTTCTGTCTGTACATACAGGGCCGAGTCCTCTTCTCTTATTATTCAACTAGTTACACAGATAAAAACATCTGTTTGCAGAAAGCAGGGAACCCAAAGTATACAAATGATTCACAACACCTAAACAACTAGAAATAAAGGCCAGCCCAGCAAAATGAGGACTGCTAAAAGCCAAAATAATTTGATAGAGGCGGAAATGGAATTTGGCAATCCATGCATCAGACTTCACTCCAATTTTGGAAGGCATTTCTTCCAGCTGCCTCATCAAAAAAAAAAAAAAAAAAAAAAAAAAAAAAAAAAAACCCTCTGACCCTCTGTATCGGGTTTGCAACTGCTTGCTTAGGTACACACAAGCAGGACCAAACTGGGGACAGGGAAGCAGCTGAAATGGCATCTTCTATATAAACCTTACCCCTCCCCCCCTCAATCCCTATGGATTATTTTGGTTTTAAAATTTCCCAGGATACAGCTGCCTAGACACTTCAGATTTGCACGATCCC
The DNA here is from genome assembly GCF_048773025.1 of Camelus bactrianus. Classification (NCBI taxonomy): domain Eukaryota; kingdom Metazoa; phylum Chordata; class Mammalia; order Artiodactyla; family Camelidae; genus Camelus; species Camelus bactrianus. The sequence continues at coordinate 22,531,679 of NC_133555.1, read as the reverse complement.
AAGTCTCTCTAAATCCCAACTCTGCCAGCAGCCAAAGGGGGGACCTTTTCAAACCTGGGAGAGCCAGGTTCCAATGAACCCTTTCCCCATCCCACCCACTCTTTTATGTGAGCTAGGAAGGCCAGGAGAGGGGGGCCTCTCCCCCACTTCCACCCCCAATGCAGAGAGACTAAACAAACAAATTTCAGAGCTGCTTAACTACAGATACCCACCAAGGAGAAGAGCAATGAATTTTTCAAGTTTTAGGAAGACAAGCAATAAAGAGTGTGGGGAAAAATACATAATTTTTTAAAGCAGACCTTCCCGGAGACATTAAACATTTCTGATAGTGCAAGGGAAGTAAGTAGGTCATTAGCCGGACATACGTTTTAAAGATTGAGGGAAATAAATTCTAAGAGCATAAAGACCATTTAAAAAGCAACTTCAGGGAAGTTTAAACGTTTCCTCCCAAGAAGTCCTAGGACAATAACAACACGATCCCTGCCTCGTGATATTGTTACTATTATTGGTTAAAAACGTTCGCAAAAGCTGGAAGACGCTCAGATCAAAAAGAGCCCAAGGTCCCATTCCCAGAGCTCATGACCTCCCCCGTGTCTGTGTGGCAAGGCGGGTTTCTCCCAGGGGTTACTTTCCCAGTTCAAGGCCCCTTTTTCCAAGAGGGTGGTGAAAACCAGGAGCACGCGCGCCCCGGAGCCCCCTCGGTGCGCCCCGGCCCTGGGGGGCCACTTACCCCGCTCAGCCGCGCATTGCTCGACGCAGCGGCGCCTCCACCGCCGGGAAGGAAGGGGCCGGGGTGGCAGGGGGTGGGGGGGTGGGGGGGGCGCGCAGACCCAGGGGCAGGGGATGCGGCTGCTGCGGCTAAGAAGCCCAGCGGGGCGTCGGCCGCCAACTGCCTGGAGCCAGAGGGGGCCCGGCAGGGGCTCCGCGCAAAGGAGGTGACATTCCCGGGGCGCGCTGGTGGCAGCTGCTCCCCGCGCAGCTCCGGGTCCAGGAAAACCGCTCGGGTCCTGGGGAGAGAAGCTTCAGGCTCTCCAGGCTGCCTCCTGCCTGCTTAAAGGGACGCCTCCCCACCTACTGCTCCGCTTATTGGTGAAAATTCCAAGCTACAGGCCAATCCGAGGCCTGTTCCCAAATTGAGATTTCAGTCAAGGGAGCTACTGCTTTAAAATTAGAAAGGGCTGATGGGGGTGGGGGTGGGGGGCTGTTCAGCTACCTCTCAGAAGCAGAAGGACACAGGAGCTCAGGCCCTTGCACGTGGAGATCCTGAGAGCTGCCAGCGGCTGCAGGAGCAAAACTGTGCTGTGCACTAGAACACACGAGGAAGACGGGACAGGCTGGCCCCTGGCCTTCACGCCTCCCGTCTTACTCATCCCTCAAGGCTACTGCAGTTCATCATGGATTCTGGAGACCCTCTGTTCCTGGGAAGAACCCCCAGCTAGGTACTTCTAAATTCCCCCCATTTGGTACTCATCACGCTGTCACTTTTCTGCATAATCTGTCTCTCCCTTTACTCTGTAAATTCCAACACAGCAGGGATGTTTCCATCCGTCATCATGCTGTATTACTTCCTGCGTGGAACGCTGTGAGCTCTTGGTAAATATTTGTTGACTGAATAAATGAATGAATAAACCCAAAGGGCTGAACAATGATCCATCCTATGTTGGTCGTGACAATACACATGTTAAGGAAGAGGCGGTATTCAAGAGACCAGATGTGGATTTCAGACAAGACTGTGTTCAATCACAGCCTCAGCCCCTTACTAGTTACGTAACCTGTGCCTCAGTTTCCCTGTCTGTAAAGCATGATCATGAAATCTCCCACCTCACAGGGTGGTTGTAAAGATAAATCAGCTCATGTCTGGACTAGGAGATGTACTCAGTCAACAGCTGTAGACTACTGGATAGTCAATAGCTGTTGTTCTTACTAAAATCAAAATACATTCACTGGAGGGTTTGACCACTGGATTGGCTTCCTGGTGAGTACAGTCGTTCATGAAACAGATGTGAATTCAGCGCTGGCTCAGTGCCAGGCCCCATGCAAGGTGCTGAGGTCGCCAATTCAAAGTGGGTGTGGTGGTGTGTATTAGGGTTTCCCAGAGATACAGAACCAATGGGATATATACAGATATGCAGAGATTTATTATAGAAATTGGCTCCCATGATTATAGAGATGGAGGAGTCCCATGGTCTGTAGTCAGTCAGTAGGAAACTCAAGAAAGTTGGTGTCGGAATGCAGTCCGAGTGCAAAGGCCTGAAACTGGGGGCCAGTGGTACAAGTCCTGGTCTCCGTCCAGCAGCCAAGAACCAAGAGTGCCAATGTCCGAAGGCAGAAGAATATGGATGTCACAGCTCAAGCAAATTGACCCTTCCTTGTCTTTTTGTTCTATTCAAGTCCTCGAAGGACTGGAAGATGACCACCCACATTGGTGAAGGGGAATCATCTTCAGGAAGTCCACTGATTCAGATGGTAACCCCTTCCTGGTACATCGTCATAGACACACTCAGAAATAATGTTACCAGCTATCTGGGCATCCCTTAGCCCGGTCAAGCTGACACATAAAGTTAACTATCACAGGGTCGGGAAGAGGAGAGAGAACTAAACAAAGAGAATTATGTTAAGTGATAAGCAAAGACTTATGTTCAGGAATGTTTACTGTAGGATTGTTTTCAGTTATTTAGGTGCTCTAAACTAACATCCAATAAAAATGGGGGAAATGGTTAAATAAATATGGGACATCTATTTCATGGAACACTACACAGTCATGAAAAAGAGGTGGGGCTAAGTGCACTAATAAACAATGAACTGCAAAATACATTGCTAAGTAAAGTACAGAAGGTAAAATATATCACTGCTTGAATACATAAATCTTCATGATATGTATGCTATATGAGCATTAAATGCTTCTAGGTCCATGCCTAAGAAAATGGTAAAGGTTATTATACTTGGCAAGGTGGTTTCAGAATGAGGCAGGTCTAAGATGGTAAGGAGACTAATATTTCATCATATATCCTTGTACATTTCTTGAATATTATACACTGAGCTTGTAATAAGCACCTGGCTCTGGCAAGATGGCAAATGATGACAGCCTGAAAATTCCAACCCTTCAAAAACCCTAGATAAACTAACTAAAATACAACAAAAATTATTTTAAAGATGTAACTGATTCACAATTAAGAAAGGAGAATACCCAGACAGTAGAAATAAAGAGGTAACTAAAAAGAACAATGGGGAGTGTGCAAACGCATGCTGGGGCCATGAGGTAGAGGGGAAGGTGGCTAGGAACAGGGGAACAGTTTATTGGTTCCCTAAGGGCTAGGGTTTGAAGGCCCACCATGCAAGCCTTGGAACAAAGAGAAGCAGGAAGTTGTTAGAGACCCCTGCAGAAAACCAGGAACTGCACCCTCAATGAACAAATAGTTGAGAAAAACTGTCAACCAACCCGAGGAAGTTTTTCTCTCCACCTGTGTTCTGCAGAAAGGAAAAGTTTAAGTTGAGAATTAAAAATTCTAGGCCTGTGCCTTTCTTGAGAGTGGAGTACAAATAACCAAAGTCAGAATCAGGAAACTCCAACTGAACAATTAATACAAAATTTGGTCCTGCCCGTGATATGCCAAATACACCTCACAGAAGCAAATGAAAAATTGCCCTGGAGAATCAGTTCCCTAACCTGGGCTACAGCTGACCCTGCAACACATGAGCTCCCAATAGTAAATTATAAAACACACAGTCACAAGTCAACAAGTATGAGGATCAGAGGCTCAAGAGTTAGAGGTCGTAAAGGAAAAAGAACATGAAATAAAACTTAAAGTGACTGAATACAATAAAGCTAGAATGAAACTCTAAAAAAAAACCAAGATGCCTATCTCTCCCCATAGATTCATTAAAATTAAGAACTCAGTGGGTAGCTGAAACAGAAGGTTAGCTACTGCTGAAGAGAGAAATCTAGATCTCAGGACATTAAACAAAATGAAGCACAAAGGGATAGCGTTGAAAACTATGCAAGTGAGGTTATGCAATCCGGAGGACAGGATGAGAAGGGCCAACATGTGTCTAATAGGAGTCCTGTGCAGAGGCATCATGGCTAAGCATTTCCTAGAATTTATAAATCTCATGACTCTTCAGATTCAAGAAGCAGAGGGCATCTCAAGCAGAATAAACACAAGAACATCTGCATGTATTAAGTACTCATCAAAGTACAGTTAATGAAAGACTGAACTGAGGAAAAATGAGAGTTCAACAATGCAATGACAGAGTTAGGTAGAAGGCACTTAACAGTGTCAAAGAGATGGCACTCTGACATTCCACATTTGGAGCTGGACTGTATTTCCCTCTCTCTTTCATCCCCAATATAAGGAATGCTGAGCTACAGAAGGTTCTTACAGCCCTAGCTGTACATGATAGATGGCTCCCAGGTACCAAGGTGAAGCAGAAGAGATATTCTGGGGAAGATGTATCCATTTAGCCATTAAACAAAAGTGGTAAACACACACACACACACAGAAACAAAGAGGAACACAAAACCCCTGCCCTCAAGAATCTTACTCTGCAAGTGAAGGCAGCAGATAAACAGATCGAGTGTCATTACAGGGAGCATCAACTACTATAGAAGCACAGAGGAAGAACATCTCAACCAGTCTTGCAGGGCAAGGCAGTCCTTTAGGGGAGACTTCCTGGAGGAGGTAACATCTGCACTGAGAGAGCTGGTATCTTTAGGAGAGAACACTTTAGAGTCAGGCCTGCTTTCAAATCCCAGTACTGCCACTTAGCACCTTGCGACTTTGGCCAAGTTACGTAACTTCTCCAAGCTTCAATCATCTCATCTGTAAAATGGAATTTGTATCACTAGTCCTGGGGCTGTTTTGAGGTTTAGGGATAATATACGTAAAGCATTTAGCAGAATGCCCAGCCTATAATTGATTTTTTTTTAAATTGAAGTGTAGTTCATTTACAATGTTAGTTGCAGGTGTACAGAAAAGCGATTCAGCTATATATATACATACTTTTTTAAAAGATTCTTTTCCATTATATGTTATTACAAGAAACTGAACATAGTTCCTTGCGCTATACAGTAAGTCCTTGTTGTTTATCTATTTTTTATATATAGTAATGTGTATTTGTTAATCCCAAACTCCTAACTTACCCTCCCTTCCCTTTCCCCTTTAGTAACCGCAGTTAGTTTCCTATGTCTGTGAGTCTATTTTTGGTTTGTAAATAAGATTCGTATCATTTTTTCTAGATTCTACATATAAGTGATGTCATATGATATTTGTCTTTCTCTGTCTGATTTATAATTGATTTTTACTAAATAAGTAGGTGGTGTTATTATTAGATGAAATCCAGTGCCTGGGTGGAAAAAAATGCCTTCTGTTTTAAAAGGTGATTTTCTTCTGAAAGCAGAAGACAGAGGCTTCTTCCTGTTTTCATGAAACTAGCTTGAAGAGTATGAATGTTTACTGAATCTACCCTGCAAAACAGCATGTTATCATGCTACTGAAATTTCAAGGATTATCAGATCTGGTTCCTTCCATAAAGGAACTCAGAATATAGTTCCCCCAAAGTAATTAATGAAGACTGCACATGTTAAGTATCAAATATGTGATTCTCTCCAGTGATAAATCCCAAAACAGTGGCAGAATTCTTATCTTTATCATGAGACCTTCTGATTCCCAACCACAAATCAAGGCAAAAGGATTCAGAGTCCAGCAGGGGAAGGAATAGGCGGACCTCCCTCAGTATGACTCAGCAGTCTGTGAATGACTCGGACAATGGATGGAGAGGAAACTTGTCAAGTCCAACCAATGATGCCAAGTTTCTGAGCTCTGCTAATTCTCACAGATAAGAACATAGAGCGATCTAGCCAATCTGCAGGAATGGCCTGAATTAAAGCTGAGAAATTCAGTAATGGCACGGGTTGTGTCTGCCCTTTGGAAGAAGCACTGAACTGTGTAGTCTTAGGAAAGAATTGGCCAAAGTCAAGCTTTCCATTTGTTCCTTCATGCATCACTTAACAAACATTTATCCAATGTCTTCTATGAGAAAGGGCTTGCATTATAGGCTGAGCAAACATGGGAAACCATGAATAAAACACAATGCCTGCCTTCAAGAAGCATAAAGTGGAGTGATCTGAAACCCCCTTCCCTTGAAACTTCCCATGCTCTCCAACATTCCTTCTTCTACCAAGCAATGGTGATCTGACTTTTCTAAACCATCTTAAGTTTGCACAGGAGATTAAACCTCATCATGTTGCAGAGGGGCAAACAGATTTCATCTCTTGGGCTAACACTGATTGATTAGTAGTGGATTCCTGGAGTGCTGCCTTGATAAGAAGTCTGAGGCTACGTATGGCAGGAAAGCATGCTGTGATTGATTAGTGATGTCTGTCATGTGGACGGAGAGGCAGTGACAGCACTAGCGCTATAAACTTGACATCTCCCATCTAGTCCAACCCCCTCATTCCACAGATTAGAAAACAGAACAGATCTTTCTTTCTTCCTGTGGCATTTTGAATTCAGCAACATGAGCAGGGGCAACCGAGGAGAACCTTCATATCTGAAATGTTGCTGAGAGAGAGGGAAAAAATCTATAGCTCAGAATATTTCTGATGAGCTTTTAAGATATGCACTCAGATCCTTTAGCAGCCTTTGTATTCTGCAGCAAACAGACTAAATGGAGAAAGCTACCAGCTTTGATCTCCTGGTTAGCTACAAAGTGTATCCCCCCCACCCTACCAGATACACACAAGATTACATTAAATATATATAATTTGACTATGCTTGAGGGTTTAAAATGCAGTGGGGGACAGAAATGTCTACAAAGTGAATATATTTCAGAAATACAAAATGAATAAACATATAGAACAGCAATTAACATGTTATTTAAGAAAGGACAAAGATTTTTTTATCATTTTACTCTATTAAATGGTACTGATATCATCAGCCAAAGAAAGGAAAAGAAAAGCACTTATTTCTTTTCACACAGACACTTTATATCCTGGGGACTCTGTAACACTAACCAAGGAGATAGGGTCTGTCCCTGTTAAGCGTGTCCACACCCAGTCTATCAACACTCACCACCATCACTCAGCCCAACCACAAAGAATCCAGGCTCATTCGCTGCAAAGGACAGAATGGTATAAACGGACAACAGATAAGCAGGAAGCCCAACCCCAGCCTGATTCAGATACAAAGAACAAATTGTAGCATTTGATTAATATGCCAGCTCTTCTGTCATGCCAACTGCAAAGTGAATTTTATGGAAAACCAACTCCTTGAGAAATAGGTCTAATTAATTCAGTTACATAAATTCCAATGAAATATTAGGGGGAGGAAATGGGGAAGGGAGGGAGGGAGAGGGAAGAGAGAGAGAAAATCAGAATGAGCATGAAGAGGAAGGCAAGAGGGAAGGGGGGGGCGGAATGAATGAACGGAAATGTATGTTTGAGAGGATATGAACAGGATGTTCTGAGGCCACTGGGTTTACCTTGAGGCCCCAAGAGGTTCGGACTTAAGATGGCAGGAAACCTATTTATATTTCAGTCAAACACACTGTTGAAGGTTTGGATAGATGACCCACCACAAACAGCATTTTAATGCATAAATTGGTCAGATCAGTTTTTCCTCTCTCAAGACTCACTCCTTTGCATGCCACTGTCAGGATTTCTGCTAAAACTACTTTTACTAAATACCATGTTCATGATTTGTTATCTTGAATATGCCTTATATTAGTATTTGTAATGAATAAGCAAATTGTGGTACATCCACACCATGGAATACTACTCAGCAATGAAAAGGACCCAACATATGCAACAGGATGGATCAATCACAAACACCCTATGCTAAGTGAAAGACACCAGAGTAAAAAAAAAAAAACTTTCTGTATGATTCCATTACATGACATTCCAGAAAAGGCAAAATTATAAGCACAGAGAGCAAGTCAGTGGTCGCCAAGGGTTGGAGATGGAAGATGGGATTAAGAAAAATTTAGGTGATAAAATCAGTCTATATCATGACTGGCACAGTGATTACATGATTGTATCCATCTGTAAAAGCTCATGAAACTGCAAACCTAACAGTAAATATTAATGTATGCAAATATAAAAAGTAAAGAACCAAAACAGACAAAAAAATCTGAAAGTTAAAACCATCCCTTGTATCACTTTGGCTCTCATTATTCTTGTATTAAATATTTGCCTGTCATCTTATTTTTGCAAAGATGTTTTAACAAAATACTCAAAAAAAAAAAAAAAAGAGTTACTTAGGAACTGTGGTGTGCCAAAGGCTATGACCATGAAGTTGCTCTTTCTTGACTTAAAAGAGAGATGGTCAAGTTTTAGAGAAGTGGAAAGTCTAGAATCAAATAAGATCTTATTGATGCACTTAGAAGACTGAAAAGAGAATTGGTTTCAACCATGCATAACTCAATGTGCGTTAACTGATTCTGTACCACCCAAAACCATCTCCCATTTTGAGAAACAATGCTATCAACTGGAAATTCCATGAGGGGAGGGACTGCATCTTACGCTTCACAGCAATCCTCAGCACCTAACAGAGCGGGCACTCGGTAAGTATTCACCACCTGCATAAAACAAATCTTTCTACTGTGTCTCACGCTCCACCCTTCCGAGAGAGAAAACTCCTGGGGCAGCTCAGTTCATCACTAGACAGCTGGCTCCTCCTACATTCAGGTCTTGCTTACAGTAAGCTGGCAGCCAGTACTCCACCAATGCGGATCACAGAGACCCAGTCCGGCCAACTCCCCTACTCAGTGTCTTTCAAAAACCTGAGCCTTATCTTCTATCAACCTACTTCTATGGACTGTTCCTCATGGGACATGGCTTCAAACCCTTTTACATCCCGGCCACTCAAAAATGTGACTCCTCCCCCTCACCAATTAAATGAAAATGAGGCATTATTGTCAGCGCTGTTAGGTGAGATAAGGTCCATGCTTTTTAGAGAAACGTGTTTAGGTATGTAAGGCTAAAATTACATGATGTCTGAGATTTGCATTAACATACTTAGGAAGGAGATTAGGAAGGGAGAGAGGGGAGGAGAAGGAGGAAGGAGGAAGGGGAAGGAGGGATAAAGGGACACAGGAATGTTAAGCAAAAGGAAGGAGAAAGATGAGGCCGATGTAGCAGAATTTTGATAATTGTTAAATCTATGTTTCAAAATGTTCTGAATAATGAAAAGCTTTCCAGCACGATTTGACCAGGCCAGGATAGGGGAGGTTTATGCCCTCCTCGTTCTTAACACCCTGATTCTGAGATCGTATTAACTGGACTCACGCTAAGCAGTTGACCAAAACCTGTTTAAACGTAGATTGCTGGTTTTTCTTAGCCCCCCCATGCATCTCTCAGTAGACTCCATCTACTCTATTCTGCATCTGCGTAGTTGGGTTTCTGGTTCCAAGGGCAGGCTTGTTTATTTTTTAATTCTGCCCATCATCCTGGCTCAGGCAGAAATTTAGGATCCTCCATCTGCTTCCTAATGCCAGGGGTCACCAAGTATATTAGTTTCCAAATGTCAGACTAGGCCTGTGTCAGGACTATCCGGATTTCATCAATTCTGCAGATTCCTGGGCCCCAACGCTGGAAATTCAAATTTGTTATGTTTGGGACAGGACCCAGAACTTGTATTTTTAAAGCTTTCTTAAAACCAAACTTACATATTCATTATTTCTCCATTATATCATCAAGCAGGTTAAAAAAATTAATGAATGGTAACTACAGATTGAACAGAATCTCCTGATTAAATCTGGGGGACGGAGGACATGGAAATGTTTATATTACCTTCGATTACTATTCCTAAATTGAAAAGGCAGACTTCGCAGTTCCCAGGGGAACCTGATGCCTCCCCAGTTCTTTAGAGCCTCTCTAGCAGAGGCAATCTGTATGCATATGAGATCGAGGCATCAGCATTTTCATCTTCTGGGTCAAAATCTTGGCATCTCCTTTCTTGGTGGTTATGGGGGAAATGTGGGGCCCTGCATTTTCAGGTATATGATTTTGGAGGTGCATGCCAGATTCAGGTAGGCTGAACTGCGTCCACTGTTTTTTGGGGGCGTGGGGAGGTTTAGAAGTTCATTCATCTGGCATTTGGAAAATAAGGAAGCATTATGTGAATGAATACCCCTCTCAATTTCTCCCCCTCTGACTATACATGAACTCTTTCACTGAATCCTGGCCATAGACCTTTGAAGCGGGGACTATGGCCAACTCCATTTTCAGAAGAGGAAACTGAGGCACAGGGAAGTTAAGTAAATCATCTCTAGGAGCACAGCTCAGAAGTGGCAGGGATGGGATCCAAACCCAGGCAGTCCTGCTTGCAGATCCCCGAGATGCACATCTTTGCATGTACTGACCACTCTGGCCAATACGGAGGTCAATTGCTGGGTCTTAGTGACAAGAGGCATTCAAGAGAAAGGCCGAGGGGAAAACTGAGAACCAATCGTAGTTTACCTCTATGAACTCACGCGCGCATACATTTATCCACCTGTCCGCCCTACCCCTGCTGACCATCTACTATACACAAGGCACTATAGTAATGAGCTCTTGGGACACAGAGATTAAAAAAAAACACACACACTCACACTCAGGAGGAACTCACAGTCTGGTGGGAGAGAGACACATCTGTTACAGAAACATACATAAAACAGAATACTGAGTGAGGTAGCCCAGGGATGGAAAAGGACCGCGGAGTGAGAGACGTGGACCAGGACACGGTGATGACGGTGGCAAGTCTTGAAGAACGAGGAGGAAAAGGGGAGGAGCACAGTCAGGCAGATGCAACAGGAAGAGCGACGTGATGGAGGCTGGAAAGAGACCCAGGAGGCGCAGGAAAGAGAGACCTTTTGTAGAGCTCATCAACCTTGGTACTACTGACTTCGGGGGCGGATAATTCTTTGTTTGGGGGGCTGTCCTGCACGTGGAGGTTGCTCACCAGCATCCCTGGCCTCCACGCACTGGATGCCACTAGCATCCCCTCTAGATATGACAACCTGACATATCTCCAGACATCACCAAACGCCCCTACGCAGCAGAATCACCCCCTGGAGAACCTGGACTCCGGGGAAAGCCTGCCCGTATGTGTGAAAGCAGAGAAGGGTGAGAAAGGAGAGTTGGCCAGAGACTGGAAGCAGCAGAATGAGGTAGTCTGGACCTAGACCATGAAATATGCCAGCCAGCCAGGCCCCTCAAATTCTGCATCACCATCTGGCCACTTGGAAGTTCATTTCCTTTAAAAGGGCCTCCTCTCAATTCCAGGCTGTGCATGTAATCCATATTAGAAGGTATTATTTTGATAATTGCTTTGGTTTGCAGCTTTGGACATTTAATGTCTACTATCGAACCATGTGGTAGGCAGAATTCTGAGATGGCTCCCAAGGTTCCTGCCCTGGGGAATAGAGATACCTTCTCCCAATTTTTCAATTAAACACTAATCTAGGTGCTGCTTTGAAGGAATTTTGCAGCTGTAATTTGAGGTCCCAGATCAGTTGACGTTAACATGAGGAAATTATCCTCAGTGGGCCTGATCCAGTCTCATCACCCCTGAACAGAGACTGAGATCTTCCTGGAGACACAGAGTCAAAGAGTGAGGGGCATTTGATGTGCGAGAGATTCTCAGTCATTGGCTTTGAAGATGGAGGAGGCCACGCGGCAAGGATGTAAAAATTGCCATCAAAAGTTGAGAGTGGTCCTTAGGTGACAGCCGGGAAACCTTGGTATCCCCACCATAAAGAACTGAACCCTGCCAACAGCTTGAAGAGCCTGGAAGACGAGCAGATGAGAACGCAGATGGGAACACCTTGACTTCAGCTTTTTGAGACCCTGAGCAAAGAAGCCAACCACACCATAATCCATACACTGTGAGGTAACACAGAGGTGGTGTCTGAAGCCCTGACCAGAGTGGTCATCTGTTGTGCAGTAAGGGAAAATGAGCACAGCCTAGATTCACCATCCTCCAGGCTCCTGCCAAAATCCTTCCTTCTCCATGAAGTCTCTCCTGACTCTGTGCAGAGGGCAAGCCAGGCCATTTCAAGTTTCCCCCAATCACCACACTCCCCTTCAGCTGATCCTCCTGCCCCAGGCACTTTTTGCGACATCTCATGTGGATAAACTACTGTTCTGTCTAACCCTGGATATGTCCTGAACGGTTGCCTGTTTCATTTGTTTGCCCCCCCTCCTTCCCTGCCCTCCCGCAAAAACTCAGCATTAGGAAGACAGTTGTCATCTCTTGAAGGAGCTTTTGAATTTTTCACATATGCCTATAAGAGAATTCAGTTCATTACAAGACTCTTAGTAAATCAACACTGATTGATGGTCAGGAGGAGTCCCCGCCTCCCACCCCCACACGAGGGGGTAAGAGGTAAGGCAAACTGCTGCCAAATTCACAGTATGATTGAATGAACTGACCCGGAATAACATGCTAGCATTCTGAAGAACCATTTGTATTTCAATAATTACTTATATGAGATCACACTCGTTGGCAACCGTGACTCTCAAGCCAAGGCGACCTCTCATGAGTCATTTAACTCGCAGGGTCAAGTGATTATCAATTACTCTGAGCTCCCAGTCCGAAAGTCTCAATGCTCCTTGCAGTTCAGACTCTCCGGCTGCCCTCCCCTCTAGATGTGAGGTTTGATGCTTCTGCTTCCTGAGCTTGGCCTTTGGTCTCCTTGTTACGAGACCCAGTTTGGGAGGTTTCCCAAGGAAGCCTACCACCACCACTGAATACTCTACCCTCCTCTGGAGGGGCAACCAGAGAATTTCAAGAATTCACTTTTCTCTAGGAAAGCGATGAGTACGAATAGAGGAGTATGGAGCAACTATCAACTAAAATTAAGTTCAATCTGAAGGCATCACCTATCTTGACTGACCAACGGAATTGAAGATTTAAAATAACCGAATGCTTAAAATCCATTTGTCATAGAAAACTTCCACCTTCAGATTTCTTTTCAGGATGGATGCTAGAATTAGAGCCCCCGGGACCTCAATTTCCCAGCCAAACTATGTGTAGTTTCCTTTCATTTCTGCACGTATCAGCGGGTCAATTAATATGACTCTGATAATTGCAACACTTGGGGTTGATTATGTCTCAAAATTATGTATGCTACAGAACAAATAATTAAGGACAAAATTGGGAGCTCAAACTTAAACGAGGGAGTCACAGCTTCCCTGGGGAGCATAAAAATCATCAGGCTATAAAAAGTCAACCTTCACTCTGGCCTCATTCAACTCCCTAGTGAGTTATGCTAATGAGACCAGACACAGGCCCACAAGTTACAAGCAGAGTACCGGGGATTGAGCAAGGCAGGATTCGTATTTGGTAAATGCATATGGCGAGAGACGAAATCTAAGTGTTTCTGGAAAATTATTACTCACAGCAGTGGATTCTCCAGATCAGGGGAGTGAATGTCAGCGATGTCACTACTCGGGTTGAGCTTGCATGGCAAATGTCACTCCATCATCACAGCTCTCTTTTCAGCTGGGTCTGGAACCCGCCCCAGACTCTGTCTCAACACAACTCCCCAGGGGAAGAAAAACCTCCTCTCAAATCACCCAACTGGCCCACAAGATAAAGTCAGTTTTCCTCCTGCTGAACCCAATGTACTGATGATTCGTTCCCCTCTTCACCTGGAGCCATGCTCACATTCGGCTGATTTTTTTTTTTTTTCTTTTTAAATGCAGGAAAGGAAAAAGAATACAAAAAAAGAACAAAGACACTGAAGCCCGTCACCTACTCGGCTCTATCCTGCCCAGGGTTTCCGGAAATCATCAGGTGCCCAAGAGCCACGCTTTTGAAGTATTTGAAAGTTCAAAGTGTTTTACCACTGGAGCTTCCGAGCAAAGCAAGGAGGCATCTTCTCCGGTTTCTCTGAGGCTGCATCTTTCTCTTTCTTGGTCCTTCCTTTTAGTGGCGTCTGGAAGGTTCTCTTCTGGGCTCTGTTCCTCTACAGCTCTGAGGGTGAGCTGATAAACCCCTCTCCAGTGGCACCTATCACCCTCTGTTGGCTGACTGAAATGTTCAGTGCCAAGTCCTGTTTGAGATGCCAGGGAGGTGGCGGTGAACAAAACAGACCCATTCTCTGCCCTCATGGAGCTTATATTCCATTGCGGTGGAGACAATCAGCCAGTAAGATGGTAAGTGCCAAGGGACAACATCAAGTCGAAAAGTCGAATGTGAGGAAAGGAGGACAGGGAGGGGGTTGAGATGCTAGCCTAGAGAGGATGACCACAAGTCACCTTTTCAGCCCAGAGATCTCTCCTAAGGTTCAAACTCAGGCGTCCAACCTACCTTCTGGGGGTCTGCGCCTGGAAGTCCCACAGGCACAAAAATCGTCATGGCTACCAAGTTTTCTTCTTCAGTGGAACCGTCTACCCAGGCTCCTAAGTCAGACATCGGATGGCATTCTTAACTCCAAACAGCTTCTGAATTCCCCCATGCCTCCATGCCCTGGTCCAGGCACCGTTCTCTCTTTCCTGGGCTGCTGCATCCATCTTACGACCAGAAATCTTGCCTCTCTTCTCATCCCATCCCAATCCCGCTTTATATACTGTGTCTGGAATGATCTTGCTCGACGATCCATCTGATCATGCTGTTCCTGCTCAAAGCTCTTCTCTAGGTCCCTAGTGCCCTCAGATAGAGGACCCCGACTCACAGAGACCCTCAGGAACTGACACTGACTTATAATGCCAACTTTTTAAAATCAGAATTGCCCCCCAACTCTAGCTAAACCGCCCTGTTGGTACAATCCTCTCGTTTCTTGTTCCTGTGACTCCTGCTACCTGGAACTCAGTGTAGTCCCTTCCCCTGGAGGAACGTCCACTCATCCTCCGCACATCTCTGACATCCAGGAAGCCTTCCTGGACCTAGGAAGACCCTCTCAGATGCCTTGTCTGTTGACTAACAGAGCAGTCAGCATGCGGTCGAACACACAACAGGCACACAATCAGTACTTCTTGAATAAATGCATAAGTCAACTCAACGTAGAAATGTACAACGTACAGATCAATTTGCATAATTATAACCAATTTCTTACAGGTTTCAAGTACCCTGATTCATATGTCCTTAGGGAATCCAAGCATCTGATGGCAGGAATTCCCAGGCTTAGGGCAAGTCATTTATTCTATCTGTGCCTCAGTTTCCTCACTGATAAAAAAAAAAAGAATTCCTACTTTGGAGAGGTGTTAGGATGAGAAAGTGTAACAGTGCATCAAAAGACCTAGCATGCGACTGGTAATAATGTAGCCCTACAGATGGTAGCTTCTGTTATTAAAAAAAAGAAAAAAAAAATTCTGCCTGCAAGTCAGGCAGAGAACAGAAATGCGTTATGAGACAGTGTCATTTCCCGGAGGTCATCAGACCTAGGGGAAATGAAGAGAATGAGGAAAAACGCATCCTCTTTATCAAATATCCTCCTTTCCTTTTGAAGATCTCTCCAGCTCTTTGGACTTGCTATTCTGTTTTTATTCTCAGTTCATTTTGCTTTAAGCTCCCAGTCTTTATTTTAATACACACTGCATTTTAACAAGTAGGTCAAAGCCATTTTATACTTGCAATATGATTACCATAGTAATCACTGTATTTTATAACCTGCAAAATGCTCCCAGGGAGACCAGTAGGGACAGCTACAGTTTGTAACAAAAACAATAATTTCAGCCCTGCAGAATAAGCTCCTCTTAAAAACTCTCTTGTTGCAAGTATTAATCTTTGAGGCTCCCACAATATGTGGAAATGGCAAATGCTAATGACTAACTGAAGATACAGTCAAGAGCTTTACTTGAGTATGGCTTTACTTTTAGGAGCTTTATGTTGGAGAATTAATATTAATAAGTATAATAATAGTAATAGCAGCAGCTAATGCTTATAGAGTGTTTGAAGTAGATTGTCTGCAAAAACGGTCTGAATAATCTCCCTGCCGGTCCTCTTGAATAGTCCTCTCCCATACTGCTATGGGCTTGGTTATAGGATTTGCTTGGACCAATGAAATATTAGCAAATGTAACCGAAGCAGAGGCCTGAAAAGTAATTGTGCATCTGGCCTTTGCCCTCATGCTGCTGTTGAGAAACCTGCAACCACAACCACGTGAACAAGCCTAGCTCCTGTTCTCCCAGCTGCCATCACACTAATCATGTCAGGGAAGCAGCCAATAGTTCAGTCCAGACCCAGACAATGAGGACCAGACCAGAAGACCCGCCCAGCCTGCCTGAATTATGAGAAATAGGAAAGAAGTGTTGTTTTAATCTATGCAATTCTGGGGTGCTTTGTTACACAGCATGAGCTAACTGATACAGTATTTTACATAAAGAAAGTGCCATATATAATAAGTGCTTCAAAGTGCTTTACATAAGTAAACTCATTTACTCCCTACAACAACCCCTTCAGGACAGTACTGGTATGTATTTCTCAGACGAGGAAGTTAAAGCACACACAGAGATCTGATAACCAGCCCCAGGTCACATAGCTAGAACATAATGGAGCCAGAATTTGAACCCAGTCTGGCTCCAGGGTATCTGCTCCTAGATTACAATACTGATGATCAACTTTTGTAACTTTTCTCCCCCAGAAACATTTATTTTATACATTATGAAAAGCATTGTTTAATGTGGACAATGACATCAATGCTCAAGGTCACAAAATACAACTGTGCTATAAGGAAGTACCACAGAAAGACACCTTGGATCCTGAAAGCAGGAGAGCAAGAGTACCCCGAATCATTCATGCACCAAATTCCATTAAAAATACCTGACTGGTACAATGCAACTTTTAGAACGAATTTTCCAAATATAAAGCAAATAATAAGTCTCAGTCAGACTTCTATTATTTTAAATGTTTTACGTGACACACTTCCTCAATCCTTCAGACATTTTATTTTAGTCAATTAAACCACAAAAGTGATACAAGATTTTAAAACATAAAGTATATAAAGCAAAAGTGAGTCTCCCTCCCTCACTCTCACCCTCCAACTTCATCTTCTAATGTAATGACTATTAATTTAATGTGCATCTTTTTATACCTTTCCTTTAATTATGCAAACACAGTTATTAAAGGCATGCCAAATTACTGTGCTTTAAAATTGAAAATAAGAAAAAAAATCAGTTGACTATAAACTAAAAAGCGTATTTTAACAGGCTTGTCATTCAAAGAAATCTTATAAAAGCCTCAGTTCATTATAATCAAGTATCTACAACATAGATTGTACTTTAATTCTCAAAGTGACAATTATTCCTTCACTTTACACAATCAACAGAAAGGCTAGCTTCTGTAACACATATACAAGAAGCCAATATCTGGATTTTTGGTCTAAAACAAAATTCTTCTCTGAAAAGCAGTTTCATACCTTTCAGAATCGAAGTCAAACTCTCAGAATGGCCATGCTAGATGACAGCCCAAGAGGTCTCAAACAAGGTATTAAAATCACCCCACACACACACCCAAAACAGAACAAACTGAACCAAAAAAACCCAGCAAATGTATAAATACAAAAATGAGAGACCATCCCTGCCTGAGGTAAGAGTAAAGTTGAATTGCATAAATTCTCTTAGAAGATAGGAGTGTCAACATATAGTGCAATTAGGTAAGACCCATGAGAAGTCAATGTCTATCCAGTGACAGAATCCTAGCAAAACAATTCACCTTCTGTAAAAATCAACAATGTCTGATTGTGATTTTTTCTTTAAATCCAACGTAAAATGTTTTTATTTGGATCAAAAGCTGTTGTTCCAGTGATAAATGACCTTTGTAGAGGATATACAGAAAGTTAACACTAACATAGAAAATATTTTTATATCTGCTTTGCCTTATTTTTCCTCCTCTTCACAATACATGATTCTAGATGAGATGTGGAGAAACAATATGACTGAATCGGGATAGTTAAAATTCACTTCAGATTTCATAAGGGCAACCTACTGAGACTCAGGAAGGGAGGTTCTCTTGACTCTTCGACTTGGTAAGATACGCATGAAAGACTATCCCATTATTATCACAAGGTAATATATTCTGTGTATTTAAAAGCACTAAAACCTCATTCCATTCAGAACAGTGCTGGTGGGCACCATGTATATATACACACATAGTTGTCTATATACTACGTGTGTGTGTGTGTGTGTGTGTGTGTACAAGTTCTTTCTTTAAGTCCAAAATTAAACCACAAGTCTGTAGTTTGGATGGGTAGTTAAGGGATGATGAGAGGAACATTAACTTAACCCAGGAGTTACTATCAAGCTCTTTACTTTTAATGGTTCATCCACTCAAGACAACCTTACTGAACATCTACTATACACCAGGTCATGGGATGGGTCCCAGGAATTTAAGAGCGAAGGAGATGTACAGTAAGATGGAAGATGGACCCCAAAGGAGTGGACAAGAAGCCTGCAAGTATAAAAAAGACTGTCCCGCTGCTGAGTTTTCCTCCTGGCAAGTCTAATGAAACCCCTCCAATAGTAAATCAGTTACTCTGCAATGTTTAGTAATTGAATTAAGATCATGAGATTTCACGAAGTCATTCACTGGTTGAACACCTCCACGTCTCGGGCTCTGTGATAAGAGCTGGAAACACAAAGGGAACAAGGCATGGCTCTTGACTTCATGGGGTCATCACATTGACAGGCAAATGCCAGCAAGAATAAGGTGGCGTGGAATCACAAAGAAAGAACAGCTAACCTGGTTTTAGGGAGGAGGTCTCCCCAGAAAAGTTATACCCAAGTTAGTAACTCAAGGGAGAGGTTCTCTTTGGGTTTTCAAAATGGAATTCCATTTAAAATATGTAATTTCTAGCCAATGATTCAAAAGCTTCTTCCTGCACTGAGTGAGTGACAACGTGAATGAGGTCCCCAGCAGAAAAATTCTCCAATTTTAAGATGTATCCGAATTACCTGGGATCTTGCTTAAATGCAGTTTCTAAACAATACGATTGTGGTGGGAGCTGAAATTCTGTATTTCTAACCAGCTCCCAGGAGATGCGGAGGCTGCTGGTCCGGGGACCACACCTGGAGTAGCCAGGCCCTGGTTTGTAACGGCCCCTGGCCAACAGATGTGTTGTGTTTGGCTGGTGGAGTAGTCCAGAAAGTCTCTGTTAGCTGGCAACCTGTAAAAATCAGGAGCTTTTTATATAAAATATAAGCAGGATTTTCAGTGCTTTTTGAGAAATTTACATCAAACAAAGTTGGCCCTAAATTTCCTCGAGGCAGAGGCGGGTAGAAGCCTGTGGTCTTGGGTTCTCCACAGCGGCCTGGATCCCACAAGAGCTCTAACCTCCGTGACTTTACACGCCTTCCTCCCCCTCAGGTATCCTGCAGCTTGAAAAGTTTTCACACCCACCCAACTCACCCAACGTTCTTCCAGGAGCAGCCTGCACACCTGGCAGGAACGGGCACCATTAATTTATATAATGAGAAAGGACCAACAGCCCTTTATGGAAACAGTACAGGCTTCTGCTGCCAAATTCATCTGGCTTGGCAAGTGCCTAAACGACTCCAAGGTGGCCTTGCAGTCCAGCCCATTACAGAGATAACAGGGCATCGACGGAGGACAGGCAAGGACGGCGCAGCCGCGTGGCTGCGAGGCTTTGATGCCAGCGTAGGGTGCAGCCCAGGAAATGCTCAGTTGGCTGAGGCTCCTAAGAGCCCACTCGCATCCTTTAAGATGTCAGCACCTGAACACATCTGGAAACACTTCTCAGACTCAAGTCTTAGCCAGAAGCGGGGGAGGGACTCCACCTGGAGAGGAGTCTGTGTTGGCAAGCGTGTGAGTGGGGGCAAGCGGACAGACCACCCGTCTTCTCATTGTGGAATAGTAATCTGCCCACTGGCACTTGGCTAGTTTTACATTTGAATGATGTCTCTTCATTTGGATGAGATAGAAACGTTCCGCTTCGTGGCTCAGGCTTCTACACAATCTCCAAAACCCTCTCGAGACATCGCTGCCATCCACGTATTAACAGACAAGAGCGAAACGGACTGATACAAATTTTAGTAACAATTGATGAAAAGTACACCGGGAATCACTTACTCTGTGGTGCTTCTGATGCCTGATGCGTCTGTCATTTCTCATAATGAGCAAGACCTATGGATATTGTGGCAGGACTGGAATTAAGGCTTGTGAAAAATACCAGCGTTGGACAAGTCCCTTCTGTTCGTGACTGCCACCATGCTTCTTCTTGTCCATCATTTTTCTTTACTAGGGTCACATCTGAGCCTTTCTTGGATTTGAACCTGTCTTTACCTCTCACTGCGGAAGCGTCTGACCAAAATTTGCATTTTCATAGAATCGGCAGTATGAGATGGAGTAAACATTTAAAGTAAAATCTTTGACAAGGAATAAACGCTGAAAGCAACCAGAGGAAAAAGATGGAGCTTAGAGCACACGCATATTAACGTACACACACACAGTCATATTAATTTTCGTGAAAATGAGGAGGAGGATCTGGGAGAGCTCATATCCTCTTGACACACACATAGTTGGAGAATATTAAGATAACCCAGTTTTGCCGTTTGTTTGCTTACAGTATTTAAATCCCAATTTTTAAAGCTTTCCAGATAATGGACTTTGGCATAAATACATATACAGAAGAAGCTGCTCTAAAAACACGGTCCAACACTACAGGGCAACCTAAGTTGAACCAAGAGGACCTGCCAGTTCCTCTTCAATTACTACCAATGATTCTTAATCATATGGCCTAGGAGTGAACGGCACTGTATGAAACCCAATACTTCACTCTTCACAACCGTGACTAAGTGATCGTGTGACCATCTGTTCCACGTTGCTCTTCCGTTCTAGACTTTAAAAGCACAAAACAGCAAGGCCCACCTTTATCCATGACTGTCATCCGAGACTCCCAAAGTATCCGGTACATACTAGGCACTGAAATATTTTTTGAAATATCACTGAGTGAACAGAGATTAAATGAGTGGATAAAGCTGGACCAAGTAACAGTGACTGACCTTAATGACCTTGAACTCAAAATGGGAACACACTCAGAGAAACACAGATTCTCTATTGCCACACTTAAGGAAGGCACTGAGACACTGACACTGAGCACTGACAAGAGTCAGGAGCCAACATACCAGGTAGGATTTTAAGAGACTCTAGCCAATCAGGAAGGTTCTCCCGATCCAGGAGAGAAGAACTGTGTGTCAGACCCTAATTATCATCACTGTGCTTTTCAAGTGCCAAATGCAAACTGGGGAACTTGAATGGGGAACTCCAGTCAAAATGAGGAGGTTGACATTTTTCAAGATTCACTAAATCATCGCTCTTGTTTTCTTCAATAGTTTTTCAAAGCTCCCAGAACTACAGAGCATTAAAATATTCTGAGCAGCAACGACTGCATCTGGAACGTTAATGAAAATCTTAAAAGGCTGACCTGACTCTCAAGTGCTTCGATGGCAACAATGCGGCCCGAGCGAGCGCTCCAGAAGGGAGTGTTCAGTTCAAAAGCAGTTCAAACGCAAGGTGGATGGGTCCCTGAGAAAGGAAGAAAATCATGTGTCTTGGTGTGTTGTGAAAATTTACTACATGTGCAAAAAATCGGCTGGCTATCAACTCTGCATGTATCATTTGAAAGAATCTTTCATGACTCAAACCTGTCAAATGTGGGTACATGTATTTTAGGAAGAGATGAAGAGATTGGCTCAAGCACGGAGGTGTTAATTCAAACCCTGAGCAGGAAGGTAACGGTTTTAACTTCTGAATTTCTTTCAAGGGAATAGGATCATATGTAATAACGACACCACCACGGATGGGTTTGACTTCAGGGTCCTCGCGTATATTTGCCCCAAAATGTTCTTTTACCCCTAACTATGAAATAAAGCCATTTCCAGTAGAGAAGGCCTGAGGTGCCTGGGTGTGAATTCCACACAAAATTCCCCTTGCCTTTAGGGTGCTGAGAATGGCCCTCCCTAAGTGAAAAGACCACAGCAAGATTCATCAGATTACTCTCTTCCTGGGAAGTATTAGCTCATAGCATTTTACACCTGTGAAGTAAACTTTTTCAACGTCAAAAAATAAGCTTTGCAGTGGGCACCTAAAGTTCAATCCAGAAAAGCCTGTTCTGGTGGAAATATCTAAATCGGGTACCCAATGTAGCCATGTGTCAAACGGCCAAAGCTGGAGCGATAATCTCTCTTAAGCAAATGCCTTTCAAATGAATGGATACTGTAATCCAAGATGAACTCACATTTTCAAATACTGAAATGGAGGCAAAAATTCATCATCTGGGGCCATTTCTCTCATACCAATTAAGATAAGCTTCTAAGAAAAGTTCGATTATGAAAAGAGGGCTGCTCAGAGCACTGGTCTCCCAACCAAGACTCAACTATCTAGCCTATCACACAGGGACGCCTGTCTCAGGCCTTCTCTGATTGATTGTGAACTTGAATCTTCCCTTGAACATCTATCTTTTCTCTTCCTTCAAGTTAAAAGAAGCTGGACTACACAATCCAGGCGGTCATAACCAACTGTTAACTGTAATACGTCTCCCCTATAATTAGTCTACCCAAAGACACCACGTGGATAATATTTAACTGTTCTGATCATCTTTAATATCAAAGGGAGTTTAATGACTTGGGCCAGACTCACTAGCAGAATGACCTTAGATGTTGTGACCACATGTCAGTCAAGATATGCAAAATAAAACAGGTCCTCATTTTAATATCTAGAAAAGTTACGGTCCCTGGGAGAGAGGCAGTTCTTGGAAAGATGCTATTTTCTAACCAGTTCAAGCGTCTTTAGAGTTAGCTGGCAAGATATTTACATTCCTTAAGAGACAAAGAAATGCAACAGCTAAGCAAGAAGCTTGGAGCAGCTTGGAAGAGAGAGCTGCTGTTCCGTCACCTTTAACTTGCATTTAAGAGCCATGGGCTACCTGACCACCTAGTTATTCATTTATGAAGTCGATGACATAGGAATTATAAACAGGACTCAGGGTCTCCCAGCAGCGTTAAGGACAAGAATCCAATCCACATTCCACCTGAAATTTCTGACCATCATGCAATCTCAGGGTAGCTGACAGGTATCCTCCAAACTGCTTAGGGTGGCAATTTTTTTTTTTTTTAAGTGGGTAAGCATTAACCCTGGTAAGATTTATAACGACATTGAGAAATGTTTAAAAGCTCCAAACCTGCAAATCTTTATATAGTTTATGTTACGGAATCTGCACATATTTGATACTTTGATTAAAGTACATTTTAACATTTTAAAGAGTTTGCCCTATTGAAGTAAACAGGTTGCTGTGGAATTTCCAATTTAAAATGTCAGAGCAACTGGTATAGATTTATGACTTTAAACTAACATTTTAATAAAATTTACATGGACTTTTAGGATAATTAAGTCAACTTAATGTTCACCACAGTTATAAGTTTCATTTGTGAGAAGTGTAAGAATTATTAAAAGGGAAGGGGAAGGGTGTTTTCCTTGGGGAAGGAAGGGGGTAAGTCAGATGACTTAAAAAGAAACCAAATATTTTATATTTATGAATGCCTTTTAAAATGTAAAGAATTTAATTAAGTTTGTAAGCAGGGAACCGGAGATTTGGACACATGATAGAAGAATAAGGTCTGAACGCTGAAGAATTAGGTTTTGCAATTAATTGAACATTAGGTTTCAAAACCAAAGTAATCTCTAAATAATCATTTCCTTAAAAAAAAAAAATCCTGCCTTCCATGGGCTCCCAAAAAACTCCCACATAGCCATGGAGCTACAGTGACTCCAGTGGGTTGATTCGAAGTCTACAATAGGAATTGTGCCTGATTCTTGCGTCAATGCCTCAGGGTAGCCAGGAAGTACTGAATCCCCACTACAGGCCAGGCTCGTGTTGAGCACTCTTTAGACACTATTTCTGTGTTTTACAGAGCAGCAATCCAAAGCTTAGGAACATCAAGCATCTTACCAAGATGACATGGTAATAAATGCTAAGAATGAGATCTGAACCCTATGCTCTTAATCACCAAGCATCCTGCCTCCTGTATGGACAATATCCATGAAGCCTGTGAATTTCTAGAACCTTGCTACTCAAAGTATGGTGCACGGACCATCAGAATTGGCATTCCTTGGGAGCTTGTGATAAATGCAGATTCTCAGACCTACTGAATCAGAATCTTTGAGTGTGACTCTTAGCTGCGTTAAGAGTTTCAGAAACACTCTTCTGGAGCAGGGAGGGGTGGGCAAACTTCTGTAAAAGCCAGTGCTTTGGGCTTTGCAGGCCATGGGGCTCTCTGTTGCAACCACTCAACTTTGCCACGAAAGCAGCCATCGACAATACACACATGACTAAGCATGGCTGTGTTCCCAAAATCTTTATTTACCAAAAAAAAAAAAAAAAAAAAAAGGCCTTGGACCAGATTTGGCCTGTGGGCCACAGCTTCCCAAGCCCTGGTCCAGAGTACAATGGCTACACCATTAAGATGGATCCTTCTCTGATTGGCTAGGAAACAACTGAATCCATTCTCCATCCTGGGAGGGAGACTCCCCACCCGCGGGTAGCAAGCAGCAGATTCCCAGGAGTACCATCTTCCAGCCTCTTCAAATACTCCCTTTTTCTGGAGGTCAGATGGTTATGTCTCAGCCGTAACATCATTTTACAGTGGGCCCAGGGTTTAAGAGGCCAGCGGGAAATTTCCCAAAGCACTTTTTCCTTTTGGTACAAAGAATTCAAGTTAAAAGTGTTTAAATGAGTTAAGTTCTTTAGGGGGTTAAAAAAAAAAAAAAAAAAAGTTGGCCTGACTTTCCAGTCAACATGATTGCGTGAATTCAACTGGCTTTTGCACATTAACAGATGAAGATGCCTCAAATTCTGAAGAATTTCTGAGCCAATTACTACATGATGATTAAATGTGTTGTACAGCGGTTCACTAACTGGACAATTATGCTCCGGAGACATGCTCGCTCTTGCATTAGGGAGCACCACGTGTATTGCTCAACGGTGAGTAAAGGCTGAAAGTTCCACCGCAAAATCTCAGCTTTTCCGTCAGATGCTCCCACAAAAATCTGAACACTACCCTTGAAATGAACAGTATTTTCTTCGCTTTCATTTTTCCTGTCACAAGCAAGAAAGAGGCTACTCACACTCGGCAAGCAAACTCAGCAAAGGGGGTTCGGAAGTCGGTTTTGTGAAACTGTTGGAGCCAAGTCATTTTATGCCCCTTGCTCTCTAGAGAAAATAAAAATCACGTCAACTAGGCAACTGAGGGAAAGGGTGCTTACTGGGGCTTTTAGTGGGTGATCACCGTGTGCGAGATGCCGTGCTCCAGTCTTCCCCAGGATTGTCTCCCTGAATCCCACCCCAGGGTGACGAAGGGAGAAGTAAATACTGAGATGAAGAAACGGAGGCACAGTGAGGTCAAAGGTCATGCAGCACGTAGTGTGGATTTGAACTCTTGGACACCAGAACCCACAATCTTTTTTTCTTTTTCAATTCTTTCCTTTTCTGGGTGGTGGGGTGGAGATTAGGTGTATTTATTTTTAATGGAGGTCCTGGGAATTGAACCCAGGACCCTCATGCATGCTAGGCATGCACTCCACCACTGAGCTATATACCCACCCACCCACCCCCAGTCTTAATTAATACTTTCATTTAAATTAAGTTGAATTAAACAGAATTCGAGGGCTGTTCTGGTAGGTTGACACTGCCCTGTCTGACCTTTGCCGAAGAAGCCTCCAATGTCTCGTCCTCCCTTCCTCCCACACACAAGGCTGCATTTCGCACCCTGTACTATTGTAACACCCCGCACTTGACCTCGTCACGTTGCGGGATAAACTGTACTGCTTGCTCTTCTGTCTTCCCACCTGAGGTACAAACCAGGGTTCTCAACCTCGCAGTTTGGGGCCAGAGAGTTCCTTGTTGGAGGGGCCAGCCTCTGAGTTGTCAGATGTTTAGCACCATCCCTAGCCGCCAACCACTAGCCGCCAGGTGCAAACCCCACCCCTAACCCCCCGCCCTGGGGCGAAGGGTGGGCATGGGGGATTGCTCCTGGTTGAGAACCTCTGTTATCGTTCCCCTCGAGGACAGGATTTCTGTCCAGGTCACTGTTTACCTACCCACTGTGTGACGCGGGGCCTGGCACACACTAGGTACTCAACAAATATTGAAGTTCCTGTAGGATGTCTTTCTCCAGCCCTATAGCTAAGAACACTGCTACTATTGGTTAGATGCCTCTAGGGGCCCCAGAAAAAAATCTGAGCCTAAATCTTTTCTCTGCCATTTCATTCAGATGTTTGGTTTCCGTGACAGCGGAAGCCATCTTTACCCCTCCTTATTTCATGCATGAGACACTGTTGATTTTATCCCCTATTTCTCAGGTCTGTCTGTCCTCCTCATTGCACCACCACCATCCTAGCCCAGCCAGGCTGCCACAGTTGTTTGTCTGGACTATAAGATGAACCTCCTGACGGATGTTCCAGGCCTCTCTCTGGTGACCCTCTCATCTGTTCTTCCCGAGACATGAGAGATCTTTTCAAAACGCAAATCTATTCATTCCATTCTCCTGATGTAGGCTCTTCAATAGCTTTCCATTGCTTATAAGACTTCTTAACGTGACCTCAGTAGTCTTCCTTGGCCAACCTCTGCAGTTACCTCCTCTCACCACCAGGGCTGCAGTTCCTTAGAAAGACGATGATCCTACCTGCCCCCTGGCCTTTGCATATGCTGTTCCATGTGTGTTCCCCTTGCCTGTCCTCCCTATAGACCTCAGCCTCAGTGTTATTTCCCCCTGGTCTGGAGCAGGTACCTCCACCAAGTTACCGTGGAATCAAATATTGTTCTTTTCTAATGTTCATCTGCGTGACTACTGATCACAGAAGAGGGCAGGCACCTTGACTACTTTGGTTACCTGTTACAGTCCCAGTGCCTGGCCCACGGTGGGTGCTGGATGGATGTTTGCTGAATACCCTTGCATAATCAGTAACAATAGAGAGGTGCTATTTGAAAATGCAGAGATTTTGCAGATGAGATGCACTGAAGGAAAGTGGTTCAGTGTATGAATTATGGAGTTAAATCATCTGGGTTCAAATCCCAGCTCTGCCTCTTAATAGCTGGGAGAGCTTGGATAAAGTAACTTAATTTCTCTGCACCTCAGTTTCTTCACTTGCAAAGTGAGGAAAAGAGTACCTGCCTACATGATATAAGGTATATGAGTATTTAAAGTCTTCAAACAGTACCTGGGACAAAAAAAGTACTATATAGGAATTTGCTATCATTATTAATTATAAATATTCATATTAGCAGTACTAGTTTTACTTCTGTATGATGGCTGAGCTCATGGGGCAGTTTTTTCTGAACTCAACACGGAGGACACCAGTAGTTACAACTGAACTCTTCAAGATCCAGGGTGAAGAGATCCAGTTCTTCATTTTACAGACCCCCATGTCATCCCCAAGGTTTTCTGCAGGGGGGCTTGACGGCAGCTTTGCAAATGGTACCTGGTCAGATTCCACAGAACCAACCCCTGAATTCCTAATAACAAACAGTGCTGTTCCTTCATCAGCTCTGCATCTCTGGAGCTGGCTGGAGGATGCTCAGGGGCTACCAGCAGCTCAGCCAGCCACCTAATAAAAGAGTGGATCTGTTTGCAATGCAACTAAAATCCAGCCTCCCTGGAAAGTCTACTTCACCCCATGAACCTTTTCCCCTCAGAGACTATGGCAACACAAGTCAAAGTTGTTTCTAGTCTCTTCATTCAAAAGATGCTTCCTGAAAGCAACTTAAGTGCCAGAGACTGCACTGGGGGCAGAGATTGGCAGCTGCCACTTGTTACGGGAGCCTGAGCTGTGGCTCCCATTGTGATGAGCAGCTTCCACTAATCTGTACATTTATGAGAATTCATCCGGTTATGACAGGGTTGCTCTGGTTCGCTGATAGCACATTTCAGGGAGAGGCATATGAGGTCTCTTATTCCCTGCATTCATGTGTAGGATCACCATTCCCAAAGCCTAATTCTGATTCCAAACATAACCGCGGGGTCAAATTCCATTATGAACAACTCCTAATGCCTATGGAAGCACAGGGTTTAGTTGCCTGCAATGAGCAGGCCATTGTTTGGCTGAGACTTGGAAATCCTGCTGTCATACAAAGATTCTGCTGTGTTGGAATTTGTTACAATGGAATTTGCCCTATAACTTAACTGAGAATTAGCAAAGGGCCACTTTGATTTCCTGAATCCTAGTGCCAGAGGGTACTGGCAAAAGAACCAGCTTCCTCCTAATGAGGCAATTAATACCTCACCATGGTCTGCCTAAAACACATTCTGCCGCTTTGCTCATCAGAAGGTAGGATGAGTAATGAGAAATCAAAAGGTAGCCAGCTAAACATTAAAGTAAAGGGGAGAAAGGCTGTCGACAACGGATCATCATTTTCATTCGCCCTTTATGTAATGAGAGAGGGTAGATCACAACCCAAGACAGTTTTTTCAAAAAAGTGTTATAAACAGCCAGGTTCTCCTTGTACCACATCCCTTTCTATCCTGTTCTAATCAAACCCAGCTAGAAGAGCACGTATGCTGTAATTTAAGATGTTGAGTTCTTTGGGTAACAAACTGAGAAAGGTGAGTCATCCTGCTACAACTCACATGAAAGACAAAACTATTCAAAAAGAACAAATGAAAAACTAGGCTTTCGAATACCAAGAAAGATTTCAGCCGTTCAGGCTGGTACCAGGTATAGATCTTCTGAGTCAAGATAAAATGAAACATCTACTTGCCAATCTATAGGCTGTCCAAAAAGTTTGGACACTTCTTGGGGGAAATAGTATATTTACTCTTGACTTTAAAGAATAATTGGCCTCACTGCTTTAAATTTAGAGGTATTTGATCTAAAACGATGACAGGAGGGTACAGAAAAATACATTTGAAAATAAAGTTAACATACAATTTAAAATCATTTATCTTGTTCCCCAATGTTTCAGACATTCTGTATATATTTAGAACTTTTCAAAATAAAGGACAAAAAAAAAAAAAAAAAAAAAAGGGAAAAACACTCACAACAGTAGCATGAGAAAGAAAACACAAATTCCAAAGATTTAAAAATGAATGTTAGCCATCGAGATTTTAAACACATACACTTTTTGAGTTAGTAATCCACTTCAATGGATTTGTTTGGCCAAATGACTTATATACATAAAGGTAAGTGTCTGATAACATGCCCTATACTGTTATTTGTAGTAACAAAAGCTTGGGGGGAAAAAAAAACTACATGTTCATCAGCACAAAATTAGGACAGACCCATATGAAAGTAACATTATCCAGCCATAAAAAATTAAACTCACAGAAAATTGTTCCCTAAATCATTTTTAGCACACACTGGCTACAAATGTCCTCCTGATGGCCTTGAACTAGTAGGAAAAGATATAAATCACTTTTTGAGTTTTCCTGTACAAACGGCTTACAATCCTATAGACTTCCACTTGCATTCACAATTAGACCTTCAGAGTGCTCTTTAAGGATTCCCTAAATTTTCTGTTCATCCATTAAAACCGCACTGCCTAGAGAAGAAATTCTAGAATGACAGAGTGAGGATATCCAAACCTCCATGCCTCCATAAAAGCAACAAGAATACCGGCCAAAAAAAAATTGTCAGAAGTAACTTTTTCAGGACTTTGGAAATTAACCAAAGGCTGGCAACAGCAGAGAAGGCTTCATTAGATAAGGGGAAAAAAAACGAAACAAACAAACAAAAAAACCAGCAGAATCTTGGTAAGAACAGCAAGCTTTGTAGCATTTTCACAGCATCCTCCTGTCTTCATTTCTGCAGGAGCCCTGAAAATCAGCAGTCTTACAATAAAGATAACTGTAAAAAAAAAAAAAAAAAAAAACCAGTAACCGGGCAGCCACTGTGAGGGGGCCAAATGGGCTAGAAGCACCCAAAAATTCCTATCCCAAGACACTTGTCATTACTTGATCAGTCTGGAAAGTTCCCTGGAAAGCCCTAGTAACAAGCCTCATTTTCAGTTAACTTGAAGCAAAGCTGGCTTAAGTGATAGAAGCCCTATTCCTGGGGGTCTGCTGAAAATATTCAGCAGCAACTGTTCAACAATACAGGTGCCTGAGGCAGTAGTACCACTTGGGGGATACAAGAGGCTGCCCACAAATCTTAAGAGGAAAATCTAGATGATGAGATGAATATAGGGGGCTTGGAAAAGCTCCAACATACTCCTGGGGTTCCAGAAAGTCCCAGGCATATGAAAGGCTGTGCACATGCCCAAGAGAGACCTACGAGGGCTCCCTCACTTCCAAGTGACCTTGATGTTTTGAACAAGTAGGAAGTGAAACCTAATGCGGAGGTATTAACTGTCTGAATGTTGAGGATGCACACACAGTCTGTTGGCAAAGGGGAGACTTACTTGTCCTACATATTTGAGAATTATTGTCCTCTGTCCAATTATTATCTGGCTACTAAGGTAACTGAACAGAAATCTCAGGGGACAAAGAATACAGATGCTACAGAATTCACTCAAGAAAGTCACTAAACAGAGAACAGTACAACAACAAACTTTGGGGAAAGGAGGAGATAGATGTGGTTTCCAGAGGTGTTATTACATCATATAATTTCAAATGTCCAGATTCCATTTCAAATAATGAGACATGAAAAGAAAAACATGGCCCATTCAGTATAAACTATACCTGAGGAAGCCCAAATGTTGGATTCACCGGACAAAGACCTTAAATTATTCTAAGTATGTTCAAAGCACTAAAGGAAAACATGCCTAAAGTACAAGAAAAATATGTGAGTAATGTCTACTAAATAGAGAATATTAATAAAAAGACAAAAATTGCAAAAACAGAAACCCAAAACAAAACAAAACACCCAAATACCCAAATTGAAATTCTTGAGTTGAAAAGCCTCAAACTGAAATTAAAATTTCACTAGAACAAATCTAAGTTGGCAGAAGAAACAATCAGGGAGCTTGAAGATAGACCAATTGAGATGATCGAGTCTGAAGAGTATGAAGAAAACAAAGAATGTAGAAAAATGATCAAAGCCTCAGAGACCTACGGGACACCATCAAGTGTACCAACATACACATAATAGGAATCTCAGAAGGAGAAAGAAAGGAGAAGATGGAATATGTGAAGAAATAATGACTAAAATACTCCCTAAATTTGGTGGACATTCACCTATACATCCAGGGAGCTGAACAAACTCCAAGCAGGATAAACACAAAAATATCTACTCCTAGGCACAACATAAACTGTCAAAAGTCAAACACAAGGAGAGAAACTTAAAAGCAGCAAGAGAAAAGTGAGTCCTCTTGTACAAAGGATCCCCAATAACAATGAAAGCTGATTTTGCATCAGGAGCCATGGAGGTCAGAGAGCAGTGGAATGGCATATTCAAGGCGCTGAAAGACGACGACCATCATAACCATCCTTCAAAAACAAAGAAGAACGTAAGACATCCCCAGATAGACAAATATGGAGAGAATGTGTCGCTAGCAGACATGCCCTGCAAGAAATACTAAACGTATCAGGCTTATAGTCACATGCAGAAAAACCGAATTTGGACCCTTTCTTTATATGTAAAACATAACTCATGAATCAGAGACCTAAATGTAAGAACTAAAGCTATCAACCTCTTAGAAGAAAACAGAGAAACAAATCTTCCTGACCTTGCATTAGACAATGGTTTCTTAGACATAAAACCAAAAGTATAAGCAACCAAAGAAAAAAATCAGATAAATTGAACTTCATCAAAATTAAAAATTTCTGTTCTTCAAAGGATTCTATCAAGAAAGAAAAAAAAAACGCAAAATGAGAGAAAATAATATCATATATCCAATAAGAGACTTGTATGCAGAATATACACAGGCATGCAGGTTCGGTTCCAGATCACAGCAATGAAGCAAACACAGCAATAGAGTCACGTGAATTTTTTTGGTTTTCCAGTGCATATAAAAATTATATTTATAATATACCATAGTCTCTCAAGTGTGCAATATCTAAAAAAGCAATGTACATATCTTAATTTAAAAATACTTTACTGCTAAAAATGCTAACCATCATCTGAGCCTTCCTTCGTACTAGTTGTATCATCAAAGATCATGGATTAGAGGTATCAACGTAACAAATATAATAATAATGAGAAAGTTTGAAATATTGTGAGGATTACTAAAATGTGACAGGGAAGCCTGAATGAGTAAATGCTGTTGGAAAAATGGCACTCATAAGATTTGTTCAACTCAGGGTTGCCACAGACCTTCAATTTGGTAAAAAAAAAAAAAAAAAAAATACAGTATCTGTGAAGTGCAATAAAGTGGAGTGTGATAAAATGAAGTACGCCTGTAAAGAACTCTCACAACTCAACAATAAAAAGACAAACAATCCAACTTTTAAATGACAAAGATTTCAATAGATATTTCTTCCAAGATGCTCTACAAACAGCCAATAAACATGTAAAAATGCTCAATATCATCAGTCATCAGAAAAATACCAACCAAAAGCACAATGAGACATGACTCAACATATACTAGGATGTCTATGATAAATCAGGCATGTGTTGTTCGGGATGTGGAAACAATGGAATCCTCATGCGTTCTTGGGGGGATTATGAAATGGTGCAGCTGCTTTGGAAAGCAGTTTGGTAGTTTCTCAAAACATTAAACATAGAGTTGTATGACACAGCAATTCCACTCCTAAGCATATACTCAAGAGAAATGAAAATGTAAGTACACACAAAAACTTGTACATGAGTTTTTATACAAGTATATTCATAATAGCCCCAAAGTGGAAGCAACCCAAATGTCTAGCAACTGACAAATGGGAGAACAAAATGTGGCAAATTCGTACAATGGAGTATTATTCAGCAATAAAAAGAAATGAAATGATGATTCATGCCACAACATAGGTGAACCTTGTAAACGTTATGCTAAGTCAAAGAAGCCAGTCATTAAAAACCATAGTTTGCATGATTCAATTTATATGAAATGTCCAGAACAGGCAAATCCAGAAGCAAGAAGTGGATTAGTGATTAGCAGGGGCTGGGGGCAGCGGGTAATGAGGAATGACTACTAATGAGTACAAGGTTTCCTCTGGGGTGGTGAAAACATTTTGGAGTTAGATAGTGATGTGGGTTGCACAATTCTGTGATTATACTAGAAGTCACTACATTGTTCATTTTAAAGGGGAGAATTTTATATGTGAATCATAGCTCAATAAACCTGTTTTCTTTTTCTTTTAAGCTGATAAGAATAAAGAAAAGAAACAGACTGGCATGATTCTGGAGCCAGAATACTAGGTGAAGCCTAGTATTTTGCAAATTATTTAACCTCTCTGGGCCTCAGTACCCTTATCTGTAAAATGGGCATAATAATAGTACCTACTTAAAGGGATTACTGTTGGGATTAAATGGACTAGATTGCAATTATTTTGGGGGTGGGAGTTCAGGCTTTCTCTGACCTTCTGAGAAAAAAAACGAGGAAAAGGGATGATGGAGCAGGTATGTCTAGAATTGGAGAAGAAAGAAGTTGAAGATATTACCCATGAGTGTCTTTATTTTTTGTGTGTGTGCTGACGGAAGTCGGGGGTAGATGGGGAAGGAGAATGCCTTTGAAGTTCCCATGGCAGAGCTAACAAGTAGAAGAGAGACCAGCTGAAGTAGGAAACCACATCTGTTTAGGGACGTCACCCACGTGGCTCTGAGAATCTTCATTTACAAAAACCATGGCAACCCAGAATCAATGAAAACCGAACGGACAACTCTTCCAGGGATGTTGATTCGTTGGGGCAAAGAACAATGAAATGAAGGGAAAGGAGTATGTTCAGAAATGTCACTGTGGTGACAATGGAGTTTCAGTCAAGAAGACAGGAAGGATGTGCTGCTAATGGAGCAAAGAATGAAACAATTTCCCTGAAATTTCTCAAAAGAGATGGACAGTCTGAAACAAAGCTTACTACACCACCGGAAGAAAGGAACTAGGATTCTTCAAACTAGAAATAAGAAAAATCAGAGATGACATGGGATGATTGCTTCACAGATTTTATTTCTTTGAACATTTTCTCCTAAACTCTTTTTCTCCTATAACTTAGCACTGTCAGATTCTCCTGCTGGAAACTGATTTTATTACTCACGCTCCTATGATGATATAAATTTTAGTGGAGGTGACTTGTTTGAAATAGCACATTGAAGAGAAATACTTAATAATTAAAAAGAAAAAAAAGAACCACCAAGAATTGAGCTAACACTTCCCTTCAAAATTCAAATTATTCTAACAATTTATCCCATAAATTTCCTAGGACAGCATTTGCTGCACCTTTGCGGGCAGATCCAGGATTCTTTGAAAAGAAGCATTCTCTAGTCAAAATGATTTTTTAAAATTATTACAAACTGCTCCTCTTTTTTGACATTTACAGTGAATATTAGCATATTAAGGGCTTTGAAAAGTCCTGCAGTGGGGAAAACTACTCTATTTGTTAACCTGAACTTTCCCAAATTCATTTGATCATAGAATCCTCTCTTTCCAGAGAATCTTATATAACACGATTCAAAATGGGATTCCGTGAAGTACACACTGAGAAACATTACTCCATGAAAAGGCAGCATTATCCATAAGAAATAGACAGGCAACTAGAATCCCAAAAAGGGGAAGCAATCTCTTATGGTGAGACATCCTTCTCTGTTCCCGTGTGTCCTGCCAATTAAGCGAATTTCCCCATGCACTGTGCATGGGACATGTACTCCTGACAGCTAACCACCAGACAAGGAACCTACAAACGCATTTCCCTTGAGGACATCAAAGCAGGCAGGTGTAACCGATTACCAAGACGTCTGGGCACGCTGAGCTGTAAACATGAGATGGCATCACCTTACCAATCTCAGTGTTCTACAATCTTTTCCTGTTGCATAGAAGGCTCCCTCAAGCAACATCTTAATCCAATTCTATAATAACTTTCAATTATTGGAAGTGTCTCGTTCTGGTTTCCTAAGGATAAGCCTTGTTCTTATAGAACTTCTAGTTCTGTCTTTAGGTCCATTCTTTCTATCATCCCAGAACAGGAGCCTCAAGAACTTGTGATGGAGAAGAGGATCATCTGCCCGCACACAGACGCCCCCTTTCCTGAGCTTTCCTGGTCTTTGGGATAAGGAAGATGATAGGAAAGATGAGATGTCCCTCTTTCTCGGCCCCTGGGGAGATTAGATGACGGTTCAGAAGCTTTCACTCCCCTCCCGTATACCTCCTTACGGAGAGTATCTTCCTCCGCCTCATTGATGTTAGGCTTGATCATGTGACTCGCCGTGGCCAACAAGATGTCAGCAGGCATGACGTCAGTGGCTTGCTCTCCTGTACTTCATTCACTGCCATTAGGAAACATCCCCCCAGGAAGCTGCTGCCCCTCCAGCGTGGGAACCAGACTCAGCACATGGGGGCAGATCTGAGGCAACTACAGGCTCCCAAGCATGTCCAGTTCCCACCCTCAGGTATGATACAACGCATCCAACCCATCCTAGAGAAACTGACACGATCAAGAAGAAATGACTGCTGTTAAAGTTCCCGTTGGTTAGCGGTAGATCACTGTGCAGTATTATTGTAGGAAAAACCAACCAATATGGTTGGATCACACATCGAACATGTCTAATACGGTCCCTTCTTGTGTGTTTGATGTGAACTAGGGGCACACAGCTGCCCTAGTCACTTTTGGTCCTCTAAAGGGAAGTTAGCCACTCCTCCTGGCTGACCCCGCCTTGGTCTAGGACCACACCCCGCCACTGCATGTGCGTCTGCCCCAGGCAGCACCACCTCCCAAGCTCACTTCCTCATCTAAAGCCGCACCTCACCTACTCTGTCCTCCAACCCCAGCGCCTGCAGACACAGTGTGGGGAAGACATCTGCATCTCTGCAGAACTAGAGGATACCCTGCCCCCATTTGGGCCCAGCCACCTCACTGGTCACTCTTTTCCTGTCTTTTTTTGCTAAGGTTACAACAGTTAATAAGCTACTATAGTAGCTCCACGACCCCACCGACCAGAGATCACCAGGTCCTGCCTTGACTGGAGGGTAGAGCAGGGATGACTGGCAGCCGGGACACGCCTAGACTTTAAACACAACCCTTTTGGAACATCTCTCCTTTGGCTTTGGGAAGAGGCAGCACTATGTGACTGTCATTTCCTTTAAATTACCTGCATAATCAGGGTGATATCACAGGTATGCCAGATAGTTCAGCCTTAATTTTAGGGGCTGTCTGCTAATACACTACCAAGAATGCACAGACTTAGGGAGACCAGTTAGCATCATGCCAGAAAGGGCCAGAATCCAGGGTCAGCTGCCATATGCACGTTTCTCTTAGCAGAGCTTCATCAACAACCAGCAGCTGTTAATTAGCATAAGGGATGCCAAAACAGATTCCTATTGGTGAAACTAATGGCCTGTTAATTAGCATGATGGATGTCAGAAATAGAATATTTCAATGGTGAAATCCAAGGTATTTAGAAAGCTCAAAGTGGCTAAAATAGTATGAAAACACCTTCCTCTTCTGTGTGAACTGGGAATAAGAATTCACTCGGGCCTGTACTCCGCACCCCTTATGATGGCCTCCCTGACGGAATCCTCAATCTTGAGATGGCAGCCACCCAAGAAGACAGAATCCTGCTTTTGTGATGCGCTGGGTTGGCCTCAACTTATTTCACACAGAGTATGGCAGGAGCTTCTCAAACACTGGCTCTCAACTTTGGCTGAAGTTTGGTGCTGCGCGTGGAGCTTCTAGAATCCAAACAGCCAGGCCTCGCCCAGATAAATGATGCAGGCATCTCTGGAGGGAGGACCAGCATCAGTGCCCTGTTGATTCCACTCCGTAGCCAGGGATGAACATCACTGCTGTCCGTGGCAGCGTGCTGGAACAGCACTGGGCTTGCAGAAAGGGTTTGGGAGCTGTTTTGAGCCACTCCGCTAATGAATATTCATTTTGTAAGTGTCTGGATGTGTGGGAGAATTTGGTCTGAGGCCTGCTTTCATTAAAATTGCAGCAAGGTTACAGAACAACGGCTACCACTCGCCGACTCTAACTTTGGCAGCTTCCAAAGACTCTAAAGGGATCAAGTTAACCCTGGTCAGCTCACTACAAGGGGACAACCCCCCACTTCTCTTATAGGAAGGGGAGGGAGATAAAGCTTTGAGTAAATACCTTTCTCCCTAAAAAGACAACCTTTTTTATTCCCCCCAGTTTGTCTCTTCTATCAATTTCGATTGGGAGTAAAGCAGGCAAGGCCTGTACTACTGAAATGGAGCCAGCTGGCAAGTCCTGGATGGCCCCAGCTCCTGGACTTAGAATATGCAATCCTTGCACCCTCTGTCCCCACTCGAGGTCTTGGCCACAATTCTGGAACTACAAGGGAATAACATCCACCAGGTCCCAGACATCATTCTATTAAAAATACATAAAGACGTGCGCACGCACAATTAGAGTCAGGGGCCAAAGCCAACTGTCTCAGAAAATGCCCTGACACATTTAAACTCAATGGTTAACAGGATGGAAGAAAGCCGGAAGTGCTACCCTGGTCTTTTCCCCCTGGTCTCTGGACGAAGACCAGATTGCTGAGCACAGGGCTAATCTCCACACTAAGCAAACCTCCTGGCCCTGGGAAATCGCCTCTGTTATTACCGCTTCGGAGCTCCATCCACGTTAATAACAGCCATCCGTCAGGAGATGGCCGTGCAATAAACAGGCAGTTACAAATAGGACAGGCAACGTCGAGAGGGAAGGGGAAGAGGGAGAGGTGGCATCAGATTTTCCGTGCTTTTCATCTTGCGTGTCACTCTCACCAGCTGAAACAGTTGACTGTGTCCTTTTTCCACCCACAGCATGCTTGCTGAGTTCTCCTAGCAGAGATCGTGGCCGACAAGAACAACATGTGAATTAGAAACACAGAAAAGACTTTTATCTTATCCTTGAAAGACAGAGAAAAAAAAAAAAAAGGTTGTGATGGACTGAATTACTTCCCCTCTGCTGCTTCTAAATTCATAAACTGAAGCCCTGCCCACACTGTGACTGCATCCGGACTTAGCGCCCATAAGGAGCAAAGGTTCCCTGAGGTTATAAGGGTGGGCCTTAATTCCACAGGACTCACATCCTTTTAAGAAGAGGGAGAGACACCAGAGATCTCTCTCTACATGTATGGAGGAAAGGCCAGGTGAAGTCATGGCAAGAGGGTGGCTGTCAGCAAGCCAAGAAGAGAGGCCTCACCAGAAATGAACTCTGCCGGCACCTTGATCTTGAACTTCCAGCCTCTAGAATCGTGAGAGAATAAATTAAGTCATCCCATCTATGGTACTTTGTTATGGCGGCGCAAGCTGACAATATGACAAGTGCTTCTCAGTAAAGGAAATCGGTCTGCATTTTATCAGGTGGAGATCCACTCAGCACAGTGCAGAGACCTTTTCTCTATCATAATGGGGGGAAAATGCAAAGAAAAACAAAAGCCCCACTAGGTGCCGTCAAAAAGTAAGTCGTGAATGAGAAGTGCAAGTCAGTTCATTTTGCTCATCGTTCAGGACTCAGAGTGAAAGCAACGCTCAGGCCAGTGCACGTAGTACAGTTTTTAAGCATCAAACCAAAAAACCTGGAGATAACAGCTTCCAACTGGTTGCAGAAATGCCAATTTCTTCCTTTTTTTCTTTTTTTTTTTTTTTTTTTTTTGCACTGGATCAAGTTAGCATTACAATGCCTGCGCAAGAAATCTCCATCTGAGCGTGTCTGGGTTGGAAACGGGAGCTTTGCAGAAAACAATCCCTGAAAATTTCAAAGCAAAACCTTCAAGTAAAGAGTAAGGCAGAGTGGCTGTTTTTGACTCTTGAAATGAATGTAACAATATTTGAATTCCTGAAGCTCGGTTAACTGCTAAACAGGCTTCACTAACTACCAGCTACACTTTTTCCTTCTCCCCTTAAACAAGTGCACCACAGCAGTTAATAGCAATGCAATGCTCAGTCATGACATATGAAGTGCTAGAAGTATTTTTTTTAAATATGCTTTAAATAGAAATCCTAAGTTGCTAAATAACATTTTGGTGAAATAGGAGTTTTCTTTTAATATTGTGTTTCTTGCAATTTATCTGGATCCGATCACAAAGGTGAGGCTGGGGCGGTACGAGTACCGTGGAGATCTCTGACTTCAACGGCAGTCAACCATTCACTCTTTTGAATTACACCTCTTTCCAGTAAAAACAAGCATCCCACCAAATTGCTTTTGTATGTCCCTCTTCAGGGCACAGGACTGAGTAGTTACTTGAACACCAGTTGTTGAAAAATGTACGTGTTCCACACACGGAGGCAGCGAGATGTTCAAAACAGGGATGGCGTGCTTCTCAGATTCTCCTTGTTCATGAAAACTTTGGCCAGAAAGCCAGTACCAGCACTGCTGACGGGGGAAGGAGGAAGGGATGTAGCTTTTGTTCTGTCTGTGAATTTCAACCTGTATTTTTTTTTTTTTTTAACTTCAACACATTGTCTCCCAGGAAGAAAGAAGATCAGAACGATTTTTGCAGAAGAAAGTCCAGAATTGTGTCTGTTACCATGTAATTTATACCTGGGCGATGCTGCTCTGTCCCAAATTTGTGTCTGCTGTGATCCTCTATATAATCCCCTGGCTCGCAGACATTTAACCTGTACTAGGATTTCATTTCCATACGCTAATTTGTTGCATGACAACTGATTTTTAAAGCATTCTGTGTGAATGTCTGATTTGTCTCCTGGAGGGCACTGTAAATTCTTCAAGAGCAAGGGCCCAAAGAACATTTTTACATGATCACATCATTCTATAAAAATACCCAGAAGAAGGAGAAAAGGGAGGTGGGGAAAAAAAAAATCAATGAATTCTATTTATGATGTAAGCTAAAATGATATACATGAGAAAAATGGGATCCATTGTGGATGTCTATGGGGTTTTGCCGACCCAGAGTCCCCGGCCCCGTTTTTCTGGTATGAGCATCCCAGTTCTCATTTGGGAGCCACCCCTCCATCATCCTCAGATGAGGTAACTGAGGCTAGCATAGGAGTAAGTGGGTTTGACCCTACTGCTCCCGAAAGCTCCAGGGATTGGCACATAGTCCTCACCCTGACCAACTGCAGCCCTCCACCTCTTTGGTCCAGGGATTGGTTTAAAGATAGACTCATCTCAATTGGACTGATAAGAGTCAGCCCCAAGACTAATGCTGAAACTCTGGGGAAAGATTCATTTTCTTTTTATAAGGGTTGTTAAACTTGTCAGATAAATCCTAGATCTCTCTATGGCCACACCAACCTGAACACGCCCAGTCTCGCGGATAAAGCCTAGATCTGTTAGGGTCAAATTCAGCCCAAGAATGATGCTACCTGAGAGGGAAGCCACACCTAAAAGATGAAGAGAGAAAATCCAAGGTCTGAATTTGTTAGGTGAACACCTAAATTTTGTCATGCGTGAAGTTAATCTACTATTTACTTTTGCTGGCAATACATTTCCTTTTTTTTTTTTTTTTTTTTCCGGTTGAAACGAATTTGAGTTGGACTTCTGTTACTAACAACCCAGAGTCTGACTAATACCAGTTCCTCACTCACACTGGTCTACATAAAAATAAAGTCTGTCAATTACTTACTGGGAAAATGGCAGAATAAGCTTGCTATCTGGGACTCAGGTGACATGGTTCAAATCCGAGCTCCGCTGGGTGTCTCTGAGCAAGAGTCAATCTTTTAACCTCATTGTTCTGAACTATAAAATAGATATTAAAAATATTTATCCCTTATGCCAATACCATGAATTAAATTAGAAACAGTAGGTGAAATTAGGCTACCGACTGTGCGAGCCATCTCTGTGTTTCATTTGGTGGTTTAGAAAGAGCTCCTAAAAATTCTTCTCTTCCCTGCTCTCACTATGTCATAAACTTTTTACCTGAAAAGCAGGAAAAGGCAGGCAGGAGTTCTCCAAGTGGGGTCTGGAAATTCCCAGGGACCCCCCAAATCTTTCTAGGGGGGTCTGTGAGGTAAAAATATCTTCATACTACTACTAAGATGTTGTCATTTACACTCACATTCTCTAATGAATGTTCAATTGACTTTTCAAGATGCTAAATAATTTATGATGTTACAACAAATTGAATGCAGAAGCAGATATGATTATCCAGCTGTCTTCTATTAAGCTAGACATTAAGGTTTGGGGGAAAAAATGCCATTGTGCACACTAATATTTTTGTTGTTTGAAAAATATGGCATTTATGTTAACATGTGGTATGTTTCATATTTTTATATTTTAAACAAACTTTTAAGGTAATATTTTTAAAGTTCTCAGTTTGAATTTTGATGATGGTACATACTTATAGATATAATTCACATAAGCCAAAGCTATTTTGGGAGAGTAAAGGGGTCTTGAGAATAAAACCTATGAAAACTCATAAAGTTAGAAGCCTGGACTTTGGAGCCAGATGAGGTGAGTTCATGCTTTGATTCTGCTACTTACTGACTTACTGAGGAAAGAACGTTACTTAAATTCTCTTTATTGGCCTTAGTTTTCTCATCTGTAAAATGGGCATAATTATAGTTCCTACATTCCTAGTGTATGGTTTAAATGAATCAATACATGTAAAATGCTTAGCTCAATGCCTAGTACACAATGAATGCTCAAAAAAACGTAGCTGCTCTAATCATTACAATTAAAGTTTAAATTACAGTATAGGAAAAAAACTAGTTATACAGAGCTCTACAACATGTACACTATTTTGCTATAACAGTTCCTTTCAGCAGGTTATTTATGAATATTTATCAATAAATTGTGCATTCAAAGATGAAAACGGGGGTGAGTATAGCTCAGTGGTACAGCGCATGCTTAACGTGCATGAGGTCCTAGGTTCAAATAATTATTTAGCTTATACTTTGTACCAGACACTGCTCCTTGACTGTTCAGTTTAGTCCAGTCAGGTAGGTACTATTGGTTTTTGCACTTAATAGATGCAGTAACTGGGGCTGACATAGATGTATTAGCTTTCCCCAAATCATAGAGTTACTGAGTGGGCACGTATCAGCTCACGCCTACACGTGCCCGACTGCAAAGCCCTTGCTCTTTACCAGGACCCTGTAGCATCCCGAATGGGGTAGCTGAATCCTGACGTGTTTCGAATCAAAGTTTACCTCCAAAGGAAAAAGGAAATACATCCTTACTCCAAAAAGGCCTGGGGTAAAAAATCTCAATACACCTGCCTTTATGGGCCCTCCTCCCAATATTGAAGGCTTCAGGGACATGAAGGGTGTAATTACTCCTGCTATGGCCTGGGGTACGGAACAGTATTGTAAATGTGAGAAGTTACAGTCATTAATCCCATTCTTTAAAAAACACAGAAATGAGCCATATTATACATCTTTACACAAGAGAGATGCCTGTTTGTGAGGTGCATTACCTGCTTTCAAACAATGTCTGTGAAAGAAAAAGCTCTTCTCAAACAACAATAGAGATGAGAACCACCAAATAAGACACGGAAACGTCACACACAATTTGTAGCATAAATTACACGTTGTTCCCCCTTACTATACCATCTTTCAGAGAAAACGAAATGAGCCCCAGGGGAATGATTAATAGCTACAGCCAGCCAAAAATATGGCCTTTAGGAAGACAGACAATAAAGCATCTATTATTTCTCATTGTTCATCTTGGGAGGGTGCTTTTTTCTTTTTTTTTCCCCCCCCTTCTTTTTTCTTAAAAGATTCATTTTCAGATTAGTCACAGAGGGCTGACAAAATGCTGGGAAGTTGACGGTACTTCAGAACCATCTTCTGGGGCAATGCTTCAGAGCTTTTCATGGAAAATGATTCCACCCTAGCCTAGAACTCTGGGTCAGCTGCAGAGGTTAAGCCAGGGAGGGGACAAAGACCTTGGGGGTAACCGACTCCTGCCATTTAGTTGAACTTGGGATTGACTTTCTCTGTAATATAGGAAGGAAAACCAGACATAAATTAAGTTCTACAGGACCACAAATAGATGTGGAAAAATAAAGGAAGAAATTCTAAAAATACAGGGGGAAAAATGTGTCTTAGAATATGCTTCAGCAGCAGCAGAAAAAAAAATTTCCTTATACAAGTGGTGAATACAGATTACAAATGAGATTATATTACTGTGGTAGTACGGATTAAAAAGAGCTCCCTCTCTATAAAATGGTGCAGTTATTGTGGTAAACAGCATGAAGGTTCCTCAAAAAAATTAAACATGGAATTACCATAGGATTTAGCAACTCCACCTCTGGATAAACACCCAAAGTAACTGAAAGCAGGGACTCAAACAGACATTTGTACACCCCGCCTCATCACTGCAATATTCACCAGAGCCAAAAGGTGGACGCAACCCAAGTGTGGATAAACAAAATGCGATACATACCCACAACGGAATAGATCAAGCCTTAAAGAGGAAGGGAATTCTGACACATGCTACAGCACGGATGGGCACTGGGGACGCTATGCTAAGCCAGTCACACAAAGACAAACACTGCCATCATTCCATGCAGACAACGCACCTAAACAGGTTATACTCAGAGTAGTCAAATTAACAGAAACAGAGAGTTGGAATGGCAGTGACCAGAAGCTGGTGAGAGGAGGAGACGAACAGGGAATTACTGTTCATTGAAGAAGTTTCAGTTTACGAAGATTGGGGAAAAAAAAAAAAAAAAAAAAAAAAAGGATCTGGGGATGAATGATGGTGATGGCTGCACAACAGGTGAATATACTCAATTCCACAGAGCTGTTAAAAATCGTTAAAGTGGTAAATTTTATTACATATGTTTTGCCACAGTACAACAAAGTAAATTGAAAAAACAAAATACAAAGCTTGAAAGGGCCCCTTTCCCCAACTGCACTTTTTTTTTTTTTTTTTTAATAACAACGTCAGGGTGCTGCTCTCCCACCCAGA
This sequence comes from Camelus bactrianus, assembly GCF_048773025.1. Lineage (NCBI taxonomy): Eukaryota > Metazoa > Chordata > Mammalia > Artiodactyla > Camelidae > Camelus > Camelus bactrianus. Next base: position 22,487,848 of record NC_133555.1, on the reverse strand, counting down.
GACAGAGTCCCTTTCCCCAGCCTTCGAATCTAGCTCTGGGATTGGCTGTGCCCACAGGATGTGGCAGAAGTGACATTCTGGGATGTTGGCGCTGAGGGCCCTGAGATGCCTTGGAGTGTCCACTGTCACTCCAGGAATCCAGCCACCATGTGAAAAGTCGAGACTGTCTGGCTGGAGACAAAAGCCGCATGGAGGAAAAGGCCTTGCAAGATGAGGACCACATGAGGAAAATTGAGACACCCCAGTCAACCACCAGCACCCACTCACGTGAATGAGGCCATCTTGAATTCTCTAGAACCAGTGGAGCTGCCTCAGTCAGCCCTGCATGGAACAGAGACAGTCACGGAGGCTGAGCCCTGCCCAAACCCTGACCCACAGAATGGGAGCCAACGGACTGGCCGTCTGAAGCCACTGCTTCTTCAGGTGGTCTGCTTCACAGCAATAGATAATTGAAACAATCCTGCAAACATAGGTCATCCTTTCAGAGAACTTCCTCTTATCTAATCCTACTTCTGCCACTGTTTATTACATTCACCTAGTCATTCAACAAACATTTTGAGTATCTTCTCTGCAGCAAGACTCCTCCTAGCATTTGAGATCATCATAGAATGAAGCAAGGCCCTTGACCTCAGGGAGCTTACGTTTTAAAAGGAGGCAATGACAGCAAATAAATGCAGTTAATAATAAATTAGTACATTAGAAGCTGAAGACTGACAGGAAATGAAAAGGTGGAACAGGGTACTGGGGGTCAATCTTCAGAGCAGCTACTTTTTAGTGAGCTGCACAAATCTGATCCATGAGAAGATAACTCGTCTTTTCTATCCTGTGTTTGTTGTTATCTGACCTTTTCTGATGATGCCTTAGTTTTAATTATATGTAATCACTGTGCTAATGGAAATAAACATAGGCAACACAGTTCATCATCTTGATTACAGAAAAAATTATATGTTCTCTCATACTGCTACTACTATTAAAAACAAAAAAACAACCCTTCATCTGCAGACAAAACCTTGAGGAAAGACGTGAGATTCCAAATATTTCCAAATTCTCACCCCAAATCTGAAAGGGGATCTGTGGGTTTCCCACAGGCTTTCTGCTGCACACGCACGCAATACTGACAGTTCATCGTGCTGACAGATGAAGAGCACAGCTTGCTCTGAAAAGAAATGTTACCGCTCACATTCTAGAAGCTTCATGTAAATTTGTGGCGAAGACCATCTGCTTTGGTGTCAGGTACAGCTTGGATCAAGTCCCAGTTGTACCACCTACAATCCACTGGACCTGCTCCCTCAACCTCAGCCTCCTGGTCTATTAAATGGGGACAACACTACCACCCAGGCCTCATCGAAGGAAGGATTGCATGAGACCACATACAACTTGAAGAATTTAGCCAGTGGCTACAAAATGATAAGCCCTAAATAATTGTTACCTGTGATCATCTGATTATTTTTAGAAAGTATTCTCAGGTATAAAAACCACAGGAAAAGAATGACAGTCAACAGACTCACAGACATAGTAAACAATCTTATGGTTACCGGGGAAAGGGGATGGGAAGGGAAAAATTTGGGAGTTTGAGATTTACAAATGTTAGCCACTACATATAAAAACAGATTTTTTAAGAAAATGTTCTTCCATATAGCATGGGGAACTATGTTCAATATCTTGTAATAACTTTTAATGAAAAAAAAAAAAAGAAAGTGAATATATGTATCTATATATATGCATGACTAGGACATCAAGTTGTACTGTACACCAGAAATGGACACACTATAATTGAAAACAAACAAACAAAAAAAGAATGACAGTCAACGCTTGACTATATAACCATGGAACTGTTCAGCATTGGATGGTTCACAGGTCCTGCAGGTCTTACTGGAAGCATGAAGGCCAAAGACTCTGGAATGAGATTCAAAGAAAGCTCATGCTTACTGGTGGCCTCCCTGCTCTAACCATGGTCTAAGGCTAGATACAAGTGACTTTTTAATTATGCATGACCTTGGTGCAAAATCCATCAGAAGGGGTCAAGGTGAAAGCCAGTGTCAAACGAAAAAAATTAATAAATAAAGATACTCTCCATTATGGCTGGAAGAGTTAAGGCCACATGAATCACCTCTCCCACCCAGAATCAACCTGAGACTGAACCCTGGAGCCTCCCTGGCTTCTTGAAATAGTGTATTTGACCCTGGATCAGCACCTAATGATGAATACAAGAGATCTCTTAGGGTGGAGGATAGAGTAAGAGTGTCTGGCATCTCAACTCCTTCCTATGGTTGGAGCATCCCGGCCTTATAAGTGGAAGATACAGCCTGTCTCAGACCAGAGAACGTGAGAAGTCTAAACCTCACTCTCAGCTCTCCCAGCAGCTGGAGGAAGGATAAGCAAATGTTTGGCCTTGGCCAGAGTCTAAAATCTGACCTAATGACACACAGGAGCAGGGATGGGGGTGATGCAAATCTGTCAACCACCTACACCATGGGCTTCAGGGGTGGGGTGGGGCAGGAGGTCGGAGGGGTGTCCAGGTTGGCACACGGAGGTATGAGCTGAAGCCACCACCGTGTGCTGTGGTGGCAACCATGTCCACAGTGACCCATCTTGGACAGGCTTCTGGGTTTCTGACTCAGGAGTGCTTCCCTGTCTGCGCTCAGAGCCCGGCTCTCCAGCCTTCCTGGAGATTTAGTGAGCTCCCTGATAACCTCTGAGTAACACTCTCCCTACTCCCATCAGCCTGAGCTCACGGCTGTGACTTACAACTAAGAACCCTGACTGATACAGTAATTCTAAAACAGCTGCCACTGGGTGACTGTGACCAGGTGCCAGGCACGGGGCTCAGGATGTCATGCATGTTGTCACAATTACTTCTCACCACCACACTTCAGAGAAACCACTCCTCTCTCTCAGAGATAAGAAAATTGTTAACTGATGGAAATGGAATCTATAATATAATACTGAAACACATTCTGTTAACCAGTAGGCCATACTTAAGTCTTATTCCTTGTTATTTAGACCTTTAATGGAAACAATTTGATTAAGCACCTATTATATGCCACATACTATTCTAGACGCTGAGGATAGAATAGTGATTAAAACAAGCGAAAATCTGGGGAACTGTATTCAGTAGCATGTAGTAACCTATAATGAAAAAGAATATATATATATGTATGTATATATATGACTGAATCACTATGCTGTACACCAGAAACGAACACAACATTGTAAATCAGCTATACTTCAGTTACAAAAAAGCAAAAAGTGCCTTAAAGGAATTTACATTCTAGGTTTTTGCTACAGATTGAGTACCTGTATATCCTCCAAATTCCTACGTTGAAACCCTAACTCCCAGTGTGATGGTATAAAGAGGGGAGGTCTTCGGGAGGTGATTAGGGCATGAGGGTAGAGCCCCCAGGAATGGGATTAACACCCTTCTAAAAGAGACCCTAGAATGCTCCTTTGCCCCTTCCATCACGTGAAGACCCAGGAGAAGACAGCTGTCTCTGAACCTGGAAGTCAGCCCTCAACAGACACTGAACCTGCCAGTGCCTCGATCTTAAACTCCCTAGCCTCCAGAATTGTGAGAAATAAATGTTCACAATCTATAAGCCACTCAGCCTGTATTTTTGTTATAGCGGCCTGAACGGACTAAGGCAGCTGTGAATTCTTGATTCTTATTCTGCTGGCTGGTTTCCTTTAATGACCCCACGTTCTCTGTTTGTGACACCAGCGCAACAAGTTAACTCCATCTAGTGCCACCACTCTATTTCCCCGGAAGGAGCCCAGACCAGGCATGCCGTGTAAGGGCCACACTCTCAGGCACTGCTAATCCATCACAGAGCCCCGCGAGCAGCCTCAGGACCTTCCCAGCACAGCTCTGTGGGCAGGCACTGCTCCCCAGTCCAGTCTGCCAGGAGAGGCGGATCCTACTTCCTTACCATCCGCATGAGTTCTCTGTTGCTGCTCTAACGAAGCACTGCGGACTCAGCACCCTGGAACACCGCCCTTTCATGATCTCACACTTCTGGAGGTCAGAAGTCCAGGGGGCTTTCCTGGGTTCTCCGCCTTGGGGGTCACAAACCTGAAATCGGATCTTGATGGTTTATCTTCCTATCAAGAAGCTCTGGGGAAAGAATCCGCCCCAAGCTTCTTCAGGTGGGTGGTGGAATTCCCTTCTATTCCACTGTAACCCCAGACGACCTCCTTTTGGCCTTTTGCCACAGAGCGTCACAAACTCATGGGAGTAACATCAGAGACAAAGGTCATGGAAGCCGTCTGGCAATTTCTGCCTCTCGCACCGCACTTAACCTGGGCCTGTCGAATAGTTATCATTTCAAATAGTCTCAGCAGAGCCAGTCTCCACAGGAAAGTGACATGGAGGACGTCAGTGAAGAAGCTACAGGGATGTCCTGGGGAACAGCATTCCAGGCAGAGGGAACTGTAAGGAGAAAGTCCTGAGGAAGGCACTCAGCTAAGACCAGCGTGGAGACCAGATGGCCAGGGCAGCGTGGGTGAAGGAGGGGACAGGGGGAGATGAGGTCCCAAAGGTTACCACGGGTGCTCTGAATCACATTTTGATCCAAGTAATTCAACAGGTTGGAAGCAACACTCTGGCGAGTGTGCTGAGAAGAGACGGTAGAGGGGCCTGGGCAGCCAAGGGACCAGTTGTGGGGTTTTTGCAGTAATCCGAAAGGATATTCTAGAACCACCCCCCCCCCAAAAAGCAAGCAACAACACGTACCTCAGAGTGGATGTGAAGATTAAATGAGAATGCGTGTAAAGAATTAGAATCGGCCTGCCACACAGTAAGTGCTCAATAAATATTAACTGCTACAAAATAAAATGAGTGAATTTATTGTACACAAATTATATATATTGCAATAAAGGTGATTTTAAAAGTATAATTATCATCATCAACATCTGGGCAAGAAATGATGGTAGCTCAAACTGAGGGGAGGGCTGCGGGGTAACAGAGGGGCTGTTTACTCTATGGCAGTCAGATTCTAAATAGATTTTTGGAGGTGGAGCCCACAGGATGGGAGAAAGAGGAGATAAAAATGAAAAATGCTGGTTTTAGTATTTGCAAGCTGTATGTCTTTGGGCAAACAGTGGAAACTCTCCATGCATAGTTTATTGGGTAGTAAAATAAAATGGGACAGTTCACGTATACCTCGCAGGGCTTTTGTGAGAATTAAATATGGTAATGTGTCCTGAAATCTAGCAGGTGCTCAGAAATTGTCAGCTTTTCTTTCCTAATTGCTTGCTATTAAATGCCAGGTTCCTCTCCGTCCCATTGAGACCTCCTCCTCCTCCTTCTTGCCAGCCAGACTCTTTAGTAAACACATTAAGCCAAACTCAGGTTACTCTTAAAAATGGGGAGGGAGAAGCCAAAGTCTGCCCCATTCTACAATTCTGGTCAAGGAGTTAAACAAGAATTTGAGAGATTTAAAGCAGCCCTCACACAGGAGAAATGGCTAAGAGCTTCTGGAGTGTGGGTATAAAAATGGAAATTAAGAAGCTGATTTCCCTAGTGGGGTTCTCCCTCTGGCTAAAAAAGGTGCTTATCTAGATAAACAGTTGTTAAATGAAAGTACGAATAAATACTTGAACTCCTGCGTGGGTCTTTGGTACGGGATCTTCCAAACTACACCCTGAAGGACTCTCACCAATCCTGCACGAGGCATGAAGAAATCAGACACCTGTTATTTTCATGGCAGAAATGTTAAGGTCTCTATTCTTACCCTTTCCTTACCAGTTCCCAGTTGTAGCATCCAGGACAATGAACCCAAGCCCCTGTTTTGCCATCTGCATTTCCTCCTAGAATTACTGAGTCGATTAATGATATTTGTCACATGCCCAGTCACAGTGCCTACTGCCTCACAGACCTCATAAACAATCAACAAATGGTTAACTGTTATTATTATCAACATTCCTAATAATAAAAATAGTTTCTGGGTATGGGAACCAGAAGCTTCACAGTCAGCCTTGCTCTGATGCACAGCTCTATTTTTTCCTCCTTTCTCTCTCTGACATAGGAAGAGTCAAATTTAGTACACAGATCCAAGAAAGAACTCGAGAGGATACTGTCGAAGGCCATTTAATGACACTGCTGCCCTCAAGTTTGACATCTTTCTTTCTGGCGCTAAATATGCCAATTCCTCTTTCTCTCCCTCTCACTGCCACCCAACAAGCCGACTCTCCACTGACCCATCTGAGTGACTCACCCAGTTTGCCGTGATGCATCTGGAGTTTCTCACCGTCCTGCTCTCTCCCAAACCTACGCAGGTTTGTGTCATCAGCAAATTTCACCAACATGCCAGTGAGAGAGTTGACATTTACATAACCACAGCTCCAGGCAGCAGTGACCAAGCCAGTGAATTTCTAATGAGAGAGGTGTTGGTCCACAGAAACATATTTGACAGCTGGAAATTTCCAGAAGACAGTTAATCATTTAAACCCACTCTTAGCCATTATCCTGGTTTCTTTCTATGTCTATTTCTCTGTTCCTTTTACTTTTTATTTTTGCCCCTACAGATGTAATTGATTATCAGGATTTCTAGAGGACCAGCCAAGGCAGAGAAAGATAAAGGAAGGGGACAGGTAAATGGATCATCAAAGTTTGTTACAAGATCGGTGGCTGTTTGCAGAGGGAAAATGGCAGAATGCCTTGCTCTCAAAAGTCCTGGGCATCACAGGCTATGATTTAAAAAGATGCACTGGTGCTGCCTAGTTCATGGCAGTGCTGCTTATGTCTGTCCAACCTCCTCTGCCTCTTCTTTGGGGAAAAGTAGCCCAAGTTTCCCTTGGTAACTGCTCCTTCTCAAGCTTTGGTGAGAATGTCAATCAAATTCCAGCTCCCCACCTCCACCCCTTACCAGGCACATGACCCCAGTCTGGCCCATTTACTTTCTCTCTAGGATGATTGAGAATTTTCAGCAGAGAGGCACAAGATGGAAAAAGTTAGATCAAGAGACGTGGGTTCCTGCTCCCTTGGTCCTTAGGTCCTGTTCTTCTGAGGTCTGCTTCTTCTGCTTTGCCTTAGAATCTGTGAGGCACTCTCTATTTCTCCTTCTTACAAAATTAGCAAAATCAGTTTCTGTTGCCTGCAACCAAAGAATCAGTTCCTCTTGCTTGCAATCAAAGCTCTAAATCCAGCCTTCCCAAGGAAAAAAAACAGCAGTTCAAAGCAGCAATAAACTGATGTGATTTTATTTACCAGGTGTGCAATGTTATTTACTGCAGATGAGGAGCAATTTTCAAGACAGCAATAAAACCGGCACTTTTGGATACCTTAGGGTTAGTAATTCCCCTTTCTCCTGCCAGCTACTGGGGAAGAGAGAGGGTGAGGGGGAGGCAGAAGAGCACAAATGCAACTGATAGGCCAGCACTCCAGTGGGATTAATTAAGCAAGGCTGGTGGGTTTTATCAGCACAAGAGAAAGAAAAAAGTTTGAAAGAGATAAATGTCAAAACTATGTCAAATGTCAAAAAAGAGATGGGTTTGCAAGAGTCAGATAACAGAGACTCAGTCAAGGGTTAGGCTCTGAAATCGTCATGTAAGGCAAAAATAATATAATCACAATTAACTTATCTCTTGGATGACTAATGAGGTCTAGTATAACCGATAACCTCATACAGGGAAATTATTAATATACATTTATTACATAGACTCAAATGTACAGTGTGTAATAAGAATACAAATGCATAGTATAACTTTATATTGTTAACTACACAAGAAGAGAATTTGAAACGCATGAAATTACCACGTGTGAGAATCCCACACGCAAGAAGCAAGAGTTTTGTGAAAGCAGAGGCACAGCTCCTGTCTCACATATAAACTGGGCACAAATCTTATGAATGGAACGGCAGGTGGAATTACCTGCAGCATTTTAAGAGTTATTTTTGGTGGGGGGAAGGGAGTTGGTCACGTACTTGGTCAATGCAAGTTAAAAGTGTATCTAATGCCATGCCTGGGACCTTAAGAGGCCATTTACTTTATCAGGGGACCTGGCTGCATTAGATAAGCTGCTGATCTGTTCAGACAGCTTGGGAAACTTCATCATGTCTACAGACGTGGATTTCCCCCAGGCCTTCAACACTAAGAGATCCAGATTACCCTAAAATGTTTTACTTATTTTGGCTTTCTTTAATAAAAAACAAAATACAAGTCTATAAAAATATTTTGACAAAATACAAAGATGAAATGAGCAAATAAATGGAATATATGATTCAGAGGCAGTGATAAATATAAAAATGCAGGTACAAGGATGTGCCTCAGAATCTCATAGAATCCCAAAATTATTTAAGCCTGAAAGAAGACTTAAAGATAATCCAACTTAATTTTTTTTTAAGCTATAATGCTTAGTGCATAGTCAGAACTCAAAAATGCCTGTCAAGAGGATAAACAACTTAATTTTTTTAAATTAGGAAACAACAGTGATTAAAATGACTCTCAAGTTCATGGTGATTTTTTTTTTTTTTAAGAAAAAGAAAACAGGAGTGAGAGAAGGGGAAGGGGGAAGGAAACTTTTTTTTTAAAATATGAGCAAATAAAAGGCAAAGCTCTTTGTGACAGAACAACCCCAGCTAAAAATTGGAGAATGAATAATAGAACAACAAATTCATACTGTGTAGCACAGTGAACTATATTTGGTATCTTGTAGTAACCTATGGTGAAAAAGAATACAAAAACGAATATATGTATGTTCATGCAAGACTGAAGCATTATGCTGTACACTGAAAATTGACACAACATTGTAAACTGACTATACTTCAATTAAATATATATATATATATGAGAATGAATAATAGAAAATCAACATTTTGTAACCTCCAATGTAATAACAGACTCAAGCAAGTATCATTGGTGGATGTTACAGTTGGGTGAGAGATTCTGGGGAACAAGGAACTCACACAGATTAATTATTAAATGTCATGTGAAAAGTTTTGTCTATAATGGAGAGATCTGGAAGACACACCCCCGATCGAGTGATCAAACTAAGCCCCACCAATTACAGGACAAGCTGACATCGTGTACCTCCAGATGTGACGCAAGGCGGGGGGACACAGCACCACTCACGCAATACTCTTAACAACAAAGAAAAAAAAATCAATTCTAATTCCAACCTTAAGGAAACAATCAGAAAAATCCAGAACATGGGTCATTCTATAAGATAATTAGCCTGGATTCTTAAAAAAAATCAGTCACAAAAAATTTTAAAAAAGAGGAAAACTTTTCTAGTATTTAGGAGAGTTGACAATCGCAGATAACAGGTGGAACTTGAATGGATCCTACATTTTTTTTTTTTAAGGCAAGAAAGGACATTTGGGGGGAATACTGGGGAAATATGAACATGGATTATATATTTGGTATTACTGAATTAATCTGACATCTCTTGGATATGATAAAGCTATGGTGGTTATGTAGGAGCAAAAACCTGGTTCACAGCCAACACATGCTGAAGACCTTTGAGGTGATGGGTCATTATGGTTGCAAATTACTTTCAAAGGATTCAGCCCTGAAAAATTATACCCTTCCTCCCACCACATGTACACAGACCAAGCAAGCAAATGTGGCAAAAAGTCAGTGACTGATTAATCTAGATGAGGGTCTAGGCATATTCCATGCATTGTTCTTTCATTTCAGTAATTCTAACATTTTTCAAAAAAAAAAAAAAAAGTTGGCGGGAAATGAGGACCCAAGTTCCAAGATACCTTTAAATGACACATGCAAATCACTGGCAATATTATCCACGACGGCTTAGTCTATCCTTTAGTTTTTCCCAGGCTTGAATTAAAAAATATTCTTATTAACCCAGAAGCTGTTAAAAGTCAAGACCTCTTAGGAACTCAAGAACCTACATTAAAAATATCTGCAGCCAGAATGCCTGGAGAACACTTACAACTCAGTAATAAAAAAGACAATCCAATTGAAAAATAGGTAAGAAGTCTTTCTTCAGAGAAGATACACAAATAGTCACTGAGCACATGAAAGGTATCATTAGCCACTAGGGCAATGCCACACAAACCACAATAAGACGCCACTTCCCACCCACTAGAACGCCTATAATCAAAAGACAGACAATAACAAGTGTTGGCAAGGGTGTGGAGAAATAGGCTTCCTTATACATTGCTGGTGGGAATGCCAAGTGGTGTAACTGTTCTGGAAACTCCCTCAAAGTTAAGTATCGATTTACCCTATGATCCAGTAATTGCACTCCTCTCCTAGGTGAAAACCCAAGAGAAATGAAAATAAATATACACACAGAAACTTAGACAAGTGTTCATAGTAGCATTATTCATAAAAGCCAAAAGTGGAAGCAATCCAAATCATACACATACATAATAGAAGATTATGTGGCAATAAAAAGGAATGACATCTGGATACACGCAGCAAGTATGAAGCTTGAAAACATTATGCTAAGTGGAAGAAGCCAATCACAGAAGACTGTAGACTGTATGACTCCATTTGTATTACATGTTTACAATACACAAGTTTATGGGATCAGAAAGCAGATTACTGATTGCCAGGGGCTCGGAGGAAGAGGAGAATGAGTGGTGACTACTAACAGATAATGGGGTTTCTTTCAGGGATGATAAAAATGTTCTAAATTAGATTTTAGTGATGGTTTCACAACCCTGCAAATATGCTTTAAAGTCTGTACACTTTAAATGAGTGAACTGTATGGTATGTGAATTATATCTTGATAAAGTTGCCTTAAAACGTGTATACACAATTATGCAAAAATAAAAATGTGTTTGTGGGGAGCTTTCTCCCTAATATTTGATCCTTTTAGCATGAGATTTCTTCCTGTCTGCTACAACTCAAAGATAAGTTCTTAGTTTCCCTTCCAAAGTGCCTCCTGGAGATCTCTGACTAATGGACAAAGAAAAGCTACAGGAGGCATAACTTGCCTTCTTCTTAGCATCAGTTAGTACTAAGTCACTCTGAGCCATCCTCCCACACCAGGAACACAAGCACTGACTGATCATCTGGTACCAAATTGTCCCTGGGCAATGATCACACATACAGAATCAAGCTTAAAACTGCTCTCTGAGGCAGCCTGCATCTGAAGCATCTGCTTTCTTAGATGAATTGGGAATTTCAAAATTAAGGAGGAAAGAACCAAGTTTTTAAAGGGACAGAAAGGCATGGATGAGGATAAAGAAGGAAAAGAGGAGAAGGAGACCAATGGGACAGGCAGGGAGTAGAAAAGAGTTGCATCTGTGAGGCTGGAGCAGTCACACGTATTTCAGTCCCTCCAGCAACCTGTCCTCCTCCTCCTGGAAACAACTGCCTGATTCCCATGGGGAATCGCTCTTTCTCTGTGCTTCAGTCCATTTGGTTTGGGTGGTGCTGAAGCTCAGCTCCAGGGGAGCCCCCATGAGCTGGTGGTCTAAGCCAATCAGTTCATTCACTCCCTTTCCTGCAGTGATTGGTTCAGGGGCGGGCACATGACCCAATGGGCCAATGAGATGCAGGCCTGGGACTTCTGCTAGAAGTTCTAAGAAGAAAAAAGAATCTGTAAAGATATTAAGCCTAGAGCAGCCAAGCAGCAATCAAGCCACCACAAGGAGAATACTTCCACGAGAGTGAGACAGAACAGGGGGAGGCCCTCCTACCGTAGGGGACTCTGATCTAGAAGCCACAACCCCTGACAGTTTGAGCTATTGAATCAGTGACTCTGACCTTTCCTTTATCGTCTCTTTAACTAGTTTGTATTAGCATTCTGTCTGTTATGATGTAAAGAACTCTGCTTAACATGGAAGCAAATCAATAGAATTCCACCAGTGATTCCCCTAATGGCCACCAAATGACGTGAATACAATCCATGATGGTTTATTTCACGTGTCAAGTTGGCTAGATCACAGAATCCAGGTATTTGGTCAAACATGATTCTGTATGCTTCTGTCAAAGATGTTTTAAAGATAACATGAACACTTAAATCAGTAAACTATAGGTGAAGTAGACTGTCCTCCATAATGTACAGGGTCTCATCCAATCAGTTTAAGACCTTAACAGGAAAGCCAGCTTCGCTGGAAGAAGAGGGAATTCTGCCAGCAGACAGCCTCTGGATTCATTGCAACTCTTCCCTGGGTCTCCAGCCTGCCAGCCTTCCCTGCAGACTTTGGACCTGCCAGCTTCCACAACTGTGTGAATCAATTCCTTAAAATAAATCTCTCTCTCCTCACCCTCCACCCCCCTTCTCTCTCTCTCCCCCTTCCTTCCTACCCCCTCCTCCACTCTCCCTTTTCCTTTCTCTCTCTGTGTACACACACATACAACACAGCTTAACCTTGGACAACACAGGGTTGGGCCACTGACCCTATACCTATATGGTCAAAAATCCACATATAACTTTACAGTTGGGCCCCCATATCCATGGTGCTGCACCTGCAGATTCAACCAATCGCAGATCATGCAGTACTGTAATACATGTTTATGGAAAAAGTTGCATATAAATGGACACAGTTCAAACCCATGTTCTTCAAGGGCCAACTGCATATCCTATTGGTTCTGTTTCTCTGGGGAACCCTGACTTGTATACGATCAAGTGATCGCAGGCCAGCAAGTTGGCTTCCGGGGTTTCAGGTGGGAAGAACCTAACAGTAGCAGCTCCTTACCCAACTCTACTTCCATCTTCCACAATAGCCCTACCCACTGCTCCCCAGGTCAGTGCAACACCCTTTGCTTCTGTTGGCTTCCTTATTTAATATGCCATTCCCATTTTACAGGTAACAAGAGCTTAAATGACTTGACCCAAGTCAAGATGCGGGTAACTGGGAGACCTGAGACCTGAGACCTGAGACTAGAATTCAGGTCTCCCTTCATCCACCCCAAAGACCTCAACCACTGGCAAGTTTTCTGGGAGGAATTCCTGAGGACGCCCCTTTCTTTCTCAGAGTTGGGGCAGCAGATTTAAAGTCACAAGAAGCAGCAAGACCACACCCACATTCCACATCCCTCCACCCTCCCCTCAGCTCTGCTCTGCTGCCAGGAGCCCTTTGTCACTTTCCGCACCTGCTTGTGGGTGGCGCTGGCCTAGGATGAGTCACTGAGTCACCCGGCCATGGTCTCTGCCCCTGGAAGGGAGGATCCAAGCTCCACTTCCCAAAACGCTGATGTGGTTTGCGGTCTTGGGTTAACAGACTCACACCCTCTCTACCTTTCTTGGGTCAGGGCTTGATTTTCTACGAGGCCTCAGCTGTCAACTGTAGCTTTAAGGTAACACGCACGGCACGCTGCCAGAGAGGAGAAAGAAGAAAACGGAGACAGGTCCCCTCCGAGGTCGAAGCGGAGGCCTTAAGGATCAGTCTGGGCGGAATGGCAGGCATGTGTATCCCTCCTCCCCCATGTGACAGCAGGAGCAGTTGTTCCCAGATGTTTGTCATCTATATTCCCCTGCCATGACATATGCCATGTCCCTGGATCCCCTGTACCATTACTAATTCAGTCAGGTTTTACTTTCATATAACTTTAAAAAGTTACACTCCATTTACAGTTATTACAAAATACTGGCTATGTTCCCTGTATTGTACAATACACATCCTTATAGGCTGTCTTACACCCAACAGTTTGTACCTCCCACTCCCCCACCCTTATATTGCATGGTTTTCACGGGCTCCTCATTTCATCAAAGCAAATATTTGAAAAAAGGGAGTTTTATACAATTATTACTTCTGAAAACTCTTTACTTGCCATAAATAGCAAATAATTTGAACAAATAATTGTTAAACATACTCAATCTCACCAGACACACTTGCTTATCAAAGGCTCTGGGCCTGTGGACCCCTCTCATTTAAGGAAAAAAGGGGTATTTTAAGTAACCGATTACTATTAGTTAGTGATCTTGGATCATGAAGATTAGACTAAACGATATGTCACTTGAAAAGGCAGGCGGGACACAAGGCACAAAGGTTAGTTAGTAAATCTTTACTGAACATCTACTCTGGGTCAGAATCTATGCCGAGTATCCCCGACAAACCATTTTAGGAAGAACTGCATCAGAAATGGCTAAACAAAAAGATCTGGCATTTAGTTCAATTATGTTTCAATATAAAGAGAAACATATTTCCAGGTGCTCCTATTTTTTAAGTGTCCATGTAAGTACAGAATTTCTTTTCTTAGTTTGTTTATGCCAGCCTTCAAAATATATCTTCAATTAATGTCCCTAACACATATAGTCTTAAGGACTGTTAAAAAGGAATTTCATTTAAAAGAAAAAAAGACCTTCTAGCACCAATTCAGACTTTCCCCTCAGCTCTGTAGAAGAATTAGGAATGTATTAACTTTTCCCTATGCACTTTATTTTTTCAATGCAGAATTTGTACACCAACTGAAACTGTCATCCTCAATCCCTAAAAATCCCATGTTTTTAATGATGCCATATAAAATCATTTCTATATATATACAAGATCTTGTGGTAGCTCACAGCGAAAAAAAATGTGACAATGAATATATGCATGTTCACGTGTAACTGAAAAATTGTGCTGTACACTGGAAATTGACACAACATTGTAAACTGACTATAACTCAATAAAAAATGTTAAAAAAAATAAGAACAACAAAAAATCATTTCTAAGCTACTGCAGCATGTGTCCCAGTTTCGAAGAGAAAACAAAAAAGACTTTGAAGTCTGATACCTGGGTTGGATTCCTGCTCTGCCACTTACTGGCTGTGTGGCTCGAGGCAAATTACTTAACCTCTCTGAATTGCTATTTCTTCCTCTATAAAGTGAGCATAACAATAGTAACTTTGTAGGGCTGTTGGGAAATAGAAGAGGATAAATATGCCAAGGGCCTAGCTTAGTGCTTGGAACACAGTAGGCACACAGTAAGTACACATTACTACTCTTTGATGGGAGGGTGTGGGAGTCACTGCTGACAACGAGAAAGCTGCTTTATGTCAGAGATGACAGCCTGAATGCCCACGGGGGCCGAGCATGTTACATGAAGGAGGGAAACAGGTTGGGTGGTGTCCTAATAAAGTCGAGATCCAGCTAAGCGCGCATCTAAAACACACAGCTGCTGGGTGTCAGCTGACTACAGCCGTGTGAACAGCACGGAACATGTGTTAAGCTATTACTCGAAGGATCTAAGGGCTTTGCGTATTCTAACTCATTTAATCCTCCTAACCCTAGAAGGGAGGTCCTGTTACCATCCACACGTTATAAACGAGCAAAGCGAGGCACAGTGAGATTACATAACTTGTCTAACGCCACTCAGCTAAGCAGCAGCAAAGCCAGGCTTTTAACCCAGGCATTCTATTTTCAGAGCCAGTCACCCTGTAACCTCTAGCAGCAGTGAGTGGTTCTCAGGCCTTACATCTCATCAAATTACCCAGAGAACCTGTTAAAATAAAAACTGCCAGGTGATTCAACAGATCGGAGATGGGGAAGGATGGAGAATTTGCATTTTCTAACAAGTTCCCAGGTGCTGCTAACGCTCTGCTGTTTTAAGAATCACACTTTGAGAACCACTGTTTTAGGCCCTACTTCCTCTCCTAAGTCCAGTGTTTCAGATCTTCTGGTCTGATTTCAAGAAAAGCCAGAAATGTGGTCTTCTGTATGAGGACTCGCTGTACGTACATGCTTGTCACTAAATCAACATTTTTTTTTTTTTTAACAATGCTGTGCAAGCCAACAACAACAACAAAGCAAGCCAACAGGCCACATCTGGCCTCTGGGCTGCTGGGTTTCTGATTTCTGCTTTCGCAGGCCTAGGTGTTTCTGACACATTTATGCAGCCAACATTAATTGAGCGCTTGTTACTGGCTCTCATCCTGGGAGCTGGGCATAGGAAGATGAGCAAGACGAATGAGAAGGTCTCTCTTTGTGGTGGCTTACAGCTGTGGTCAGGGAGTAGAGGAGAGTCAAGAAGACCAAAAAAACAGCTAAATAAATCAAAAAGATCTTTACAGCTACGACCAGTGCTCCAAAACAAACAAACAAATAAAAAACCCAGCAGGGTGATAGGCTGGGTGATTTCCTTGGTTATTTACAAGTCTACAAGGAGGAAGGGAAAGTGGAACGTGACTCCATCACAGATGAGAAGTAGACAAAAAACAGAATTATGCGCGGCATCCAAAATCCCCCAGGCCGCGGAGGTCA
Organism: Camelus bactrianus; assembly: GCF_048773025.1. Taxonomy (NCBI): domain Eukaryota; kingdom Metazoa; phylum Chordata; class Mammalia; order Artiodactyla; family Camelidae; genus Camelus; species Camelus bactrianus. The sequence continues at coordinate 22,471,752 of NC_133555.1, read as the reverse complement.
GCCGAGAACCACACCACGGCCTGACTTCCCTGCCAATACCAACCCCATGACATCATCCTGTCTCCCACAGATTACTTACCTCATCCCCAAGTGTGGAAGGTCAAACTGCCAGCATTTTGCAGTCTGCCTCTGCAGGTAAAATTTAGCTTTAATTGTCTAATTGCTACTCTGGCAACGGCTGCCACGGATTCATTTTAGAACCAAGCACAGGTGTGCTCTGTGGCTGATCTATTTTCAAGGACGAAAGGAAGGAATTAGGGAACCTGATGGCTTCTGCTTTAAGAGTTAAGATGAAGTTATGTTTCCCCCCCCCAATCAACTCGTGTTATCTCATTTCAATTTTCCAGTGTGTCTTCTCATCAGAAATTAAACTGGGTTGCCAAATCCCAGAGCAACAGAAACGGAAAGGTATTTGGGAGGAAGAGAAGAAAAACTTTTGGCGCTTATTAATGAAAAATGTTTCTGCGTCCTTGAAGTTCAGGCATTACATAAAGGAGCTGCATGCAGTAATTCTAATGAAAACGGTGAGGGTGATAATGAAGATAATGATGGTGAGGGTGATAATAAAAATAATGATAAGGATGATGATGATGATGGTGACCCTGTCTGGCCCTTAACAAACATTCTCTAATTAAAGCCACAGGGTTCTACTCTGAGGTAGGTAAGCAGCCCTAGGCATATTTCACATATTAAAAAAAAAAAAAACAGATTTAAAAAAAAGTCTAAGTGAATTCCTTAAAATAGTTACTGCATTCTTGATTCCAGCAGTTAATTCCATTTCAACAAGACACTCTTTTTTTTTTTTTTTTGAACACTTGGAAGACAGATACGCTGACTTTACACGTGCTTTAATTATTTTCAAGTCAGCACTAAGGAGATGAGCTGTAGCCGGGGGTATGTGCTTTCACAAACCTGACGGGTAATGGAATGAAAAACACCAAGGCAGAGCGAGTTGACAAAGAGAATGCCAATAAGTGAATTCCAGAGTCCCGCCTACAACATCCTGGCCCGTTTTGGGAGTCAGCACGGGTCACACCTTGTCCCTGGAAACAAAGCAAGCAAAGGGACTAGATGTGAGAGCAGCAATCCACCCCGGGTGCACACCTGGCCATTAATGACCAACCTTTGTGTTCTCGGGTGGTTCTGTGGGTCAACAAAGGCAACGTGAGCAGAGCGTGGAGTCTTAGTGCTAGCTGCAGTGATCAAGTCAGAAGCCCTCAAAGTCTCAGTTTCCTAAACTGCGGAATGGAGGTCATGATGACCATCCTAACTGCCCTACCTACCCTCAGGTCGCCACGAGGCTACAATATAACACCACGCTGGAAACTGCACAGGGACAATCAAACAAAGGCAAGGCTCTTACGATCACTGTCTTCTCTCCAACTGGACTTGGGAGCTACCTGTGTACAAAGAAGATGTCATCTTATATTTCTTTGTACCTTTTAACACATACGCTTTGTACCTCTACCCACCTCATTACCATGTAACAGTCAAACGCAGAGCAGAGGTTTTGTGGGAGTTGCCAGTTTTCAAAAATCTCTGTCTACAAAGGGTTCACCTAAGGTTTTCTTCAGTCAATGCAGTTGATACATTTGAAATCTGATCCGATTGCCCCCTGCCCCACCAAATAGAAAAACAGCATGTCAGTGCTAGAATAGAAATAATACCCTTTTACAGAGTTCTTTTTATTTACTTTCTCATTTCGTCTTCCCGAGAGCACTTCAAGACTGATATGACTAGACTCATTTTTGGATGAGGAAACTGAGATTCAGTTCAAATAAACTGTTCAGTGTCACGTAGCGAACGAGCAGCAGAGGCACACTTTCACCCTGGATCGGTCCCATTCCCAAGCTCCTGCATCTCCCAAGTTGTGCTAAGCTTGGCTGGGGGACGGACACAGCTGTGGGTTCTGAATGCGCACGATGCTTCAAGTAACTTCTCAGCTTCCTCAGATAAATTATGAATAACTCAGTACTGTTCACAAATATTTCTTTAGAAAAGCATCCCTCTTATCAAAGAGAGAGAATCATTCTTTTGGAACAGCGTTCAAAATATAAACCTCAATCTTCTAAGAACATTAGACATCGCTTCCATTTATTATTCAAATTCTAGAACTTCGTGTGCAGGGGCACGTGGGGTGGGAGATGACTGCATCATGGCAGCTTAACCCAGGACAATGATTCTCCAGCTCAGCCTGCCTTAGTAAGTGCATACTCGAGGAAGCTTATTAAAATGCCGACTCCCAGCCCCCATGTCACCCCATTAGGAATCAACCTGGTTAGGGTGAAGCCCAATCATCTCAGTTTTGATAAACTCCCCAGCTGTTCAGATGCAGGTGGGTCTCAGACTACGTTCAGTATTAACCAGGTCAGGAAAAAAACAACCAGGAAATTGGGAACCAAGACTAGCTCTGCAGCACATTTGTTGAGAGGCCTTCAATAACTCAGCCAGCCTCTCTGGCTTCCTGCGTCTAGGAAACAAATCTGTCTGCCTTGGATATCCCTGGCCCTCATCCTTTGTGGACTGAATGGATCTTGTTTGCTTCAGAACTTCTTGATGGGCAATACTGTCTTTTGGTGTTGGTCACTGTATCAACGGTTATTCACTGGGATGACCAGTAAATGCTTTCATTTTTAACTGTAGAACAAGCTCCAGATGCAAGGCTAAGGCTGAACACTGCAATGAATCCTAGGCCCATTCTAGCATTTGCAGGACTCGGAAACAACCATGGATCATCCTCAGAGCCACCAGCCATGACCTCATGCTTAGCTAACTTTCTTCTGCTGGTTTTTAAATGACTACAAGAGGTACCCTCCTTGGCAAATATAGCCACTAAGAGGCAGTACAAAGGCTGCTTGCTAGAGGGGGAGCCTCAACACCTATACAAAAACAAATGGATTGATGGATGGATGGATGGATACATAGGTAAGACAGAAAAATAAGACAGATAGACAGACAGATAGGTAGATAGGTAGATAGATAAATAAAATTGGGTCCTTCAAGATTGGCAGTGGAGGGAAGATCTCCTCAAGGCTATAGTTTCCAACCCTATCTGTGCATTAGAACAAACTGTGGGCTGTTAAAAAAAAAAAAAAAAAAAAAAAAAAAGGCATTCCTGTGCTCCTACTCAGAAACTTTTATTAAAAGGGTAAAAGGGCCTGGGGTGGGACCTCCAGCACTGGTGCTTTTCAACATTCCCCAGGTGAATCCATTGTGCAGAAGGTTTTAAGAACATTGTCTTCAAGAACCTTCAAATGTGAATCACCATGCTGGCATTAGTGAAAAACTGACCCCTTCCCCCTTCCAACAAAGGACCCTTCCCTTAGCTGTAGCACAACACAAGTACAACTAGGATGTTCAGGCTAGTGGTCTCCACAGTGGATTAAGGGACAATATTATCTTTAAACTGGTTTTCACCTAAAATTTGGGGCATTAAACTTACAGGTATGTAATATATGGCTTGACACTGGGGCCCTCACTTGATTCTGGGGTCAGATGGCCATGTGGCGTGCCTCCTATGTGGTACTGATAGCATCCTGAGAGAAGGCAGGGGAGAGTGCCACAATCTAGGACAGCTGACAGTAAGGATACTGACTGCCAGGTTATGTGGGGTTTTGGGGATTGTGGATACCTGCTGTTACTTGAACTAACTTTTACAATTGACCTAAATAGATTACTACAAAAAATCCAGAGTATAACTGACTAATACAAGCACAAGAAAATGAGAAAATGGCTGAGACAGCGCATCTCCTACTCCTGGTATGCCAGGATGCCAAAGTATAAAATGAAAATAATGACAAGGAGAACTAACCATAATTCGGAGGGGAAAAAATCAACGTGGCTCTTTGAAGTATGAAATTTGCATACTATGATTAACCGTGAACCTTGAGTTATGTATAAATCATGCTTTGGAATACAGATAGTCTTTACTTAGCACAGTTCCTTATGTACAAGTGGCACTTACTCCAACTGAGTTAATTAACACCAGCCTCCCATCATGGTACAGATTTCAGTTCCTACAGTGTATTAACCGTGAGTGATCTGCATAAAGTATAAACATCAGAGCTTCAGCCCACGGATCACCATGTAAATAACAGGTGCTCATTATGATCAGTGACCAATCATGTCACTTCGTTCAAAGTCTGCCAGTAACTGGCCACTGAGCATCTGTTATTCAGTTCATGCACAGACAGCAAAGGATGTCGTCGTGTTGCCTCCTTGTCTCCTAGTGATACCTTTGTGATATCCCTGAGGGTTCTGAATACGGAGCCAGAGGAATTTGATGAAGATGAACTTAATGACATAAAGGAAAATGGTTGCAACAAAAAAGGATGAAGATGTACGTTCCAGAGAAAGTGACATAACAAAAAATTTCACTTTAAAGACGCTCTCAGCAATATTTCAAGAAACCACAAAGCGTAAAATGCAAACTGATCCCAGCTTTGCAAGCAGCAGGACAATTTGCCACATTCTAGAAAAGAATCTTGCTCTGTATCGTATGATGAGAAGAGGAAGACAAGCACTGTTCAGACTACTCTTGGTAAGTTTTTTTACGAAGAAAAATATTTTAATTCTCAATGTTTCCAATGCTTTTGCATTGCAGTGTACTAAATAAATATTAGTTTTACTAGTTTTCTCATTTCCCTATGCATTTTTAACCAGTAGTAAGAGAGTTGTTCCTGTTATGGAAAAAAATTTCTAAGTTCGCAGGACAATGGTCATTCTTCCCACTCCTTATTAAGATGACTTTGCAAAGTTTCCGCTTACAAGCTTGTTTTTACCGTCCCATACTGCCATGCACAGCAAGTATTGTCTGTTTTAGCTAATCACGGGACTGTATCTGTATAATTTATTGATAAGCAAAATGCACAGTTTGGCAGTCTGGTTTTAAACATTTTTTACTGAGAGAGTGTGCAATTAAAAGAGATTGGACACCTCTGGCTCAGACAACACTAATCAGAGAATGTAGGTGGGCAAAAGGGAAATGATTATAGTAACAAGGAACTAGGTAATCCAAGTCTCACAGGGTAGCTGTCTCAACTTCCACTTGATGGAAGCTTTTTCTCCTAACCTCCGGTCTGCCTCCAAGTGTCAGAGATCATCTTGAACACCTCTTCCCTGAGTGTGCCCTACAGGACCTCTACCACCCTACTCCTCCAAAGGTGGTCCTCAAAGCCATCACCCAAGAGCTTGTGAGAAATGCAGGATCTGAGGCCCCTCCCCAGACCTACTGAATCCGAATCTGCATCTTAATAGGATCCCCAAGTGATTCTTACACTCTAAAATTTGAGAAGCACTACTCTAGACCTCACGTTTGAGCCTAAGAGGCAACTGAAGGGCCAGGCAGAGATAGGGGTTCCCTATGTCATTTGTCTAAGGACTGAAGTCTGTGTATTACTGAAGTCTGTGTTTTGTTTAAGGATTTATCAAGCACTCACCATACACCAGACACTATGATAGACCACCTATATATCATCTCACTAATGACTTCTACAATCTACTCCCAACACACACACAGCAGCAGACTTGCACAGGATGTAGGCAATGGTGGAGGTAGATGAGAATTTGGAGCCACCTGTATACATGAGCCTCAGAGGTGGATGTGCGTGTGTGTATGCTTTAATTGCAGCAGGAAAAGTGAGCTGCTTATCTTGAACCTCTAATTTTTTCCGGCTGTCTCTGGACTACCTCCCTGAGTTACTGCCTATAGCCATCCAGTGTAGGACGACTTCAAATTTGGGGGACAGGTTAAAATCTCAACTGGCTGTTTTGTAGAAATCAACACATTTCATATGGAAATTCAAGGGACCCAGAATAGGTAAAACAATCCTGAAATAGAAGAGCAAAGTTGGAAGACTCACATTTCCCCATTTCAAAACCTACTCTACAGTTGTAGCAATCAAGATAATCTGGTACTGACATAAAGACAGACAGACAGACGACTGGAATAGAACAAAGAGCCCCAAGTAAAATTATGTATCTGTTGTCAATTGATTTTTGAAAAGGGTGCCAAGGTAACTCAGTGGGAAAAATAATAGTCTTTTAAACAAATAGTTCTGGGACAATTGGATATCTACAAGCAAAAATCAAGAAGTTGAACCCCATCCTCATATCACACACAGAAATGAACACAAAATGGATCACAGACCTAAATGTAAGAGCTGAAATTATAAAATTCCTAGAAGAAAACACACGAGTAAATCTTCATAACCGTGGGATAGGCAATGGTTTCTCAGATATGACCCCAATCACAAGTGACAAAAGAAAAACATAGATAACTTGGGCTGTATGATACTTGAAAACTTCTGTGCTTCAAAGTAATAATAATAGAGTGAAAAGACAATCCACAGAAGGGAGAAAACATTTGCAGAGCAAATGTCTGATGTGGGACTTGCATCCAGAACATACAAAGAATCCTTAACACTCAACAATAAAAAGATAACTCAAAAGTGGGCAAAATATTTGAAGAGACATTTCTCTGAAAAAGATCTACAATGACCCATAAGCACGTGACAAGAAACTCAACATTGTTAACCATCACAGAGAAAGAAATCAAGACCACAATGAAACGCCACTGCACACCCACTAGGGTGGTTATAATCAAAAAAAAAGCATTGGTGAGGACGTGGAGAAGTAACAACCCTCACATGTTGCTGGTGGGAACGTAAAATGGCGTATCCACTTTGCAACAGTTTGATCATTTCTCAAAATGTCGTGGATGGAGTTACTATCTGACCCGGAAATTCCACTCGTAGATCCACACCCAAGAGAAAAGAAAACATATGTCCATGCAAAACCCATTATTCATAGTAGCTAAAAAGTGGAGACAACTCAAAAGTCCATCAACATCTGAAAAAAATCAAAATGTGGTATATCCACACAATGGAAGATTAATTAGCAATAATCAGATATGAGGTACTGATAATTGCTGTAACCTAAATGAACTTGAAAACACTAAGTTAAATGAAAGATGCCAGGCACAAAAGGACATAGACTGTATGATTCCATTTACATGAAAATGTCCAGGAAAAGCAAATCCATTCACAGAAACTAGATCAGGGGTTACCTAGGGATGGGGGAGCAGTAGGGAGTGACTGCTAATGGACATGTTTTTATCTTTTCCTTCAGATGATGGAAATGTTCTGGAATTAGATAATGCCGATCGTTGCACAACTCTGTGAATACGCTAGTGACCACTGAACTGTACACTTTATATAGATGAGTTGTATGGGGTGTAAATTATATCTCAATAAAGCTGTTCAAAAAATTGAACAGCCACTCCCATAATCTCCCCACCCTAAAGACATCTCTGATGCTTCATTCAGGTCAGAGGCTGAAGCTCAGGTGCTCCCTTAAGCCTGGCTCAGACCTACTTCTCTATCTGTCTGCTCTAAAAAAGAAAAGAAAAGAAAAGAAATATTTTTATTCTTGAGGGATAATGAACATGGCGATGGGTAGCCAAGCAATGAGATGCCTCCAGGTCCACGATTAAAATGAACACGGTTGCCAACTCATAAGCCAGTCCTCCTTGGCACTTTTCAGTACTCTCCATGGAAGCTTCTAGGTTGGGACTCCCCTCAGAGGAGGCAGGGGAGCCAGCAAGGGAACTGAGTTCAAGTCTTGATCTCTAAATAATAAGAAAGCCAAGGGAAGACGTTCGGGGGAGGTGAGATTGTTAACGTGGTGCAAGTGTGACACTAAATTTCTCTCCTTCTCCTTGACTAATTAGATTTTCCTTTTAACGAGGCTGACTCCATCTGCCATCCCTTCTTAAATCCAGACACTAGCAGAACAGGAGATTGTATCCCAATCAAAACTTTCTATCCAGCCAGGTTTGAATGGCAAAGAATTTAGAGAAGTTGGACTTAGAAAGGGGCTTACTTGTATAACTAATAATTCAATTAGCAGAGATATTAGGGGCAATCTACATTTCAACAATGACACCCCCCCCCCCGGCTGAGTTAGCCCCGGAGAGGAACGCTTAAGGAAAAAACATTCAAAATGACGTTGCCATATACCCCTGAGATTCCAGGGACATCAGCTCACGAGGAAAAGCCAGACAGAATCGAAACGCATGACTCAAAGTGCTCAATTCCCACCGGTAGTTAGTTACTCGTGCTGCGTCGGAGGAAAGACTTTCAAACAGCCAGTTTAACATAAATACGGCAGTTCCCTGCGTACTTTCCAAACATTCAATCCTGCAAGTTCTCTCCAAACTTGAGCTAAAGGAAAAAAAGGTTAATTGCTCCGACCTCCTAAAAAGACCAGTGCAGACTAGCAAATATGTACATATGCAAACATACACGCGCAGAGCGCCCTGCTCTCATTTTTTTTTTTTTGAGTGGTTCGGATTTCTCATCAAGAATCTGGCAAGCTCGCCTGCTGGGTCCTGTAGTCACTTCCAACCTCATAGCCTTCCCCCTCTCATATTTTTAGGACGTATGTAATTTAGACCTACGTGGATTTAATGTGGCCAATTTGTAAACAGCCAGGGTTCTGAAGGGGTCGCTGGTATGAACCCTGGGGACATTGCACAGAAACGGCGAAATAAAGAGCCGTCATCTGTGATACCATCCGTGTGCTTTTCTTTTCTTTTTTTTCTTTTTGAAGGGATAGCCCTGACTTCCATGGCTCTTAAGAGTGAAATGAAGATGGAGTAAAGACATTCTCATCTTAAAACAAAGCCTAAAGGAAAAAGAGGACCATTCTTCCTCCTCCAACTCCAGTTGGAGTTCTGAATCCACTTCCTAATCCTGCTGTTTCTGGGCCAACCCCTCCCACCCTTCTCCCTTCCCTTCCTCAGAACCAACTGCATCTCAGCCTGTTCCTTCTTGGCTCTGCCAGAAGGGAGCCCTCCTGCCTGCCTGGGACCACCCACAGACTCCTGGCTCTGTTTGGACAGGAGGACCCAACTGCAAAGAGGGAGCATCTCGCCTGTTTCCAAGAAGGTGGGGAGGGGGGGTGAGTCACCTTGGTTGAAGCAGTCAGATCTCAGTAACAACTACGCTCCCACCCTGACTGCCAAACATGGCCAGAGTCTGGGTGGCATTCCGATCGAATGGGGGTATCCAAGCAGCAGTTCATGGACCAACGCTTGGTTGGCCAGAACATTACCACATAGAGAGGTTTATAAAATATACAGTCTTTCCAGGCCCATGCCCAGAAATTTCTGATTCAGTAGGTCTTGGCATGGGACCTGAGACGCTGCACCTTTTTAATGCTTCTGAGGTAGTGGAGACGGACAGCCAGGTTTGAGAACTTCTGCTTCAGAGCCAAGGGACGAAAGAAAGGCCTCCCAAGGAAGTGAGACGAGGAGCAAGTATGAGAAAAAACACGCTTCTTGACGCCGACACCACAAGATTCCTTCTGGTGCCTTTTGAAGAGGAACCACCTACATCCTGGTGTCCGTGTTGCTGGTTGGAAGAATAGGGCCTAAAAACAGAATGAAAACTTTGGAAGTGAACGGACTTGGCTTCGAGCACCACCTCTGAGACTGACAGACGTCAGGTCCAGTGCCTGTGACTCAGGAGCTGGGAAATCTTAGGCAAGCCTGAGCCTCAGTTTTCTCAGATGATCAATTTAGGCTCTGGCATAGAAGGCCCTGAGTAAAATAAAACTATTCTCATGGAGCAAACCACTTTCCCGTTAGACATTATACTTCACATATATATTTTTCAGACCAATTACTCAGCAGGATTCTAAGGGGCTTAGGACAGAAAAAGAAGTTAAGAAAAAGCAGAAGTCAAGCCTGTAGACTGGGTACAATTTGCATATCCTTTCAAGTTAGGGATCTTCATCTTAGGATCACAGACATTTTGGAAAAACTGTTATAATCCACGCACTCTCTCTCCAGAAAATCCTATGTGGGCGTGCACACACATAAAATACTCTGCATGTTATCTCGGGGGGTTCATTCTACAGAGGACCATGAGGACACCCTTGGGAAGCTGGCCACTAAGTTAAAAATCCATCAAAAGTTGGCAAATGCTTTCTGCAAAGAGCCAGATGGATAGTCAGTGTTCTCAGCTTGGCAGTTCACACGATCTCTGACAACTACTTAACTCTGCCATTGTAGAGGGAAAACAGCCAGAGATGGTAACTAGACACGTCACACAACTATGTTCCAATAAAACTTTATTTACAAAAACAGGCAGTGGGCCAGATCTGGGTTGTAATTTGCTGACCCTTTGCTTTGAGTTTTGCTGCGCCAACTGTGGGTCAAAAGTCACCCGGGGAATGTGTCGTTCTGGAGCCTGCAGTCTGACAGGTGGGCACGCCTTCCACCCCGCAAGTCCCCGCAGTCCCAGCCGAGCACCCTCTCGGGGAACTAGTCTCAGTTTCCAGGGCCATGGTAGTTCCAAGGAAGTGCTGCCTACCTCCCACCCACCTCTGGACCCCCAGACTCTTAAGCACCACATCCTCTAAGTGGTTCGTATTGAAAAATCTCTTCTATAGTAACAAAACTTAACTACCTAAAACAGTAATCATTTTCATCCCTGAAAAAAGGTAGCTCCAGATACACGGACAGCATTTAACAGAAGTGATTCACAATGACCAAGTTCATCCCAAGTCGGTCTTAAAGGGGAGAGACCAAGAGGAATGAGACAGCCAAGAAACCCAGAGCAGGCGTGGCTTGTCCCGGGTGATTACACGAGTTGCTTAAGTGGGGTTGCCCACTTAGGAGAGAAAATTGCCACATTAGTTTTGACAAATTTCACCAGAAAACACTACATCTCTACATGCACCATGATTAAAACATCATCCGCAGACAGCGGGAAGAGAAAACCACTGGATTTTTCCCCTGTGGTCATGTTTTTTTAAAGAACCTTTTAAATAATATACATGGCTGTAATCAGATGCTACCCAAAGAGAGCTATGACATCGTGAACCACAGATGTTTCTCATCCTGTTTCTCATCCCTCCTCTGCTAGCATTGTCTTCCCCAACATGCAGGCTATGCATCTGGGCTGATCATTACACAATGTTCAGGGGAGCTTTCCTACTGACTGGGTGGCTGCAGACTGTCTTCTGTATCCTGAACTTGGACTTACTCTCAAGATAAGTGTGTAAGGGAGAGGGGGTGTGCGGGTGAAGTCACCCTGACAACCAGACAGCAAGACAAAAACCAACTGATTCAAGAACCATTTGGAATTCTGCAGCCCAGCTCCCAATTCATTTTCTTCATTTCCCAAGCAATCTCTTCTTAATATAAAAGATCTCCCTGCTAAAAAAAGAGGGAGTTGTTGGGGGCAGGGAGCGGGTAGAGGGAAGGCTGGTTTTCACCCAGGGACGACAGAGAGCTCAAGGACAATACCCTGAAGTGAAGGAGTCTGGACCCCCAAACCACACACCACCGAGGAGTAAGTGCATTTGGTATCCGTTTAGTCTGCGAGCCTCGCGGCTCCATCATAAAAGTTTAAAACCCGGCCCTGATCTAACAACTGTAAATTCTCGAGTTCACTCAATTTTAAAACATTCCAAGGAACGTTACAGCGAAAGAGCCTCAGAATAAACAAGGAGGGATTTCCATGGTACCCACCACCCCCAGGCACACAGAACGTCAGAGCCATGCCTCCTTCATGGGGCAACCTTCATTCAGACCGCCCTCTGCCTCACCAGCTGAGAAGACGTTATTCTTTGGTCCTCCGAGCACTGACATTTACTTGCTGACATCGCCAAAAGGAATGTGAGATGAAGCAGGTCTTTTACTAGATAAACACTTGGTTTTGATAAGGGAAGTTCTTTTCTTCTAACGGAAACAACCCAAAACGCCACTATTGCATTCCTGCACTGGAGGTGAGTCTACGAGATGCAGCCGGTGCTGCCGGCTCAGGGACTTGACACCGGGGGAGGGAGTCCTGCCCGGCACTGGGGAGCCATGTTTGGTTTTGTTCTTAGAGATCTGTCTGAGTTTCCTAATTAGGAAGATGCCTGGAGAACATCAAGAGGTCAAATATTTATTCGTGGAGAAGAGGCCAGACTTGTCTAATGTGCTCTCCCGATATGGAGGTGAGTCACCTCCAAAGGCAGCCAGAATCACACGCTGCTACGTTCAGACATCGCTGCCAACCTCAGCAGTTAGGGCCTCCTTTCCTAAGCTGTACCATCCCGGCTCACCGATCCGCCTGGGGGCTCAGCGTGGCACCACGGCAGGACCCTCAGACCTTGGGAGGTCAGCTCCGGTCCCTGCCATTTCAAAAAGCCTATGAATGTCTCTCTTCCCCAGAACTGACGCACGAGACCAGGTGGCCTGGGAAGGTCATTACCTTGAAGAACGCTGGGAGTCAGGTAGATAGATCGCTGGCCCCTACGATGCTAAATCCTGTTCCCTTGGTTCCAGAATTATTTCCCATCACCCACAGTCTGCTACTTTTCTGCTCTCTTCCCCTCCTCCTCCCCCCACCCCACCCCTTCACCTTTGCATCAACCCTCTAAGTTCCTTTGAAGAAAGCAACGCCATTTTTCCCTCTTGGTCTTTAATCTGTCACTAATCGTGATCAGTATTTTCCGGTTACATAAAGAGCGCCTGTGTGGCTTTATAACATATGCTGACAAATCATTTGGCAAACATTTTCTTTTGTTGCAAAAAACTGCCCTGCGGAGGACCGTCGCACTGGCAACCGAATATGTACACTCTTAATGAAGCAACGGAGATAAGAAATCCATCTCCGTGCAGACCGTGGGCTCTGGGGAGCCAGAGACATATTCAAAGGGAAAATAGTCATCTATTATATAGGATGGGTGATTGTGAGAATGGTTTCCAGATGGGCCCAGGAGGCTCCAGAAGACAGGGTTACTGAAGAATTCTGCGAGGTTCATGTGGAGGGTGACACAGGCTTTATCGATGTAATTAAGACTTTATAGACCGGTTCCTAAAGCAGCATAGCACATCAGCCTAAATGTCGGTAAGAGATGAGACACACCTGAAAAGCAACCGTGCTTCAGTTATTAACTCAGCAATGATGACGGAGAACCCACGATGCGCCAGGCACTGTTCTAGGCCCCCTGGGATCCATTAGAGAATAAAACAAAGATCCTTGCCCTTACATTTAACGCAGGGTGGGAGAGCGGTAGACAAAAAATAGTCCCCTCTAAAATAATTATATATTGTGTTAGAAAGTGGTTAAGTGCATTGCATAAAAGAAAAACAATACACTAGAGAGACTGGAAATCCCAGAGAGGAACATGATCATTTGAAATCAGTTGGCCAGGTGGACCAAAGACTTTAAGGAAGTAAAGGCATTCCTAGCAAAAGGGATATCCGGTGCAAAGGTCCTGAGGCAGGAGCAGGCACAGCACGTTCAAGGAACTGCAAAGAGCCCGATGTGGCTGCAGCAGTGAGCCTGAGAGAGTGCAATGGTTTATGAGACTCATAAGAACTGAGGAGAATTCAGGTTGTGGGCAAGGAGCAGGTGATTACGTGGGGGCATGAGGCTACTGAAGAACTTCAGCTGTTAGACTGAGGGAGATGGATGAGTCCCTCTGGAGGGTTTTGATTTGAGACATGACTTAGGGTTTTCCAAAGATCCCTGGAGGAGGGGATGGAAGTGATGCTATGGCTGGGATGCAGGCAAGAGATGTCAGAGACCAGAACTGGGTGGTGGTGGGTGAAAGGAAAGAGCAGAGTCTGCCAACGGTGAAGGCAGAGCCTGCAGCATGTCCTGCCAGACTGAGATGTAAGACAGAGAGTCAGAGGTGACCTCGGAGCTTTTGGCCTGAGAAGTGGGATGAATGGACCTGTCATCAATGGAGGAGACAAATGCTGCAGCTGTAACAGGGAGAGGACCAGGAATCCGACTTTGTCCAGGTCAAGCTTTAGGCGTCTACAAGTCATCTAAGAAGAGACACATTGAGAGGGGCCCTGAAGACACACATCTGGGTCCTGGGGGAGTTCTGGGCCAGAGACACAAGGCTCCATGTTTGGGGCAGATGGGAGTACGTGGAGCTGCAAGAAGGGTGAGCCCACCCGTACAGCAGGCACTGTGTGTGCAAAGTCCCCCAGACCCAGGAGAGAAGTCTGCTTCCCCCTTGCGGTCCAGGTCTGAATCAGAATACCCTGTAAACAGGAGCAACAATGGACAGACGTTGAGAAGCAGCAAGCCCTTGTTTACCCCAAATCACAGTGCTGGTCGGCTGAAAATCAATAAGATAGTTATGAGAAAGCTTGTGTGAGCCTTTCAGAGAGAGCAGAGTGGGTGACTCCTGATTATTTTGAAAATCATACGGTGCTTCCAGAGAAGGAAGATAATGAGAAAAAACAGCATGAGGCCCAGAGCTCCAGCATGCAGTCAACACAGGCAAAATAACCAGTCACCTGAATTAAAGTCTCCCTTTACTAATTCCCATCGAAGCCACAATTCCCGTGCCTACTAAGTGCTCAGTCGCCCCTGGGGAAGGCTCTCACCTCTCCTCCCCACTGCCTGGAGCTCCCAGAAGTCCCCTGGGAAATCTCTACCTCTCTAACACAAGAAGCACTTTATCTATCCCTCTCATAAAGCTCTCCTCTTCACGTTGTTATATATTGATTGATGTCTGCTTTGTCTTGTTTCAGGGAGAAGTTAAGGCAGCTTATGAGGCTACATAAAATACAAGATGGCATGAATTAAAAATAGGAACAAAAAGAAAAGAAAAATGAGGACGGGGACATGAAATAGATCCAAGAATGAGGCGAAACTGCATACCAAGAAGATGTACGGGCCACAAATTTGGCTCTAAATTTGTAGCAGCCGATGTGGAAAAGGAAAAATTATAGAATTACACAACTCGCTTGTGTCCAAAAAGTAAAATCAGTCCAAGTGCTCTGGAAAAATTAAAACACTCCCAAGGGTCCTAGATAACATCTCTCTATCCGTTTTTCTCTTCAGATACCCAGCTCGGTCCTGTCTACCGGAGCTACTCAACATATGGCTGTGTACGTGAATGAATAAGCAAGCAAACAAAATCAATTACCCATTCACTTATCATTCATTCATTCATTCTCTCATCCCATGAATATTTCCTGAGCATCATCTGTGTGGTGAGCGCTGGACTAGGTTCCAGAGACATGTGGGTGAATGAAACAAACATGGTCGCTTGCCACGTGGTTCTTACATTACAGTGAAAGAGTGATGGAAAACCCAAGTAAACCAGCAAACAAAAGAATTACGGAGTGTCTCATGCTAGGAAGAGAACAGACAGGAGGCTGAGATTAAAAATAATGGGGAGTAAGATACAGACTTTGAATGGGTGTGGTCAAGTAAAACCCATCTAAAGAGGTGGTAATGGCTGAGAGCCGAAGAGGAAAGGAAGTAGCTATGTGAAGAGTCAGAAGGAGCTTCAGATGGAGCCCTGTGCAAAGGTCCTGAGGCAGAAAAGCACTCAGTACAACTGAAGTACAGCCAAGCGTGGGTCAGAGATCACTGTGGCTCCAACATGGCACACAAGGCCAAAAGCGGCATGAGGTGATGCCCAGTGGGTCAGATCAGGCAGGCCGTGTAAACTGGTTTTATCCTAAAAGCAATGAAGGGCTTTAAGGCCGGGAAGGATACCCAAGGTACATATGAAAGATCACTCTGGCTGCACTTTAGAGGACAGACAGACAGGCAGGAAGCAGGAAGATGAGTGAGGAGGCTGCCCGTTGTCCAGACAAGGTCTGAACTAGAGAAGAAAAGGAGAAAAAAGGGGGGAGGGAGAGGTTACAAATGACCCGAAGACGATCTGGGCTCATCAGACTTTGGCGAGTAGGTTAGATAATTAGGAAGGGAATTATCAAAGGGAGGAATCGAGAACAGCCCAAGGTTCCCAGGGCAGAAGTGGTGATGACGACCATCACAATGACACCACCACCAACTAACGGAAACCGAGGAGGTGTCTCTACCAGGCTCTGCCCCAAGCACTCGGTTTGAATTATCTGCATCATCCTCCCAACAACTCTGTGTGGTCGGTACTATTATCGTCCCCATTTTACAGATGAGAAGAAGCACAGATATCAAACTACAAGAGCTAAAGTCCACGCCGTTGAGAATGAAGACTGCGATGAGGGTGGTGTGTACGAGTGTGTACGTGCGTTTAATGCAGTTGTCTGGCATCCCCCAAACTTCCTGAATCAGACCCCAGCGATGGAGTTGAAGCATCTGTCTTTTGAAGAAGCCGCAGGGATGACTCAGCACAGTGAAAATGCAGACCTTCTCTGCCTGTTGGAGAGCCACAGAACCACGGCATTCTGTTTGCCTAAGTCTCCAATAACAAAAAGTTACATGCAAAGTACAATTAATTGCTGACAAACTGCAAATAATTATTCCTTGTTTTTGTTTTGCCTTCATCAAGGTCTTAAGCATTGAAATTCAGCCAACTGTTTCTAGAGTTCTTCTTTTAGCTGTGTGGTGAGAGGGGGCTGGGGAGGACAGAGACAGAACCACAGGGAAGAAAGAAGAAACACTCGAAGAATTGTTCCAGAACCTCTCTTAGAAACTCAGATCACAAGTGGAGCTTGCAGAATACTCAAGGGTAAACCTGCAAGGTTAATACTGTTTCTCAAATTTAGAAGTCTTACTCCAGACTGTTTCAGATAATGGCTTTCTAGGTTTTACGAGTCTCTGAGAAAGGCAACTCTGTCAGCTGCTCTGGCAATGAACTCCCACTGTTGGAAAGCTTGGTCTGAAAGTTCCTCTTCATATCTAACTTAAACCCCAAGAGCTGTTATTTAAACTCATTTCCTGTTCAACTGTGAGTGGGTATTCAAAAGAGTTGGCCTCGATCTTTTCTGAAGAATGCTTCACGTGGAATGAAAGACTTTTCTGTGTTGGTTAAAAACACAGAAACTCAGCAAAAAAAAAAAAAAAGAAGAAGAAGAAGAAAAGGACAAAAAAATTACTCTCCACTTTCATTCCCAAGAGTTGTCTTTCTGAGAAATATAAATTGATTTATCACATACATATGTTAGCATCTGGAGGAAAATGAAGAACTATAATTATGATTAGAATTGTTGAATTTTGGAGCTGGAAGGAAAAGAATAGTTAAAAAAGAAAAAAACACATATATTTTAACCATCTCCCACAATTTAATTAGGTTTTCTCATTTCAGACTCCCAATCATCCTGCAGGAAGGAATCAACATGCCCTTCTGCATATAGAAGAGAAAACCAGAGATGGGAAGGTTTTTAATACACAGTCACCTTGCCCTACCATGCAAGTGATGAAACTCAAATTCCAAGGCAGATCTAGTGGGTATTTAGAACCACAGTTCTCCACCAGGGGCAATTTGACTCCTTAGGGACATTAGGAAAAGGAATGCCTGGAGATATTTTTGGTTTGTTTCATTGAGAAGAGGGATGGGGGTGCAACTGGAAACTAGAGGGTCATCTAGAAGCTAGAGATGCTACTGAACATCTTACAACGCACAGGACAGGCTCCACAATAAAGAACCAAAATGTCAACGGGGCAAAGGCTGGAAACCTCTGCCTTGGAGAAATCTCCTGTGAAATCCTTCATTCCTGACAGACTGAAAAGTGGAAGCACAAAGATTTAGGTACAGAAAGATGTTTATACTTCTCAGCCTAATAACTCGTTTGATTCTCATCTTGAGCTACCTAGGGTGAGTTTACCTTCCCACAAAAGAAAAAAATCTGATTCATTTTGTTTGACATTTCATAGATCTAGTGAAAGTTCTTTTCAAAAGTATTCAAAGAATTAAGTATGATTCATTTCCTTCCAAGGGCAGAGTGAAACCTTGCTTTGAACGTGCTCAACTACTGCTGTCTAGTTCTTCTTAAAGGAACAGGCTAGACTCAATTGTGAAAACGTCAAGCGTTGCTACCTGGGAAATTCTTCATGTGGCGCCGTGAAGAGCCAGAGGTCCAGAACCAGATGGTCTGCAACTGAATCCCAGCTCCACCATTTATTAATTGTGTAACCTTGGGCAAGTTACTTAACACTCCTTGTGCCTCATTTTCCTAATCTGAAAAATGGGGATAATAAAAGTTCAGACTTCATAGCGTTTATTGTGAGGATTAAAGTGTAATAAAGGAGAAAGAAATCTGACTCCGTATTAGATCTGTTCCTTTGGCTCTAACCCTGTGCTCTGTCATGCTGGTTCTGCACCTTTTGTAAAAGAATGTTGCCTGTAGCCTGAAATAGACAGGAGAGTCCATCCTTAAGGCTCTGACCTTTAAGGGTAGAACACTTTTCCATTCATATAGAGATTAAAGGTTGCAGAACAGAGAAGAATATTTGTCTTGCTGGAGGTTTACAGGAACATAACGACCTGACCCATCTGGACAGCTGCAAGAAGAAAGGATTCTGACACCAAGAAGTTTATAACAACCAACCTCACCATCTCCCCTTTTAAGTATAAAAGGAGTCTGAATTCTGACTTGGGGAAGATGGTTCTCCAGGACATTAGTTCGTCATCTTCTCAGTCTGCTGGCTTTCTGAATAAAGTCATTATTCCTTGCCCCAACTCCTCATCTCCCGATTTACTGGCGTGTCGTGTGGCGAGCAGAACAATTCTGGACTCAAGAACAAAAGGAGTAAAGCATTGAGCACAATGCCTGGTTTTGAGTATTTGTTATTGTCATCATTATCATGATTACTGATACTATTCTTATTTCCTTGGTGGAAGGGAAGGATGGCAGGAAGATCTGGATTTAAGAAAGCTTTTTATGAATAAAGAAAACTTTTTAAAAGATTGTTCCCAAGTTGTTCCCAAATTCAACTTTAGGCATTATAATTTCTTACACTTAAGAAGCAAAAAATCCTCAGCTGGATCACGGATAAAAACAGGCCCTTTATACCTGCTCCGGGGGCTAAACGTGCCAAGAGATGTCTAAATAGATCAACAGTTAAATTTCTTGAGCACTTACTGTACGCCACGCACTAGGCTATGCGTCACAATACAATGCCTCAGTTACTGTTTGTAACACCATGAAGAGGGACTTTTTTTTAATATCTTCCTCTTACCAAAGGGGAGAGCAAAATTTACCAAGGTTAAAGCCCAAGCCCAAGGGCACTCAGCCAGTTTACAGCAGCAGAAAGACTGCAAGTGCCTGCAGGTGCATTTGACTCCAGTCTGACTGTTTAACTGGTGAGTTACATCGCCTCTGCCTGTCTTTTATCCTGGGAACAAAAAGCACAGTGTGACTTGAGGATGCACAATGGTGAATCAGTGTCCCTCTGATGGACTTGAACAACATACACTGTTCTCGCAATTTTTTTTTTTTTTTGATGGCCACATTTTCTATCTAGGCTGTCCACTAAGTGCTATAGCTTGAAGAAGCCTAAATAAAGCACATGCATCCGAGGACACCTGCTGAGACGCCTTCTGGAGAGCATTTGGTCTGCCTGAGCCCTGGAGAACAAAGCAGGAGTTGTATAAGCCACATCCATCTTGGAGGCTCCAGAATAACACCGCTTATACAAAGGGTAGCCTCCTGGGAGATGGAGGAGGCTGCCTGAATGGGAGTCATTAGTCCAGGGCCGAGAGAGATGGCTCGGATCACTGGCACCCTCCCTCCCAAGTCTAGGTGTGTCCACCAGTGGGGAAGTCTACTCACTCAGAGTAGCCCACACCACCACCTCTTTTCAGCTCTCCATGCAGCACCTCTGTGGGTAAGCATCTGACGTTCAAAGTCAAGGTTGGCGGAACTTGGCAGCCCTGGTCATGAGTCCTAGAAAGATGCTCTTAAAAAGCATAACTGGCCTGGAGCACCTTCACAAGCTGGAACTGGTGTGTCTTCCAGCCACTGCTGCGTACACAGGTCACATAGCATCTGGGAGTTCTGTGGGGTTCTAGGAAACTCACAAATTCTAAGTACAATTTCCAAAGCACATAGGTGATGCCAGGCTCAGATGCCAAGACCGAAAAACTATGGAAAGAACAGGATGTTTCTGTTTCCAGATGGCACATAAAACAATGGAATGGGGTTTGAAGGAGACATTCCCTGGCACACAAACTTTTCTGTCTTTTCAGCACAACGCAAGATGAGGGCTCGAGAGGCCCGAAACACTGTTAAATGGGTTATTGCTCCCTCTATTTTATCCTATATCCTTATTATTTATCATGTTGAAATAACTTCTCTTACTATATGCTCAGTGCGTAAAACTCAAAAAGAAAACACCCAAAGATTCATATAACCTAAAAATCAGCCATAATTCCACCATCAGGATCACCTTTAAGATTTTAGTTTATATTTATTTCTAGTAATTTTTCCAGGAACATGTTAAAGCAAAACAAGTTTAAATGACATCTTCTGTAATGTAGGTTTTCCCCACTTAAGAACATATCATAGATTCTTATTCTTTTCAATACATTGCTATACATAAAGTTTCTTTGGGTATTTAAAAATAATTCTATGATAGGCACAGATTAGGACACTGAAACCAAGTAGTAGGGCAATCTGGCCAAGCAGCCACAGATAAGACTTAAATAAATGGGCGTGGCTGTGTTTGCACAAAACTTTCCAAGTACTGAAATGTCAATTTCACATAACTTTCATGTGTCACAAAATACCATCCTTGTTTGTATTTTTTCCAGCCATTAACAAATGTAAAAGCCATTCATAGCTTACAGATCTTACAAAAACAGGCGGGGGGGGGGCAGATTTTGCCCTTAGATCAGTGGTTCTGACCCCTGACCAAGAATACTGCTGTATTTTTTTTTTTCTGAAATGCATCTTTCCTTGTAATCCTTTTATTTTTCTATTCTTAAACTACAGGAACAAACTGACCAATGCCAGTGACACTTTCATGTCTTAGTGGAATGACAACAAAAAACTGGAGAGGTTTTTAAAAATTAGCCAAATATTGGGACCAACACTTGAAAAAATACAGGGTAAGGAGACACATAATTATACAAGCTAATGTTGGCTGAACATTCACCATATGCAGGCATCCAGCTAAGGCTTGGAGATTTAATCCTCGTATTAGTAAGGTTAAGAGCGGTCAAGCCACAATAACAAATGATCCCAGGAGCTCATTGCTTGTGATCACAAAGGTTTAGTACTGCTTCGTGCTGCATGGCCACTGTCTGTGGCTCCGCCCCATGGTTTCCATTCCTGAATTCAGGCTGATGGAGACTCTTCTATCAAGAACACTGCCACTCTTAAGACAAAGGGAAAGGAAAACGTGGCAATCCATGCCAGCAAGCGACACACGTCCTCATACTCAAAATCCAGTAGCCAAAGTACCTTAGTCATGCCTGAGATCAACAGGACAGACGTATAAAGTCTTCTGAGGGTGAGGGAGGCAAATATTTGTGAAAATAACAGAGTCTACAACAGCAACTTGTATCCTCAAAGCAATCCCTTGAGACATAAATTATTTTCCCCACATTATAGATGTAGAAACTGAGACCCAAAGAGTTGAGTCACACAGCTCATACATAGAGCTGGCATGTGCCCCCAGATGGTCTAAATTCAGAATTTATACTCCAATCCTAGACTCTCTCACTTTCTGCAAGCACCAGACAGATGGACTAACCTAAA
Organism: Camelus bactrianus; assembly: GCF_048773025.1. Classification (NCBI taxonomy): domain Eukaryota; kingdom Metazoa; phylum Chordata; class Mammalia; order Artiodactyla; family Camelidae; genus Camelus; species Camelus bactrianus. The sequence goes on along the minus strand of NC_133555.1, from coordinate 22,450,295 downwards.
CATCACCTACCAACAGCTATTTATCCAGGTATCCATTCAGTTGGCCAAAATGATGGGACTGCGATCCCAATATGCCAGACATCGTGACAAAGGTTACCTAAGCCACGCCTACCAGACACTGAGAAATACGCTAACGAGATAGGCTCCCTCCTACAGGTAACGGTATTTAACTAAACTGAACAAAAAAGACTTAGAAGACCATCATTTCATAAACAAAATCAATGAGATAAAACTCAAAACGCATGTGGAATTATTTTGTATTGAAATTAAAATGCCCTAACTTCTTGTACAATGAAAGAGTGTTGGCATATCCAAAGAAATACACAACAAATTCACAATTTAATGTGATGGCATCTTTGTGAGCTCTGCATGAAACAAGTATTAGGCAAAAGGAGGAGGAGGAACAAACAGACCCCTCTGGGGAGATCCCACAGACCCTCGCCTGGGTGGTACATGCCTCTGCCCATCACGACAAAAGGTGCCTGATGGTTCGTTATCAGGACCAACACCCCAAACCGTATGGACATCTAATGATCTCACTGGCTCATACAGAAGATATCTCATTGTTTCTGCATGTTTTTAGTTTCAGACATGGTATTTAGTTACCTTTAAAGGGGGAGGCACTCACATCTGTAGCCCTTTGAACTCTACCATTGCTGTGGTTGACTTACAATCATTCAGGAATGGGCTGTCCCATTTTTGCATTATCCAAAAGGTTGAATTTTTCTTTCAACCACAGAGCTAACGTAAGTAAGGGAGGCAGGTCAGGTGGGGTGAGCAGCAAACCACACAGCAAATACCTCACCTGAAAGGAACATCAGTTACTGAGTTACAGCCAGCCTTGCCACGTTATGAGCCCGAAGCGAAACCGCCAATTTGTCAACATTGGCAAATGATCCCATTCTTAAAGAAAACCCACAGAGGCCAACAAACACTTCACAGGCCTACTGCAGCCTATGGCCACCATCTTGCACCACTGACCTGAGTTACTTGAGGCTTGGGATGTTTTGTGAATTTCGGCGATTCTGGTAGCAAAAGGATAGAAAGAACATGCATGAGAATTAAGAGCACGAACCTTTGAGTCTGCTAGATCTCGATGCTACACCTACCAGCTATGTGACTTTCCATGAACGCTCAGCCTTTCTAGACTTCTGTCAAGTGGGTGTAAAAATCCCTACCTCGTAGGGGAGCCGTGATGGCTAGGGGTAGCAAAGCAGGGCAAGCAATGTACGATGGCCAATTTTCTCAATGAACTTATTTTCACCTCTAACTATTTGTGGAGTTATCGAGCCCTCTTCCTCCATCTCAAGAAAGATCCTCCCGAGGTGACTCTGCTTGATGAGGTACCAAGCACAGCTTATGGAAGACCCACCTATGCCAAGACAAGCACGCTCACTCCAGGGATACCAGCAGAGCAAGAACTGGTTCCCTTTTGTAGAAAGCTCAGAAGATCTCCACAAAAATCAATGGAATTAAGGGACCTCGGAGATCACTTTTCTTTGTTCTTTTGTTTTGGTTTCTTCCAGTTTTACTGAGATATAATTGACATACAGCCCTGTGTAAGGCTAAGGGGTACAGAATAATGTCGTGAGGTACGTACGTCATGAAATGATGGCTACGGTAAGTTCAGTGAACATCCATAATCTCACATACATACAAAATTAAAGAAATAGAAAAAAAATGTTTTCCTTGCGATGAGAACTCTTAGGACTTACTGTCTTAACAGCTTTCACATGTGACATACAACAGTGTTAATTATATTTCTCACGTTGTACGTTACATCCCTAGTACTTACAACTGGAAGTTTGCACTTTTTGGACTGCCTTCATCCAGTCCTCCCTGCTACCGTCCCACCCAACCCCCGCCTCTGGCAACCACAAAGCTAATCACTGGAGATCACTTTGCAAACCCCTAACATGGATGAGAAAACTGACCGAGGTACAGCAGCTGAGGGTCATCTAAGGTTCCAGCAAGGCCGACAGGCCAGATGCACGTTCACAACTTCCCTCTGTACTACCCGGTACCACCTCGGTGACATGTACGATCTTCACTGAGAACTAAAATCATGGACCCACCTCTCAGCCTCAAAACCGCACTTGTCCCACGGCTCCAAGACAACCACCTGACATCAAGGTGTGACGCAATGAACTCTCTGAGGAACCTCTCTCTCCTTTCCTTCCTTCCTTCCTTCCTCCATCCCTCCTTCAATTCCTTCCTCATTCCCATCCATTCCTTCCTTATTTTAAAAGAGAAAAGTCACTCTGCGTAGCTCTTGCATCTTTAACATCCATTGTTTGCAGGTTTCCTTGGCACAGTCATGGCACCTCTAGCACCATTTCATGCAACTTTTTCCCAGGTATCATGACTCTACAGAGTTCATGAGACCATGAAATAATGACCGAAGGAGGAAGATGATTTCTCCATCCTTCTCCTCCTGGCAAGCAGGTGCATACTGTGGGAAGCAGAGGGGGGTTCACTAGTCCTCATCGGTAGAAACTCACACTCCGCTGACAGCCCTGAGAAAGTAGCTCTCAACGTTGTCAGCAACTGATGTATATGTAAAACTAAAAATACCTCTAAGACAGACACAGCTACGAGTCGGTACTGATACATAATTGGCAAGTAATGTTAATTGGTGAAATAAATAGTGAACAGAGCAGAATTAAACAGGCTAAGTATACCCAGAATTTCTTTGTTTGTAACGGTAAAGAAAACTCCACTACTCAGACACAATAATCATTAACATTTCAGTATCTATCCTTTCTTTTTTCCTACAGGTTATGCATTATTTTTTAAAATAATGAGAAACAAACTAAATACACAGTTTTTACTTATCAATATATCCTAAGCATTTTCTCAAATCATAAACATCACTTTTAATGGAAACTCTACTTCGACATATTACTATTCCAGTCCCATTTGCTAGAATGTTCTGTAACTCTACCGCCAAATATTTATTTCCAATTTGCAATTATGAAAGAAAAAATTGTTATAAATATCCAAGTGATACACTTCCTTCTTCTTCCTTAAAAAAAATCATCATTTCCTTTGTAAAAATCCTGGAAATGTCATTATTGAATCAAAGGGCATGAATATTTTTCAGGCTCTTCATACAATCTTGCCAGGAGTTTTGAACCAGTGTGTATTCCCAATAGTAATATAAAAAAGTGCCTATCACCCAGCACCCTTTAACAGTAGTATCACTGACAACTCAAAAAAGAAAAAAAAAGTCTGTTAATTTAATAGGTAAAGTGCTATCTCATTTTTGTTTTAACTTGCACTGCTTTGATTGCTGATGAACTGAGCTTTTAAAATCGCCATGTGCCACGTGCACTCAGGTTCTCTGCACTTCCTGTTCTTTGCTCATCTAGAAGGAGATTTGAAAGCATACAGCCATCATTTGTTAAAAAAGAGAACAGGGTCTTCCCTTGCCATTTAATCTTTTTTTTTTTTTTCCTTTACCGTATCTTCTTACCGCTGACCTAACTCTAACAAGTGAACATTAATGCCAGAGAATCCATTCCCACCTACAAAAGAGAGACCTGCCTTTTCCTCCCCGGTGAGAACACAATTACTGCTGGACGGCTCGTCCTCCGTGCTGCCCTTCCTCTCACCCCTCAGCAGCCAGAGTCCACAGATGCTGGTGGGACAAGAAAGCTATAAGAGCTCCGAGGGGGGGAACTGAATTCCTACAAGAGGCACCACGAGGAACCACCTCCAATCACAGCTCTCAGTTAGAAAGAGGATTAGAGATCTGTCAAAACCTATTTCAGCATCCATCACTTCCCCTAATCTGCTTCTCAAGAGGCATGGAAACCGGCACCGGGAGACGCTGGCACACACCACGCTGCCATGCCCACTGAGCAAGACGCCTCGGGGAGCTTCTCGCAAAACATGACAGAAACTGAGCACAGAGGAGGTCGGTGGCGTGAGGAGGAAAGGACCACCCTGTGACAGAGCTGGGCATGAATCCGGAAACATTTCTCCTTGGGGGAAATTAACTAGGCACAGAGCAAGTACTTGGGCTCTGCAAAGTCACAGAAATGTGGCTTCCAGAGCCAACAGAATGAAGAACCCAACGTTCAACATACAAGATAACAGACCTGGCAGAGAATTTGTAAATTCCATCTAGCAAGATCCCTCAAAATAAACATCTTCTCTGGGAATGATACACAAGAAAGGAACTGAACTGCTTTGTTCCAGATGGTCAGGATGAACCTGTGTAAGCGCTGTTCACGACTGAATCGAAGCTAATTTGCCTTGAAGGGTCCATTCTTCCCTGGAGTAAACCTCGACATGGACTTTCCTCCACTTTGGTGTTAATGTTATTAACAAAAGGCTATTTATTCTATTTGATTTTTTTTACTCATAAACCCATTATCAGAAAACACTGACTGAGCTTCCCCTACCTTGCAGGCACCGTGTCATAAGGAGATAGGTTAGTACCACATCAGGGCTACTGATCTCCCGCGCCGCTTCACCTGCCAGTGTGGTGGGCGTTTAGCTGGGACGGAAATGAAACCAAATCTCCTTTGTATCTTCTGCACTTGCATACTTAGAGCGCTGACCAAACACCAGCCTTTAGGGGAAGTTATCAAATGCAGTGATCAAGCAAACTGGCACAAGGCAGACGGGACTGGATTTAACTCCCAGCTCTGTGCTGACTGGCTGTAACACAACGGGCAAGATACTTATCCACTCTTCAGGCAAGTACATAATTAGCAAATGAGTGCAAATCAGACTGTCTGTATAGCATCTGCGACGTGGGATTGAATAAATTATTATTATATTTTCTCAACTTTAAATAAAAACTTACTGTCCATCAGCAGATGAATGGTATAAAAAAGAATGAAATAGTGCCATTTGCAGCAACATGGATGGACCTAGAGTTGATCATACTAAGAGAAGCAAGTCAGAGAAAGACAAGTATCGTATGATATCACTTATACATGGAATCTAAAAAATAGTACAAATGAACTTATTTACAAAACAGAAAGACTCACAGACATAGAAAATAAACTTCCCAAAGGGGGAAAGGGGGAGGGATAAATAAGGAGTATGGGATTAAGAGATACACACACCATATAGAAAGTAGATAAACAACAAGGATTTACTACACAGCACAGAGAATTATATTCAATATCTTGTAACAACCTATAATGGAAAAGAATTAGAAAAAATATGGTTGTACATACAAGTATATGTATAACCAAGTCACTCACCACTTGGCTGTACACCTGAAACTAACACAGTATTATAAATCAATGATACTTCAATTAAAAAATAAATACTTATTTCAGACCCAAGCCACCGCTTTGAAGATTCAATTGAGAAAATAAAAACTCGGAAAATGTTCATCAAGGTACATGGCAAAGAGTAAGTGCTCAATAATTGAGGCTATTATTTTTAATTAATGAAAAGCTTCAGAATTTAAAAAGAACTCTATATAGTACTAAAAACCTCAGCTCAAGTCCTGAATTCACTGTCACGCACTCTGTGTGACTTAACTTTATTTCAATTGTCATTTGAGAATCTGTCATTTGTTCAGCAAATGTTTAGGATCTCACACAGGTGCTTTAAAACTATGGTATCAGTTGTTTAAAACAATGTCAAAAACACATTTCAAATGACATCAGGAGGAAAACAAAGAATTGGTAAGGAAACCTCCCATGTGCTGAGATGGCTGCAGCCAAAGTAACCAGCTCCCAATGAGAAGGGGAGTGACACCCATCCTTCCTTTGTATCAAACCCAGTCTTGGAGAACTACCGTCACGATGGCTCCATGACTTTTAAGGCCAGCCCTACAGAAACATTATCATGGTGGTTTCTTACCCCAAGAACCTAACCATTCCTGTAAGCCCGAAAACTCTCTTTAGAGGGCAGGTTATGTAAATTCTTCCTTCCAGTTATTGCCCAATTGTGCTCTAAAACGGTTGCAGTGAACAGTTAATGCGTAAGCAGTCTAAATTTCAATTTTTTTAATCATCCCCAAGACCGTAAGAGGGAAATACTGAGACATCACCATTTTAGAGATAAAAAAAACGGAAGCACAGGTAAGTCATGTAACTTACCTTGTTCATACAAGCAGGAAGCGCTTAACAATATAAAGCAGTACCAGGCTCCCTCCATGTGTGAATGCCTCAGAGCGTGAGTATTTGTGTTGTTTAGGTAGTGGAGAGAGAACAGTGCAAGTTTCTGTGACCAACAGGAAGCAGTGAATACATGGATTCTTCATGTACAAGTAAACATATGCCACACAGGCCACAGAAGCTTCTAGACCAGTGGTTCTCAACCTTTGCTACATATTAAATCTGTGGACATCTTTTGAAAAATCCCCACACTGACATCTGTTATAGTCAAATCTCTAGAGGGAGGTGGGAATCAGGCATCAGTATTTCTTGAAACTCCCTGCGTGACTCCGGTGTACAGCCAAGTTTCAGAAACACTGAGCGTGAAGATATTTACGAATGCATCCCCTATTAAACTTGGAACAACCTGAACATTTAATATCCCCCTTAATATGTGGGCTACTATGGAGGTATTTAAAATGGGAACTGGTAATACTGGAAGCATGCAGAAATTCTTAAAATGTAACAAGTCAAACGGACAAGTTTGAATTTTGACTCCAGTGGGCCATGAAAAGCACAACATTGTCTTTTCCATGGGTCCTCCTGCATGACCCTGGAGTTCCAAGCTCAAAATTCTCCAGTCTCCTGTCAATTCTGAGCAGGACCCTGGGGGACCTTCCAGTGTCAGACCCCTCCCCACATCCTTTGCTGCGTCTCTTCTCTGAAGCACCCAGATAACAGTATATTTCCTGAGTTTTCTAGATGCTTAAAATCACCGCCAAAGGGAAGAAATTAACTACTTGATAACTGAGAGTGTGTGGCCCCCAGATCTTCCGGCACCTAGGAGTTGATAGTGTTGACCGCCCTGTTACCTCCAAGTCACCAATCAGAGAATCCTGCAGAAACTGATCACACATTCCGCGACCCTGCTCCCTTACCTGGCCTTTCAGTATGCTCTGCTGAAACCCTTGGGGGTATTTGGGGTTTCCTTGGGCATAAGCCACCCCGTCCTCCTTACTCGGCCCTTGTAATAAACCCTTCACTGCTCCAAACTCATGTTTCAGTTTGGCCTCATGGTGCAGCAGGCACCTGAACTTGCCTTTGGTAACAATTCTCCAAGTCAGTGATAATGCTTTCCCCAAATTCTTTTGGTGTTCTTTTCAGAAAGTGAGGTATTTACGAAATTGTCCTATCGAACAATTATTCTAAGTGGGTAAAAATATGCATGCACGTGACCAGACAGGAAAACAAAGTGGGAAAATACATGCTGCCTTGGCATGTGACCACAAAACGTAACATCTGAGAAGAGCACTAAAGTGAATGTGTTTATTAAACTTTAGTCAAGCTCATTAGGCAAATGCCTCAGTAATAATTGTTGGAAGCAAACATCATCAATGGAAGCTAAAATTGAGAGGCAAAATATGATGACAAACAGGTTATTTGCATCATCTCGAAGTGTCTCCCCGTTAAGACACGCATTAATTCCAAAGGGAAAATTAGTGACTTTACAGTAGAGAAACCTGGCAGACAGAGCCTTAAACAAGTCTGAATCAAAATTAGCATCATCAATACTATGGCATGTTGATATCACGGACCTCCTAATAGGATGCACTGAGAATACAGCATCACTTCATTGGTCTTCTTGTCCAAAAGGTGTACCTCAACCTAACCACGCAAAAATATCAGATAAACCCAAATTGAAGGACACGCAAACGACCAGTTCTATTGAAATGTGTCAGAGTCACAAAAGATATGACAGAGAATTATCACAGATTGGGGCAGGAGACTATAACAAGACATGATAACTAAATGCAACGTGAGATTCTGGAGAGGACCCAGGACCAGGAAACAAGGACATTAGTGGGAAAACTGATGAATTTTGAGTAAGGTCTGTGGTTGAGTTAATAATATTGTGTCAATGTTAATTTTCTGGTTGTGATGGCTGTACAATGATTTTGTAAGATGTTAGCCTTAAGGGAAGCTGGGAGAAGGGTAAACAGGGGCTCTCTGTACTAGCCTGCAACTTTCTATAATTTTAGATTATTTCAAAAGAAAAGGCTTTCCAAGATGAGTGAAGTTATTTAAAAATAAATATTAACACAAGTGTTAACACCCCCCACCATTGGACCCTCACATGTATATACTTTGGAAATTAAAGAATGGAGTTAAGAAAGATTACCCTTTCTGGGTAGAAGAGGTGAGCTGAGCCTTGAACGTGGGCAGTTTAATTCTTACACCCGCAACTGATGGGCATATAGAGAAATGTAAGCCTTTAATAACTGAGGATGAATTGTTGGGGAAGAAATTACGGAGCAGTCAAAACATCCCCTTTGGGATGGAAGCAAATGTTCAAGCTTTGGCCCCAATACAATATAGCTTTGTGATTTTTTTTTTATTGAAGAGAAAGAAAAATACCATATGATATCACTTATATGTGGAATCTAAAAAAAAAAGACACAAATGAACTTATTTACAAACTAGCTTTGTGAGCTTGAGTCCATCACTTACTATCTGTAAAAATGGAGGCTAGCAAACTTTATTGCACATGATTCTTGGGAGGATAAAGTGAAGAGACGTGCCTGAAAGCATGAGATAAATAGCAAAGCCCTGTTGTAAAGTGGTTATTAAAATCACCGGGGGTAACAGTACTATCTCCCTAGCCAAGATAATTCTGCTGTTTTCACTCCCAAACCACAACCACAGCATCTTAGCATCTAATGGTCCTCATCCCATATGGAAGCAAATCTGTCTTGCCTTCTGCCCGAACTTGGAGCCTGGGGCCACAGTCTTCCTGTGTGGTCAGTATCAAGTACCATCTGTCCCGAGTTAATACAACCCCTCCTTAGTTTTAGCAACGAACACGGGCTGCACTGGAGAAAGCATAAACAGATCCAGTGTGAAGGAAGACTCTGCCATTCTGTGTTTTACTCTGGAGGATGGCACTCACCTCCTCGCTGTTTACCCATCTAAATTGTGTGATAAAATGTCTTTTGAACACTTTTACAAGCAATTAGATGCAATCAAGTTCTCTTCTTGCTTAATTCCCCTCAGCAAAAAAACCAGTAAGAAGCTGGGCTTCGTTTCAAATCTTTCTTCCTGCTGCACATATATTATTGCCTGAAGTCACTCTACCCTCTCCCTCCATAAAAAGCCAAAAACAATTGCTATGCTCATTATCTCTGGTGGAGGTCATTTTCCTCATTGCTCATCAGCATGATCCTATGAGACAGACAGGAAGCTGTTTGTCAGCTGGGTTACAGCCTCCTCGAGATCCAGTTCCACTCTGGAAATAGTACATAGATTTTCTTCTGGGGAACCACCCTCCCCTGCTCACAGTTTTATGAGGCTCCAGTAGGCTGGGCAGCTCCCATCCCAGTGTAATAAACATGCCAGTACTGGCCAATCAGCAAGGTCCCTCCTGGCCAGAGAGTTCAGGGATGGGCATGCGCCCCGCCTCAGTATAAGGAAAGTCAATGTCGTGACTCTCACAGGAAAGACTGGAAAAGGAGAGCTCCCTTTCCCTGGGGTACTGTGTTAACAGGAGGCATGCCTGGGGTTGCCTGGAGCTCTCCTGTCACCACAAAAGGAGGGTCTATCTGGACAAGAAGGAAAGTAGAGAGGAAGACAGACAGACAGACACACTCCCGCTGCAACTATCACACCACCAGTATCCAAGTGTGAAACCAGTGCTCTCCCCGACCCACTGATTAATCACTTACATGAGCCAATATTCGTTTTTGCATCGCTTGCTTTAAGTTCGGTTTCTGTCCATCGCAACCCAGAGTGATGTGATCTTGACAAAGCAGAGAAATAAACACTCAGCACTCCCCTATGTGAACTGAGAAGCTGCCGGCATGGGTCCACAGTTTTTCGGGGGACAGAGATGGTCGCCCAGGATCAGCCACAAGAATCTCACCCACCTCCCCTTGCCATCCTGGAAGGGATCATCTACAGACCAACTTGCAGTTGTAAAGAGGCACCTGCAACAAGGGAATGGAGATCTTCTGCGTAGAGCCGGCCCACAGCACACACAGCCCCCAGACAATCAGTCCAGCCTCGTCTGCCGACTCCTGTTGCCCGTGTCTCTGACATTCCAGGCACACAGACCATCTTTCTCTTCCCTAATTCACACGAAAGCACTTGTGTTCCTCTGAGACCCAGCCCAGAGACTGCTTTACTCAAACATCATGAAAAGATCCTTGAAAACAGTCCTTTAAAAACCTATCTTCCCCCACCCATCCCGCTCCCTTACACATTGTTGGTTCCCTTCCATCTTTCTTTTCCATACTTCCTAGAAGTTCCTCAGGAAACACTCTTCCCCTGGCCCTAGCCCCAGCCCCAGCCCCAGCCCCCGTCTGTTCATTTTCTCCTTCCCTAACCCACCCCCCCACCCCACTTTTTCTCAGTTCAGCCTCACAAAGGCCTAAATTAGTCTCCTAGAGAAATAATGCAAACCATCCTGTCTTCAGACTGCAGACCTCAGATGGGGCAGGGAGGGTGGAAGGTAGAGATGGAAACCAGGTCGACAAAGCCAGAACTTGCATTGTAGAGGGAGGGAGGCTGGAAACATTTGTGCATCAATATAAGTCACATGGTCACCTGTCCCTACTGGCACAGTATGGCCTCACTGTGGGAACCCACGCTTTGGGCCACCGACTCTGCCTGGAGAAGTCATGGAAAAGAGGAGGTCTCTGGGCTGGGTCTCAGAGGAGCACAAGTGCTTTCGTGTGAATTAGGGAAGAGAAAGATGGTCTGTGTGCCTGGAATGTCAGAGACACGGGCAACAGGAGTAAAGCAAGGAAAGAATGGATGCTTCTGTGAAGTCACCTTCAGTTCTCAAAAGGTGTTTCTTTGATGACAACACCTCTCTTAAACACACTGGTTTCTGGATCCAGGCTCACACACGGTCTCATACAGAATTGTACACAACCTGTTTTAGGTCCCTTTCCCTCTAGAGTGCAATTTCACAAAGATCAGGGAGCATTTCTTGAAAGAGTAAAACATACCTCTTAGTGCTCAGCACAGAGTATCTCCATACATATCATCTTTACAGCCAGGATTTAATCTGCTCCTCGATACAATACTGTGAGGAGGATGTTACAGATGAGGGGGAAAGGGCCGTTCCCTCAAGGAGCGTAAGGACTTGGAAAAGGCCAAGGAGCCAGTGGGTAGCAGAGACGACCTGGAACAAAGAACAAACCTGATGCCATATTGAATTTATTCCTTTAGCTCTAACGTTTGTGCTCAGTCATGATGGTTCTGCACCTTTTGTAAAAGAATGTTGCCTACAGCCTGAAATACACAGGATAGTCCATTCTCAAGGCTCTGACCTTTAACGGCATAACACTTCTCCATTCATACAGAGATTAAAAAGTTGCAGAACACAGAAGAACATTTGTCTTGCTGGAGGTTTACAGGAACATTGTGACCTGACCCACTTGGACAGCTGCGCAACAACAAAGGATTCTGACAACAAGAAGTTTGCGACAACCAACCTCACCCCCCTTCCCTTTTTAGTATAAAAAGCAGCCTGAATTCTGACTTGGGGAAGATGGCTCTCCAGGACATTAGTTTGCCATCTTCTCGGTCTGCCCACTTAACAAATAACGTCACTATTCCTTTTTCCAGCACCTCGTCCTTTGATTTATAGACCTGTGATGCAGTGAGCAGTACGAGCTTGGACTGAGCAACGTATCAACAGTTCTATATCAACTTTCCAGTAAACGGGCGACCTTCTACAAATAATCTAGAACCCAGACAGCACCAAATACCAACACGCAGACCACAGCTGGGCCTCCATCCAAGACTTTCTCAGGCACCATATTCGGGCAATCTTTCAGAGGTTAATCAGGTACATGGTTAACTGTTTTCCTTTTCTTTGTTTCAGAATAGAACCTTGTACCAATTTTCAAGCTGAGGATATAGCCCCTTCCTTTGATCCTTCCTTCAGGCAGCAAGATTGCAGGCATATTAAGGGTTCAAACCAACAGTAGCCCCAAAGCCCAACATAATTCCTGGCACAAAGTACATGTTCAGTGAAGACCGGATCATTCCAATGTGGACCTAAGTTCCAGTGTGTTCTGTAGAAGTCTCCACTCTTCCAAGAGTTTTCCCCAGAAATACCTGCCTAGATTGCCTTTCTCCTCATTCCCATGTGCCATGGCAAAAACTGACGCAGGAGAAAAGAGCCACAAGCTTCCCTGGTGGGAAATTGCAAGATGGACCCAAAGTGAATGGTGACACTAGCAGGATGTGACCCAGAGCTCACCCTGGGATTGGCTGTCACTTTCAGGGGGTTTCTGGTCAACTCTTAATAGAACTCAGAGCTGCAGCTGATCACCACTGGTATGTCTTCCTTCAAAACACACACTCGGACTGAAGGCCAAGGGAGGGTGGCTGGGTTTCTGAGGGCCTCAGTCATGTGGGGACCATGGTCCCCCATGGTTCAGTTGGGTCCTTCACCACAGAAGCAGCAGCCAGTGGGCTGGCCTGCCTTTCTCAGACCACCATCCCGAGCCAGGCTACAGCCTGCCCACCCACCCACAGTGTGCTGGGGCTGACACTTTACCTCTGCAGGGAACAGATCCAGGACCCTCAGGATTTCTGCCTCATCCTCCCTGCCCCCAACCCTAACACATGCCATAAGGACCAGGCACAGACAGGGGCAGCCCAACATACGAATGGTTAACCATGGCACACCTGTGAACCGTAGGCCAGAATTTGATTTCTACAGTGACAAGGATTTAAAAAATTAAAGTAACCAAAATATTTCAATTTCCCTTATGTGTCAGGGGGTCTCCAGAGAAAAACAGAACGAGTAGAGTATCTAAATATATTTATCTATGTAGAGAGAGATGTATTTTAAGGAACTGGCTCACACAATTGTGGGGGCTGGCAAGTCTGAAATTCAGAGGGCAGGCTGACAATTCAGATAAGAGTCAATATCTCATTTGAAAACTGTAGGGTAAGCCAGCAGCCAGGATGCTCAGGGTTTCCAGGTGGCAGACCGGAGGCAGACATTTTTCTTTCTTGGGGGACCTCAGCCTTTTCTCTTAAGGCCTTCAAATGGTTGGCTGAGGCCCAGGCACATTACAGAGGATAATGTGCTTTAGTTTAAGTCAACTGATTATAAACATCAATCACATCTGAAAAAATACCTTCAAGGCAACATCTAGACTAGTCTTTGGCCAAACAACTGGGCACCACAGCCTAGCCAAGTTGACACAACTAGATTAATCACCACATCTGAATTCAACATGAATAATTTAGTACCTTTCAGTCTTCTTTGGACCAAGGGGGAACCCTCCACTTTCTAAGTTTATTGAGGTATATCATAAAATTCACCCATTTCAAGTATACAAATCAATGATTTTTAGTAAGTTTATCAAGTTGTGTGACCATTACCATAATCCAGCTTTAGAAGACTTTCATCACCCCCCAAAAAGATCACTCATATATGGAGGTCCTTTTGAAAAACTGAGAACTCTAGCCAGAATAAACCAGGTTCCACACGTTGTTTATGCCCAGTATTCAAAACTGACCACTGTAAATATTCTTAATAACAACGTGCATATATGTACACTTTGGGATAGAATTCCAAGGGTCATATATTTCTGTAAGTTTAGCTCCAAATCCAGGTTGAGGCCCCCAACCTAAATAATCCCCAGTCCAGCATGTCCATTCTCACTCTTCGACCATTGCAGCATCGAGACCCTGACGACCTAGAAAAACAGATGCCTCTCACTTATAAAACTGCATCCTCCTTCCAACACATCTATCTCCAAACCTGTCTACTGCGCAACCACCCTCCGTCCCCGGGTCAGAAGGGGACTTCTAAAATGCAAATCAGCCACCCTTCGAGCCTTTCCAAGGTTCCCCTCGTCACATCTGGTATCAAATCCAGGGGTTGGTCCTACGATTCTCAGTGATTCACACCAAGCCATCTCTGATAGGACTCCTGGCTCTCTCTCTGGCCGCTCTGCCTGGTGCATCTCACTTTATAAACCCAAACGGCTCATCCTCCCTGCTCGGCACAGGCTAACTCTACGGGAGCACCTGATGCTCCGTGGGGTTAGGTAGGTGCAGCTTCCCTCTTCCCCAGACACTCCGCCTATTTCTAACACTGAACTTCCCATGTCATATTATTACACCAAGCTTTGATCTCTCTCTACCCGACTGCATTACTCCCTGCAAGCAGCCAGCCAGCCAGCCAGCCAACTAAGCCAGGAAGCCAGCTTCAATGCTTGATCACAGCAAGTGTACTCTTTCAAGGTCTGATTGTCTGTGGCCACGTGATTTTCCTGAAATGTCCTTTGTGGTGAGGAGGGGATACCATCCTAGGAATTATCCTAAAGAAATAACCAGACAAATTCAAAAAGACACGTGCATCCAAATACCGTATGATGTCACCTATATGTGGAATCCAAAAATAAAAAAGATACATATTTTATTTTATTCTGAAACCAGAAATAGACTCACGGACACAGAAAACAAACTGTGGTTACCAGGGGGGAAAGGGGGTGGGGGAAGGATAGACTTTGAGTTTCGGATTAACAGATACACACACTACTATATATAAAATAGAGAAATAACAAGGATCTACTGTATAGCACAGGGAGCTGTATTCAATTTCTTATAATGAGCTGTAATGGAAAAGAATCTGAAAATACATATACGTATGTATATGTATTACTGAATTGCTTTGTTGTACACCTGAAACTAACATTGTAAACTGACTACATTTCAATAAAAAGAATTTAAAAAAAAGACATGTGCATCAAAACATCCGCAGCTATAGTTTGGAAGAGTGAGAGACAGCATCACAGCCACCCGTTCCTATCACCCGGGAGGGAGCATCGGTGGGCACTCAGGAATAGGGATTTGGTGAAGTAAATCACGGTAATGCGTGATACACAGACTATTATGCTGTTACTAAAATGACTGTGGATACGTATGGCTATGGGGAGTTAGTATTTGCTATTTGTTGAGAAAGTGGCAAGTTATAATAATCTATTTATATAGAGGTCCATGCATTTGATATTTTGTATAAACAGACATACATATATATACACGCACAAATACACACACCCACACATGGTTTAGAGAGCAAAAATTTAACAGTGGTTAGCAGACTTATGAGTGGGTAGGTAGAATTATGAATGATCTACAGGTATATTTTAAAATATCTTTTCCCTTATCCCTGTGTTCTGACTACTTACAATGAAGACGTGATGCTCGTGAGGAGAGAGGGTGCGCAGTGGTTAAGAGAAAGGGCCGGGTGCAAGCATAGACTCAGCTGATTCCTAACTGTGACTTTGGTGAATAGAATCTCTTCCATCATCAATCTCCCCGTCGGGAAAGGGGACTGCACTCCCAGATCACGCCTCACTCATAGCACTGTGGTGACGTTTCTGTGAGGTGGGCTTTATCCCAACGCTGGCACACAGTCAGCCCTTGAGTAAATCTGTACCTTTCCAACAGAAGTAGACTTAAAGAAATAAACAAATATGCACGTTGTGTGCTTTTGGGAAATACAGCCAGAACCCATGTTCAAGGCACTGCTCTTCTGCATCTGATGTGTAAGGCAGCCCAGCTGGGTGGGGCAGATGGGGAGAACAGAGAGCCGCTTGTCAGGACACCTGCCTTCCTGCACGATTCCAAACAGCACTCAGGTTCTGTTCTGGAGGCTTCGGAGGCACTGCAGGTAAGTCTGTGCAGTGCCAAGCAGGTGACCCAGAAGCCATCACTGACCTAACTCTCTCCCGAGAGGATTTTATTTCTCATTAATGCGCCCTGGCAGCTGGATGCTCAGCAGGCCTAAGGCCCGTGCGCAGCTGTGGACCACAGGATGCTCATTCCTACCAGCTGGGGGAGAGATTCAGGGAGGGGGAAAAAGGCTGGAGCAAGGAGAGAACTGAGCATCCACTGTCAGTCTGAAACAGAGAGAAACCAACCAGGCACTTGAAGAACTGATGTCGTCCCTCTGCCCTGTGCCAGCAACAGAGGGGCAAGAAACTCGGTATAAAGGCCATCAGAGCATCTGTTTCTCATGCCAAAATAATGAAACCATATTCATCATTTCTAAGGGATTCATTCATTTATTTTGATCACCCAATCTACAGTAGGTTCCCTGCAATGATCTCTCTTATCTAAACCATAATTTTGCCATATATTTCCTCCACAGTAGTTATTAAAATAAGAAATTAATAATATACTTGTATATATTGTTATCAGTTTACTTCCTTAGTCCTATCTCCAATGACCCAGGGAAACCAGAAATAGAACTGCATCTATCCACTGACACTCACGACCCAGGAAGGGTGTTCCTCCTCCCTAAATGACCATGGAATTCAAGGCACCAAATTGTTCATTATAATCTTTCCAACTGTTCCCTTGACACGTCACTAACTGCTTGTAAAGCTGCTAACAGTCCAGCCGTTTGTCTGCATCTTGCCAAAGGTGAAATGTGATTTCCTGTATCCAGGCATGAAAACCAAGCCCTCTGATGGCCTTTAATCCAGTCTGACTTGCCTGCATCAGTAGCTGTGCTCATCCTGTCTCCCTTCTTCCTGATGACACCAAGCTGGATCAAGGGGACAGCTGGGGGAGAGGCTTAACACTGAAACTCACAACACAAGGCTTTCAAAATCTCACGGCAGCCTTTCTAGCATGAGACTCATTCTAAAGCTTTATGTCACACCACATATTAGACTCTGCATAGGAACTCCCAAGTTGTACACTGAAATTCAGCAGATAGTCAAGGAGTGTCTAATACATGCCAGGCTCTAAGGGAAGGCAGTGGCCGCATGATCTCAGACAAGGCAGATAAGGACGCTGCCTTCATAGAGTCCACCTTCTAGGGAAGGGTACAGATAACAGGCAAGGAAGCAAATAAATGAACAAGAAAATTTCCAGGGGAGGCAAATGCAATGAAGGAAAGACAGCGAGAAGATAGAGCTGGGGGTGGGAGGGGAGACATTCAGGAGAGACCTGAAGGGTGACAAGGAGCTGCCACATGAAGGGCTGGGAGAAGGGCAGGCTGGGCTCGGGGGGCCAGCAAGTACAAAGGGTCTGAGGCGGGACCGAGGTAGATGTGTTCAAGAAACAGAGAGGCCAGTGTGGCAATTAAATGCAATTAGATGGGATATCAGAGAGCATTCCTAGCGTACACAAAGAAGTCAGGCTCTCCAGCGCATCCGAAAATAACAGAAAACAAGACCAATGATGGCAGGTGAGTTTAGTCTATGCGAAGCATCATGCAAAGAACTTCGTGTGCATGATTTCATTTGACTCATGAAAATCATGCAAGATAGGTGTCACTATGCCCATTTTCCAGAAGAAGCAACCGCAACATGGAAGGGCTAATAACTTGTCACTTTCACGTAGCTCTTAAGTGGCGGTAGAGCCGGGGTTAGAACCCAGACAGTCTGAGTCCCAGGTCCTTGTCTCCCCTCCTGAGCCCCACCCTAAATGATGCTTTCTCCTTGGACACCTACAGAGTCGAGCTTAGGTCCTGCAATGGGTGACTGGGCTTCACCCACCCATAATCCAGGCAAAAACCAAACCTTTTAGATCAACAAGGCAAAAAGACAAAAGCCATTAGTTCCAATTTTCTAGCAGCTCTGCACAGAGTTCTGCTCGCCACCCACACACTCTTTTATTAAGCTATAATAAGCCTCAGATGAAAACTGTTGCCATAGGTGAAGCTCACTCTAACATATGGTTGATCCAACCCAAGAAAAACATGTGAAAAATGCATTTTTAAAATCCCAATTTACTTGTATAATGGTTTAAAAAAAAAAAAAAACATTGATCATGTTTCTGGTCTGCTGATGTGTTCCACATGTTGGCGTACGGAAACACGTACGTGTCCGAGGGTCATTTGCTAAACTGATAACAAAGGCACTCGGCCCCCATGGAATTTGGTTTGCTGTGTTTGGTTTGATGCAATTTGCAAAAACATAAAGAGGTAACCTGTGGCTTTGTCGACTTGGTTAAGGGCAATGTGTTGCTAACTTGAAAGCTAGCTAGGATATTTCAGCTGGAGGACGCCGCTACTCAAATACCCTCAACGGCAGGCTTTTTTCCTTGTTCTTGGAGCGGGGTACTCATCTAGCAAAGCTTCCTGCTGGGGAAGGCAAGGCAGCAGGGGCAGGGACAAGGCAACAAGGAAGTGATCAGACTGGGGCGGGACGGGGGATGGGGAGGACTCAGAGCTTCCCCTTGGCTGTGACTGAAACTGACCAGCGGTGAACGCTTGCTTCCTGAGCACTTGGTTTGTGTCAGGCAGTGTCAAGGGTGGGTGCTCCTTTATGACGTGGGAGTATGGGCCTAATAGACATTCAGGCTCCCTCTGTTCTAGTCCAAAGATGAAGTATTTCTCTTGACCAGTCTACTCCAAGGACATCCATCAGCCACCATCCCCAAACGCTGGCTGTATGCATTCGACAGTGAGGACACCTGTCCTCTCTGCAGCCTGCCACCGACCACCATAGCAATTTCTACCTTTATGCACACACCACTTAGTCTACTTAATATTTTTAAAGCTTATTCATTTATTTTAATACGTTTATTCTAAAAGGAAATTTTTCTATTTCCATAGGAAGACCAATACACTTTGCTGGCAACCTAAGCTCATCACTTAAAAATATATATATATAACTGAAATATCCAGAATAGGCAAGCCTATGGAGATAAAAAGTAGATTAGTAGTTGCCAGGGGCTGGAGTGGACGGGGATTTGGGGGACTATGGCAAAGGGGTATGGGGCTTCCTTTGGAGATAATAAAAATACCTGAAAATTAAGCGTGGTGAGGGATGCAAAATCCTGTGAATACACTAAAAGCCACTGAATTATACACTTTAAATGGGTGAATTGTGTGGGATACAAACTATACCTCAGTAAATCTGTTCTTCAAAAAGTCAATATAATGCCCTCTCTTTAAAATCAAGAAGTGAAAGGAAAGTGATTCGCTATTTGAAAAATACAATTAAAAGTCAATTTTATGACATTCTACTTAATCCTGTAATTTCCCTGCAGACAGCCCTAAGGACCTCCATTTTCTATTAAAAAGGGACACACAAAAGTAAGTTCACCCCCATGAGGAGGGCGATAATCAAAAAGACAAACAAGAGCAAATGTTGGTGAGGATGCAGAGAAGCGGGAACCCTCCTACACTGCTGGTGAGATTGCAAAATGGTGCAGCCACTCTGGGAAACAGTTTGGTGATTCCTTCAATGTTAAAGAGTCACCTTGTGATTTGAGGTCCAATTCTCCTTCCAGGTATACACCCAAGGGAACTGAAAACACATGTCCACACAAAGACTTAGATACAAATGTTTATACAAGCATTACTCATTATAGCCAAAAAGTGTTTTGGGGTCCATCAGATGATAAATGAATAAATAAAATGTGGTATATCCACACAATGAAGTATTACTTAATCATAAAAAGGAATGGAGTACTGATCAATCATCATGCTACAACATGAAGGATCTCGAAAATATGCTAAAGTCAGACACAAAAGGTCACATTTTTTATGATTCCATTTGTATGAAATCATGGGCATAGCGAATCCACAGAAATGGAAAGTAGATTAATGGTTGTCTAGGGCTGGGGGAGAAAGGGGAAAGGACAGTGGGGGATAACTATTGATGTATATGAGGTTTCTTTTAAGATTGATGAAAATGTTCTAAAATTGATTACAGTGATGATCCACAATTCTGTCAATATACTAACAAACACTGAATTATACAATTTAAAGTGCTGAACTGTACACCATGCGAATTGTATCATTGTAAGGAAACCACTGACAAAATGAAAAGGCAACCTACTGAATGGGAGAAAATATTTGCAAATGATATGACCAACGAAGGATTAATACTCAACATATATAAACAACTCATACAACTCAACATCAAAAAAAAAAAAAACTTGATTAAAAAATGGGTAGAACTTAATAGACACTCACCAAAGAGGAAATGCAGATGGCCAACAGGCACAAGAAAAGATGCTCAATGTTACTAATCACCAAGGAAATGCAAATCAAAACCACAATGAGATATCACCTTACACTGTCAGAACGGCTGTCATCAAAAAGAGCACAAATAACAAATGTTGGCAAGATGTGGAGAAAAGTGAACCCTCGGACACTGCTGGTGGGAATTTAAATTGGTGCAGCAACTGTGGAAAGCAGTATGGACGTTTCTCAAAAAAACTAAAAGGAGAACTATCGTATGACCCAGCGATTACACTCCTGGATATGTATTTAAAAACAAAAAGACAAATTCGAAAAGATACACGCACCCCAATGTTCACAGCAGCATTATTTACAACTGCCGAAATATGAAAGCAACCTACGTGTTCATCAACAGATGACTGCGTAAAAATGTGGCGTATATACACAATGGAAAATTACTCAGCCATAAAAAGAACAAAATGTTGTCATTTGCAGCAACATTGGAGGGCATTATGCTAAGTGAAGTTAAGTCAGACAGAGAAAAACAAATACTGTATAATATCACTTGTATGTGGAATCTAAAAATCCAACAAACTAGTGAATATAGCAAAAGTAGCAGACTCACAGATAATAGTGAGCAAATTAGTGGTTACTGATGAGGGGAGGAGCAATATAGGTGCACAGGAGTGAGAGGTGTAAACTACTGGGTGTAAGAGACTACAAGGATGTACTGGACAACAAATGAATATAGCCAGTATTTTGTAATAAGTAAATGGAAAGTAACCTTTAAACATTGTACAAAAAATGAAAAATAAAATACCATAAAATAAAAAAAATTTTAATTCCATTGCTCCCCCCCAAAAAGTAAATTCACACTGATCCAATAGCAATGTTGATGATGCATCTAAAACATGTTGCTTGTCATCAACACAAGTCCGCCCACATAGCTGGGGAAACATTCCATTAGGCCCTCAAGGGTTAGACTCTGGGTGAGAAAATGAAATGAGTCTCAAGCTCAAGTTTCTTAGGACAACTGAAGTCCTTAGCTTTTCTTTCCGGGGTCTAGGGCGTAATTCCTCCCTTTAAACCTCAGTTTCACCATAAGAGGAAAATCTAAGTCTTAGGGTTATATGTTATTTTATAATACAAGCTTATGATTTGTTCTTTCCTTCAACCCATGTTTATGGTGCCTCTATTCTGAGCTGGCCAGAGAGACAGCAGGGAGATGGGTTATGAAGGAAGAGCGGATCAAAACATGCTGATAATTTGATGGCGTGTGTGAGGAAAAAAGGACCATCAAGTAAGCCTTCTACATCTCTGGCCTAAACCAAGAAACAGACATGAGAGGTAATTGTTTAGAATAGGGTCTGGCACTGAGAAAGTACTCAAAAAATATTAACCACCACCACCTCATCAATATCATCATAACCACCGTTACTGTTACAACTTCCATCACCCCCGCACCGTGATCATCACAACTGCTACCGTCAGCGTCACCGCCGCCATCAAGAGCAGGGGGTACGTGGCAGGAAGAGCAGAGGGGGCCACACACACAAGGAACACGTACACGTCAAAGAGACCCACAACTAAAGCACGGTACGGGTGCTGGACATGAGCAAAGGAAACATTTACCTGTCCTGGGATGTTACCCCGGTTGTGGGGCCTCAGACATTTCTGCCACCACTCTCTCCCCATCCCGTCCCCCCACACGTATTGTGTATAAGCTTCTTTTCCTGTTTACAGTCTCTTGAAGGACCCGTGCCTTTACTCCCAGGCTTTTGCCTGGCCCTGTCCTAGTCCAGCCCCTCTGTGGAGCATCCCCCCCCCCTCCATGTCAAAGGGCCTGATGTGTCTTCCAAACCCCTGACACGTGCATGTGGAACAGTCACTTCTCAACTGAGTATTTCAGTGTCTGCAAAATGAAGCAATGTGTTCGACACCAGCACTGACCTATGGCTGGTACATTCCATAAATGGAATCTTCAAAAAAAAAAAAAAAAGGTATTAATTGCACTTGCAAATCTCTAACCCCTAAGTAACCTTATGCTCAAAATACATCCAAGACTCTTGGCCTTCAGTGCCACTTAGCTTTCTATCAGCTGACTACCGAGATAACACCTCTCCAGGGTCAAGGAAACGAATCTCCACTTAGGTCCGTATCAGCACGAAGGTCAGCGAGCAGATGGGACAGCAAGGTCAAGGAGATGCAAGCACAAGAAGCCTCCACGTTCTTGGGATGAGCCCTGATGGTACCCAAAGGTGTAACGGGTGATACAACTATTTCCCGTTCCAGCAAACCCCAAACATAGGTTAAACAGCCTGTCAGCTCTCGGAAACCCATGCTTCAGCATTTCTTCTCCAAACACTGCAATGTTATATAATATGACTGATCTCAGAACCTGAACATAAAAAATCCTAGAACAGGAGAATCCCCGAGCTGGGGTCCACCCTTCTACTTCCAGAGGAGAAAGAGGATGTCAGCCTCGTGGTAGGAGAGGTCAGGAGCATCTTTCTTTGAACTTGACTTTAGAAAGACTAATTTGTTCTCGCTAAAATGCTCGTGACTGTTTTCAAAGCAGAAAATCAGCCGAGAACGCTATTTCATCAACTCTCTGGCTAGTCTCTTTCCTGCGTTAGCTGGTCAGCGCGCTGTAACCATTTTGCTAAAGAGAGCAAATCCTTTAATCCAGGACCAAGTCCATGGCAGTATTTTGGGGACCTGTATGAGCGTGTGGAGGAAAGAGAAATGGTGACTTTTATCCAGTGCACAAAACTCCTTATAATTAGGTTGGTGGTTTCTATGGTAACGAGGAGCTGACTCTTTTATTTGGAATAAAAAATAGCAACACTCCAGCTGTCCTTGCCGTCCGGACGCTCCAAAGCAAATGGGAAGATTTGATTTCACATTTGCTATGACTGCTGAGGACTCCAAACCGCATGTTTTACTTGCTGTCAAGTTTTGGCGAGACACTAAGTCCCCTTCCCCTGAGAAAATAGGTGTGAAAAACAAAAGCAAAAACAACCACCACCACCAAAACAAAATAATGTTCCCTCTCTGCAACCGACATGCTTTTGGTTCCTTCTTCCCAATTATCCTAAGAAACCACCAAACCACTTCCTTAAGGAAAGCTGTCATTGATGGCTCATCTTGAAAAACCACTGGCCATCTCCAAAATACATTTCCATTTGTATAGTAACAGCATCCACTCTTACTGGAGACTGTTAGGTGCCAAGTACTGTGCCAAGGGTTTTCCCTATATCAGATTCTCATAAAATGCAGACAGCAGCCCTATGAGATAAGTCTTGTCATCATGTCCATGTTAGTGATAAGGACGCTGAAGAGGTTAAGTACCTTGCTGGTATCATCGCCAGTAAGGAAGTCCATCCCGGTGGTAACCGATGGGAAAGCCTATTTATCCATACGCTACTCTGCTTTTACTGCCATCTTATAACCTACACCAGAAACACGATTCACCAGGTGGAGACCCTGCTGAAGATGCCCCACCGAGGACTGTCAGATTTACAGGATGCTCTGGCTCATTTCTGGGAAGGGCCCTCTCCTTCCCTCCCACCACCCTACATGGTGCCCGGCTGCCAGGGAATTCAGGAAAGCACGTCTTCCCTCTCAGGAGGACCAGTCTGTTGTCTACACATGACGGTCGGGAAGGCTGAGCGGGTGGGTGCTGACAATCACATCACCAGAGGCTGAGGAGTGGAAGGCTGGCATGCCCTGGGTGCTGGGGGAACCGGGAAGAGAAGAGAGGTATCCAGCCAAGGTCAAGAGCCCGGGAAGGCCTATTGTAGAAGAAAGATGATTGAATTAAGCCTTGAAGGGGACGAGGATGTTACGCAGCCAACAGAGCGGGATGGAGAGAGCCTTTGGAGCAGAGAAAACGCATGGACATTTCAAGGTAAGAAAGGCAACAGTCCCTGAATTCAGGAATCTTGGCAGTAGGATACAACTGGGGTCGGGGATGACAGGCTGGCAAGGTCCATGACATGAAGACATTTGCGTCTCAGTGGACTGAGGGCAGTGAGGGCAAAAGGAAACGCGGGGATGATACATCTGGGCAGATGTATGCGCCCCCTTCCTGATATTCTAGAAATCTGAATTAGTTTGAAATTCCTGTTGGTTGTACACAGCTCTGGGGATGGGACCACATGGACCACGGAGTTGTAAGCGTTACCTTTCATTATCTGTTTACATGGCTGCCTCTACCAAGAGACCAGATTCCCCTAGAACAGGAATCTTATTTTATCTGTATCCCATGTCTAGTAAAGGATGTAGCATCTAGCAAAAATTGAGCAGACAGAGGCCAAATGAATGGATGTAAGTGATCAGCAGACACTTGTTCTTTGAAATACATAAATATTCACGCTAATTACTATATTAATTACTACATATCAGCCCTTGTCGCAGGCCAGCTGCTGTGCAAAGCACTACACATGCATCATCTCATTTAATCGTCACACTGGGTCTATGTGGAGGGACCGTATTAGCCTCATTTTATAAATGCAGATTTAGAGACCCATTTGCATCATCTCAAAGCTCTTCTACAGCAAGCAGGCTGTCGTATAAAAACCAATTGTGACTGATGGCTGCAACATGGACACTCATCAACGTCACAGTACCGGACACACAGTAGGTACACCATGAAATTTTATCTACTGGAACAGCAATGAAAAACCTGCTGTGCGAAACGTACTGGGGTGCGTTCAAAGATCAGTACGGCGTGTTCTCCGCCCTGAGGAGCTCCCAGCCTGCTGATGACTCGGGAACTCCTGCAACTATGACTGTGCAAGGAGGGGAGGGCTGTGGTTTCTGTGGTAGGAGTCAATCTCATTTAGAAATTGAAACATTGATTCCTTGGTAGGTTTTCATAGAGGTCCTTTGATATTTTTTGCCAACCCCGTACCTTTTTCTCTTTCCAGTGATAAACTGACCTTGAATTAGCTTTGGGGTGCCATGCCCTTCCTCTCTCTCTGTTCAAGCAGTTTGGGTGAGACTGGCCTTACACCCTGATCCAGGGGAGGAAATGTGACCCACATCTGCCAAATCTGAGCATTTAATCTGCATGGCCACAGTTCAGGGGGAGGTACACAATCCAACCAGAGCCAAGCTCCAGAATTTATCCTGGAGGGCCAGGGTCTTGGGGGAATGGGTAGGTTTGAGAAGAGGTTTACCAGTGGACTACCATCTGATCCACAAGGATGGAGACAGTCTGACGGGAGAGTCAAGTGATGGAGAGACTTGTGTCCCAATAACGTTCCTCGAGCCTCTGCACACAGCCTTGCCGGGCTATTTCAATAATCTCAAGTAATAAACTCTCGGTTTTGTGCATAAATCCCTTTTTAAGATTGACCTCGTCACTGGCAACCCAGAGTCCAGATAAATATAGTTCCACTCTAAGGAAGAGATGGAGAAAGGAGAATGGTTACGTGTGTTGGACCAAGAGAAGCTGAAGAAAGTATGGAGGGGAAGGTTATGCTCAGTTACTCCTGAGGGTCCTTGTTACTTGTTGCATTGAAGCACATTCTACAATTTGGCGTTAAAGCCCCCGTTCAACTCCTCCATGCAGAGCGTTTACTTAATTACTACCTCCATGTCCTACACATTCAGACCCAAGGTGACCAGGACGAGTTCATTCATCTTCCAAGGAAGATGAACAGGATGGAAATTCATCCATTTAATAAATATTTATGGAACAGCACCTATGTGCAGGGCACTGAAGCTAACATTTACTGAAAAATTATCTCATTTACTTCAAAGGGGACTTCAGATATCTTTCAAGTGAACTTCCAAGGGTGTTTCCAGCCCTGTATGCACCAGAAGGCTTTTTTTTTTTTTTTTTTTAGCTAAGAGTGGCCAGTATCTCTCTGGAAGTAAATTAGATTCTACAGTGTGTGAAAAGAAAGGAGAAAGGGAAACTGATTTGATTACTGGGAATGCCTTCTGGAAAGAGTAAAGATATCCTCAAGACAGAGAGGACACAGAGACCATGCTGAGACCCAGGTCAGAGGAAGAGGTGGGACGGAGCGGGGTTGTTAGAAATAAAACAGCTGATGTGCTTGGTTCAGAGGAGCTAAACCAGATGCCCCCAGGTACCAGCCCCCAGGAATCTGCATCCTCATCTGGGTCACCAGGTGGTTCTTCTGCAAATTAAAGTTGGAGGGTGATGACGCCAGACCCTGGGGCCCAGAGAACTGTCCTGCACCCAGACTGAGGAAGAGGCAGAGCTCTGCACTTGGCAAATCCAGGCAGCCCAATCAATATTCAATGCCGAAATGAACACCTAAGCCCTATTTAGAGTCCGATGAAGTCATTTAAAGGCAGCTGCTTTGAAAGACAGGCCCGCTGTTTACAAACCTCTTGGAATATAAATTAATGCAACAGCCTAGAGAAGTCACATGTCTGCAGAGATGCAGTGGCAGGGAAAAAGGTAAACTTTCCAAAATGAAGTAACTGTCTAAAAGCTAAAAGTCTTAAGGTCCCCCAATTTTCTCTTCCTTTCTCTCTCTTTTTGGCAAATTTTACTTGCTCCTGCAACAGCTAACAAACAAAACAAAACAAACACACCAACCCATTGCCTCGGGGTGGAACAGCTGAGAGGCAATATTTTATAGCAGCGCTGTGGAACAGAAATAGATTCGAGGCACATATGTGATTTAACATTCTTCTACTGGCCACATTTTAAAAAATGAAATTAATTTTAACAGTATCTTTTATTTACACTGGTAGATCCAAAATATCACTGCCATAGGTAATTGGCATAAAAATTAGTAATGAGATAGCTTACATTGTGTGCAGCACACTGAGTCTTCCACTTCCCGTGTGATTTTGCACTTAGGGCCCATCTCTACTGGTATGAACCACATTTCCAGTGTTCAATAACCATCGGTGGTGAACACATACCATTGGGTCAACACAGGTCTACGGGATGAGGGTGGAAAAATTTCAAGTCAGGACCTCAACTGCCTACAAAGAATTCTGTGATGAATGTATTTGAGGAAAAAGAAATTGAAGGCAATGAGACTAAGTTGTAATGTCACTGAAGAACCAACTAGTATTCACACAGGTATTTTCTATATTACTTTTTTTTTCAAAACTGTAAAAACCATGTCCACTACAAGTGAAAAAAAAAAAAAAAAACCAGACTAGCACCCATCTTCCCCTTTTCCATAGATTAAGAGAACCAAGCACTCCTACACAATTTCCTCGTATCTTCTATTTCAGGTTCCACTTGAATTTGATGCATTATCTCCCGGGCAGAAGTCAAGACGACACACTGCCTCTTGGAAATGGAAAACTTCAAGTTGTTGAACAGGTGGAATAGAATCAACCCCCACGGAACAGGGTGAAACATTTCCTGTCCCTCAACCAGACAAGATGAGAAGAAAAAGCACAGCCGGACACCCTGGGACTAGAATCCTGCTTCTGCCTTTCCCGGCTGGGGGATGACTTCAGGCAAAAAACTTCAACTTCTTGGTGCCTCAGTTTCTTTGTTTCTAGAATGAGGACAATCACTGGACCTACTTCAGGCCAATTTCAAGAGCAAATGCTTGTAAATGTTTCCAAGGATACACAGAGGTCCACGTGCCATGAGGCACAGAGTAAGCACTTAATACAGGATAAGTGACATTATCAACCTTATTATAGTAATTTTATTAAAAGCACTCAGATAGCACTTATGACCAGGGCTGGGACCAAATGAGGCACTCACCTTGGTTGCAAAATTTAAGAGGGTGCCACATACTCAGCAATCCAGAAAAATTCTATTTCAATGCAAGACTTAAAAGAATCACATTTCCTGGAAAACAGTGGACAATGAACCAAATACCAACATTTTAAAATAAAAACAAGATCAGTATTACTGTTCTTTTTCTTCCCCTTTTGCCTCAGGCTCCAGCATGGCTTTGCACAGGACTGCGAATGTCCAGCCTTTGAAGTTCATTTAATTTATCGCACATTTTGACATTTTCTTCACATGCCGGGAGGGTGGGGGGAAATCTACACCTCCAGGTCCTTGAACTCATGGGGGCGGCTCGTGGTCACCCAATGTCTCATGTCACCGTGGAGCATGACAGAGGGACCAGAGTCCCAGGACAAGATCCTGCGGAACTCAATCTGGGGTGCAGCTACATGGGAACACAGAGTATGTTTCACGTGATAAGAACCTTCCTGAAGGTGCATCCGTCCGTCAACCACCAGAAAGAGTGAGGAGGCACCAAAGGTTGGAGTGCGCAGTCAACCCCTCTTTGTCATTATGAATTTTATTTTCTCCCCTTCTTTCCTGGAGGCCTCCTCATACAAAAGGCCGCTCTGAAGGGGACCTGCCTCCCCTTCTCTTTCCTTAGTTAACAACAGCAGAGATCAGATGCGGCAGAAACTGAATCTCCTCCAGACAGAGATGATTTAAATGGCAAATAAATACAGTATGTGGGAGTAATCAAAATCAGCGAGATGCAAGCCCCACTTCGAGCCCACATTATTTTAAAGCATGAGCAGAATCGTCAATGAACTGTAAAAGAAAGAAGGGTGGAAAAAGCAAAAATAAAAACCCACCACCAGCCTGGCATCGTTAGGATGGAAAGATATTTTACATTCTCTCCAACCCGAGCTGAATCTTTGACTGACAGCGAGGCAGCGGCCTTGCCCCCCGTGGCCCTCAAGTCCATCTTAGGTTTCAACAACACAACTTTGCTTCAGAGGTCAAGTGCCGTCCAAAAGCTGCTAAATACATAACTTCACGGAGCAGAAAATGTATTCTTTCCACAGATCTGGGCCATTTACAGTTCATTTCCAAAGGATCAACTGCGTTTTCCCTTTCGGTGTTAGGAAAATGTCTTTTCCCTACTGGCTCTACATCTGATATGTCAAAGGGAAAGAAAGAAAAGGAAAAACCCACACAGCATCCAAGGATGTGTTTCAGCAACATGGTGGCCTCTCTCTGTCCACCGTCCAGTTTGGCCCAGGCTCTTCGGGTCCATAGAACTGTGGGAGGAGGTGTGACGTTTTCGTCTCTGACTATACAAACTGTCCTTAGTCTAATTACTGCTCTCTAGTTGTTTGCCCTGGGCCTAAGTGTCCATGAGCACTCCAGCAGAGAAACAAAACCACAGTTTTGGAGAACTCCAGCTCAGAATTCATCTCCTGATCCAAGTAGGGTTACCAGCTTCTTTCTGAGGTTTTCAGTGGAATCAGTACAAATTCCTATGTATCAGGATTTGAGCATTTCAATCATCTTTCAAAAAACACTCTTTCCAGCTTCTCAGGCATGAAGGAAAACAATTGATTTCAATAGTTTAAAGGATCTAACTCTCAGGCACTGAAAGAAAATTCAAAGACCCTCTTCCATGGAGTCACTATTATAGAATGACAACGTGTATTTACAATACTTTTCTGTATAAAATGCCCTTCATATCAGTTTAGTGTTTTAATTGTCATTTCACTGTTCACAATAACACATCTCTGTAATGGAGTACAAGAGGCACACACATTCCCAACTATGGAAGAGAATGTTAGCAGAGAGAAGTGAAATTTTACCCCGAATAGTGGAGAGTCGGGTGTGCAACTAAGTAGGGCACCTAGATCATTCTCCTCCAACTCACACATTCCACACTTCCATCCGTGCTTCTCAAGTGGGCTTCATGTACATTTTTTGAGAAGTTAATAGATATTCCAGGAAGGAAGGAAAGAAGGAAGGGAGGGAGGGAGGAAGGAAGGGAGGGGCAAAGGGGTGGGAGGGAAAGATGGAGGAAGAAAATGGAAAGGAGGGAAAGAAAGAATGGTTTTATGGACAAGTAAGTTTAGAAAAACGTACTAGATCCCCCTCTAGAAAATTTGCGACACGTTAATATATTAAAAGCCCTGAGTCTTGCGATGACAAAAACCAAACAAATTGATAAATTCTGAGCTGACTCAGCAGAATTGGACATTTCCTAAACAGTGGAAGCCTACTTCAAAGTACTTTCCACTTTCACATTTATGCCATCTCTAACACGTCCAGATTGGAAATTTTCCCATGCAGATGGTCTCAAATAGGCTCCTAAAGATGTGGCACGTTAAAAAAAAAAATACAGAAAGCCCCCCTTTCCAGTGGAATGACCGATTGCTTCTTTTAACGTTTGAGTTTCTAATTCTCTCTATGCCTCAGTTTTCTGAACAGGAAAATGAAGGTCATACATTTCGCCCTCCTAAGGATGTGATGAGGATGAGAGGGGATAATCCAATCAAAACACGTGTCGTGTTCAACGGGAGATAGTCAGCCCTCAGTCAGAATGAGTTGCTGTTCCTGAAGTTACTACGACCTCCATATTCTGAACCTCTACCAGGTCCATCACAACAACGCAAGCATGTGCCTGGCTGGCTGCATGCTGTGCTTTGAGCTGTCTGCAGAAATTCAGCCAGGCATAGAACTGGCCCCCATCTCTGTCTTTCTAACCATCCTTTACCTAACTGTCTGCCCTCCCTTCTCCATCCTGAATCCCATCTCCTCTCCCAATACCGCTTGCCGTGTACAAATCCCCCGTGCCACCTCTATTTCCCTCTGGTCCACAAAAGCCTTCCACAGAGACTTTGGAAAGAGAGACCAAGAAATGGCCCAGAACCACAAGAGATCAGGAGGAAAGAATCCAAGAGACTCTTCCAGTTTCGAAAGAGGAAAAAATTGAGCTACATTACATGTCAAAGGGAACACTCTCCATTTTGCTCAGTGACACTCTCCTTTTTACGGAGGCTCTGATTTGTGACTAAATAATTATCTGTTTAAAAATTGTTCCTGGGCAGAGTTTCAACCATACAAGTCAATAAAGATCTGATTTGACTCAAATTACCAAGTCGTAGAGGCACAAATTTCTCTTCCGTAAGGCACGACAAATTAGGTCTTTTCATCTAAAGTCATGAACAAAGATGACTTAATGACTTACAAGTCAACAAATGTTTGCTAAACAGTCCATTCTGCAGCTCTGTCATCTCAGGCACATTTTTCTTTCAAATGCTAATCCATATTTAGGGGTTATGATTGGGATAAATACCCCTTTTCACGTTCTTATTTGGGTTGTTGATGATTATCAAATGGATTCACAGGCATCCATTTCCACCACGTTGTACTAAAAAGCCATCTTAAAATAAACCAGTGAACAGAAATCAAACACATTTACAGATTTACAGTATCCTTTGTGCAAACACAGAGCACTGGGCAAAAACGTTCTTACCCAGTTGGAGGTAAAAAGAACAGATATCAAAGAAATTATACTATTAAACACACAAAATCCAGCAGACATCTGATGCTGCCAGGTTCTCAAGACCCAGAAGTAATTTTGCCAAAGAAATCCAAAGGAAAAAATCTCAAAAAGTAGCAATTTGTAAAGCGAGGATGCCAATCAATTCCAATAAGCTCTATGCATGTATGTCCATGACCACAAAATGCTACGTTGGACAAATGTTAGAGGTTTGTCTTGAAACCACAGAAACAAAAACACTAAGCATCAGGGCTGAGAGTAGGTCCCGAGAGAGCCAGGCTGGTGTAAGTGATCCGGTTCAAACAAGGGTGGAACCACCTCGAAAAAGATACCACATGAGCTTATAATTGTATAAAAAGGAAAAGAACAGAACTGGTACCTGGTGAAGGTAAAAAAAAAATTACTTTATGTTTTGGTTTAAAAACTTACTACATCCTTTTAAGATGTGGTTACAGTGTTTGCCTGGGGTAAGTGGATATACTTTTTCCAAGAGCAGTTATGTCCAACCTGTGTACCAGGAACTGTGCCTGAGGAGACCTGACTGATGGGGAAAATGGAAAAGGACACAGAAGGAGGGGAGACTTGGCACAGGGCTTAGAATTTAGTGACCTGGGCAGTCTTCTCCTGCCCAGAAAAGGAGGGTCACGAGGACTGACACTCAAGCACGAACAACCGTACCTACTATTAAAATACTGAAATACTCAGCAAATAGCCACTTCTCCAGCACCTCCTCTGAGACAGCCCCACCAGCAACAAAGGGTTAACTCATAGCCTAGGAGGGGAACTCCAAAGAGCCCTTCCCAAAGCTATGGCCAGTACTGGCTGTGAATTCCAGCCATCCATGTCATTCGAGCATTTCTTGAATATTTCAAGGATCGTTTCTGTTCACGTGACATTTCTCCACCTTACTCTACAAGTGAAAAGATGATGAACCGAGGGTCCTACAGGGGCAAATACCGCTTTACAAGATCCCAGGTAAATGAGATAAAAGGTCTGTTCCTTCTAGAGGAGCAGGGAGGGGAAATACAAGTTCCCTGCCCAGGCTTCTGCTGTCCGATGTTCTGACCAGGCGTGTTTCTAAGCCCTGGCAGGGCTACAAATACTACTTCCAAAGGGCAAGAACCGCATCTTATTCCTCACTGTGCCTCGAGCCCAGTCCCCGGCCCAGCACGACTGCTGGGTGTCAGCTAAAGGGAAGACTTCAGGGCAGCTACCTGTCAAGCTTAAAGAAAGGCAAGGGTTAGATTAAGTAGCAACTTCAATGTTCACTGATTATTTTTATTGCGTAGGCTTTTTTACTTTAAATTTTTACTCTGCAATGTGTTCATAAAACATTGTTAGTATTTCTCTTTGGCTAATCACACAGTGGTTCTCTACCAAGAACATTGCTGCTGTCCCCTCCACCGCCACCCCCGCCACAAACATCCACAAATGTTTAGGGGCATTCTTTTTTGGTGCTATGTGTATTTACTGCATGAAGGACAAGGATGTTACATGTGTGATTCACTCCCACGCCACAAAGAAACGACCCAACCCAAGATACCTATGGCTCCCAAGCTGGGAAACAGAGACTCACCCATGAACTTTATTTTTCGAGGAAGAGGCTACGTGAATGGAAACTTGTCTCCAAAGTTCCTCACTCTCTGTTACCTGTGTCTGTGTATCTCAGCGATTTGATCACCGTCTAGGTGTTACCAGTCTGTAAATTATAATCCTCGTGGACAAGCATTGGTTATTTACCTCTGAACCACCTGACCTGCCAACCCATGCCTGTAAAGGTGGCAGCCAGGCGTGACCCGCAAAATATTTAGTCACCAGCACCAGCCGATCGGACTGGAGGTTGGCATGAACTAAGGGGCTAGATCCTTCTCTTGAGCGCCGGGTATCAGCTCTGGCTGTGGCTTCCAGTGGGTTTAAGGAAAGAGGTAGAATGTAGAGCCACTTGACGGTGGGAGGCAAGGCTCAGGGAGATAAACACGCCAGAGGAGATTTCTATAAGGTTTTCACACGCACTTGGTGGCGACCAACTGACTGTCCCAAAGGAAGACGCCTCAGCTAAAGAGTGAGCGCGCTGGGTCACGAGGTAATGCTGAATCGCTTAGAACTTCTGGCTCTAAACTGGTTTGTCACCAGGGCCTGAGGGAAGGTGAAAAGAGCCCTCTGGCCTTGAATGGCAGAAAGAATAAAACCTGAATAAGCGTGGTCACCATCACTGATTAAGACCTCTTAGCATGTATTACCTTAGGTGACCTTCCAGGAACCTTGTCAAGTAGGAATTACTCTCCCCTTTTACAGATGAGAAAATCAAGACCCAGAAAGCAAAACACCTGTCCTGAAACCACACTATAAATAAGCAGCAGCGTTTGAAATGAGAACCCAGATGTGCTCAAGTCTGCAGTTTATGACCTTTTATAGATAGTGAAAAGAAACGGAAGAAACAGAGAGGAACAGGAAGAGAAAGAAAGAGGAGCTGAGGATGTATTCTGCAATACGTTAAATCTACTCAGAATATAGGAGTAAAATTTAACAGGGTCCAAGTAATAAAGGAAGGCTTTCTCCTCTATATTCGCTCCCAAGTAAATTTCATCCATTTTTTTCGTGCAAGGCCCAATGGAAGGGCCACTTTGCTCACCAATCTCTCCCAGATCCATACTCCCCGGTAGATCTGTACCCTCTCAGAATTCCTTGAAGACCCGAAGACTGTGTCACATAAACTACCATTGTCACAATCTCACCCATCCTTCAAATGCCACCTACTCCTTAGTGTCCCTCCTGAGATCGTCTCTGCTCTGCCCACGCTGGGCCTTTGTACGGCCCGCTCGGCCCTTCCCACATTCAGCAGAACCCGAGTCAGTTAGCTGTGTCCTTGCCTTGACCCCCACAGGGACCGCGGCTTCCCTGTAATGTCTCCACTCAAGTGTCTGCAGATGGATTCTCTTTGGGGGACTTGTCTCTGTCTGTATAATTCATACTACAAAGTATCCATTTCAGCATCACCACCGTCAGTTATGTTCTCTTAGCCACGTTCACTGAGCCAGAAATGATGCTACATCCTTCAGATTCAATCAAACAATTCTCATCCCCACTCTGGGCAGCAGGGCTTTTTATTATGGCCCTACTCACATGTGAAAGCCAAGGCCGCAGAAGATGACATGATAATAAAAAATAAATTAAAAAAAGAAGATGACATCACCCATCTATTATCACACATGCCTTCTCTCTCTTTTTGTGGTCTCTGAAGTACGTGTGTCCACCAAGGAAAAAAATTCAGCATCTGGTAAATACTTAATGGTACATCACTCATTCATTCATTTGTTCATTCACTCTTGGGGTCCAACTACATGCCAGGCAGTTCATGAGCCAAAAAGAATAAAGCCCATTTGCTGCTCTCAGAAGAATCACAGGCTAGTGGGCAAAGCTCCTTTTCCCTCCCAAACAGGCCCTTAGATATATATGCCGGAAGTGCCATCAGACCAGAACACTCAGGCTCCTGAACAGCTCAGGAAACTGGCATCAGAAGCAGGTGGATCCAGGTGGCCATGGGTGTCTGTCCCTGCCCAAGTCCCCGGCCACATCACCCGCACCAGCCACGATGCCTGACCTCTGAGGTTTTGCACACTGATGATCTGAGGGCTGAGCTCTCCCTGCTCTGAGTACTTACCAGCAGAATATGGTACAGAGGCAAAGTCCCCTTCCTGCCCCCTTTCTCGTGTGTATAGATGACTGTTCATGGCACTTACAAGCAGCTTCAAATGAGTACACAGGTTTTATTTCCCAACAGACACTAAATAACGACATCCCTCCAGGAGCTGAAAATCTGGCTGGCATTCCTGAGAACGAGTCAGCTGGCGGCGGCGCTCTCTTTCAAACATCAAGCCTATTTGGAACATCAAAATGTTAAAAGACAAAAATTGCAGTATTTTTCTCCTGGAAAAATCAACCACCAGGAAAGAGCGTCTCCTCCCTGCCTGGCTGGATCAGTTACCTATTGGCATTTCTTCCCCGGGTGTCTGTCTAGACGGGGCTCCCTGGCGCACCGAGGGGTTGGCTGATTCAGGATGAGCTCGGCTGGTCCACTCCACTCTGCTCTGCGTGCCTCTCATGCCTCTCCTGGACCAGCAGGCTGAGCAGGAAGATGACAGGGGGAAGAGCAAGAGCAGAGACGTGCCTGCACTTTTTCAAGCCTCTGTTTGCACCACATTTGCTAACATCCCATGGGCCAAGGCAGCCCCAAGGCTGAGCGCAGGATGTGACAGGGGCGGCCCTACCAACAGCATGAACATTAAACAGAGGGAAAAATCAGGGCCACTGATGTCATCACTGACCACACGGGTCCTGGTCACACAGAGAGACAGCAGTAGTATCTTCCGAGCCCCAAGTGAGAAACCCAGCCTGGGAGGAGTGGCTAGACACTGTCATGGTGTACTCCAGGTAATACATCAATCACCTGCAAGAGTATCTATAAACTGCTTTGAAAACCAGGACGGAGAGTCACTAACAAAGAGATACCAGAGCACTCTGAACAAAGACTGAGTGTTTCTGGCGGAGCTGGAACAGAGTTTACTGTTTACTGCCCGTCACTCCGTCACGATAGTAATTGCAGTAACAGCAAACATTCATTCAGTAATCACTATTACTTGGGTTCCGTGCTAAGCACTTCCTGTAAATTATTCATCTTAATTTTATTTCTTAAAATAAGTCCATACAATAGGTATCATGATGGTGTCAATTTTCCAGATGTGGAAACTGAGGCCGGCAGTTCAAGAACTGGGCCAAGAACCCACCAACAGCAAAAGCAAGAGCCAGGACTTGAATCCAGGTCTGTGTGGCTCCGCACATCATTTATTTTAAATCACTACCCTGTACCACCCTTGTCTTTATCCAGGTGAACGTTGGTGGCCTTGTCAGACTGCCCTCTTTAAAAATAATACTCGGAGCTTCTGAATCTTCTTCTGTTCCCGACAGAAAGACTATTCTGTCTCAAAAAGCCTCCATTTCACTCAATGCCGCTAGTCTAATTTAGTGCTGCTTCCATCTGTATATTAACTGAGGCGGTTTCTAGGGAGAACACAGGATAAGACTCAAGATGAGACGTGTGACCGGCTACTGCCAATCTCTCACTATAGGTGGTGCAGGGAGGAAATCAGCACGGCTCCAAGGAACAGAGCAGAAGGGGGAAAAGCCCAGCTCTTGGCATCAGACACCCTCCTTTCCTTTTCTGTAAAATGAGACTCTCCGGTAACAATATTCAAAATACTCAAGTTAATCTAAACTGATACAAAATGCATACCCAACTTTCAAAATGCATTTCCTCTCATCCTCTTCATAACATGTATGTGCGTAAAAGTGAACAGCTTGTCAGAAACTGCCAGATGATACAGGCTGCACCATGTATTGTGTTTCAAATTGTTCTAAAACTTTCCGAAGCGTTTGTTGATTTTCAGGCTTGTGGGCACACTTTCTTTCCATGCACTCGTCAGTAGTCAACGATGCCCTTTGCTGATCCCTCAGAGACACAGGGAACCACACTGAGGTCTTTCAAGGACATTCTCATGACAGTAAGAGTCATCAGGACCCCTGGCTCCCGGCACCTTGCTGTAGCCAACAGGAGGCCAGAGGCTGCTGGCGCATTTTGGCCAATGAATGGTTGTCAGCTGTTCCCACATAACCTGCACCCAGATACCTTGAGTGTGGCCTGCGCTGACACTGCCACCGCTACCCACCCCTGCTCCCTTCTCTGAAACCTGGCCAGTGCCTCCCTTGGACCATTCATTCGCTCCACTCCTGGCCTCCTTCACCTGCAGGCTGCTTTGGTACCAATGTCCATCACAGGGCACAGTACCATAGTGCCGCTATTCCGGTACCTAATGACTAAATTTCAGTCCCAATAAATACTTGCTTTTGCACCCTCTGTGGATTCCTGTGATGTTTTAATGAGCTAAGGTACGAGAAGATGGCTTCCAAAACAGAACAGTGAGTCAATATCGCTTAGAAAATGCTTTAAAGAACCTCTGCATCCATGGAATGTATGCTTGCTAAAGCAAAGAAAATCCAAACATTACCTTCATTCTCTTCTTGCTTTTTGTTCACTAATTCCAAAAAGCACTCTGTAAAGCATGTCAAAGAATCCAAGAAGGCTGTTTGTCAACAGACTGCTGCGCTGGACAGAACTCAAACAGCTCACAGTATGGGGTAGAAACAGTCCATTCAGGCCAACGGGCATCTTACAGCCACCTAATAATGGCAGTGCTCCCAGCACAGGGAGGTGGGGTGGGTGTGTGTAAGGAACCTTCAAGGATGGACAGAGCACCTTGTGGATGCCGTCCCAGAACAAATGGGGCTCTCCCCAGTACAACAGTCAGATTGTACCTGACTAGGCCTTTGAAGTTCATGTGAATAAAGAGACAGATAAAGAATAGCGGTAAAAACATCATATTAGTAATAGACCAATAGGAATATAGAGAGAAAGGTGGGAGGGTGGGGAGGAAAGAGATTAACTGATGACAGGCATACCCAGAAAATAATGCAGATTCAGTTCCAGCCCACTGAGATAAAGCAAGTATCGCGATAAAGCGAGTCGCACGAATTTTTTGGTTTCCCAATGCATCTAAAAGTTATATTTACATTATTGTGGAGTCTATTAAGTGTACAAAACCAGTATGTCTAAAAAAATAGTGTACATACCTTAATGAAAGAGTATTTAATTGCTAAAAAATGCTAACCATCATCTGAGCCTTCCACCAGTCATAATCTTTTGTTGCTGGTGGAGGGTTTGAAATACTTGGAGAATGACCCAAATGTGACATAGAGACGTGAAGTGAGCAAATGCTGGTGGCAAAATGGCACCAACAGATTTGCTCAACAGCGGGTTGCCACAAACCTTCAATCTGTAAGAAGGGCAGTATCAGGGAAGCACAATAAAATGAGGTATGCCTGTATAAGGAATTGGCACACATGATTTTGGAGTTTGCAAAGTCCAAAATTCAGGGTGGGCTGGGGTGCAGGAGACCCAGTGAGGGCCCAGGTTCCAGTCTGCAGGTCATCAAGCAGGAAGAGTCAAGGCTGCAGGTCAAGTCTGAAGATAGTCATCTAGAGCATTCTCTCTTACCCAGGGAAGAGTGGGTCTTTTTGTTCTATTCAGGCCTTCATCTGATTAGATGAGGCCCACCCATTATGGAGAGCAATCTGCTCTACCCAAGTCCACCAATTCAAAT
Source organism: Camelus bactrianus (assembly GCF_048773025.1). Taxonomy (NCBI): domain Eukaryota; kingdom Metazoa; phylum Chordata; class Mammalia; order Artiodactyla; family Camelidae; genus Camelus; species Camelus bactrianus. The sequence continues at coordinate 22,411,816 of NC_133555.1, read as the reverse complement.
GTTAATCTCACCCCAAAACATCCTTACACAAACACCCAGAATGTTTAACCAACCTTCCGAGCACCCAACAGTCCCACCCAGTTGACACATAAAATCAACTATCGCAAGCATGGACCTAGAGGAGTTAAGCAAATTTCAGACACAGTTTAACTGCCATTGATTACGGACTGGCATAGAAGTTCTCAGGATCCATGAGTCAAGAAACATCCAGAAGGTTTGAGAATTCTGGAGAGTTTCCAGAGATGGATTTTTGTAGCACGTGAGAAACTCCACTAAAAAGGGGGTGGGTTATGAGAATAAAGCAAAACCACGGGGGGAAATAATTAACAGATAATGAATCATCATCTCAGCTTAGCAGCTCCTGCTGCTTCCTCTGACAAAATAGCATCTCGGCCAGGCAAGGTTACTTGGGAGGAGAGAATTCCCTTGTAAAAACCAGTGCTGGAACCAGGATTTCTAACAGTGCTTCTGTGTGTGTGTGTGTGTGTTCGTGTGTGTGTGTTAAATTTTGCTAGTATGATATTTATCCAAGGACACATTTTTTTCCCTTCTATGATTCCTTCACTGATTCCTCTTCCCCTGTAAATCCTCTGAACATTGCAAAGCCCCAAGCTTTGGGCAGGCCCTCTGCCCTATATCCTCTCTCCATAAGTGATGTCAATCACAGGGTTAAATACCATCGATAAACTCTGAATTTATTTTTTCCCAGCCCAGATCTTCCCAGCCAGTTTCTTATGGTAAAGCTTAATATATCCACCCATAAAAAGCATCTCACTTGAACCTGTAATTTTTTTTTCCTCTTTAAAATGATTTCTTCTTGTCACATGATTTGTAAACCCCTGCCCCCTAAAACATGAAATAATCACTCCTGCCTTTTACAACGTGCATGGCCCAGTTTAGATGCAACCACTGTGGACTTAAGAACCACTCAGTGTGTTTTTTTTCTCTCCTGTCTCCACCCCACTCCTGATAAATTACACCCAAAACCCAGGGCCTGGTTAGAAGCTATGTATGAAACTAACTAGGTTAAAGGTAGGAAAAAATTTAAAACCACTGGAACAGATTCCTGACAGTAAGTCTCCTGACAGTTGACTGATGCTTCAGAGAATAAAACTTCCATCTAAAGAAGATCAGCCACCGAAAGTTCTATTTGTTTCCTTTCTGAGAATTTTTTTTTTTTTTTTCAGAAAGAAGGGCAAGTCAGGTTTTTTGCTAAATTTTGATCAGGAAAAACAAAATGAGAGTCATCTCTTTTGCATAATTCAGTATGCTAACAATTTGCTTCTGCCTTTCATGGAAGAGCAGAAGCAGATGCTAAGTGGCCCAGCTTTCAGAACCACTAATGCAGTTCCCATTTTAACATTACCCAGGAACTGAGGCAGGTTATTGTTAAAATTGGACCAGGCTCAGCATTTCAACATTTATAGATGTTAAACTAAACTGATGCTGGGCTCCCTGACATGCCAATGGCTCAGCTCAGGGAATTTTAAACAAATGACAGAAGCAAAGCCCTAGTTTCTTGTCAATTACAATTACACACCCCTGCCCCCACACAATAAAGATTTCCCTTTTACATGATTACTCTGGTCTCCATGCTTTTGATTTGATTTTGTCTGGAACCTAGAGGAAACAGGGATCTTGGAATCTGTTTAATCTAAAGCTTCTGTTTTACAGAAGAGCAAGGTAAAGTCCAGAGGAATCCAGCGACTTGCTCAGGGTCACACAGCATGTCCCTTCATCTCAGTGTCTGCATCTCCCTATCCATAAAATGGAAATAACAAACTTATATACCTTATGGGGGTTTGTGACTATTAAATGAAACACTGCATAAAACAGACTCAGCAGAATGAGTGCCTGGCACATGAAAGAAAAACAGATGTTTGGCATTAATAATCCTCTCCAGGCTAATCCTTTGAGTAGGGGGCTGCCAAGATAATCTGATAAATCAGAAACGCTGGCTGCACTGTGTTCAGATGTCCCTACCACTCTGCACACTTGATCAACAAAACAAAACAAAACAAAAACAAATAAAAATTAGAAAGACTACTCTAAAATTAACCCCCTTCTATCTTTGAACTTCACAAATTAGACCCAACAGGGTGGTGGAAGGGAAGGAGGGAATTCACCCCTTCAAGAAAATCACCCTTTCTGCCTCTAGGAGAGCAAGGCATTCTTCTCTCCTTTATGAAGCAAGCCTAATTAAAGAAACTTTCCTATGGGTTTTTTCAATTTAATAGACATCACTGCAAAGGCAGCCTTGATATGCATGAGAGACTGCCCTCTGCTGTGGGTTCTCATTAGTGCACTAAGTGTGGGTTTTTGGAGATCCTGGGTCTGGAAGGGGACCAAAGTCCAGGGACCCTGAAGGTCCTGTGAGAGTGGAGGACACTGACTTCTTCAAGTTCTGACCCCTCAAAATGGAAAGAACAACCTACCGAGTTCTCAGCCAAATGAAGAATTCTAGGGGAGAGGCTGGCACCAGGGGGTGGGGAGAGGACGCTGCTACAAAATGACTCGCTCACATCCCTGATTGCTCAGCTATGAGTCCAGATAGGGCCAGAAATTAAAATAAAGGCTACCTAAGGCTTACTGTGGGAAACAGCATGGAGATTCCTCAAAAGACTAGGAATAGACTTACCATATGACCCAGGAATCCTGCTCCTGGGCACATATCCAGAAGGAACCCTACTTCAAAATGACACCTGCACCCCAATGTTCATAGCAGCACTATTTACAATAGCCAAGACATGGAAACAGCCTAAACGTCCATCAACAGATGACTGGATAAAGAAGAGGTGGTATATTTATACAATGGAACACTATTCAGCCATAAAAACCGACAACATGATGCCATTTGCAGCAACATGGATGCTCCTGGAGAATGTCATTCTAAGTGAAGTAAGCCAGAAAGAGAAAGAAAAATACCACATGAGATCACTCATATGTGGAATCTAAAAAACAAAAACAAAAACAAAAACAAACAAAGCATAAATACAAAACAGATACAGACTCATAGACATAGAACACAAACTTGTGGTTTCCAAGGGGGCGGAGGGTGGGAAGGGATTGACGGGATTTCAAAACTGTAGAATAGATAAACAACATTGTACTGTATAGCACAGTGAAATATACACAAGATCTTATGGTAACTCACAGAAAAAAAATGTGACAATGAATATATATATATATATAAGTAACTTCTACAGCATCCCTATGTTTCAGATGGATAGCAAACGACTGCAAAATTCCAAATTGGTGAGTTTAAGGAACCTGCAATAGGCAGATGGAAGATAAGTCTGCTCTTCTTACTATACTTAAAATGCTTGGTAAACAAAAGGTCGCTGTGTGGACTGGATGGTAACTGGGCAAAGGATTTTACACTGACATAATGAAGAATGATCCGGCGGTCATAGCTGACCAATGACGGTGACTCTCTGTCTCTGGAGGTCATCCAACAGAGGCTGGATGAAACCTTAGGGATGGGGAGACATCTCAGGATTCCAGCTTCAGATGGGCAGTTGGTCTGTATCAGTTCTCAGAGTCTGAGATTTCACAGACCAGAAAAAATACCCCAGTTATTTGGGGGAGCCACATAGGGTTTAAAGACATTTATTAAAAAACTACTACAGCTTTCCTCAGCTATCTCAGAGCAGAGTGTTCTTGCGAAACCTCTCATAAGCTGAAATGGTGTAAAGCAAAGAAGCAACTTTCTTTTTCATAGATGCAAAAAAAAATCTTTGGATTTCTTTTGGCTAGTGAAAACAGGTACTAAGGTAGGTCTTTTATAACAGCGAAGTGGCATAAAGTGAATTTTCAAAAAGCAGGGCATACCTGTGTTTAATATCACCACGATTGCCTTAAAAGAAGAATCACCTGAAACTAATCTAAAAATCAAAGCCAAGCCTCAGGAAAAAAGAGAACCATTCTTTAAATCGATTGGATTTAGTTTAATATACTTCACAACCCTTAGTCTTCACATTGTGCTGTTAATGAATGAACGTCTTACCACAGAGCAGCACTGGTTCATGCTAGCTTTGGAGAAATAGTTTTAATAATCAAAAAAGATTGATAAAGCTATTTTACTTCTGGAAAAAAGTCCCCAAGCATTAGCATTTATGAATTTTTGAGCAGAAGGTCCTAGGAAGGAGACAGGAGGGGTAGGCACCGAGCTCTCTCACTCCGTCACCTGGAGAGGGCACCGCCCAGGGCAAGGCTTCCCTACACTTATTCAAACTTGGGGCTTATGACTGGACTTGAGAGATGGTCTCAAAACTGAAAGCCAAATTAGGTGTGTGCTGGTATTTTCTTGGAGAGCACGTTCAGAGCTCTCATCATGTGCAAAAAGGGGCCCATAAATGCAAAAACGTAAAGCCACCGATTCAGAAGGACCAATTCCAAAGCATGTTCTATCAGAAGCTGCAGTCGACTGAGATATCAAGCCCAGTTTTTACTTCTCCCTGAATCCACTTTTGCTTATCATGGATGGAGTGTATTTCCCCACGACTCACCTTTGACTTGGTCACATGACATGATCTGGCCAAGGCCAATCAGTGGAAACGACACTGTGCCAGTTTCAAATGTAAGCCTTCAGAGCCCTCGTATTTTTCAAATTGCTCTGTTGTACCTCTGCTCCATCCATGAGCAGAGCATGCCCAGGGCTGGTCCCAGGGAAAGGATGAAAGACACGAGGACCAGAGCCACTCTGGCAAACCCATAAACTCATGAGTAAGAAAAAGACGCTTAGTGTTACACGCCACTGAGATTCTGAAGTCATTTGTTACACATTATCACCGTGGCAACAGCTGACTGATACAGGATCTAAATTCTATCATTTTCCTACGGTGGAAGAGAACAACCTGATACCATTAGGGCCGAGTGGAGGAGGTGATATGAGAGACAGTGCAGCTCTTAATCTTATTTCCTCCCAGCTTCCTTCTAAGCTTTGGACCCTTTCCTATTGCCTGGCTCTAAGAGAAACCTGAGTCTTCTGCTGAAGCCCCAAAAAAACTGGGACCAAGATGGGTCACTCTGTTGTGCTGTTTCAGCCACTTTACTTCAATGGATATGCATATTTTTCAAATATTTGCAGATTATCTTTACAGACGCTCCAACTTTGGCAAATCCACTTGCAATTATTCCAAATCTTTTATTGACTCGCCTCCCTCAGCAAGAACAGACAGCCCACAGTTTTAACTGTTTTGTAGAAAGACAGCACGGAGCACAGGCTACAGAAATAAATCTAAACTCTACAACTTAATAACGTTTAACTTTGCACCAGACACTTAACCTCTCTGAGGCTGTTTTCTCATCTGTGAAATCTCCTGCTTACTTCAGAGGGTTGGAGAGAGGTTTAATTAAGTAATGGATCTGCAAGGGACTTGAAAAATGCCTGGTCCTCCGATGTTGATGCCTTGGTCGAGATAAACTTCAGCAAGACTCTGAGGAGGTCACTAGGGGCAGAAGCAAGAGCTCTGGTGTTGAGAGTCAGAACTGAATTCTCGTCCCAGATCTGTCACCCACCAGCTACGCTGAACAAGCTGCTTCACCCTTCTGAGACTTGGTTTCATCATCTGAAAATAGTGGTCACAGAACACAAAAGCAAGGAGATGTCCCCAGGTGCTTGTATCATAATATATGCAAAGGGGTTTTTAAAAACTGTGAAGAGCTGTGCAAATATCAGTTACTCTTATTCATGGACAGAAGCACGGTGATACCCTCAGGGAGCACGCTTGATATAAGGGCCCTTAAGACGTAGAATTTCACTTAAAAATGAAGAACTTCAATTAAAAATTTAATTCATCAATAATTAAATACTATTGAAGACTATTTATGAAAAACCACAGGAACTTAAATAAGATGCATTTCTTGAGAACCAGCCAATCAAAAATGAAAACACGATTTAAGGTGTTTTTGAAGAGAGTAGAAAACCAGAGAGTTCCATCAGCTCCAGCATTATGGTCCCTGTTCCTTTGGAACATCAAGGAAATGATGCTCATGAAACTACATTCCAAAACCTAGAAGAGCAAAGGGAGGACCAAAGGTTCCTCATTCTGTGGGTCACAGAATGGGTGAACGGTGCCACACAGGGAAGCTAGCTTAGTAAATTCACATTTTGAGAAAAGAGTGAAAAAAAAATGAGAAGGATAACCTAAGGGAAGCGTTTATGTGGCTTGTAATCGAACCTGACTTTGGTTCACATGCTGCGATACAGTAAACATATGGGTCATCTTTCTACGGGAAAAAAAAATTTCAACTTTATTATTTTTGCATAGTTCCAAGCTGATAACTGCAGCCTCTCCAACTGGGCATTGACAGAGGTGGGATTCCAAAATATCCGGGGTCCTGGTGCGGGAAGGGGGCCCTGGGATGAATGTCACAGTCGATTCCATGTGTGAGAAAAGGTGAGCTATTGTGTGTATCTACCGTGTTCCTGCAAGATTCCGTGTTCTTTTCACAGTCACATAGTTTTAAATAGAACTTCTGTGCCCCTGCTGTGGGACTCAGATTCCCAAGGATAAATGAAGGGGCTGAAAACAAAATATGTTGATCTGTTGAGTCGATCAGGACCCTGGTAATAAATAGCCTAAAATCAGAGGATTCATCTGAATACAGTCACAGGAGGATTCAGGTGAAAAAAAAAAGTGAACACTCAACTAACCAACATCTTTTTCCATTGGTGAGAGTAGGCTGATTCAGTCAGGCTAAGAGACTAGCAACCTCCCCCCGACCCAAAGAAAAGGAAACAAATTAAGCCAGACATTTTCAACAATATGTTCATATTACAGAGAAGCTGAAGGAGCCTTCTTTGTTAGCTTGGACTCAAGTTCAAGAGTAGAAATCAGCTGCAGATCTTAAAGCTAATGATAGTTTTCAGCTATTGCCAGGCACTGTGTTAAAGGAGTTTTGTGTCCTATACATCACTTAATCTCCACGGCAATCTCATGGAAGAACCTGTGAGCTTCATCATGTACAAGGGAAAACAGGGGCTCCCCAGGTGTCAGCATTTGCTCACAGATTTAGGTGCTGGAAATACCGGCAAGTGTATCCAGGCCAATCTCATTTCAAAACCTCTCCCAGAGGCTGTGGAGAAAAGGGAACCCTCCTACACTGCTGGGTGGGAATGCAGTTTGGTGCAGCCACTGTGGAAAACAGTATGGAGATTCCTCAAAAGACTAGGAAGAGACTTACTGTATGACCCAGGAATCCCGCTCCTGGGCATATATCCAGAAGGAATCCTATGTCAAAATGACACCTGTACCCCAAAGTTCATAGCAGCATTATTTACAATAGCCAAGACATGGAAACAGCCTAAATGTCCATCAACAGATGACTGGATAAAGAGGTTGTGATATATTTATACAGTGGAATACTACTCAGCCATAAAAAAGACAACATAATGCCATTTGCTGCAACATGGATGTCCCTGGAAAATGTCATTCTAAGTGAAGTAAGCCAGAAAGAGAAAGAAAAATACCATATGAGATTTTTCATATGTGGAATCTAAAAAAAAAAAAGACAAATGAACTTAAATATGAAACAGAAACACTCATAGACATAGAATACAAACTTGTGGTTGCCAGTGGGGAGGGGGGTGGGAAGGGACAGACTGGGAGTTCGAAATTTGTAGGCACTGACAGGTATACATAGAATAGATAAACAAGTTTATGCTATATAGCACAGGGAAATGTATACAAGATCTCACGGCAGCTCACGGTGAAAAAGAATGTGACAATGAATATATGTATGTTCATGTATGACTGAAAAATTGTGTTCTGCACTGGAAATTGACACAACATTGTAAATGGACTATAACTCAGTAAAATAAAATTAAAAAAATAAAACCAAACCTCTCCCAAATAACACCCATAAGGAGACTTAGAACACCAATCTTCTCATCTTCTAGAATCAGATGTCTTTAGCACAATATCAACTTGTTGATAAAGGCAGACTTTAAAAGGAGAAAGGTCCCACCTAGCCCCCTCACTGCCATATCCCTCCCACTGTCAATCTCGAGCGATCGGCGATCAGTTTGAGAGCAAGTTCAGTAACATACTCTTATGCAGTTAACACATTTATCAGTTATGAATTATCCACTGCAAAATAGAAGTTTTATAAGTAGTAAAATAATTTTTAGTTAAAGTCTTTTTTTTTTTTAATTTTCACAGAATTTATAGATCTTTCTTTGGAAACCACCACATGAAACCCAGACTCTGACCTTGGCTCTGCCACCAACTGTGTTCACTTAGAAAGTCACTTCTCTCTCTAAATCAGTGTTCTCAACTGGATATGCCAGGTACTCTCCAAGAGTCTTCCTCGGGCTAAGATTCTATAGGTCAAAGAAATGAAATGTTTACTGTAAAATTATGTAAGTAAAATTTGTCTATCATTAGGGTCTTTGAAGAAAAGAAGCCTTGCATCTAGAAAGTTCGCAAGGTCCTCCTGAAAGATGAATACACACTGAAAAAATACCCAGTGAGCAAAATCATAGTATAAAGGACACTGAGGCATTTGCTATTTAACGACTAACGACTTCTTAAGAGGAAGAACGTGTGAACAAGGCTGCTTCCAGTAGTAAGATTCTTAAGCATGGGCACCAGCATCTCAGGTGATGACCAGCCAGTCCTGGAGGCCTGAAAAGAAGCCACCGCATACCAGTGAGGCAAGCTGTCAAGCCCTCCACCCTGGAGACTGCTTTTGGAGAAAAAATTGCTTTCAGGCTAGCTAGTTTTGGCTGCAAATAAGAGACTAAAGGTACTGTCAGCATCCCAGAGCCCTTATGTGATGATATGCCACTCGCTTCATGGAAAACGGAAGCTGTGAACAGCATCTCAACATGCCCACCCAATGCGGTTCATTCAAAAAGAATCAACCGTCTTAAGATCGCCCTTATAAACGTTTAACAAGGGACGGGAACTGACATTTATGGAGCGTCTGCGACGCAAGCTGCATAGGTCGTCTTATTTAATTTTACAAGTGGACTCTAATCAAGCCCATGAATGTCAATGGGAGAACTCTGGAAGTCCAGGCCAAGCTCTTGAACCAGGGTAAATCTCTTAAATTCCTGTGTCATGCTTCAGATTAACTGGCTGCCAGGTCCTGAGAGCCTTGTTGGAAAACATAAACCTCAAAGTACAATGAACAGACGATAAGTCCAGTCCAACAACAGTCATCATTTCTTTGTATACAGTGAGTTCCGGAGGTAAGAGGATGCCGCCCTGTTAGGATAAGGATGCTGCAGAAAGGAAATGCCCCGGTTTCCTATCATACATGCAGAGATCTTGTTATCTTTGGTGACCCAGGAAAGCTATGAACATAAAAGTTGCCGGCAGCTGGTTTAACTTATGTGATGCCTTTCTCGACGTGGTTTTCAAACATTTTAGAGATGAGAATGCACATAACGAACTTGCCTGAACTTCCTACTTCCTTTCTCAGCTCCCCTCCTGAGCCTCTCCCAATGGCCTGGCCCAATTCCAAAAGCAAACATTATACTCATGTGTTCCAGTCTCCTTATTAACTTTTGCCATAATAACTTCTGATTCACTGTCATGCCTTCAATTTCATTAAAATCAGTTCATCAAGAAAAACACTGGCCAGTCCATTCCTGTCCTGTGTCCATCCCCCAGAAAGGCACTGGACCAGAGACTGAGGCCAAAATATGCCCCCATTTTTATGACAGAAACTCTCCAAGGGGAATCATGTGTTTCTGCAAGAATTTCGAGCATCTCTCCAAAGTAACAAAGAGATGGTTTATTATCAAAAGTCTGTGAGAGCAAAATGGAAAGGAAATTGATGAAAACCACTTTCAAGGGTCTCAGGAAGGAAAAAAAAAAAACAGTGTTGCTGATGATAGCCCTCAGAGAAGATGTGCTTGTCCTACCATGCTTCCAGGGAGGAAACAAGCAAGAGGGAAAGAAACTGAGGCTCTCATCTTCTAAATCAACATCCCACTTGAGTTTTTCTGGCTTATGCACAAATGAAGGGATCCTAGTGGCTTCATCCTTTCTTCCTCCCCCCAAATAGGCCATCCTTAGATTCTCAAGCTATGATAAGATGCATGTGGCAGTGACAGGAAGACTCTCATCTACATGGATTTTGACAAGAAGAACACCAAAATGTAAGCCCTCGTTTCCAACCAACCAATAAATAGAGCGGAGTGGAATATAGGAACGGGAGCTATTTTGAAGGTTTCCCATGGTTACAGCTGCCATGGAAATCATTTTCTTCTCTGAGGTTTTCAGATACGTGAGCCCAGCTTCAATCATGCTTTAAAGAAGGACAACAAAGGGAGAACATGAACAGAAATTGCTTCTTTTATTTAAAGTTTTAAAAGCTTCTAAACTGGGGTGGTTGGAAGATGGGTGCCAGCACTAATGGGAGCGGTGACCTGAAAAGACTCCCCCAGAGCCACCCGGCATGGAACAGGATCAATCTCTTGTGGTCTGGAGAGAAACCTGTGCTTTCTGGACCTACACAGAGACAGACTGCTCTTTTAAAGCACAAATCGAATCTTAATTCCCCTGTGTAAAATCATCCAATGATTTCTCATTATGCTTAAGACAAGATCCTCAATTCCCATGAAGATCTGTCCAGGCATTCTTCTTCTGCTTTATCTTTCTCAGTCTCTGCCTTGTTTTCTGTACATCAGCTGTCCTGGTTTATAGTCTGTCAAATATGTTACATTCCTTCCCACCTCAGGGCCTTTGCACATGTGGTTCTCCCTAGCCAAGATACTCCTCCTCCCTTACCCACCTATCACCTGGTTAGATTTCAGACTCAATGATGAAATGTCACTATCTCCAGTCCCGAATGCTTGGTCAACCCATCCTGGCCTTCCCTGTACAGCACTTGCTGCAATTAAATAAAATCTCTAATTTTAATGCTTCATGAGCACAAGGAGGTAGAGTAGAAGCTTCATGAGGACAGGAAGTACATGCATGTTTTGACCTGCCGTACATAAGCCTTAGTTCAGTGCCTTGCACATGGTTGGCACTCAACATTTAATAGATCAATGATTTAATGGAATGTTAAAGGTAGATTGTAATTGTTTCTACCCAATGTGAAGGCACGGTATTTCTCTAAGTCCCAAACATCCCATCCCTGGCAGCTTTTTATAGTAGTTTCAGAAATATGGACTGGAAATGGTATGTACCAACCACATCCCAATAAAGCCAGAAAAAAAATGGACTGGAGTTACACCTCAGGCAGGCCTTAGTTTCTGAGGCCAGTACACAAGGTCACATCAGGGAGAACAGTGATTCTCAACTGGGGGTGATCTGCCCCTGGGGCACATGTGGTGATGTCCCAAATTTTGGCTGTCACAACTCAATCTCGTGGGTAGAGATCAGGGATGCTGCTAAGTACCCTATAATGCAGAAGACAGTTCCGCACAGAAAAGAACTGTTCAACCCAAAATGTCAACAATGCTGAGACCAAGAAACACTGCAGTAGAGTAAAATGACTCTTCACAGCACATCTGACACAGGTGCCATCTTGGGAAAGTCTCTCCGGGTTTATCCCAGCCGGTTTTCCTCTAGTGTTGACAGAGGACTGGAGAAAGTCACCAGCTTGTACCAAAGGCACCAGAGAAAGTCACCTGCTTGTGTTAAAATTATATACCTTTGAATGCTAGCATCTCACTCGCATGGCAAAAAGCCCACACCTCTGGAGGGACTGAGAAACTGAAACCAATGAGAAACACAAGATTCACGTCCTTCCGGTCCCACTCACACTGGGGTTAGCCACCATGAGAAAAACGACAGGCAAAATGTCTGCACTTACCTAAATCATTTCCTTCTCTTTCACTCTGTCTTTTCCACAAAGAATAGCTGGTCCAACAGGAACTCACCTACCACAATCATGCCAATAGGGGCAGCTTTCTGTCCACTGGAACCCCTCTCCCCTCATCCCCCAAACGCTGCCCACTTCCACATGGGTGAAAATTCTACCCCTGAACATACATTCTTTTGGATCCACCATTTCTCATACAAACTTAGCCTATTAAAACGTAAATTCTTGTAAGAAATGTAAATTCTAGGTACTTTTTTTTTTAAAGGTAACTAGTATATTCCTTTGAAGTGGGGAGGAATTTATTTTAACTCACGAAATAAAGTGGTGTACCTGGGCATCAAAGAACTGGGCATCAAGGGTAAGGGGCTTTGCAGAAGGGAGGATCTGGGTTCGATACAGGGGGCCAAAAAAAGAACTAGAGAGCACTGCAAATAATACCACCAGCTGTGTGACACCAGACAAGTGACTTAACGTCTCTGTGCCCCAGTTTCTTTACCTGTAGAAGGACCATAATAGTACCAGTCTCACAGGGTTTTAGGTGAAGACCAAATGCAGTAATGGAAGTTAAGCACTAGACCAGTCCTTGACCATACAGTTTTACCCAGGGAGGGACAAGATCCAACTGGAAGAGGACTGTAAAGTAAAAAGAAGAAAGCCACTTGAAGAATTCTTACATATTTTGCACCTAGCTGGCATTCAGTAAGTATCTGCTCAGTGTTTCATTCATTCATTCATTCTTTCCTTTGGCCCTAGTGCCTTGCTAACTGAACACCAATCTTATACTCAGGATGGCAATGAATCTAGTTCGACAACTGGATTTCCTAACTTTCCCTGTAGGTAGGGATGGTCACGTGACCACATTCAGGCCAAGGAGATACACACAGAAGTCTTGGGTGGATCTTCCACAAAAGGAAGATAATTCCACTGAAACAGTGCTTCCCCCCTTCCCTTCCCCTTTCTTCCCACACTAAATATAGTGACTGCACAGAGTGAGGATGGGGGGGAGGGTAGAAAAGCCACCGTGTTCTCTGAGGACAAGAGTACGTGCTAAGGATGGATGAGCTGAGGGAGAAGCATGGGTCTCAAATGACAGCATTGAGCTGGCGCATCATCCCTGAATGCCCGAACTCAGTATTCCTCACTACAAATTACAAATAAAAGCCCTAATTCATTTCCGCTAACTCTTGTTTCGGGGCGGAGGGGGTTTGTGTACTTGCAGGCACACGCAATTCTGTACCAATGACTTGCTCTCCTTACTTTACACTCAAGTGTCTATACCTTCTCATGGTCCTGCTGCTCCCACGGCTTTAATTACCCACCCTCAACTACCTAAACACGAATGACTAACAATATCTTTATCTGAAGATTCAACTGTACTGTTAAGCCTGAGTCTAGAAGCCTCCAGAACATCACCATCAGAATGTCCTCCCAGCCGCCTGACCCCATCTTATCTGACTTACTCTTCCTTTCTTCCCCAACCTGTTCTCTTCCTCTTCCCAGCTTCCCTGTTTCAGGCATTCAGCATCACCCAGCCTCCCAAGGCAGAACAAAGCAGAAACCTTTCCTTTCTTTCAGTCCGTTAGTTTCAAGTCAGTCACTGAGTCTGAAGGATCGGCTCACAGATTCAAGCCTGCAAGGTTCTCATTCAGTCTCCAAGAGCAGGTAAGGGGTCAGGAGAAAAGGGCAGATCCTCACAAAGGCCTTTTTAATGCTTCATCTTCCACCAAGAGCTTCAGTACCATCAGTTTCTGGAGCTGACATGGTGCCTCTGGCAGGACTTTCAATGAGGAGCATGGTAACCTCCAGGTTGCACAATGGTCAGCCTCTACGTTGTTAAAGCAAAGTAAGTAATGGGGACAATTATCCAGTCCACTGAGTCTGATACACTTTTCTATTCTGAATTCCTTAGGTAACTGATGGTGGCCTTGAGGTGTGGGCATGTGTTTAGGGGAGTACTTTGGGTGATACATACTTATCCCCAACCCCTACCAGAAACACCCAAATAACTGGCAAATTACCTCCGCAGCTTGGAGACACAGGTTTTCCATTTACTAATTCATATTCCATCCCACCAGGATGAAATACAAATTTAACAGGCTTATTAAAGGTCCACCAGGGGTGGCCATCAGGAGAACCACTAACGGTGCAGCTCACTGGGCACCGGGGAAGGGCTTTCCATGAGGCAGGCAGGATCGCTCCCACCACCAGCTTTCTGAACCACCAGCCAGCTCCTGGCACTAGACTTGCATTTGGGAATAACACCCATTCATCTTAGCCGATTTCCTCTGTGATAACTTCATGACTATTTATTGGGAGCTTCAAAGGCTAAGAAATGCTAAACAAACAAGAAGATAAGTTGCCGAAATGTTCAACATCAGCCCTGGCTGACCTCATAAGGTTTCTTGGGGGGAATTCTTCTAAATCCATGTAGATCATCCCTGGAAACCAAATGCGGTGATAACATCTCCCCCCAGTTCCCCCAAAAATTCATCCTTCGCCAGACAGATGACGCCTCTAAGTCAATATAAGATTATTTTTAGAATGTCAGCTATTGAGAATAGAAAAAAAAAGGAATGTGATTATAAAATGAGAAAAATTAAAACTTAGATCTTTTTTTCTTCAGGAACTATCTTGACCTTTTCCATCCTAGTCTGAAAAATTGGGGAGTTAAAGAAATCTAATTAAAAAGCACCACTGATATTTCAGTTACAGGGAAGGTGATATGCATTTAAATCTTTTAGATGAACACATTCCATTTTTCAGAGATAATCTTTCATAATACTCTAAATTGGATGTCCTACAGTGAGTTTTTCCTATCTTTTTTAAGTAGATGATGTTAAAATGACTTTCTGAAATACCATTTTTTTCCCTTTAAATTTTAAGTAGCTGAGTGCGAACACCGGGCCAAGAAATAAAAAAAATCAGTCTTTAAGAAACAAAATAGACAGACCTCTTTTCACAGACTATATCTACTGTGGCAGGAAACAAAAATCAAAAGTGAGCTAACTGTGCAGCGGAAGAGTCAATAGATTAAAAGGAGGTTCTATTTTTATTAGACATCATCGTTATAAAGCTTTCCCTGTGCAATTAGATGTTTAGTTCCAAGGAGTAACCATTACCAGATAACATTAAAGACACACACTCAATAATGAGAATGAACAAATAGTTCTAAGCCTAGAGGCTTAACAACAACAATAACAAAAGTGAACATTTATTAAATACCTCTATTAGTCAGGTGTGGTAATTAGCATTTATGGAAGAGTTTAATTTAATATGTGCCAGGCACTTTTCTAAGCTTATTAATGTACGATCTCATTCAATACTCACAGCACTCCATAAACCTCCTAGAATTCCTCTTGGCTAAATCCTGCAACAATTTTTTGAGGTAAGCATCACTGTCCTCTTGTACAGGCGAAGCAGTTAAGTTTCCATAAGGTTAAGCAACTTGTTCTAGTTTTTTTCAGACCAGACAGACCTGGATTTGAACCCTGGTTCTCACGTTTACCAGCAGTATGGGCTGGACTGAGAGCTGAACTCTGAGACTCAGTTTTACCCTCTGTAAAATGGAGACCTACCTCGTAAGGTTGTTACGAGGGCCGAAGGGATGGTGTATATGAAGCATCTAACACAGCAGCTGCCACAAAGTCAGGACCCAGCGAACACTGATTTCCACCCCTCTTTTTTCTGTTTGGTTATTTACATTTCCTTCTTAGCCTCATGGGAAAATGTGGGGCAGAGAACTGGTCAATTCTCCTCACCTATCGCCAAACACAGCTGAGGAACCATCTATAAAGCCCACCTTGTTGTTAGGATGTGCACCCATTCTCATGACCCCAACATAAACAGAAAGGCTCCACTGGGGCGCTTACCCAATTTATTCCTGAGTGTCTGCCAAAGCATGGCACACATATCGGTGGTAGGCGTACGGAGTGTAGAAAGGCTGGAAATGTTTCTTTATCTAAGTCTTGAGAGTTCAGTTCAGGGAAATTTTTCAGATTATACACATGATTTCTACACTTTTATCTAGGCCTGTAATGCCTCAATAACAAGTTTTTAAAAAGAATTTCCATGCTTGCATATCCCTTGGATGAGTCTTACCTTTGGGTACCCCATACCCCAGTCCAAATTTCGGGCCTTAAACCACTGCCCCAGCCCTAGTCTCAGCCCCAGCCGCCATCTTGCCCCCCCCCCCACTGTCACAGCCCCTCTCTCCCCCCCAACCTCATCTTGGAACCCCAACCAGTCTCACCAGCTTCTTCTTGGGTCATCGGCTTCTTCTCCTTCCCTCTCTTATCCATGACCCAACTTGATCTTCCTTGGCCTCAGATCTGGATCCCCATGGACAGACAGTTGTCCAGTGCCCTGCCAGCGCTCTCCTGTTCCCACCACCTCCATTGCAGTGAGGCACCTGGCTCACCCCTCTGCCCTCCTGGACCCCCATCTCTACCTGGCTCAGGAATGTCCACTCTCTGCCCTTGAAGCTCAGTCCTTTCCCTCTGAAACCCTGGTCCTTCCTATTTTATGCTTGTCTCTATCCCCCTCCTCCCCCCCGTAATCTACTAGTTTATTTTCTAAATTAAATTCATTTTGATTTGTAAAAGGCAATTTTAAGAAAAATCTTAAGGCAACAATCACTAATTTTCATAGCCAACTCCTATTGAGGGCCTATTACACATCACACGCTGCTCTTAGGACTTTACGTGGATCAATTTACTTAATCTTTCTAGAAACTCTGTAAGGTATGGACTATTCCAATTCCCACTTTATAGATAAGGTAACTGACATGGAGGCCTAGAGAGGTTAAGTTACTTGCCCAAAGACACACAGCTGCCAAGTGGTAGAACTTGGATAGGAACCCAGCCCAGGCCTCGCAAGCAGACCGCCTACACAAAATTTCCTCTCAGCAGCGGGGTAGGTCCTGAGATATGGCAAAAGTCACAGATGGGGCACACGAACGACCAGCCTTGGGAAGCTCTGTTCTAAGCCTGGGAGACAATGCAGGAGCTCCAGGCCGGGGCCCGTCCAAGCAAACGGGCCAGGACACAAGGGTTTCCTAAAGTGTCCTCGGTAGGGCCTGGCGACGTCCTGGTTTTGCCTTCTTCCCTGTTCAAACGCTGATCAGGAGGAGGGCTGGGAGAAAGTGTTCATCATGCAGTGAAAGGAAGAGGGAGGGACACTGAAAATCATGCTTGTGCGTGTGTAATGGGACTGCCAGTGAACACAAGGGATGGCAGAAACACATACACACGCATAAGCTCCGACTCACCTCAGGGAATCAGAGAAAAAGATGCTTCACAAAACACTTAAGCTGGAGGAAGTCAGGGTTGGGGACATGTCTCTGTACAGCAAAATGCTTCTCTTTGTGAAAAGCAAAGTTCGACTGAAAAATAAAGACAACTCAACGGCTTGGTTAAGAAAAGCCAAAGTCACCTTCAAACCATCAGTTCTACTATATTCACAGCTAAAACACCCAAGGCAGCATCTTCTCCTCCTCCATCTCCTGTCTCCTCCCTCCAGAACAAGCGTCACCATTCTTAACCTTTTCTGTGCCTTATGCTTCTTTTGGGCACCTGGTGAAGCCCATGAACGCCTTTCCATAATAAAATGAGTAAAATGAAATGTATCCGATTATAAAGGAAACCAATTATATTAAAATATGGTTATTAAAATATTTTTAAAATTTGATACAGCAATTTATGTCTTTGTATGTTAGTATATATGGTATATAAAGAGATTATATAACTTACTATATAACATGTTATCTAGTTAAAAACGTAAGTTACATATAAGCTATAATTTATATAGCTTAGTATATATGGTAATCGTACATTCATTAAAATATGATATACAAAGACCTAGAAGTAAATCTAATAATTGTTGTGATTTCTAAGCAATGATGAGCATAAATGACATTTCAAGATGACTTCCATGAATATTACGTGACACGAAAACATCTGGGATTTTTATTGGCGATAAAGCCACAGGTATTGCTAATGCAATTACTGTGGTCTTTTGCCTTGATCCATAATTGAGGGAAATGCTAAAGTTCAAGCAGGGGTTAGTCGAAACAAAAGATGGCAATTTTTTTCCATCCCGGCTCAGGGGTGCTCTGAATTGTATCTACGGGAGGCCAGATTAAGAAGCGCTGTGCTGGGAGGCTGTCAGGGTGCCAGAAGAAGGGCAGGGTTGAGGCGGGGAGGTCCGCCAACCAGTGGGCAACAGGCAGGCTTGCTGGGGATTTTTTTCTCCTTGGCTGGGGCACTAATTATCACAGGTCAGCCTGCCCGTCCTTTTCACACGAAGCTGACTTCTCACAAAAAAGGCATTTCCTCTTGGCCACAGGCTCCAAGAGGTCCTCATACGTCAACACACAAGCAAGGACCACAGAGGGCTCGTCCAGGCCTCTTCCCCCCGATGCTGTGACAGCAATCCTCACCCTCTCTTTACTTCCTGCTTCATTTTTAACAATCTTCAGAGTCATCTGGACCTACGGGCTGCTGCCAATTGTCCAGTCTTAATCCTCCCATTCTAACTCACAAGGGAGGAAGAAAATGCTGAAGCAAAAATGAAAGACTTGTGAAACCTTTTAAGAAATAAGAGTAGCTCCTTCACAAAAAGAGTTTAATTAACAGGGGCTTAAGATATCTGAGCTACTCTGAGAGAGAAGTGGGTCCAAAGGACATTGACCAAAATTCCTAGATCTGTGCTCTGGGCTCAGTTTCAACTACAGATTCCAGTAAGCCGACCTCCTTTGGGTATCTCTTGCTCCATCACGTATAAATTAAGATACTAATTCTTCAAAAGAAAAGAAAATCCAAGAACTTCCCAAGTGCCAGACACTATGCCAAGTGTTTTATCTTCATTGTATCACTTTTTCCTCACTGGAAGCTTAGAGAAGTATGGATAGTCCCATTTTACACATGAGGAAACTGAGGCTCAGAGAAGCTAAGGGACATATCCCGATTTGCAGAGCTGGTCTCAAAAAGCAGACTGAGATTCCAGCCTGAGCCTATTACCAGCTCCCTGCGTGGCATCCTTGTTGTTGGGATTTCGCAGGAATACTGAGCACCAATCAATTTCCTCCCATATCCATTTGATCAGATTGTGTGTGAGAAGCGCTTGGCTGGCTGTAAATGATTCCACGTGGCTATCAGTCTGGGGACCTCCCTGCCCTAATTTCCAACAATGGCATGCCAGCCCCACCCAGTCGGCCCAGAACTGCAGCTGCACCGCCCAGCTTTGAGCAGGCTTAGCTCAGAAGCAACGGGATGCCACTAACCGCAAGAATCCAATTCCCAAGCGTGCCGGCAAAAAAAAAAAAAAAAAAAAAAAAAAAAAAAAAAAAAACCCAAAACACCCACTGGCAAATTCGGATATCCACACTGAGAATCTGAGCTCTTGAATAAAACGACCCAAGCCTCCTATCTGGGATCACTTACTTTCTTTCCCCTGACCCCCATTTAATACTGGCTGGAATATAGGTTCATCTTGCAGCCCAGGAGCACCTCCACTCACTTCCTTATTTTGGAGATAAGCAGGTCTAAAACTCCCGCTTACCTGTGCTCTATTTATTCATTTATTTCACACGGACACCATTTTTCATGTCCAGTGTTGGAAATGCTCCGTTCCACCAGAGTAGCTTAGAATCTGCACCCCTTCAGAGAAGGTCTCCTGAAACCATCTCCACCATAAACTGCCTTAAAATCAGACGCAAACATGGAGCTCACTCCTTTGAGCTTTCCCATAGACTTATTTCATTTCCCCGGGGCCAAGGGACTTTAGACTGGAAGGGACCAAACTCACTCAGCCATTTACTCATTTTATCAACTATTTACTGAACACCAATCAGTAAAGAGCTGTGCTATTTACTGTGCTGGGCCCTGGGGAATACAGCAATGAACCAAGCAGCCAGAAGTCCTGCCCTTCCATCTTGGGGCAAGGGGGGCTTATGGTCAGAGAAATGTTCGGAGGAGACATTTCAGGTGGGAGCTGGAGGATAAGAGGAGAAGCCGCCAGTCCCAGGATAGATAGGAAAGGACATTCTAGGCAGAGGAAGTCACAAGTACAAAGGACTAAGGGGAGATCGGACAAAACCAAGGGGGCCGGGGATGAGGAACAGCAGAATGCCACCTGCTGAGGGGAGCATCAACTCCTTGGAAAGCAACATATCCTCACCTAGTGAGATCCCAGGTATGCACCCGGTGACGGGCAAGGTCACACCGGGGTACCCACTGCAGACAAGCTGCTGCACGTGTATCCCCATAGATCAAGTGCAGAAGCAAAGTCTCCAAGTGAGACAAACTCATGGCAAAACTATTAAGCAAAGAAAAGATATGATGAACTTGTAATTCAGGACAGTGGTTACCTCTAGCGGGTGCGTAGGGGTGGGGTGGGGTGGGAAGAGGATGGAATCTGAAAAGATACTAACAAGGTTCTTTTTCCTAAAACCAGGTGGTAGGCTCACGAGGGCCCCTGACGCCACTGTTGTTTATGCCTTGTACATATTTTATTCATATTTCTGTATCTGCTCAATATTTCATAAAGATGACTTTGTATGCAGGGGCTGGGTGGAAAATGGATTAGAGGGGTGACGAGGCAGAAGTGGGGAGATCTGTTAGGAGGCCAGGGCAGCTGTTGAGACAAGAAATAATGGTGGTTCGGAGCAGAGCATGGTATGGGGGAGACGGAGAAAAGCAAATGCTTCCAGGCACAGTTAACTTGGGGTAACTAGGTTCAAGGTTTAGTTTAAAGAAACATTTTTAGAGAATGGGATGGGAGCAATGAGGGAGAGGGGTGTTCTTCCTGGATATACTTAACCCCTTGACTTTCACAGATGTGTACACAAGACCCAGATGAGATGGAAAAAAAAAATTAGGAGCAGAAGAGACCAGTACCAAAATCCTTCACACCCAGCCCTCTGCCTCTCTCCCCCTAAACTTACGACAAAACACGAACTCCCATTCAGACACACCTCACTTAGTACCCTGTGCACGATCAGCAGCTGAACGTTGACAGCATATTGGTCCTGGTCTGCAATAAGGATGGTGTGTCTTATTCCCGTAGAGACTGTCAGGATAAAATTACTTAAAAGTCCCTAACTCAGTACAGGTAGGTTAAATCCCGTTCAGTGATTTTGCAAAAACTTGAGGTTGGCATATCAAAATAATGAATAAACATGGCATTCCAGCCATGACTAGTTCACAACAATAAAAAATAAATTTTTTAAATGGCGTTCCAAAGTTTGTTGAAATTAAATGCTTAGCCATTTAAAATTAATTTTTTACCCTCATATACACTGATAGAGCTATGTATCTTTGGAAACCTTTTTTTTTTTCCATGTAGCAACATTCAACCAACCTATCTGCACGTATCCTTTGATTCAATGATTCTACTTCTAGGAATTTATCCTGTAGATATTTTCATGCAGAAAAGCAGTGACGAGCTTCTTCATATGAGAACGTCTGCTGAGACTCACAGACATAGAATACAAACTTGTGGTTGCCAGGAGGGAGAGGGGTGGGAAGGGACAGACTGGGAGCTCGAAATTTGTAGATAGTGACAGGTATATACAGAATAGATAAACAAAATTATACTGTATAGCACAGGGAAATATATATAAGATCTTGTGGTAGCTCACAGTGAAAAAGAATGCGACAATGAATATACGTATGTTCATGTATGATTGAAAAATTATGCTCTACACTGGAAATTGACACATTATAAACTGACTATAACTCAGTAAAATAAAATTTTTTAAAAAGTTAAAAAAAAAGAATGTCTGTTGAAGTACCATCTTATTAACCAGAAATTTTAAACATCCTAAACAGTTATCAGTACAGAACTGATTAAAAAACAAAAAAACTATGACATAGCTATGTAATGGGATATTATGTGGTCTTTTTTCTGTCAGAAGATATACTGATAGCAAAAGTCTTCTGAGCCCTATTGTCAAGTGACAAAGAGGAAGTTTCTATGGCATGCCACATTTGTGTTAACAAAACCTATGCACATATATACACACATACATATTCTTAGTGACCTATGTATAATATATCTGCAAAACTATATATATATGCATATACATCAAAGGACATCCAACCAGTTTAAAATATACACATTTATGATATCATTTTTACTGTATTTCATGGCATGTGAGGCCACAGTACACGCATGATAAACTTTCTTGAATCAATAAATTCCCTCTTATCTCTTAATAAATCAATTTCCCAGTGTGCGCCTCTTATGAAAAACTTGACCCCCAAAATGTCATCCAATTTTTTTCACAGCCATTTTTTTTATTACCAATTTAACACTCTTCTCAGATAATGTGAGAAACCTAGTCAGGAATAACAATCAGAAAGGTAATTCCAGCTTGAAGACTTTCACACCAAACTATCCTGGGATATGTACAACCACCAGGGCAGACTTTCCAGAACGGAAGGTTTTGGGATGGTGATTATTTAATTAAGAGGTTAAAAAGGCACATGCGGTTTTTTGCTCACACACAGGCGGCAGGGTTTCACAGCTCGCCCACACTCGCACACAGTAGCACTCACTGGGGCATCCTCCTCCATGCATGTAACGTGACCCCAATCCCTCTGCTTAGTCTGCTGGTAAAATGATAGGGAATAGAAAGGGATTAATCGTATTCCTTCACTCTCTACCCTTTAATCCTAAAATAAGCAGCTCTAAATGCGTTCCACAACGGGATAGGCATTTTTTTCAGAGGGTGAAATCACTGCTACATCATGACATTCCTGAAATGTTCCAGGTTATTCCTCGCTAGATGATGGTGCACATTCACAGAGCAGTGGAACAATACGGGAAAAAAATATTCTCTCTTTAATACATATTACAACCACAAGCAATTCACTCTGGTAACTTACAAAATGCCAAGGTTTCAGATGAAAGCATCCCTGCCTCACAACGGTATATTCTGGAATAGCACTCCTAAAATTAATAGTTTTGGATTTTCAACCATTGAGAACACAATGTATATTCTACTGGTAGAAATGACAGTTCAAGTAAATGTGTTGAAGTCACCAAATTAATTCTTGACCCGTGGGCAATAGCTGGTGAAACAGAGCCTCTTAAGCAACAGAATCAACATCTATTGTCCAGTTGGGTTGAAATTCGGCTGTAGATGGTTGAAAATCCACAGTAATAGTGGCTTAACCAAGATGGAAACTAACTTCTCTCTCATGTAAATACAGATTGGAGGTACAGAGTCCAAGGATATGATGATGTCTCTATGGTCACCAGGGACCCAGGCACTCCTTGTCTTGATCTGCTTTTTTTTAAAAAAGGGCTTCCACCTCATGGTCCAGTTTGGCTGCCTGAGCTCCAACTATCACATCCACATTCCAGTGGACAAGAAGCCAGGAAAAAGATAAAAGCTTTCCCTTCAAAAGCACTTCCCAGAAGTTATATTTACTATTTTTACTCATATTCCTTTGGCTAGAGCTCAGTCAAATGGCAACCCCTATGAACAAGGAGGGCTGGGAAATATTGTCTTACTGGGCTATATGCTGGACAATGTTTTGAAGGTTATATTTCTAAGGAGGAAGTAGACAATGGATATGAAGACAACCAGCAGTGCCTATCACACTGAGGAATCACAAAATAATGATACATACATATCTTATTTTCTTTTCCTTGAAATACATAAGCATACATTCATTTATAGTGGGTACGGAAAATTTGCTTATGGGTTTACAGATCAGAGTACCTTATACTTCACCCATAAAACACCTATAATGCATCTTCTTCAATTTCCAGTTTGGGTTTTTGTTCTGGTTTTTTTTTTTTTTTTTTTTTTAAGAGTAGTGTCAGCACTTAAAGATATCAAAAAATCTAGGTCCTTTTTACAATTTTTCCCTCTTTCCCAATCTCTTATAATTGTTTTGCCTAAAACCTAATTCAGTTTGTTTGTTTTTGTATTCATTTTTAGGTCATTTCCAAGAATGAAGTAACTGATTTTGATAGAAATAACAACTCTTCTTTCTTCTCGCATTCGTATTTCATGGGTTTATGTAGGTAACTTACCTAACTACAGTAGCAGGTGTAACTGGCATAGTGTCAGGAACAAACAAATTCATACTCGGTAAATAAACCAGTCTACAATACAATCAGAGGGATCAGGAGAGTGTCAGCATCCTGCAGAGGATGGTTTATCCAGCAAGGGGACTGAGTGAAAAATTTCTATTCTCCTAAATTTCTTCTTGCCCAGATCTCTTTGGCTGGCTATTTGAGAAGAGCCCTAGTAATACTGTTACCATGTATCAATAATGGTGGGGCCCTTCCCAGTTCCGCAATCTATTTTCCTCCATCTAGAGATGAGGGAAACAGGTCCAGAGAAGTTAAATAAGCTTCCAAACATCAGAGGTGCACTGAGCACTTCCCAAGGGCATCTGCTGCTGGCAACACTTTCCACTGCTGCTCACTGGGTGATAAGGGCACTGGCATTTTGGCAGGACCACCTTCACTGTGATGGCACTCTCCCACAGGACCACGGAACATTCAACATCCCTGTCCCCAGCTCACTAAGTACCACTCCCAAATCATCACAAGAAAACAGAAATGTTTCCATGAGTGGCCAGACGGCCACATCCCTAGGTGGAGAAGTGACTTTTTGATGGTGTAAGTATCATAATCCTGTATTTGTTGTTTTCCTACAGTCTCTTGGATCGCACTATCACAGCGACAGTTCTCATTTACACCCATGGACAACTCCCAATCCGAAAGAATTTTAAAAAAGGTCTTTTAATCTTCTTGACAGAAACCAACAAAGCTTAGCCCAAAACATGAGTTTGCATACTATTTTAATACTTCCTAGGAAAAGAGATGCCTCAGTTCATTGAACACGGTTTCACCATTCTACACAAATATATTTTCCAACAGCTGTTTATGCTGGACTCACAAATAAATGGAAACAACAGAAATGGTATCATTACTAGGGAAACGATACGCACTCGTACATCAGCCTGATGAGATCCTTTGCCCAATTTTCTAATGAGTCATCTCACGTTTCTCTAATTTAGAGGTTTTCATTTCTTAAAAATTTAGACCTCTGTCTATCATATATGTTTCGAATAATTTTTTTCAATTTTCTTTTTGACAATTTTCAAATTATTCATGTCAAAATAACCCATCTTTCTATGACGTCTGGGTTTTGTATCAGTCGTTCTTTCATTTGCTCCTTCAACAAGTTCTATCAGGATTTTTGCTCTGCACTAGGTGTTTTTCTGGGTGTTGGGAAATTGAAAAGAGACCTGGGACAAAATCCTCATGAAGCAAAAATTCTTGTGGAGGCTACAGTAGCTAATTCTAGTGTGAGGATGAAAGTCAGATCATCCATTAAAAATATAATGTCAGGTAGTGATAAATGCTCTTTAAAAAACTTAAGAGAGAGGAAGGGAAAAGGGAGTGACTGGGGAATCCTATTTTAGGCTGGTCAGGGAACAGTGCTCTAAGGGAACAGCATCGGAGGAGAGATCTGGAGGGAAGCAAGAGAGCAAAACTGATGGGTATCTAAAGCAGCCCATCCTGGGGGAGGTCCCATCCCAGGAATAAGCCTGCTGTGTTTGGGGACCCGTAAGGTGGCCAGTGTGGCAAGTGGCCGGGGAATAAGAGAAAAAGGAAGGGAAAATATGTGAATTTAGACAGTTTTTTAACTTTCCAAATTTGTAAACACATTTGTCCATCATCAATTACATATTCTTTAAACCTAAATGTTTTGAATGAACTTTTTTTACTCCAAGTGGAATGCTGCGTGTCCTACTGACTCCCTCCCCCACTGTTTTTACATGTCACCTTTATTGCAGACCATTGTCCCTCAAGACTTGGGTCGATTTTTGGAGATGTTCTAGTCTGTCGCAGGGGTGTATTCCAGCTCCACTACCATACTGCTTTCACTTCTGTGGCCTTACCATGTATTTCACTCTCCACTGGGGCTAGAACATCTCAGTCATCCTTAGTCATCTTCACAGACACCAGACCGTGGCTTGGTTCTACTTTCCAGTTGACGAAAGAGATTAAAAATCATTTTATTAAATTCCAGCGCTTCTAACTAATAGGGAAGAGGATGAGGCCAAGAATAGATTAAAGCTTAAGTGAGGGGGCGGGAACCTTCTTTCCAATCTAAACTGCCAGCCCTCAACATCAATACCAATCATGAATAGTAATCTACACTACTTTGTAATAAGAAAGTGTATGAACTGCTAGGCTGGACAGTCATTGGAATCACGTTTATCTGGTCTCCCTGGTGTGACTGTAAGTCCTGGAGGGCAGGGCTATGGTGTTGACTGATGGTTCTCAAACTGTGTTCCCTGGGCCAGAATCCGCAGCAGCACCAATTTTATTAGGTGTCAATTCTAAGCACCAACTGAAATCTAACGAATGGGAAACTCTGAGGGGGGTGATGCTTTAAAGTGTGAAAACCACTGTGCAGAGTCTGTCTATTCGACCCCTCCGGAGCCAGGCACATAATACGGTGTTCAAGAACCCCAACTACAGTCAGGGTTATAAGACCTAACCTTGGTCTGAGTGCTAAGAAGCTGCGTGACCTTGGGAAAGTAACCCACACTTGCAGCCTCTCTGCTTCCTCATGAAACCCATGTGTATAATGGTGTTTATCTCATAACGGGTTTCAAGAATTAAATAACACAAAACAGGAAACGTGCTTAGAATATAACATCCCCGGCACATTGTAAACGTTCAGTTCATGACAGCTAACATGACGGTAAAAAAAAAAAAATTGTCATTTGCTTTCATTTTATTTCACATAATTTATTCTGAAAAGCCTAGATCCATTCATGTTAGGCTGAACAGAAATCAGGCAACGAGAAAGTACAATTACTGCTATACCTTTTCTGATTGTGTTTATAGAAAATTGGCGGGGGAGTCGGCGGGGGTGAGCAGGGAGGGGCAGAATGAGTTAGCGCCGGCAGAGTTCTGTGGAAATGGGACCTACTTCTAGGATTATGAAGAATTTCCTTTTCCAAGGAAGCCCATTTTTTCCCCCTTTGAAAGCGAATCAATAATATAACCTGGACATTAATTAAAAGGCCCTAGGGCCAAAAACTCTTCCCACAAATAACTGTCCGCACACGACCAGTTCATTTCCTACACATCTCCTTGGCGAGGCCCAGCAAAAGCTCACAGAAGATGGATGGACTTCATAGGGTGACCCGGGGGTCAACTGATTCAGACAGCTTAATTCATCAACAAGGCAGCAAATTCCATCTCAGAGTTTCATCCACACAGAGCAGCTTGCACAATCCCCTCCTGCTGCAAACATTAAACTGGCCTAGGAAAGATAAGTAAAGCATATTCCCCACAAAAGCACCCACAAATCAAGGCCTAGTCCTTCTATATTCCTGTAGTTTTACAAGTAACACATGCAGAAAGCCCAAACTGGTCACACTGCTTAAGAATACGAAACTGTAAATAGACGCTTCATTACAGGAATGATTACAATGGAGTGAATGGTGGTCCCTTAAAAGATCCACCTGGAATCTCCCAGTGTATTTAGAAAAGGGTCTTTTGGGTGGGAAGGGATAAACTGGGAGTTCGAGATTTGCAGATATTAACTACTATATATAAAATAGATAAACAACAAGGTCCTACTGTAAAGCACTGTATCTTGTAGTAACTTACGGTGAAAAAGAATATGAAAATGAATATACGTATGTTCATGTATGACTGAAGCATTATGCTGTACACTAGAAACTGACACATTGTAAACTGACTATACTTCAATAAAAATATATATAAACAAGCAAACAAAAGAATGGTCTTTGCAGAGGTGATTGGGTTAAGGACCATGAGATGAGATCACTCGGGATTAGGGTAGTCCCAAATCCAATGACAAGCCCTTAGAAGAGAAGAGAAATGGACGGGGACACAGAGGGAGAGCACCACGGAGTGACAGGGGCAGAGATGGGACTGACACATGGGGAAGCCAGGAAGGCCAAGGCACTGCCAAGGGCCCCCAGGAGCCAAGACAGGCATGGGATGGCTTCTCCCTCAGAGCCTCCAGAGGCAACCAACCCTGCCGACACCTTGATTTTGGACTTGCAGCCTTGAGAATTGCAAGATAATATTTTTTTGTTGTTTGTTGTTTGAAGCCACCCAGTTTGGAGTCATCTGTTTCGGCAGCTCTCAAAAACTCTATCATAAAGAAACCAGACCAGAAGGAAATCACACTCTCATGCTAAGAGGTCTGTATTCTTCTTTGGGTAATGGAGTTAACGCTATTTTTTAAGAAATCATTTGACTCTGTTGAATTTTCCAAACTGTCCATATTGCACACCTATCATCCAACAACTATATCAGTATCAGTGTAGAATGAGAAAGAAATCTGCCTTAAAATGCTATTGTCACCAGGATTTTGAAATTTAAAAAAAAAAATTACCCCAAATCTCTAGTTGTTGGACCTCTGTTAAACTGTTCCATCTCCCATAAATCGGGAAGACACATTCACATGTCCTTCCCTGTGGCTTCAAATTCTCCAGACTCAAAATGAGGTAGACTCTCACCAGTTATCTGTTACCTCCAAATTTTTTGCTTCATAAAAATGAGGGAAGCCGGTCATGATTTCCAAATAACTCAGTAAGTCGCTGGAGAAGCCCCAAAGGCCAAGTCATCAAGGATGCAAATGACAGGGGTGCTCCTGGGTGTCTGATTGCGGAACAAAAGACTTTGGAGAAATTACATTATCAGAGTAATTTCCTAGTGTCGTTGAAGAAAGAAAACACCTGCGTTCTTTTAATAAGTCCCCCGGAGGCCTAATTCCTCAGCACTCAGACTTGGAGGGCCCACTTGGGGTGATCCACGTACACATAATGAGTCAGTTTCTAAGAATTGTGAAAGCCCTTTCTGCATCACCAAGTAGTTTACCAAACATAAAATCAAGTAACGCTCTCATTAAACGCCTTCCAACAGGCAAATGTGCTTGCGTCTGCTCTGCAACGTGGTGTCAGGATCAGTAAAGCACTGGGGACCCAAAGTTCAAAAGCATAGGTCCGAAGACCAGCTAATGACCAACTTGTTTATTTTTAGCTTGTTCTGACTTCAAGTTGGCTGATGAAGGGATGTGCTGTGAACTCCTAGGCTTCCTCTAGGACACATGCAAATGGCATTTCTGAAGACCCTCTCTTTCACAAGCTCCCCGGACCCTACAATTTAACATCAAAGCTATAAAGAAGCTGAATGCAGCCCCCTTTAATGTATGCAGATTCGATTAGAAAATCGCAAAGTAGCCTTTTACTGGAAATTGCATTATGTTTAATTCAATTTCTCACCTTCCAGACACCCCAATAAGCTCAACACCACACCCTCTAATTTTATAGGA
The DNA here is from genome assembly GCF_048773025.1 of Camelus bactrianus. Lineage (NCBI taxonomy): Eukaryota > Metazoa > Chordata > Mammalia > Artiodactyla > Camelidae > Camelus > Camelus bactrianus. The sequence goes on along the minus strand of NC_133555.1, from coordinate 22,382,676 downwards.
GTTACACTTTTAAGACCTCAGCCTCAAATAAACCAACTCGCCCAGGGTTCTTCAGACATCCTGACAACAATCGGATCTCATCCTCAGGCCAGCGAGGATATAAGACTCTGTTTTCCCGAAGGTACCGTTTTATATTTAGACCAGGAGAGTCAGAATGACAGAGCTTAACACTCTCTCTTGGTTACAGAGTTTGCGATCTCAAGGCCTAAAGACCTGGTTTCAAATCCTCACTCCAAGGGGGAAGGTATAGCTCAAGTGGTAGAGCACCTGCTTAGCAAGCATGAGGTCCTGGGTTCAATCACCAGTACCTCCTTTAAAAAAAAAAAAAACAGTAAATAAACAAATAAACCTAATTACTTCTCTCCCCCCACCCAAAAAAAAAAAAAATTTAAAAAAATCCTGACTCCACTACTTATTACCTATGCGCCCTAGGGCATGTCACCTAACTTCCCTGGGCAAAGTAGGAGATAAAATACATGCCTCAGAATATTGTTCTGAGGACAACGAGAGGTGATGTATGAAAGAAGCCAAGCACACAGCAGGTCCTCAATCATGTCAGCTCCTTCCCACGAGCATCTTCCAGATAGGGAGGGCGCAACTGCCTAAAGGATTTGCTTAGTGTCGTTACTCCAGCCAAGAGGCACCTTCACTCCAATCTGCCCTTCCAGGAGTGCATATTCACTCAGTCACTGCTTTAAATCAGCAATCACAATATCCGATGTCTACAGTGGCCAGGAATGTAAATGGGTGAGGCAGGCATGAGAGAATGGTGGGGACTGTGAAAAAGTGGAACACGTGTGTTCCATCTAAAAGGAAGCAAGGAATATGAGCCCTGAGCGGTCAGCAATTTTCATCATTCCAGAGAAAACCTCACATGTGAATTTTTACACAAAATATCAAATCTTGGCAACTAATTAAAATTTTATATCCTGTACAATGTCAACAAAATATACATACAGTCCAGATCTTATCTCAGGACTTTCCGGGGTATGACCTGGGGTTCAAACATTGCATAAATATCCTTGTTTCTCATGCCTTAGAAAAGGGAACTTCTGCTTTAGGACTGGTGATCATATAAATGGAAGCACTTGGCACCACAAAAACTCAAGACTTACTAAGCCAGCTAGGGCAAAATGAATTAGGTATTGCCTTGCTGATGTGTGGTTTTCAACTTGGACATGAATTTTCACAGGCTTGGGCTTGAGGCATGAAAAAAGTCCCTTTTTATATAGTGACCCCAGGGGCAGAGTTTAAACGCTGTCTTCCTGTTATAGTTTGCCAATTGCTGTTACAAACACCACATGCACACTTCACTTCAGCAAAGAGATTGAGAGGGTATAGGGTCTAATTCTTCTAAATTCTGCTTCATTGGAGGTGTCTGTGTCCCCAGGGGAGTGTGTGATGGGCCGCAGGAATCTGCTGTTCCATCAGCAAGTCTCATTCCTTTAGACCCTAAATTCTCACATGGTTGTGTGGGGGCTTCCCTCTCTCCCTTCTAAGTCCCTAAGACAAGAACATCACCCACATTGCACACAGGAAGCGCAGGGGTTCCTAGTGGAGAGGTGACTTATTCTCTGTCATATAACCTATAATGTCCAGGGCCGTGAACCAGACCTTCTTCGTCCTTAGCCAATGCTGTTTCCATTAAGCTTCTTCCAAACACAGCCGTATATAGAGCCCATGCTACACACCACGCCCAGGGGGGCGCATTGCACACATTATCCCATTTGACTCTCACAATAACCTCCTACGATAACTTCATAGTAATAAGTAATATTATGGTTTTCAGGTGAGAAAACCAAGAAAGGCCCAGAAAGGTTAAGTCATTTTCCTAAGGATACTCAGCCAGTACGAGGCAGAACCAAGACTACAGTTCCAGCAAAATATCTTCAAACACTGTGCCTTTAACCACTCGGCTCGAATGCTCCCACAGAAGCCCTTACAAGCTTCATAGCAGTTTTTTGGGCTTTTTTTTGACACTGCCTGGAAATACACATTTCTCCCCAGAGATCAGCCTCCATGACTCTCCCATACACCAGGCGGGTAGAACCCTTTTGATCTCACAATGCTCAATGATCGAGGAATCACTCCCTGTAGGGAATGCTCCCTTGGTTCACAGGGAATTCCCTCCAGGGTACTCATTAATCGCGGAGTTAAAGGATAATCCCCCAGCTTTCTGAACCCAGAGACCACAAAATTACAAATTCATTCGATTCTCCCCTCAACCCAGCAACCTTCAACAAAAGCAGCGTAAGGGTGAATGACCACCTTTCAGCCGAATGTGGATATCACTTGTGGGATTAAAGACAAATAAAATGTATTTGGAAAAAAAAAAAAGGATGACTGACATGGACACTCTGTGTTTGTTTTCTCACTACATTTCAGGTACAAACTGTCACTCAGGATGATTAAACACAGATTAATTGCCAGGCTGCCCCCCAAGGCGAGATGTTTCAAAGTTTCAGCCCAAAGAAAACACTGAAATATACTTGAGTTTTTTAAAGAATGGTGGTGGAAGCTGGTGACATCTCTTTGGAGGGTAATTTGATAAGAGCTCCACACAGGCATGCTGCAGCATGAGAAGGCTACTGTCATATGGTGTATAATAAGGGACAACATAAAACCGAAGTAGCCTGGAATAGAAAACATTTAATTCAATGATAATCCATACATTGGATTTTAAAAGCTAATAAATGAATTGGATCTTTTTGCCCTTTGTATACTGACACAGAAAGATGTCCGAGAAGTATTTCTAAGTATAAAAAAAGTAAGCTATAAAAGACCGTATGTGGAATGTATATTCTCTGTAAAGGCTTGTTAATAAATAATAATTCAAATGAATCTGAGTAAACAAATGTCAAGCCATAAACAACATACATCCCTAGTGGTGGGTTGAGTATACTGTTCCTGTACAGCGCTAGCTAGAAAATACTTTGTTTTGCAGACCACGAGGGCTGTCTCAGCCACTCAGTTCTGCTACTGCAAAGGCAGCCTCAGATGATACTAAGCTGAATGGGAGTGGCTGTGTTCTGTTAAAACGTTATTTATGAATTTCAAATTTAAATTTCATGTGATTTTTATATGCTACAAAATGTTACTCTTCTTTTGATTTTTTTTGGGGGGGGGCGTGGTGAGCAACCATTTAAAAATGTGAAAACTCTCTTAGCTAGTGGGCTATACCAAAACATGTAGCAGGATGATTCTGTCCTTCTGGCTGTGGTTTGCTGACCGTGGCTCTCAAAGGTAGGATTATGGGTTTTCCTCTCCCTGCCTATATATGTTTTCTATGTGTGCATGTTTGCATGTGTGAATTTTAAATCTTTAATAATAGCCATGTCTTATTTCAATATCAAGAGACAATACAGATATATAGGGATGAGCTGATGGTGTTTTAACTTCTATCAGGCATATTACCAAATGCCAGTGACATAAGGTGAGCCAAGTAGCTCACCTAAGTCTCTTTTCCTACCGTGAGGATTCCAAGCATGTCTTTCACGCATGCGTGTACAAACACGCACACACACACACACCCCCTCCATCTCCTTTTTTCCGTTTCCTTGGCACATCAGTTGACTGAGACAGAGTGTTTTTCCTCCCCAAGCAAAATAATCAGTGGGAACCCATTTCTTAGCCAAATTACAACCCACTAAAGGAAACCAGGCCGGCATCTCCCCAAATTACCACCCCATCCAGTCATCCATCAACCCAATTGCCAGGGCAACTAAGGAAAGATGCTTTTCAAGGCGCAGTCTTGGCTGACCCAGTAAGCGCTGCTTCGGGAGCGGCTGCTCCGAGCCCAAGCATCCTGCCTGGAAAGGCAGCTGCTGTTGTCCTCAGACTAACCGCTCCGCATAATTAAAACGACTTCACAAGGCTACCACTGCCCTGGGCTTTCCATGTCAGCCGCTCATGAAAGTGCAACTCCAGGAGGCTTGTTCTGAAAGCCCGCCTTTTAATGTAAGAGTCAAATCTACATTTATCAGCAAAGCTGAAACGTTAAAGGGATTACAAGGAGCTTAGAGCCCACCGGTGGTTCATTGATCTGGTGTGGCAAGCCTCGTCTCCACATGCCCTTTAGAAATGGCTTTGGTCTGTTCCCTGGTTCTTTGGTTGCCTTTGATTTTAGCATCATTCTCACCCAGATTGGAGGGTATGTTTCCTCTAGCCCTGATTCCAAAAGGGTCTCAGATTCCTTTCTTCTAAAACTAAGAGAAGCTATTTGCATATTCCCTTGATAGTGGTATAGACCAGGGGTCAGCAAACATTTTCTGTAAAAGGACGAATGATAAATGTTTTTGGCTTTGTAAGCCACACATTTTCTGTTACAACTACTCAACTCTATTGTTGTAGGTAGGAAATAGCCACAGATAATAATATAAACAAATGGACATGACTTTTTTCAGGTAATAATTCATGGACACTGAAATTTAAATTTTATAGAATTTTCACGTGTCATGAAGTATTATTCTTCTTTCAATTTTTTCCAATTATTAAAAATGTTAAAATCATGTATGACTAATATATATAAAATAGATTAACAACAGGTTTATACTGTATGACACAGGGGAACAAAAGTATTCAGTATCTTGCAGTAACCTATGGAGAAAAACAATATGAAAACAAATATATGTATGTTCATGTATGAGTGAAGTATCATGCTGTATACCAGAAATTGACACAACATTATGAACTGACTATACTTCAATAAAAATATTTATATACAAAAAAACCCAAAAACCATGTATGGCTTATGAGTCATACAATACAGGTAGAGAGTCAGATTTGACCAGCAGGACCTCGTTCGTCGACTCCTATTCAAAGTGTGGTCCCTGGACCTCCAGCATCAGCACCACCTGGGAGCTTGTGAAAAATGCAGCATCTCAGTCCCCTGCCCTCCAGCCTGTTGAATCAGAATCTGCATTTGAACAACATCTCCTGGTGATTCATAAACCAGCCTAATTTAAGAAGTCCTGGTCCAGAACACAGAATTTTGAAGTCAGACAGCTGGAATACTAGGGGGCTGTAGTTTCCTCTGAGACTCAGTTTCTTACCTGTTAAAATGGGTGTAAATAAATGCACCCATCTCCAAGTGAAAGACAGAAAGGATGTAAAACACTCTCCTGCCATTGTCCATGCTTTGAAAATGATAGCTAATATGACAAAAGCTTACAATTTTTTAATATCATTTTTGGAAAGATGAGAATACTCATTCAGGATCTGTAAGCTCCAATCACTTCCTGGACCTAATATGTCCCCTAAGTATTTGAAGAGGTCCCTACATGCAACTGGAATGTCGGTGACTATGGTGAGCCAGGGTCATATTCATCTGAAGGGAGACACTCTGCTTGCTGTTGTAACTGCCACATGGGAAAGTAAGCCCCATGCTTCTGCATCTTTGGATTTTTCAAGAGAAGCTGGAAAGTTGGGTTTTAATGTTAGAAAAAGCCCCCTCATTTAATACCATGCAGACCAAATAAAACCCTTCTGTAGGGTGGATGTGACTTGAGGGTCTCCAGTTTGTGACCTCTACTTTAAAACAGAAAAGTAACGAAAGGCAGTGAGTCACAGGGAAATGAGCCTGGGTTTTTGAGCCAAATTCTAGCTTCTTTCTTGGTAGCCAGGAGACCCTGGGCCAATTACTGAACTACTCTGAGCCTCAGTCTCCTCGTCAGGAAAATCATCACATCTTCCTCACAGGGTCTGGTAAGGATGAAACAGAGACATAGGCAAAACGTGGAGACGGAGACACAGCTCTGGACAGAGTAAGCCCCTCAGCCTTGTCACTGCTGATGTTGTTTTGGTATCATTATTACTTTTATCCCTCAGTGCCTAAGCGTTTAAAGGGCAGATCTTCACTGCAAAAAAAAAAATGGCCATTTTGCCCTTCCTGCTTAAACTGGATACAAACAAGCAAGTCCAATTAACAGCACCCCCATCCCTGGTGAGAAAGCTGTCTCATAGCAGACTGCACTAAGTGCCTAGTTATTAATGATTTTCTTCTGGCTACAGTCCACAAAGATGCCTTAATCTCCCTCTTAATGAGAATCCTCAATTGGGAGCTCAGGATTTGCAGATACTATTATATATAAAATAGTAGTGGGGGAGGGATAAATTAGAACTTTGGGATTAGCAGATAGAAACTATATACATATAATAAGCAACAAGGTCCTACTGTATAGCACAGGGAACTATATTCAATAACTTGTAATAGCCGATAATAAAAGGAATATATATATATATAACTGAATCACTATGCTGTACACCAGAAATTAACACACACTGTAAACCGACTATACTTCGATTTTTAAAGAAAGAAAAAGAAAAAAGAATTCCCTCTGCAGCTCGGCCTCTGCAGGGTTGCCCTAGGCTGTCTCTAGGCGCTGCTTTGTTGGGGCCAGATCACCTGTAGGGAGCGGCACCCGTCTCTGCTCCCCAGCTGCCCTAGATCAGGTGGACAGGAGCGCGCACTGGCTGACAATTATGAGCCCTCACTTCCCCAAGACATGGAAATTCTTGTGGGTTTAGGTTTTTTGGCTTTTTTTTTTTAATCCTATAAATCCCCACATTTGTCACCTCAAGGTGAGGGTGACAATATAAATGGGGCGAAAGTATGATCTTCAAGAAAATCCCCATAAAATGTAACAGTTCTCCATAACCTGAAACATCCTCACACAGAGGAAGCCCCAGGGTGTGGAGAGCAATTGCGCTTGCGCAGTGCTGGGCGCGGCAACTCAGCGCAACGCCGCCTTTACTGTGCACACGCATCAGCTGAGCATCTTGTTAAGGCCCAGCGTCAGGTGCAGTAAGTATAAGAATCTGCATTTCTAACAAGCTCCCACGAGATGGTGATCCTCCCAGTTCCTGCCCCAGGTTTGAATCAACAGGACCCTCCTCTCTGACTTCATTTCAGCCTCCAAGCAAATGTCACCTCCTCCGAGAGTCCTCTCGGACCCCCTCATCCAACACGTAATTATTTGTTGAATGAGGGCAGGAATCTCGTCTGTTTTGTTCTTTGCTGTATCCCTGGCACCTGCAGAGCTCCTGGCACAAAGCAGGCCCTCAAATATTTGTTCATTGGAGAGATCCCAGCCTAACAGCAGAGGAAAATGAACGTAGGGGGAGCCTGAGTCTTTTGCCCAAGGTCACGCAGCTTGGCAAAACTGGAGCAAGGCCACGGCCCTGCTCCCTCTGGACTTCAAAGCCCCAGCTCTCTCCGGCACACCAGAAAGGGAAGTCAAGTTTGTTTACAGCACGCTTCCTCCCTAGAACGTCAGTGCCTTCATCCTGGAGGCAAGAACAGAAGTCTGTTCTGCTTTTAGGAGATGCCTGCTGTGTGGACAATGGCCTAGAGGGGGACCATGTGGAAGCAGAGAGACTAGGTGAGACCCGGAGTGGTCATATTTAGGGTGTGTTGGTCCTTTGGCATAAGGGGAGTTCACTGTCCTTAGGACAGACCAAAGGCAGCCCTTCAGCCTGTGTCAGGCCAGCCCTGCCTCCTCTCCGGGCACAAGTGTCTCTCCCAGGGGCTCACAGCACCCCCTCTTCCCGGCAGAAGCTGGGTAAGTGAGCACACAGTGGATTTCAAACTGCCAAAAAGAATACCATGCTACAGCCCAGAAACGATTGTCCCTCTTCTCCAAAAGGTCGCCCAAAAGTATGCCCGTGGGGGAAGAGGAGGGGCAGAAGCACTGAGCTGCCGTCCTTCCAGCCATGGGTGGAGATACCATAAAAACCCCATTCATGGAGGCTTTGCTGCTGCTCATGGGGGACACTGCTCCGGCATGGAAACCTATCTCAGCTTCATGAAAGGCTTTCTTTGCTAAAAAAAGGCTCCACAATGGTCTGGAAATAAAACACTTGTTGTCCCCTCTCAACGTCAGCTGGGTCAAAATGGCTTAAGGTTCTCCAAGAAGCTATAGCTGTGGTCATGATGGTCTAAAGTGACAGGGACACCCAGCAGCCTCAAACAGGCTAGTTATGCCTCCTTGCTGGGCAACAGCTGAGAGGAAGCTAAAAATAATTGACATAAGTAGCTAGTATTTACTGGGCAGCTGGTCCTGGGCAAACAGTGTGTTTTCAATACCTCATTTAATCCCGACAAGGAAGCTGTGAGGTGGGTACCATTATTACGCCCATTTAACAGGATAGGGAAACTGAGAACTCAGGAGTGTAAGTGACTAGCTGGAGGTTAGAGGTTACACAGACTAGAAGGAGGGGAGCCTGGCTACACCCCGACACTGTACCACTGCCCCACAGGCCTCTAGTCAGAATCTGTGCCTTCCCCACTTCCATTAGAGCACACGATGGATCAAACAGGAAATGATCGGTAGCGCTGTCACACTGTTTGTGGTTGACAAGATAAGGCTTCTACACCTATTCCCATATTACCATCCACTTTCACATTTGGGACACACTGGGGGCCAGCCCAGCGGACACCTATTTGGGCAACAGCAGCAGGACTAAAGGATGCCTGTGTCTGCCCATTACATATTTATAAGGTCACCCGGCCTTGCCTCTGACACAGAAGTTATTAAATGCTCGGGAGCCATCAGGGCTGCGCTCAGTGCCCTGAAACAAAGGCAAAAAGGCTGCCAGACCCATCAGAAGCAGGAACAAAAGCATTTAATTTCTGAAGGAGCCAGTTGGGAGTTACCCTATAACTGGGTGCCCAGTACACATAACCAACTGGGTCAAAGTAGAGAAACAAGCACAGAGGGAGAAAAACAAAACAAAACACAAAACAAAACAAAACCAAAACCAAAACCAAATCAAAGCAGGTTTTCCCCCCAGGATCCAGAAACAGCCCTCTTCAAAGCAGCATGAGTTGGGGGAGGGGGGGAGGATGATGCACTAAGCAAAGAGAGAATGGGTTACAACGTTGCAGAATTTTCTTCTATCACTGTTCTTCCTTTGTATGAAGTTGCCAAGGATCCATCTCTTCTCCTTACATCAGCAAACACAGAGCCTGCAAGCCTGCACCCTAACTTTTCCCAGCCAGAGCCCCAACAGCCAGATGTACTGGGAGGGCACCCAGATCCCTTGTCTCCCAAACATAATCATTCCAATCCAGGCTGGGGCTGCCTGGAAGTCAACATTCACGGCACATTAATAAGAAACATCTGGCCACCGAAGAGGGTTGACACAGCGCAGGCGGGCAGTGGTGGATTTGTGGTTGGGACCCAGAGTTACAGGGGCTGAATTAAAAACACAATTGGAAAACACCAGCTAGTCCCAGGAATCCTACACATGCTGTACTGAGCACTTGGAAACACTGTTGTGCCTAAGTTGAATCGTTTGGGATAGTGACTTACATACACAGAGGGTGGGTGCAAGGGACCCAAAACGCTCACATCAGGAAAATGCAAGCTGAGCCCCCCTCTCCTGCATCCTCAGTGTCTAGCCACCACTTCCACCTTCAATATTTGTAGCAGATGTGGTCCCACTCTTAAAGGAACAGCCTTTGCATTCTTTCCATGTGACTTACAAGTGAATTTCAAAGGCGAAAAATACACGTGTGTGCATATATACATATACATTGACAAATATGTATAGATTTCCCCCTCTGCATTAGTGTGTCTTTAGGAATTCAATTTAAGGCATCCTACCTCCATTTGTGCAAAGCGAACCCGGGGCACTGGTCACCACAGGCGTTACATGGCTGGCCTCTCTCGATCCGCCCCAGCCCGGTCAACTTCAAAACAAAAAGACAACACAAGCATGTTTCCACCACGGAGGCTCCCTCGGAAGCCCCACTTGTGTCCCAGGCAGGAATGCCTGCCTGCTCTGATTTAACTCAAGAGCTTCTCTCCGTTGTGGGGGACTTGGGGCGGGGCGCTACCAGTGCCCCCAGGGTGGTCTCCCGCCTGAGGAAGGGTGTGCGGACCCAGGCGGGCTGCCTCTGGCGTGGGCACTAAGCCACCAAGAAATGGCCCTGGCTGGGGCTTTGTCTCCCCCAAACACCTTGGTCACGGGTTTCTAAGAAACAAAAGCAAGACCTTTCTGCTCCCCAGAGTTCCCTAGAAGCAACCATCGCGAGCTCGCCTAGGACCAGGTTGGTGCCCCCGGAAAGGGGGCAGCACGGGACACCCCAAAAGACAGCACCAAAGTCAAGTCCGCAGCTAGAGCTCCAAGAGGCTGGACGCTCGAGCTTGGGTGGTAGGATTCCGATCTGCCTTAAAGGAAGGGGCGAAGGAGGGGGCTTCTTGCGACGCCCCCGGACAGTGACACTTAGGGCCACGGTTCCCGGTCTGGCTCTCGCCGGGACTGGGGATCCGGCCTTAACCCCTTCTGCGCCTTCGAGAGTCCCCGCGCGCCCCGGCCGCACCCCCGCCCTCGGGGCCGGCTTACCTGGGGCCACAGGTGCGCGGCCGCCGGGCGGAGGGAGGCTGGGCAGGGGCGCTCGCGGCGGGCCCGGGGTACCCGGAGATCCGCCCCGCTCGGGTCGGGGACACTCACCGAGCGGCTGGAGAGTCTTTTCCGGGAGCTCCGGCTGAACATGGCCGGGCGCCTCCTGCACGCAGCGCCGTCCGTCAGTCCGTCCGCACCGCGGCCGCGAGGGCGGGACGCCTGGGCGGGCACCCCCGGTGTCCGGTGGCCTGCCTCCGCCTCGCGGCCCCCGGCTGGCTCCGGCGCGCACGCCTCCTCTTCCTCCTCCTCCTCCTCCCAGGCCTGTGCCTCTCGCCCTCCCGCCCGCAGGTCCCTCCCTCTCTCCCGGCATCCCCCCGCCCTCCCCGGGCTCGCCCCGTGGTCCCCGGGCCCTTCCCATCGCTCCCCTGCGCCCAGCTGCGCCCGTTCTCTCCCTTCCCCTGCTTCCCGGCCGGCCCACCCGGGCTGAATCCCTTCACCTGAGCCCGCCCCCAAAGGCCCTTCCCTCATCCTGACCGAGGAAGTTAGGGGCAGGGACCACTTCAAGGCCCCCTGATGGGGATGGCGGTGGAGGGATGAGGTTCAGGGTTTTCTTTTTTTAATTAAAGTATAATTCACATACAGTAAAATTCACCCTTTTAGTGCACAGTTTTGCCAGTTTTGAGCAATTCATACAGACTTGCAACCACCAGCACAATTAAGATAGAGGACAGTCCCATCACCCCCTAAAATGGGCAATTCTAAAAGTTTGTACCATGCATGGAATCTATTTAGAACTCACTAGATGTTGCTGGAGGAGGAGAACAAAATATGCTTCTATCTACTTCTACAGTGCCTGGAATATAGGAGCTGCTCATTAAGTAATTTGATTAATTGACCGCAAGCTTTGAAGCCCCAGTACCTACCTGCCCATTCTTTTTCCATCACTAGCTAGTGATCTTCCCCAATTAACTCACTTCTTTGTGCTTCTATCTCCTTATCTACAACAAAAGATGTAACTGGAGTCCTAATCTCACAGCACTGTTGAGAGAGATAACTTGGGACACCTACAGTTTTTACACATATTATAACAGGTATAAACTTAGGGCTCATTAAAGATTAGCTGTCAAAAAAAGAAAAAAGATTGCAAGCCATGGTGTCTGCTTAGGTTCGATGTTTCAGCTCAAACACCGTGTTCCCTGAGAGAGCATTCCTGACCCCCGTCATAAGGTCTCACACACACTCCCTCACACTGCATGAAGCATACGTGGAAATGATCTCCTTTACTTGTTTATTTGCCCTCATCCAAGCTTGCCTTGTTCACCTCAGTAGCTTTACAGCCTAAAACAGTGCCCCGCACACAGTAGATACTCCATAAATATTTGTCAAGACACTCCTGTCACTGTCAAAAAGATAATTCTCCTGGCTTAGTGTTTTTCCAGATGAGACGCTGTACTTGTGTGAAGTAAAGCCGTTTGTCTGGGGTGACGCAGCAAATTAGTGGCAAGACCAGTCTACCTCTACCCCAAAGAATTAGGGCGACACAGCTTAGATACTCCCTGTGTGTGAGTACGTATTAGTTGACAATCTTCAGTGCCCAGAAGGCAAGGTTTGGCTTGAGTTCCAGGCCAGAACTAGGGTGAAACGAGTGAGGTCTTTGCCTCAGGAGAAAAATTTACAGGGGTGCCAACCAACTGAGGAATCAAGATTTTTACGCAATAATTAAAGAAATAAAATTAATGCAAAAAAGTCCATGATGAACAAATTATCAATGTTTTAACACAAGATGGGATCCTACCCTACACTTCACACATCCCTGCCCTCACTCTCCTCGCCCTAATCCGAGCCCTAGGAAAATGCTCCCAAACTCAGTGACCTAAAGGACAGACACCCCTATGCTGCACGTATCTGTCTACCCACTGTCCCTCAGTAGAGGGGACACTTGCAGAGAGTAAATGTCATGGGCCATTCATCTCTTTATTTGCCCAGGCCTAGCACCAAGTTCGGCTCATTGCAAAAGCTCCACATTTTGTTAAATGACTTAATAGAAGGCAACAGCTTTAGCTGGGGGTGGGGGGAGGGGTGTTAGCAATTCAAACCCCAGGCTCTAATTAGGATGCTCACCTGGCCCTCTCAGCGGGGCTGCCGCACACCTGGCTCTGCACGTGACCTTGTAACTGGCAGAAGCAGGTCGGGAGGGCAGTGTTCCCAAAGTGGTTATTGCCTGTTCGTATGTTAATTACGAAGACGTTTAGTAAAGGTCAGCAAGGAAACTGGTGCATTACAAGTTTCTAACAGATGGAGGAAATGATCGCCATCCAGAGGGAGCAGCACCTTCCTTTCAAATTCCCTGGAAGGAGCCACAGGGGCTGGTGGGAGTAGCCCTGCCCCACATCTTGCTCCTGGATAGATGTGGGTGGTGAAGGGGGCGCCCTGGGGAACATGGTTTGAGTGTTTCTGGACCTTCACTTTTGTTATTGGTCAAAGGGGAAACAAGATGTAAGTGGTCTCCAAGTGTTTGTCTGAACAAGCCACAAGACAAACCCGATTCCACCTCACAAAAGAGGCGCCAGCCAAGAGGCTCTGCCCTGCTACCAGTCATAAAAGCATCTCCTCGTGGACCAGTCCCCCAGGCCCACCTCCTCAGAGCAGGAGCCCTCGTTCCCTGGGCTTATTTACGCCTGAAGCTCACTTAGGAGAGGCCGTATCTTACTTACCTACTCAACAACCACTTTATCTTGCTTAGGAAGATAAAGCTTAGTAACCCGGGAAGGAAAATGCATTCTCGCGGTCAGCTGTGGGGGGACAGTAGGCAATTTTATTTTCCTTTATCACTGAATTTGCCCTTCACGGACATCTTTGATGTATGTTCCTGCCTCATCTCTCAAGGCAATACAACTCCTAATGGAACCTGAAGGAATCCCCATCCACAACTATTGACACGGGCAGGTGCCTTTGCTATAAGATGAAGCAGAAAAACAAAACCAGTCTAAGCTATTGGAGGTTAACTAGTCTTAAAATATATGCATCAAGAAACTGGAAAGAAACACACAAAATCTTAAGATGGATTGATGGTGAAATAAGTTTTTTCTTTTTGTCTTTTACATGTATTTCCTATGATGAGTATGTGTTCATTTCATAATCAGAAATGTAAAATTATTTGTCTAGATTGAGAATTGTACCTTTATTGCCTGAAGTCTTCTAACACCAGATCTGGGTCAGGGGTAGCAAGGAGCTGTGCGTCTCCCCTTCCCTTGGTCTATACATGCCTGTCTTCTGTACTTGGGCTTTCCTGTTTTTTCTAAGTCTGTGACTGTTAAATTAAGCCAGGTGAAACCTCTGATGCCCTGGTCCTACACACCTGCAGCAAACCTCGCGGCTATGTCCACACAGTACTTTCTAAGACAGGAAAAAAGAACACAGTATCTCAGCACAGCCTCACCTACGTGCACATTTCTTTCTGTTACCTACTAGAAACAATTTCAAATGTCACAACAGGGGTAAAATCTCCCTGAACAGCAGCCAACACTTAGATTCTCCATCAAAACATCCCCCTAATCAGAAATCTACAGAGTATTTTGAAAAAGACTGTAATGCCACGCATGGTGAGGGAGTCGCAGGAAGTCACAAAAATGATGATTCTCTCTCTGTAGTGCGATTAAAGGAGACTTCTCTTTCTTCCTGACGCACACACTTCTGCAGTCTACAAATTTTCTTGTATGAGCACGAAGCCAACATACATAATCAGAGAGAATTAAATCAGGAGAGAACCAGAACAAAGAGACAGTGTTGGCAGGCTAAATATTTCCCAGGCCATTAAATCATCTTGAATTTATAAATATACCCTAATAAGTTTAAAGCAAAAAATACATGAACCGATAAAAAGTACTACGTTAAGCAGTATACATCCTCCTCTCTGAGAAGCCTTAGAATTCTGCAGAGACGTTGGCCCAGCTTATCCTAAAAATTGTATTACCAGAAAAGCACACATTAAAGGAGAGTCATGACAGTGTTATTTCCAAGCAGAAAAAAAAAAAAAAGACAAATCACAAATGATCTGAATACTTAACATTGGAGGACCTGTTAAATAAATAATGGTACATTCTTCCCGTGGAATTCTACCCAGATGTTAAAATGAAGTTGGAGCAAAATGGGAAATGTGTATGAATACTGTTCAATTTGGAAAGCAGGTTATAAAACAGCAACAGGAGTTCACATTTGTAAAAGATTCGGGGCACCTGTTATGCTTTCAAAAATACACATATATTTGAATATTGAAAACTCCAGGGACTATAACAAAAAATATTACAGATGGTGATCAATTGTTCTGGGGTTTGAGTTTCAAGTGACTTAATAGTTTCCCTTTTGCTCGTCTAATTTTTATAAAATGAGGGTTTATTCCTTGTATAATGAAGGTAAAAATATAAAATACATAAACAATTACATTTTACTGTTCCAGAAGGTTTGGAGGTCCTAAATGGTAGAATATAGATGACTTTTTTTTAAATCTATCCTGTTTCTACAAGAAACATGTATTATTTTGAATTAAGAAACACTTTAAAAACTTCAAAATATAAGGGGTTCTAAATAGGCATAACTTATTGAAGAAGGAATTTCAGGTTTTATGTCCTTGCAATTTTCTAAGTTTACATTTTTGTAATAACAGAAAAACACGTTTTCCCTTCTTCTGACCCTCCCCTTCAGTCATGCATTTGAGGGTTTACAATACCGTGCTCCTCACGTTCCCAGTGCCCCCACAAAAGCACTAGGATGCAAGGCTGACTTTTAAAATAATCACTTACATTTGTGTAGCAATCTACTGTGTGCAAAGTACATTGGTAAGTATCACACTGGAACCCCAAGACCCCCGGGAAGGTCAGAAGAGGAAGCAGCCGCTCCCTGAGACGGCACCATTGGCTCACACCTTGGGCTGTGAAGACAGGTGGTTCCAGGGGAATGAAGCCCAGCTTTGTTATCCTAGGCTTTAGGATCTGTTCCTGCCTTTGGGATAGCTTTCTAGTAAAGCGCTCTCTCTCCCTTTCTCTGCCACTCATTCGCACACCCCCAAACACAGAGAAATGTTCAGGCACCTCCTGTGCCCCGGGGTGGGAGGTGGGTGCGTCCAAGGGGGCACCTTTTAATTTACCCGAAGGTGCACTTAAAGGGCCAGCGCATTTAGGAAGTTGAGTGGACATATTTCCCCTCTGACTACCTTTGTTTCCACGTATTCCACTGCTTCTCCCCACTGCTCACCTCTCAAGGCTGCCCCCTTTCCTTCAGCTCAAAAGTGGTTGTTGCATCATTTTCCTGCAGTGCTTTCTGTCATGCGATTAGGAACCATGAGAAGGAGAGAGAAGGGAGCTTCCTGGTACCCATTTCCCCTGCTGTCCTAGTCTGTGCTTGAAAAGCATCCTGCAAACAAGGCTATCAGATTGACACAGGGAGCTGATATTTCTCCTCGATTCTAACTCAAAAAGGAAGTTCTAACTCCCTTGTCTCTCCCTCTATCTCCCTCTTCCCCATTGAACGGCCTCTTGGTTTTACCAGGACACAGAATTACTCAGTGGTTCTCAGCCTTTCTAGGCTTAGACTCTCCGATGGAAGAATTCTGGAGGGCTCACTCCAAGGGATTAAAATACTCGACACTAAAAGGGCCAGCAATGCAGACAAAGCAATTGCTCCTATAATGTAAGAACAGTAACTGTCCTTTTCACTGGTTCTTCCGCACTAGCCAGCTTGGATAGTACAACGCGTCTCAAACTTGGCTGAACGCTAGGAATGACTTGGGGAGCTCTTAAGAACCCCAGTGCCCAAGCCACAGCCCAGGCCAATTATATCAGAATCTTCCCGGGTGCAGCCCGGGCATTAGCATGTTCACAACTCCCCGTGTGATTCTAACGTGCAGTCACGAAGCAGAACCATCGACTCTGCAACTCTTTAGACCAAGGCCTCTCACAGGCAGCTTCGTTGGCTGTGGTTTGCACCTGCTATGCTTTTTTATTTTCCCCCAGAAGCTGTGCTCAGCTCTGCACCCATTGGAATAAACCGCTCAGCATCCACGTAACAGGTGAGAACATATAACTAAAGGGGACGGGTCCGGGTTTCTAGAGCGCCTTGTGTTTGCTGTGCCTGAATACAGACAGCCAAGTTGGGGAGGACAGGACAGAGCCAAACTCGGCTCCAAAGGAGTAAAAGATTAGGAGGGGGTGAGGGGGCGAGGGGACGGCGAGCGAGTAAGGAGCATCTCCTTGCTGGCTGTGAACGCAGACTACTGGGGGAGAGATGTGCCTAAGGGGGATTATTCAAGGGGAACGCTGTACAGTGCCTGACGTGGTCCCCACCCCGAGGCATAAGGAATATTCCAGGCACAATATTTGCACCTGAGCGTCAGGAGTGTCAATCACAGCAACGCTAATTATGCTCCCGGGGCAGCGAGCGTGGGAGCACCTGTGCTGGGCTCGGGGCACCCTGGTGGAGACCCACCGGACTGGGGTCTGGTTAAGGCTACCAGCCAAGGCAGCCAGCGTCCATGCGTGCTCCACCAAGACTCGTTCACAAGCCTCTCGGAGCGCAGAGGACAATCACCTCCACAATGTTGATGAAAAAAAAAGAGCCTCCAATTCCCCACCAAACAGCATGAATTTCACATCTCCCATTTACCGTCAGCTTCTCAACAGACACATTTCTTCAGAGGCCCAGAGCTAAGTTATCATTTCAGTGAGGCAGAGATTGTTTTGGTAACAGCCTGATCAAATGCATCAGATTTTTCAAGGTTTCAACCAAACGGCTTCTCTTACCTGCAATTTTCGAGAGGCTTTTTTTTCCCCCTATAACAGCAGCCCCCCCACCCCGCCATTAAACCAGATCTAATATGTTGATAAGATACTTGCCTAATTCTTTCCAGCTGGGAAAGTTGCCTCTTTTGTCTAGCCCAGCAGTTTTCAGCCCCGGCTGCACACAGGAATAATATGAGGAGTTATTTTCTTTCACATGTCATGTCTGGCCCCATCCCAATCAATTAAATCTGTATTCCTGGGGTGAGACTTTAAAAATGGGGAGTTTTAAAGCTCTCCAGGTGAGTTTAAAGTCTAGTCGGAGTGGAAAACCTCACATTCTCTTTTTCCATGATTTCTTTGCCCATCTGTCTAGATCCCCCGTCTGTCTGCCGACTCTGTCATCCTCATCCTGTACTCCCCCACCCCCCACTCAGAGGAGACGACAGTACATCTCGTCTGTGTAGGTGACACAGGACGGCAACACAGATCAGATCACCACCTCTGATTCCTTGCTCTTCAAAGGTGATGTCAGAGACCAGCTGCCTTGAAATGACTACCTGGAAACTTATTTAAATTACATAATCCCCCTAACTCAGAATTCACATTTAAACAAAATCCCTAGGTGGAATGAATGCACACTGGTATTTCAGAAGCACTGTTCTGATGAACATGTAAACCCACATCCTCATTACAGGGCCACCCTGAAGCCCCTCCTTGATGCCCCAGGATTGGAATTAATTGTGTTCCAAACCCTCAGTCCCCCAAGGTGCTGACTTCATATGAATCCTAAATGCTCCCGTAGACGCGGGTTCATTACGTCCTAGCTGCAGCTCAGTGAGGTCTGTTTATTATTATTATTATTATTATCCCTAAATAAAAGAAAACAAGGCTTGCAGAATTGACATGGTTTGTCCAAGCCAGTAAGTGACAGAGTGGGGATTTTGGTGGAGGTCTGTTTCATTCCAAAGTTGGTTCTCTTTACAGTAAAACAGATGTCAAGGTGCGCCTCCCAGAAGCACACTGAGCGGGAGAGATGGCTCCTGCCATCCTAGCCCTTCTCTCTTTGCACTGAAATTTGCTAGCTTCTCTCTCTGATGATACCAAAGAGACTGCGACCAGCTGTCCTGCTCCAGCGGTGAGTCATTGTCTCACCTTGGAAATGACCAAAAGGACCCTTAGATGGGGGTGTTCCCGGCAGTGCTGAGAAGCCTCCAGAGAGCATGGAATGTTTGGCCCCTTTTTGGCAGGACTCTCCTGGACATGGAGTTCATTTCCTCTTCAGCAGAGAATCGGATCCCCTGAGTATTAAAACTTATACTTGTCTTTCGTGTTCTCTTCTTCAAGCCAAAAATCATCAAACCAGATGGCCTTTTCTCCGTCGTGTCTGGGACATACATGCACAGTTTAGAATGGTTGTAAAAAAACAATTGGAATTTGGCTTTGAACAGAACCAAACCTTCCTACTGAGCTTCTAGGTGGGGTCAGTGTGGCCAAGCTGCTAAGTGAACCTACTTACTCTCTGGACCACAAAGCCACCTCTTCCATCTTTTAAACAGGATAATCACTGCCACAGACTAGGTTGGAAACTAGATCTCGGCAGGGGCCCCTGGCATTTCTTGAGCTTGTAAAATGGATGAGTAGTGGACTGAACTGTCCT
Organism: Camelus bactrianus; assembly: GCF_048773025.1. Lineage (NCBI taxonomy): Eukaryota > Metazoa > Chordata > Mammalia > Artiodactyla > Camelidae > Camelus > Camelus bactrianus. The sequence goes on along the minus strand of NC_133555.1, from coordinate 22,363,899 downwards.
TTCTTCATAAAGGAGGTTGCCAAGACACGTGTCTGTATTAGTCATGGCAGCCCAGCTGGTCAAACAGTAACTCTCACAGGCCAACCCAAAGAGCTGTTTATTTCTTGTTCATCACAATCAAAGGGGTGGGGGAAGGGCATGGGGAAGGGGGTGGAGACAGGGGTGGGGGGAGGGGGAGTATGCTCTGCTCCACCCAGACACTTAGGCCAGTGATTCTCACACCTGCAGCTGCCGTCTCCCAGAGCCACACTGTCCAATAAGGCGAGTCACTAGTCGTAGTGTGCTATTTAAATGTATTAAAAGTAAAAATTCACTTCCTCAGTTGCACCAGCCACATTTCCAGTGCTCAATAGCCACATAAGACTAGAAACTTCTACAATGGACAATGCAAAATGGAAGCTTTCCCTCATCCAGGAAAGTTCTATTGGATCGCTTGCTCTAAACTTCAGGGCCCCTCACTAGGTTGTCTGCATCTGGCCTGCAGGCAAGGAAGAGGAGAGAGTGTGGAGGGGCCGGTGAGGAGGATTCAGATCAGGTATGGAAATGGTGGACCTATTTCGCCCACTTCCAACTGTGGAAATGCAAGACCAGGCCAACCTTTCTGCAAGGGTCCTGGGATGTCCGCTAGCCCTGTGCCCAGGAAGAAGCACTGAATCACAGACACGAGCAAGGCCTTGCGCACCCTGGGCCGTGTAGCTTCGTCAGATGGACAATACTCCATTCCTTGTGTTTCTGGTAGAACTAGCCAAGCTTCGAAGGAACACTGCCTTATTCTCAATTGTTGGAGATGCTAATTCTTGGTGAAGGAAATGGAAGTTAAGGTGTCAGTGAGAGTTGACTCTCAGTTACAGGAAATCTCCGACCACAAGTCAGCCAGTTCACTTGCTAGAGACAACCTCATGGCACTCATCCCCTCAATGGCAGACCAGGTGGAAAAGATATTCTGTTTTTATACTCTTCGTTGAGGTTGAGAAACACATTCTGAAAAGAGCCAGAGAGCAAGCGTTTGGGGCTTTTCAGGTCACGCAGTCTTTATCACAAAACTCAGCTCTGTAATTGTAGTGCCAAAGCAGTCAGGGATGAGTGAATGTGTGCTTGTGTCTCAGTAAATTTTTATTTAAAAATAAAAGCAGGTGGTAGGTTGAATTTGGCGTGGAGGCTTAGTTTGTTGACCTCTGCTCTCTCACCAGGCCCTTTTCACTTTCTAGCCAAGTCACCCTTTCTTCTCCCCAGCCTCCCCTCCGGAAGACAATGATACAAAGGAAAATGGAAACAGTGACGCGTGCTGTTCTGCCTGCTTCCCGCTATGCTGAGCACTTTACTTGAGTTCGCTGATGTTCACTTAATTCTTACAACCCTTTAACTTAGATTTTGTGATTGCTCCATTTTACAGGTGAGGAAGCTGAGGCACAGAGAGATTAAGTGACTTACCCAGTGTCACACAGCAGGTAAAGGGCAGAACCGGGGATCAAAAGCCAGGTTTGGCTGATGCAGAGGCTGAGAGTCTAAATGCATGGTGTGTATCTCACTGTGAGTCACTGGGGTGCAGAGTAATACTGTTTAATATCTCCTAACATGCTAATCAGGGAAGAACTTATCCATAGACAACACCAGAGAAGGGGAACTACATCAGGAGATGGAAAAAAATTAGACATCTATTGGTAGTCCGTGGGATTTATCTGTAAATACCTGTGACACTTAGGGGGAGGGGAGGTTGGAAGGAGGAGGAGGAACTATGTAAACTATGGAGGGGCCCAAGATCTTGCAATGGCAGTTGGAGAAAGTCACTACTGTGATGACCACAAGACTTACCAGTATGCCACGGTGACCAGCTTTAGCCCAGCCCCATCACATGTGATACAGAGAAGTTTATCTTTGGCATCATCTTCTCCTTTCCCCAGTTTCTGGCTTACAAAGAAGCAAAGCCATGATATTGGGTTTGGAGAAACAGGTCCAGGTGGAATGTAAGGAAGGGGGAGAGATTTTTGATGGTAAGATGTTTCCTGGGCTCCCCTTTGTTGTGAAAAGTCTGGGTAGTGGACAAGCTGGAGAGAGCAGAGGACCGACAGGGGTAAAATCAATCTACATCAGTCTACCCAGTGTATTCCTGAAAACGGAGGTAGAAAAGAGCCGGAAGAGGCTGATCTTGGGGAGACTGGGGATGCGGTGGTGACTGAGAGCTGAGGGGTATTAGAGAATCAAGAAGGAAACGGAAAAGGATTTTGAGAAATGTTACCATGGGTAATGAACTGTACCCCTTACAACATTCTTTGGGAGCTGCAGGGAAAACCCTAAACTACCATTATAATTATTTTTGCTTTTGAAGATGTGACCCTATGCAGAGATGGGACCTGGGAATTTTTATGTGCTTACAACATGCAAGGTGACGCCATTTTTTTTTTTCACCTCTGAAATGGTTGGAAGAATCCAAGTTACAGGAAAAAGAGGATTCTAACAGGCAGAGATGCCCAAGAGTGGAATGGGCTAGTTCATGATGTAGGGAATCCTCCTTCTCTGGAAGTGTTCATGTAACCATCTATTGTGATGTTGAAAGGAGAGATTTATGAGCCACAGAGAGAAAGGGTTCTTCAACCTGGCCAAGCATCAGAAGAACCAGAACTTTCACAATCCATAAACCCAGGCCCCATCTTTCTCTTGAATGGTGTGGTATCCTGACCCTTTATAAAGTCTCTCTAGGGGATTCATGGGTCTGGGAACCAATGATGGCAAGAGTTGGCCAAGGTGACCACTACTGGCTTTTCCAAGTTTGACATGACAGCATCACCCTCCACAAACCTCTCCTTCATAAAAGGAGACACTGTAGAGATATTTAATCAATCAAAGCACATTCTCTTAAAAAGGAAGTGTGTCCAAAGGATCGCTCAAATAAATAACAGAGAATGAGAAGGAACAAAGTCACTCTGAAGTTACATCCTGCTTCTTTTTAGGTCTGCTGGGATGTTACTTTAGACACATTAAACTAGTCCACTTATTTATTTCTGTGCCCTTTATCCAGGTCTGCGGGGCGCCACCCTTTCTCTGAATTCACTCCAAAAACCCCTTTCAAGGGTAAAGAAAGTCAGATGGACAAAAGAAGGGAAAACAGGTTCTCAGGCCTGGCACAAAACTTCTTCTACAGTCCAGATAATCATGGCTGAGGGCTGTATCTGGAAAATGGTAAGTAAATGAAGTTTTTATAAATGCAGTTCCATGTGAAAATCTGGAAGACAACTCCTTATGAAAAAGGCTAAGTTAGAAGAATTTTGCTGTGAACTGAGTGTATATACCTTATTGTGTATTTTCTGAGTGTGTATACCAAGGTTTGTATTTTTGATGGTTTTTCGCCTACTTGCGAAAATAATATATTGTGGAGAACATAAAACATTTAGAAAAACAGAAGAAGAAAATTTAAATATGCAAAATTCCAGCACCAAGCAAGAGCTATTTTAAATATCTCAGAGTATACCTTTCCAAATGAACACATATGCATATACATATATATGAATATATATGTACATGTAATAACTCGTTTTTAAAAAAATTGGAATCAAATTGCACAGACTTCTTTGTAACCTGCTTTTTTCCACTTTATCTACCCTCAGCATTTTCTCACATTGCAAATATTTTTCCATAGCCAAGTTTCCAAATGCTGCACAGACTCCCATGAAACCCTATTGTTGAACATTAAGATTGTTGCCAATTTTTGATATGATACATAATGCAACCTGTCCATATGAATATGATTTTAAAGCAAGACACACAGGTATAACAAGTGATGCCAAGTAAGAGTGACACTGCTAAAAGTCTCATGTTTTATTTATCCTAAAGCACTGGAGAGATGCTTCATGATCAGATTAACTGGTTCAAGTGTGTGAACGCACCCAACTCCTCCCGGGGAGCTGATGAAATGCCGGGTCAGCCATTCTGGGGTTACAAGACCAGCAGATCCCTTCAAGGGCGCCAATGCCCTACCTGACCCTCTGGCTCCTGGACTTAGAAAACCTCTCTCATTGCCTCCAATACTACTGCTACTACTAAAAGGACAAAGGAGGAAAAGAAAGTGGATGGCTTCTGTCTAGGGCTGAATTGTGTCTCCCGAAAATCCGAAGGTTGAAGCTCTAACCCCCTGGCACTTCAGAAGGTAACTGTATCGGGAGATAGGATCTTTAAAGATATAATTAAGATGAAATGACGGCGTACAATAGGTCTTAACCCAATGTGACTGTGTCCTTATAGGAAGAGGAGATTGGTACCCAGACAGACAGAGAGAAGACCATCGGAAGACACAGGGAGAAGATGGTCAGTCATCCATGCCAGGAGAGAGCCCTATGATCCAGCAGTCCCACTCCTGGGTGTATATCCAGAGGAAACTCTAATTTGAAAAGATACATGCATCCCAATGTTCATAGCAGCACTACAATAGCCAAAACATGGAAACAACCTAAATGTCCATCAACAGGACTGGATAAATAAGTTATGGTATATATAAACAATGGAATACTACTCAGCCATAAAAAAGAATAAAATAATGCCATTTGCAGCGACATGGATGGACCTGGAGATCGTCATACCAAGTCAAGCAAGCCAGAAAGAGAAAGAAAAATACCAGATGATATCACTTATATGTAGACTCTAAAAAAAAAAGGACATAAAAGACTTATTTACAGAGACAGACTCTCAGACATAGAAAACAAAACTATGCTTACTAGGAGGGAAAAGGGGTGGGGAGGGATGGATTGGGAATTTAGGATTTGCAGATACTAGCCACTATATATGAAATAGATACACCAGGTCCTACAGTATAACTCAGGAAACTATATATAATACTTGTAATGGCCTATAATGAAAAGGAATATATATGTGTGTGTGTGTGTGTGCGCGCACGTGTGTGCGTATGTATATATATAGTGTACCAGTTTTTGGTGCTTTGTTATGGCAGTTCTAGTAAACAAACAGGGCTTCATAACTCTTCTTCGGAGAAATTCTGTTAAAAGAAAACTATTTTTTCCTTTAAAAAAAAAAACCCAAACCACACTCCCCACCCCTGCTTTTATTCCAGGGGCATCCGACACACAAGAGCAGGCAGCTTTAGAGTCAGAGAAATGGGACTGATGTGAAGATTCAGGACTCAGGAGCTGAATATCTACAGCACTACCTTCATGCAGGGAGACCACAGCATCCTCATATTTGAAAAAAAGATCATGATCCCTGTGATAAGGGATGCCCGCCTTTGGGAGGATTCGGAGCATGATGGATGTGGAAATCACCAGCACAGGGTGCAGGAGGTACTGGATGAGCCCTGTTAGCCCGGCCAACCTCATCTCCATCCCGCCAGCTAAAGTGAGTCGTGAGCAACCCCATAATTTGAGAAAGAGAATTAAGCGTGTAGAGTTTCTGGCTTTACAGCAGACTCACTCAGTTTAGCCCACACAATGTTTTTTAAAACTTCAAATTAGTTGTCAATATTTCAAAAATAGGAGATGCGACATGAATTCAGGATTTCTGCCTTTTTAAAGAATCAGAAGGTCTGACAGCACTGGGTTCCGTTCTCCTATGGTTGTGTTCAGCTGGGGACACCTAGCAGCTGCCCGGCTGTCTGGCTCACTGTGGGTCCCGGGGCACAGAACTCATCTGTCACCTGCCAGGCCCCGCAGCATTGAATTTGTAACTCAAGCCTTAATGTATAAACTAACTTCTATAAATAAAACACACACAAATATATTCATACACATGCAGAATATATGTATGTACATGTGTGTCTTAAGTCACATGCCTTATGACTTTATTATTTCAACACCTTTTCCTTTTTAAAAACCCACTTTTTTATTGAAATATAGTCAATTTATAATGTGTCAATGTCTGATGTACAGCATCATGATTCAGTCATACATGAACATACATCTATTCCTTTTCATATTCTTTTTCATTAGAGGTTATTCTGAGATATTGTGCTCTACAGTAGGACCTTGCTGTTTATCAGATAATTTTATATATAGTAGTTTGTATCTGCAGATCTCCAACTCCCAATTTATCCCTCCCCATTCCCTTTCCCCCAAGTAACCATAAGTTTGTTTTCTATGCCTGTGAATCTGTTTCTGTTTTGTAAGTTCATTTGTGTCATTTTTTAAGATTCCACATATAAGTGATATCATATGGTATTTTTCTTTCTTTTTTTGGCTTACTGCACTCAGTATAATGACCTCCAGGTCCACCCATGTTGCTGCAAATGGCATTATTTTATTCTTTTTATGGCTGAATAGTATTCCATTGTATAAATATACCACAGCTGCTTTATCCAGTCATCTGTTGATGGACATTTAGGTTGTTTCCATATCTTAGCTATTGTAAATAGTGCTGCTATGAACATTGGGGTGCATGTATCTGTTCAAATTAGAGTTCCCTCCAGGTCTATGCCCAGGAGTGGGATTGCTGGATCATATTGGTAAGTCTATTTTTAGTTTTTTTGAAGAATTTCCATACTGTTTTTCATAATGGCTGCAGCAAATTACATTCTTACCAACAGTGTAGGAGGGTTCCCTTTTCTCCACACCCTCTCCAGCATTTATTGTTTGCGGACTTTTTAATGATGGCCATTCTTTCTGACTGGTGTGAGGTGACACCTCATTGTAGTTTTGATTTGGATTTCTCTGATAATTAGCGACATTGAGCATAAAAATCCACTTTGACTCAGGACACATACCTCGGATTCAACAAAACTGAAATCTAAAAGCCCTATCACCCCGTATAGCCTGGAAATATGGGTGAAACTTTACAATTCCCCTAATCTGATCTCTTATTTTATACATGAGGTCACATGGTTAGTTTACAGCCAAAAATTTAGCTTTGGAAGAGGGCTCAGAAATTATCTAGTCTTTGAAAACCCTCACTTCGCTAGAAACACAAGAGATTTAGGAAAGGTTTTTGTAATCTGGTTCAATTTTCATAAGAAATAAAATAGAAAGGAAGAGAGAAACTCAAATATTTAATTAGTCATGTTAATTTCCTTTCTTCTCCCCACAGCAATCCCCAAGCATCACGGAAATGCTCCCAGGTATTCCTAAAACAGGTTTACTTCCGCCCAACACTGTAAACCTCTGAGCTGTCTTGTATTAGTTGCTAGGTAACTGAAGAAGATTTATGCACATCTATTGTTAATTTCGAAGACAGTTTTCAGCTCTGCCATAAACAGCATGAGAAGCAGACACCATACTTGCCTAAGAGAGAATCCTCTCGCCTTCCCTGAGACGAGGCATTCCAGGGCACATCTACAAGGTCCAGAATATTCTGGTAAATTTCCAGCTGTCTGCAAAAACAGTTTAGCAAATCTGAGACATGTGGGCCCATCTCCAGTGCCCACTCGTGCCAAATCCATTAGACTTTCTATTCAGAGACCATCATCTGCCCTCTTAGTTTGCCTGCATGAAATCTAATCTTGTGCTTTTCTCCCCTGTCCTTCCCAGCAGCACCAACATTCAGTCTTGGAATGGAAAACTCTGTATCCCAGAAGCATCTGCAAAATTATTTCTCAAGCCAATGGTTTCATTACCTTTTTAAGGGCCCTTGTTAAGCACAAGTCCCATTTCTACTGGTTTGCATCACGTATGTATGGCTTTTTATTGGCAAAGGGATGAGGGAACCCAATTTGTGTGCTGGCCCCAAAACCCAAGTTTTATAGAGATCATAGTTATAATGATCTTGTGCATTTGGGAAGCAGTTCATGTTTTACTAGAAGCTTCCCCGAGCATCCCACCGTTGGATTCCCACCATTGGATTCCCACCGCAACTCTGTGAGAAGCCTGGTTGGTGGCATCGTCATTTCGGGCTTAGACAACTTCCAGGGTTCAACAGTCTGCCGGCTGATAGTCCAGCTTTGTTGCTTCCTAGCTCATCCTGCACACAGGCTCCAGAGAAGTCGCTCTACAGGAGAAAGCGGAGTATGCCAATTTCAACCAGCTAGTGACACTACATCACTCACAGGATCCAAGTTCACATTTCTTAGCATGGAAGATGAGGGCCTGCGACATCCAGCCCCTGCCTACTACCTCTTCATCTCGCCTTCCATCACCTCATGCTTTGCACCCCACCAGCCCTGCCTTTGGTACAGTCCCCTGCACGTCAAGCTGTTTCTTGCCTGGAGTCTCTGATCATACTGTATACTCTGCTTCCAAAGTATGTACTCCCACCACCCAATTCTTGCAGCATCTTCTCTGGGAAGCACTCTCTGACGCCCCTTCTCTACCTCACCCCTGCTGAGTTAGATGCCCCTCGTCAGTGTTCCCAGAATACCCAGTCCACAGCTCCATCAGTGCATCTGTGGAATCACTTTATAATGTTCTGTTCATCCATCTGTCGCCCTCACTACATGCTTGAGATTCTTCCAAGGCACTGTCTATATACCTCATCGCTTTCCCTTTGCCCTCCCCAGAGCCTAGCACGGTGCCTGGCCCATCACGATCCTCACTGTGTTGAAGGGAAGGCGTGAACTGAAAAAGGAAAGAGATTGCAAGAGGGAGGCGGTTACTAGTATCAGCCTGATTTACAGATAAGGCAACCCAGGCTCTGAGAGATTCAGCGACTCCAGGCAATGCACTTAGCAAGTGGAAGATCCAGAGTGTGAACAGGGAGAAAGAGCTTTAGAAATAATCCAACCCATCCTTTAATATAGTGGAGAGAGCCCCTGCTTACATATTTCCAAGGACGGGTGCTCACTGTCTCCCCCGGCAGCCACTAGCCTTGTAGGTCAGCCAGCTGGGGAGATGGTTCTTTCTTGGGGGGTGCCAAAACCGGTTTCCCCATGATTCGCAGCAGCCTGATTCAACTTTCGTCTTCTGCTTTTAGGTGTTTCCCCTCGGCAGAGCAAAAACCTCAGGCTTCCCATTGTGAGGCTAAAGTGTCTTCCAGTTGCTCCTGCCTTCCTCAATCATCATCAAAAAAATGCAAAAATAACCGGATTCCTGGCCTGAACATACGCGCTTTCCCTGCACTATCTCATCCAAACCTCCCTGAAACACAGAAGAAAAACATGTCTAAGATCGCACAGCCAGAAAGTCAAGGATCAGGCCTAGGCCCCGAGGGAATCTACTCCAAGTTCGTGGATTTAACCACCCCACAGTGCTCTCGCCTGTCTGAGCCTTTCAGCCATCCGACAGTGAAAAGCTAAGCAGATTAAAGGTACGCAATTCGCACACTCTGGTTTTTTTTTTTTTTTTTCTTTCCTCTAATACCAGCTTTATGGGGACCTGGCAGATCTCTGTGCTCAGAGGTTTGTTTTTCAAAATGACTTTCTTTCCTACCCCTCTTCCCTCCCAAGCCCCATCTGAGGAAAAAGATCACTGGGCTGCTGGCTCTGTAAATGCCGTATTATTCCCGGGGTGCTGCACCGGGACCAGCCAACTCATTAGTTGCAAAGCCCCAAATTAATCTTACATTACTGTTCCCGAAGGTGAAAGGTCATTTTTTATCTTCTTAGCTGTGTCCAGCCCCCCAGGATGAAACTGGATCTTCGTGCAGGCGGAGACCCCTCTCCCTACTGTACCAGCTGTTGCTGCCTTTCCTCTCTGTTGCGAGTGAAGCTGGACACAGAGAGCCGGGATTGCTTTAAAAATCCTCAGATGGGTGTTTTTAAAGTAGGAGAGCTTTGTAAATCGTGGGGCAGAGAGATGACAAAGAGGTTGGCACTGGGAGTGTTGAAAACAGCTAGAGACTGAAACAGACTGGTCGGCCAGAAGGAAGCTGAGGCCAGCGGAAAGGGAAGTCCCTGTCTGTCCTCCAGCTTTGCGACCCCCACTCTGGTGCCTCCTCGTGGCAGGACCTGGCATGGCACCATCTGGCTGGGAGAAATGGCAGTCCTGGCCACTGCATCATCAAACTGTGGTGACTTTGGGGCTGAGAGACAAAAGCTTAATAACTGGCACCTAAATAACAGCTGGACCTCTAACAAAGCTATGTGCTAAATTCGATCAGGCTGGCATGCAGAAGCACTGGTGGCATGGTAGTGCTCTGCATTCATGGAATGGTCCAAGCTGGGTCCCAACAGCCTCCCCAAATCATGAAAGGATGAGACATGGTTCCCAGGTTGGGCTGCCCCAGTTACACTGAAATTCCTCCTGGGTCACCAGGGCTGGATCAAAGCTGCATTGAGGAAGGGAAGAAAGCCGCATTGAACGCTGCCAGCTTGTGTTCACAGTAGCCATTGTCTCATCCCTAAAGGTGCAATCAGAACGAATACACTGACCAGTGTTTGCTTCCCCAAACTGAGCCTCCTCCCAACGTTTTCTCCCAGCCCTGTCGGGAGGTTTGGCATTTAAAGGAGGGGGTGTGGTGGAGTTGGGCAAGAGTGATGGGTGACCCTGCCGGGGAGGACAGAAAAGGTAGCCTTCTCTTTATATCTCTAAAGGCTTCTACATGATACAAGCCCTGCAGAAAGCAGAGGCTGTCTTGCAGCTTTGGGGTCTGATACTGTTCGAATGGGATAGAAATTTGTCCTTTCCCAGCGTGCTGTCCATCAAAAAATTCCCCATGACTATTTTGGAGCCGAAAGTCATTCCTTAAAGAGAGCAGCAGCTAAACAGAGCAGGGAAAAGGTCAAGGTAGAAGGTGTGATTTGGAGGAAGAAAGCAAAATCTAGCCGCTGCAGTTTTTAATTCAGCTTAATTTTAAATGATACCCAGCAAGAAGCTGAATGACCCCATGAATCAGGGCAAAGGGGTTATATTTATCGTGTGACATGCTCCCAATTCAGTTCAGTTCTCACTCAAAGACAGGGGCACCGGGGCAGGAACCCTGCAGGAGATTAAAGCCCCGTGAGTATAATTGAGGACCGGGGCTGGCAAGACAGAACTGCCCTAAATCAAGTCCAGGTGTGGCCCCAGCTGTCGTTCTGGCCACTCCTTTTCACCTCCAAGTCGAGCTGGCACTGGGGAGAAGGAGGGCGCGTTGCCAAATAGCAGCCTGCCAGTTGGCTGAAGCCACCTTGCCCATTCCAGCCTGGGAAGGGAGAAAAGTTAGGGACAAGGTCATGTTAAGTTTGGTGGCTCGCAAACGCTGTGTCCTGGGCCTCCCTACCTGGCCAGCTGGTGTCTGGTCCCGAGTTCTGGTTGAGTCCCACCCTTTACAGATGGCTGTAGACGTGAACAGGGCTGGGTCCTGACTTAATATGGAGTCCAGGACACAGGTTTCTACATCCCTGTTCAGGGTTGGGTGTTGAGAGTCAGTCGCTCTGTCTGCTCAGCATCCTTCCTGTCTCCTGGTAACAGCAGCACGATTTCCCCCCGGGGAACCACTGCTCCTTCACTTTTGGCAATTATGTCTCAGTTCTAGATTCTTCTCTTTCCCCTTCACCCCAGCACTAGGAATTGATTTCAGTCTGGCCCACTGCAATCAATTTTAGGATTTTTGTGGGAACCATCAGGAAGGAAAAGCTCTCTTCTGGGGGTGGTTGTTGGGAGAATAGCTCGTTCATCACTCAACTATGGCCCCGACAAGTCTTCATCACGGATGCTGCCCCAGCTCAGGGTGCTTGGCAGTAAGCACGGAGCAGCACGCTGGCGGCTGTGCGGGGAGCTGGCATGATTCCACTCCCGACTCAGTCTATGGTCAGTGGGGCAGCTCTGTTCTCAACGTCCTTTTCTCCCCTCCAGGACCAGCAGGCTACCCACGGTCCATTCTCATGGTGATTCCAGAAGCACAAGAGAAAGGCAGGTGACTTTTTTCAGGGGTGGGGCTCGGGACTGGCACACTGTCATTTCCAACCACATTCTTTGGGCCAGAAGAGGACATCTGGCCACACCCAACATCAGAGGAGGATGCAATCACTGGCGGAAGGCAGATGCCAGATTGGGAGCCTTTGTGCCATCAATCACACGGTATAAGCCACCTCTCCTGGTGGCCGCTTTACCACCTGATGGGACAAGTCTGCCTGAATGAAGCCAACAGAAAAGAGAGCAAGAGCAAGAGTTGGAGACTGGGATGTGATGGGACCACTGGAGTCCCTGAATCCAGCTACGTTCTGACCTCTCAATTATTTCATTGTTGAAGTCCGTTTCAATTGGGTTTCCATCATTTGCAACGAAAAGAGACCCGACTGATCTGTATTGCCCAGGAAACTCAGGAAGTCTGCAGTGTCAGGTCCAAGAGAAGAGTGGCAGGACCTAAAGGGAAGGCAGGATCAAGCAGGCGGGTTCTGGAGGCAGAGCCCAGAGAGGCTGCCAGAGGCCGCCGGGCTTGGGTCATGGAGCGGCTCACGAGGCCCACAGAAAGCCAGTGGGTGTGAAGGGAGCCGGGAGGACACTGCCATTTGATCGCTCTGGACCAAAAGACTCTACAGATTCTTGTTTCTCCAGCATCCGACAGAAACAGATGAAGCCTGTCAGAAGAGACCCTGCTGACCTGAGCCACACTGCCCGCCCCCAAAGGAAGAACAACGTAAGTTCTGGAAAAGTGCCACCAGGACTTCTAGGATCGTAGGTACTAGACAAAGTCCTTGATCTTGTGATTCTAAAAAAAGGAACCAAAGATTTCAGAGGAGGAAGTGAGATTTCTGACCTAAGAGGAAGGATCACAAGGATGCTAATATCTGAATTGCCTTGGCAACAACATTACCTACAGACGTGACTATTTATTGAGAATGAGCCTCACACCTCGCACAGGGCTAAGGAACCGTCATGTATTAGAACATCTAATCCCGTCAAGACGCCCAAGAGGTTGGTACTTTATCACCACTTGACAAACGGGGAGGATGAAGTTAGAGCGGTTCTATCCCCGTCTATGGTCCTCGGTCCTCGGGCTGAGCCTCCGTCCTGCCCCCCAGCCCTCGCAGTTCACACCAGGCTGCGAGCCTCCCTGACCATGAAAATTCTCTTTGTTCTTTCTGACCCCAGAGCCCACGGGGACCTTTTAATGAATACTTCCTTCCCCTGCCTTTTTATAGCCTCCTGTTCTTTGAAATGGAGGCCCGACATCAGACCGGACAGAAAAATATCCTCTTTGTCAAAACTTTTCTGAAGTCTCATTGCAGAGGCAGTTTGTGGTTTCCCCCACCTGGCACCAGCCTCCCCTCTTCTGGTTGAGAGCACCCAGGTTTCCTCCGGGGAGTCACCTTCTTCCAAGTGACTGAGGTGGGCCTAGCCCTACACAGGTGATCCTGCACCCCTGCTGCTCACTCCAGGGCTGGGCATCTGAGCCTCTACTGGGCTGCCCATCAGTGCATCCCATGACGTCAGTCAGAGAGGCAAACAGTGTGCTAGGGCCGCTTACCTAAGCACTTCTGGGCCTCAGTCTTCCCCTCTGTAAAATGGGGTAATAATAATAGCCCCCCCCCACCTCTGTGGGGCTATAATGAGGAAGAGTTAAGATAATACACACAAAGAATGCGTTACACCCCCTCAACAAGACACAGTTGTGATCAGCATTAATCCAGGCATGGGCGCACTGTCCATCCAGGCTGATAGGAATCTTTGCTAGGATTTTACTGGGAAGTATTGAGCAAGCAGCTCTCTCTATTCCTTCCCCGCCTCTCTCTTCCTCTTTCCCTGTCTCTCTAGTGGGGATACGAGGCAGTGGGGTGTGGACCTGGAACAGCTAGAAGAAAGGAGATTGGAGACAGATTTTTTCTCAGCACCTGGGTCTGGCTGTGTTGCAGTCACCACTTCCCTGGACTTTCCAGGAGCAGGTGCCAATGGTTCCCTTTGTGGGGAAAATCAGTTTTAGACGGAGTTGAGGTGAGGACGGGGCAGCAGAGTAAAAGGGTAAGAATTGTTGGAATACCTTCAGACTTCAGCATCTTCTGGCTTTTCTCTCCTCTCTTAACCCACAAGGCACACAGAGTAGTAAACTAGGACGGGGGGGAGAAAAAAGGAACCTTTATGGTATTTAACTTCTCCCTCCCTCCCTGTCACAAGGCAGGTCAAAGAGCACAGCCACTTTGATACCCACATCCGGGGATGAATCTCAGCTCAGCCATTCTCCAATTATGAAAACAACACAGGCGATTTCTGTAAATCCCTTGTTTAACCATATGAAATGATCATCTTTGTAGGTCAAGAAACAGTAGAATATTGACAATTTCACATCATTCAACCTAACAGTTCCCACCTTGTTAGGATCAAATAAGATGACACAAGCGCAGTTCCTAGCACGATGCCTGACACTGAGGAGATGACTCTTAAGTGTTAACTGCTACGATGACGATGATGGTAATGGTAATGGTGATGGTGAGGGTGGTGGTGGTGGTGGTGATGGTAATGGCGATGATGGTGGTGGTGGTGATGGTGACAATGTGGTGGTGGTGATGGTGGTGATGGTGACAATGGTGACAATGGTGGTGGTGATGGTGACAATGGTGGTGGTGATGGTGGTGATGGTGAGGAACAAACAGAAATCAAAGGGCCGAGAAAGAGCAGCAGTTATCAGCAGCCATTTTCCAGCTTGACTGACAGTTCTGCTTATTTTCCCCCAAGTCTTGCACTTCAGGGTTGGAGGTTTTTGTTTACACCAAGACAGGGAAGCAAAAGGTTCACAAAAGGAAACCAGAAACCTTGCGATCTCAGTGGCTCTACTGTCTTGACAAGGCCCTCTGGGAGCCCCGGGGCTGGGCGGAGTTCTGACTACTGGGGAGGGAGAGGAGGAGAGGGAAAGGAGGGGGCGCTGTTTTGGAATCATCACTCGTATGTTTAAATACCTTGACGGCAATACAACAGGTTCCAATTCAGTGACAACCAAGGCACTTGTTTTGATCATGGGTTTCTCACCCACCAGCCAGTTATTTCAGATAAAACAGAGTGCTTGTTTTCTGAAAGGTGACAGTTTGATGCATAGTTATTCTCATGTCCTGAGCCTTCCAGGTGTGGCCACCGAGTTACTTAAGCTGTGCCCTCCCAGCTTGGGGGCCTCTGGACACATTCTTACCTGAATCTAAACACGCTCTCCTCCTTCTGGCCCTGGTTCACTCCCAAAGAGCTCCCAGCTTCAATGCGACCTCGTGATACGTTTTTTGACACCCCAAATCCATCGACCCTTTATATATGCCCTCGTGTTTCCTGTTAGTTCCCAGCAGTCTTCCCCCCTGGACTCCAAACTCCAGATAACAGTTACCGACTGGATCTACCTTATTCTCTTCTGTCCCTAGGACCTCACCTGAGGAATGGCACCCAGTTGATACTCAACAGGTTATGAATTCATCATATAAGAATTCATAATAATTAATTCAATAGAGATTCATTAATCACTGACAGAGGCTGGGACCTACCCCATGGGAATGAGTGTCTGAATCAAGATGCGAGGAGTGGGAGCAAGGATGTCACCTGGTCCATGGTCTAAGGGGAGAGCAAGAGGACGGAAAAATCCTTTGCCATTGAGTATATTCCAGCTCATCCTGAAAGGGGATTGAAGACATTCCAGCATTATGTAAAATGTCCCACACATGCCAAGACTATTGGGAACCACTCTTGAACTTCAGACATGACTAACAGCCTAGGATGAACAAGAAGCGTCAGGGATTCGTCTGAAGGGAGCAATGATAATGCAGAAGGGAAGTCTACATTAGAAGTAGATGGGGTAAGGGACGTTTACTCCATCGCCACGAGAGGGCGCTCGTCATCAGAGATCCTTGGGTCGGCCTCACAGAGGGGCCGCGCCGGTGTTTACCCCCTAGTTTGCCCGTCACAGGAGTGTGCAGAGAGGAACAATCACAGCAGATACACGGAGGGAACATTTTGTTTGGGCAACACTAACCAATCAAACTCTAATTTATCTGCTGTCCATGGCTATCTCCCCTGCTGGACAGGGAGCCTCCTAAGGTCAGAACCTGGGGCCTGCTTTAACTTTCAATTACTGTTACCTGGCATAAATGTCTTTGGATGAACAAATGAATGATTCCTATTACTGCCACGTGGCTTCTCCCCCTCAAGAAAACAAAATATAACCCGAATCTACAGGTCGACGTAAGTCTCCCTCTATAAAATCTCCACGATCAAGAAACATGTTATTTACAGAATAACTTGCAATGCACTAGACAGCATCCTATACTCTGAGAGGCACCCAGGGATGATACCCTCCAAGAGTCTGATTACCTGGTTAGAAAGTAGTTAGAACTCTTCTGCATCTACGTTAACAGACACCTGCTCAATTTCACTCAAGTAAGAAAAAAAGAATAGGTGATGGAATTCAAACTGAAGCAACAGAGTTTTGTCAGGTGACGCGGGCACTGGAACAGGAAGACCGGGAACAGAGGTGACCTCCCTGTCTCACTGGGGCCAAGTCATCTGCTTACCTGCAGGTGACCCAAGATGGTGGCCTGCCCCAGCTCTACCTTATGACCTTGACAGTCGGCTTGCTCTCCCTAACTGTGATTCCTCAAGGCTGGGGAAGATGTAGATCACAAGATTCGCTGCCTAGCTACCTGAGCGACATGCAGGTTGTCCCCAGAAGGTGCGGCAAACAATGACGACATTCCAAACACAGGCAAAAAGGATCCATGTGCTGAAAAGGTTAACAGAGGACGGGGCAAGCGGCACGGGGTGGAGAAGGTGCCAGGTTTGGTTTCGGCAAAAAGAAATGCAAGAGGGAGAAGGTGGTCTTAAATTCCAAACCTCAGTTACAATAAGAGGCTCCAAACCTTCTCTCCCATGAGTCCTGGCTGCGAGGAATCAAGGAGAAAACGATCTGAGAGAAAAATGCGTGCACAACACTGTTATTATCTCCCATGTGTAGGTCTGTATGAATGTAGGAAAATGCAAGCACAAGTTCAGGAAAGATACACCCGCAACTTGGAACCTCCATAAAGAGAGTCAAGATTATGATGAAGAGCAGCAGTCCAAGGACACTTGAGCCTCATCTGTGATCTATTAAGTTTTTTTAAAAAAAAGAATGGATTTATCTCTTACTTAGATAATTAAAGTTTAATTGTTTAAATAGAAAACCTGGCTTGTAACATGCTTCTCCAGGGAGCTGCCAGAAAGAGAAGTTTAGCTGGCTGATTTCCCTGAGGGCAGGGCAGGGTCCAGCCCCCCACCCACTCGCCCGCCCGTGTGGTCCCAGAATTTAAGAGGCCAGTTTGCCAACTGAAGTTATTAACTGCACTGAAAAAAGTGACTTGCTGGTGATGGGGTATTAATTTTGATATTGATGTCAACACGTCGATTTCTTTTTTTTAAAAGAAAGCATCTGGTTATGTTTTCCCCACTATTGTTAAAGCAAAATGAGATGGGACGACAAATGTGCACAAACTGCTATTTTGGGAAACTCTTGAGAAAATAAAAATATGGAAAAACCCAGAGCAGCAAGAAAACGCGTTCAGCCGTGGATGGGGTATGACTGCATCCTCAACGCTTTCTTGGTCCATTTCAGGCCCACACCTCCTTCCTAATCTCGTTCTTACAATTCTCAGGGGCTTGGGGGTGAAAAATCATACAATCAACACTTAAGAATTGTCAATGGATCAGGCTCGTAATAGAGAATTTATAGCCACAGATCTTCTTAAACCTCCGAGCTAACGGCTGGTCTCAACCACTCCCTCCAGGACCTTGATCAAATCCACTGCGAAACCACATACTTAGATCCTCTTCTCATGTAAAGTGCTTTTGTACTTTTCTTTTCTCCCAGCCTGTTAGAACTGGTATCAAATTCTCCCTGTTGCTGGTCCCATATTTAAAAAAAAGATTCCCTGGCTTCTTTATATGTCTCCCTCTAAGGCATACTGAATAGCTAGTACTTCAGAGGAGAAACTAAAAATAATATAATTTAAGGGTCCTTTTTGTTATTCTTTACCAGAAAATGGGAGGAATCAGAAAACTAAACCATAAGAATTAGGTAAGAGTGTGTTCTCTGACTAGACTTGGCCCATGGATATTAAGGACTTCTTTAAGGACCAGGAGTCCAGAGGTCACCTCAAGGTCGTAGGTAATCCTGAGGAAGAAGCCATCTACCAGCTAGAAGGGCAAGAAAGAGAGACCTGGGAAACCAAAGTTAAGAAACCGGAGGTTCCAGAGCGGCCAGCACCTAAAAATAATCAGTCAACAGAGAGGAACCTCCAAATGCAGACAACATCGTCTAAGATCTCCTTTAATTCTCATCACAGTCCAGTCAGTATCCCCATTTTACAGATGAGAAAGCTGGAGGCAAAGGAGGTAAGGCCACACAATTAGTAGGCCGAGGAGCTGGAAGTTTAACCAAGGGTGTCTGACTCTAGCATGTATAATTGCCAGAAAGGATGGCGGGAAGGGGCAAAGGGGGGCAGCTGGATGGTTAGTTTGAAAGAGACTGGGCTGAGAATTGAGAAATTCAGGTTTCAGAACAATCAGCAAACATCTTGAACCCAAGCATTGTTTGGAGGGAGAAATAAATCTCCGTAGTGAAGTTCCTAGAGCCACCAGGAATACAAACCCAGCAAAACCACAATGCACACATATGCCAAGTGAAGGTACGTCAATCAGGGACCTAATGGAAACAGATGACACTCAAGGGAGGATAATTGGAGGAAGGTTTATTTAGAAAGGGGCTATTTAGAGGGGAGGGTAGAGCTCAGTGGTACAGCACATGCTTAGCAAGCCCAAGGTCCTGGGTTCAATTCCCAGTGCCTCCTCCAAACATACATAAATGAATAAGCCTAATTACCTCCCCCTCATAAAAAAAAAGGGGGGGACTATTTAAAGAGGTGCCGGTGCAGAGGGGCACAGGGACTAGTGCCATCACCCAGGGCTCAGAGCAGCTAAAGGGTCATGTCCCTTTGTCCCCAGATCTGAAGGGACAGGGAAAGGGAGCTGTTAGCAGAACCCACAGAGCTGCACAGAGGGGTTTGCCTGGAAGAGCCAAGACCAAAGTCTAGGCATCGTACCTGGCCAAGGTGACCTGGAAAAGAAGGGCCAAGGAAATCCCCACCGTTCCTCCTCTCTCCCTCCCTCCAACTCCCTTGGGGCTCTGCCCTGGCAGACCCCACCCAAATGCCAAAGGGTAAAGGCACCCTGTGACAGACGGTCACCACCAGGCACAAAGGAGGGGGCAGGGAGAACTCAAGATGCCCACCTCGACGACGAAGGCAGTAATTTACCAACAGATAGTGCAGAGGAGCAGGGAGATAACGGCTGAGGTGACAGACCGGCTCTTAATATTGAGTAATACAGTTACATGGAAACCCATCCCCAACCGCTGGGTGGGAACTGGCATTTGCACAGCGGGCTGGGGGAAGCACTTCACGGCTACCGCATGGGGCCCTGCGGCTGTCTACCTCGTAGATACCACGTGGCACAGTGCCTTACAGAGAGGGCACTGACAGCTACTCGGGTTGCTGGTATCCTGGAAATGGCTACTTAGAAGGACAGCCAGCCTTTTGGGCCACTGGGAGGACACACAGAAGTGAGCAGAGTGATGGGTCAGGAGTCAGACCCCGCCCCCCCTCCACCCCTCACTCCAGGGCATGGTAGGAGGACATCCCTTTATTCATATCTGGATAATCCCAAGAGACCAAGGGACCTTGGTGACAGTTGGGAATGAGACAAGTTCAGAAAAAAAGGGGTTTTTGTTTTTGTTTTTAAAAATGAATGTTATACAGGCAGAAGATTCTCTATGTTCCTAAGGGCTTGGACATGTTGTGCAAATAAAAGTAAAAACAAACAAACAAAACAACTCTTTATATTGGGCTCTTTGTGGCTAGAACCACAGCCCTCATTCAAGAAGCTGTGCATCAAGTTAGGGCGCCCAGGGCACGTGAGAAAGGAAGAAAGTCCGCAGGGCAGCTGAATGCAGCAAAGCCAGCCCTGTGAGCAGACGGCGGTGCCCCGGTGACAGGGGTTTCGTGTTACTCTGGGTCAGGGCCAGATGAGGGCACGGGCCAGCAGCCCAGAGTACCGGTCCATGAAGAACACTAAACACCTCCGGAATACATTGGAAATCAGATCCCCATTAACTCAGGTTTCCTTACACAACTAGCTGGAAGCAAATTGGTCCTAATACAGTCAGAGTAGAAATTAACCTAAGATGGAAACAAACAACAGTGTCCATTAAGGCAGACCTATCTCTGGAGGAAACTGATACCACTGCCCACTATGAGCTGGAATTTTCAACCACTGAATGTCCAGATTTGCCAACTCATCGCTGTTTAAAAGCCAAGTCTAAACAGATGACATTTTAGAACCGAGACATACGTGACATAGTGTTGTTTCCCGGGCACCAAGTATTTTCTTATTTACATTTTAAACTTTAAAAAAAACTTTTGAAGAAGTTGTCTGGTTTGTAAAATTGCAAGAGAAAATTTAAGAGAGGGGCATAGCAAGGGAAGAAAGATTTCTTTAGTCGGTGAATGAATGAAGGGAATTTGTTTTGAACGTACACTCCATGAACTGGAACATAAGCTTGTTCTTTATCGCCAGTAAATACATGGTGAAGAAATACTGGAAGAATTCTGGCTTGAAAAGGTAAGAAAATAACAGTCTGCCCCAGGCAGCCCCCTGTTGGATCCTGGATCCTGACTGGGAGATTTTCTTGGGGGAAATCCGAGTGTCTAGTCCCAAGAATGAACAAAATGGATCAAATGCAGAACATGGCTTTGCTGGCTGATTTTCTGGTCTTTTATGTTTCTTTCTGATAAACTCAAGTTCATTTGCTTGATGCCACGCTCTGTATGTTGAATGTGGCTTATTTAATACCTAAGGGACTTTCAAGGATACACAGACTTTGATCTGAGATGTTTTAGACCTCACCGTCCAATATGAGAGCCACCAGTCACATGTGGTTATTTAAATTTATTAGAATCAAATAAAATTTTAAATTCAGTTCCTATATTTTAAATTAGCCATGTATCAAGTGCTCAACAGCCACATGGGGCTACAGACTACCACACCGCACAGTACAGATACAAAACGTTTCCATCATCACAGAAAGTACTGCTGGACAGTACGGTTCCAGACCCTTTAGAGCTGTTTCTACCTCCTGTGACATGTTTTTAGGCAGAAAAGCTGCCATTAATTGAGCACCTCCTCTGGGCTGTTCAAGGTTCTGGGTCTGTTATATAAGATCATCTCACCCCATTTTAGTGATGAAAGAACTTGAGCACAGAGAGGTTAAGTAACTTTCTCACCATCACACAGCAAGTGAGTTGCAGAGCCATGGGAGTCAGCTTCAAAGGCTTTGCTCCTTCAGGTGTTGCCACCTTCGAAGGGTGCCCCTCCCACCCAGTGTGAGTGAAAGCAGCACGGGGGATAAGAAAGAGCTGACGGGGATTCTGGCCCTTCTGACAGAGAAGTGGCCACACACCTCTGGGGTCAGATAGGTTAAACGACCAAGCCCAGTCTCGCCAGTGGCTAGCTGGGTGACACTGGCCAAGTCATTTATTCCAGGTATACATAAAATGGGGCTCCTTACAGCACCCACCCTGTAGAGCTAAGAGGATTAAATGAGACGGTATGTGTAAAGCAGTGAACACAGTATCTGGTACACAGAGGCTGTTTAGTGCATGCAGATATGATTATTATTTCCAGAGTGAATCCCTTTCTCCCAGTTGACTTGGAAACAGCAAGATTCTCCTCCCTCCTAGCAACGCACATTTCCGAGTCTAGCGCGCCCTCTGCTGGTCACTCCTGGACACATCACCCGGCTGGGTTGTTGCTGAAGAGGCCCATTCTGAGAGTTCTGGGGCAAATAACTAGGCTCTAAAACAGGAAAGTCCCGCTGGGAGGAGGAAACGGGGAGAGGGGAGGGTTCCTTCACATCGCACCTCCTCTTAGCACTCAGGAGAAATGCGGAGCTTGCTAACTTTGCTGCGATCTTCTTTGCTGCCTTAACTGCCAGGCAGTTTCAGGTTCCTGTGCTCACTGTCCGGCCCATGTTCCCAGGGTCTGCTGGCTGCAGGCCGCCTGCCAGCGCAGGGTCTTAAGGCATTCTGGAGCTACGGTCAATCTGATGCTGAACGTCAAGTTCCACCCCCTCCCCCACATCCAATCCACCTAAAAGTCCTGCTGAGTATTTTTCTCCTCCATAGATTTAAAACCTGTTCCTGCCTCTCCACCATCGCGGCCGCCACCCCAGTCTAGGCCGCCGTCTTCGCTCATCTGGACCTCTGCATCAGCCTCCTGGTTGGTCTTCTTGCCACATCTCCCTTCTTCCCCGAGTCCAGTCTCCCTACAGCTGCCAGAGCCGTGATCCTCGCACTGAAGCTGCCGGAATGCCCCAGGGAGCTTTAACAACCCTCCAAGCCCCAGATGCCAGCCCCAGACTAAGGAACGTAATGAGTCTCACAGGTGGGGTGGGGGTCTCTCAACATTCATAGCTCGGTAAATGCCTGGATGCTCTGTGGAGCCAGGATTGAAAACCACTGGGCTTCTAAGCTGGACCAGCATCATCGGAGGGCTTGTCAGAACACAGACTGCTGGGTCCCTCCCCAGAGTTTCTGATTCAGTAGGTCCAGGATGGGCCTGAGGATTTCCATTTCTCCCAAGTTCCCAGGTGATGTTGACGCTGCTGGTCGGGGACCACATTTTGAGAACTACTGTTGTCAAAACATAACTTGGACCACAAAGCACCTCTTCTCATTACATATATATGTATATATATATTTCTCCCTAATTCACCTTCTATACCATCATCTGTCAGGCAGGATGTGGCCCCTCCTATCTCCTGGTCCCTTGCTCCCTCCGTTCCATCCACACCACCTCCTGTCTGCCTCTTGACCACTTATAGAATTTTGCACCAGCTCTTCTCTCATCCCAGAGGCTTACTCCTTTAGTTAATCTGTTGTCTGGATACCCATCACTCTTTGGGGCTCAGAGAAACGTCACCTCCTCAGAGAGGCCTTCCCTGACTACCCCATTCATTCAGCATGTGCCTCACCCCTTGATTCTCTATCTCAGCAACCTGCTTGCTTCCTTTCTAGCACTTATTACAATCTGCAGTTATCTTATGTGTCTGCTCACTTGTACGAGGGCAAGGGCTTTGTCCTTCTCTTCAGAGCCTGGCGCGTAGTAGGTGCTCAATAAATGGTTTCTGAGTGAAGGAGTGAGTAGAAACACAGAGCCAGAGCATGTGAGGTGTAGACCTAGCAGCAGTAATAGAAGCAGGAACCGTTTTTTGCCACTGATGGGTTGCCAGGCCCTGGTCTTTTAACATGATATCTCTAACCCACACAAGGACCTGGCAGGGCAAGTGGCATCACCTTCAATGTACAAAAGTGGAAAAAAAGACCCAGAGAGGTTGAGAAACGTGGCTGATGTCACACAGCTAAAAGTGCCAAAGCCAGGCTGCAAGCTTCCACATTCACTATAAGGAAGGAAGGAAGGAAGGAAGGAAGGAAGGAAGGAAGGAAGGAAGGAAGGAAGGAAGGAAGGACAGGAAGGAAGGGAGGGAGGAAGGAAGGGAGGGAGGGTGGGTGAGCACTGCAGCAAAGGGAAAGCTTGAAGAACTCTTCCCTCAGGGAATTTTTAGCTCTATACTCACCAAGGCGAAAATAAAAAACCCAGCTGAAATCAAAGAACCCTTGCCCTACTTTCCAGCTCTCTGATTCTCCCAGCATCTCTTCAGAAGAGAATGATGAGGCAATGACGGGTGTCTCAACTTTAAAGATGTTTTAGCATCTTGCCCAGAACCTCTGGACAAAAAGCCTGGGTAGGGGATGAAGAGGCAGGACCTGGACCCTGCCCTGCTCCCTGCACACTCGGCTCCCGGCACACTCTGCCCTCACCAGCGTGCACCACAGCCGGGAAAAGCTCACTCAACTTCCTTTCGTGGCCACTGCCTCATGACTATTAGTTAAGGTAACACTAGTTGCTGGAACAGATAACCACCTCCCTTCTCAAACTCGATGGCTTAACGTGATAAAAGTTCACCTCTCCAGTAAGGTCCAAAATCAGCACTCCTGAAGAGGGTGGGGGTGGGGGTCCTCCCGCCATGTCCGGGGAAGGGGACAGACTGTGAACACCTATGGGCCAGGCCTGGAAGTGGTGCACAGCATTTGCACCCACAGTCATTGGCCAGAACTGAGGTGTGTGGCCATACTTAGTTGCAAGGGAAGTGGGGCAATACAGCCTAGTTGTCAAGGTTAGCCAACAGCCAGCCGGTTTCAGCTACAACCCCTGAACTCCATGATAAGCTCTCCGCCCCAGGACACCACTGCCTCTCTCCGAAGACAGAATTTCCACAATGGCAGAGAAGACGGTGAACGCAGCCACCCCTAGGGGAGGGACCACCCTGATCTCAAATTCACATCGCAGAGGAAGTGACGGGTCTCCAACGATCCCCTGAGAGGAGGCTGGAGGTTTGGGAAGGACAAGGGAAGGAAGAGGAGACCGGATGCACAATTTGCTGAAGTCTAGTCTTGGCTCTAAGACAGGATGACAACTCTGTCCATCATTCTGGTGTGGTTTCCAAAGTCTACCTTCACTTCAAGTCTAGATTTTTCAAAATTTCATTAACTAAGCAAACGTTTATTATCTATTGTTTTGCAGACACAGTCCTAGGCATTTGGGCTACCAATAAAGAATATGATAGAAGCCCTATTCTTTATCTGATTGAGATTTTGAAAACATCTGTGATACACGTTTGACACAGTTAAATCATATGCAAGATTGTATCCAACATGTGACATAAATGATTTCATTTAATCCTCATAATAATCCCACGAGGTGAGTACTATGGTTGTCTCCATTTTACAGAGGAGGAAACTGAGACCTAAAAGGATGAAAATAATTGTCCCAAATCCCACCGCTCTGAAGAGGCAGGAATGAACCTTTAATACATTATGCTGTCCCTGTTGAATGACAGGACTGTATGCTCACTTGACATAATGCAACCAGCTTCAGAAAACAGGAGGCTAGGAATTCCGAACAGTTACTAAATCCAAGAACAAGTTGAAACTGAGCTTGAGTAATTGCAAGATGACCTTGGAGCCAAGCCAGCTGGGTGGCCCTGGAGGGGACATGCTCTCTCTCTCCCTGTTCATCAGTTTCTCCTTCTGTGAAACGGGGGAGCTGGCTTAGATGACTTGTTCCTGCGCAAGCGGCGTGGCCCCTGGGAAGGGCAGAAGCTGTCATCAGACAGATCAGGATCTTTCTGCCTATCTGAGCCTTTGTTTTTCTGCCTGTGAAACTGGAGTTGGGTCTGATTTGCTCATTTTTCTCTCCCTCCTGTCTGGCATACAGAATGTAACAGGGGCTCAGTTTATCCTGGTCACCCCCACTTCATCTCACCCCTGATTACTGATGGCAGGGATTGTGTGAGCAGAAGGCAGATCGCTGAGCTGTGAGCTGCTTCTAGGAGTGCCGAGTATCAACCTCCATCCTACGGAGCCAAGGGCATCTGGGGAGCAGCTGAGGTCCAAGTGTAACACTGCACAAAGCCTCCCAGGGCCCCGTCTCCCTCACACCCCACGCTCTTTCCATCAGGCCCAAGGCAGGCTCCAGCCCCACGAATGTGGATTTCCACAGGTTTCTCAGAATCTCCCACAAGCATGTTCAGGACTTTGGGGTGCAGAGAGGTGAGTATCGGATGTCTGCATAGGCCTCCCCAGCAAGCCTTCTTTCTTATGGTGACTCTGGGGACACTCCTGGGAGCTGTGCTGGCCTGGAAGATATTGAATAAGGCAGAAGGAGCGGGGAGGAAAAGCAGCGTCTTGGAACGGTTGCCTGGTTACAGGATGCTCTGGGCTGCAAGGTCTCCTCCCCTGGAGGCTGAGGGTGAGCCGGGTGAGCCGGGAGCGGGGGAGCAGGAGCCGGGAGCGGGAGCCGAGGGGAGGTCCACACAGAGGAGGAGGAGCTGCCCTCCCCTCCCCCAGCTGCCCACAGGCCAGGCCAGGACAAGCGGACAAGCCGCCCTGGTGGGGGGCCTGGCTCCCCCGCTGCCCTGCTGTAGGATTTGAGCCAGCTGATACAATCTCTCCATGCCTCCCCTTCCTCCCTCCAAAGTGAGTCTAACAATAGTCCCACCTCACTGGGTTCCGGCAAGGCTTCCAAACAGGTAACAGGACAGGGGCTGAGCACGGGGCCTGGATGCAGTAGGCTGACCACGGAAAGCTAGAGTCACCCGGGGCCAGAGCTGGAGGCTGATGCGGGGAGCAGGCAGAGGTCCTCCGTCAGGACCGGCTACCCAGTGTGAGGTCCTAGGGCCCAGTGGAAATGCAGAACTCCTGGTTCAAAAAGCAGGAAAGAGGTGCTGTTAAAGGTACTAAAATAGAAAGCCCTTTTCTCTCCTTTGGCGGTCTCTTTTGATGACAGTGCGTTTTACTTGCAGTTTAATATCGTGGTCCCTGGGCATGGGGAGCGTGCACACCTTCACAGACCCAGGAGCTGCCCCGCAGCTTGGCGTGTGTGTGCATCACTTGGTCCTGGGGGAGCAGGGGAGGAGCCAGGAATCCCCCCTTCCCACAGGCCTTTCACCCCAACCCATGGTGGACAGGCGACACCAAACAGCGCATCCTCCACGCCAGGACGCACTAGGTACCCAAATCAAGGTCAGGGGGAGGCTCACTCCCACCGGGTGACCCACTGAAAGCACCATGGCGCTGCCAGCCTAGGGTGGGGCTGGCTGTATTCATGATTCCCCGAGATGCTCTGGAGTATGCCAGCCGGCCCTCCCCATGCCACTCCCCTGATGGTGGCGGGTGGGGAAAGCTGGGAGAGCACTGGGGAGGGGCAGAATGGGCCAGTTCTGGGACATCAGGGGGTTTGGGAAGCTGGAGCTGAGAGCCCCCCAGGGGAAGCAGGACTTTACATGAACTGAGGTTCCCAACCCTCGTACAAACTCCATTCCCCCACTGGACTCCGCTTATAAAACACGTTTTAAGATCAAAATGGTTAATTTCAAGACACGACAGCAGGGCATTCAACTCCAAATGCAGGTCTGATGTGACTCTACTGGCCGCATACCATCAAGGTGACCTTGTCCTGAGTTCTTATCCTGGTTGTCACTAACCCCCACTCTCTGGGCCTCGGTTTCCCCATCTCCAAATGAGGGGGTGGGGCTACACAATTTTTACCCCCTCTTCCAGCTTCTATATGTTATGACTTCTCCCACTGACATGCTGTGTGGCCACAGGCAAGTCCCTTTCCCTCTCTGGGCATCGCTTTTCCCATCTGTGAAGTGGGAATTCAGTGATCCTGAAGGACCCTTCCAAGGTTAATGCTCAAAGACATGCCTTTTGTCCTCCCTTCCTTTGTTTGCGGGGACTTTTTCCTTTGGAGGAGGAGGTAAACTCACCAAGCAGGTGCTGGGAGATTTCTGGTCTCTTACTTCTGCCCAGGGGGGAAGTACAATCAGCCTGTGTTAGGAATTGAATGTTTGTGTCCTGATGTGAGATCACAGAAAACAGACACTGGTCTCTTCCTCCAGTTCCTGGCACAGAGCTCTAGAAACTCTTGTGACTTCCTAAGTGATAAGAACACTAAGAGCATCTTTTGTTCTAATATTTGGTCTCTGGCCCTGGTTCCTGACACAGGGAAACCCCTGTCATTTCCTAGGTGATGGGAGTGTCTTTGGTTCTAATGATGTAACTCTGGGTGGGACCCTGGATGGCTCCTGGGTGACGGCTGGTCACCACAAAGACTAAGTCATGATTAGAAGCTTGGAATTTTCAGCTCCTTTTCCCCTCAACTCCCCCCACCCCTCCATTCTCTTGAGAAAAGAGAAAGGCTGAAAACAGCGTTAATGGTGGATCGTACCTACAGGAGGAAGCCTCCATAAGACGCCCCAAAGTACAGGGTCCGGAGAGCTTCCAAGTTGGTGAGCACATCCATGTGTCAGGAGGGTGACGCAGAAGCTCCTGCCCTCTGGGCCCTTCCAGATCTCACCTGTGTATCCCCTCATCTGGCTGTTCGTCATACTCTTTAATAAACTGGTAAACATAACTGTTTCCCTGAGCTCTATGTGTCCTGGCTCTTTCTTCAGGCCTCAGCTTTCATATCACCCCCTCATAGAGGCCTCCCCACCACCCCACCTAACACAGCTCCCCTCCTCCTCCTTTCTTAACTTTTTTTTTTTTTTAATAGCATGAATGACACCTCCCTGCAGCCAGGGCCTGCCTTTTTGGTTGGTCTCTCCCATGAGAAAGGCAGCTCTGTGAGGGCAGGGTTTGTATCTTGCTCAGAACTGCATCCCCAGAGAGTCCCTGTGCAAAGATTTATTGCCTTCCCACTATGTACCAGGAACTTAAAAGCAATAAGCATATCCACTCTTAGCTGCAGAGAGGCCACGAGATGAGACCTGAGACTCAGAGAGGGGACAAGGGTGCAGGCAGGGAGGGAGATGAAGGGGTCCAGTGAAGCCCTAACAGCAGCCCTGCAGCAGCCAGGCACACGGTCAGGGTCCTCTTCAGCCTCCTTTCCGGCTCCATCCTCTGTCTCCACGCTCGTGTTCAAGTCCTTCTTTCACCTTCTATGGCCTATAGTTTATTTCTTATCCTTGTAAGTCGCTTTACATCCTTTCTGGAGGAGGGTGGGGTATTAACAAATGCTGGGTGTATCCGGCACCCAGGAACAGAAGCCTGCCCTCAGCCGGGCCAGGCTTCTCCCGTGGACGAGGGAGCCCCGCAAGCACCCCGCCATCGACTCGCCATCTCCTCGGCAGTGTCTTCACGGGCTTCAGCTGGGTGTGTCCAGAAAGCAACCCACGGTCCCTTTCAAGTTGCTCTTTCCCTAGTCCTGGTGAATCAGTTGTCTAAGACAGAAGCCCAGGAACTGCCACAGTTCCTTAAGAGGAACTATGACACAGTGGTGAGAAAAGGAGCCCTCATCCTCAGCTTTACTGGGCGTACTGAGCCAGATAATCTGCTACTGTGGAGGCGCTCCTGCGAGTGTGGGAAGTTCAGCAGCGCTCCTAGCCTCTATCCCTGGGATGACAGCGGCACTCCCACCCCGGAGTGGTGACAACCAAAAATGCCCCCAGATACTGCTAAGTGTCCTCGGGGTGAGGTGGGGGTGCAAAATTGTCCCCAGCTGAGAACCACTGGTTTAGAGCAAGGACTTAAATCTCAGATTCTGTGGGTTCAAATCTCAACTTCGCAGTGGAACGTGGGTCGGGTAATTCAATTTCTGTGCCTCAGTTTCCTCTTCTATAAAGTGAAGAAACTAACAGACCCTCCTTTATAGATTAAATGAGCTGATACACATAGAGCACTTAGAATGGAGCCTGGTACAGAGACGCATTATGTTAGCTATTATTCTTACTTTTGGAATTATTCCTGACGCCTTAAGCCAATCCATTGTTATTTCAATACAATCTTACTGTGTAAATATCTCTAAAATCCATTTACCTCTCTCCATCATTACCCTTAACCAAGCCATCAGCATCTTTTACCTCTGATTAAAGCCTCCTGTAATTCACTCTCTCCAGAGGAACCAGTTTGATCTGTTCAAACCCTTCAATGGTTAAAACCAGTCAGAGCCCCATTGCTTTTAGGAACGAGACCCTCACCAATGGCCTAGAGATTACAGAATGACCTCCGTCCATCTCTAGAGCCTTGTCTCATAACTTCATCTCCCTTGTTTGCTAATTTCAACCTCAATGGTTTTTCTCTCCATTTCTCAAAAATACCATTCTCCCTCCTACCCGAAGGCCCTCAAGTATTCCAGACTCTCTAACTCCAACGTCAAACGCAGTGATGGTGAGCTTGTTCCAAATACAGACAGGCTCCTTTCTGGGAGGAGTAGAAAGAGTTTAAGTGATTGACCCGGGAAGGGCTGCCTTGTTCAGTGGGGCAGGGTGTGCACTGCACAAACACTCAGGCAAGGCGGCCAGGAGAGACTGCAATTCATCCTAAGCTCCACTTGCTAAGAAATAACCTGGTGCAGAGCCATCTGCTCACCAAGCTGTTTGTCTATGGAGCTCTGTTCTCTGGAAAGGGGTACCTTTTGCTGATTTGCAATGAAGATGCCACACAGTCTAGTGGGAGCCGTATAATCAGAGCACACAGGAGGTGATAACACAAGAGCTACATTTAAAAGTGTACATTTCTTGTCTGTTGCACGCACTTTAAGTTACCAAAGACAAAGGAAGAGACTGATGACGCCAACTGCCTGGCTCTCCTGTATCCTCTTGCTTTCCATAGCTAGAAAGTGAACTGTTTCCACGTCTCTGGTACTAATTCCGAGCTGAGGCCAACCTGAGGCAAACTGTCCCTTACTTTGTGCATGGAACTACAGGACAACTTCCAAGTCTTGGAGTGATACAACTAGCACTTTTCATAATTCAATTCATAGTAAAATGCCTTCTGGGAATTCAATATCCTTTTTTTTTTAAATTAACTATTCTTATGAACCTCATTCATCTGTCTCATAAAAACTGTAAACCAAGCCTAGACATACAGCACACACATCCTAGCAAATATAATTACCACCAAACATTTAGCCTCACAGTTAAAGCATTTCAGAGCCAGAAGAGACTTCAGAGATCACCTAAAACAAACGCTCACCTTAGTGATGAGGAAAGTGGGGCTCGGGAACGGGAAGCGACGTGCCCTGAATCACTCGCTCAGAGATGGCACTGTAAGGGGATACCCAGTTCTCCCATTCGCCAGGCTAGTGCTGCCGCAGAACCCCCACTGACCGGGCAGTGAGCACACAGGAAAGCCACATCTAAGCACTGGTCTGGACACAAAGAATGTCTTTCCAGAGCACTGGTGGGCAACTCTGCGTTGCATCTAATTACAATCAATGGCAGGGAATGTTGTTGTTTTTCAGAAGCAACACATTCTGAGGACATCACTTGGAGGGGAACACAGGGCCTGGGTTGCCCAGGCCCAGGCGAAGATGCACTGTGTCACCCTCATGTGATGTAACAGGACCGAGGCCTCTGAGACCACTGAACTTGAAGCAAATCCAAGGCCCACACCTTTGGATTACCAGAATATGAAATAGAACTGAGTGCTTCCCCCAGACCAGAAGATTCCAAGAATATTCTCTCTTTGGATATTTAAATGGGGGGGGGGGGTCACTTCCTAGAATCCATTTACTCCCGTTTTGAACTCGGCGCCATAGAAGTCAGCATTTAATCACACGCATGCGTGGTGTCCCAGTGGGCGTTGCAGTGCGTGGGTGGGGGTGTGCAGCTGGGCAGACCTGGGTTCAAATTCTGACTCTACCACTGACTAATTGTCTCCCTGTGAGTCTCACTTCTCTGAGCCACAGTTCTGACGACTGTAAATGGAAACACGAACAGCTACTTCCTAGAAGTGGCAGGATAGAATAATATGATGTACAAGAGAACACTGAGAGCCTTCCCAGGGGATCTGAGTCCTTTAAACCCTGTTTCCTTTACAAGGCTGGGAGGTCTCTGTAAGGCCTGCTGTCTTCATCTCACCTTGGTGTCTACAGTGCCAGGTACGGGGACTCCTTGTCTGTGCTCAACAAGTATTTGTTGAATTTATGAACAGATGTATGAGTGCGGGGATGGGTGACACCTTCTCCTGTGTCTGCAACATTAGCCAACGGTAGTGGGTTGAATGGTGCCCCCTTCCCTCCCCAAAATGTGTCCATATCCTAAACTTCAGAAACTGTGAATGTGACCCTATTTGGAAAAAGGGTCTTGGCAGATAAAATTAATTCAAGGTTCTCCAGATGAGATCTTCCTGAACATTGTTTCAGTCCAATCAGGCTGCTATACAGAAACACCACAGACTAGGTGGCTTATAAACATTCATTTCTCATAGCTCTGGAAGCTGGGAAGTCCAAGGAAAGGAGCCAGAAGATTTGGGGGGTCTGGTGAGATCCCACATCCTGGTTCATAGACAGCCATTTTCTCATTGTTTTCTCACATGGCAGAAGGAGCTAGAGAGCTCTCTGGGGTCTCCTTTATAAGGGCACTAATCACAATCATGAGGGCTCCACCCTCATGACCTAGTCCCCTCCCAAAGGCCCCACCCCCACATACAATCACAATGAGGATTAGGTTTCAACACAGGAAACTTGGAGGAACACAAACATTCAGTCTAGAGCAAACCTAAACTCTGATGAGAGACAGAAGAGACGTCACAGAAACAGAGAAGGTCTTTTGAAGATGGAGCCAGAGACTGGGATGATGCGGCCACAAGGAAGGCCAACCGCCACCAGAAGCTGGAAGAGAAAAAGGAGGGATTCTCCCCTGCAGCCCCCAGAGAACGCGCGGTCCTGCTGACGCCTCGATATCTGACTTCTGGCCTCCAGGACTGGGAGCAAAGACATTTCTTTTGTTCCAAGCCACCCCGTTTGCGGTCATCTGTGACAGCAGTCACAGGAAACTCACACGCCAGCGTGTGGGAGACGCTCACTAAGCACTGGAAGAAGTAAAGTGAAGACATTCTGACTCATACGTTTTCCTATCAAATCTTTGGACTCTATGGTATATCCAAGGATTTTACCCAAGTTGGGTCAACTACACACTGGAAATTTGAGTCCATGGCAAGAGAAGCAAGAAATCCTGCAAAGCCACCAGATGGCACTACTTACTTTTCCTAGGAGAATATACCATGCACTTCCGTTACCCTATCCCCCCACCAGACACCCATGGCTGATGGTGCTTCTGGACTGTGCTTTTTGCTAAATCAGAGATACCCCTTAGACATCCAGTAGAGGCGCCAAAGAGCAGGTGGACATTCAGTCTGGAGGTGAGCAGGGATCAGAGCTGGCGTTCAGAATGGCTCCAGCCTCAACCCTGAGCTCCACATTCCTGCATCCAACTGACTCCCCCTCCCTGTCCATGTGCTACCTCACCAGGCTTCTCCACCTCTGAGTCTAGCCACTTCATTCTTCCGGTTACTCTGTTCTCCTTGGTCCTCTCTTCATCTCACATCCCTCATCCCATCATGCTGGTGTTACCTTGAAAATATGCCTACAATCCAGTCCCTCTGCACCACCTCCACTGGTATCCAGACCACCACACTTTCTAGACTGGACTATTTTAAGAGCTTCTTCCCAACTGGTTTTTCTGCTTCTTTCACCATCTCACCACATTCTATTCTCCAACCAGCAGCCAGAGAAAGCTTGTGAACGTTTCCATTAGGTCCAATGGATTCCTAGCTCATTCAGAATCGAATTTAGGATCCTTATCCTGGTCCATAAAGCAATGTACAAACAACTGTCCCCGTCTCCCCATCCTGCCCCTTTCCCCTCTGATTTCATCTCTTCCATTCACACACACAGAATAAACCTCCTGGTCTCCTTGCTCCAAGCACACTCCTGCCTCAGGGCCTTTGCATCGACCATTCTCTCTACATGTCAGATATCTGCATGGCCTTGTCCCTTCTGTTATTCAGTGTCTGATCCTGTGTCCCCTCCACAGAGAGGTCATCCCTGACCACCCTATCAATAGCACCCTCTCCATGACTTTCCAACTCCTCCACTCTGCTTTACTTTCTCCTTTTCATATTGGACATCTTGTCAACAGAATGACCTTGGACATTGCACTTAAAAATTCCACACCCTGCTGAGAGATACCAACAATTTAATTGGAAATCTGTAAGAGTTGTGTGGCCCTGAGATTATGGGGGAAAAAAAGCCAGATTCTGGTCAAGCACGTGTGTCTTTGAGACCAGGGAATAGATGGACTTATTTATACAGTGAGAGAAATGCAAAAACCCAGTGTGCCCGTCTGGGTGAAGGATCATGAATGACACGTGAATTTAAGGTACACGGGTGATGCTACCACCTTCTTTAGGTAACTCTGGAAAAGGCGTTCAGGTGGCAGGTGACACTTCAAAGATCTAGCTGTGTCATGATTACTAAACTTGGAGAACCTGGAAGGCAGCCCCCAAACCAGATGGGGTTGAGGTCATTGTTTCCTTAAAGGTTAAGCATATTTCAACCCTTAGGAATTTCCAATTAATTGTAAAAATATTTTAAGAGAATCAAATCCATAGTATTAACATTTATATATTAAATATTTTAATACTAAACTATTTATTTTATACATTTATTTTGCCTATTAGAATGAACAGATCAGCCTAGTAATGCTCATTTAAACTATGTAATTGAGTAATAGCTGATCCTGATTTAAGATTTTAATTTAAAATCTTACTAAAATTATATATAATATGAGAACATTTAAGGATCACTGTATTTATTAGCTTAATTTAATAAATTTATAAAAATTACGTAAGGACCTAGGAAGATTCATCAGAAACACAAATGAGCTACTAAAAAATGAAACTAAATACACAGAATTTATCAGCGTGTCTTAATTAAGTTTGCAAATGCAATCAAACACTTCTCAAATGCCCTTAAAAATGATGGCACACATTTTAGATTTACAAAAAGATGTATAAACTGAGATTAAACCCCCGTTTTTTCCCCCCATTTTTAAATTGAAGTATAGTTGACTTACAATACTGTATTAGTTTCTGGTGTACAGCATAGTGAATCAATTACATATATATGTATATATACACACACATAACCTTTTTCATTACAGGTTGCTACAAGCCATTGAATATAGTTCCCTGTGGAATACAGTAGGACCTCGTTTAAACCCTTGCTTCTTTAACATGTGACTAATAAAGCAATCATTACTTTCTGAAACCAAGATACACTTCTGAACAGTCTTTTCTGCACCCCCAAATCACGGAAAACTTCAATCATCATCTCATTCACCCCTCATTAAAATATAAACCCGACAAGAACGCTATTTTGCATGTTAATTCACTGCTGTATCCTCAGTCCTCAGGGCTGAATCTAACACATAGTAAATACTCAGGGAAAGGGCGTTGAGTGAGAGATTAAGACTCTTTGCCCCGAGATCTTACATGATGCTCAGGTCCTTAGAATATCCTGAGAGACTAAAGCCCAGTGACAGTACGGAAGGTGCTGAATAAAGTCAAACACAAAGGCTCAAGGACAGTCCTATACTTCCTGAGCCCTGCGCTCTTCAAAGGCATCATTACTTGCTGCCTCCTCCATGAAGTCCTCCCCTGGACTCAGCGTACCTGATGTCATTGACATGACTCAACCTTGTGAGGTCCTGTTTGTACTGATTTCATCTCCTCTTCTGATGGGCTGAAGGGCTCTACATTTCTGTACCACACCAATATCCTCACTTGCCTTTCAAATGAATGATTATATAGACGAGTAATCAAACAAACAAAGAGCATGTCTGTGCCCTCTGCTGCCCCGCAGAGCCCCGCACTGCAGTCAGGCTGCAGGGTCCCACGTCCCGTTCCACGGCCTGCTGGTATGTGACTTCCACCCGCGTTTTAAGAAATATTACGAATTCTTCATGCTTTAAAAATAAACTCTAGCCTTAACCTGCTACCAGGCAAGATGAAAGAAAAAGCTAAACTCAGGACGCCCATGGAGACATTTAAAACTGTTTGCTCAAGATATGTCAATAGATACTGGCAAATGGAAAGACTTACCAGGACAGGCAGGCCTTTGGGGGAAGAGTTTCAACGTGGTTTACATTTCAGCTTCCATATTTATAAACAGACTGAAATCCGGAGGGAAGGAGCCCAGGGAAGATAAGCCCTTACGTAAATAGTTTGGGAGGCACCGGAAGTTGCTTCTGGGGATGGACCACGAGGGCTTAACGATGGAGGTGGTTGGGTATGGCTGGAGAGTAAGGTGCGGAGGAGAAACAGAATAGACCTGGATTTCAGACTAGAGCTTCTCAAATTTTAAAATGCACACGAGTCACCTGGGCATCTTGTTAAATGCAGCTTCTGATTCAGTAGGTCTGGGTGGGGCCCCAAGATTCTGTAGTTCTAACAAGCTCCCAGGTGACACCAATGACCGGTTAGTGGGACACATTTGGAATAGCAATGGTCTGTGGTAGGAGAGCCTCATACATCCCACCAAAAACATTAATACAACGAAAACAAAACACCCCCAGAAACCTGAACACAGGGACCTGTGCTGTATTTATTCTCATAGCGTAGATATCTTGAAGCTGTCTCTTAACACCAGCTACCTTGCGAAAGTGCTGGTAAGATTCATTTACTTGTTTAACAAGTACTTACTGAGTGTCTATGAAGTGTCAGACACAGATCCAAGTTTTGGGGCCACTGTGGTGAGCAACCATGATGAGGTCCCTGACCTTAAAGAGTTTACATTCCAGTAAGGGGCATCAGACCAAAAAACTCAGAAACCCAGCAAGAAATCCACAAACTACAGAAGATGAAATTGTTTCAGATTGGGATAAATGCCAAAAGAGAATAAAACAAGGTCTTGGATTAGAGAGTGGTTTGGGAAGGAGGGCTGGGGGGAGGGGTGAGAAGTAACCAGCCATGTAAAGTTCTAGGGGGAGGGCATTCCAAGCAGTAAGTGCCAAGGTCCAAATTAGAAAGAGTTTTGGCAAGTTTGAAGGACAGTAACTCAGCGTGGTGAGAAAATTAGCCCTGAGCCAGATTACGGTAAGGAGCTGGGATTTTATTCCAAGTGTGAAGGGTTTTAAGCAGAGGAGCGATATGAACATTTTAACACCACTCTGCTCACTCTTAAAATCACTAGCATGGCACAAGACACTGTGCACCTCCTAACTACACAGACTATGGAGAACACAGCATCGCTTATGAAACAGTCTTGCTGAGTACAGGTATTTAGATCTAACATCTGGTTTACAGGAATGACAGGAGGTAGAGGAACAAGTTCAAAGACATCACGAGGAAGCAGACAGACGAGTCCATCAGCCTCCTTTCTTTCAACAAAACAATAGCATGAAAAAAGGGAGGGGGGTGTGCTTTAGCTGAAGACAGCGAAAATCTATCACAATCAGATTTATGCAATAGATGGATCTTAATTGACCGTGGTTCCAAAAAGCCATCTGTCAGGTGACATTTTTGAAACAACTGGAAACACTGTAAGATGGAAATAGGATCTTAGGTAATTACAGGGAATTTTAAAAATCATTTGACATGTAATAATGCATTGTGGTTAAGGAGGAGAATGTCCTTACTTTATATAGGTGAATATTGAAGAATTTAGGAGTGAAAACTCACGTTTGAACTCTGCTGAAGACTTGCTTCCGATGACTCGAACATAGCAAAAGGGATGCGCGGTCACCTCTGGGTTTAGGTTATAAAAGCCCTGTGACTTCCGTCTTGCTGGTACTCTCTTTCTGGCTCTTTCTGCTTGTCTGATCGCCCCATCATCAGCTGCCCTATGGAGACATCGTTGGGGACGGGACTGAGGGCAGCCCCCAGCCAATGGCCCTCAAAGAACTTAATCCTGCCCACGACCATGGAGTGAGCGTGGAAGCAGATCCCCCCGCAGTCAGCCTAGAGATGACTACATCTCGACTGTAGCCTGTGGGAGCGACAGCGATCCACAGCGATCACAGACACAGCGATCCACACCTGGATCCCTGATCCACAGATTCTGCTGTGAGATCACAAAAATGGGTGTTGTTTTAAGCTGCTAAGTTTTGGGGTGACTTGTTATGCAGCAATAGATGACAGACAGATCTCTATGACAGATACAGATGAACTATATAATACACCACTATTATATAGATTTACCATAATTCATTTAACTAATCTATTACTAAGGGGCATTCAGGTTATTTCCAAGACTTTTGCTACTATAAATAATGCTGTAATACACATGTATTAGTCTTGTCATATCTTTAGGAAAGTTTTTTTTTAATTGAGATATAACTGACATGTAACATTCTATTAGTTTCATAATGATTTGATGTTTATATACGTTGTGAAATGATCATCACAGTCAGTCTAGTTAACACTCATTACCACAGGACTTTCACGATCTACTCTCTTAGAAACGGACAAATATGCAACACAGTATTGCTAACTACAGGCTAATCATTAAGGTATATTCGTACTTTTGAGAATTACCAAATTATCCTCCAGAAGTTTCGCCAATTTATACCCCGTCAACACCGCTGAAAAGCACTGCAGAGGTAGAGAACACTTGGGCAAATATTATCAGTTTTTCCTCATTTCATAAATGAAAAAAATTCTCATTGATGTTTTAATTTATACTCTTGATTTATGAAATAAATTGGGCATTTTCATTTGCTTGTTATTTAATTGTTTTAAAAAAACTGTCTTTTAAACGGTTTTCTCCATTGTCCTTTTATTCTCATCCTTTTTTTTAAACATTTTTTATTGATTTATAATCATTTTACAATGTTGTGTCAAGTTCCAGTGCAGAGCACAAATTTTTCAGTTATACATGAACCTTATTCTCATCCTTTCTGTTTTGTATTTTGTTTGTTCTTCATTTTCCTTCAATAAACACATTTTTTAAAACAGCTTGGCCATCTTTGTAAATAAGAATAATGTCTTAAGCTGGCAAATATTTTTCTCCCACTTTGTAATTCATCTTTAGGCCTTGTTTATGGGTTTGCTTGTCTATTTTTTCATATCTAAAGCTTTTACATTTGCGTGGTTAAATTGGTAATTTCTCTTCTTTAGAACTTCCGGGTGTTGTGTCATTTCTAGAAAGATAATCGTACTGGGAGGTGTTGATGATGAGAAGGATGATGGAGGTGCTGACGGCAGAGGGAGGAAGGTGGGGAAGGAGGGTAAACATTTACTTCTCTCATCATGTGCCAGTCCCTGTTCTAGGAGCCGGAAGCATATTATGTCAGCTCATCCTTGAATTGTCTTATGAGGTCGATGCCACTGTCACTCCGATTAACAAATGAGAAAACTGAGTTCTCGAGAAGTAGGCAACTTGTCCAGATTTTAGAAACCGCGCTCTTCACCACCACACACCGGCAAAGACCATTTGTGATGCTGTTTCTCCATGAGTTTATGCCAGCACAGAGCCCTTCCATCTGTGACCGCCAAGCCAACACCACTTCTTGGGTGCTGGCCATGATTATAACGCTTTTTCATTACCAAGGAAACCTTTTATTCCATAGGAAAGTGGGGCCATAAATAATTGAGCACACACCAGGAGGCAGAATTGGAAATCGTTGCTGAAAACCAGCTCCCACCTGAGCGAGGGATTGGGCCTCAGACAGAAGCATGGCCTTTCCAAACTGCTTACATCCTATACTGATTAAGTGCTTGGGGAAGCTGACAATGGCTTCCTGATGTGGAAAGCACTTTGAAACGGGGAAGGTAGGCTGGTAGTTAAAGCCATTAGTCCCACTTGGGCTTCAAGGACAACTACAAAGAAAATATTTTGTAAATTGTGCAAAGAAGCATGGATGTGCCAACCCCTGGGTTAGCCCAAACTGGTCAAGCAATCGCTTTTAACACTTTATTTCTTAAGAGGACTAATGCCCGGGGGGTGGGGGTAGATGGAAAACAAACCTCACTTCAGACGGCACAGGGCTTCTTAAAAGCCGCAGGTCTCTGCACCAGACAGCTGTTGAGTGAAGAGCTTGGCTCTTTCCTTAGACAAAGAGTTTTTATTTCAGGCCCAAGATCTGGGATGCAAATGAGCCCAGTGCCTCTTCCCTGAAAGTCCCTTGATGCAACAGGGATGCCTGCTTCAGTGGAAAGCCGGAAAGGACACAGAGGCAGGCATTTCTAAGCACTGCTCAGTCATATTAAAAGCTGAGCCACAAAGACAAACGGACTAAGAACAAAGTCTAATGAATTCAGAGGAAACCGGCTCCATCCTGACTTCACAGGGCGCATGGCTCTCACCTGTTGGTGTCTGGTCCAGAATACGGTCGAGCAATCACAGGAGATGGGCCCAGCACGACTATTTTCTTTCTCTCTCTGCTTGCTCATGTGAAACAAGGTTCTACATTTTCTCTTATCTCTGTGAGGGAGCTTGCTGGTGTGGAAAGCCGGCGTGTCAGGAGTGAGGAGATTCTGGCTCTGGTCTTAGCCTTGCGCTTTAACTAATTTAGTGCCCAGGACACAGCTGCTTTGGGTCTCATCCACACTGGGCGCTTAAGGCCCTCGGTTTGGGACTCAGGCTGTCAGACTCTCTTAAGCCTCAGTTTCCCCATCTTTAAAATGGGACTAAAAAGAGTGGCTCTCCCAGAGAGCTGTCGTGAAGCTTCTATGAGAGGCAAAGCATTTAGGGTTCAGGGTGAGTGGTACCCCCTGGAGCTGGGTGAGAGATGGGCTCTGGTCTGTCACAGGGTGTATTTGTCAGGGTTCTCCTGAGAAACAGAGCTAAGAGGAGATAGCTATCTATAGATAGAATATAGATATAAATATGCAATATATCTATATATCTCTCTATATAGATATATAACATATAATGTTATACACTATCTATTTAGAGAGATTTACTTGGTGAAGAGATTTATTCCATGGTTCATGCAATTGCAGAGGTTAGCAAGTCTGAAATTTGCAGGGCAAGCTGGCAGGCTGGAGACCCAGGGAAGAGTTGGCATGGCCATCCAAAGGCAGCCTGGAGGCAGAATCCTTCTTCCTCTGGGGACCTCACTCTTCCTCTTAAAGCTGTCAACCCATTGCCGAGGCTCTTCCACAGTGTGGAGGGTAATCTGCTTTACTCAAACTTCACTGATTTAAATGTTAATCACATCTAAAAAATTACCTTCCCAGCAACACCTAGATTGGTTTCATGCCCTGGCCAAGGTGACTCAGAAAATTAACCATCACACACAGTAAAGGCTGAATAAAAATTTACCATCGCACACAGTAAAGGCTGAATAGAATTAACCATCGCACATAGTAAAGGCTGAATAGATGCTTGTGATGTAGACAATATTACTGTTGTTGGTCTACGTATCTTTTCAAATTCCTTCGAGTCCTGATAGTATCCTTTGATTCACAGCCTTCATTCACATATTGGGAAAGGAAACAGAAATAACTGACATTCTGCAAGCAAACGGAGCCCGAGGAGGGCACATACATGAAAACCTAGTTTTTTTTTCAAGTCTGGGACATGGAGTTGAGATGAGACTCGGAGCCAATACTTTCATACTTTTCCCAAACTGAAGCCTGGTTTCTATAGCATTTAGGCATTTTCTAATAGCTAAGAGATCCAGAGTACTTACCACATGCCAGGCAGTGATCTAAATGCATTCTTTCTTTTTTTTTTTTTTTTAGGATAGGGGGACCCATCTTTTAGGATGTTAGTATTAATCACTGTCCATTTTCAAAAACACTTAATTTTTTTGTTTGCTTTTTTTTTGGTGGGGGAGGTAATTAGGTTTGTTTGTTTGCTTGTTTGTTTATTTTACTGGAAGTACTAGGGATTGAACCCAGGACCTTGCACATTCTAAGAACACACTCTACCACTGAGCTATGCCCTCCCCCCTCTAAATGCTTTCAATGTATTTGCACTTTGAATCCTCACAGCAACGACACGACATGGGTGCCACCATTAACCGTCATCTCACAGAAGAGGAAGGTGAGGCCAAGGAATGAAAGAGTCCTGTCTGAGGGGAACCCAGATGGGCCATTCCATCTTAATCTAGAGCCTGTGGGTACCAACTGCATGCCCACCATGGACAAAGACTCAGTGCTGGAGGGATGGGGTGACAGAAACTGACACCGCCTGGAGAGTCTCACTGAGGCTTGGGAAGAAGGAAACTCTGAAAGGTAGGGTTTCCCTTGTGTGCACAGGGTCACTTGGGGAGCCTATTAAAAGGGCAGATCCTCAGAGCCCACCCCTAGAGATACTGATTAAGCTTGAAGGTATGTCCAGGAATGACACAGTACCCCCTGAAGCCTCCTGCCTTGGCCCAGGGTATGCTAGAGCCGAGGATGTGTACCCATTCTATGGTATTCTGAAACTCAGTGCCAAGCATTGAAGAAATATCCTAGCTTATCAAGGAAGATGAAGAAGATGAAAAAGTCACTGCTACGAAGTGTATCTGTGAAAGTTTCTGTACTTAATAATGGCTCATGTCCTAAAGGCTGTTGTAACATAAAGATGGCCCTATAAGCCTTGACAGCAGGTGAGATCTATCCAAGCATGCGAGAGATCCAGAATTCAGCATACCATCCCTTTAGTACCATACAAATCCTATGTCCTAGGAAGCATATGTAGAAGCACTGATTTC
The DNA here is from genome assembly GCF_048773025.1 of Camelus bactrianus. Taxonomy (NCBI): domain Eukaryota; kingdom Metazoa; phylum Chordata; class Mammalia; order Artiodactyla; family Camelidae; genus Camelus; species Camelus bactrianus. The sequence continues at coordinate 22,322,064 of NC_133555.1, read as the reverse complement.
TTGTCAAGTTCAAAAGTCTTTGGAACAAGACAGGAAGATATTTATGCATACAAGGGCCCCATGCAGAATCCAATCAAGCAATCTAACTATCACAGAGTTTGGAATGCAGGTGGAAAAATCAGCTGGGCATGTGGTGGTTGCCAACTAGAGGACATTTTCTCTTGCAGCTGGATCAGGCTGTGCACCTAAGCAATTGCTGGTAAGTTGTGAATGGAAGTCATCCTTAACTTGCAGGTATCGCCTTACAATGATCGGCCCCTTCCTGGAGGCCGGACACAGAGGTGGTAAGGACAAGACCTACACGGACAACGCCTTGAAAAAATCAAACCACAAAACAGAAGGACCCCAAGTCCTTTGATGCATACAGAAGAGTCGCCCACCAGGCCCAGCTATCTGCTGACATCTGCACGGGGAATGAGAAAAATAAATGCCCACCTTGTTTGGGGGTCTCTCTGTTACAGCTCTGCGATGAACTGAATTGTGTCTTCCCAAGATCTCTATGTTGAAGCCCTGACCCCTACAGTGATTATACTTGGAGATGAGGATTATAAGGGGGTTATCAAGGTTAAATGAGGTCATAAGGCAGAGGCCCTACCCAACAGGACTGGTATCCGTATAAGAGGAGGAAGAGACACCAGAGATCTCTCTTGCTCTCAGGGCTCACACCAAGGAAAGGCCATCTGAGGGCACAGTGAGAAGAGAGCTGTCTACAAGCCAGGAAGAGAGGCCTCACCAGAAACCAGCGCTGGTGGCCCCTCGGTCCTGGACTTCCAGCCTCTAGAACTGTGAGAATACATTTCTGTTGTTTATGACGGCAATCTGGGGTGTTTTGCTACAGCAGCCCTAGTGGACTGATGGTCTCTTAGCTTCTTAGCTTGTACCTTAACTAATAGGGTTGACCCTTGAACAACACAGGGGTTAATCCAAGCATAACTCATAGTCAGTCCTCTGACTATCACTGGCAATCAGTCAATGTGCAGTAAATATTACTTGGACACAAAACGAATAGAATACAAAGACAATATTTACTCTGTACAGAGCTATGAAAATGTAAAGGATTAACACCGTCTAATAGATTCTATCTGTCCATTCATCCATCCAACCATTCATCTTCCCCTCGCCCTGGTTGTACCTGCAGGCAAATGAAAACTCATCTTTGAACTCTTACCAGTGCCTTCTCTCCCGCAGTCTACCCTGAATCTAACCACTGCCAGCCCCCGTTACTTTTAGCACGTCTCTCACTCTATAATTTTCTACCATTACAAGAGTCACAACTCCAGCCCAGATCCTGTTATCTCTTGCTTATTTTATGATTGCTTGCTTCCAAACCGTTCCCTCGTCTCCCTAATTGAACGTGTTGCAGAGACCTCTCGTTGCTTCTCTCTAATCCATTTTGCCTTCCAGGAACAGATCCTTCATGTTATTTAGTTTGGCAGTGTACTCTGGGAAATAACCCCAATTCTTCATTGCTTGTGCAGACTAGGTCCAAACACATGACTAGATTCTGGCTAAGGAGATATAAGTGGAATTTGTTGAGTGAGGTTTCTGGAAAACCTCTTTAAAAGAAGAGTAGAGAGTTAGGACCAGGTTCCTTTTTACCCTTTCCCCGACTCCTTTATTCTTGTTGCCTGGAATTTAGGAGTGATTGCTGGACCTCTGGCAGCCATACTGAAATCTGGAAGACTGAGGAGACAAGGAGATAAATTCGGTTCCTGATGATTTTGTGGAGCCACCATGCCAGCTTTAGATTACCTCTTTCCAGGCTTCTTTCACGTAGCAGTGAAATACACTTTTTAATGTGTAAGCCACTGCAGGCAGATCTCTGTCATTAGCAGCTGAACACAAGTCGTAACTGATACAGAAGCCATGCCTTCCATGTTGTCGGCTTAAATTTGTTGATGCACATTTTGAGTGCAGCTACTTTGCCAACTACTGGTGCAGGGCTAAAGAATCTTCAGAAAACACAATCCTGCAAGGTAGACATGAGGTGTTATCAATATCATTTTACAGATGAAGAAATTAGACTTCAGGATCATACAGTTAGTAGATGTCAGAGAAAGGACTAGAAGCCAGGTCTCAGATGATGCTGAGGTGGGGACAAGGGACTATGCAAGTATGGTGTGAGCTGTGGGACTTGGAGATGCTGTACACACACATGTGTATGTGCACGCAAACACACAACCACACATACACACACACCCACACATGGAACCCAGAGTGGATACACGCTGCTTCTGCTGCCTCTGTGCCACCTACCCTTTCCTGGTAGCACAATCCTTCTCTTCTGGGGCTGCTGGCCTTTCAACTGAAGTTGTCCATCAGCTGCCTCTAAGTGGGCACATAATTCCAGCCCTCTTGACATGTGATTGGTCCAGAAGCGGCCATGTAAGCCAATCAGAATCAAAGTTCTTTCTCAGTCTGTCATCACCGCTTCACTGTATGTGAACTTGGGTCCATTTGCATCTCAAAGACTCTGTCTCCTTATCCAAAAAGTGATAGTAAGTCTATTACCTGCTCAACTTCGTGGCTACAAGGCTGAGTGAAACAATTTAGTAAAGGGCTCTGGCATATGGTGGATGTTCACTTACTATTAGCTGCTTATTAGGTTTCTTTGGAACGCTCTCAATTCCCTGGACACCATCAGTCGCTAAAATAGAAACTACTATTTTAGTTTACATAACATTAACAGTTAAGGCTCCAAATCCCACTTACATCTCCTGTGCTGTTTGCTCACTTGCTCCCCATCACACAGACAAGAGGTTTTTGCCTTTGATTTTCAGAAAAACTACTTCAACTGATTTGAGTGATGAGAAGACAGACGTTGGGGACAGTTCCCATCCCTTGTCTGTCTCCAGAATGGCAAATGTAATCACTGGGATTGAGAAAATCTGCATTTCTTCTTGATCTGGTAATCTTAAAAACTAGAGACAAGTTCATTCCAACCTGAATCGAGAATCCAGAAAACATGTGAAACACAAATGTTTGATGTGGTCATGGTATTTATTCATAGTATATTTTCACAATGTATTAATAATGGAGAATAACACTCATACATTGAATATAACTTCCTGGAGCATTCTGGAGTTTGTTTGGGTTTGGAGAATACTGCTAGGTTTTTCCCAATCTCTTTAGTTTTTTGAAGTGGGAGGGTTTCTCAAATCAAGTGTCTGATATGGGTGATGACTTTTCTTCAGTCAGGAAGAAGGGCAGAAAGAACATGGCTTCGGCACTCCCATTTTGTTAAGAAGCAACAGAGTACTTCCAAAGACGGACAGAATCCAAAGATTAACGGAAGATGAGAAAGACTCAGGCATTTTGTGCTCCATAGTTCATTTCTCCTCACGAGTGCCAATTACTGCAGCAGCCAGGAACACTGGCAGGATTTTAGGCTTATGACCTTAAGAGAAGTCAAGTTACCAGCCAATGTTTTCATGCAAAAGGCAGTCCTGATGACTAAGAGCCCAGTTCTGACCTTCTCCGGATGTACTGGGGGTGTTGAAGGCCACCGCCCACCCCATGCATCCTGTGTCTTGCAACCAGTAAACATGGACACCATTTTAGCATATCTTGGCAAAACGCTGAGCAGACCTCATTTGCTCAATGTCACTCTGTAACGAAGCTGCTCGGGGGACCCTCCGTGTAACCACAGAGAGACCAAGGCACCATGAACTGAAGCAAAGTATTAATAACAACAACAACAAAGTCCAACTCTCTTCCCCAAAAGGCACGTCCCCGAATAAGGGTAACCAGTTGGTCTTGCTTCATCCAAGTGCTTCTGTCCATTGGAAGCTGTCCTTCGGTTTCTCCCTTTTATTAGAAGTGTTTACGTTTCTGAGTCTGACGATCACTTAAATACATACAATATTAGCACCAAGGCAGTGACTTTTTTTTTCCCAGAGATCACATGAAACTGAATAGACATTTAACATAATTAATAGCTGGTACAATCTGTGACATCACTAAATTACTTATTGGTTAACGATACTTTCCTAGAAATGGCAAAAATATCCTCATACGACTTTTGTAGCACCTTGATGGCGGCTAGGTTGTTTTTTTAAAAAAAAAAAAACATTACCATTAAAAAAAAAAGTAACAATAAAACATTTACAGACAGAAAGTAAACAATAGTGTACCGTGATAATGAAGGATCACTTTTGTCAGAGGACTACATATAATGTAGAGTACGTAAAATGCAGTGGTCTGACTGCAGGGGACAAAGCAATGCAAAAGGCAGTCATAATAGAATCATTTTACGTACAAAAATATTACATCACAATAAATAATTTTGAACATAAATATTAAACTTTACATCATTAGGATATCCCACATCTATATACACACACATATATATGTGTGTGTATATATGTATATATATATATGCATATGTACACACACACACACTCGGGCACACAAGTCCTCACACACATACACACACACACACACTCAAATTTTAAGGTGGAGGTATTGCTTCACTATCCTTCATCCATCCCACAAAGGCTTCCTCTTCAGAGCACCTGAAAACAAATGAACCAACCAGGAAATGTAAATCTCTCGCCTCAAATGCCCTAAGTCCAGGGTAGGTAAACGATACTTTTTTACATATAGAACTCAAAAATGCACTACTTTTTCTAGATTTTAAAGATAATGCTTGCTACAAGACACATGGAAATTTCAGGGCGGATAAAGAATAAATTAAAAAGCCATTAGCCTGTGATCCCCGCACCTGAGATAATGTTCTTCAAATATTGGTGTATTTCCTTCTAGTCTTCTTTTTATCGACATGCATGTCAGTATCAGGTATATGTACTCACTCAAGTTTCACTGGACATAAAGTGTATATAAAAATTTATTTTACTAGATATAAAATATATATAAGACATACAAGATGGGGATCCCTAGCGGAAATCCACTGATTTTGTCTGCCTCAATCCCATCTCTTCTTTTCTGATAACAAATCCCTTCTGGTTCTTTGGGAATCATCCCTCTTCCAATTGAAGCTGTCCGTCATCTGCCTCTAGGTGGGCACACGATCCCAGTCTCCTGGGTATTGTGATTGGTTCAGAAATGGCAACGTGACACCATTAGAGCCAGAGTTCTTGTGTAGAATAGATGCGAAGGTGAATATTTACTTGGGGCCATCAGCTGTAAGGATGATGTAAGCCTAGAATGGTCAACGATCGTGGTATGTGGGAGATGATCTGCCTGAGGATGAGGCCATTTTAGAGGCAAGCATTGCTGATGGATGGAAAAAGAAAGAGTTCTGATGACTCTGTTTAAGCCTCTGGATCCAGCCATGCCTGAAGCTAGACCACTGTTTTGACATCTCAGGTATTTAAGACAATAAGTGCCTTTCTTTCTTTTTTTTTTCTCTTGGCTCCTGCAGTGGAAATAATCCTAATTTAAGATCATAATTTTGAATATGGATGTTTAATTAAACATTGACACTGATACATAAGTGTCAACTAGGTACTCCTTTGCCAGGATCTTGAAGAGCCTTCCAGAGTAGTGGGCTGCTAGAAGCTTCAAGGAAGTTGTAGGAGACCCCGTCACCCGTCGCATGAGTTGGCTGAGCTCATCCCTTTTACCAGAAAGGCACTGTGATGAGCAAAAGAGTGCCAATTCCACTCTCTTTCCAGCAGAGGGAGCACTTGCCAGCATAATGTAGCAAGACTAGGAATTGTCAAGACTTCTAAACAGGCATGAGATTCTGTATTTCTAACAAGAATGATGCCTGAGATTCTGCATTTATAATAAATCCCACAAGATGTAGATCGTGCCGGTCCTTGGATCACACACTGAGTCACAGGTTTGTGAAAGAGTACATTAATTGATAGCACTGGCTTTAGTGGAGGACAATTCTGGCTGGGTTCTGTCAAGGGATTCCATGGTGACCTTACTTAACTGTGAGCCTCGGCTTCCACCATAAGATGAGGATAACAGCCCCAGCTCGTGGCTTTGTCGTGAGGATTCACTGAAATGATGCTAAGCGCTCAGCATGGTGCCCGGCACATGGTCAGGGCTCACTGAATGCCATTAATGTGACTCTTGTAACACTCTTGGGCAGAATCTCTCAAAGGCTGATTCTTGAATCACCTGCCTCAGAATTCCCTGCATGAAGGATACAGATTTCTGACTCTGCCAGAGGCTTAAGAAAGTAGGACCTCTAGAGATGGAGCTCAGAAAGGAGCATTTTAAATAAGCACCGCAGACTACTCTGGTGCAGGAACTCTAGGGACCGTATGTCCAAGGGCAGAGAACAGACATCCCCAGTCATGTGCGGACAGAGGAACAGGAGAGGAAAAGGTAGAAATGCACTGGGTCAGCTGCAAGATGTTTACAAGTCACCTGTCTCACCCACCCACATTTACTAATCATGAGGCTACAGAAAGAATGAGACAGAGACAGACAGATACTTACCTTAACTATAAAACTCGAACTTCCAGGCCAGTGCCAGAGGATGGAGCACATTTTCCACAGTAACCACCGCATTTCCCTATGACGCGGGTACCATCCTGCAAAGAGACGCATCACTTGAGTCCACTTGCTTGGTGGATAAGCTCCGGGGCTTGCACTGGCTTTTGGGGAAATGATTCTTGTACGTGCAGCAGGCAGGCCTTCTGAGTAGAACTGGGGCTCAACATCCTCACCACAGTCTAAAGCAAGCGCTGGACCCAACCACGCCCCCAACCTGTGTCTGCACGGCCCACATCTTAGCAGATTACACTTCAGTTTTTCTGCACTAGTGTTTTCTCAACCTCTTTGAAATAGTCTCACATGTACTTGTTCCACACAGACCAATCACAGAGATGAATTCTTGAGTGCCTTTCCACTCAGCATGGTCTCCTCAAATCAATAACTGGAGAGAATCAGAAAAACCTATCTACTACTCAAGAGCCAAAGAAAACCACTCAAGTGGAATGCTTTGCTTTTTAATTGATTATTGCTGCTACTCCAAATGTCGAGAAGAGCATTTCTATTTTTAAATGATCGAGAAGAAGTAAACCAAGAATATTATTTCTTGACATGTGGAAATTATATAAAATTGAAATGTCAGTGCAAAGAAAGGATTTTTTTTATTGAAGTATAGTCGGTTTACAATGTTGTGTCAATTTCTGGTGTACAGCATCAGTTTCAGTCATACATGTACATACATCTATTCCTTTTCATATTCTTTTTCATTATAGGCTATTACAAGGTATTGAATATAGTTCCCTGTGCTATACAGTAGGACCTTGCTGTTTATCTACTTTATATTTAGTAGTTAGTATCTGCAAATCTCTAACTCCTAATTTATCCCTTCCTAATCCCTTTCCTCCCTGGTAACTGTTAAGTTTGTTCTCTATGTCTGAGTCTGTTTCTGTTTTGTAAACAAGTTCATTTGTGTCATTTTTTTTAGATTCTACACATGAGTGATATATGTTATTTTTCTTTCTCTTTCTGGCTTACTTCACTTAGACTAACGATCTCCAGCTCCAGGTTGCTGCAGATGGCATTATTTTGTTCTTTTTCATGGCTGAGTAGTATTCCATTGTATATCTATATGCCACATCTTCTATAAATAAAGTTCTATTGGAACACAGCCCATTTATTTGCTCATGTTGTGGCTGCTTTCAGGCTACAACCACAGAGCTGAGCAGTTACGATGGCTCTCACTGCCTCCCACTGCTCCTCAGCACACTACCAGTCACAGCGACACCATTTTAACTTAGCGTTTTGATGCCACATGTGTTGCTGTATCTTATCATTTTCTTTTGTTTATTTAGTTCCCAGTGTATGGCAAAACAAGAAAAGAAGTGACGAGTAGACTTGACTATTACACTTTCAAGCTACAGGAGCACCTGGAGTATCCTGTTGTCAAGTTTAGATGGTAAAGCATTGCATTTCTCATGCAGTGACATGACAGCTGTGCTGAAAGAACACAGTCTACACCACCATCACCAAACTCAGGGTTTGCCACAATATTCCAAACTTATAGGAAAGCAACGGTCAGGAATTTAGAACACTTAAAACAGAGTATCTCATCAAAGCCTAATTCTTCACAAAAATTAAAAAAATCAAGACACATGAGAATAAAAGATGAAAATGAGTAAGTTTCCAAATGGCTCCTACGTTAGTGTAACAAAGAAAACTGTCTACTAATAGCTGGTGAGTTAGTGAAATATTGTTTAATTGGAAAAGCTGAAGAAACACATTCAGGGGAATAAACTTGTTTAAGACTACTATCCTTTGGGCAAGAACAGTTGCTCAAAAAGTTAAGGACAAAATGTTAAGTTTATGATAGAAAAAGAAGTTCATCATTAACACCACTGGTTCTGCAACACATCAATAATCCATTAAAAAACAAAACATCAATAATCCATTAAAAACCGCAAAGAATATGAGAGGTTTCCTTTGGCTTTTGAGGTGCAGACAGGTTTTCTGATGCTCCTCAGTTGCTGATTTGAGGAGAAGATGCTGAGTGGGGAGGGACTCAAGAGTTCGTCTCTGAATGGTCTGTGTGGAACAAGTACACGTGAGACTATTTCAAAGAGGCTGAGAAAACACTAGAGCAGATAAACTGAAGCGTAACCTGCTAAGATGTGCTGACAACTAAGAAATATGTGTGGAGAAGGAAAAGCTTTGGTTGGACCAATTTACAGAGCTTGTGAAAATGTAAGATGTTTAAAGCCTGTGATTATTCACTGTAGAAAATATATGAACCTGTCTGGTGCTACAGAACCGGTGGTGTTAAGGACGAACTTCTTCTTTTTTTTTTTTAATCATAAACTTAACCATCATCGGTTTTGTTCATTTAGGGTCGGGACTAGAAGCTGAATTCCTTAACTTATCCTACTAGACAGTGATTTGATGACAGAGCAGTGGTAAAGTTTTACTGTGAATTTTGAGTTCAGAGCTGGGATTAATTTTTTTTCTGAACAAGAAGAAGTGTCCACAATCACTGTCAGGGGACACTTAATAGCTTTGGACGTTATCTTTTGCTACTGACTTGAAAGTCTTTCTTAATGAACTGAAGCTAAAGTTACAAGGCAAAAACTGCACTTAGAGGTGAAAACTTACACTGTGGTAGAGTCATTTCAGTAACAACAAAAACTGTTTCATTTATAAATAATGTTAAGGTGCTTTGTACACCTTCCCATTCTGTCAAATATTAAAACAATATCTTACATTGCCATTATAAATATATGTAGAGTGAATACATTTTCCGAGCATGAACTAAAGTTCCAGTAGCATTTTTTTTACTTTGATGTAAGTGCAAAGGAAAATTTCATATCTCAAAATCCATCTAATGAGGTAATTCAGAAACTTCCATCTCACCTTCAATTACCAGTGATTAATCTGTAATGTAATGACACGTTGTAAGGTAAATAGCAAGTAAAAAATCGAACAGAATTCTACAAATGCTTGCCCATGCATGAAGACGCTCAATTAAAATGATGTGATTGTGGGTAATACTAGTGTTTGGTGATACCCATCCCTGTAAGAAGACATTTATAAAGATGAAGTACAGAAAATCTCATTTCAGATCAGCATTCACAGATAAACGTTTCTCACTCATTTTGATGAGAGAGAGCTCGGATTAAGCGAAATGTTTTCCTCTCTCAATATTTGATTCTTCTCCTTGGTAGATCTGTAGTTCAAAAATTTATATTCAATTATTACTAGGCTTTGAATTTAATCAAAAATGTTGTGCAAATTGGTTTTCACTCTTGTCATATAAATATCTATATAATACCATTGATTTTTACTTCTTGGGGGGCAAAGTCTAAAATACTTATTATCTGCTCCTTTACAGAAAACATTTACTGAACCCTGGTCTACAGTCTTGTGCGGACTGGTCCTGCCTGTCTCTCCAGACTCATCTGGCATCCTCCTTTCCTGTTACCCCCATCTCCAATGCATTTCTTTGGGTTGTCCCTCTAACAGGCCTCTTCTAATGCAGGGCCTTTGCACATGCCACTCCTGTAACTGGAACACTCTTCCCTTCCCCTCTCTGTACGCACTGAACCACCCAACTTTTGCCTGGGAAATTTTTCAGAACCTAGCCCAGAGGCCACTTCCTCTGCGACACCTTTCTGATGCAGTTTCTGCACAGTTTTACCCTGTAAAATTGGGTCATTCTCTCTGCCTTGTTGCAATCTGAGAGTCTCTAGAACCTAGCAGCCTATAGCTCATAATGGTCTAAAGACACATTTGTTGAATGAATAAATAAATAAAAAAGCCTGAAGATAAAGTACACTCTTCTCTGTTAACTGCCATTCAGATGGATTTGCTAATTAGTCCCCTTAATGCTCTTCCACGTTATGAAAATCTCCCTGTTTGACTGGGGCATCATATCCCATTTTGTAAATTACTGTATCATATTAGCCACCTCCACCCCTAGTCTCGCACAAGGTTTAGCATCTGAGATGTTTCACAATCGTCTCTACTGGGACTGCTGTGAACCATACTTGTGCTTACATTTCAGGATCTCTTTGGGCTGTATGTGGTTCATACGGCCAAGCTATGAAGATCTCTCGAAAACAATGGATAACGTTACTTAAAAAAAGACAGAGAGAAAGAAAAAGTTTGCCAATTTAGTAAAAAAAAGAAAGAAAGAAAGAAAATAGTTTCACTTTTTAAAAAGTTTGTATATCTTTGATGATGAGTGAGATTAAGTTGGGAAAGTGGTTTCCATCACCCCACTTGGTCCTGGTTTTAGGGGACCATATTAGATCTGGAGCTAGACCGACACCACTAACTAGATCTGATGCCAGAGCAACTGGTCTACCAGCCAGGACCTCATTCTTCTGGTGGAAGGATTCTGACATAGTAAGACTGTCTCCTGTCTCATCAAAGCTGTGTTTCACCTAAACTCTTCCTGACCCAGGAGCAGAGACCAGATTGCCTCAGGCTTGTATTATGCCTTCCAATAACCTCTTTAAACCTCAGTTTCCTGGTGCATCTGCCAAATGGGGATGGTAGCGGTCTCCCCTTGCAGGTTTGCAGCAAACGGAAGAACGCATACAAAGTGCTTAGTGTAGCACCTGGCCTAATGTACGCATCTCATAAATATTAGCTGTTTTTGTCAGAACGGTGTTTTTTATGTGTGGATCTCCATCAGAGCCTGTTCTCATGGAGATGAGGAACAGCCTGGGTAATTCTAAAAATCACTGACACTAGCTTTGCAATGTTCATTTTATTTTATTAATGAGGACTCTAGTAATTTGACATAGGCAAAGGCTGAGCTAAAACTTATTTCTACTACAGGATAAAAATATATATATACTGAGAAAATGAATAGCATAAACATGATTGCCATGGAAACAGCGCCTACTTCAGAGAAAAAGGTGTATTTTCCAGCATTTTCAAAGCACCCACTCACACACAATGAAATGCTAATTGTCAATCACTTTTACTTCTTCATGAGAGCCTGCCCTCCAAAAAATCTCTTTTCAATAAATATTCTGCTAGCAGAGTTTGAGCTTTTACATATAATTAAAATGAATAACTCTGTTCCATTAACAATACAGTTCATACTTATCATAAATTTCTCTACATTTCACAGTCAGTATGACCAGGGGAGGTTGACTCGTGTAATTTAGGAAAGCCAACACATCTTTGATCGAAGTTTGCTTATTCACATTTCGTTGGAGTGTGTGTGGAGCGAAATGGCCATGAAACACAGTATTTGTTTTTTCTCCAAATACAGTTCTAGAAAGACTTACCTATATGTATATGTGTGTGTGTGTGTATATATATATATGTATATATGAGTATGTGTATAATCATCTGACTTCCATAGGATCGTACAGAACAATACATACAAAAATATAAAAAAAAGGTAGTTTCACGTTGCTTGTCTGTAGTATGATTTTTACACTCCACCGATTTTCATACATCAGTTGTGGGTTAGAAGCCGGCACCTTATGGTGGAGAAACCAGAAGCGATCCTGCTTGCTACACACACACACACACACACAACGTACACACACACATATTCACCTCACGTTACCTTAACTCCACTGGTTGTAAATGAACTGCAAGACAGAACTGAGTCTATCTCATCTCTGATAATACAGTCCTCATTCATTTTTAATTTCAAAGCTATTCTTCAATTTACAGCTCTTCCCTCAGAATCAGGAATGACCATTTGGCCCCAAGGCCAGGCATCCAGCCCTTAGACACAGGCCGTGAGCACCCCGCTGACCCCAATGCCCCAGGTACACAAGGAAAGCAACAAAACAAGACCCGAGAGCACCTCTCCCATCAGGCCTCAGTGAACCTGCCTTCCCTGAGCTTGGCTCTGAAGGCTGTTCCAGAACCCGACCCTGAGAACTGGCACGTTTCTGGTGAGGGCAGGTCTTCCAGATGGGGTTGGGGCCCTTTCACATGCTGAACACATTCACAAGTCCAGGGTGCACAGACCATCACTGGTAGGGGAGCTCAGAACATCAACAGCTTCTCACCAATCTCACACCTGGGCCGTGGCCCCGTTTCTCTCTGCCTGCCCCTCCCACACACACCCAAGCAGAGTAGAAACTCAGACCCCTAAGCCCCGCAGGTAAGCCAGAAATGTCTGCCTGGAACTCCGTCCCTGGGCCAAGGGGGCGCGCCGCATGCCTCCCTGCCAGGTGGGGTGGGGCCCCCAGGACCAAACTCCATGCGGTGCTGGGGGCCCAGCCAGGTCCAGGCTGCAGGCCTCTGTCCTTCCATCTCAAGCCAGCTTGCTTCCTTCATCACCATGACCAAGTTTTGAAACTGTAAGGCCAGCCTTAGGCCTATGAAAATGTTACAACAGGAACAGCTAATATTTACTGCACCCCTGCTGTCTGCCCAGTGACACGCACACATTTTCACCTCTCTATTCTATTTATGTTCCACATGAACCCAGCTGCATAAGGACCACCATGATCCCCATTTTATGGATAAAGATACTGAGGTCCCTGAGAAATTAACTAACTTGCCCCAGATGGCAGAGCTAGTAGTGCACATAATGACAGGCAATCTGACTTCAGCGTCGGGGTACTTAACCTCGATACTCTGCAGCCACTGTGGGCTTTTGACTTCAGCACCCTCCCAAGAATTTGATGAGAAAGCTGGAAGAATGGGATTTCACGCATGTAAACTGCCCAATAAACAGCTATTTCAATAGCAGAAATCATTATTCCTCTTAGTTCAAAAAAGGAGAATTCTTTCCATCACACACAAGGCGGGCAGCAGTAAGCCTGCCACTGAGACTTCTTTTCACCAGTTCTCTGCCTGATACTGAGACAGTGTTCCCGCCCTCTAAGTGGCTCTGGTAATTCGGCTTTACCCTGAATGATTAGAGTTTTCCTTTAGTTTTGCTTGGGGAAAACACTTTATTGCCAAGCAGGTTTGGAAAATGGAGGTTTTCATCGTGTTTTTTCTCTCTGCAGCTCCCAGCAGAAAAACAAAACCAACTGAGGAGTGATGATCTGAGGACCGAATCAAAACAGGGCTGTCTGGGGAGATTAGGACTGGCCAGGATCTGTGCACCGTACAGAGGACCGGCCTCAGTCTCTCAGAAGCAAGGTGGTGGTAATCACGGTAGGAGCAAGACATGACAGTTTTCCAAAGTGTGTTCCACAGAACACTGGTAATTTGGAGAAATTAAAAGGTGTAACTTTGAAAAGAAGGCTCTGTGGTTGATTTAACTTAGGCTGCTGACTGGTTCTCAAAATGTGGTCCCAGACCAGGGCATCAGCAGCAGCTAGGAAACTGTTGGAAATGTACATTCCGGGCCCCTCCCCAGGCTGGCTGTTTCAGCAAGTCCTGGAGGTGGTGCTCATGCGCACACCCAAGTAGGAGAACCCCTGATTTAGGGAAACACTGGCTTAAATGAAATCACTCCAGTTTCCTTCCTGTATACTTTATTCCAACCTCCATACACACACACTTACTGTGGCTCTTTAGGAAGAAAGTAAAATACACAATTTTTCCAAGTGTCTCTGGCTGTGGAAGCCTATTTTCATGGAGCATCCCTAAGGCATGTTGCTCCATGGACTGTGCGGCAGGTCAGGCACACAGAGCATCATTTCTCGGGGCTGCCAGGGGCTAGAGATTGCTTAGTCCTGGCTCCAGGGGATTAATAAGGAGTGCTCGACAGACCCTCGAGATTAATTCTGAACTCAGGCTCTCTGCGCTGTCATGGAACACCAAGATTAAAAAAAAAAAAAAAATGCTGACAAGCAATTGCGAAACCAGTTCCCTCCAGCACAGATGTAACCTCCCAAAAGAGGCTGCAGGAACAGCCAGCCAATTTGACATGGTAATAATCACTGTCTCCATAAGGTGGCGCTCCCGGCTGTAATCATTTTTAGGATCTGGCTGAAAACTGCAGTATGGACGCTAACACATAGAATTGAAAAACTTGTTACACCGTTTATATAAATGGCTTCCTACATAATCACGCTTTATGTCTGACCACGTTTTGGGCAGTTAATTTTTCGTTTCTCTCGGTCACTGAAACAACATATGATAGGAATAGGGAAGAACATTAGGATTTCAGGGCACAGGGTAAAGCACTGCATTCTAAAGCACACGTGCTCTCTCTCGGGGCTCTTTATTGCTTTCAGTACAAGGCAAAAAATCCAATGATTCATTTATAAGCAATCAATGTGGCCATTTAGATGATCAGATTTGAAGGAGTTGATTGGCTTAGTGAAAAGCAGGAGTGAGGGAGGTTTTTTTGTTTTGTTTTGTTTTTCTCCAAAGATACAAATTTAACCCTGGAAACTAAAAAAAAAAAAAAGAGGGTTTAGGAAACTGAGATTTTCCTGGGACGTCACAATCATTCTTTCTTCCCTTTTTCTGTGGAAGCAGGTTGTGTTGGGGTTTTTTTCCCACTTCTATTTTATTTTTATTTTGTCCTTTTTAAAAACACCTTTGTTGCAGTGTAATTCCTGTAAACTACACATATTTCAGATGTACAATTTGATAAATTCTGATAGATGTATGTACCTTGGAAACCACCGCCACAATCAAGATCACTTTTACTCCCGAAGAGGTGCAGATTGTGAACTCTTGATTTATCCCTTCCCACCCCCCTTACCTAGCTGTTTATCTTCCGATTTTGATAGGGTTTAGCAAATAAAAAGAAAGGATGTGCATTCGGATGTGAATTTCAGATAAACAACAAATACATTTTTTAGAGTAAGTATGTCCCATGCAGTGTTTCAGACATGCTTATAAAACAAACAAACAAACATAAAAACCTTCCTTGTTTATCTGAAATTCAAATTTAATTGGGCGTCCTGTATTTTTTCTGGCAACCCCACCATGGAATAATACCCTACTTTCCAGTCCTCTTCTTTTTCCTCCCTCACTCACATTTCGGAGGAGACCCGGAGGTAGAGGTCACGGCTGTTGCAGGACTGGGGCCACAGGCCAACCCTGGTAAGTTTCCCGTTCGTCCATTCGTCCCGGGGTCAGGCTCCCGCTCCACGCTCTCAGCGCTTCTCAGGGAGGGCGGGGAAAGGCAGCGCTCCCCAACAACAGCCCCTCCCCGGCTTATAATACATCAGACCCAGGTGTCAGAGACTCTGGGTGGGGCCCGGCACATGCATTTTAAACTTTCCCCTGTGATTCTAATGCACACCCAGACTGAGAAGCACTACACAGACCAGTGCCTTGCAAGCTGCTCTGTGCTTATGAACCAACAGGGACCTTGTTCAGTTGCAGGTCCTGACTCTGAAGCCCTGAAGCCCCAGAAACTGCTTTGGCAACAAGTTCCCTGGTGGTGTTGAGGCTCTGTGGGGACCACATCTTGAGCAGTAAGATTCTAGAGCAGGAAAAACTGACTTGGAGAACCTGTGAGTGGCTCCAGAATGAATTATCCCTTCTTCCAGCCCCATCTGTATTTCAATTCTTCTGAAACAAACATCATTTTCCCTAAGTTCACAGAAGTGAGTTGCATGTTGGCCAATTAACTGCAAGGTGTCTGAGCCACATTTTCCCTTAGAGGCTGCTAACTGCTTTTAGCTTCCTGGTTAGCATTCTTCTAATGACTGGGATGGATCACAAGTTCACATCTCTGGGAAGAATTCACCAAAAAGGAAGCAAAGACTTTCTGCTCCACTCACCTATACATGCTTTGACCTTTGATTTAGGTCCTAATTTTTTTTCCCTGACACTTTGCAAAATGATTTGAAGAAGTGCGAAAGCAAACCCATTCCCTTTAGCACCACTACCTCAGGCGGAGAGAGAGAGGAAGGAAAAGAAAACAAAATCCATCCCCCAACCCACTGTTAACCTTACCGGCGACTTCTTGATGTCAGAGACGGCATAATTCCCTTGTGAGATCCATCTGGCAGATTCAGTTAGAGACAGGCCGGTTCCGTAAAGGTTGATGCTGAAACGACCCTGGAATAAAAGGCCAACGAAGAAGATTTTTGGTCCACGTGACGTCCCAAGCAAAGGCCACACAATAAAAGGTAACTTGGAGAAAGATACTAATTAATTATGATTGCTGCTAATGATTGAGGGGTTTTTTTTGAGGGGAAGGGGTAAGGGGGAGTTCTGAACCAGGCTCTTTACATGCATCATCTCATCCATCCTCGCAAGAGGTCTCTAAGGGGGGTTTCCTTTACGGAGGGGGACACGGAGGCCCAGCGGAGGTGATTAACTTCTCCAGGAGACAGAGAGAGCCCAATGCAGATTTTCCTGACTTCAAAGTCCTCGCTCTCAACCACCGCTATTCTGCGTCCCTAACACAGCAATCCTGATGTTGCTCACAATTATCAGATTCCTTCAGGAACAAAATGCCACAGTGTAATTTTTCTAACAAGATCTCGCTGCCAAAGCTTCCTGGGCTTCAAGCTCCCCGCGGTGCTGAGCACGCCGCGTCCTAAGCACAGCGGGGCGGGACTTCAAAGGGGAGGCGCGTTCTCGGCAGCGGCCAGCAGAGGGCGCGCGCGGCCTGCTCAGAGGACCGCGGGGGACAGGCGGCTGCTTCCAAGCCCAGGGAACTCAGATCTCCCAGACCAGCTCCAGAATTCCTTTCCAAACGTGGCCTCGGATGCTTCCTTCCCCCCAGCCCTCCAAAGACACAGCGCAGCAGAGGGTCTCTTGCTTTCTCCATCTGTTTCTTTCTTTCAAAAATGACTCCGCAAAGGCATCTAAAGTAGATTCTTAAGGTTTCTGACTCCACCATGCACAGTTTTGGAGTTCTGCACCAAAGTGCCAAACCTGGGTGAATTCTTCTCTGAACCTTATGTTCCAGTTCTTTGTCAAAATGGCCCTTAATAAATCAAAGAGAGCAGCAAGGTGGAGACTCATATCCAATCGGACCTAAGGTGTAAATTCAGCTTTTTCACCTGGACAGAGTATGTATCCTCTAAGAACCTCAGTTTGTCCATCTGTAAAATGGAAGGGAATGAGAGTCCCTCCCTCAGAGTAGTGTAGTGAGGACTAAGTGAAATTGGCCATGGAGTGTATGGCTGGTACCCAGTAGAGACTCAAAAATATTGATATTAGTCCTGCATTTGCTAATTGTTTTATGTGTTAGTTTTCTCTCTCCAATATAACAGTAAGCTTATCGGAGGGAGGAACTTGGTATCGCTTTGTTTATTTCTGTCAATGATGGTGTGTAACATATGACTAGGCATTTGATAGAGTCTCACTAAATGTTACATCCCAGCTCTTTCATTCAAGATTTCCAGGACTGGGTGTAATTTGGAGTTTTCCTCTCCATGTGGGTTCCATAAATGCTTCCTAACCAGAGTTGATGACTCTTTGGGGGCCTTAAATTCCACATCTGTACACAGGGGACAATTAGGATTCTTATTCATAGAAGTGATGGGAGGATCTAGTTTGGTCTCAATCAGTGGGTCTCATCGGAAGATGCTTTTGCTCCCAGGGGACCTCTGGCAGTATCTGAAGACATTTTTGGTTGTCACTTCACAGCTGGTGGGTGGGTGTGCTACCAACAGCTGGTGCGGAGAGACCAGAGATGCTGCTAAACACCCCACAAGGCTCAGCATGGTCCTCCACAACAGAGAATTATCCAGCCCAAAACATCAAGCGTGCTGTGGTCGGGGGAACAAATTTATCCTAGATTCCAGACTCTTCCAGCTCTCGTGTGACCTTAGGCAAGTGCCTTACTTTCCTGAGTCCATCTGTCAAATGCATTAGTAACATCTAACCTGTGAATTGGCGGGGGGGGGGGGGGGGCGGTGGATTATAGAAGGTATAAAGCACCAAACTCATTACCTGGCAGAAAGTAGGTGATTATTTTAAAAATAGTTTTGGGACTTATGACATTGTTATGCAGATGTTAGTGGCTGCTAAGTCAAGTGGGCTTCAGTGTCCGTGACTGTGGCTACACCAGTGGCTCTGGACCCTCCCTGCCCAGATTCCCCAGACCCTGGCTTCTGTGTGGGGCATTAGTCCGCCTGGCCACGTGCCTCTCTTCCTGACATTCCTGCCCTGAGGAGGGTGCCCACACCAGTCAATGCCCAGCCCGTCCTGTTTCCAAGGACACCCTCTTTTCTCCCTCCCTCTCCTGTTTCCTACAGAGACTGCTGGTCCCACCTGTGCTGTGGAAGGTGGACTTGATGTGCTTTGACGTCAAAGTTCTTAGAAGGTCCAGGCTGCTGACCCGGCTTCTAGCCGGAGGATGCCCCAACCGACCTGGGCGTCCAGTGCTGGACACACTGAACGCGCAGCCGAGCTTACCGCGTGCTCCTCACATCCGCCCTTTCGGAGCAGGGGGTAAACAGGAGATTTTGTCCTTATCCACTTTCTGTCTTTTCAAGTTCAGGGATTTACATTTTCAGTCAGTCCTGGTTGATAATTAGCGTTCTAAAAGTTAAGTGTCATTAGAGGAGTAAAGACCTGCTATCCTTTATCGGTCTAGTCTGGGATATCTTTGCCCCTAAAGGCCTTATCTTCGGGGTCAAAAGGGCATCAGTGTTTTAGCTACCCCATTGCTGATTTAAAAGAGTAAAGGTAATTAAGACGATCCAGAAAGGTTAGCAAAAGATGCACGTCAAAGAGAGGTTTTGTTCTCTGTTTGACAAGGGTGAACACTGCAAAACTCTTGCCTGCAAACGGTATTAGCCAGATGCAGTCTGCCATTGTGGACTGGGACTCAGACACACCTGGGATCAAATCTGGTCTCTTTTGAGCACCAGTGTGGGTTTTAGTTAAGCTGGGGTTTGGGTAAATTATTCAATCTCTCTCTGCCTCAGTTTCCTCATCTGTAAAATGGGGTCATTCTCATAGGCTGCCACAGACAATTAAATGCTACATTGATTTAGAAACACAGAGCACACTGCCTGACGTGGAGTAAACCCTCAGTGCTATTAACATCAGTATTGTAAGAATAATGCTGCATCCACTGTGATCAGGCTAACAAAATACACTCTGGCTGTATCTTGAGTTGAGGGCTCTTGGGGAATCCACCCTTACGGGTAAATAGATCCTCAGAGCATCAGCGGCGGATGATGAGGAAGAGCAGAACTTCCACACAGAGCATCCCTCTGCTTTGATTTCTCTGCAGTTGTAGATCAAAGGACGAGCCAGAGCTCGAAAGGAGTTTGCCGAGTCCTGCTTTCTACAGATTTTTTCCCCTAGAAAAGTGATTGAAACAACTCAACATCCTTCATCAATATAGCTGGTGCTCAATAAATTTCCAAGGAATTGCATTCTCAAAGTATCCAATATGGTTCGAAGAATGGGCTGGAAAAAATACAAAGCAGCCTCTCACTGGCTTCTGTTTTCTCACTGAGCAACTTCTTTAGTGTCAGAGTTTAGCAAATCACTCAGTTCAGTTGTCTATGAATTATTAAAATAACTGAACACAAATTACCTCTTATTTACTTAAGTTTCCCCCAAAGATGAGCATATCGAAGCAAGAAAATCCTGAGACCTTTGAAAAAGGCAGGACCCGCCAATCTATAAGCTGTTAAAGGCAGCTCATGTGAATGGGGTGTTTGAAGTCATCAACTGCTCTAAGGAAATGGCACTTCAAAAGTCTTCAATTCCTGGGTAATGGAGAAAAGGCCCTTTTCAGCATTCTGTCCTTTGTTTATTTTCTTTCTCCCCTGAGAGCTTCCTTTTCACTTCTCTAAAATGTTTAGCAATACTTTCTAAAGCTTGGGGCTGAGAAAACACGTCGTTAAAAGAAAATTCAGATGTGTTTGTCTTGGGATGGTCTCTGGGGTTGTGTGTAAATGCATCCTGGGGAGACAGTGCCTGGGATTCAGAGCATCGCCCAGTCCCCAGTCCTAGAACTTGTGAAGGCGCACCAGCAAAGCGGCAAGATCCCGACGTGGAGATCGACAACAGCTTTGTAAACACCCCGTGTAAACCAGCGAATAAACTGGGGCCAAGTTCTCCCGTCCAGAAGCACCTAAGTCGTTATGTCTGTCGTGCTTTCTCCTTGCAGAAGCTTCTTGCAAAGACTGATCCCTGGTTTGTGAAATGAGTCCAGGAGTGATGACTACAGCCTGTTCCAAAAGGCAAGTCAAAATGTGCCACACCTTTGAGGACACGTGAAACGGCAGAAGGTAGGACTGCTATTCAGCTGCTCTGCAGGGGAGCGATTCAGCGGGTAACTTTGCCAGTCTAGGTCTGAACACTGCGCATTTAAGCATCTGAAGGAGGAGTGACAGGTTTTCTGTATCAGGAAATACTCCATTTTTAATGGCTGACAGTGGGATGTTGGAATCCACTTGGACTGGATTTTGAGAGCCAACTGTGTGCTTTTCTCCCCATGTCTGCATATAGTGACACAGTTCTGAGATACTGATGGCTTGAAATCGATCGGGGGAGAAAATTTACACTGCAAAAATGGGCAAATGCTACAAGGCACTGCTTTTTTTTTTTTTTTTTTTTCCTCCTCTTTTCCCTTGGAGAGCCAGCCATTAACCATTTACCAGCATGTCACGGTCTGTATACTATTCACTGTACTTGAACATCGTAATTTGTTTACCCAAACCCTTGCCATCTGACATCTAGTTTGTTTCTAAATTTTTTTTTTTTAACCATTCTCACAGGGCATTTTTGCTGAATGCGGAAGTTTGGCACGTATCTCTGCTCATTTCCTTACGAAACAGGAGTGGGCTGCCCGGATTAGAGGTTGTGAGCATTTGAGGCTGCGGATGCAGGTGGCCAAATGGCCTTCCAGAGCAGCTGTTCTAATTAGATTTGCAGGAACGGAGGCGGCCGAGGGTCCCCCGGGGCAGGGTGGGATGTGGATCTCTGGTGGTGGCGGGGGTGCGGGGGCACATACCTGTGGGCACTTGGCGGCGCTGTAGCAGTCCCCAGCGGTGGCAAAAGGGACTGGATGTCCTTCGCTTGTCCTGGCAAACTGTAAGTCCGTGGCTGTGGGGTTTTGCAGGAAGGGTTAAAAGGAGCAGAAGGGTGAGAGTGGGCGGAAGAGGTCGGGAAGGGGTAGGGTGTTCACAAGGAGACAGAAGGGAAGAAGAGTTAGAGAAATAATAAGAGGGAACAGGGCAGGAAAAAAAAACAAACCCAATCTGAAATACAATTAACAAGCAAACAGATACACGGGTGCACATGCTTTCCTTCCACTATAGCTGTGGTTCTGAGCGCCTCCATCCCTGCGTTTTACCAGCACTGATGTCCCCTCACAGTATGGAAGCCAAAGGGGGATTTAAGATGCCTTTGGAATCAATCCCTGTATAAACAAACATGTGAATCACCTCACTTAAATGTAGTGTAATCGGATGACTGTGAGTCTCCTGCAGACAGCAGCCTCCAAGCTGGCAGGACAAGGAGAGAAATAAGCCAGCAAAGTATTTCCAGCTACTCAGCAGTGACTCCCCAAGGCTCACCAGAGCTCCCGGGGCCCTGGCACTGCGACTGCCCAAATGTGGAGCAACTGGAACCCACATCTTGAAAGTATTAATGGCAGTTTCTCAAGTTTGGGGTTTACTTGTAGTTAAAAAAAGAAAAAAGCCAATGAAAACAATGCTCATGTTCTTAACCCTCGTGAAGCTCCTGAGAGCAGTTCTGCAGATGGGGAAGGCGGGGGGTCTGGAGGAGGCCGACTGAGAATCTTGCAGACTCTGGTGGAATGGGAGACCAGAGGCAGCTTTCTGTTTTGTCTTTTGGGAAGAAAAAAAGACGACCTTACTCTTTCTGCAGTTTGGTGGGAGGGAAGTCTGAGTGCCCCATCCCACAAGGCCGGGGCCCTGCCTGCTCCAGCCTGCAGAAGCCCCGGGTCTCAGCTGGGTGTTATCTAAGTGGGAGGCTGCAGCCCCTGCCCTTAGCCCTCATCAGTCTAGCTGAAGGCAATTAACAAATAGCTTGGTACGAATCACGCTAAATCTACCTCCAGAGGAAAGCAAGGCAATATTACGGGAATCATGCTAATGAAGAAAAGTTAATTATTCACCATTTCTGTTTCTCCTCTATTCCAGGGAACACCGTGGACACGTGAGCTGTCTTTAATGACTCCTATGATTAATGTCCCTAACAACAATGCAGCATTGGCCAGACTATGAAATCAGCCCACACGCAGGCGAGCTGAAAAAAAGGTAATTCTGTCCTCCATTTTTCTTCTGTAAATCGACAGAGAAAATTAGTTTTGTGCCCATGTGTGTGTGTGTGTGTGTGTGTGTGTGTGTGTGTGTGTGTGTTTGTGCGCGCGCACATGCATACACCGTGCTGGTGGGAGCCCAGGGAGGGGGTGGTGAATGTTGCTACATGAGTGTCATAGCTTGGGGGTCTGTATCTGCTATTTCTTCTCCCTTAAAAACTTCTCCTGCCTTTGCCTTGCCCACCCTGATACCTGGGGCTCACTCCCACCTGGTCTTAAGGGGGCAATTTCAATGTCATATTTTGGGAGATGCTGCCCTCACATCCCCCACCGCAATGGTGCCCCTTTAATTCGCCCCAGCCGCTCCATTCATTCATCACGAAGCTGATGGAGCATCTCTCCGTGCGAGGCACTTCCCAGGCACTGGGGAAAGTACAGGTCCAGCAGTGATCAAAAGGAGTGACCCCCAGCCTCAGGCAGATTAGACCAGGACTGTCATCACTAGACCCTCAGTTTCCCTGATGTCCTCAGTGCCTCAGCCCAGCCCTGGGGCAGGATGTGCCGCCGCCTGAACGGAGACATGGATGAACATGTCCCCGCAGGACGTCCCACGGAACTTACTTATGATCTGCATGGTGGTCAGGTCTATTCTGATCTTCTGGAAGCTGGAGAACCCAGCCGCCGTGTAGTCCTTCCGGCACTGGCAGTCATCGCGGCGGCTCCCGTTGTAGGGACACTCGGTTGGGTTGTGCAACCTACGTCACAGAGAGAACATTCCGGTGAGCGGGGGAAAGGCGTTTCCAAGGATCTCCGGGCACCTGGGCTCTTCTGAGCCTGAGCTCTCCTACCTGTGCCCGTAAACCTCGGAGAAGTTCTCAGAGTCACCGTGGACCAGGGTCATGTACTCCTTGGGGTGGTCAGAGTGCATCCCTGCACAGAATACCTGAAAGGCAGACCAGGAGTACCCCATGGAGGGCGGCCTGGCAGTGGGACCGTGCCAGCCACAGCCGCTCTGAAGCCATGCAAGAAATAATGACTGAGCCCCCACGTGTACCTTCAGGAGCTTTCCCGTGACGACCAGGAAGTATTCCCCATCTTCACTGGCACCTTTCAGCCTTTTCACCTCCTTGCAGCTCTGGGGTAACTCGCCTGGAAGGCACGAACCACCAAAATGGAATGAGTTACACGAGTCACACTCACAGGTATCTGCAAAGGGGCCGATCTCTTAAAAATAAATCCTGCATCTCTGAAAAGGGCCGGCAGACACATCAATAACAAAACCTGTTCTTCGAGCTCCAGAAAGATGGCTTTAGTGGGTCGACTTACAGTTATAGATATTGTGGCAGGTTCTTCTTTCTTCTGGCTTCAAGTCAGCGGGGCACAGGTGGCTGGGCTGGTCCTCGTTGGTGAGACACTGCACGGACCTGTGCATCACTCCGACGCCACAGGACATGGAGCACTGTAAGGAGACGGGGCTCAGTGATGTGGCTCTGGGACCCCGGAGGTATGGGCCCCTCGTGGTGTGGAGCTCAGAGCCCGAGGGCTCATACGGGACCCCGTGTTGCCAAAAAGAAATATCTGACACCTACTGAGCACTTACTGTGGGCCCGTCTCTGTGCTCAGGTTTCTACACACACATCTATACATATGTACCTATGTATGTATTCATACATATGAGATGTCTATACACAACTTTCTCATCTAGGGCTCACAGTCGCCCTGTGAGGTGGCACAAGCATCATTCTATTTTACAGGATGGAGAGCAGTGCTCAAATGTTAAGAAATTTGTTGAAGGTCACGATGGAGCCAGGACTCAAACACTGATCACTTTCAACTGGTCCCAGCTGTTGTGTGATCACTCTGCTGCACTGAAAGCCTCATGGTCAGGAACCAGGGGGCTGGGGCAACTTTCCAGGGAGGCCCCAATTTAAAATATCCTGACTTGTTGGAGCCCTAACGCAACCAAGAATTCCTGGTGTACAACTTACAGACGTCTTAGCAACAGAAGCCACACCAACTAACGCCTCTGTAACCCGTATGAAGTGACAGACAAGAGTTCTGGGTGCTTTTTAAATGGTGATAAAATACATGTAACTTAAAAATTCACCATTATCACCCAAGTGCTTTTGATGTGTTCATTCATTTCATCTTTGCAAGCACCCGTTCTGCAGGTGAGAAACTGACACAGGGACGTTTGGCACGTTGTCCAAGGTCATTCAATTGGGAAGTGGCAGACCCAGGAATGAGACAGAGGCTGTGTGGCTTCAGGGCCCCCCTTCTAAGCACCAGCCCAGACGGCCTAGCCACAGAGAAGCCTCCGTTTCCCGTCGGCCCATTTCAAGATTGCTAATGTCCGAGCTGCTCCTGGAAGGCGGTTACTTAGGACAGCTCAGGCAGGACGTGTTTAAGATGGGGTTTGAGATCCAAAAGCCTTCTGATTGGATCACTCAGTCATCTACTTACGCTCCCCCAGTTGCCGACTCTCCAGGTGGCCGAGACCGGGCACTCCCGCAGGTAGCAGGGCTGGACGCTGGGCGGCTGCGTGCCCGGGCAGTTGACGGTGGTTTGGTAGCTGTACTCGTAATTCTCCTTCCCGGTGTAAATCTCACTACAGGAGACAAGCCTTTGTTTGTAGCCCTTTCCACAGGTCACTGAACACTGAGAAGAGAGGGGTTGGGAGCAGAGGTTGGAGCAGGGCCTGGGGGCAGCCACAATAGGCCCCTGACCCTCTGCATCGAACGCTGACCCCGGGACAACGCGGCCGAAAGCCCTCACTTTATTAGCTTATTATGCAGTG
This sequence comes from Camelus bactrianus, assembly GCF_048773025.1. Classification (NCBI taxonomy): domain Eukaryota; kingdom Metazoa; phylum Chordata; class Mammalia; order Artiodactyla; family Camelidae; genus Camelus; species Camelus bactrianus. The sequence continues at coordinate 22,296,760 of NC_133555.1, read as the reverse complement.
CGGGCAGCAGTCACCGAGCGCACGGGAGACGTGCAACCCTCCGGGAGCCTTCCGGGAGCGAATGCTTGCACTACATCCTCTTGGCCCCCGCTGCGGGTGGGGCCGCCTGGAGCCCCTGCTCTGGATTTCAAGAGCAGAAGGGGGTGGGGGGAGGCGCTCCAGCTGTCATGGGGTCCACTCACAGCATCCACGGCCTTACATGCTGCTGACAGATCATCCTTTTCCAAACCCACAATGACCTCATCTGAGAAGTTTCCAAGTGGGACGGAGAGAGAGCCAGAGACCACCTGAGTGCGAAATCCAGGCACTTCTCCAAAAGGGGCTAGTTTTCGTTCCCTACTCTTTGGTTTCCCTTCCCATCTGCCCCAATATTTAATTTCCTTCTCTCTCCCTGGCTCTGTATCTAGACTGAAATGTTATCTTTCTACTTCTCTCTCTTTCTCTAAATCATACAGGCATCTAGGCCTTTGGTCATAAGGATACAGCATTTAAAAATATCAGGACAATATAGAAAAGGAGAAGAAGAAAGTATCTTACTAGTGTGTCAGCTCCCTTCTGTGATGGGACAGCTAATTGGTTATTTTTAAGATTTTATTTTATATTCAACCTCCCCAGCTAAATATTTTATATAATATATTATTTTAAAAATAAAACTGAATCAACCAACAAATTTAGTTTTGATGATATCTGGGGGCAACATCATCAAACAACTGGCCATTCACGGTGAAAATGCTACTTCAATTTAAGATAGTGTACTGGGATTCTTGAGATCAAAGGCTCTTTGAGGAGCCAGATGAACCCCAGAAACAGTATGCGGCATGTGGTGTGTTTTGCTTTTTCTGGGGTGCGGCACCATCCATTCTTACTCACTACTGAAAGCCAGTGTCTCTCTTTCCTGGTGTCTCCTGAGCTGTTGTTCAAGCCACGTGGCTTTCCTCTCATTTCCAGGGGGATGGTCCCCTTGACGAGGTCCTGGAGGGACGAGGGAACAGACCCAGCTGCAGGCACGCACAACATCCCTGGGCCTTCCCTTCCAGCTGGCTCGGGGCCTGGAAATACCCCACATACATTTCATCATTCTTTGGCTGCCGCTATTCCAACGCCCAAAGACCCAGCTGACGCCAAGCCAGGGCAGGGTGAGGCTAGTCCGAGGTGTTTCATGTGTGGATGGATGGCTTACAAATGCTGTCTGTCCAAGGTGTGGCTTATTTTAGAGTGTCTAACCCAGTGCCTGCATGCCTCGGTCTCGGTCTGTACTAATGTAAACAAGGCTGGATGTTGGAGAAGGCAAGTGCTAAGACCCTTTGCCCTGACCAACCAGGAGCAAAAGCAGCCCGCTGTCCGTTTACACGGGGGAGGCAGTGGGAGACTGGCATTTACTGACGGAACTGACCCCCCAGTATGGTCAGGTTGTATTCAGAGTCCTCTGTGTCTCTGAAGAAAAAAAAAAAAAAACTGGACAGAACACACACTCTTTAGTAGCTGTTAAGAGCATCCTGAAAATGTTGACGGCTTCTGGCTTCCTTAATCCATTCAGACCAGAGTTTTGAAATAAGAGGCTCTCATTTCTGGGGAGGGGAGCGGGGAGAGGGAGGGCTGCCCTTACTGCTGACTCTTTACGCTTTGGTGCCCTGTGCATGTTTCACCCTGAGCATGGATTACTTTTCTGATTAAATAAAACAACAGGAATGTGGGCTCCGTCCACGAGGGATACACTTCAGGCCCAACAGGGAAGTGCGTGCGTCAACCACCCAACACACGTACCATCTAAATGCAGACATTCATCCCATTAAAACATGAACTTGCTCCCCGGTCAAACTTTGACGAGACCCCAGTGACAGCAAGCACCTTGGCTGTGAGCTCAGATACTCCCCTTTCACATCTCTGAACTCTTTTGGGCAAAGGACAACTGGTGTTAAGGTTATAGGCCTTTCAGTATTTCAAAATTTCATGAGGTTTGAAAACATAATATAATCGTGGGATTATTACTATTTGTTAAAAATAAAAAGTGTCTAGGGAGACGTAGTGTACAAGAGGAGATAAGGAAAAACAGACACTTGAAATTCCTTGGACATTATAGAAAATTATTTTGTTCCTCTGATCAGAGGTTGTTAAATGGGCAACCCACATCTGGCCCATGAAAGTATTTGGTTTACTCCATACAATGTTTTAAACAAATAATTTGAGTTTGCATTTTAAGATTAGGATATCTTGATAAAAGTCTCTACTTTTGTCCTCTCTTAAGACATCAGATTTGGTAACAGTGGATCTATGTTTCTGCACAGTCTCTGCTGGGGTGGAAGAGAGCCTGGTCCTTTATACATCATGTACTAGTTTGTCACAGTCGCCACCATTCCCTATTGCCTCCTTGATGCTAAGACATTTTCTTATACTTTCTTCAGGCACCTACAGGCAGCACATGAATCTGCAGCCCTTGTCATAATTCCTTGCTAATTATACTAATAGGACATCAAGGTGAATCATAGAACGTAGAGTTGAGAGTTGGGGAGTTAGACACCATCTCATGCACCTCCCCCAATTTGCACACATAAGGCTCCGGTCCAGGAAGACTGAAGGACTTGTCTGAGAACTCCCAGGTCTCAGTGGTGGAACTGGCAGGTGGGTGTGAGTCTCCCACCTTCCTGCCCTCATCATTCTGTTACTCTCTGGCCATCGCTGACCTGAAGGCAGTTACAGAATCCCCAGGATCGTACCTCCGACCATTCTCCTGTGATCCAGACATACTCGCAGGGAGGTAAACTACAGCTCTTACGATCCACAGGCCGTGTGCTCATGTCACAGTGTACACCATGAACCTCGCCACCTTTGTCCGTATCCTCACACACCACTTTGCGGTACCTGGAGCCTTCGCCGCAAGTCTTGGTGCACTGTTAAAGACAGACAAAACTGGTGGTGAAATGGAAGGATGGTAGATGATTTCTCATATCCTCTTAGTGTAATAGCTTATTTTCCTGTCTATATATCCTTTAAGACTGGGAGATCACTGAGATTAGGGATTATCAGAGAACTCATTATTTTACCCCATTACTTAACAATGTAACAGAGAAGAACAAACCTGACTCCATATTGGATCTACCCCTCGTGTTTTGTTGCCTGTAATTAGTCATGCTGGCTCTGCACCTTTCATAAAAGAATGTTGCCTACAGCCTGAAATATACATTATAGCCTATTCTCAAGGCTCTGACCTTTAAAGGCATAACACTTATCCATTCATATAAAGATAAAAAGTTGCAGAAAAGAACAATTGTCTGGTTGGAGGTTTATAGGAACATTGTGACCAGACATAGGGAGCTGCAAGGACAACGGATTCCTGCACCAAGAAACTTGCAAAACCAGTCACACCTCCTTCCCTTTTAGTATAAAAGAAACGTGAATTCTAACTTGGGTAAGATGGTTCTCTGGGACACTAGTCCACCATCTTCTTGGTCTGCTGGCTTTCTGAATAAAGTTATTATTCCTTGGCCCAACACCTCATCTCTCAGTTTATTGGCCTGTCGTGCAGTGGGCAGTATGAGCTTGGACTTGGTAACAACAACACTGTTCCTGGCATAGCGATCAGCATTCAGTAAGTGGCTGTCTGAGTGAAGCAATGAAAAGGTGAATAAATGAATCTCAGGTTTGGAAAGGACATTAAGGCCTTTATCCATTCAAACACTGAATCTCTTTAAAACTCAGGGCTAAAGGGTATTGAAATACCTGTAGAGTCAGGGAAGTTATTCCCCGTCCGAGTGGCCCATTTCATCTTATAACACGGAACTAAACCTATCATCTCTGCTGACTCCAGCCTCTTGTCCTAGTTGTCAATTCCAGGGGAGCATAAAGGACAAATTTCATTTCCCTCAAATAACCCCTTCAGGGACTTGAGGAGAGTTTCCTGTGGCCCCGACAGCCTTTTCTTCTCCACGGTGAACTGATTTCATCCCTCAATCATTCAACCAATAATCACCAACTTCCTAGGAAATGTCAGGCCCTGGGATGAACAAGAGTGGACAGGAATAGCATAGCTCCTGCCCTCAGAGAGGAGCTGAATTTTAGTAGCAAAGATGGACCTTAAAGAAGTAGACAGCTAGGTAGCAAGATTTAGCCATTACGTTAATTTCCATTTTTCAGATGAATGAACTGGGACTTAGCCTAAAGAACTTATCTCAGGTCATCCATCTCTTTGGAAGGTGGATGAGATAGATATTTTTATTTCCATAAACCAAGTGGGGAAAACAGAGCAACTGCTATGAGCCATTCTAGGATCATCTCTGTGCTGACTACAAATTCCTCATCTTCTTTGCTTTAACCAAAAGCAAACCCCACCTTAGAAGTTTTACCTTAGTTATTAGTGTGGTTAAAGGTCTCCCACAGCTTGTCGTAGCGACAGCATGTGTGTCACCCAACATTCCAAGGCTCTAGATCTATGTTAGAAAGCCACTGTAACCAACCTGTGTCAAGGACAGCTTAGGTCTCCTCCAACCAGGGATTACAAAACCCTGTTGCCCCTTATCCTTATCCAAATACTGTGAGCCCTTGCTGTTCACATAATGTCTTAAACTTTCTCCTTTCAGTCTCTTTAGGGAGGGCTGTGGACCTCAATGCTCTTTTTTACCTCTCACATGTCTCCTTCAAATTTTATTACCTGCCTCACCCCAAAGGCATCTGAGTTTGGAATCCAGCTTAACTGAGACATATTCTTCCTGAGATGTCTCTTGCCTTTCTTCTTCTTTTTCTTCAGGTAATAAAATATACATAAAACTCATCATTTTAACCATTTTTAAAGTGTGCAATGCAGTGGCATTTAGTCATTGGCAATGTTGTGCAATTATTAGTATGTAATTCCAGAACATTTTCTTCACCTCAAAAGGGAACCCTCGACCCATTAAACAGTCACTCTCCATTTCCCCTTCCTCCCAGCCTGCAGCAACCACCAATGTGATTCTGTCTCTATGGGTTTGCCTGTTCCGGGTGTTTCACAGAAATGGAATCATGTAATATGTGGCCTTTTGTGTCTCGCTTCTTTCATTTAGCATCACGCTTTCAAGGTGCTTTCATGTTGAGCGTGGATCAGTTCTTCCTTCCTTTTTATGGCTGAAGAGTCCATTGTATGGATGTACCACATTTTGTTGACTCAAATGTTAATGGACATTTGGAGGGTTGCCATCTCTTGGCTATTATGAAGCGTGCTGCTATGAGCAGTCTTGGGCAAGTCTGAACAGCTGCTTCTGATTCTCTTGGGTGTATCCTTAGGGGTAGAAATGCCAGGTCATCTGGTGTGCCTGTGCCTGCGTGAACTGCTTTGCTCTCTCAGAAAGCAACAGGGATGTGTGGTGTGTCCTGGTCATCCCTTATCATTTGCAAACTTAACTCAAAATTTCTGCTGCTTTGGAAGCAAACCTCAACGTCTAGAGTGTGGAATCATTCAAAATTTTTCTGGAGCACAAAGACAAATAGGAAACAGTGTGAAATGAGCACAGAGGAGCAAACCTCCTCCCACCAGTGCCGGAGTCTGGCTGAGCCAAGTGACTAGCTCAGTCCTGGCTCAGGAGTTCTGGGGGTTTCTCTTTCCCTGGAGAATGCTGGGAACCATCGTAAAGGAATAATGTTTTTGTTCCTTTGTTAAAAAAAAAAAAAAAAAAAAAAAAGCACTGAATGAGTTAGAGAGCCACCGAATGTTACAAAAACAAAACAAAACAATGGTTAATCTGTGATGTGTAGATCTATGAAGAAGATACACTTAACTCCTCCTAGAAAAAGTAATTCCTTAGAAAATCAGGACGGAGGTGACTCAGAGACGACCAGGATTGTTGAGCAGCCAACCTGCTCTAAACCTTCCAGTGCTCTCTTTCATTTTCACTGATCCATTGGGCTTTAATCTGTATCAATAAGTAACAGTTTAGAGCAGAAAAGCAAGGATTACTAAATACTTTCTGCTTGCTAAGTGTTTCTCCCCTGGTCTTAATGGTTAACTGCCATAAAACTATTTTGTTAATGGTGGAAAAGGGAGTTGGGAAACCTTACCTTGAATATAACTGTAAGAAAAATTATACTAAGTAAATAAATGAGTTGCCCAGTGGTTTGAAATTAGTTAACAGCAGCTCTGAAAATCACTTAGCATGGCTCTTCTCATGGATTTTTAAATCCTAACTAGAGCACGGGGGTTGGGTAATCAGAAAGCAAATCCAGCCCACCCTATAGGATTTTATCAGCTTTCAGTAAAATCCCTTCTCCCACCCACCGAGGATTTATGACTCTTTCTTCTGTCTTGGAATATAATCTAGAATGTTCTGAAAAACAGTGGGAGAGCTCAACTAACCTTATTTTAATTTCCAAAAGATTTTTTTTTTCAAATTTCATTATAGCTTTGAGAAAAAAACTATACCAAGTGTGTAAGTCACACCACCAGCCTCTCAATTTCAGCACAGGCTGTAATTCAGAAATCAAATATCACAACCCTGCATTAACCTGGGCAGCTTGCCCACTATCTCATTGGCCACGTGTGCCTTGAAACGTGCTGAAATTAACGGGGGGGGGGGGGAATAAATTTTTAAGCTTTGCGGGTGAGGAAGATTAAAATAAACTTTTAAGGTACTATTTTATTTAGCTAGGTTGGCTGGCCGCAGGGTGATGGTTTAAAAAGGGTCATTAAATGCAATGGGTAGACATTGTCTTTCCTTAAAGACTGTGATCAAATTACTTTGCATTTTTTTGGTTGAGATGCCCTAAGCATGGGGGAAGAGAAGCACTTTGTATGTACCTGCTCAACCTTTTAAGGTTATTGATTTTCCCCCTGGATGAAAGAATCTGTCATGTCCTTTCTAGGGCCAGGCTACCTTGTTGGAAAGTGGGTGACCAGACCAGTCAAAGAACAAATGGAGAAACTGACAGCAGTGTGTCCTGAATCTGCTATGCAGTCTTTTGTCAAAAGGAAGAGGAGGTGCAAAATCCATTTATCTAACGTTGTTTGAAATGAAAAAAGAAAAAAGCAATCTTCAAATTACCAACTGGTTCATTGTAAAAGTCAGGTATATGGTGTTTGGACATCTTTACCCCCAGAGAGTATACTTGCAAGGGAAAAAGGCAGAAATTATACTATGGAGATAGCTCGTAACTCATTCATTCCCTCATTCAACCAATACAGGTGGACGTCAGAGACATGGCAGGTTTGGTTCCAGGCCACCACCAATGAGTATCACCATAAAGTGAGTCATATGAGTTTCCTGGTTTCCAGTGCATATAAAAGTTATATTTATACTACAGTCTACTAAATGTGCAATAGTATTATGTCTTAAAACACAATGTACATAATTTAAAAATAATTTAATGCTAAAAAATGCTAACCATCACCTCAGCCTTCAGTGTGTAATAGTAGTAACATCAAAGATCACTGATCACAAATCACTGTAACACACACAATAGAGAAAAATTTTGGAATATTGCAGTAATTACCAAACGTGACACAGAGACACAATGCGCAAATACTGTCAGAAAAATGGTGCAGACATACTTGCTCAACTCAGGGTTGCCATGAACCTTCAATTTGTAAAAAAAAAAAAACCCAAAAAACAAACAAAAAAAACCAACCTGAAAAAACCAACACACACAGTACCTGCAAAGTGCAATAAAGTAACACACAAGAAAATGAGGTCTGCCTGTTTGCTACGTGCCACGGTCTGTGCTGGGCACAGGGATACAGCCCTGGCATCTTCCTACTCCCCTTCTCTCTCTGTTATGACACCTGGGTGGCTGCTCCTCCCAGCTTGGGGTCCATGTGTCAAGACTGGCTAACTGGTGACCCTTGAGGTTTACACTCAGGGCCGCCTAGAATGGCCGTGTGAGCAGGTCTGACTTTCGTAACAGACAGTGTGATGCAGGTAGCAGCCATCAGCTGTGACAGCAGGGAAAGAGGAAGGACCAGGGGCTAGGATTCCCACAATGTTGAAAGGGGTGCCTGGGCAGTGGCAGAAGAGGTGGAGCTGAGTTAAGTAGGCACGGGGGAGATGGAGAGATGAGGGCACTCTCAGGAGGGGCTCAGCATGCATGGCTGCAGGTGGCTGTTACGGGGAAGTGGGGTAGGGAAGTGACTCTAGCAGTTTGGGGTTGTTAAAGCCTTTGGTTTGAACCTAAATAAGCAATTCTCCAAGGAAGAAATACAAATGATCAATAGGCACATGAAAAAATGCTCAAGATCACTAATTATCAGAGAAATGCAAATCAAAACTACAATGAGGTATCACCTCACACCAGTCAGAATGGCCATCATTCAAAAGTCCACAAATGACGAATGTTGGAGAGGCTGTGGAGAAAAGGGAACCCTCCTGCACTGCTGGTGGGAATGCAGTTTGGTGCAGTCACTGTGGAAAACAGGATGGAGATTCCTCAAAAGACTAGGAATAGACTTACCATATGACCCAGGAATCCTGCTCCTGGGCACATATCCAGAAGGAACCCTACTTCAAAAAGACACCTGCACCCCAATGTTCATAGCAGCATTATTTACAATAGCCAAGTTATAGAAATAACCTAAATGTCCATCGACAGATGACAGAATAGAGAAGGTGTGGTATATTTATACAATGGAATACTATTCAGCCATAAAAACGACAACATAACGCCATTTGCAGCAACACAGATGTCCCTGGAGAATGTCATTCTAAGTGAAGTAAGCCAGAAAGAGAAAGAAAAATACCATATGAGATCGCTTATATGTGGAATCTAAAAAAAAAAAAAAAGAACATAAATAACAAAACAGAAACAGACTCATAGACATAGAATACAAACTTGCGTTTGCCAAGGGGGTGGGGGGTAGGAAGGGACAGACTGTGATTTCAAAATCTGTAGATACTGACAGGCATATGCAGAATAGATAAACAAGATTATACTGTATAGCACAGGGAAATATATACAAGATCTTGTGGTAGCTCACAGCAAAAAAAAAAATGTGACAATGAATATATGTATGTTCATGTATAACTGAAAAATTGTGCGCTACACTGGAAATTGACACAACATCGTAAAATGACTGTAACTCAATAAAAAAAAGTTAAAAGAAAAAAAGCCTTTGGTTTGAGATGGGGATTCCAGAAGGGGGGCAGAGAACAGGTCATGAAAGGCTTGTAAATTTTCTATACTACTTAGGAGAAAATCCAAGCCCTTGCCCCAGCTAACGGAGGTCATCATAACCCAGGAGATCCTGCGGGTTTAACCTCATTTCAGCCTTCTGGTCCCTTTGCTTGCTCTGCTCACAACATGCTATCCTTTTGTCCACAATCACACTGGACTCTGTCCTTCCTCTTTCTACCTAGAATCACCCCTTCTTGCTCTTCCCCCTCGACTACCCTAGAGACCAACCACCCTTACTTTCTATCTCTATCTCAGCACCTTGGGTTTTTTTTTTTTTTCAACCACAGCATTTTTCACAATGGCAATTTCATATAACATATCGTTTGCTTATCTTCTGTCTCTCTCACTAGACAGTCTCACCACAGCAATTTCACATTTTGTATCATACATCTAATGCCTAGCGCCTGGCACTTTGCAGGTGCTCGAAAAGATTTGTTGAATAAATTAATGAGGAAATGAGTAATAAGGAGTTACTAACTGAATGAAAAAGAATATGAAAATGAATATATGCATATACATATGCATGACTGGGTCATTATGCTGCACACCAGAAACTGACACATTGTAACTGGCTATACTTCAATTAAACTAAAAAAAAAAAAAAAATAAGAGTTACTATCTGGCCCTTGTTCACACATCACATCAAAACTTGATCACTTCCTATTGTAAACTTCATGAAATCTTTGTACCCAACTGACCAAGGACCTATAGCTCATTACTACTTTTTCTGTGCTAAGGAAATGAACTTGAGAATTATTCTCCAGTTGATCTCAGTAAGTTTGTGACTCCAAGTACATATCAGAACAGCTCATGTCCCTGCACTGGGTCAAACAGCCATGGGGTGGGCAGCTCGACAAAGGCCAGACAGATCTGAGCACAACTTGTCCATGGCAATGTGACAAGAAAGTAAAACAGCTGTTCTTACAGGAAAAACAGAGTTTGTCTGATTGTTCTCAAAGACATTTTAGAATGCCGTGATTCTAAAGAGTTAAACAAGAAAGGCTATCAAGTAGCAAGCACTGTTCTATAATGTCTTTCTTTTTCTTCTCTGCCCCTCCTCCCTCCCTCCACCCAACTATTATTTTGTTCATTCATTCATTCATTCATAGATTCATTCATCCATCAAGTGTCTTCAATGTTGTAGGTACTATGCTAAATGCTGGGGGAAACTCTGCTTTCTGACCTCAAACAGCTGATAACATAGACAAGGCAAACAGGCACAAGGATTCAGAGTGCTAACCATTACAGCAAGAGTATTTTCAGGGTGATATAAGAGGTAAGAGGAGGGTGTGTCATCTGACCCCATGATTCATGGGGAGGGCACAATCAGCAAGGGCTGCTGAAAGGATGCAACATCTCGATTGAGGCCTGAAGGCTGAGCAAAGGTCACTGAAACAAGGGAAGGAGCTGGGCAGCCTTGCTGTGATACAGAGGTACTAGGGAGGAAAGAGAGTATTCTGGGTGAAGGTTAAAAGAAGAATATTTGCAAGGCCTAGGAGACTTACTCCTTAAAGCTAAGAGATGTATAACCCACATACTCACAATTCAAGTTTGATCAAAAGACCTGTGCAGCTGTAAGTAAATTCCTATGTCAGATTATAATAGTATTAATAAGTAAGTTTTTTTATGATAGTAATTTTCAAAAGAATAAAAAACTTGTGCTTTTTTTTTTTAAAAAAAACTCAGCCTTATGAGCATAAGAATTCTAAAGTAAGTAAAATCGAGCACTGAAAAGCTAAATAACTAGCCCAAAGTTGGCGAGTGATTTTTAAAAGCCCATCATCATGATACAGAAGCTAAACTGAAGTGTTGGTTGTCACTGGAACCCTCCATTAGGAGTCCACAGTATCAAAGAGAAGTGGCATTTGTGGAAGGGCTAAAATGTGCTAGACAATGCACTGAATCCCTCACTTAATCTGATAATCGTCACTATCACTCTTCAGCACAGTCTGCCATATAATTCCCATTTTGCAGATGCGCTAACTGGAGCCCAGAGATTTGAAGTCAACTTTTCAGAGCCACACATTGAATGGTCTCTTTTTTACAACATGGTGCTTCTAGGGCAGAACCAAATGGGATATGAATGCCTGGAAAGAGCATTCTTCTCTTCTCCAGTTATTCTGCTCTACATCTGAAAGTCCAGGCCCTACCCTTCTGGTACCATTAAGGCACACTGATGTCACCTCAGACCTGTTCGAATGGCTATTATCAAAAATACAAGGAATAACAAATATTGGCAAGGATATGGAGAAAAGGGAGCTCTGGTGCACTGTCGGTGGGAATGTAAATTGGTACAGCCATTGTGGAAAACAGTATGGAGGCTCCTCAAAAAATTAAAAACAGAACTACCATGCCATCCAGCAATTCCACTCCTGGGTATTTATCCGAAGGAAATAAAATCACTAACTTGAAAAGATACATGCACCCCCATGCTCAGTGCAGTATTATTTACAATTACCAAGATATGGAAGCAACCTGAGTGTGTACTGATGGATAAACAGATTAAGAAAATGTGATACACACACACACACACACACACACACATATATATACATATACGAATATAATTCAGCCATAAAGAAAAAGGAAATCTTGCCATCTGTGGATGGATTCTGAGGGCATCATCCTAAGTGCCATAAATAGACAACTACTACATGTTCTCACTTATATATGGAATCTGAAAAAAAACAAAAAACTAAAATGAATGTACAGAGAACAGGTTGGTGGATGCCAGAGGTGAGGGGTGGGGAGTAGGTGAACCGGTAAAAGTGGTCAAAAGGTAACAAAGGTCCAGCAGAAAGATAAGTAAGTCCAGGGGATGTAATGTACAGCAGGGTGACTACAGTTAACAATACCGTGCATTAACTTTGAAAGTTACTAGAAGAATAGATCCTAAAAGCTCTCAACACAAGAAAAAGAAATCTGTAACTTTGTGAGGTGATCAAAGTTAACTGTAACATGGTTGTTATTAACAATAACTATACTTACTGTACTGATCATTTTGTAATAGATACATAGATCACATCAGCATAAAATTCACTTAAAATTAATACATTTTATGTCAATTATATCTCAATAAAAATGGGGGAGAAATAGCATTGCCATCAACATTTGTGTAACAAAAAAGAATGCAATTGCAGTATCTCATAACGGGCTATGATAATAAACTTAGGATCAAGCCTTGCTCCTTCTACTTGCTAGGTATGTGACACTTGGATAAATGACGTTAGCTCTCCAAGCCTCAGTTTCCTTGACTGCAAAATGGGATAACAATAATAATAATAATAATACCCATTTTGACTAGTGATGACCACAAAGCAACTCAGCACAGTGCCAGGCACTGTATTCCCCCTGTTCTGAAAACCACGCCTGGTGGGAGATTCCTGTCTTACTATTCACAGCTCCGAACCTTTGACGGCTTGTACTTTGTTTCATTCCAATGTCAGCAGATATGGTTTTGCTTTTCAATATCCTTTCCCCCCTTTTCTACAACTGAATCTTCTTTACTACTAATGTCCTACCCTTGCCAGCCAGACGGTTCCCCAAGGACGCTTACTGTTTTCTTTAACTAGACATTAACTTGGAGCAGGAGAAAAACAAGTCTGTCCATTTCTGCATCAACGGAGCAGTTTTTCAGATGCCCTTGGTTTTTTTTTTTAATGTTGGAAATCCTTCACTAATTAATCAGGATTTCAATGAATGCCTGCCTTGTAGCTGACAGACAAAGTCACGGAAGGAGGCAGAAATCCAGAGTAGTTCCTACCTAGAGTCTGCCTAGCGGCTGTCTGAACTCATACAGAATGACCAAGTCTGAACCCACATATTTAAAATATTTCTCCCATCTCCCCTCCTCCTGTGAAAGTTATCTTTATGCCTTTGGCCCAAGGCCTGTTAAACTTTTTCTGGAGGCAGCCAGATTCGGAACGTTCAAGAACACAGGCACAGGGATGGCAGAAAAAGGAGGAGCTCTCCCACCCGGGTCAGTGCGAACTGCTGGCCGTCTGACAGCAGACCTTTTGGGACAGAGCCAGCCTTGTCACCGTGCTGGAGGGCTTCTCAGGGGAACGGATGTGATGATAGCAAGGGGGCTGAGCGGAAGCCCTGGCAGGTGCCCACTTCCTGGCTCTACTTACTTCTTGCCACTCCTCGGTCCTCCAGGCGTAGAGCGGACACAGCGGGGCTTGGCAGGCGCGTTCCGACTCGGGTCTGCTGTACGGGTCGCACTCGGTCTCTCTGGCTATTTTGTGCGTTCCCATCTGACAGCCCACATTTCTCCGCCGCACACCTTGGCCGCAGGACACTGAGCACTGAGAAGACGAGAGTGCGTAAGTGGGAGCTTTGGGTCGTTTGGGGGAGGGGGTGATCATCGGGGTGGAGAGGGTCACAGAGAGGATGGGGGACGCATTCCTAATCCAACGACTTTCAAAGCTTCCCAGTCTCCAGTGAAGGGGCCCCAGGATAATGTCTTAAATCTGCAAACTCACTGCCTATCAATGCCGGCGAGCGAGGAAGAGCCTCAAGTTTTAGGGAATCTCTGAAGTTAACAAAACTGCTGGACGACTGAAAAGGCTAAGAGGTCATTATGAAACATTCAGTATAAGCTAGAAATAGTGCTGTCATGTGAAATGAAAATCCCAAATGATTTCTATCCTGGAAGATTGGAGGTTCTTGAAAATTGGACAGAGGTCTTGTACAAGAGAATTTCTTGGCAGATTAAAAGTATAACTCAAGGAGAGTAAATTACTGAAGCTTTTAGGGCCTTGTAAGTAGAATTACTCTCTCCAGTCTCTTCCTTCTCTTGCTCCCATTCCCGGAGATGGGAGAATTTTGTTTAAAACGATGGAATTCGTTAAAGTAGTTGTGTCTTTATTGACAACCTCAGATGCATATATGAAAAATAAAAGCTGACAAAGAAAAACCATTTCCTTGGGGGTTGTGTTTTCAGCCTTTGAAAAATACTGTTAATCAGGCTGAAACATTTTGTTGACCAAGCTGCAAAACACCGTATTAATCTGCAATTAACTTTCCCCTAAATTAATTTTTTAATGGTTTCCCTCATTGCTGGGTTTCATAATCTCACTTCTGAGCAGGCCAAGAATTATTTTATTAAGCTTTTGACAGTCAGAAACTAAAGCGACATTGGATTGGAAAGAACAGCCTGTTATTTCACTCAGGTATTGAAAATTATTACCAAGTTTTTGTGATAGCGCAGCCTCCATTCATTTGTCTGACTGAGAAAACAAGCTTAACATGTATTAAAGCCATATTCCTGAGAGGAAGCCTTCTTAAAGAATAGAATCACGCTTTCAAATTAGACAAAGAGTCTTGTCCAATTAACCTGTAGCAGGATTCATCTTATTCAAAGGCTAATGGGAATTTGCTATTAGAAAGCAGACCCTGATGAATTTCCCTGCATATTAATTTTATTTCCATTTAAGATTAAAAAAAAAATAGGTGACAGTGTTTAGAGGGCAGCTCGGGAAATCATATCATTTCAGATGAGTCTACGCCAGGCAGGAGCTTAAATGTTCACATCAAAGCTAGCTGAAGAGAAGGAAATATTTTGGAGCAACACAGCTACTATTGTTTGGGTTTAATTGTATTAATTGGATTGAATGAGTTTGTGACCCACAAGAAACCAGACTTTTAAAGTCATTATGTCCTGGGTGGAATGAGAGGGTGCCTAAGCACAAGTGATTGCCTCATCTACAGAGGATGGCCATTTAATACCTATGGGAATTACATGTGTATTTCCCACTGATTACACTGGAAATGAATGAACTACAATATGGGAGAGTTAGCACATGAATGACAGAACTTATCATCATCGTCATTGGCAACGAACAACCGAAAACACCCTTTGGCTATTTGAATCTGGGATCTTAAAAAGAAAACAGTACACTTCTGGAACAATGTATCCAAATGGAAATAACAAAGGAAAAATAAGAACGACTAAGTAAACAAATTTGGGTTTGGCATAGGGCTGATATAGGTTCACAATCTCATAATGCTTTAGCAAGCTAAAGAAAAAGGAAAAAATGGTAAAGAATTTTAGAGTGTACACTATTCAGGCTCTAAGTAAACGAAATTTCTTTTTGATACTATTGTTTGTTACTGAGTAAATTATTACTTATGGGTAAGGTATTAAGAGCCATGAGGATCCAATCTTAAAAATCACTTCCACAATGTTTGATAATTTTTCAAAACGCAAATAAAGGCAGAGGAAGTTTCAATTATACACCATGTCGTTGTGGCTTCTGATTTTCATAATGTCAAAGCCAGCTTTGAGTTAACACATTCAAAGGTTTCAACATGACTCCTATGCACAGCAAGGTATGAACCCTGCCTCTGTGAATACTGCATCCACGGTAATCTTTGTTAAAATGAAGTGCGCCACATTAGAGTTAGTTCTCTGTGTTCGACTTTTCTTCCTAAGCTGTCTTGGGGGAGGCAACATTTTGCATACAAAGCCAGCCAGGCTTGTGTGGTGAATTCTGAGAGATTTGTGCAGAAACCCCACGAACAAAACAGCATCAGAAAGACCTCTGCATGACCCTGGAGGTGGCGATGGTGGTGGTGTGTGCACATGTGCGTGCTTAATTCTTCTTGTTCTATTTAGTCCAACTTTTACTTAGTCTGCAGAAGAAAAAGGTCGAGCAGTCTCTATTAATGTCTCCCCCCAACCACCGCTATCATTCCTGCACGGCAGTCTATTTGTGCAAGTTTGAAAGTAGATGTTTTTAGTTCCAAACTACTGAGCAGGAAGCTGTGTTTCATCCTTCTGTACCCCCTACTGTGCAATGCTAGTGTGCAGAACTCACCGATTTAAAGGGGGAAACTTGATGCTTACTTCCATAGATAAAAAGAAACTCTATGGAACTTCTGATGTTTGGGGAATTGTAATATACATGTGAAAACCTGGAAAGAATTTTACATACTTTCTTCAGTATTACTGATGAAATTATGGCCATGACAGTATTTAAAGGAGAGATTAGCTTGAAAAATAACGATATGAAACAACTTTAATAAATAACAGGTAACAATAATAGGAAGCTTACTAAGTAAGCACTTACTATGCCGGGCTCTACTCTAGGGTTTCTCAACCTAGCAATTCTTTTTTGTTGGCAGCTGTCCTGCGCATTGTAGGAAGTTTAGCAGCATCCCTGAACTCTACCCACCAGAAGACAGTTGCATTTCCATTCCACTGCCAATCTCCAGACATTGCCAAATGTCCCAAAAGGTACAGAATCACTCCCAGTTGAGAGCCTGGTTCTATGCTAAGTCTACATAAAATATCTTTCATAGTCTTAATAAACCTTTTAAGTACTCCACCAATAAGTAAAACAAAGAACCGAGATCATTACCCTAACGCAAGCAAAAACAACCCCCCCCCCAAAAAAAACCAGTAGATTCTATCCTAGACAATAAATCAAAGCTAGGCAATATATCAAAGCTGTGGATTAGAATTTGGCTCCCAGTTTTAAAATATGGTGCTAATAGGATGCAGCCTTTTGTACTACGTCAGCAAGAGTGTGGGTGCAAAGCCTGCGTTCAAACAATTCAACATCAGTGCTTGCAGTTCAAATACAAACAAAACAGCGGAGAGCACGAATCACCAGCGTAACTCTAGTTCTTATTGCTGACTGTGTGCACGTGGTTTCCTTGATGTCGCAAAGGACACATGCTCCACATTTGCCACGTTTCTCCATTAAACACTTGCAGAATACTTCAGAACCAGACACCACATGCAAGCCGCTCTCATTGTGATTACAAGAAAAGTCCTAACCAAAAATGGCTGGTAGGTTCATAATGCAATTTGCCAAGTCTCCATTTTGGCATGAGCACTGAAAGGCTTTTAATTAATTAGGGATTAATTAGGAGTATGAGATGAACATATATGAAATAGATAACCAACAAGGGCCTACTGCATAGCACAAGGAATTATGTTCAATATCTTATAATAAACTATAATGGAAAAGAATCTGGAAAAAGAATAGATTTATATATATGTATAAATGAATCACTTTGCTGAAGCATTGAAACATTATAAATCAACGGTACTTCAATTTTAAAAAACGAAAATTGAAAAAAAATTAGTGGGGAAAAAAATTAAGTATTTCCCCGAATTTAAGACATCAGTGAGTCCAAGACACAGTGTTACTTTCTGTATCACTCAGAAAGAAAACAAGAATGATTAAATCAGGGCATTCCATTGGTTGTGAGGGCCATCCTGATGACAGAGACGTTAAAGGATAAAATAAACAGGCATCTCCGGATTGAATGAATTCATGAGTGATGAATGATGATGATGTGTTACTTTCATTCTAATCTGATCATTTATTCTGTTTATTTCTAATCTCCATTTTTTTTTTACTCTGAAATGCTTTTGAATCACAGGACTACAGAGCCCCCACATTCATCAAGCTGAATAAGAATCTGATGCTGATTTTGTCTTAAAATTTCATCCCTCAGCTCTCAATAAAAATAAACAAATTGAATGCAGACTTTTGGGAAAAAATGTTTTCAAACTTTTGTGAGGATGAAAATTTTCTTGACAAACTCAAGATTTTCAAAGGATGTAGAAATGAAACATTCCACTCTAAACCTCAAAACACCAATTTTGAGGGAGAGACTAAGAAGATTAGCATGGCTATACTAGTTTCTTCTCCCAAAATTCTATGTGTCTTTCTATCATCAGACATTTTGACATGATGAAGAATTGCGATCATTATTCTTCCTACCTTGAAGATGAGATAACTTAGAATATAGCTACCAGCAGAAAACAAAAGGACCAGGTAGGTGTGAAATCTTCTAAGTATTGTTGCAAATGGATAATCATTACTCTTGCTTTATATCTCCACCTTAGGGAATAATTCTGTTTACCACTGGATCGTTAGTAAACCAATAATCTTTAATCATGCAGACTGTCTTTCTCCATCAACCACTGGGTATTTTAGGTATGCTTCTAATTTGCACAAATTGGATTTTACCCATGCAGCACCTTGTCTTGCCTGCTTTTATAATTCATTTCTACAAATCAAATCAGAACATTAAAAAGTTGGCCACAGACCATTACATAACTGTGTTTACTTGCATTTTCCTCAAAGGTAACTAGACTTTTCTAAGCAATCATTTTGAACAGGTGCAGTCTTTTCTGGGGAGGCATTCTGATAATCCTATTACCTTATGTTTGAAAAAACCCCAAGGGCTCAAAACTAATCATCCCAGCTTTGTGAGCAATTAGAGACTTCCCATCAAGATCACAGGATACTAGAGTCAAACTCACTCTGTGTTTACCAATAAAGGGAGAAAGTTTTTTTTTTTTTAAATCCTTTTTTTGAATGAATTGGCCTTTAAAATGAGCATCATTTAAGTGCTCTAAACTTAATATTCAGGACAAGATGCAAATGATAAGTAGACGTTGGGGAACATAACGAAAACTAACAGAGCATGGAAGTATACAAGAGGACAAGTTAATTAGTGTGGTATCTTAAATAATGTTAGCTGCAGGCTTTTACATGAATTGAATAGCTCCAAAAATAAAAGGGCTGGAAGTTAGAGATGACAATAGTCACTTAGACAAACCATTAAGGATGACCAGGATGAAATGCTGCCTAAATCTGATCCCTGAAGGAAGCCAGAGGAGGAACTAGCTCTGGCTGGGCACAGATAATTTGATGGTTAAATTAAACCAAAACAAAACCAAAACCAAAACCAAAACATGATCATTATGATAAAGGCCTCGAGAGGGCTGAGGCTACTTTGCTGGGGGACGAAGCAGGTCACGTTTTCTATCTCTGTGAAGGGGAACATGGTTGGGAGGTGTGGGGGACAATGGTGACAGCTCAGGGTATTTAAGAAAAATTCACTTTTCTAGCGGAATTTTCCATGAGTCATGTTGAAATGGAGGATTCTCAGCTCCTCCCCATGTTAACACAGCTGTGCAAAGCTTCTCAGGGGTCTTAGGAATCAAGATCCAGGCCCTGAAAGAATCCATTCCAGAGGCTTCCAACCTTGCACCTGGTCTTCCACTGATTCTCAGGATTGTCTGCCTACCTCTCCACTGCACAGGAGGACCACAGATTCAGTAAAACCTCACTGAATCAAATAAATGAGGAGAAAGAGCAGCATGAAATGCAGAATCTATGAAAAGAAACTGGGCCTTATTACTTTTAAGTGAAGTACCTTCAGCCTAGCTGAGGAAATGTATGCGTGTGGAGTGACAAGGTCTACTTGAAGGATTAGACTTGAAGCTAATTTGGTCCACCCATCAATTGTTCTTGGTAAAGAGAAGCTTCTAAAATGTCCTCTTAAATTCAACAGGGAAACTCTCACATCCAGTTCCTAACTAGGCTACCAAATGTTTAGAATTAGTAGAGTCTAACTGTAAACAGATTCTTGGGTACTTACCCACCTCCCCTTTCTCATTGGATATACGCACATCGCACACATCCAAACAAAATATTACTCTTGAGAGCTTATTAGATTTAAGACCACTGAGCTAAGTACGCGGCATTCATTATCGCATTAAGTCCTCATAAGAGCTATACGAAGTCATCACCCAAGGCCGTATAGCTAGGAAATGACAGAGAATGCCCTCTCTGTCCCTCACCTCTCTTGTATAGAAGCTGATGGGCAGGGAAATACTCTTACTCTCTAATACTTTATACTGACAGCCCTTTAAGAACCTCAAAGGTCAATTCAGACCCAATTCATGCCAAATGACCATAGTCAACCTTACTGGCATCTGAATGAGTGGTTTTCTAAGTGGCCAGTGATTATAAAAATGCCATCAGCAAAGGATTGGGGGGCTACTCTATCCTAGACAGCTGACACCTCCATTTCTACCACCACTTAGAATTAATCCTCACAGCCATCCTCTGGGAGGTATTATCCAAAGCGCCCAGGGCTGAGGCCACTTGCCCACGGTCCCATGGCCAGTGAGTATCCTGCCATAAAGATTTTCTCCCTCCCTGTCCCCGAGCTCCCCTCTGAAAAACCAAAACTGTGCAGGGAAACAAGCCAACACACGGGTGGCCCAGGTAAGGAAGCAGTCATTAGAGGAGAAGCGTTGCTCACCTGACTCCAGGCGCCAGCCTTCCACTTGGGGCATCTTCCTCCTCGGCACTTTCTGTGCCCATTTGGCTTAGCAAGGTGTTTACAGTAATCACTTTCTAAATGGCTTCCATCTTTTGCCATGCAGTAAACATTTCGTTGTTTATGCCCTCGACCACAAGAGACAGAACACTGAAATATAAAGCAATGGCAAGGTTGTTGTTGTTTTTTTAAAAAATCACAAGGAATTCGATTAAAAAAAAACACCAAAAACCCCTGTGTTGTGCGAGGTTAAGATCACTCCTAACAAGAGTCATCATTCCCCCCTTTGGCAGCGCCGTTTTGGATAACGTCTCAAGGCTCAATACGGAAGGAAGGTAGCACTGGAGAAAAAAATGTCGACAGCATTACAGCAGGAATCCTGTCCAGTATTTTGGGTCACTCAAGAGGGAGGGGAAACCCTGATAATTCAGGCCAAAAATATGAAGCCCATGAACCTGAAACTATCATGAAATTCTGACTGAAAGAAGTCCTACTATGAATTAGTAAGGATTCCTTTTGGACATCTCACTTCATGCAGTCTCTGATCAAGATATGCCTTCAATAAAATGCCTCACGATTTCACTCTTTTGGAGGAAGGTGCGTTTCCAAAATACAGCTGCGTTCCATTTCCTAGCGAAATGATTTAAGGAAACTCTTCTACCATTTTTCAGAGGATAAGCTCTCATTTTCCCAGTCCACGGGAAAGAAGGTGAAAAAGGCACATCAGAAACTGAAAGGTAAGCCAGCAGGTGAGTCTGTGCCAATCTGGGGAGGGAGGCATTACCTTTCAACTTTGATCTGCAGGTTCACTGAACTGTTTTAAATGTGACCTTGTCTGACCACATCTAAGAAACTTGACTTTGATTTCAGAGTAGGTTTCTCAGAAAGGTTTAGGAATCAAAGTGCCCATGGAGTCGGGACAAAAATGTGATATGACAGCTTCTTGCGGAACAGGCAAGAGGCTAGCCCCAATGAGTACGCTGAGATATTCAACGTCCATTGCCTCATTAGCGATTACAGAAGTCATTACCCTTGGATCAGAAGCTGGCTGGCTCCGGTTTTCAAGCCACATTATTTCCCAGTGTAACGTTCTTGCATTTCAGAGGGAAATGAGTTTAAGAATGAAGAGCAAAATGTGAAAACGCAACGAAAATAGTTTTCAAGTGTCATTTCCTTCTACCCAGGATTTCTAATTTCCCCTGCCGACTTGGTGATTTTTGTTAACTTCAATGGCTAAAGTGCCTTTTTATGCCTAATGAATAGTATCGTGTAAAACATACAGCCTAATATAAATTCAACCACAAACTGTTACCAAGCATGCTCAAAGTTACACCATTCACAAATGTGCCAGACATGTTTTTCTAGTAAACATAAACCATCATACACATTTCAAGGGTAGGTGCTAGAGAAAATTCAAAATATGTAGGTCAATATATTTGGCTATAACTTTTTGCTTCTGGAGATGGAAACACTGTTGTTTTCATTTGAAATCTCACCTTGTGAATGTTATGATGTGGAGTAGTGTTCTGGAACCCTTAAGAGAGAATACAGTGTGAAAGGAAGGAGCCAAATTTGAAAATTTTTACCTATACCGGAACAAAAATATCCATCTTTCAGCCTACAGTGTTTTTGAGGTAATAAAGATTTTGGGCTCTAATTCTAGAAGGCTTTTAGTATGAATCTCCAAGAAGTACCCCTGCAAACCCATGGTCTAATGACTAACACAGATAATTCCTACTATTAGTTATTAATAATAGGAATACTTGATATTTTAAAGTTACTTCCACACCCCCAAAATACAGGCACAGCATTTGGCGTGAGTTCATCTGTTTATACAGCAAACATGTACGGTGCACCTACTAAGTTCCAAGAATTATGTAAAGGGCTGGGAATATAACAACGAACAAATTACCGTAACCCCTGCCCTCATGTTGCTTAAAGACCAGTGAGGGAGATCAGCATTAATTAAGTGATGGCAAAAATAAATACATACTTGTTCATTCAGATGCGTGCTCTGAAGGAGTCGGAGGGGCTGGAGGGTTTGTAAGAGGCTCCCTGAGGCATTCTCTGGGGCCAGACCATGCAGAGCTCTCGGGTCATAATACTACATTTTATTCTCTATGAGATGGAAAGTCATTGAAGAGCTTGAAGTCAGGGTAAGAAAGAGTCAGATTTTTGTTTCAAAAATTCTACCATGACTACTGAGTAGACAATGGGTGGAAACCAGAACACTAACCAGGAAGCTAATGCCATTGTCCGAGTGAGAGGTGATGGTGGCTTAGATTAGGGTGCAAAGTGGTGGGGTGAAGGAAGCTGATGCACTGAAGACATCTTTTTCTGAAAAAGGAACGATAGTTCCTGATGGATCAGTTGCGGGGTGGAGGGGAGAGGCAGAGTCAGGAAGGACTCCCAGGTTTCTGTATGGACAACTGGATGGACAGTGATGACATGAAAAGAGATGGGAAAAGCAGCATTGAGAGTCAGGGATATATTTATTTGTAAGAAAGAAGCTGAACTGAAAGGATATGGGTTCATGGGTGGTAACACGTGCTTGATTATGGTGAAGAAACAGATAGTTGTCTTAGAGTAATCAGATGAACACAGATCAACTTAAAGCAAGTCTACCCTGAGGGATCATCACTTTGATATATAAATAGTCCAGACAAGCCATCCCTCCATATGGAGGGGAAAAGAGACTTGATGGAAATGCTATTTAGTCATCTGTCCATTAGTCTGCACATCCCATGAGCACAGGGAGGATGGCAGCTTTGTTTATCACTATATTCCCCACACTTTATATAATTCTTGGAACTTAGCAGGTGCTCAGTAAAAGTCTGTTGCATAAACAAATGAAACAAATCCCATCTAGTGGTCCTTGGAAGAGATAGCCCGAAAGCAGAGAGGAATCGACAGAGGCAGAATTAGAAAAGGCACAGCTTTCTCCCATTTATTATGTGCCAGGCACAGCTCTAAGACTGTACATACATTATCTCATTTAATCATCCCAACAACCATAGAGAGAGGTACTATTATCAGACACAAATGGTGTTTACAAAAAGGCATAACCACAACGCTTTATATATATCTCTTCCCACATGACTTCGTCGCAAGTGGCTAGATTGTGGGACCAATAACAGCACAGTGAAGATAATTAAATCATCAACAACATCACTGATAATAATTCATCTGAGGGGCACCCCTGGTGCAACCAACATCCATCACCCATGAAATGAAGATGGATGAAGTCGATTTGAAATAGGATGCCTAAAGAATCTTTTTAGTATCTGGATCAGCTGCATCCCACCCATTCATTCCTATGTATGTGTTTCTTATTTGAGGACTTGAATGGAACTGATTTGGAAAAGAAAGACTGACACTTCAGCATGACTTGCTACACATAATATTTGCCTGAAATTAAGATCGAAAAGTGATAAGGAAATTCTCAAGGTATCTAATCTGATAACTAACCCTTTTCATTACATGCTTTCTAACTTACCAGTGAAGAAAAGCAGCTGCTTGTGGAAAATTTCCTATCTAACAGGTTTATTAATGGGTCTATTATGATTCCATAAAGAAGTTACCATTTTAATAATCAAATAAACACAGGTTTCGGCCCTTACATTCTGAGGGAAATTTCCATCTGATCATTTCCAGTCCTTTCTCAGGTGCTGAGTTTTGCATCACTGCGTGTCACTGAGATGGAATAGTGAAATTCAGTTACACATCTGAGGGTTCCTGCCCTGGAGAATATTTAATTTCTTTTATTTGCAACCAAAATAGCCTCCTAGTTTGCCAGTAGGACTGTAACTTTTTTCCTGTGGGGAAACACCCCAACTTGTTTTAAAGAATGATTTTTTCCTCCAAATTTGAGCAACACTCTCAAACAGTGTAATCTCTGCTTGTTACATAGAAGCACCAAGGTCAGGACCTCAAATGCCAGGGCTTTCGGGCTTTTGTTTCTGCAAGGTTGTTCAAAGAGAGTATTTAATGTGGAGCTCTGTTCAGATGTTGTCTTAACTTTTTAGACTAAAGTCGAAGAGTCTGGAAGCCATGTATTTCAACACATCTGGTGGAGATGAAATTCAAGGCCTGGGCAGCGTGCTCAGAACCTCCACCAAGGGCTGGCTCTCTCTCTCGTGGTAGCTCTGGCTATGGCGTGGATATGCGTCCCACGGTTCCCGGTGTGCCGCCCCTGGCATTAGGGATGCCCTGCATCGATCCTTTCACTTACATTGAGGTGCATGGTCTCTTAGTCACCGAGAAGCCAGCAAACAACCCCAGTGTGTCTGCCTGGATGAGAAGGGCTGATGACCTGGAAAGAATGAGACTCCCAGCGCTACCAAGGCTGCTGAGAACCTGGACGTCCAAATGGAGATGGAGGCCCACACAGAAGTGGTAAGGACACCATGAGGAACCAAGGAATAGGAAGGGGAGGGTGGAGGTCGGGGATGTACATAGAATCTGGCCAGAAGGAAATGTCTCGGTGAGGCTGGAAAATGCTGGGGCTCAGAGGAAATACTGGAGCGGGTGGGGTGTGGACCAGGACTGCCTGAGTTGTAGCAGGTGCCTGACACATAAGAGTTAATGGGTGGTCCAGGAGGTCAGCCCTAGCAGAGTGTCTGGGCACAGTTCTGTATGTCTGCGCGACTTCCATCTCCAAGTGATCTGGATACACAAGAGTTTGTTTCTGTGAAATGTGTTATGGAGGATGCTGAGCAACCACCAAGTCCATACTTCTAAGCAGAGGACTGGCTGACAGCAGGTTAGAAATAAGACAGAACCGAAAAGGCCAAGAGAAAGGTCATGTACTAGAAGCCATTAGCAAGCAAAGTCAAGACCCTCTTGATGGAAGGATTTTTGACAATCAGATAGCAAACCACCACTCTGAGACTGGCGGGCAGAGTTCAGTTGTGAGACAGGAGACTGTACTGATTATTCTTTGAGGCTTTTCCCTTGTGGTTTTATAAAATATGAAAATAACATCTAAATCACGTCATTTAAAAAATGACGTGTGTCTTTTCATAACAACAAGCTCCTCTCAGTTCTGCTCTTGTTTTGCCTTTGTTTAACCAAACACAATGTCAAACCTCGTCTGGAAAGTTACGTTATCAGACAGGAGGCAATGCGTGTGCCCACGGTTCAGAGCTGCCTTTGCCAATTACAGTGACGGATGACGTGAGGACTGCAGGACTGTCACACTATCAGGAAAGGCAAAGGGACCCCAGCCTGTATCCACTGTTTCACCAGAAAAAAAAAAAGTTAGTGTAAAGATACAGACTGAGGGATCAAAGTTTTAAAACTGCTTAATATAAGACTTGGAAAACCATGTGGGCTGGTCACATGGAAAAATAATAGTAGCTGTAATTCACGTATGTTTATTTACTGTTGTCCATACAGTAGGCAGTGGGCAAATATTTATGGGAATGTGTGAACACGTGAAAGCTACAGTCATCATGGAAGTGTACTATAAACCAAACACCATGCTTTCCTAAAGTTTTCAAGAAAGAACCACCTGGGACCTGACTCAGAGCTGATGCAGAACTGATTTGGCACATGCCATTTAGACTCAAAAAGGCCACCCTAAGAGCACTCTTCCACTTGGAGTAGAACTATTAGAAATCACACTAGCTAACTTTCATTGGGTTCTTATGATGAGTGGGACCGGGGGCTGAAGGGCACTGGCTTCTCTCAGTTAATCCCTACAGCAACCGTGCAGTTCAGGTGCTATTAAGATTCCTTTTTATGGACAAGGAGACTGAGGATTAAAGCGGTGACATCACTGGCCCAGGGTCACAGAGTGAGGAAGCAGCAGGGCTGGCTTTCAAATAGAGCATGTGTGTCTCCAAAAACCACCGCTTTCTTCCTTAAGGTACAATGAAAAGAGGGCCTGGTTGAGAAAACAGGCTGCTCACCTCTGCTCACCCACAGCGACAACAGAAAACAAGGACCTCAAAGAACTGTCCCTTAAGACTATTTGGAGACCTCTGATGCTCAGTTTAGCAGAAGGAGAGTGGTTATGCAATATATTTCTGACTTTAATACTTTCTCCACAATACCTTCAGCATCCTGGGAAGAAAGACACTATGAAAAGCAAATAAACAGTCACATAAGTAAAGGGCCACATTTCCCTATGGCCAAAGCAACACCCTGGTTTTCTCTTGGCTGTTTTCTAGGGTTGATTCACCCTTTGAGGCTGGTCTGATGCCACCTGGTGAATGACTGTCTCCATTCACTGGTGAACGGCCCTTTGCATGGTCATGAATGGAAGGTTACATGTAAATTGTGGCCTGCCTTTTCACCAAGGACTAACTGAACTCTCAAATGTTTGAGCTGTAGGTCATCTCAGAGGTTTGACAAATTTGTTTGACAAATTCAACACTGTGGAAAAGGAGACGCGGCATGCTCACAGTCACATGACAGGGAAGGAGTAGATGGAGACTTAGGACTAAGAGGAGTTGGTGTACCCAGCACAGAACAGTGTTTGGTACCAATCATGCTGGGGATCTGTGACCAGATTTGGTGTTCTGAATGGTTCCTGGGAACCAGATGTTCTGATTCTTTCTACTCCGGTTCAGTCATGCTCACACAGAGCTGGCACGATGGGCTGGGACTAGCCAAGGCAGGCGTGGATGCTGCACCTCTGGCTCTGAGAGACTTCCAATTCCAATATGAACAAGCATGGGTTTAACCACCTCTTGTTCCAAGGGCCCAGTTAAGAATAAATTCCATGGAGTGGCTGGGCATGGGTATCAGCACAGGATACCACAGCTCACACACGGGTGCTGGCCTTCACCCTGCTCTAAGATGTAGCCCTTCAAGGCACATATTTTGGAGTCAGACAGACCAAGGTTGGACCGAGGTTGGAATATTATCTGCCATTTTGCCCTGGTGCCATCTGGGGCAAGTTACTGACCCTCTCTCAACTCAGACGCATTCTCTGTAAAATGGAGGTGGTAGCCCCGTCCATCTATACCCAGTGGAGCTGTGTTACAATCAGACAAGACAATGCATAGAGAGCTCTTGGGGTTTTGGCCCGAGAGTGTAAAAATCAACACACGTTCACTGTCCCTGCTACTACTACTTCTACTCAGCAGAGTCTTTTAAAGTATCTTCTAAGACGTAGGTTACATGGTGAATATTTAAAAAAAAAATATGGAGTCGAAAATTAACATTCTAATACAGGCACTGCTGGGTGAAGGAGGAACGCAGTCTGGCAAAATCTCACCCGTGTGAATGGGTCACAGAGAAATCCCCAGAGCAGATATAAACATTGATGATTCCTTCTTTTCTGTGGGGCCTTTACACTCTTACAGACTCTTACCTATTAACATGGTCTCTTCTAACCACAGAAGACAGAAAGACACGTAAGTAAAAGAAAGACACCACACCTGAAAGCCGTATCTCTTTTCTACGCCATTTCCGGCTCACGCTTCCTATCGCAAGAACGCCTGGTGTTTCTCATTTGTTTTTTCATGTTATTTCTTCAAACGTCCTGAGGCAGAGAATCAGCACCAGCGCTAATCATTACCAAACACAGACTCACTCACTTGCCTGCTCTGTTCGGCTCAGCGGTGGGAGTGGTCACAGGCCTTTGTCAGAAAGCTGATCTCCTTAGTGGTGATGTGAACGTGCTTAGGGAAGTGTTTATAGGGCTTCTCACAAGACAAGAATGGCTCTGAACAGGGGCATCAGGGAACCAAAATGACCGAGGAGGAAGGAGAGAAAGCTTGGCCAGGAAACAAGGGCTGTGACTTCAGGGCGTAAAGCCAGTGTTGACAGGCCTGCCTGATGGCCGTTCATGTTCAGGACCACCATGGCACTTATTATCATGAAAAGGAGCTGAGAAAGCCTGAGATTGGCAGGGAACACCATGGAAGAAAGCGGATGTGGGAGTCACGGTCATTGCAGCCGGATGGGGCATTGGGCCATCCTTCCAGCCCAGTTGCCCCCAACACCCTGAGCCTTTGCAAAGCTACAAAGGTCTGAGACTGCGGGAGAAAAGGAACTAAGATTCACATGTCAACTCTTGGAACACACTTGAAGACTCCTATCAATACTATATCCAAGTAGGTGGCCCTGCATATGCCTTGCAAGGGAGGTGGCAGGGACAGGCAAAGAGGAGGCAGTGAGGGGTGCTCACGAGCCCCACACTTCCCATCACCTCCAAGGATTACGAGGTATGGGGCTCTCCACTTCACCTCAAAATGTGACAACTTCATATTAGAGGAGGGGAATACGATGTAACATAAAATATAGCAGCATATGAAATTAGCTACGGAAGTTGTGAAACCCAGATTGGGGTGGATGCTTTTTGTTCTACAGGAGTACAAATATTACAGTTTCTCTCCCCACCAAGACTGAAACAAAAACCAAGAAAATGTGCACAAGCTGTAGGCAGTGAATTCTAGCATGGCCACATCCAGTGGTGTCCTCGGGGATGTGAGACATGTTATGTCCTCAGGCCCTGATACCCCGAACACGCCCTCTGACCCCCCATTCCCCACCACACTGCCTACTTTTGTAAGGCTTCTTTTCCCTTTCAAGGTTAGACGTGGTGATGCGTTGTAACCTGACTTCAGCAAAATCACAGTATTGGCATTTTTGAGGAAAGAGGTGAAGATGGTACCAGGACCCACACTCTGTGCTTGCCACAGAAGTGTTTATGAAGGCAGTCTGGAAGATGGGGAGGGTAGCAGGTGAGGTTTTGGTTCTAGCATCTTTGATTCTCAGCTGTTCCAAAGATGAGCACAGAAGAGTCTGAGTAAGTAGGTGATGGAAAAGTTACGGCTGGTGGGAACAGGGACCCAAGTTTCTTGGTGCTTTGAAGATAGATTGTGACTGAAGGCCCACACTGGAGGGATCAAGGCTACCTGGAGATGTCATTCTGCTGAAAGATGACAGTGCTCGTGAAGGCCCACTCATGACTAAAGCTACAGTCATAGGCAGCCAGGCACAGACATGGGAAGCTAAAGTCACCTTTGTGAATATTTCCATGGAAAAGCAATCCAGGTGGGCTGTCTTTGGACTGTCACGTACCCAACCGATGTCCGTCCCTTGGGCATCCTCCTCCTCCCAAAGAACTAGTCTAAGTATCATTCAGTCATTTAAAAGACACCAGGGCAGAGTCCATTTAACTTCTTCTTCCAGTCTTCCTGTGCCTGCCTGTCTGGTCCTTCCTCCATCACCTTTGCATGAAAGGAACATTTTTACTTGCCATCATGTCAACTATCTTGCACTGAAAAATTTACAACTTTGCGGGGAAAGTAGTTCATGTAATGAATTTGCTTTTGGGTGGATTTTCATGCCACCCCAGAACTGAAATATGCATACCTATCTGACCCTATAAGCAGAGAAATATATCTCAGCAAGAGGGAAAAAGGCGATCTTAACCATCATTGAATTAGATCCTCGTCCTCCAACTGTAAAATGCTCTACTGGGAGTTCAGAGAAGACCAAGTTACTATCAATGTGTACTGTTCAAGACCTTTGTGGCTTTCCTTGTCTCCTCCTCCTGCTTAACTTTTGTAAAGAAAAGGCTGGTACCACTATGAAAGGACGAGATGAGAAGAAATAAGAAGCAGCTAAATGTAAATGGCTCACAACATGGAAGATTAGGCATGTGAAGTGGCTAAAATTATGTTCGACGGTTTTCTGTGAATCTAAATTATTTCTGAACTACTCTGAGATTTATTTCAATGGAAATCCAAGGGTTGAGACAGAAGAGTGTGGCAGTTAGGAACTTCATTTTGGAATCAATCAGACCTGGTCTGACTAGCACTCGCTCTTCGTGATCTTACGCGAGATGCTTATCCAGGTATGAAACGATGGTGAGTAAGCATCTTAAACCGAACACGTCCAAAAACCGAAGTCCTGATCTTCCTACCATCTTCATTTCCATCATTGGAAAGTCTATCCTTCCACTCATCCACTGCTCAAAATTTGGAGTCATCCTAACTCCCTTCTTTCTCTTGTTATCCTGTATCTGAACTCGGAGCAAATTCTTCAGCACTAACCTTAAAAACAAATCTTAATCCTACCATTTCTCACCATTTCCACTGAACACTCTCATCTGAGCCAGTATCTTCCCTCCACTGGCTTCTTAATGGTCTCCCTGCTTTGGCCTTTATTCCTCCTGTAGCTTCCCCTAAATTCAGAAGCCAGAGTCATTCTTTTAAAACAAATTCATGCTCCTACTCAACTCTCCCTCCCCACAATGGCTTCCCAGTCAGTAAGTATAAGCAAAAATCCCTCCAACGGTCCTTTTCTCTCCCCCTGCCATGATCAAATTCCATGTTCCTCCTCATCAAGTCCATCTCTAATTTCATATCCCACCGCTCACACCCCCTCTCTTACGGCCACACTGGCCTTCCTTGCTATGGCCAAGATATGCCTGGCATACTCCTGTCTCCAGGTCTTAACCTGAAATACTCTTCTCCTGGGTATCCACATGGCTTATTTTTATATTTTCCCACATCTCTGCTCACATGTCACCTTCTTATTGGAGACCTGCATGACCTTAAAACTACAGTTCCCATCTCCTCTTCCACGCTATTTTCTCTCTAATTTGTTTTAATCTATGGCACCACTTTTTTCCCCACAATATATATTTAACCTCTTTTGTTTTGTTTTTTATTTATAGGTTATCTCCCCCTCCCCACTAGAATGTAAGCTTGATGAGTTCAAGGATTTTTGTCTGTTTTGTTCACTGCTATCTCCCCAGTGCTCAGAGCAGTGCCTGGCTTACAGAAAACACGCGAATCCTTTTTGGAACACACAAATGAATGCATGAATGAATTGTATCTAATAGAGCCGAGGGCCACTTATCTCACAAGAGATTTTAAGGATTAAGCAAACATTCGACACAATGCTCAGTTCATTGTAAGGACCAAATAAATAGCTCTTGCTCTCGCCTATCTCCTGTGTCCATTCAGTCCAAAACTGGTTAAACACTCTTGTGGTTTAATTTTTAATTCATAGTTAGAGAACTAAATACCGCACAAGGGACATCTAAGAAGGAGGTTATCTGAGCATGTGATGTAAGATAGCAGATGGCAAATGGTAGAAGCTGGAAACTCAGAACACCATGCTGTCCTGCAAAGTCAAGTCTAACAGTGAAGGTTCAGCTCATAGCCCCTGAGACCACCGTATACTCTGAGGGTCACAGACTTTTTTTCCCCCAAAGATGTCACCTGAGATCAGCACGCTTGCCAAGTGAAAAAATGTAGATATACCGACTGAAAATAGACTACAAAGAAATGTAATGGACAAGAACGGGTTCTATTGAGGCCAGATACTATCTCCATTCTGGCTGGAAACATCTAAAAGCAAACAAAACAAAACAAAACAAAACAAAAAAACCTAAAACTTACACATCTGTTCCAAAATAATGGGTCTAAGTTTGAGCCTGAATTTTTTAGGTTCCCTTTCATTTCGAAAAAGGCTCTCAAGGTATAGGGTATTCAGGACTATAAAACCAGCGTCAAGCCTGAGGTTTTGTAACTATAGACTGAATTCGATAGAATTAAATTATTGCCACCCTCCTATACGTTCTCTACAAGCGAGCCACGGCAAACCTCTCTACTAAGTGAGGGGGTTATTACCTGAATAATAGGATCAGACTATGTCCAGAAAGCAGATTTTTTTCTTACAGATGTACTAATTCACATCGTGCTGTAAATGTCCAGGAGAAAACCAGCCCTTTTCAGAGCTCTGGTCTGAGAATGTTGGGTGACCGGGGCTAATTTCTGAGTTCCTTTGAAAATCGTTCAAAAGCAACTGAAGTGTTAAAAGGGGCCTATTCAAAAATTCAGACTCCAAAGCTCAACTTCAATGGCTTTTAAAAAGCAGAGGAGAGCTAAATTGGTTTCCACTAGAGCAAGAGCCCATTTTTTGTGTGTGTCACAAGCCAAAATCAGTATTACTAGAAGTTCTGAAAGCCCTACCAGAGAGGAAATGGGAAAGCATGAAGTTTTGCAGTCAGTTGGGTCTGGATCGAAGAATTATGGATTGTTATGATGGGTGGGAAACTTGCTTAGCCTCCCTTGAACTCAGTTTTCTCACCTGCATAATGGACATAATAGGGCTCATTTTTCAGAGATTATATATAAGGACTAGCAACAATGCTTACAAAGCACCAGGCCCAAAGCTTGGCTCACAGAAGATCCCCAGTAAATTAGAGGCCTTCTCTTATTCTTTCTCCACTTCTGGTCAAATTCATCTGGCCAGCTGCAGATGGGCATTTTTATGTGCCACATCAAGACATATAAGACAACTGGTCATTAGGTGGTGACTGGGATATAGAGAAACCCACTCATTCAGGAAACTGAGATTTCATTGGTGACTTTATCTTCTCATAGCCTAGAATCACTGGCAAGATTATAATCAGGTAGAAGGCAAAACCTCACCTTTAATTTGAAAGAGCTTTTAACATAATTAGCCCATTGGTAATTTAAGGTTCTGTTTACTTCTGGAAGGTGGTGCCCACTCATCTTATGGAGAACCAAGTTCTCTTCTAGAGCCCCAGTGTGTATGCCTACTTTTTTGTAAAAATTTCTAGTCTTCCATCAAATAAAGTTTAAACGTTGGGGGAAAAAAATCCATATTTCATTAGAACTTAGGTCCTACCATAAAACTTCTGAGGTTGATGACAATGTCTTGGGTTCATTTTGCTTGCCTTTCCTCTACCTTCTCCTGTCTCAAAGCTCTGGTGTCACTTACTAGAGTTTATGGCCATCATTACCGACCCTTTTGAAGAAGGAGAATTGAGATTGATTTTCCTTCTTGGGGCCAGGAGATGCGTCATCTAAAAATGTTCTCTGTCCCACCAATCTCAGAGTTGTGTCTGCCATCCTGATCATATATATATGTGTGTGTCTGTGTGGCAGGGGGGTTTGAGGTTGCTAAATTTACAGCAATTGCCATCTGCTAAAGCAGGAAAGATTTGCAAAGTGGAAAAGGAGAGCTATGGAGGGGTAGAACTTCAGAAACTTTCTTTCCCAGAAGTTCATGTTCTGAAGAACAAAGTTAATGCCACACATCTGAAAAAGCTGATCACAGCTTCCTCTGATGGGTTAAAAAAAAAAAAAACTGATGGGAAAATAACTGACTGTGAAAACCTAGTGATCTCTAAGACATAACAATTTATCTTCTCCGAGAGGAGGAAGAGAACAATTTCAAAACCTCTAAGACTTCTCTGAATTTAAAAAAAGACTGGAACTTAGTATCAAACATATTTGGGAAATCCTGCAGACTATATACCTCATTAACGCCCATGAGAATATGGAAAGGCAATTCTGCTATAAGAAATTCATTAAACCCCGAGGGAGAGATGATATCAGCCCCAGGGGACACTTACCAATGTCTTAAGACATTATTGGTTATCACAACCAAGAGGATATGCTACTGGCATCTAGTGGGTAGAAACTAAGGGTGCTGCCAAACATCCTGTGATGCCCAGAACAACATCCTACAACAAGTAAGTGTCTGGCAAAATGTCAATAGTGTCGAGATTGGGAAAATCTGCTTCAGACCCATTTATAACTCATGGAACACTTTCTGTACCACTGTCTTGG
This sequence comes from Camelus bactrianus, assembly GCF_048773025.1. Lineage (NCBI taxonomy): Eukaryota > Metazoa > Chordata > Mammalia > Artiodactyla > Camelidae > Camelus > Camelus bactrianus. The sequence continues at coordinate 22,262,966 of NC_133555.1, read as the reverse complement.
TCTCTAGTCAGAAACGTGGTCTCCTACTGCCCAAATAAAATGCTCACTAGGATTAATTATGCTTTTACAAAAGTACCCCCTCTAAATTCCTAAATATTCAGTTCTGAAACCAATTCCCAGATATAGCTGGACCATGATACATGTGCAAATTCTCTCATGGATGAGGGAAGTGCTGTTTGTTTGAAACATCCAATGCAAAGGAGTGTCTGCCTGCCTGCCTGCCTGCCTGCTTGCCTGCCTGCCTATCTATCTATCTATCTATCTATCTATCTATCTATCTATCTATCTATCTACCTACCTATCTATCTACCTATCTACCTATCTATTGGTCTGTCTATCTATCTCTATACTATCAGTGCTATCAGAACAATCCAAAAGTATGAACCTGTTGCAGTAGTCTTTGTTTTCTTAGAAATTCCCATCCTCATTTAAGCCTTTCTTTCCAAAGTCGGTCCCTCCCGCCAAAGTCACCATGCAGAATGTCTACGGACCACACTGGGCGCATGTATACACACTAACAACTTCTCCTCCAGGCTCCAAAAAAAGACTGATTGATGCTGCTTGTTGATTTGCAAATTCAGAGTCTGTTTAGACAACTTTGAAGCCTCACATTTGTAGATCATCCTTGAGAATCTCTGACTGACCTTGCTGGGTTCTTAGGATTTCACATACTATTTGATGGCAAATGCAAATCTCCAGAGAGCAGTGTTTTCTGACAGCAAACCAGTGTCCTTCAACGGGGCTTGCCACTGTTACTTCAGCTTTGATTTCTGGCTGTGAGTCCTCCCTCTTCTGTGGGGGCCGTGCTGTGCATCATAGGACGCTTAGCACCATCCCTGGCTGCGCTTCACTAGATGCCAATAGTACCCCCCAAACCCGTTTGTGACAACCAGTGATGACTCCAGACATTGCCCAATGTCCACTGGTGGATACAAATCAGCCCCAATTGAGAACCACTGAATTATCCCAAGGTTTCCAGAAAGTCCTTCAACAAGCTCTCAAAACTGATGGTTTTAATGGATTTGATGAGGTGGGCAAAGCACACAGACCTTTTTTGTGGATGGGGGTGGTAAAGGGCCCACAAGAAATCAACCTAACGAGGTCAGGATCCTAGGCTTAGGGTTGGGATATCCTGGTCTCTGGAGAACGTGACGTGTACAACGTAAAATCAATTCCCATGCACAGCAATGAAGATGGCCACTACCATGAAACAGACAGGCTCTTCCGGAGGCAGCACTGCCTCCCTGACATCACAGCCGTGACCTGCCCCTGCTACGGGGTTCCCAGATACTTCCCATCTGATTAAGAGAAAACCAACGAGAAGGAAACCATGATTTCACTAAGAAAGGACAAACTGCAATGCAGGAATAGGTGAGTTGGTTGAGAGCGGGCTTTTTTATTAAGCACAAAGAAAACAAACAGCACACATCTTTGGAAAAAAATTCTTCAGTTTTTCAAAGGACTCTGAGCTTTGACTGGGGAGCAATGGATAAAAAAGTGGGGGCTTCAGTTGGCCATGTATTTACTGGAATTTACTGGCAAGACTGGCAATGAAAGTCTGGATTTCCCTGAGAAAAGAGGAGCAAAAAAACACACCATTCCCAGAGGTCTTTCATTTTAGCTGCCTGGGTGGGAGGGGTGGAGGGAGGAAGGGAGGAGACCAAGAGAAGAACAAGTTCATGGGAAAAAAGCCGATGAAAAACTAGGAGAGATTCTGTTTCCGCCGAGCTCAGACCAGAGCACCCACTTTTATTATGATGTTACAGTGTAAATCTGAGATTAAACACAGCTTCCTAAAATGTGGCAAGAGGTTTTAAAGTCTGGAAATAAACCCAGATCCACTCTTTGCTTCCTTGTGAAGTAAAATACCCACTCCGAACATATTTATATTTAAGAATTTTAAAAAATAACTTATTCTGAAAAATTTCAAATTTTAAGAAAAATTGCAAGAACATCACAAAGACCTCCCAACCCCTCTTGTCCAGATTCCCCAGCATTTCAATTTGCTTCCTCCTCACTAAATATATATATATATATATATATATATATATATATATATATATATATATGCCATTATTACTTTGTCTTTTCCTGAGCAATTTGAGAGCAATTTGCAGACACAATGTCCCATCATCTCCAAAACTCTAGTTTCCTAAATACACTCTCATACACAAATACCATACAATTCTCCAAGTCAGGAAATCACGACCGAGACACCACCACCATCCAAACCTATGTGTTTCTTTTTAATGATTCCCTTCTACAAGTCAGCCCTTTATTTCCATAATTTTAGGCCAATGCAATAAGGATTTCAGCTCCTAAGTAGCTGGGATTGCTCTTTCATTCATTTCGATATTGATGGTTTGCCTACTTTGCGAAAGGCACCGAGCTTGAACAGCGGGGCCTCTATGTTCCAAAGGAAATTAAGGTTTGGGGCAATTAAATAAATGACTCAGTTAAAAGGATTTTGACTTGAAATGTGGTGTCTCCATTTCTTCCTTTGTTCTAATTAGAAAAAGGAAGCAAATCCACTGTTGGGTTTTTTGTTTTTTTTAATGTTGTCATTTTCTCACTTCATCTTACACATCTTCCAAACCATAACCATGTCTTAACGTTCACCTGCCACACAGATGCAGGACCACTTCAATAGTTGGGAGGATGAGGGGTGAAAAAAGAAGAGAATGCAAGGACAGATCTCAAAGTGGCTGACTGTCCTATCAACGGGAAGGAATAAGACTTAGCATTGCCAAAAGAAGAGTTCAACTCCTGTTAGCAGCTTAGTATTAGCTCAAGAAAGAGTTTGGAGGATATTTCAACGCATTTAACGTGTTTTATTTCAACCAGAGAGTTACTGGCATGAGGTCGCTTTTTGATAAATTTTAACTTTGTCATTTTTCATAATTCACTTCTGGTGCAACAGTGTGTCACGTTCTACAATAGCTCTTATCACCACAGACGTTTGCAAACCCCCAACTGGCTTTAACAAAGTCTAATCATCCTGGTTATTTATGTATCTACTGTACAGAGAAAACGCTTAGATTTATTACCTCAAGTTATTCTATTTCTCTTTGTGTATTAAAATGTTAGAAATATCACTTAATGCTTGCTTAATAAATTCTGGATGCTTATTTTCCTCCAAATCTTCCAGAAGCCCCTGAACTTGCTCTTTTTCTGGTTTAATTTTAAAAGAATCAATTTTCTCATATTCATCCCTTAGGATCTCTGAGCAAAATCTGTAAATGGCTCAATAATGCCAGACTATGTCATTTAGTTACTATCTGGAAGAACAGGAAATCTTACGCTGTAGACATCTTCTTTCCATAGCTTCTCACCGCTTCACCAACTATGCAGTAATAAGAAGGGATTATATCTCAGTTAAAACCAGGGGCTTGAAAGTTACAAAGTCCCGGGTTCAAATCCTGGTTCAGCCCCAGTCTGACTTAGAGCCAGCTAGTTAACTTTTCTGATGGTGCTCACCTCACCAAGCAGAAGAGATTACATATGACGATGTGGGTGAATTGCTTTGCATAACTCCTAGCAAAAAGTAAATGCTCCAAGATGTGACTGTTACAACAAAAAGTCAAAGCCATCCCTATAACTATGGGAGGAAATGCACTGTACAAAACTGAGGGGAAAACAGCTCTTTTGCGGATAACTGAAGCCACCCATTCATTCACTTCCTGAGATACTTCAGAAGAAAGAGGCTTAGGGAGAATTATTTCACTTATTTCCTATTTTAGTGTATAGGCAACCTAAGAGTAAGAATAATAAATTAATAAGGGCTTCTAAAAAAAATAGACCATCTGAAAGGCATTTATAGTTTAATTTAGATGTCACCCTCAAGGGGGAAAAAAACCCAACAGCAATTCTATCTAGCCCCTAGAAAAGAGAATTGAGGATATATCATTAGTCCATCTGCAGCCAATGTAGTTATATGTATTTAAATTTCTGGGGTCATTAGTATCGGGTATGGTAAGAAATCAAGCCATTATGGTTTTCTTAACCCTGGGGAGGCTAAGTTTTGCGAAGTTAAATGACAGCAATTACAGCGGTGGAGGAGACATTTCCTCAACTCCGATTCTTCTGAATTATCTTTGAAACAGACTCCTTCCTTAAACCTAATCTGCTCAACCTTTACCTACAGGGCTCAGTGACTACAAAAGCGGCCTTCCTGGAACTTCTCCTTCAAAGAGGAAATGATCCCTTGGAATTCAAGCTTCTACAAGGTGGCTACCTGGTGTTTTCCATTTTTGCCTTCTTCTAAAAAGCATCAATCCAGCCTTGCCCTTCCAATCCAGAGAACACATAAACATTCTTTCTCCTTAACTGAACTTACTGCCACACTGAACTTGAACTCTGAGATATACAAGAGGAGAGTTTGTTTTAACAGCTGCTTTTACATAGAGACCCTGGAGTTATTTCTCTCAAGACAGCTGGTTCTGAAAGCCTCTTTTCACTGTCCTATTTTTTCCATGCCCAGCTGTCAGGGAACACCCATTGAAGTGTTCCAAAACAAAGGCACAAAACAGAGAAGGATAAGAGGGTGGTATTTATTGCATGCAAGAGCACCCTACATAGGAAGCCCTTACATGCTGATGTGTGGTTTTTCTCCCCAGTTTATTTTTATAAATTTATTGATTTATTGGCCAGTTGAATATTAAATGCCAATTGCCTGAGGTTGCCCTGTCCAATACGGTAGTCGCCAGCCACAGGTGGCTGTTTAGATTTAATTAAATACAGTTTAAAATGCAGTACCCCTGTTACACTGAGCCACATTAGAAGTGCTTAATGTTAGCCATCTGTGGCTAAGGGCTTCCATACTGGACAGCAAAGATAGAGAATATTTCCCAAATTCCCAAGTTATTGGACTGCTTTGGCCAAGGCTTACCCTCTTTCCAGTAGGATACAGGGAATGCAGATCTGGCCAAGAATGATGGCTTTGTAGGTTCAGCCTACATTGATTGTTTCCCATAATACTTCCTGTATACTTCTTTTCTTGGCTGCCCAATTTCTATCTTATAAATTTTTGAAAAAGGGATGTTGTGGTGATTAAAACAATCTAGGAAAAGTGATCCCACTTTAGAGGACACAAAAACAGCAAGAAGCAAGGATGGTGGTGTGGTGATCCACACACTTCAGATCTATTTATTGGTACCCATTAAACAGCACGGACCCTCAGCCACAACTTCCCACACTTGTGTGAAGGCTGAGGATCCCGGTGGTGGGCACTGGGGCAGGGAGAGGCAGAAAGCCAGGCCCTCCACTCATCCCGGCTCTCAGACCACTGAATTCATGTCTGGGTGCTAATGTAAAGGTGAATAGAAGCATATTTTCTGATAGGAGGCTTTTAAAGGATCCACCTTATCAGCCTACAGCATTTATCACTGAGAACGACTGGGCAACTGCACATTTAAAAGGAAAGACATGATCAATAATTTATATTTATTGACTAAAGATCATTAGCCACCATGAATATATATATGTATATATGTGTGTGTGTGTATATATATAATGCTGTTGGGATGGAGATACATATATATACACACACATATACAAATAGATAGATAGATAGATAGATAGGTAGATATATCTCCATCCTAAAAGCAATTTGTATTTTTATTTTCATGGCTGTAGTAAGGCTGTCAGGAAAAAATGTCAGTTCATTACATGTTCAGTTTTGTTTGTTTAACACCAAAGTTTCTCTTTCTCCACTAGAATGAATAGCTCTGACTTGTTCATTGCTGTATCCTTAGCATTTAGAAGACCCTGGCCCCACAGTAGACAAATAAAAAGTATTAGCTGAAAAATGAATGCCTTTTTGTTTTAAAGGAACAACCCAGAATCTTTTACTCCCTCCCCATAAGATAAATCTTCCTCAACAGCCTTTAATAATCAGGATTCCCTCCCAGCCAATTAGAGGTGGACGCAGCCTCCACCTCCCAATCCACATTCCGGAGTTTCCATTCCCGTCCATTCCAGAAGGGCAACTCGCTGACCTGAGTCAGGGAGGGAACCTACACTCCTTTTCAGGGTCAAAAGGCCCTCCTACCCCTCACCCCGCTCCTTGCCCTTGGACTTTTTAAAATGGCAAAAAGAGAAATCTGTCAAGCTATCTTGAAATATCAGCTATCAGAAGGCAGGAACAGAGTCTCTGATAGGCATACAATCACTGGAAATACAGAAAAGAAAAAAGTCTAGCTAAGTTTTATCTTCAATGAAACAGATGCAGGCCAGTGTTTCGCTGTTTTTGAGCACATTTAAGATGAGCGGTTTATGGAGTCTCCCTCTACCCTGAGCTCACTGCTGTAATTTCACATGTCATGTTTTCCTTAAAAAAAAACCTTATTCGTTATACTCTATATCGACAGAGCCAACTAACATGCTTCTTACTTCTTTTTTAAAAGATACCAGCAGTATGTTTAAGACATCTTCATTACTAAAAAAAAATCTTATATAAATATAAAAATGCATATTCATTTAATGTGACAGTCCTTCTGGTCAAAATCTTGATATCACCCTCCTAATTTGGCTATTAGTGTATCTTTAAAATGAAAGGGAGAGACGTTTTGCCATTCCTTAAACATAACTAGCATGAGGCGTTCCTAGCTGCTGGTCATGGGAATTTACTGATAATGTTATAAATTTGGATTTTGTTGTTGTTGTTGCTGGAGTCAAATGGACAATGTCAATATTAGCTAAACAACGTTGAGGTTAGATGGAGTTTGAGTTTTCAGCATGTCCTTTTATTGAATAGAAACAGGAGTTTAAAAAATTTATTCTGAACATGGGCTGTTTCTTTCTACCCAAATAAACTGGATTAATACGGTCAGTATACTGACACTGAAGTCTTATCACTAAAGTGGATTATCACATAGTCAAAAGGATTCATAAAGAACACCTCTCTCATGGGGTAACATGGGGGCTAAATGTGACACGTATTTGCTTAACTGGGCTTAACTGGGCTTGGTATGTAGTAAATACTCCGTAAAGGTTAGCTAGCATCATTTGCTTTGTAGATGTTATCTTATTCAGCACCTTAGGAAAAAAAGCCTCAAACTCACACAGGGACTCCCTTTTTTGGCCCTTTCACTTTCAATTACCCTGAAAAACTACAGTGCAAAATGGAGGCTCAGTAGGGGAATGTGGAACCAGGAGAGGTCTGAGGTCATCTTCACCATTTATCATTTTTCTGAAAAGTTCAAGTTCGTTGTTACATTTTCTTTATTTTTCTTTAATAAGAAATGCCTTCTGACATGTATTGCAGGTGAACAAATAACAAGGTTGACAAATGTTGTAAGTTTTTTTTTTTTACAGTTATTTGAACACAAAGAATAAGGTATGATCAAATTGATGCACATTAGGTGAGCTTTTTCCTGTACCGACCGCCTGTTACATGTTCAGAACCATTTCTCCTAACCACTTGTTCTGTCTTCCGGCTACGCCCCATCATTCTCTACAAATTCAGTACATGGAGCATTCATATTTCAGAGCTGAGACTCAATCAATCAGGACAACAGTATTAGAAAAGAAAAAAAAAAAACAACAAAATGTTAAGCCTCATATATTTTTGTTTATATCACTAAGCATCGTTTCCAATTCAGAAATATTTCTTAAAGTATCCCTTTCAGATATACATTTTTTACAACTCTCCAATTACATAAAGGCTTGACACTTGGCTACTCAGATTTGGGAGAGGGACGGTACAGGCAGGAGAGGATTTACAGAATTAAAGTGTGTCTTTTTAAAACCGAAAGAAACATATACATGCATTTCTAAGCACACAGCCTATTTGCCTTTACAGTCTGCTAAAAAACAGTGATTTTTAAACATTGTATATAAAATTAAATAACATGGAAAAAAATAAATATGCTTTATTATATAAACACATAGAAATATGTACTACTCCAAATATTCAGATAATACTAGGCTTGGCGGCTTAAAACTGTATTCGGAAAGTGTGGTAGTGATATTTACAATCTTTTTGCTAGAGATAGATGGGGTAAGGAGGTAAAATACTGATGTCAGACATTTTCTCTTCCTGCCTACAGAAGCTGCAAACTTTAATATGAAAATGAGGTAGACACAAATTCATAAGTTGACCAGGCAGAAACAAAAGCACGTTTCCTTCGTGAGCTCATAAATTCTCATTATTTGGGTCGACAAGCATTATTCCAAAGCACCTAAAGCAAGACTCAGAGAATGCTTTCAGGTTTGTCATGAAAAACTCACACAAGCCATTTCTCCTAAGGAGAACCAAAATCTCCAAGATGATCAGCAAGTACGATGTGGCCTGGGGCAAAGCACAAAGAACCATCTTGGGTAGGTGACATCACCTAGCAATCTTTTTTACTTTAATATCTTGGATCAGCTTATGCTAGAATGGTACAGATTTTTTAACCTACTTCCTGCTGTACTTTGACAGTATAGAGCTCTCTTTCCAATTTATCCCTCTAGTCACGGGACGTGTGCATGCAATTGGCAGATCAGTGTAAGAACCTTATTTCAAAAACAAAACATTACCAAGTCAGAGTGCAAGGTTACGTTCAGAAGAAGACAGAAGAGAGGAAATCTGGGGAAGATGCTTTCCACAATTAGGATTCTAAATCTGTAGTGACTTGAGCCAGAACTAAGGGTCTTAAAATGGGGTACGTGAATCCTACATTCACAGAAGCTTCCAGAGTCTGGAAGCCATGCTAACAGCAATTTGGAGTTTGTGTTTTCTAAACACTGCTCCTTAGTAACAATTGTTGAACTAGGCTATCTCCTTCTTGACCTTGAGAAAGGCCTACTCCCACAGCAGCAGTCACTTCTCATACTATTTCCAGGGTGGGAGGACTTGGGGAAAGAAAGCAACTTAGCCGGAGGAGGACTAGTGGCTGGCCTTGGTCTCTAATAAATCTACTTTGCTTTCTGCTGAAAGCAACATGTTAGCACCTCAAACATACTTGTTGTTGTTAATGTCACTGTCATTTACAATGATCAAGCACCATGGAAGTGGCTTTATGGCTATTAACACAATTCACTGAGGTATGCTTCAATTTAGAATTACTAAGACAGTTCCAAAGCATCCCAAAAAAAAAAAAAAAATCAACATAAAAGTAAAATCCAAACCCTACAGTAAGAATCTCAAAGGATGCCCTTGCACGTGTACTTTAAGTAATATATTACAAATGTATCTATTTAAATAAAATGCTTTTGATTCAGTTTAAAAAAAAATCACAGTGAAAAGCCTTGTAGAAGTGGTCTTGCTCCCAGGCTGCAGAGGCATTTAAATATATATTCAAATAATGATCACTTTACCAAGGAGGCATTAAAATCATACAGGCAGCAAAAATATTTTTAAAATCCATGTATTTGCTCCTGTGCACTACAGAGCATTTACAATCTCTCCCTCTCTTTTTCTGTGTGTGTTTCAGAAAACTATGAGCCGGACCGAGAACAACTACCAATAAGAAAAACTGAAAGTCTTCAGTTACATTAATTAGCAGAACATATTTTACAATTTAAGCATTTAAGCTCTTAAAATATCTGTGGGAGAGGGTGGTGATTCTGTGTAAAAAAAAGAAATTAAGCTGTGTTTAGAAACTTTTCAAGAAGGAATGCTTTGGAAACTAATACATATTATATAGTATGTGTTATATATTATATACAACATATAATATATAATATGATATGATTATGTCATACACACACACCCTCTGAGGGGTAGGAGATGTTTTTTGGTCAATATTAAAGAAACACAACTTTTTAGAGAGCAACTGGACTCTCTGATATGTAACGCCAGTGTGGTGTTGGTGTTGGCTGAATGATCAGGGTGAAGTATCATGGGAAAATTTCATGAAAAATAATATGGAGTAGGTGACTTTGGGAAGTTGGAATGTCAGAGATGGTCCTGACATGCTAAGATTATTTCTGATCTTTTTAAAAAAAATAATTCACTTTGGGAGAGTGCCAGGATTGCAGACAAAATACTCTAGGTGAACAATAAATACATCCGAAACGCCCTTGAATCAGATCCTTACAGCTCAGCTGAATAGTACCAGTGGAGATGCCACTCTATAAATTCTAGATTTCTACTTAACACAAAGCACAGTAGTTATACAGCTAGTGTTCAACCTGCAGACACCAAAACCTTTGACTCTTAGAAGCGTCAACAGGTATTGGCCATGTCAGGTCAGTTAATCTGATTTTTAGTTTCAGGAATGGTTAAGACTTTTCCCCAGAACCCTCTGAAATAAAAAAGCCTTCTGGATATGACTTCATATAATATGAATTCGGTTTCAGTGCAATTTATGTATTTACAGGAATGTTTACTCTATTTACATCAAACAGCCCTAGCAGCTCCAAGCCAATGGCACGATTTAGCCAAAGTATTGTTTTGACACAGCCGATTCTTCTGTTTGCCAAGAGCTGCCCCACAAGTTCACATAATATTTACAAGTGGCAAACCTGTCTCACAATGTCAGCTAAAAGCTGATCACAAAGAAGCCTGGGACCGAACTAAAATGGTCTCAAACAGGCTTTGTGTCTTGATAGGAGAGAGAGAACATTTCAGATGCCTTGAAAGGGCATCAGGTCACTGAGTCCACGGTTGGTCTTTTGAATTATCCAAATGACTTCAGTCGATTTTGTGGGCATAGCTCTTGTAGTGATTGTGTTGAGAACTGTACCCGAGTCACACAGAGAGGCAAAGTATAGTCACTGAAGAAAAAAACTGCTTTGGCCTCAATAAGCAGGTATCTTCCTGCCAAAGTCAAAACTACCAGCTTAGAAGAGGAAAGAATACTTGCTTTTGAGTTGTCTGCTTAAATCACTTTGGAGCTCAATAATTATACAATTCAGTATCTTAAACACACACACACACACACACACACACACACACACACACACACATATATAGCCTAGTTCTAGGAAAGGATGCTACTTCTTGGCGTTGGCACCAGGCCTATATGAGGTACATGTATTCGGTAAAGTCACTTTGGCAATATGACAAGAAAAATTAATTCTGCTGTAGGTCAGTAGGAAGCAAACAGACTGTTTACAGCACAGTTTCAGGGATGCCCTTGCCAGTAGGATAATTATTGATCTCAGAGGATTGCCCCAGAATACCTTGGAATCGGGCATGCTAGTTAGATCATGTCGTTAGCAAACAGAAAAGTTAGGGCCGTACCGAACTCCAAGGGCCAGTGCTCCATGCGGCGTCTTGAGGACAAGCGTGTGTGTTACACTGCTCCCGGTCTGGAGGCTTATCAAGAATTTCACAGCTCAGATCTGGAAACCGTTCCCCGTTGGGCCGTTGACAGACCACCAGTCTCGTTCGCAAGCCTCTACCACACAGCTTAGTACACTGCAAGAAGGAAAAGGAGGGCTGGTGTTATTTTGTCTGAACAGCTGGTGGTAAATTTTCTTTTCCCATCGGAAAAATGTCTTAGCCAAACTCTCTTACGGTATCAGGCAAGAGAAGTCCGCAGGCAGAATGAATTACCAAAAGTAATACGTACAGCAGACTGGAGCCCTCTGCCTTCATGGCCGGTACTGTTTACTGAGCATTTCCTCTTCACCTATACTAAGGGCTTTTAGATATATTAACTCAGCAAGAGGAGAGGGTAATTATGAGAGGGTAAGTATTCACTGCATTTTATATATGGGGCAACTGAGCTTAAGAGGGGTTAACTTGATCAAGGTCAATTCAACAGCAAATGTCAAGGATAAGATTACAGTCTTTTCATTGAGGTAGTCAAAACCACAAATCAAACAAACAAAAATCTCAAAACCACTCAGTACCAAATAAAGGAAATAACGACTTAGCTGGTTTTATTTTCTGGCAACCTCTAAGAAGCTGTCACCAACCTCTGGCTGTTCTGTGACTCCAGTCTCCATAGACCTTTGTGACGTTAAAATATTTTACACTATCTCTGAATCTGAGGACAACGCTGGTTTTCCCTGAGGATGAGTAAACAGTGCAGTGGGAACGCTGGATAAGGTTCTGACTGCTGGCCAGGCCCACACTTCTGAGGCAGGAACAAGCTGTATTTCTTGGACAGCACTGCTGTGCTCACATCCAGGAACACTGACAGTTTCCCTGCTGTGTCAAGGCCAGATCGCCCACAGAATTTGGAAGGATCTGGTCCGTGCTGACAGCAAGCATCCCAGCAAATGCGTGTACTCTCCTGGTCCCCATCCAATTACAGAAGCTTAAGCACAGGCCTTACAGGACAGATCTTTACGAGGAGTTTTGGGAAACTCACAATACACAAGTCTCAAAACCTGACTTTCCCTTCCGGCCTTCCAAGCAAAGCCCCCCTAGAATGACGTATTATCAAAGAAAGTCAACAAAACTTTCTGTTATGACTGCTTATGACTACTGCGTTACGTGTATGAAACCATGAAGTGTGGACGTGCGATTCTGGTTAGCCAGGAGTGTGGTGGACTAACACACCTCCATCTCATTTGTTCCCCCACCTGCCTTGGCACGAAGGTCTCCAAGATGTTAGTCCTCATGCTTGATTTTATACATTTTACAGTCAAGACAGAACAACTCAACTAACTTTACATTTGTGCCCTCTCTGTGAATTTAAGACTAGAGAAATATATTCTTTGTTAATTAAACACAATCAATAAGCATCTAAGTCTTACGCATGATAATGGCTCAAAACCCCATTTAATAATAATAGTTGGGGGGACGGTATAGCTCAGTGGTAGAGCGCGTGGTTAGCATGCACGAGGTCCTGGGTTCATTTCCCGGTATCTCTATTAAATAACTAAATAAACCTAATTACACCCCCCCATAACAGTAATGCTAACGACTGTCATTATTAGAATAGCAGCTAACTCTGATTGAAGGCTGTGCGCTAGGTTTTGACATGCATTATCTTGTATAACACACATGAATACTGTTAAGTAGTGCCATTATTACTCCCATTTACAGACGAGAATACAGAAATCTGGCGAAGTTATATTATTTGTCAAAGCCAGAAGGCTTATAAGAGCCAGGGCTGGGAGTGGGACCCAGTTTCGTTTTGCTCGAAATGCTTTCTTGCCTTTCACCCGTCATAACAGGCAGCTCTTAAAAGGTAACAGCTGAAGAATTTCATTTGCGACTATACAGCTAATTCTTCACTTCTACGATTAAAACACATCACCTTTGACAGGAGTAACAGCTCCTATTTATTCTAGTTTCATTGGGGATTTGAAATTTTGGGAAACATGATGCCATGGGAATAAGGGTGCATCACAAACTCCTCAGAACTAGGAAGAGGATGGCAAAATTTCCATTGACTGATTTAACACATATTTTCAATCACTTTAAAAGCGTCCATGTTTTAGTCAACAGAGGTTAACAACTTAAACTAGCATTCATCTGTATTCTTCCCTAATTTTTCTCTCCAGTGTATTCAAGGTGTCTCTATTTGGTAATAAATGCACTTTTAAAAATAGTGCGGAATTAAGACAGGTCTCCTAGTTAATCCGAAATCGAGAAGGTTTGACGAGAACTAGTTCTTCCTTAAAATAAACTATGAACAATAACACTGTTTGGTGTCTGTTTTTCCCCAAAGGATGTAGAAGTGGACGGTTCGCTCTCACCTCTCCCCAGTTGCCATAAGCCCACTGAGGACAAGGGCCAGATTCACAGGCTCTCTGCTCATCGGGTTTTATTCTCTCCACGCAGTCATTGGCGGTGTATCCGTTTTCATCCTGACACACAACCACACGCCGCTGGGACCCACCAGCACAGGTACTGGAACACTGAAGACAGCAGACATCAGTCAACAGGTTAACCCCCACCTCTATCTCGGGGACACAAAAAGCAACTGGTTGAAAGATCAGAGACAAAAGTGACAGAAACAGTTCTCAAGCCATCCACCATGGACAGAAAACAATCATGAGAACCTCCCTTCTGTGGGGATGCTTAATGCTCACGTCTTACAACCACCTGGCAGGCAGAAACGTGGCTTCCCCCTTGCACATGTTAGACCTCAGTAGGTGTTTAATCAATGCCTAATGAGTGATAACGTCTTGTGATTTCCAAAGCAGTCCTATCTATCCTCTGCCTCTTTGAGAGGTTCAGAGGTTTTGACTGATACCATAGTCCTCTGGGAAACTCTTTTTATTCCCCCAAAACTGCAAGTGCCTTTTTAGAATCAACATTTGACTTTCTTTTCAACACAGGGATCAAATTCCAGGCTTAAGGAATTGCCAGTTGTTGAAATTAAGCTTCCATATTAACTCTTTCAATTACCCGAGGAAAGCATCATAAGATGTCCCTTACGTATCATTTTCCTGGCAGGTAATGTTCTCTTCTCTCTTCACAAAAGCCTCTGCTTCAGGGGCTAATGGTAGCAAGATCTGTTTTCTTCCTTTCTTTTTATCCCCCGGTGAACTTACTTGAATTCCATATTGGCAAACCTCTTTTCAGCCTAGTGCTGTCTTTCATGGTTGTCACAGAATTTATGTTTGCCCTTCAGTTAACTTCCCAAACCAGCTTCTCATAGCTCTCTTATTTATTTACATCTTGAGTGTTTTTTTCTTCCCATAATCTCATCATCTTTTGAAATGTGTTTGCTAGTATCCTTCACTCTGACCCGTCACTTATAAAATCTGTTTGGCTATAAACAACCATCTAGTCCCTCAAGCCATTCTCACGAATTATCAAGTCAAACTGCCTTTGTAATAACCCTGTTTTGCGTCTTGGGTTCTGATGGCTACCTCGTGCTATCAAACCCCAGCTCGAACCAGTGTTATTTCAAAATAACCATAAACACTGCTTCTTGCTGGCCGGCTTCTTCTACACAAAGATGTGAATACATCTATTTTTTTTTTCCTTATTGCATGGGGCCTCAGTTCAATTTCCCTGCCTAGGCTGGTCAAACTATCAATGATTTTAAAATATATTGAGTTTCATTTTTAAATGCAGAATGGGAAAATAGATTAAAGAATTTTGTCAGAGAAAATACACAGGTAATTTCTGATTTACAAAAATCCTACCTTCTATTCTTTGAGGCTTCTGATACTTACTTTAAACTTGGAAATATTTGTTTTCTACTTTTAAACAGCTTAATAGGTAAGAAACACAGAGAACTATTATTTTAATCGGCTTTGTTTGAGGACCAGAATATAAAATGTTAGGAAGGAACTTCCCGATTATAAATAGATATGGAATGAATATTTTCTCCCTTGAGTTCTTTCCTTGATAATACATCCTTGTATTAATCCTTTATTATGTCACCTGTGTTATTGTGCCAATAAAAGCTCCTTTAGGGAGCATCAATGTCATAACTTGTATCTCTACTGGCTCCAGAGTGCTGATCCCAGGATTTACTGCCTGGTCGGATCAGCATTTCTGGAAGCAATCTCTCTAAACCACATGCTACCTTCCTTTCAATATGGCTAACTGGAGCAAGAAAGGATAACAGATCCCAGATCAACTAAGCCACCAGCTGCCCAGTGACCAATCAGGTGCTTCCTACTGAGACCCTGATCAGAGACAGCACTTAGCTGGGGGCCGAGCAATTGCACTGCCCGGTCGTGAATGTGCACTGCACAGTTCTGAACCAGGGCAGGTCTGGGTCTTTTACTTCCACACACAGGTGAAGTGTTGCACATCCTCTTTCTCCACATCCAATTTTGTCATCTGGTGATTAACAGAGATTCTTAGTTCCATTCTCATGTTGCAGAATTTCGCTCTGGACTCCTCTGGTTAACACTTTTCCTGTCCTCTTTAGATAGATATATTTTCCTAGGTAAAAATTTCTTGGAACAAACCCTGACATCTATATTCCACAATGGACCAACCAAGAGAGAATGACCATTAGGGAAGCAAGAGGTGATGGGCATCTGTTTCTCTTACCTGCCTCATACACTTCCCCTTAACACCTGGCAGCCCAATTTTTCTTCAAGGAACCACTTCTCCGCCAGTGGATGCCACCTTAGTGGGACGGTCTTTTAAGATACTCTGCACTTCCCTGGGAATCTGAATTCTGAGCAGAGCAACTCAAGGGTGGTTCAGAGTTGAAAAGGATTCATCAAGCCAGAAATGCCTTAAAGGAATTATCCTGTAGTTCCACTTAGATTAGGACTGCAAACTACAGCCTGGGGGCCAAATCTGGCCTGCCGGCTGCTTTTTATAAATACACTTTTATTGGAACACAATCATGTGCACTTGATTATATATTATCTATGCCTGTTTTTGTGCTAAGACAGCAGAGGTGGTTAGTTGTGATGGAGACTGTATGGTTCACAGAATGGAAAATATTTACTATCTGGCCCTTTGCAGAAAACATTTGCCAGCCCCTGAGCTAGATGCCTGAAGATGCTCTGGCCTCAGTCTCTACTGGGGCTAAATGAACAGTTTTGTTTGTTTGGCTTTCCCTTGAAAGAGTCAGTTTCTTTTCCTTTGCTTGCAACCAGAGACCCCCTAATTGGTAACACACGGAAAACCTCATGCAAGGTTCAAGTTTATGCAGAAATGTGCTGTAAGATGAGGTTCTGATGCCAGAATCCACTGAAAGCACTGGATTCTCATTCTCCAGCATTCATGACTCTGCTGCTTTTCCTGCTGTGGAGGGAAGGAAGAACCATGCATCCTGCCACGCAGAGATGCACACACACGCCACCCACTTCTGGGAGTAAGTCAGGCACATCAAGCTGGAGCTGAAAAATCACACTGTCCACCTTCAGCCTCACTTAATCTAGGGAAAAAAAATCCCCAAACAAAAAACAGGCACAATGAGGAGGAGAATGGTATTGCCCATTGCTGCAAAAAGGTTACCTAATCCTCCCTAATTGGGAACTCTGCCCAAGGGCAGAATCATTCAATCTTAAAGGAATGCATTATCCACAAATGTAGTCCCAAATAAGAATAGCTTTCAATGCATTTTTTTTTTTAAGTTCTAGTGCTATCGTTAGAATACAAACGTGTGAGTTGTGAATTTTTTCAACCGGAAAAATCATGGGACACTCACTCAGTGATGACCTCTCTTGATCACCCTTTAATTTCTCAGAACCCAAATCTCTTCTAACCCCGGCAAAGGAAGTCTTAAAGTGGGAGGCAAGGGAGGAGAATGAGGTGGTAAAGGTCCCGGGCAACTGAGCAGATGTTCTGCTTACAGCCAACAGGTGCAGTTTGTGGAAACACTCAGTGGCTATCAGCATTCACAGGAAAGTGAACCTAATTTATTGAAACATGACCACAGTGGGAAACTGACAGGTTCCTTCTAATGCTTTTCAGTCTAGAAATAATGAAACACAATTAGCAGTACTGGGAGGAAACTAATAGTAAACAATTAAAAAGAAGACCCCTGAGTTATTAATAAACAGCTAACGCCCTATACCCATCCAGGGCCCCTTACTACCGTTATTATCCCACTTTAGACATGTCCAGTATCCCACAATATAATTATTCTTTAGAAAATTATTTAGTGTAAACTTCTGAAAATTTTGAGAGTATATTTTCCTTTTGAATATTAAGTACTATTTAATCTAATCAATTACCTAATTAAATATTCTTTAATATAATTAATAATTGCATAATTTAATTAAATATTATTTAATTTAAATATTATTTAGTACTAGGGTCTTCCTAAGTTGAAGGACAAAGATAATGATAATAAAGATAAAGATAACTGTTGACATTTATTAAATTCTCATTCTGTGACAGGCAGAGGGTAAAACACTTTATTTGCATCATTACATTTAATTTTTACAATAACCCAGGAAAGCTGGAATTATTGTTCACTTTGTTTTACAGATGAGGAAACAGGCTCAGAGAGGAGAGGGGACCTGCTGAAGACCCCAAAATTTGCAAGAGCAAGTCCTGGGATCAAACAGAGGTATATGCCCTCAAAGCCTGTGTGGATAACCATGAAGTCATGGTGTTTCTCCTCTAAGCACAGATTTTGCCCAGACTAGCGTTCCTCTCCTCATCCAGGACAATGATCTACTATTACAAACTGCTTAGGAAGTGTGACACTTCAAGACTACATTCATCTGGAAAACAGCAAGAACGAAAATGACTTTCATTGAAAACTCCATTTCAAAAAAGTTCTTTTGCCCTTTTAATTTTCCTTCAGGTGAGAGCCATCTGCCACCTGCAGGATCAATCAGGGCCTCCTCAGTACCTTCCAGGAAGCCACCTGATCAAGTGACACCCTTCCTCCACCCAGTTAAGGTAGCTTAGGGGTGGGAGCAGACCGTCTCGAGTGACACCTCTCCTGGGACTGCAGTTAACCCCAACAAATGAAAATGCACAACATCAATCCCTCCTGAGATAAAGATGCTCCAAAGGTGTTTCTGTTTTGTTTCCCTACAAGCCCAACATCAAGTGAAAGAGAAGAGAGCAAATTTGGGAAAGACGTCAGTGAATACTCACTGCTCCCCAGGGGCCGGTCCTCCACTGGTTTCCTCCGAGCACGTGGGTGCGGCTAGGGCTAACGCCCCTGAGGCGATAATCCTCGTTCTGGAAAGGGTGCTGAGCGAGGCTACTGTCTGGGGTCCGCTGAGGGCAAGGTGACATGGAACAGTCTTGCTCGGTTTCTGGGATATATTCGGGGTCGCACTCGCTTTGATCGATCACGTGGTCACTGTAGTTGACACAGACCACTTGCCGGGTCGCCCTACCTTGCCCACACGTCATGGAGCACTACATTGGATGTTCAGAAAGAGAAGGAGTGGGTCACGTGAAAGTGCGCTTTCTGTAGGTGACCCAGCACTCAGCCAGGTGCTCAGGCCAAAAACCTTGGTGTCATCCCTGTCTCCTCCCTTTCCTTCCCACCTGATGGCCGCTTCATGGAAAAACCCTGTTGGCTCAGTATTTGAAACAGATCCCCAGCAAGTCATGTGTCACCATCTATGTCATCACCTTTCTAGTCTATGCCATCACTGTCCCATGCCAGGACTTCTGCAGTGGCCTTTCAGCTGGGCTCCAGCTTGTAATCTTGACTCCTTCCTGCCTCCACCCAACCCAAGTCTGTAGTCCACATATCATGAACTGTGACTCATGCAAATGAATGTCAGACCATGTCATTCACCTACTGACTTCCCAATTCACTCTGAATAATGTCCAAAGTTCTTACCTTGACCTAGTAGGTCCTTGATGATGTGGCCACAGGCTACTTCCCTGACACATCTCAGATCACTTTCCACTCACTGCACTCCAGCCACACCGGCCTGACGGATGCTTTCTGAGCAGGCCAAGAGCATCCCCAGCTCAGGGTCTTGGCCCCTGCTCTCCCTTTTGCTGTACAACATGGATATCCAAGTGGCTACCTGCTTCACTCCATTCAAGTACTGCTCAGCGCAACGTGGGCCCTTTTCTGACCACCTTGTCTAAATGCACTTCTCTTCTTTCTCTCTGCCACTATTCTGCTTGACCTTTGTCCTTGTTCTTGTCAGCATCTAGTGCTATGTGATATACTTCTTTATCCGCTCACTGACTGGAATCTCCACTGGAATGATCTCCATTCCAAAGGAAAGGTGAGGGCTTTAATAGTCGGTCGCTGCTTTTCTAACTAAACTTTTACAAATATCTGGTGAGTAGACAGATGGCTCTGATAGATGTATAAACGTATGTTTGGATGCTTAGGGCATGAGAGTGAGATTACAGACCACTTATTGAGTACCTTCTTTGTGCTAAGCATTTAACAGATATAATCTCAAATAATCCTAACAACAGTTTGTAAGGTAACTTATCTTTGTGGTCTCTTTTCAGAGGAGAAGAAAATGAGATTCAAGGACTTAAACCAGACTACTCAAGGTCATGCAGCCAGTTAATGTCAAGATCTGGATTTTTACATAGCTCTCTTTGAATCCATCTCTCACATTTCATGTATGTATTCTGGTATTTATTGAGATATTCATCTCCATTCTCTTCACCTATCCTAAGTTTTTTATTTCCTGGACTCTGGCATTTTTGCAAGGCAGAAAGCAGGAGCTACCTGAAGACAAAGGTTTTTCTTCTTTTATGAAAGTCCACAGATGGTGGCTGGTGTGCACAGGGGGCTGGGTCCCCAGCATCGCATGAGGATTCCCACTTCTCACTCCTGGCAGGGAAGCCAGAGGCGCTGGACTCCAAGGGACCACAGGATGCAGGAGGCACCCAAATTTAAGGTAAGAGGCCCTCTCCTTGCTCCCCGACTTCTCCCTACCACTGTGGTCCTCCACATGCCTATTACAATCTAATGGGACTGGACTCAATTAAGACTGGATTTTCCAATCAGCCCAATAGGATGTGGGCTTAAGTAGACTGTAAGTTGATTTACACACTTACTAAAAAATGTGCATTTCTGGCACATCTGGCTAAGATTCATACCAGCTGCACATACATGGAGAAGAGCTCCTCAGAGACCAAGTCCAATTCTAAAATAGTACCCACTGACTTTGGGGACCCACAACTAGCCATCCTCCTTAGGATCCCCCCTAAGTCCTCTCCCAATTCCAAAGAAATCACTTGCTTACAGGGCTCCAGTCCAGAGCCTTCCACTGCCCACAGGGCGTCACAGAGCATTCCTCCTTTGCCACGGGTCTAGGCAGGGTCGCACAGGCACTCTCGTCCGCCACAGAGCCATCCTCGTCCCGACAGCTGACATATCTCATCCGGGTACCTTTTCCACAAGTGGCTGAACACTAGGTGTTGGAGTAAAATAATGCAGAAATGTTATTTGAAACGGTCACTGGCTGGATAGAAACCTGCTTTCTATAGTCACGAACATCTGCCTCCCCTTCCACCCTCTCTGCTTCTTCCATTCTATTTCTTACTGGAGTCCAAGACCCAAATCGCCACTGGGTCCTTGGAGCATTGTGTGTGCTTCTCCTGGCTTCCGGGGCAGCTGGGGGAGGGTGACAAGATGGTAATTCACAGTCCTGGACACGAGACGGGAAGAAAAAGCCAAAGTTACCTTTCAGTCAACGTGCGCTTTAACGGTCATGGCACACACAGATACAAAAACTAAGAATTCTAAGATCTCAGACTTCCGTATGATTTTGGGCAAGTCACATGACACCTCTCAGCTCCAACTGTAAATTCAACTATAAAATGGGATATAATCTGAGTCACTTTGTGGGTGCCTTAATACAGAGCAGGGATCTACATAATGATTTTAAAACCATATTTATTCACCTGCTTGTGTGAAAAAGATATTACATAAGATGGCACATAATTTAGGAAAGATCAGGATACCCTTTGAAAATTATTCATTGTTAATTTGTTTTTAATTCTGAAGGCCAAGTTCTGTTCCTACATTTTGATTCATTTCCTAACCAGAATTTGTTAATCATGAACTTGCTTTCCGAGTTTACCCGAAGCTACCTCCAAAGGTCCTGAAGAAGGTCAAATCTGGATATAAGAGGTGTATTCAATTTCCCAATGTCTAGAATTTACATCACACCCCTCAGTCACTCAGAGATGGAATCCCTATGATGGACTGAGGTCACCCACATGTAGCTAATATTCCCAGATTTACAAATGAGAAAACGGAAGTACACATCTGCTCACAATCATTCCCAGTCTCAGTGGTTAGCAGATATTCTATGATTAAATGCATATCCATTAAATGTCCAAGAGGTACCAGGCACAGGGCAAAGTGCTGGAGGCTCGTTGCTAAAGTCACTTTAGGGAGCTTATAAACTGTATGGGAAACCCTGTTATTTGGCTCCAGACCTTGCCTATTCCTCTGCCCGGGATCCAAAGGAAGGCACAGGGAACTTGTCACACAGTGAACAATTTATCCACATGACACAGCTGCAGGAACTTCCCTACAGTCAGTCCATGGGTACCACAGAATAACTTAGAAAAGTATGTTTGAATCTCTAAGGGGGTCACACAATCCTCACATCCTGACTGTTGAGATGTTGTAGCTAACAGTTCCCAGGCATTTATCAGGCAGTGGTTCGGAAATATTTCAATAAAGTAATAAAAATAAGGATGACACAAGTCAAAGTGATGTTTGGTTCAGTGATCAGTGATGACAACATGACCAACACTGCCACAGTCACTGACTTTCTTGAGACTTCAGCCATCCAAAACACATGATGCAAAGCATCAGACTGAGGATGCTCGGAGGGGAAGTAGCACATTGGGGCCACAGAGTGTGCGTTCTGGGCATAGCCTGGCTTCAAGTCCGCTTCTGCAATTAACAAAGCTGACGGGCAAACCCAAGTCTTCTCTTTACATATGATGCCAAAATCAAGGTCCACATGGAATAATGTGCTCGTGAGTGATTATAAATCAGCTCTTTTAAGATGTGCATGGTAGTGGGTAGATATGTATATGCATACCTACACACACACGCATTACATGCACATGTATATTGGTAAGTGTATATATATATATGTTTAAGTTTTACTGTATACTATAAAGAATGTATAGCACACAACTTACAAATAACCATAAAATACACAATTCTTTATTTTAACCTACATATAGCCAATTGATTCTCACAGAATATTTTTGTTGATTTTTGCTGAAATCTTGAATCTGTGGCCAAACTATGGTTATAATTGCTGGACAAGCACAGGTTGGACATGAATGTTAGCTGATATTTTGTTGACATTTAAGAGTACAGTGAAAGAAACAATGAAGATATGTGTCAGAATTTCACTCACTCACCAATGACAGGAGTAATTTCTTTGCTGAACCAGATAATAATTTTCCAATATCAGAAAAAGTATTTCCTTATTTGTTTGTATTATTTACAACATAATGGCTGCAGACTCAAGACTTTTTTAAACTTTAGTCTGCATTACTAATATGTGTTCCATCATTTTGTAAAGTCTATATGATCAACACAAAAATAAATTAAACTCAGAATTAAAGCATTTTCTGATTTCTGTGGTGTAAATACTCTTACCGTGGCCAGTTTCAAGCTACCAACTTGGTATCAGCGAACACAGAGTTGGGAAGGGATGCATTATTGCTCACCATTATGTAATATTTCCACCATGTAAACACGGACAAATGGAAATAACCTCAAAAACACAGATAATAATAAATTCTAGGAAAAGAATTGGAAAGTGGTAAGCTTTAAGTATTTCTCAACTTAGTTTTTACTATCATCTATTTAATTATAGGTTTATATTTTCAATTTTTAATAATTTCTGTATGTAACAATCAGCTTACAAAATTCCTGAAAATTTACCAATCACCTCTTGCTACCCGGAACAAGCCAGCTCCAGCACACTGCTGCCCGACCACAGGACACTATTTGCAGAACCCTACTTACAGTGAAATCATTAGAAAAAAAAATCTCAGTTCAAGAAAAAAAGCTCAAACAGTCCATCTTTGCCATCCAATAGGAATCAGAATTAAACCTATGTACATTTTAAGTAAGCAGAGAAGAACAAAACTGGCACATCAAAATATTTGATTCAGAATGTAACAAAGAAGCAAATACAGAACACTTCAGCTAATCAACTGTTTTCCCTACCTACATACATACCTCTAACAGTACTTCAGTTTTGACTGAACTGCTGGGAACTTTTGGCATCTTAGCACCTAAAGCCAACAACTGATTTAGACAAAGGAGATGTACCTGGGTATCAGTGGGTCTAGTTGCTGCATTGCAGTCATTGTCATCCACCACCGACATGTATGTCCCAATAATGCATTTCACTGCTCTCAGCTGGTATCCTTGTCCACAAGTGACACTGCACTGGGGGAAAGAAAGAAAAGAAAAAGTATATACAGTCTAGCAAATGTTCGCTTTCCCTTTCTTTACCCGTAACATTCTATAAGAGAACAAAATTTCTATCATAGTGGGCCAGAGAACTAGCACCCAAAGAAATGAGATAATAGTGGCCAGTTCTACTCTGTACAATTTGTGCTGATTATAGAAACATCACTTGGAATTATTTCTGCCTCCCACTGGAATTACATTTGGAGTAGTTCAATTACTTTTAACTATGAACCCCTAGAAGGAGAGGAATGTGTTTCAATTTTTTACATCTTTCACACTGTTCCTAGCAGTGTTCTGTGGCTAAAATAGATACTTCATACTGTTCCGTGACCTATTTGACATCTGGAACAAATTCCTAACGAAATAGTCAGAGTTTGCATCGATAGTTCTATACAAGAATGGTGTTTGCAATATGACTTACAGAAGGCAAAGTATTAGAAACTGCCTAAATATGCAAGGACCAAAAGTCAAATAAATGTACCATGGCACACAGATCATAAAGAAAACAGTGTAGCCACTAAAAGGCTAACTGTTAGGTTAAAAAAAGCATCTAAAAACTGTAAGTAGAGGGAGTAACATCCTGGAAATGGCAGCTGGGGAAGCTCCAGCAGTCAATCCCTTCACGGAAGCAACCATTAAGCTGGCAAAAACTGGTAGAATCAGTCTTGTTTTGAACTCTGGAATCTAATCAAACACAGCAACTAAGTGAGTGCTTAATGAAGAAAGAAGCTGCCAAATCTCTGTAAGAAAGTGTTGTGACATTTTTGTTTACTCCTGTTTTTTGTTTCCTCCCCTTCCACATCACACATTCCTCTCAAATGCACGTGGAACCTTCTCCACTCTAGACCATATATTAGGCCACAAAACAAGTCTCATTGCATTTTAAAAGACTGAAATCCCAGAAAATATCTTCTCTGACCCCAACAGAGTGAAGCTAGAAAGCGGTAACAGGAGGAGAACGAAATATTCACAACTGTGTGCATGTGAAACAATAGTCTTAAACAACCAATTCAAAGAAAAAAATCACAAAGGACATTAGTAACTACTTTCAGATGAATGGAAACAAAAATAAAAAAAAAATTTTTTTAATAAATATAAAGATGCAGCAAAAGCAGTGCTCAGAGGGAAATTTATGTTTGTAAACACCTGTATTACTAATGAAGAAAGGTCTCAAATCAATAACCTAACTTTTCAACTTAAGGAACTAGAAAACTAAACTCAAATCTAACAGAAGGAAAAAAACTAATAAAGATGGGAATAGAAAAACAACAGGATCAACAAAACTAGAAGCTGGCTATTTAAAAAGGTAACAAAATTTTAGAAACCTTTATCTACACTAAGAAAAAAGACAGAAGACGCAAATAAGTAGAATTAAAAAAGAAAGTGAGAGCAATGCTTCTGACCCCACAGCAATAAAAATGGATAATCAGAGTAAGGTGAGCAATTACATGCGAACATGTTAGACAATCTGGATGAAACGTACAAATTTTCAAACACACACAAATTACCCAGAAACACACAAATCACAAAAACCTGACTCAGGAAGAAAGGAAATTTGAACAGATTTATAAGGAGTAAAGAGATAAGTCAGCAATTAAAGACCTCCTAACAAAAGTACAGCACCAGATGGCTTCACTGGTGAATTCTACCAAACATTTACAGAAGAATTAAGCACAATTCGCATAGCCAACAGGTACAAACAACCCAAATGTCCTCGGAGGGATGAATGGATAAACAAATTATGGTATATCCACAGATGGAATGCTAGGCAGCCATAAAAAGGAATGAAGTATGGGTATGTGCTGCAACATGGATGAACCTTAAAAACATGCTATGTGAAAAAAGCCGGAGACACAAAAGGTCCCATATGGTATGATTCCCTTTGTATGAAATACTTAGAATAAGTATTATGCAAATGTAGACAAAAAAGAGGCAAGGGTAAGTGGACAACTCCTGCTTGCTCAGTGTGATCAGACACGATCAACCATTCTGATTGAGGATGCTATGTAACGGGGAGGATTCAGAGGTGTGCCAGTGTCAGCAGCAGGCATTGAAAGGGTGCAGTGATAAAGCTGCTCTCCTTTACCACAAGCATGTTGGAAACGGAGACAAGCTGGAGGGCTGAAGTTGCTGTGGCTGTGGCTGGACAGGGTGGAGGGAGAGCTGTTCTTAAAGAGATTACGTAAGTGACAGCCAACAGCTGCTTTGCTTCTCTTGGGAACATGGAGTGCTACTTAAATAGTACCCGGAACGCTTTTGCTTCTATATTAGGAAGGACTTGATTCCAAGAGTAGCGGCTTCTCAAATGCAAGCCCAAGGGACACTTTCATGCTCTCCTTCCAGAATGTGACTGTGGAACCTACATTTGGGGGCTTGAAAAAGATCCGTTGAAACAGAGAAGATTCCTGCAACCTTTGATCTAATTAACTCTATTTGAAGAGTCTGACTTATTTATGAGAGGTGAACTTTAGGAATTGTGACACTGGGAGCCAAAACATCCCTTCCAAATCCCAGTCCAGATCCTCCTGCCAAAGACACTGGCGCTGGATCTCATTCTGTAACAGACCCACAGCCACATGCTAGCAGGTAACATCGTCCAGACACGAGATCTGTTGTGCATTTGTTCAAAGGCGCTTATGCTCAAGCTACAGTTTTAACCCAAGGGCGAAGACACGCACATGGGTCTGTAAAGGGAATAATCAGCTCCAGGAGGGTGAGCGGCAACCCTCAGAAGTGGGGCAGAATGGTTGCAGAATTTCTAGTGTTTAGCGCCATGGAGGTACAGCGCACATGCCACATGCCACGGCAGTTAAATCCCTGCCTCTGGAATGTCCCTCTGCAAGCTTGCTCCAGATAAGAAGGAAAGAATGCAGTTAAGAATTTTATCATTCAAAATACCTGTCCCCAGGGACCCGCCTGCCAGGACGCACATTCTGGCTGCTGACAGGTCTGCATGGAGGCAGGCTTGGTCTCAGGGTCACAAACTCTATCGTTCAATCGATCTTCGCCAAACTGACACCAGACCTGGCGGTGCTTATGCCCCTTTCCGCAGGTGACCAAGCACTGTAACAAAAGGCAAAGGCAGTCAGGGTCATCTTGGAACAATGCAGAGTGGCTCCCGGGGGTTAGTCACTGATTAGCAGGACAGGTGTGCTGTTTCCTATAGCGGTTTCTCTGTCTCATTGCCATCTGTAAATACATCAAGAGTCAAGCTTTCTGCGCATTTGCTCACTCATTCATTCTGTATTTATTCAGTCTCTGGGCCAGTTTCAAGCACAGAATAAACCCAACCCAGCATCATGCTCTGAAATACTGAAAAACAGCATTCGTAGTTTGGTGGTACAGGAGTTAAGGGTGGGGAATTTACAGGTCAGACTAACCTGGGTTTTAATCCCAAAGCAATCACCTATGGATACAAAGTCAAGTGGCCTCCCTGTATTTCAATTTTCTCACCTGTACACTGGGGAGTACAATAGTGCCTACTGCCAGGAACTGTGAAAACTAAATGAGAAAAATCCAAGTAAAGTGCTTAGCACACATGCATTTAGTGAGTGTTAAATATAATCATCATTATGATCTTCACTCACTGCAGGAAATTTGAAAAACACAGAAACACATACAAGAGAAAGCTGTAACAATCCAAAAATCTCCCTATGAAGTTAGAGATAATCATTATTAAAATTGTGCTGTGTTCTTCCTGTTCTCTTTAGCTATGGAATGTTGGCTTATACCAAATGTACAGTTTGATTATTTCCCACCTCCATTTTATCAAGTACTTTTGCAAAGGTTTATTACTTAATTGGAGATGATATTTTAGCTAGTATTAGCTATCTAAGTAGAACTTAAACCCAATACCTTCTTTCAACGTCTTTTTTTAATCTAATGCTAGAGTTGATGCTAAGGCCGCCTGTTAACACAGAACGTAAGCACTGGGTTTGCTGTTTGTTTGTCCAGGAGTCAGACACTGTTCATTGTGTGCACTGTTATTTGTCTGCCATTTCAGGGGAATTAATAGTATCCTTTTAATATTCAGATTTCATTTAATGTGGAAAGGAAACAGTTAACGTTGCACTTGTATGGATGAGATCAGGGAACAGATGCAGAAGATGGAGCAGGGAAACACCTCTTCCCCTACATTCCTGACTTGGCCCATAAGTAAAGCAATTTCTGTGTTCCCCTTCCAAGGAAGGTGGAGGGAGGCACCGGCTCGGTGAGAATCTGCCTGGGAGAGTACCAGCACTGTCTATAAAGGCGAAAGAGAAGCTCCACCTTCTTTCCTTTGCTGTGCCATCTGTGTGCTGGGCCATCTGGGCTAAACAATGGGTGCTGGCTTAGGTTTCATCAGGTTAGGGACAAGCAAGACATACATCTTGGATACTCAGCCTGGTCCTTTCTCCTTTTTCCCAAGTTTTCCACCAGCAACTGGGTGGGTAATCAAATAGATCACTCACTGGGGTCTAATTGTCTTATTTCAAAGATAAGGAATCAGGGAACCTCATTTCTGACCTCAGATCTAAGCCAGTGCATCTTCTCTACAATTAACAAAGCCCTGATTTCCTTTATAGCAGCTTAGCCAGGGCTCAAAGAGGAGGGAAGGTGAGGGACTGGAACTTCAAAAGTCACAAACAGCAGCTACTGTGGTGGGTGATCCAGCTAAACCCACTGTGACCCTGAGGGCACCAGTGGACTAGACGTGTCCACTATGACAGACGTAGGG
The DNA here is from genome assembly GCF_048773025.1 of Camelus bactrianus. Lineage (NCBI taxonomy): Eukaryota > Metazoa > Chordata > Mammalia > Artiodactyla > Camelidae > Camelus > Camelus bactrianus. Next base: position 22,234,583 of record NC_133555.1, on the reverse strand, counting down.
CAGGTGGAAGACTGGAGTTGTTTCCTCAAGGGGAGGTGGGAGAAAGGTACAGCAGGTTCAGCCTGAATAGACCAGGGGAGACTCAGAATTGAGCATCAGAGATGACCTGGGGGAAGTAAAAGCCCTTCCATCTCACCTCTGACCAGTCTCCCGACTTCCACTGTGGACAAGGGAACTCATTGCACCTCTGAACGGTGACTTTCTCTTGATGTGTGCACTTGCTATCATCCAGTACATCATTACGGGTGTTGACACAAATTGCCCTTCTCCTCTGGGTTCCACCATCACAGCTTTTAGAACACTGAAAGGACCGAAAAACGAAATCAAACTGTTGCTGAGTGTCTTATCAAGCATGCACAAGATTGTGGCTAGGCTGACTTGTCGCTTCCAGTCCCTAAGAAATAACCAACCAACAAACCCTAGCTGATTCTAGTTGTTATTTTGGGGGTATCTGTCCATGTTATCAACTTATTTACCAGGCTTATATTGAAGTCAATATTAGCAAACTAGCATAGGATGACAAAATTGGAAACAGCCTGTGGGGTATGAAAAGAGTGATTGGTTGAGTTGTCCCACCACTCCCAATTTTCCACATGCCATACCCATGTCAGACATTACAAATAGATCATGGTACACTTTCCTGCAGTTTTAATGGGGTCAGGCATTATGAATCTATCGTGGTACTCTAAATGAGGTTTTCTCAGTGCAGCCCTGCAGGGAGCCACCATCAACTAATCAGACTTAACGTCCAAGAAAAAGCCTCTCTGAGTGAGAACCAACTTACTTCAGTCCAAGCAGAATAGCGCCAGCCACCCGTGTTACATTCTCCCGAGCATTTTTCCCGGTTGCTTGGTTTGGGGTGACTACTGCAAAAACTGTCATCAATCTTCTCGGTCTTCCCATCTAGCCTGCTGTATTTGGCACAGTAGATGTCTAACGTGCGGTAACCCAAGCCACACTGGGCACTACATTCACTCCTGCTGGCCACGTGCCACCTATACACAAACAACGGGGAGAAACCAAGATTTCTGTTAAACAGGTACGTCTTATCTTGACTCAACTGATGGAAGAGTTGAGTTCTTTTTTCTCCCTTAACTCAAATACCATGAAACCCCAAAACCATAGTCAGTTACTGAAATCCAATTTTAAACCAACATATCCATGTATTTTTCATGGCTGCCAATATACATGGAAGTCAGAGTGATAGTCAGAGGTTCTCTCTGTGTGAAGATTCTCCCCTGATACAGTCAATCTGAAATTCAAGCAACCCAAAAGAAAAAAAAAACATTGGAATTCAACGGAGCAAAAAAAGAAATTTTATATTTAAAAGGTTCATGCAACCCAGCATTTCATTTATCAAGTAGGCTGCTTCAACAGAGAACCACTGTTGGAAACACCCCTCTTTAGAAACCTCCTTTATGTGGGTCTGTGCTGGAAAGTGCTCAATGAAAAGTCTGTGAATTAACAAAGGAATGGATAATTTGGACTGTAACTGAATTTCAAGTGTGCGAAACTGCGTGTATTATTATCTGTGAATAAAGTCTGTAAGTTTCTTGAAGACATGAACCATAGTTTGTATAACACAATTACAATAAAAAAGACTAATTTTTTTAGAGCATTTTTAGGTCCACAACAGAATTGAGAGGAAGGTACAGAGATTTCCCATATACCCCGTCTCCACACAAGCACAGACTCCCCATTATCCACATCCGCCTCCGGAATGGTACCTTTGTTACGACTGATGAGCCTACGATGACACATCATTATCACTCAAAGTCTATAGTTTACATTAGGGCTCACTCTTGGTGTCATATATTCTACAGGTTTAGACATATGTATAGTGAAATGTATCCACCATTATAGTATCATCTGGACCTAAAAATCCTCTGTGCTCCACCTGTTCATCCCTTCTGGCCCCAAGATTATATACTTTTAAAACGAGATCTGAATCTACAAATTTTTGTCAATTTTGTATTCCCTAGTACATATAAGAAGCCTTTCTTGGCACATAGTAGGTGCTCAGTATGTGTTGATAAGTCACATATTGGTTCTTTTAATGCCCCAGCAACGTGGCTCAGTACCTAAAAAAAGAAGGGAAAAAAGCTTAAATTGAACACAACAGTCTAAATAACTGAGCTTAAAATGTGTTTTGTTGATCAAATTCAGCAATCCTCAAAGGATCATTTCTCTATAGTCTTCATTGGAATTTTTCTCTTGATGGTTAATTCTCTTCTGCTCAGAAACTCGGTGGTTTACCAAATACAAATGGCCTAAAGAATTCCTCCGTCTACACTCAGGAAGAAAAGAGGAGTATTAGATACATGCTTATCTTGGAATTTCTCGCAAATGCTCAAAAGTAGGTCAGAGTTGAACTACTTCTACGTTTGGCATGTACAGTGGGCTACCGAGATTTTCTGTTAGAGTGACACAGTATTTGGAGGATTTTGTCCTCACTGGAACATGTTACATGAGAGATTGTAAAACAGTGCTTTATCTCATCCTATCAAAAGTTTAATCTGGGCAAACTCTCACTTCCCCAAGGAAGTGAGGCAAAAAATGTGGACCAATTCAAAACAGGCATCTGGAACTTTCATCTGCCCTTTGAATCTTGGCTACTTTCTCTTGCCTTCATCATCATTTCCTTGTGGAAAGGTTATTTTCCATCCTGGATAAGGGAAGCCAGAGTCCTGCCCCCAACAAGAAAGTGCACCAGCAGCTTGGGCTGGAAAGTGTACCAGAATTTCCTTGATATTCATACAATCCCCGGAATTCTAGCAGAGAACGTGGAGGAATCCGTGGAAAGGTCATAGCACTGCCTTTGGAAAGTTCTTCTCAAAACCCTTTCACTTACATCATAGCCTCAGCCTGGAAAGTCATCTTGCCTTTAGCGTTTTGAATTCATTTAGGTCACGTCATGTGACAAATGTAATTTGTTACTATATTTCAGAAAAGCGAAGTGTTTGTTAATAAGCTGAAACAGAAAAAACATGTATGTCTCCGTGGGTGTGTGGGGTGTCATGGCATTAAATAATTACTGATTTAAGCAGGCTTCTGTATTGCAGAATGTCTTTTAAAATGTTCATAAGAATTACGAGTCTTCACAGAGTCGAGGAGACAGTAACACTTCTCAAGCATACTGGTTTGCCAGCAATCATTGCTTGGAACTGGTGTGCCACAAAAATGTTTTGGGAAAAACTATTTTACAGTCTAACCAACCAGTAACAATCCTCTCTCCAGTCTTCCAGTTTTACACACAGACACTTGGCAATAATTAGTATAAATCACAATTACAGTGACTGTCAGGTTGACAGAAAGAAGATGGACAGAAAGCCTTCTTTGAGCTCAGTTTCTGTCTTTGTATGTTTTTCACTGAACAGCTTTATTTTTCCAACAATCTGTGAAGGTCAGTTAGATATGAGTTTGAATGTTGACAAACAAACGTGACCTTCTACTTAATTTCAGACGTGAGCAGGCACCTGTCCAGCTATGAGGCTGTATGAACTAATCCTGAACTCCCCTACTTTTTTTTTCATTTTTAAATTCTTACCCCCTAAGATCTGTCACTTCTCCCACAGACGCTTCTACCAAAAGATACGGCTACAATTCCTTCACTTTCTTTTCTTTCATCAGCCAGACGTGCCATCATCATCCAAGCCTGCTCCCCGAGCTACTGTCCTCCTCCTGTATCAGCAGAGTTTAAATTCTTTTTTTTTTAAGTATAAAAAAATAAAGGTGACTTTCTCCAAATGGGGAATTTAAACTAGTACCTGAGACATACCTACTATATGAAAATGCAAAGACTTTAAGCCCTGGCTTTATTTACCGAGGTCTTGCAAAATGATTTTTAATAAAAATCTAATCAGAAAGAACTGCGTGCAAATAGAAGCTCTAACACTTATTACCTAAGTGACTCCAGGCAGGACACCTAACCTCCAAGCCTCAGTTTCCTCATCTGTGAAATGGGGAAAAGTCGGATCCACTGCATGGGGCTACTATGGGAATTAAATGAGGCAAGACCTCTGTAGCATTTAACACACAGGGCAGGCACTCAAGAAAAATAGCTGCTATTATTATTTTTAGTGTTATTGTTATAATCACCATCATCCTTGGTGTTTTATTCTCCAAGTTCCAAGTATCATGCAACCCCACATAAACCAATAATACAAAGAGAAAAGAAATCCAGTTGAGATCTTCTATATAATTCTACATAAAAGTCTCACGGTTTCAAGGCTACTTTTCAAGGCAATCCCTTTGTAAAATTTGCCTTAATTTTTGTATTTACGTCTGAAAGCTTCCAAGGCAGAAGAAAATCTGGAGAACATCAGATTAGCCAGCATCATCACAGACTAAACTGCGGCTTATTTTAGAATCTGTTTAAAATGAAATATATTAGTTTCTCAAAGTAACAGTTCAAATATTATCTCTACCCTCAACTTGGTGCTCCTTGGGAAAGCTTTAAACAGTGTTCTTAAAAAAATATATTTTTTTTAATGGTCATGTTCTATTACTTGACATTCTTTGTACAATACAAACCTGCCTTCCTTGTGATTAAAAAAGTGTGCTTACACTTCAGGCAGGAGTCCCACAATATCTGTATTTACCACCTGAGACTCCACCAACCCCAGTCTGATTCAGCCAGTGGAGAAATAACGTCGAAGGGGATCCAAGTAAGGTAGGAACAGCAATGGGGCAGAAGACTCCTGGGAATTATTCTGTTCACAAAGGAAGAAAAACTACACAGAATGGAGTGAGTATCACTCATCATTGTGACTGAATTAAAAATGAAAACGGTGTTCACCCAGGGTTTAAGACTACAGCCTCATGGGTTAGACAGAGCACATTTGAATCTCATCATATCGCTAACCAGCTGTGACCTTGGTGAATTTGCTTAACTTCTCTCTGCCTCTTTTTGAAGTGGAGATAATATTTATGTCACCGCATTGTTTGAGGAACTAATAGAATATTAATTATATCAGATATATATATATATATTAATAGGATATTAATGATTTTAATAGAATAGGAATATATATATAGTAAGGTAAGAACTATTAATATAAGCATATTAACAGGATAATATATAACTGTTAAAAATATTTCTTAATAAATGGTCAACTCTATTAATACTTTCAGAATAGTTACCATTCTGAATCAGATTCAAATTATTAATATTAATTAAGTAATACTAGTTAATGATTCATAGTATTATTTTCAGTGATAATCTGTTATAAGGCTAATGTGAAAATGTGACCTTTCCCAATTTATTGAGGTTATGTCTCAAGCAATCTATCCATCAATTCAATGCTTTTCCCCTAAACTTCACTGATTAATTCAGTTCAGCAATTAGCTTTTTTTATTGAAAAGATCTTAACTCTAATTTAACTAATTTAACTCCACCGGCTGAAGCAATGGGTTTACATGGACATTACTTAAAACAAGGATTAATACTTGCACTGTAAATGTCTGCCTTTTAATGTCTTTTTTTTTTTTTCCCCTTTCTATAACCACTTCTTAGAGAGGAAGTGCAGTGAGTAGAAAGAGACTGGGCTTTGAAGTCAGAGCTTTCTGGTCAGGATTGATAAAAATGTGGCATTTGTGCTACATCACCCCCTCCTTCCATGACAGACATTACTAGCTGATCATAGCACTCCTGTCTTCTCTGAGAGCCTTGAGAGCACCTTATTATCTTTAATCCAGTCCTAGAGGCTGACAATATCACTTGACAGGATTTGGCATGGTGACGTAGAACCTGCAAAATGTTTAAGTATTCACTTTGCTACTTATGAACGACGAAACCTTAAGAAGTTCCCAAACCACTCCATGCTGATAATTTCTCCCCAGTTAAAGAAGGATAAAGCACCAACTCATCTTACTTGCGTTTAACTGACATGCAGACTATACAATGCAACCCCCAGTCTACTGAATACTCAGACATGACACAGTCAACTGCAGGTACATGGAAAAGCTTTCTAATTCTCTACTGACTCATCATTTCTCGTCTCAGATTTCATGCTTTTCTAAAATACAGAATTGTCTGCGTATCTAGACATCTGTATATAGATTTTCTTCTGGTTCCCTCCATGACTCTACCCTAGCACATTGCAACTTTTATGTGCATGAGTTCTTATACCGGGTGAGAAACACTGTGTGCGGATACGGAACATTACAGGTACTTTGATGAATGAGGTTTCCCTCTTTGCTGTTGACTTTCAAACCAAACTTTTGCATCAGATGTGACCCAATCATAATAATACCCATGCAGTGAGTTGTGAGGGTCAACCGAGAAATTTTGGGGGCAAGTGCTTTACTCTATTAGCTACCTTTAATTCTTAGGAGAACAAGAAATTTGCAGGCACATGTCTCAATCAGTTTCAGGGGGATGGAAAATCGGCTAAAGCTTATTTCACTGAAACACAAGGAAGGGGGTCTAAAGACCAGAATCCACACTGGCACCTCACATGCAGAGACTTCCTACAAACCTATCACAACTCAGTACTGAAGACCATGAAGAAACTCGGGCCTCACCTCAGGTCACAGTCCGTGCCACAGTGTTCGGTAATGGGTGCTGGTTGGGGTAGCTGATCACATCTTTGATCAGAAACTGGAAGCTGATCTGATTCCCGGGTGCAAACAGGTTTTCGTTTCCGCTCCCCTGGACAAGGAGGAAAAAAATTATTCAGAGAAAGTAGCCGATTCCATGAACTATTTAGACCAGAGACTGGCAAACATTCTCTGTAAAGGGTTAGACAGTCAATATTTGTGGTTTTCTGGGCTATGTGAGCTCAATCACAATACCAAACACTCATTATAAGGCAAAAGCAGCCACTTACATATGACATGTGAAAAATGGGCATGGCTGTGTCCCAGTAAAGCTTTATTTATGAAAGCAGGCAACGGGCTGGATTCTAAATCTAGGCCTCTGGAAAGTGAGAGAGCTGATTTTGCTTGGGTTCACATGTGTGCATGAACCTCTTAGGATGAGGAAACCTAACATATTCTGAATCCTGTAAACAGCTCAACTTGCCAGCCCAGAGTGCCCAGACAGATGCAGAGAAGAGAGATCGGAAAATGCATGTAGCTAGAACGGTTTATAGATCGCATGCATTTGGCTGCTTCTTAAAAAAAAAAAACAAAAAAAAAAACACCTCAAATCCCTGTAACTCAGCCCAAAAGGAGATACCTTGGCAGGGTTTGCTGCACGCTTGCCAGGGTCCTTGACTGTTCCAGTAAAACTGCTGAGGTTTGTCTTCAATCGGAATATTGAAAGAATAGCGCACGTCAGGGTTGTATAACTTTCCCACCGACAACACCTAGGATGTGACAAAATGGAGAGGATGGTATTTGTTTGTTTGTTTGTTTTATTTTTATTTTTTTCTATAACAACCTCTTAGAGAGGAAGTACAGTGGGGTAGAAAGAGACTGGGCTTTGAAGTCAGAGCTTTCAGATTCCAAGAGTTAGAAAAGGTGATTCCAAGAGTTAGAAGAGGGGCAGGGGCTCATGGCCAAGTTCTCACCTGCAGCAAAAGTTCTTGTTCAATACGATCCGTAGAGTTGATTCTTTCCACTACGTTGTCGGACCCGCTGTACTCTATGATGGCATTCCCAATACGGATTTCCCTTTTGGACATTGTGACAACAAAGTCTCCATTTAGCAAGAATTCACCTTTACTGCTTGATAAAGCTGTAGATGAGACAAGAGAATTCACTGATTTGCTGTCAATGACTACCTGTTTGTAGTCTGAAATAATACTTTGATAGGCAGAGTTAGAGTGCAAAGTATGCGGACTTTTCAGCTGGACAGGTGTGGGCTCAAATCAAGCCTTGCCACTTGCCAGCTATGTGGCCTTGGGAAATCACTTTCCTACTCTCAGTCTTGATTTCCTTATCTCTAAAATGGAGATAAAAACACCTACCCTTCATGGTGACTGTGAAAATTAGCTGACATATAAGCATTCTAATTAGCCTGGGATTTGTGCCACAAACCTCACAATTACAAAATTACAGATGGAAGCAATGAATTGTAGTTACCAGAGGAGAAGGGGTAGGGGAGGGAGGGCAAAACTGGGGAAAGGGGATCAACTTTATGGTCATGGACGTAAACTGAATTTTTCATGGTGCGTGTAATGCAATATATATAGAAGTAGAAGTACGTGTGTAACATTGTATACCTGAAACTTACACAATATGATAAACCAATGTCACCTCAATTTAAAAAAAGAAAAAAAGTTACAATTTAAAAACACGGACTGATGAACTGAACATTTACAAAATCAGTTCCCAACAAATGACCCTCTCTATTTCATATTAGAATTAGTTGAGCCTACTAGAAGCTTTGCTAATTTTCTCTGTTTAGATAGATGTTGAAATCTGAAAATCCACAGACAATGTGATGCTCAAATCTCACTTTTTCTACTGAAGTAGCCAGCCTCCAAGATAGCCCCAGTGATCTTTGCCTTCTGATCTGCACACCTGGTGTCGTCCCCTCCCACACTGATTGTGTAATCACTCCAATATGACAGAAATGACGGAGTGTGACTTCCAAGGCCAGGTCAAAGGCATTATGGCTCCACCTTGCTCTTCCCTGAATCTCTGGCTTTGGGAGAAGTCAGCTGCCATGCGGTCAGGATGCTCAAGCAGCCCATTATGAGGCCTCCTGCAAAAAGAATGAGGAACCCAAGGCTTCTGCCAATGGCATCTAATGAGGCATCTGGTAAGTGGATCTCCTAGCCCCGGTCACGCATTCGGATAGCATCACAACCCTCACTTAAGTCTCAACAGCCACCTCATCAGAGACCTCAGAAACACCCAGCCATGCTGCTCCCAGATTCCTGACACACAGAAACTGGGATGGAGGATACACTTGTTGTTCTAAACCACTGTATCTTGAGATAATTTGTTACATAGTAAAACCTACCCAGATCATTCTTTTTTTTTAAATTTTTTTAAATTTATTTTATTATTTTTGGGGGGAGGAGGGAGGTAATTAGATTTATTTATTTATCTATTTTCAGAAGAAGTTCTGGGGATTGAACCCAGGACCTTGTGCATGGTAAGCATGCACTCTACCACTTGAGCTATACCCACCCTCCCATCATTCTTTTTAAAACACCCTCCTGCTGGCAGCACAGGCTCTATGCTCCCTATCCCATTTCCTACCTTAATTTTTCTCTATAGTGCTTTGTTTATGCTCTCTCTCCCCAAACAAGAATGCAAGCATGGATTTTTCTCAGACTGTTTTATTCACAGCTGTATCTCAGCTTCTGAAAGAGAGCATGCTAGGGTGCTCAATATACAGTATTCTTGAGGGGGAAGAATGAATCAATCTATTGCAAACCTTGCAAAAGATGAATCAGTCAAGCTGAGAAAGTAATGCTGGGGAACTGCTTGAGTTAAGAGCCAAAATACCAGCCAACTGAGTGCATGACATAACAGAGCTGGATCAGTTAGAAATTTAAGAAAAGGAAAGAAAATGGACAAAGAAGATGAGATGACAGCTGCTTCAGAAGGAATAATTTATTTATCCAAGTGTCAGGAGAGACTACTGGGGAAGTGAATAAAACCCCAGGAAGCTTTAAAAAAATGACTCTTTTTCAGATTTTAGCATTAAATCCAAACTTTAAGCAAAGAATGTATGACTCTGCAATCATATAACTTGAAAGGGAAACTTAGGCAGAAATATTTATCAATTGTTTTATTTTCCATTCTAAAAACCCACATGACAGAAATGAAAACATAATTTTGTTGAACATAACAAAAAATACAATTTACTTTCATACTCTTTGATCAGTTTCTCAAGAAAAAATTCTAATCAGGTTTTTCCTCCCTAGTACGTACTATAAAATTGGGGCTTAATTTTAAGTACTACCTTTTTTTTTTCCCCAGTTCAACTGTTCCTTGAATAATGAATTCTCCCACATACTGAATGTGACATGTAGCAGGTACTCGAGAAAGTGGAGATATTAAACATTTGAGCCCTGCACAAAACACTAGAAAGGGGCCCCTTACCTTTTATAAGTTGTGCACGGTGAGCAAATCTCAGCAGGGATGGAACCCTTGAACTGTACAGGCCATATATTTAGGTGAAAAGGAACATGGAAAAGTAATGGAGGGTTGGCAAACAGATTTCATCCCGGACAGCAAGGTCAATCATTCGGTACCAGCTGCTCAAGAAACTACGCAGAGCAGGATTCACTGACAGCATCATGACAGCATCATTCTAATGACATCTGTCTTGGCTGTGGGATAAGGAGTAGCCAAGTTATATTAAATATTTGCCAGATTCTAACCTTTCAAGGATGCCGGTGATGCACTGTCTTTCATCATGCAGATCAAGGGCAATGTGTATACAGAAGAGGGTTAGAGGATTGAGGGAGAGTAGGTATCATACCCTTACGTGCAGATTGATGAGGGCTGCAATGAACTCTGAATATTCTCAGCGCCTCAGTGCAGCCAGGTCCTTGTTTTTTTGGACGTGGGAACCTCACAGAGTTCACTCAGTTGAACACTATACTAATACAAGGGCTACTCTATGCAGGATCAGGAATCAACTGCAACAAATTTGGTCCCTAAACCAGTCCTTCGCCTACCAAAATTCCTACCCATGTACGCCCCATCTTGGCCCTAAGGGAAGAGTAAGATGCTTTCGTCTGACATGGTGGGGAAGAAAGTAGTAACACAGGAAAAAAACCTTTTAAAAAAAGATGATCTTAAAAAAAAAAAAAGGCAGTCCAAAAGTTTGGCTGCTTCTTCCTGACTCAAAATCTTTTGGTAGCCCCTACTTACCTATAGAATATGGTTCAAACTCCTTAGCAGAACCTTCCTGTATCTTTACAAATCTTACCTTATCTTCCCAGCATCACCATTCACTCCTACCAATAAACCTCAATTTTCAGTCATGTTTAGCCCCAGGTTAGGTATACATTTTTCTACATGGAGGCTGTAAAGTGAAGTAAAGACTTTAATCCTTCCCACTTTCTGTTTGTGTGACCTTGGGTAAGTTACTCAACCTCTCTAAGCCTCAGTTTCTTCCTCTGTATGATGGGTTTCTTATAAGATTGTATGAACATTAAACAAAATAGTGCATGTAGGATTCAGTAGCTGGCAGATCAAAATGCCTTCAAATGTACCGTCTCCTTATCAAATTTTTATAGATGCTTAATTTATGGATGAGAAAAGAATGCTTCGACATTATTCACTTTCCTGAGGCCAGGTAGCTTCTAATCATGGAAGTCTGTCTCCAGAGCCTGATAATCCCTAAAGGTTTCCAAGAAGGAGATCAACAAATATCCATTAAATGAGCGAATGAATTCAGGCATCCTTTCTTTATCTTATGTCCAAATTGAAACCAAGTATGTTTAGCTACAGATTTTTAAAAATTTAAGTTGTTCATTTTGCTAGACGGTGTGAGCCTCCTTAAGTAAAGTGAACATTAAAAAAACGCACAAAGAAAGATCCCAGCCCATAGTAGGTGCTCAACCAATGTCAAAAGAAGGAGTGATCGACTGAACCTGACGTTCATGACAAGCCAAGTAACTGTTTCCCCATCAGTATAAACCTCTGACAACCTCACCTCCCCTGCAGCTCCTGCATTGTGAGATCCACCAGCCATGCAAGATGCAGGAGTTTCGATAGGTCACTGGTTGGAGATGGGGGCTGTCTGCGTGGCCTAGGGAGGCTGCCTCCTAAGGTGGGTCTGACTTACATAGCGAAGGCAAGATAGGCTGCCGAAAGAACTACCCAGTTCCTTCAGGTGAAGCTGCATGCTAGCTACCCAGCTGATGCTCCACTAAACGGAGGGAAATGAGATGTCACAAGGCTAGTTCTGTAAATTAAGCGATAATCCAGCTCTGTTCATATTCAAAGAGCAACCGTCTCTTCTCGGTGCTTTCTGGGGCTCCTTTCCAATATCTCCAGGTTTCCTCTCATGCCCATGCTGATGCGGGAGCATTTCACCCTTCACTGCCTGCCCCTTATCCCAGTAGAGGGTGAGCAGGAAATGAGATAGGAGTCATCAGGTGGAATGAAGTTCCTGCTCTATCTTGAACTGAATCGATTCCTGTCTTCCCCCTGCCACCATTAATCAAGGACTAAGTGTCCTGGAGACAAATAAGCACCAAGGAAATGGCTACTTTTCCTCCAAAAGAAATGCGGACACCGTGGCACTGGGTGCAACTTGGCTTTAACCCGACAGGAGGGAGGGGTCTATGTTGAAAGGACGACCTTTGACAGGAAGACTTTCTGCCTCGGTACCTTGTGAAACAAATAGTTTCCTGAAGACAACAGTCTACTGCCCAACCTCCCACTAATGCGATTAGGGAGCTAATTTCCTGGGTTGGTTTCCCCCCCATTTCACCCATCAGAGCTCGGTTGTTACAAAGGCCCTCTCTCCTGGAAATTGCTCCTTCACCAACACATGCGAAAAGACTATGGCTTGATTGACCTTGAAAGAAAAAGGAGGGATAAGAATGAAGACTGCTTAGCAACCAAACAGCTGTGACTGGACTCAAGCAAGACTCCACAGTGGGTTTTAAAACCTTCTTAGAGCATTTGCTGCACCTTCCTTCAGGCCAAGAGTAAACATTTACACACACCAGATTTGATGACAACATCATATTCTACCTAACTTGTTAAGAAAACCACTGTAACGTTCAAAGACTCTGAGGTCTTGACCTTCACACTCAGTGAACTGTGACTGCCATCTTTGCTTACACTTTTCATTTGCTTCCAGAGAGACCTTTTTATTTTTTTGTCGACAGGTGACTTTTCCATAATATTCCATGAAAAAGCCATGGCTACCTCGGACTGCCTGTCCCAGATGATAAATCTTCTCTAATTCTGCTTTCATTCTTTATAAAGAGATTAAGAAACCTCCAGTGAGAAATCTAAGGTTCTCAGAAGGCCCTCCCCAATTCAGGCACCTGACCTGGTTGATGAAGGTGAATTGAACTCAGGCTATTACTTGGAGGGAGATTCTTTTTCCAAGAAGGAGAAGAACAGTGGAGAATCCTCCTTTTCGAGGAGAAGAAATGAGCAGCTCACCGTGGCTTTTGGCTTTCAGGAAATTAACCAATAAAGGAGGCTGCACGCAATGCTGCTGGACTTAATTAGGAAGTAGTAGGAAGGCCACGGCAGTCACAGGCTCAAATTTATAACCCAGTGCATGAAGGAAAATGACCCATTTTGTACAGTGGTGGAAAAAGAAATGTGGGATTCCCCCAAAATTGTCTGAAAAGGGTCCCCAAGAATTTTGTTAATTGTTTTATAAAGTCACCACTCATTTGGATCTCTAGGGTGGGGGAAAGCTGATGCAACCACTGAGAATTGATTCCAAGTAAGCCTTTAGCATCTTCAAAAGAAGGGATGATTCTGCATATGTCCATGGTAATCCCAACCTCCATTAAGCGCATGGTAGATATCCAGTAAAGACAGCATAAGGAATGGTTATTCAACAATTCAGCCATCATGTACATAGACACATCGTGTGAAGGCTTTATATCAGGAGTTCAAGATATAAAGACACAGCTTCTGACCCTAAACCATCAGTGGTCACCCAGATAACTCAGAAACAAGTTTCATCTCAGCTGAGGGAGACTCCATCCTTTCAGTTGCCCAGGTCAAAACCATGGAGTCACCCTAGACTCCTGTCTTTCCTTCACACACCATTTCCAACCCATCAACTAATCACAATGGCTCCACCTTCAAGAGATACACAGAATTTGACTATGTCCTGCCAACTCCAATGCTCCCATGTGGGGCCAAGCTGCCAGCATCTCTCTCTTGGATTATTGCAGTAACTTCCTAACCGGTCTTCCTGCTTCTACCCTGTACCCTACCCTCTGACCCCATCTATTCCCAGCATAACAGCCAGAGTACTCTTTTGAAAATATAAATACGATTATATCATTTTATTTCTTGGTTCAGAGCCTCCAGGAGCTCCCCTTGCCTCTCAGAAGAGTTCAAGTCCTTCCAATGGTTGCATGGCCATACGATCTGGTCCTGATACCTGTTTAACCTCATCTAGGACTCTCCTCTGTGTTACTCAGCTCCAGCCACACTGGCCTCCCTTTATCTTTGGAATAATCCAGACATATTCTTCTTTCAAGGATTTTGCACTGGCTTTTCCCTCTGCCTGGAATGTTCTTTTCCCAGATATCTGCTATCTCTTTATATAATTCAAGCATTTCAACACCCCCCCCACTCAGTACCCCACTTTCCTTTATGCTGCTCTATTTTCTGTTTTTACTTATCATCTTCTAACAGTATACAGCTTGCTTATCCATTATGTTACTGTTTATTGTCAATCCCTTCCTGCTAAAAAAAAAAAAAAAGGAAGTTCTAAGAAGATAGTGATTAAAAAATTTTTTTGTGTGTGTTCTGTTCTGTTCTAGGACAGTGCCTGGCACATATTAAATAAGTGGCTGGCTGAGTGAAGGATGAGATATGCAGAAAATGCTACAACAGAGTCGTGTGTAAACATCACACTGGATTAGCACACGTGGCTAAAATATCACTGCCTACCTAGGAAGGATTTCACACAGACCTTCCAAAACACAGACAGAGGTTCTAATTCAACTCAACATGTCCAGATGTTTGGGGTAAGCCTCTATAGAGGCCATATTCATATGGATAAATAGAGTCCATGCCCAGACATTATAAAAAAGTCCACTCAATTTCTCTTAAAAATTGACTGCCCAGCAAGACTGCCTTGATTTCTTCCAGATCTAAGGGCAAGTCATGCTCCTTTTCATGGCAAGGAAGAGTCTGGTTGTGCAAGGTGATCAGCTGAATCCCTTTCTTTCATTACTGTAGTCCTCCATGTCCTTCTTTTAATTAAAAATGGTTGGGTGAATTTCCTAATCACTTATAGAACTTGACAGAATGATAAAGTGAAGTGCGACTGGGCTGAGCACACAGGTGAAAATGACCACGGGGTTGTTGGTGAGTTGTGGCTTGGAAACAGGAAGAGATATGAATTAATCATGTGCTTGGGCACGGTGAATGATGGAAAATCTACAAAGTAATCACATGGGCCGTATCAGCAATGATGTGAGAAAAATACTGCCACTAGAGAACCTTTTGGAATGACCAGGCATAATGCAACACTGAATACTGAATACATCCATCTGCTATTGGTTAAGACAAGTCGTACCTCTCCTAAAACATTTGCATGTCAGTTACCCCAAGGACAGATCTCTAAAAAAGACTCAAAGAAAGCAATGATTTTATACTAAACTTACAAGGCAAGTAAGTACTTTCAAAATGTGATTTGGGGCCTTTTTATTTTCTAACACCCAGAGTCAGTCCCTTGATATTGACTAGTATAACTATCTGACTCTTAAATCAATACCCTAAGGGTGTAGTGGACGAGGGAGAAATAAAATAATGAGTTTTAATATCAACTTCTTTCTTAAATACATGACATCTGAAAACTCTCCACGTGTGGTAGGAGGAAGGAAGCAGCAACTGCTAACTGCTCCAGAGAACCAGAATTCCTGCAAAGGGCAGGGGTTGCCCATCTCACCTAAGTAGTTATCATCCTCGGATTTCCCTGAGAAACTGTGCTGCCGCACATCGATATTGGTAGCACCAGCTGGGATTCGGACCACGATATTGTAACCTGAAAAGAATTGAGCAGAAATTGAGTATTCCACAGGATGGTTCACTTTCTCTAAGCATGGAGTATACAGTGGTAACAAAGGAATATTATTCTTACATCTTAGGTGCCCTATAAACCAGATGAGTAATGTACCTTAACAAGACTGATTTTACCCTTGGCATTAGTACTTTTATGTATTACATGTGGTTAACAGTGTTGACACTTTGATGGTGTTCCTTCTCACGGTTCTTAGGAACAAATTCTTACCATAATGTACTGTATTAAATGTTCCTGCCACTGTTTTGCACGAAGAATTATCGCCACCACAAACCCCACATTTATCTCTCCGGGCTTTGGAGTTTAAAACATGATCGCATCCAGCTTGCTTTAAAAAAAAAAAGTTGAAATGAATGGTAAGTAACATAGAGATGACAAAATGATCAGTAATGTTTTTTTCTGGGATGAGGCATTCAAAATGACAAGAAAGCTAAGTTTCTTTAAACCTGCAAGGGTTGGGAACTCAAATTGTCTTCAGCCTTGCTATAGGACAATGTGGTCCTTGGACTAGCAGCCATGGGCATCCCTGATGCTGTCGAGAATGCAGAATCTCAGGTCTCACCCAGATATAATGAGTCAGAGTAGATTTCCATGCATGTTAATATGACCCTTAAGCACTTCATCTCCTGATTAAAGCTTGAGAAGCACTAGTCTACGAATAAGTGGAGCACATGAGAAAAGCAGCTCAGGAATAAAACATTTTCAAAAGGAGTGATTAAGGACAGTATCCCATAAAAGAGCTCACACCCCATCTTAAGGGAGCAGTCGCCGTCCACTCCGGAGTACTGATGCCACGCAGAAGTAGCAGCCCAGTGTTGACATTTCCCAATATGTCAAGAGGAACTGGAATATTTGATTTTATGTGAAATCCCCCATGTTTAAATACTGGCTATAAAAGGACAAAGCACAGCTGCATGCTGCCAGTCTGAGGCCTCAGGCTCCAAGTGGCCTCTTCAGTTCCTTCCCGTCGTAATGCAATGCAGCAGTGGAGAACGAGGTCTGAAAAGGACTCCAGCAACCACTAGAAGACCCGGAGGACAGAGTTCACATGCCCGTCCATTTGGTTCCTTTGAAGGAACTGGGCTTTGAGGAGAAACTCAATGTTTTGCCAGAGGATAGAATCTCAAGGAAGTCCGCACTGTTGCTGTGGGTCAGGATGTAGGGAAAACGCATAAGCGCTCTTCAGTCAAATCCTATTCACGAGGAGCTCCCCTGTGTGCCTCGGACTGTGCGCAAGGAACAAATACACCATCTCAGAGCCTGGCTGCCTTAGGACTGATTTCTGAGTGGTAAGAGCAGGGCAATGGTAGCCAGCCCTCGGGAAATCAGGGCTCTGATGCTTTGGCATCTGCCAGAAGCATCTCGATTTCCCTCCCAAGAATAATTTGCAGGTATGTCTCTGGTAGAAGTTACCATGCTTCTAATCAGAAAGAGAAGTCTGAGCAAGGCCAGCTTTTCCACACAGCATCCTTTTGGAGCAGAGCTATTCAATCTACAAAACTTGCTGTCAGAAAGCTTTTAGGTTTAACCTTAAGCACTGTGGCTAAGGTCAAGAAGTATGTATGTGTGTCAATTACTATAATCGATCTTCACAGGGAGGCTCTGTGTAGACCCCCAGAGAGGCCGAGAATGTCAGAAAAACCCAGGGCAGTAGTTCTCAAACTTGGGCACGCATCAGAATTAGGTGGTGCTGATGCTGGTCTGGGGGCCCTGCTTTGAGAGCCGCTGCCCTGGAGACAGGGCACGGGTACCAGCAGCTGCTATTCTGTCAAGGAAGTCACACTTCACAGCTTGGCAGCAAGACAACACGGTGAAGAAAATGCCATCTGGGACTTACCCGGCAAAGGCCTTGGACACAGATGTCATTGGTGTCCTGGCCACACGGAGTTCCATCTACCACTCTGTCACGGAGCTGATAGTAGGCTGTGTTCCCCGCCACCCTGCAGAAGAGCTTGCACCGGTCTTTCATCAAAACTAGGCAGGACAAAGACGATGCAAGGTGACTTTCATGCCTGGACCCCACACCACCCTGCCAACCGTGGGTCCCTCCCTGGACGCACTTACTTCCACTGTACTTTGGGACCCAGCGCACGTTCGGAAGCAGACCGTTGATGTTGAAATGCTTCCCATCAAAGTGAGCACACTGCTCGTCTCGGAAGTCTCGCTTCTGCTTGAGGCACGGCTCCGTGTTGCAGGACTTAAACTTCATCCGACGCCCTACACAGTACTTCCCACCATTTTTTGGCCTAAGAAAAGGTAAAGAACACACCCACTATATTATAATGTATTTCTCCCAGCACCACTCTCCTGTCTGTGGCTTCCTGTCTTTGAGGGAAGCAAACATGAAGAGGTCAATGACAGAGGCCAGGGAGAGGGCTCTGAAATCCGTGTCTGCACGCCGCCTTCACCACCCGTAACTATATAACCTTGGGCCAGTCACTGACCCTCCACGAGCCTCAATCCTTCCATCTGTAAAATGGGAAGGCCCCTCCTGATAAGGCTGTTTTGAGGATAAAATGTGACAGCATCTAATTTAAAGTTTGAAAAACAAAGCCTGGGATCTATTAAGCCATTTTCTGTCTTCTTTCTCCCAAACACTCACAGTCGTTCAATTTTCAAAACATAGAAGGTGAACGGTCCAGATGAGTAGATAAGTATTCTGAACAAATTCTGTCTACCGTCTGTACTGTGATATGCTCAAGGGATACCATCTTAACTCTAGCGCCACTCCATCTCCAATTATTTCTGTCTCACTTCTGTGTCTCTCTCCCTGCACAACTATTGATTTTGTTTGTTTTGTTTTACAAATAAAACAGAATAAGATGTGCTCATATTTTGACAAACTTAATAGGAGAAGCAGGGAGAGACTGTGCTTGTTTCATTAACTTTTATGTGACAAGAGCACGGAGTATGCCGTGCAAAGCATCATGGTGCAAATTTAATCTCAGCAGGCAACCCTGTCTATGTATTTTCCAGATGTGACCCAGAGAGTCAGTTTCACAGCCCATCTCCCAGCAGTCAACGGCTTGCCAAAAGCATCATGGAAACGGGAGGATCACAGAATCAGAGGACGTCGGGCTCACCCCACCAGGGCTGCAGCACCTCAGATTTCACAGCTACTTCAGGGCACCTCTCCAACTGAAAGATTTCCCCCTTTCGTTCTTTAGAATGAGCCCTTGAGAGTACTTGGGACCACAGGAAGTGTTTTTTGTTTTGTTTTGTTCAGGGTTTGGGGGAATGGGAAATACATCCATGCCCATACAACACAGGATGAGGAGCAGTCTAGCAGAGCAGTTAAGGCTCTGGAGTTGAATCTGGGTTCCTACCTTTGCCCCATCCTCACTGTGTGTCTTCACACAAAGTTCTTAGCCTCTCAGAGCTTCAGTTGCCTTCTTCTCTAAAATGTTAGCTAATATGATGTTATGCGTCAGCACAACCCAACCTAATCTGATCCGACTCAGCAGACTGTTGTGAGTACCAAACCTGAGCTACGATGCGGCGTGTACTGTGAGGTGGGACTCAATGGTACTGCAGAGTGCCCAGACTCAGGAAGGGCTGCCTGACCAAGATGCTGTCGTAAACATGCTCTCTCTATCTCTCTATCAAAGATTTGCAGGGTAGGGTAAGAGCGTGGGCTCTGTAGTGAGAAGGTGGTGTGAGTTGCCCGGCCGCCCTGAGCTTCATCCTGCACGTGTAAACAGAGATGGCACTGTGCACCTGAAAGGCTTGTTATAAACAAGGAGCTTAGCATGGAGTCCGATAAATACTCATTTTAGTTATCACGAAGAAGCCTGCATCTAGGGATAAAAAACGGCACATAACCCAGCAGGACTTCTGTCCAATAGTCTCCCCATGAAGCCCGTGATTTATATCTGCCTTGTGTGCCTGACTTGCCAAAACTCACTCGTATCTTTCCAAAGGGTAGGGCAGATGAGGTACTTTTATACCAAGGGACAGAGGTTCAGAGAAGTTAAGGACTCTGCCCACGGTAGCATGGCTAATAAAAGAGCAGAGACGGGACTAGAATTCAAGCTTCCCAACTAACTATAGCAGATCCATTAGGTCACTGACCTGTTGCCTACAAGTGACTCATATTTCTTTCTCTTCGAAAATAAAAATTTTTCTGAGCGGATTTTTTTTTTTGTTTGGTTCTCTTATACAAAGAGTCTTAACTGACTTTTGAAATTGATCAAGTGTAGCAGTTCCTCGGGCAGCAAACGGTTAATAACTTGCAGGTGGCTTCCTTCCACATGGTAACAGATTCCCCCTTTGTTTGCTTTCACTACTATTAGATGGCAAAGAGCATTTTGTGATTTATTTTTATAAATGACATTAAAGAAAAAAAACGACACATAGAAAGCACTCCATGTAAGAGGCAATAGTTCTGAAGGTTATAGATCTGGACTCACGAAACAGAGGGTCTGAATCCCAGCCCTGCCTCTTTAATCACGGTGCAATTTTAGGCAAATCACTTAATCTCTCTAAGCCTCAGCTTCCCTATCTGTTAAAGGGAGATGATGCTAATACCTACTTCACAGGACTGACTGAAGGCTAATGAGTTAATAGATTTCAAAGCACCTGAACAAGGCCAGCCACACAGTAAATGTTTAGCTATTACAAAGGTCTGCAAATGACAGCTCGTAGGCCAAATCCAGCCTACTGCCTGTTTTCATGTGGCTAGTGAGCTAAGAATGGCTTTCATATTCTGAAACAATTTAAAAATAAAAAAGAATACTTTGAGACACATAAGAATTACATGAAATTCAAATTTCCATGTCCATACATAAAATTCTGTTGGAATACAGCCACACTCACTTTTTATATGTTGGCTATTTACATCTCTCACTGTATCAGAAAAGTTTAATAGCAGGGACAGACATCCTATGATCCGTAAAATCTAAAATATTTATTATCTGGCTTTTTATGGAAGACGTCTGCTGAGTCCTGAGCTCCTCTAGAATACAAGGCACCATGTCACTTTCCAAACTCCATCAGTGACTGTGCACATCAGTGACTCTGTGAGACAGGCAGTGGCATCTTTGATTCTCAATCTCATCCTTGTTTTAACTGGGCTCAGAAAAGGTTAAGTAACCTGGCAAGGTCACATGCTGGTTAAATGAGATATGCTGGCTGAGACACCAAGCCAGGTCTCCCTGACTTGGCCTCTCTCCCATGCTGCCTCTGTCGAGACAGGTCTCTTTCCATTTCAAAACTCATTCTCTGACTTCATTTGCATTTTATGTAAAGGCAATTGATATTTTATTAATAAGCATAAATGTGCCCTTTAGAAACATATGACTTTTTTATAAAAATATCCTAGACAATAGTATTTCTGCCTGATGTGCATATACTGTATAATGGGGAGGGCTTTGGCCAGCTGAACTTACCTTTCAGCATGGAAAAATTCAGGTCATAATTTAGGAATTTAGCTGAATAGAAGTATTTTCATATAACCAAATTCTGAAAATTATAGGAAATGTAGCTTTAAAAAATAACATTAAGCACATTTTCCAATTATTAAGATCCTTTAAAAATACTGCTTGTCAAATAGCGATGGAAATGACTTAAGGAAACTGCTGATTAATTACTATAAAAGTAACTATATTCAGCAGAGGCATGCTGAATCCTTTCAAGCACATGCCTATTAATATGCACAAAGAAAACTTGCGATGCCGCATGGCCAAAGCCACAGAAGAAGTTTTGCAAAGATCATCACAGGTTCATTCCACCCTTTGGTCTGCAAATGGATTTGAACAGAAATCTCAACATCTATGTTTACTTATAATGAATTGGGGTTAGCACAAGGAACAGATTTCTAGTGATACAAAAGGCAGCCTGACAAGGTAGTGTGTTTGCTATATTTGGAGGGTTGTACTAAGCGGTCTAATGATCGATTATGAAGGACACGGAAAGGCTATTCAAGGATTAGGTGTGGTGGGCTGGGCGATCATTGATAATCCTGCCAAATGGGGCAGTCTATGGGACTGGATCTCTACTCATTCATTAGTTAATGGCTCTCCCACAGCAGCCAGTTCTCAATATTTCAAAAGACAGATTTTTCTCAACTTACAGTGGGGTTGTGTCCTGATAAACCCATTGCACTTTGAAAATATCCTGAGTCGGAAATGCATTTAATACACCTAACCTACTGAACATCGTAGCTTCAGCTAGCGTACCTTTAACACGCGCAGAACATTTATGCTAGCCTACAGTTGGTCAGAATTGTCTAACACAAAGCTTATTTTATAATCAGGTACTGACTATCTCTTATAACTGATTAAACACTACACTGAAAGTGAAAACCAGAAGGGTTGTCTACAGAATGGTTATACGGGGTATCAGATGTTCACCGGCATGATGAGTGGCTGACTGGGAGTTGTGGGGGTCCCCACCACCCAGCATCACTAGAGCATTGTACTGCATATCATCAGCCTGAGAAAAGATCAAAATTCAAAATTTGGAGTACACTTTCTACTGAAAGAGCATCGCGTTTGCACCATCGTAAAGTAAAAAAATCTTAAGTCTAACCACTGTAAGTTGGGGACCATCTGTAAATTCATCCAATTCAGTACCTCAACAAAACTTTGCTGCCATTCTTTACAGCCAGATGAGAGACTTGTTTTCTTAGATGAAACAGACATGTGTTTAGGGTGAGGGTAAGAGCTCAGTGGTAGAGCAGGTGCTTAGCATGTATGAAGTCCTGGGGTTCAATACCCAGTACCTCCAGTGAATAAATAAAGAAACCTAATTACCTCCTCTCAAAAATAAAATTTAAAAAATGAAATAAAAAACAATCAATTGGACATACATTAAAAAAAAGATTAGACATATGTTTATCCTCTCTTGTATAAGATTTCATAAGCAGTTGCTACAGTCAAAGCCTAAAGGGGGAATAATGTAGTTCACAAGCTTGTCTTTTTCTTAACTCTATCAGTTTACTATTATTTGTAAATTTTACCTACCTCCTAATTTAAAAGCAAAAATAGAAGCATGAAAAGAGGGAAATACTTTGCTCTCCTAAAAAACTGGCTTGATTTTTTATTCTGATGGACTATAACAATTCTACAAACCATTTAGTTCCAGCCACCAGGAAGCTCAGAGACAAATTTAAAGCACAAAATAACAAGCATATGGCCCAACGGCCCTGATAATGCATCTTCTATTTACAGTGCTTCATCTTGCTTTGGTACTCTCAGTTATGTTTTTGATGGTTCTGACTTTAAATTTACATGTTCTATTACATGTCTCTTACAGATCAGGTGACCATATAATTAATAGCTTAATCTCGGGCATTTTGAGAATGAAAAAGGGAGATATCAGTAATTTCTCCAGGACAACAGATGTTAACTGGGACTATCCTAACAAACCAGAACACATGCTTATCTGTAGGGCACGGGTCAAAAACGGGCTTAAAAAATAAATAAAACATTTAAAGACAAAATATCAGGGATCCATTCTCATGATGGCGCATCAGTTGAGACCAAAAACTTTTCCGACCAAAGTGAGAAAGCTGATACTTTCAGAAACTTGCTCATCAATTACAGCATAATTCCATAAGCACGGCAGGACTGTTTCTCTTTTTCAGCTTGCATGCTTTCCAGGAAAAAAAAAAACAAACTTAAAAATACAGCTTAAAGTATTTGGATGCTAAATAAATACATTCCTGACCCACATGAATACTATGAAAAAATAAGAACAATCCAGTGTTCTTGATAGAGGCATACCGTGGATTCTAAAAATGGAGCTCTTCATTATATTCTAAGGGCTCTTCAAAGCACTTTGCCAGTGATGGGTGGAGAGGCGTCAGCGGGCAGGGGACAGAGGGTGAGTCGTGTTCCCTCAAATTCCTTGAGAATCAGGACAGCAACTACTTCTGCATCTTACATAATGAACCAACTGTTCTGCAAATTTCTCTGACCAAGCTTTTAAACTGATTGGGATCTGATTTTCCCCTTTCGGTGTCCCCTTCTCCTGTCTAACTGACTCCCCCAGTGCCATCGTAACCTCAGCTTTGAGAGGCAGACTCCCTCCTTCGCTCACAGGGACATCCAAAGTGCAAAGAACTTGGAGGAATTTCAATGAAATGATGTTCGTGCTGACACTCAACGAGGTGGCTTGTATTATTTCAAAACCTTCCATAGCAAACAGCCAGGATGAGGCCCTCTAACTGAAATCTTTAATGATCAGTTCCTAAGTTCTGAATGCGAGGATCTTTGCTTCATTTTGGAGCTCAAGATCTTTTTGTGCTGAGATCTTTAAACGGGGTGACTTTCTTTGTCTGGCCCATTCCAACTACAGAGTGATTTATCTCTTTCCACTTTCCACATTACTTCTAGAATTGCTCTAAGGCTTAAAACAAACAAACAAACAAAAACCACCAAACATTTCTTCTAAATGGAACATTCTTGAGTCAAAATGTTAAAAGTGCCTACTGTTCACAATATCTACACCCTCATGATAGTAATAGCTTATTATAATAATAATAGTAATTTGGCTCAAGGTAGCCACCAGTTTTCAATTAAAAAAAATTTCAACGTATATGCTGCTAGCTTAAAATGTTTCATTTTAAAACTATAATAATACAAGCAGCTAGGATATATAATTGATTTTAACAAGCAATCTGTGAAACAATATATATAGAATGACCCTTATATTACCTGATATTTACTTCATATAACACATATTACATCTATAATCTTTTTTAAAAGTCTGAAATAATAAAAATAAATTGTTTTTCAGTGGTTATTTCTTGTGGGGAGTAGGAGAGGGTAAGAATAATGATAGTCATTTCTGATATATACTTTTATGTCCGAATTTTTTGAAAGCATGTACTATATTTATATTATTATTTAAAAACTAAGAGATACACATTACTAAATATAAAACAGATAAAACAACAAGGACCTACCGTATAGCATAGGGAACTATATTTAATTTCTTGTAATGAGACTTAATGGTAAAGAAACTGAAAAAAAAAGTATGTATATGTATAACTGAATTGCTTTGCTGTACACCTGAAACTAACATTGTAAACTGACTACACCTCAATAAAAAATAAGAATTAAAGAAAAACTAAAATGAAATGTAGAGTCTATGGAAAAATCTAATGTTTATTAGTTGCTATCCATGGCCACAGTGTTAGTTTTACAGACTAGAGTCCACGTCTTACGGCTCTTTACTTGTCCTTAGAGACTAGTATTAGACTAGTATTTCATGGATGTGAAAAAATGTTGGTGAACAAAAATAAGTAAATAAATTGATCAACATCTGTGATTTGGATTCGACAGAGTATTTATTTAGACCAGGGCTTGCAACAATGGCCTTAAGTATGGCCTTTTTGGTATACATATTTCGGGTTTTCCTTGTAAAAAATATTGGAAGCATTGTCAACAGTAGGCCCTTTGTTACCGGTGAACGATCAGCGGGGCCTGTCACCCACACCTGCTCCAGCACTCTGCAGTGCAGACAGCCTCGTCTACTGCCCTAACCCACTTTGCTCCTGTACCTGCTTGCTTCTCTCTGTGATCCAGTCCACTATCCTCAATGGAGGGTATTAAAAATAAATGAGTACTGCTGAGAAAAACCATTTTACGTAATCCCAGAGCAGCTGATTCTTCAACAGGGTTGTTAGTTTGCATATCTAAAAACTACCTCTAATCTGTGGGGACCTCTGGGGCCCCTCAGCCTATTCAGGTTCAGTGGCCATCACTTCACACATTATTTTTTGTTCCTGTGAACCTTACACATCTTAGATCCACACAAAATTTGATGTCATTCCTTATAAGGTAGATGGTAACTTTTTAAATCTACTTATAAATAGCCTCTCCCCAAACACACGTCTATTGTGATAAGATGCTGGGGAAAAAAAAAACCTGTCGGCTTCATCTCAACATGTTAAGTTTCAACAAGGTATGGCTGGTAGAGACAGCCCAGTCATATTCTGAGAATTATTCAGGAAAGTGATTGTGGGATGGGACCTCAGGAGTCTGGAAAACAGCTAGAATGATTCAAAAGTAAGTCCTGACTTGGGGTTCCAGGTCCCCTTGGGGTCTGCTAATGCCCCCAGTGTGGGTCCGGATATCCTTTTCAGCATTTCAGTAGCTAACTGGAAAAGGTACATTTATCTACAATCTGGAGGGAAATGTCTAATTCCTTTGTTTCCTCCGGAAAATCCATCTGTTCACTTTATTAGCATGCTATCCCAAGCTCTGGCAGGCAGTGAGATATACCTGACTGTCAACACTGTTAAACAGACCCACTGAACCAAAGCATCCACTGTTTAATAGATAAAACTTGTAATAATAAAGGCTCACAGGAGAAGAAAAATAGTACAGAGGGACAGAATTTAGATATCGTTGGTCTAGGCAGTTCTAGACGTCCACCCACTTTCCAATTTGGAAAGAGAGCTTAACTGGCCTCCACCTAAATTATTCCCTTTAGGAATTTTTCAGCCCTGCTATCCCAGCAATGACAGTGATCAGTTCTAGGACTTACTCTGGTCTGTTGCACTCACGAACGGCTGTTTTGATGCCCCCTCCACACGTTCTTGAGCAGGTTCCAAAGTGACTCCAACTTCCCCAGGATCCGTCGGTCACGGGGACCTCCATTTCTTTGGGAACACAAAATCCAAACTTGCAGTGCTGTATTTAATAAGGGGAACAGTGAGGGAGAGCTCGGTGCTTCAGATGTTGCAGGACCCGCTGTCCTTTTAAATATACCACACTTGAATCTTTTTGCCATGTGCTGGTTTTGAAAAGCTGTGATGTCATCATCTCTGTGAGTCAAGGACAGTGTAGGGATTTGAATCTCAGACTTAGTGATTTTAGGCTGTGTCTTCCATTTACAACTGGCTTCAATAAAATTGGCCAATGAGCAGTTGGCTGCAGGCTGTCAGGGTAACTCCAATGGCCAGCTTCGAAGTGCTCATTAGCCTACTTGGAAAAATGAGGCGTGGAAATGGGCAGACTGGTTGCAGACAAGGCCAGAATGAGTTATTGGATTTGCATAGCACATCTCCATTAACAAGGCCCAGAGATGTCGTGAGCCTGGTGAAATATAATGCCTTACTGCTCCTCATGGATTCGAAAACCCAATTTTAATTGAATAGGAAAGGAAATAAAAAGCTAGTTATATGATTCCTCTAAACTCACTGTAGCAAAGCACATAGGATGAGACCAAAGCAAAATTGGACACATGACTGAGAGCCCTCAACTTTATTGCTTTTTTGTTACTAATGGTTTCAGAGTCTTCAGCCTGGAGCAGGAAGGAGGCGCGAGGTTTAAAACAAAACAAAACAAAGTAAAACTCCTCAGCAGGACAGAGGAATGGAGAAGTCCATTTCAACCCCTGCCATTGTTGGGGTGTGAGGCCCTGACACAAAGCTGAGGTCACCAAGCCCTGGACAAAGGATGAGGGGCAGCCGTGGCGGCAGGAGGGTGACACCCTGCTCAGATCTCTGAAGCGGAGCTGGTGGTGGCCACTGTGATTTATCCACAGGGAGGATGCAGGCAGGGAGGACACGGGAGGCAAGAGGCAGAGGGCCACCGAGGGCAGGCGGTGGGGGAGCGGGCAGGGAATGGGGACAGATAAGAGGCTGGTGGAGGTCTCAGTTAGAATGGGCGGTCCCAGCAAAGGCTGGTGAACAATCACTTGAAGAGTGCAGTTAGGTTTCCTCTGTTCTGTCCTGCCCTCTTCCTTGTCATTATCCTCTTAGGTATCTGAGGACACGTCCCTTTCCCTGGGTTGTTGGGCTGAGTCTTAAAAGGTGAGGCATCTAAAGAATCCCAAGCAACTCTCTACCCAAGAAATGTGGCTAGAAACGACCACGCCACTCTCTGAAATCATTTTATCATTGTTTTCGCAAAAGTCTTGAATGTTTCTTGGAACATATGCACACCAGATCAATGAGAGAGGCAGCATGGTCTATAGCATCATTCTCCAATAGGGATGTCACAGGAGCCACATATATCACTTAAAAAAAATCTAGCAGCCACGTTAAAAGAGTAAAAAGAAAACTGAAATTAATTTCAATAGCCTTTACTAGCTCAAAATATCTAAGGTGTTTTTATTTCTCTAGGTAAGCAACACAAAATTATAAATGAGATTTTTTCCATATCTTTTTTTTCTCATGCTTGATTTTAACACCTGGTGTGTATTTTTATTCTAGCATATTTCAGTTCAGACTGACGTTTCAAGTGCTCACCCAGTTACATGTGGCCAGTGGCTGCCATATGGGGACAGCACAGGTCTCAGGGGGACAAAGCTTAGCAGGCAAATGGTCTGGTGGTGAGTGGTGGCCATTCTACAAACTAACTCTGCGACCTCATGTGAGTCAGTGAACCCAGCTTCCATAGCTGAAAAGCAGGGACATACCTGACAAACTTGTCTTGAGTATAATACGAGACAATGGATCTAAAGCACCTAGTACACAGCAGAGCACACAGAAGACCCAACTTGAATAAGGTTTGTAATGATAACAGCAAATATTTACACAGTAGATGTTCTAAGCAATATACATATATACATATATATATATAAAATATATATAAACTTACTTAATCCTCACAGCATACTATAAAATAAGTACTATTACCCCCATTTCTACAGAAAAGAAAAATGGAGGCACAGAGGGTTGACACTAAACATCTGGCAAGGGGTCGAGCTTATACTGAAACACAGACAATCTGGCTCCAGAGTGCATCCTCTGAACTGTGACACATATCACTTCTTAACTGTGAGCAAATGGGAACAATTTTTGACATCTAAATAAGGACTGAAATTTAAAAGCAAGATTAATGAGCTGGTTAGGTGAGGCTGACACTACAAGTCATCTACCCAATATCCATTCCCTCTTTCATCCTTGTTAACAGAATCTATATTTCCCTGGATTCTTATATAGATAGGAATGGTCAAAGAGATGTCAGCAGAATTCACTGGCTAAGATTCCGGGGAAGGTCCTTTTGGCCCTTTGTTCCTTGTCTTTTGGCTTCATTCTGCCTGGAACTCAGAATTGATAGCTGGAGCTAGAGTAGCTATTTTGCGACCTTGAGGGTAAGGGCCATTTGCATATGATAGTGAAGCAGAAAGAAATTAAGACCTTGCGTCTCTGATGCCTTTTGTGGAGACTCCATAACAGCTCCATGGTCTGCCAACTTCTGACTAATTTGTGTGTGTGTGTGTGTGTGTGTGTGTGAGAAAGAGAGAGAGAGAGAGAGAGAGAGAGAGAGAGAGAGAGAGAGAGAGCGAGAGAGCGCGAGCGCGAGCCATATGCTTACACTACTACGATTGAATCTGACCTGAACAAAATTCCTAACTAATATCCAGTTAAGCTTGTAGCTGATGTCCAAATTCAGCCCTCAAATCTTGATACCAGATACACATTTTATAAATTCTACAAAGGAGAACATTCCTATTACTAGTCATGAACTTTAATAATGAGAAGTTGTCTAGAAATACATTTTTTCCTCTTGATTTCTTCACTCTCCTGATCTCTCCATTCTACAGACTCCATGTCCCCAGAGGAACAATCTCCAAGGTGACCATAGTTCTCATTAAGCATTACCATAAACCAGAGCAGAATAAGGGCACAAGCTAGGCAGACTGTTGCCATTCAGCATTGGATTCAAACGTCCTAATATGGTCCCTTTTTAAAAGAAAACCTAATTAAAAACTCATCTGCAAATTAAATATTTCTTACTGACAAAACCATTGATGAGTTTCAAAGGGGAGGGAGTATCTCAGAGGAAGAGAAAAAGGACCTGAGGTGACAGAGGCTGGAAATGAGGACTGTTTGGCAAATATGTCTCAAGATAATCTATTTTATCAGGAAATTGAACAAACAATAATTATATACTGGAAAAGCCATTACATCATAACAAAGCATTAAGCGGCTGGTGGAGTCAGAGCCAAAATATAGTCAGCCTTTCCTACAAGTGTTCAGGACCATTTAAATGATATTATATATAAATGCTTTTTTTTTTTTTAAGAGATTGGAAGAAGGACTCGGAGGTCAATTTTGTTCCAAGGAGGCTTAAAACAAGAGAGTTTCAAACCTTGGATTTACAAACAGGTTAAAATTAAAATGTTAATGGACTTAACAAGAGAACGGAGAAAATAAAGGGACATTAAAGAGTCATTCATCAAAAGCACATTGTGTCAGCAGCCCAAGACAGATGACTGTATCAGGGAGCAGGGCAGAGAGAAGAGAAAGAAAGAAAAAAAATCAACCCAGTAGCGAAGGGAGTTAGAATTTAATAGAGAAAAGGCATATGGCTTTACTGCCAATTCTATGAAAACAAAACAAAACAGAAAAGCACAAAGAACTTCTAAGCCAACATATCCACCATCTTTGGCATTTGTAAAATGCAAATATACTCTTCAAGGGAACAAACACGTGGACATCCGCATCTTTAATACAAGTTTCTAGACTTAGTCACTTTCCTAAAACAAACTAAAAATGTACATATCATTTTCTCGGCATAGTTTCTTCTCTGAAAGTGTTCTGAGTCTGCCCTTTGAAATGCCCTGATGTCTCCTCTCGCTGAACACACAAGCATACATGGGAAACGTTTTCTGAAAGGTCTCCCGAATGTCCCCATTCCTCAGGTATAAGATTACCCTGCAATCTCTTCTGCTTCTGTTACAAAAACAGAAGATTAAAAGGCACAACAGACAATCCACAAAGTTCTTCTGTGTCCCAGGACTGACTGGGATACCTCAGCACTACGTGGAGCTTGGTAGCCCGCACATGACAATTTTACTAAATAGTATTCACTTCATCTTATTAGGGAGAGTTCTTCTTTGTTAAGGGTTTTCCCAGCAGGAATATGTGTCAGAAATAGACATAGTAGGTGGGCACACCAGACTGACTAAGAACCCTGACACAATACTGGTCATTTTTCTGAGATCAAACAGACTCAATGTAAATAATACAGTTGGCTGGCTCTGACTCAAGCCAACTAACCAAGTTGTCAACTAGATATCATGTCTATTGTCATCTCCCATCAACTGACAGTCGCTGTATGGGTCACTGTGTTTAGAAGGACTCTGAGGCCACATCTTCATTTTGGAAGAATGAGCGAATTCTTGATGGCTGCTCTGGAAACGTGAGAATTATGTCCACACTTAAACCTATGATCCTGTGCAACACACTGAGTTAAACGTTTTGCAAAAAGTGAAAGGTTCTCTCTGGCCAAAGAGATACATTTCTTTTTAAGCTAATGCAAGGTGCAGTGCAGGAGCTGTTATGTCTACGTCCTTATGTAATTTTGGTTAGGTTGCTCCTGGAGGAAGCGGTACTCTCAACTGCTGGAGTTCTAGCCACAGAGAAGTGAGACCAGGAGATGATACAGTCACCAAGCTGGGTCAACGATATCATCATCTTCAGTGTAATTTTTTATTTTTGTATTAGACATGATCCTTTTCAAATAACTTTCTGACCCTCTAGCTCATGTAATTTTATAAAACCACCCTGAGACATGAGTGAAGAAACCACTAGTTCTCCTGTTGGACCACCGAAACTTAAAGAGCTCAGTGAGCGGGAGGTGGGGACACTCCTGTGGACCCTGCGGCTCTTCATAGGAAGAAAGCAAAAAAAGGAGTGGGTGGGGGAGGGGCTGGGCTGTGAAGGGACTCTGCCCTGAATGAGCGGAGCGACCTTGGGCAAGTTACTTCTTTCTGTGGTTCCCTACCTATAAAATCAGGGAAGGGACAGTTAAGTTCCTCACCTCTGAGGACCCCATGTTTCCCTGGAAACATTCTGGGGACTATCAATTTCACAAGGTAAAGTGAAAGAACAGAAAATGAGATGGGAACAAAATATTAAAAGTGAGTAAAGTGGATGATGAAAAGAGAAAGAAAGGAAAAAAAAAATTTGTGAGGATAACATTAGACTCAGACGGAATCCAGGGATAGTGTGATAGGTAAATGACAGAACACCATCTTCTGTATGGACTGAAAAAAATCAGGTTTGTATTTAAAGCTTTTTGTAACCAAATCACTAATGTAGTACCTTTTATTCTTTATTTAGATGAATACCAGGTGCAAAAGGTTGCATTAACCACACTCATAGTTGTTGCGACATTGTTATCCTTGGACTGTATAAGCAACAGATTTTGTTTGGTTATTAACAAATAAGTGAGAATCATTATAACCAACTTAGATGTGGATTTGGACAGATCCCAGGTGATGTCACAGCGCCTTAAAGGGATCAACACAGGCTGGGAAAAGCCTGGTACCCGAGTAGCGAGCACAGTAAGTTTACTGCCTTTCTATATTTCCTTGATTGTGTAAGATGCTCCACCAACTTCATAACAGACTTCCAATGCCAGCCACCCCAGGAGAAAGAGAGAGAAAGAGGAAAAAGAAACACTACCTGACATGGAATGGATTCATGAATGGAAAAGCAGATAGAGATTTTAGAAATGTTAACATGAGAAAAAGGACGTCTTAAAAACGATGCAGTAATGATAGCCATGTCTCTCGTGTCAGTCTTATGCTAAAATGTAAGTTTTCACAATTTTCAATTCTAAAGTTGAACCTCCTGCCTCAAAAAAGTATTCTGCGCACTGAAATGTACTGTGTTTGTTAACTTATATTCTAAACAATGATGACAGCACCTACAGCCCAAATCTTGCCCATTTCTGCCCCAAGCCAGAAGGACGGATCAGGGTGCTACTTGCCTTTCCAGGCTCACACTCGGTCCCATCAGCCCAGGGTGTGTGCTGAGTCCGGCAGCCTTTGTGCGCTCCATCCACGTTATTGCACCAGAGTCGTCTACACTGCATCTGCACAATTCAGTTGAATGACAATCAGGGACACGGTGATTAGATGGTAATCGAGCAAGGCAAGGGTTGCTTTCAACGAATGGTTTGCCAGGGACGGGGAGTGTAGACTGGAAAGGGATTTTTTTCTTGGTATGACAAATAATAAAATATTCCAAGGGATACAGAGAGCAGCCCAGGAAACACATTTCTACACCTGGGAGGACTCCCCAGAGGTAACCATCGTCCTCGTGATGCTCACCACTCATCATTCCCACTGCGTTTATTACAAACGTGTAAATATCTACCAGTAACACACAGCGCTTCAGCTTTAAACAGGCAATACTACTGGGCGTTTCAAGATATACAGATACATCCTACAAATTGCTGTTTTCCCCCTAAATACACTTTGTTTTTAGAGTTATCCAAGTTGATCTGTTTAGCTCTATTTCAGGGTACACTTAAAAAAAATCAAGTTTGTTTGTTTGTTTGTTTATTTATTTTTAGTAGAGGCACTGGGGATTGAACTCAGGACCTCGTACACAATAGGCATGCACTCTACCATTGAGCTATACCCTCCCCCCAGGGCACACTTTTTAAAGATAATTTCCCCCTGTGATTAAAATAAACCATGCTCACAGCAGAAAATTTCAGAAGGTATTATTTCTTTTTGAATAGAAAAAAGGATTGAAGCTTCTCTCCTCCTTTTCCATTGAGAACATACTCTAAAACAATTGCTTATCCTGTTATATTAATTTAAAACTATAGCAGGAGCATGTTCCTATGGGTAGCTACATTTCAATTACTGTAAAATATTCCATTAAACAGAGACAATCAAGTCTGCTCAACCTTTGTATTCTTGGGCATTTGGATTACTTCAAATGTTTGCTATCGTGGGTAACAGAGAAATAAATATAATCACGGACACATTTTACTCAAAATTTTTTTGTTATTTCCATGGAATCACTGTACCTCCCCACTTCACCCGGCTATCACTTAAGCCTCTCCCAACAAAACAAGCAAGCAAACATCCCAAGGAGTAGAATGGGGGACCCCACAATAGCCCAGATCTGTTCATCTGCATCCTGAAAACCACTGGGTCATACCATTGGTCCAAATGTCCATGATGCATACATCAAAGTATCACGCACTCGCCAGTTAAGCTACCACCAGAAATGATTTCAAGGCCTAGGTAGTCTGAGGACACAGCTTTGACAAGCTAAAACAGGGAAACAGGTTCGTCTTATGAATTATTGAATCCAGAAGACTCCCTATGATAAAAGTCATCTGGACAAGTCAGTGGGAATAAAAGGAGACAAGAAGAGAAAAGGGCTGAGCTCATTACCAGCTCTGTAACCCTGTCCCCCCTGAGCCTCACTTTCCTACTTAGAAAATGAAGATGCTGATGGCCACTCCCCTTTGGTCCGAGAGTGCAATGAGAATGTGCAGGTGAAGCACCATCCAACACCAAGAGCTAGGAATGTTCAGCCCCATCACCACCTTTACCACCAGCATCAACAGTCAACAGACCATTCACCTTTTCCATGAGTGGTTTATGGTAGAGTGAGAAGCCAACGGAAAACTATGAATTAAAACAAAAAATTCAGAATCCATTTGTGAGGCCAGAAACAGTCCCCAAACACTTACCATATAGGGGCACACCTGAGAACCTGGTCCAAAGATCAGTTCACATTGTTTATTCACGTTGTAAAGGAGGCCTGGCAGTTGGGGAGGCAAAGGGTAGGGTCTGGATTCAGGTTCGTTGAGCAAACACTCGCCGTAACCAGTGCTACAGAAAGCAGAAAAACAAAGATGGTGACGGCGGAGGATGAGATGTGATGGTCAAAGGCTCCAGATGACAGACAAGGCCATTCTGCCATTTTCATGGCAGAGAAGATGGTTCCTTTTTTATACTCGTTTTATTCCTTTCATCCAAACTTGAGTCCAGAAGCTGAAGTTAGATTTTTGGTGTATCCTTGCATGCAGAACCACGGGCTATGCATACAACATAACCAGGAGGAAATATGTACCTGCTCAAGTATTTATCACATTATCGGGGCAATTATCTATTTGTTTTTCACCATCTTTTCCAATAGCGTACAAGCTTCTTAGGGGTAAAGACAGTGCCTTTCTCACCGAAGCATGGGGTCCAATCTATTGCAACAAGTGTTTAGTAAATATTTGCTGGTTAGATGGGTGAGTGAATCAACCACTACAGTAAGAAATACTTTAGATCATCTGGTTGAAAAAAACCCAGCAACCCTCCAGTTATTTTACGTTTCTGCAAACACCTCTTCTGGAAAATTCACACCCGGTGAGTTCTGATTAACAAAACCCCTTCTTCCCTGGGGCTGGAGAAATATACACCCAATGACCTTGGGACAATCACTTAACCTTTTGTACATCTGGGAGAGAGGAGCAATAAATCTGTGACACAGGGATATTGTATAATGTAATTGGATCTTTGAGCAGCCTGGCAGGAAGCTTAAAAAACAAAACAAGAAAAGAAGAGAGGGAAGGAGAGAGAGGGAGGGAAGAAAGAGAGAGACGAAAGAGAACGCTCTCAATTCTATGACATGGAGGTCTGTGCAATTTTCATCCACCCACGTAACATTCTTTGGGTGGGGGGTGTCTCATTCCCCTACCCTTTCCCAATCCAAAATTACTAAGTTAGAAGCACACAAATATTTGCAGTCATCCTTCACCATGTAATCACATTCCTGGTCCCTCCTCCAATACCTGAACTGATTTCAGAGCTTTACCAAGAACGAAGCAACATTTACATATTCTCTTTAAGATCCCAACCTTTTTTCTTGAGCTCAGTCTGTCATCTTCTAAACTCTGGCGAGGACATGAACTACACAGATGTCTGAGAGTATTTTTCTTTTCCCTCCTCCAAGGAATGTCAACAATAATAACAACTCAAAAGGAATGCTTGACTCTACAGTTTCTTTCCCACAATTAGTTCAGATCCTAGTATGAAGGCTGCGCTCAAAGAAAAGTTCAAATCTTACTCTAAAAATTCAGTGATATATTTTCGACTACACTTTGACCACATCCAGGGGTTGGTGTAGAAGTTCAATGTCGGGGCCATGACGTGCTGGGGGCTCTTGACTCCTTCTTCTTTGCATTTATTGTTGTCATCGTGAGGCATGTTGAACCTATGGCCGAGGAGACAAGGATAACACTGTCAATAAACACAAAGGGCTTGAGCTGTTCTAATTGCTTCGAGGATGCATCTAAGAGAAAAAATTTCAGCGGCTCTTGCATTCCGGGTAAGAATTGGAATCCTGGTGAGCGGAACAAAACTTACCAGAAGATTAAAGGTGGAGAGTAGAATAAAACATACTTCTGACCTAATTTAATGCCAAGTGCCTTTAATGTGTTAAAAAAAAAAAAAAGACGTGGATCGGGCCATTATTCGGTTTCAGTGGACTATCTGGAATTGCAAAGACTTGAACGTGCTGTAGTTGGTGCT
Source organism: Camelus bactrianus (assembly GCF_048773025.1). Taxonomy (NCBI): domain Eukaryota; kingdom Metazoa; phylum Chordata; class Mammalia; order Artiodactyla; family Camelidae; genus Camelus; species Camelus bactrianus. Next base: position 22,198,693 of record NC_133555.1, on the reverse strand, counting down.
AGAATACAGTAGCTGGAATTCCTAATAAGCTCTTAAAGGCCAATTTATACAGTCAAGAATCTGGCAGGTTATGATAACGTTATGCATATCAAGAGTCAGTCAAGTGTCAAAAGTTGAAGCCAAAAGCTTTCTAATAAGAGGCTCACGGTGGCTCTTGGCATCTCCGCCTGTTGGGATCAGGCTGACAGATGATATAACCATGTAAGTATACCATTATAAAGCGATGCAAAGTTCGTGCACAATAAAACCCATTAAGAAAAGCTGCAAGCAAGCACGGAAACCAGAGGCACGCCAATTCACTTGGCTTAACTCGGAGATGGCAAATGGCTTCATGCTTCCTGCCGATGACAATTGATTGGTACTGGCTTCCTGAAAATCTGAGCACAAAAGGATTCTTAAACTAATCCAGGATCCGCCCGAGAAAGGCTCTGATAGAGTGCCAACCTGGGCCTGGGAGGGAACTCGGCAGCAACATTACTACATGTTTGCCATTCTTGGCTTACCCAGAGGAAGTGGGGGGAAAAGTGATAGGATGCATTTCTCAATCCAGAAACATCAGCTCTACGACCCACTGACCCACACACCCTTCCCAGCTCAGGTTCCCAACCACTGGGGAACAGGCTCACAAGGGCTGACCTCTCTGGGTGACTCTGCCCAATCACAAAATTGATGCATATGATTAATTTGGCACTGAGGGAGGAACCCCCATCACTAGTTCATCTCGAAATACAAACACAAGTGAGTCAGACATAAGTATATAGACTTGCTTCATATGAAAGTAAAAAGCTGGGAATAAAAGTCTGTGAGTTCTAGCTCGATAATTTCTCTTAAGTTTGATTTCCTTTTTCTTTTAAAAATTTGGGCCCCTCAATAATTGCCAGATGGAAAACGTGAGCTGGGAAAACTCAAACTGTCTTGGTTGAACTTAATAGTAGTTGATGTTTAAGAGTCCACTTTCTTAAAAGAATGACTGCCCAGGTTTCTAAATCCCAGCTGCATTGTCAGTGTAATACCTATTTCAACAAACCTAATACCAGCAAAGCATTCAAATCTTCCGTGTTTACTTCTCTCTGGTGCAAAGGAGCTGGTGTTTATTCCCCACCCCATCATGACTTGACAAAACCCAGTTCATTTCATCGTGTACACAAAACTTATTTTCATTCAAGTGTCAGGCACATTTGCTCAGAGCAGGGGTTGCAGAATAATAAATATTCATCTAGCACTTACTGAAAAATAATTACCAAGACTTTCTGAGCATTCACAGCGCACCAGCCAGAGTGTTAGATGCATTAGGTGCTTTATTTCATTTAATGACCTATTTGACCCAATGAGTGGTGTGCTACTGCTATCCCCATTTTACAGAAGAGGAGACTGAGTTGTAGAGAGGTTTAACTATTTGATTAAGGTCACATGGCTACTAAGGTGGCGCAGCTGGGCATGGAGTGTACTTCTCTGTCTGATTCTAAATGTATACAAACTACATTCCCTCCTGGGAGACAAGCTGTGGGAGACTCATCAGGAATCCTGTGTAAGGATTTCTGGATCCAGCAGAGACACAATTACCTCCCAAATTCTCCCTAACTCTTAGATTCTGGGTGTCCATGAAGCAGGGATGAGAAGGGAGAAGCTATTTTCGAAGCATCCAATCATGCTCAACCAACATAAGGTCAGTTGGGTGCATTTCCCCCAGTCGGCTCTTGGGTTTTATATGATCAGAAAGTCACGACTGCAACAACTTACTTTTGAAAAAGTTCATCAGAAAATCTGCTACAAAAGCACAGTAGCAATTTTTTTTTTAAATAAAAGGATTTTCATTTTTCTTAAAATATAAACAAAGCTAACTATATGAGACAAAACATCAAAACAAAACTTAGCTACCAGACTTTGGGTAATTTAATACCTCAAACACAAGAACAAAATAATACCTACCTGGTGGGGATTACAAAGATGAAGGTAGATAATATAAATGAAAGCTCCTAGAGCAATGTCAACAATGTGGCTTTTGTGGGGGGAGATGGTTGTTAACTGTGAATGGAGGCATCCTCTATAGCTAAAAATATTTAGTTTTTGCAATTCAAAATTCTGTCTTTTCTTAAAATGTCAACTTTATTAACTGGCTACCTAAAAGGAGTTTATAAACTCTTTTTGGGAAAAGAATTAATAGGGAATGAATTATATTTATTTAAACAGTATATTTCTGTTAGCCATATTGTGGGGGGAAATGTTAGTGTGTTGACAACACGAACTCTTGCCTTTACATTCCTACCTCTGTAACTCTCCCAATTCCATTCTCTGGGGCCGGAATAGCTGCCCCACTGAAATGCCACCCTCTTCTTCATGGTCAGATCTACACCTCTGATTTAAAGGTCAAAAGTAATTTACTAGATTTCATGTAAAACAAATAGCTGAAAATCCCCCGAAGATTATGTTAAAATAAGTTTGGGAAAACCACGTTAAACAAAACCAACACAGGACTTGTCAGAGCCTTTACTTTATGCCATTTGGGCTTGAGGCTCCAAGCAAGGCTGGACTAATAAAAAAAATTTTACATCACTAGACTATAAAACTCTTTTTTTTCCCCCTGCTATGGGCCATTCTCTTGGAATCAGTGTTAGAGCCCTGTACTTTGGGAAATGCTGGTGGAACCAATAGTTTTCAAACCTAGTTCCAAGAAATCCTGGAGTTTCGTGAAGGTATTTCAGAAACCAAAGGACAGGGAGGCAGCTGACGAAGCAGGACTCTGGTCTGCCACAGTAGCTTAACTGAAAGTCATGCCTCTTTTATTCTTTAAACATTGGGCATCTGACAATATTTCCTCTGGAGAAAAAAGGAGGGGGTGTGCTCTTAAAATAAGCTTGAAAGGCACTAGTTTTAAAATATGCTCATTATATGTTCAGTTGAATTAGTGATTATCTGTATGTACACCTTGCATAGTACATTGCACATAAAGTGCCTTTGAAAAACATCTGCTGAATGAAAAAGCTTGCTTAATGGATGACGCTATCTCTAAATAAAGTTAGCATTTTACATGCAAATTGACATCCATCTATGTGATACTAATGACATCGTTTGAGAAAATTATTTCAAAAACATTATAAGTAATGTAATCATTCTAGAAAGAAAATAATGCAGATCAAAAATCAGAATAACTCTGAGTAAATTTATACTGTTTCATCCCATGTTCTAACCAAACTGTCTCTAAAGAACAAAAAGGAAAAGCCAGTTTCATAATGACCAGATACTTAGTGACCATAATTAGGTAATATTTTCTTCTCTGTATCTTTGTTCATTTTTTCCCCTGAAAGAGGGCTATCTCTGTTCCCATCTGAATGACAGGCTTGTATAACTAGAATCAGGAATGATCTGGATTTGGGAAAATCGTGTGGCTCCCAGCAATGGTGGAGGACCCTTGTAAACAAAGATGTGAAGTCAGGCAAGTTCTCCAAACTAATATGCTGTCTGCTTCAGTGGATGGGGTAGAAAAGCCTGCCCCTTGCCAGGAGGAAAGGAGCATATTAGATCTTGCCTAGAAGATGTGTACAGTTAAGCCAGAAACATACGAGTTCTGACTGACGAGGATGCACTGCATTTCCTCAGCTTTCCAAAGTTAAAGTCATTTCTCCCACTGAGGTTCCAAGCCCTTCAACCCTGCAACTTTACCATGACTCAAGAAGCACCTTACACCCTCTAAAGTCCAGTGAATGGTCCCTGATGCGAAGGAACGAGAGTTTTTTAGGTCACTCTGAATTAAATGAAAATAAGGAAAAGAAAAACGTACACGTGGCCCAGTTCATGGGCTATTGTAAAAGCTGTACTCAATCCACTATCTTCGCTAATAGAGCAGCTTCTATAGGGATCACAAATGGTTCCCAGTTCAGCCAGACCTATTAGAAGGGGGGAAAAATGAAAAAAACAAAAACAAGGATTTACTTTAAAAAGCAATCATGGCTTGGAAGAAAAACATGTCGTCAACTGTTACAGCCAAAGAGGATACGCACAGCGGACTCACCTAAGGTATCACATTTGTCGTGAGCTCTGCAGATATCCTGTCTGAAAGCAAAGCAGACTTAGGGTCTTGACACCAAAAAGCAAATGTCAATACAAGCAATTATTTTCGAATCTTCCAGGCAGTCACCACAACACCACTTTGGGGAGGGGGCTTTACATAAAACAAATTCACAAAATCAGGGGTTTGCAACTCAAAAGAGTTTGGGAATCATTGACTTACAGATTAAAAGCTACATTGAGAGGTCTCCTTCGGCCAAAGGGGTAGCCAAGATTAAGGGGGCAACCTCTCCAACCAGGACTTATTCCTCAGACCTTGGAGCAAGTGGTTCTAGTTTCTCTTCTTTTCTTTTTCTTTAAATTAGCAGTAAAGTCAGATACAATGTGCCAATGTCTTTTTTTTTTTAATTTTTAAAATGTTTTTTCCTTCCAGTTTATTGAGATATGATTGACATACAGCACTGTATATTTGGGGAGCCGTTAATTAGGTGTTTTGTTTTTTTTTAATGGAGGTACCAGGGATTGAACCCAGGACCTCATGCATGCCAGGCACACAGTCTACCACTGAACTATACCCTTCCCCTCTTAATGAACATTCTGAGAAGGCTCTAAATGCCTTTCCCTTACATTCACTTAAGAGAAAGTGTGACCATATCAGAGGGGGCTGATGGAAGGCACAGTTGGCCAGCATACCTCTCTGTTGCCCCATGCAGCATTTTAAATACTTTTGAGCTAGAAGCTACCATTCAAAAATTGGGAGATTTCACATTTTCAAAAAAACAAACAAACAAAATCTTTATTTCTGCCTTCTTGCAGAATCACAAAAGCTGGCAACCCTGAATTTATATCCTGCACGGTAACCTGAATGGCAGGTACCTTCTTGGTAAGGGCGTTTACCTTCACTCCTGCCTAACACATTTATCCCCTACTTGGCAGCTATGGGTTGGTGGTTCTCAACCAGGGCTGAGTCTGCCCTCCTGCTATGCACCCTTGAAGGGCATCTGGCAACCTCTGGACAACACTGCTTATTGTCACAATTAAGAGGGGGGCATGCTACTGGTAGGTAGCAGGTAGAGACCAAGGATGCAGCTGACCATCCTGCTGTGCACAGGACAGTCCCCACGACACAGAATTAGCTGGTCCAAAATGTCAATAGTGATGAGGCTGAAAAACTCTGTCGTAAGAGCGGGCTACCAGGAATATATGACCTTATCCCATCAACTTGATGGGAAGCTAGGAGACTGGGGGAATAAGACATCCATATACCTTGTTACAAGAACAGCTGTATCATGCTGGATTCCACCTGGATGGTTCTTTGAATGCTGCCACTGGCAAAAGTTTTTTAATGTTGTCTGGGCATTAAAAGATATGGAAGGTCCTTCCTAGAGACAGAAAAGAATTATGGTTGGTCTGTTGTACCCACGTCAACTAGATATGCCGTTTCGGATACAGATAGAAGAAAGAAGAAAAAAACTTGATTACCTGTTCATTATGAATCACAACTAAGTTCACAATAACAATATTAATTAAATTTCCAATACTTGGGTCTTTATAGATAGAGGCTACCTGCAACCGAGATAAATTTTTCAAAGTTAATTGTGAACTCTGGGTAAGCAATAAGCAATTCACTTCTTATGTTGGGCTTCACTTCTTTTTACGTTTCATGCAACAGATGCATTTTGGAGCTGTGAATTTTCATTCAGTCAGCAAACATTTCTTAAAAGTCTCTTTGAAAAATTCACAGATGGCAGCTTTAGATAGGAATGAATGCAAACGAGTTTAAATTTCAAGGTGTTTTCCTTGGAAATCACATTGCCATGTACTTAATAGTTCTTTGTGCCAAAACAATGGATATTAATTTTTGATCAAGCTTTTTCATCCCAGTTGGAGTCCCAGATTGCCATTTATGGAATCTCACATTGACCACATGCTTGCTAATTCTGCTGTTCCTCATGTTTACCAACCATTTGTGTTCTCTACAACCTGGTAGACTGTTTTTGTTTTTGTTTAGTTTTTTTCATTATTATTGTCCATGATGAACGCTAACATTCATTAAATGCTTACTGTGGACTAGATCCTTGCTGGAAACTGCATATGCCTTTGCATTTAGTCCCCACAACAAAACTCTGGGCTATTATTATAATCTTTCGTCAATAAATGAGGAAACTGAGGCTCAGAGAAGTTAAGCAACTTGTCCAAGACTAAACAGCCAGGGGTAAGTAGCAGAGCCAGAACTCCCAGCTTAGGTCAATTGCACCCTAAGTCCAGGCTCATCATGAAATTCCTGACAGGTCTGAATTTATGGGGTAGGAATGGAATTAAGTCTGTACCAGGCCTGACTAGGCTTTCTTTTCCCTCTTCCAGGAAACGAGAGAGAGCTGGGCACCTGGATCAGAGCATGGTGAAGGGGGACTGAGGGGGTGTGGAGGAGAGGCAGGTTGGGGTGGAGAGCAGAGGGCATGGTTCCCGGCAGTGAGGGGAAACGCAAGGAGAACCATGGGCCACAGAGAAGGAAGAAGAAACTCCAAATCAATGTTCCCAAATGGATGCTTTTCCCATTAATTTGGGGAATTTATTAGAAGTAGAGTGCCATTCAAATAAATTAGGATGAATTAATAGGAATGCTATATTGAGGCTTAAAGTGAATGAAAGCAGATCATTTGAGCTATTATGGAACAAACTCCAGTATTTCAAGAAAATAGCACTACGTAAAATCATATATGAGAACGCTCCATTTCTGTTTGGAAAAAAGAAAGTATATCCATGCATATTTGCCTAAGAAACATCCAGAGTTGCGCCGTCCAATATGGCTGCCACTTGCCACACTTGGCTACTGAGCACTAGAGATGTGGCCAGTCTGAATGGAAATGTGCTGTGAGTACAAAACAGCTACTGGGTTTGGAAGACTCAGTATGGAAGAAAAGGTAAATAAAAAGTTAAAGTTTTGAAATGATTATATTTGGGTGTAAAATAAAATACCTCATTAAAATTAATTTTACTCATTTCTTCTTTTCCACATGGCTACTAGAAAATTTAGAATGACCTATGTGGCTTGCATTCTGTTCCTAACTGGGCAGTGCTGATTAGAAATGTGTGCAAAAAAACTGGTCACAGTGGTTGCCTCTGGGAAGGGACCTGGAGGCCTGGGTAGGGAAGGACACTTAAGTTTTGTCAATAGTCTCTGGTTCTGTTGGATTTGTTTTTAATCATGCAAATTTATTACTTTTCCAATTCCAAATGAGAGCAGAAATATAGAGTGAGAGATTCTTACACCTCACCTTAAGGCTACTTAATTAGAATCCCAGGGAGGGGGACCGAGGCAGGCTGCTATATTTTTAAAAGTCTACCAATGACTCTGATCCACAATCAGGATCCAAAAGTGTTACTGGAGACCCACACCTGGCTGTGCAAGTCCATATGTCAAAGAGCACTGGTTTGGGGAGCTGGACAAGCTAGAGGTCACATGTAGTCTCTAAGCCACCTACTAGCTTACATGACCACGGGCAAGTGACCTAACTCCTCTGAGGCTCAGCTTTCTTATCTACAAAATGGGGATGATAATCCTACCTAGGAGAGTTGCCAGGAGGACTAGAAATGATGCCTTTTAAGTAAGAAGCACATTGTCTAACACAGAGTGAACACTCAAAATTGATAACCCATGACTGTCATTATCAAGAGGCAACCAGTGACTCATCCTATGTTCTCCACTTGCCTGAAGGGTTGAAATGCCAGCCCTGAATGGTCCTCCAAAGCACTGGGTGGAAACCCATTCCCCAATGGCACATGTAGGGACATCATAAATCACCTTCTTTGAATGTACTTACAATTGACATTAAAGTTAAAATATAGTGTTGAAGGTTTGCTCCATGGTATAGAACCATTCTGTTGTCTGCCACCACCATCACTTCTACAAACCGTGGATAGGATAAAAAACGTTTTGTTCTTCTGTGGGTCCTCTTTTCCCGTGTGCTGTCCGTCTCGTTACCATAGGCAAAAAGCGCTTTGGTGGCTAGGCTGCTTTTTAATACGGCCACATCTTCAGCCAGGCTGCTCCTTTCTCCCCATTTTCTCGTCCTCATTCTCCTCCTGTCTTTCCTGTGACTATTTTTGTGTTCTGTAAAAAAACCAGAGGGCACACATCACATTTCCAGCCACATCTATTTCCTGTGAAGAATTGAATTTGCCACATCTTAAAATGATGCCTCTGTAGTCAAATTACATACAAAATCAAGTTCGGCACGCTCTGGACTCTCCAGGTGAAACTCAATCTGCACCCTCATCTAAATGACTCAGGACTTGAAATTAGTTGCCCTGGAAACTTTCAGAAATGCTCATTTAAGGTATTAGAAAATCAGGCTTGAGTTTAGGGGCAACAATTGCTGATTTTTTTTTCAATTTGGTAACAAAAGTCTGGTTGGGATTTAAGTGGTTCGCTTTCACTGCTCTTTGCCACAGATGGAGTAAGCGCCAACAATGCAGCTACAGAACTCCAGAGAATGGAAATAGACAAGCTTCGTGTACATCGCTTGTGATACTCAATGAGATACAGTATAGAGGCCCGAGAGGTGGGCTGGCTAATAGACAGTACAAAAGAACTACAGAAAATGCATGACAAGGTATTATTCAATTACCATAGTTAATCATTGTAACACATGAAATGTAACAACAGACTCACTGATATTCAACGCCTCCAAATTTTTAATTAATTTATTTGAGGGCTCAGTTAAGGAAGTAGATTAATCAGAGAGTATGAATAGGGAGTACAATGTCAGAGGAGCTCTCCTCATTTCTGACTCCTGCCTAGGTGCCTCTGGGATTCTACACAATCTTGCAGCTCCAAGTGTGGTCCATGGACCAGCAGCACTGGCGACCCCTGGAAGTGTGTTTAAAATGTACGCTCTCTGGCCCCACTCCAGACCTGATAAATCAGAAGCTTCCTTTTCACATGCTCTCTAAGTGATTCACATTCATGGTAACATTTTGAGAAGCACTGATCTCGAACTTGGTTTGAAGCCTCTATTGCTGGAGAAAATATTCCATTTCAAAGTCCTCAATCACACAATAAACAGAGTAAACATAAAAGTGTCTGCCAAAATACGCTTGGAGTAAAAACAGAATTTAATCACTTACCTCGCCTATCAAATCATAAATGGGTTTTAAAGCTTTAATGTCGCTAGTCTGTTGTCAAAACAGGGCAACAGAACTACACAACTAAAGAAGTATGCCTTCCTAAACACAAGATACAGAATTCATGACACCAGCAATAACAACAACAAAGAATTTAAACTATAAGTGGTTTCATATTTGAAGGGCTCAAATATTTAACCATTGTAACCTATTGCTAAAACAATCGATTGGGCCAGGATGTGTCTTTTGCCCAAGCTGAGTGTTTTAGCAGCTGTTAAAATAGTGAAATCGGCCCAAACCGTCAAACAAGTCCTACGTGGTGCAGTTATAGTTAACATGACTAGCCCAGAGCCTGGTACGTGGTAGGATTCAACATTAGATTATTTTTCTTCCAGTCTCTCTTTCAAGACTATTCACACATGCATCTCTATGCCATATGGGTAATTAGGCTGTTGTTCCATTTTTAAATCACCAGTGATTACAGAATAGATACTAATCAAGCACTACATATGTGCCAGATACTGAACTAGGCTCTTTTAAGTATGCCATCTCATATGTAATCTTGTTACGTTATCTCATTCCTCTCAGACTCAGAAAACTACCTCTATTTTACAAATGAGGAAAATAAGTTTCAAAGTGATTGACCAACTTGTCCAATGTCATATACAGGAAGAGGTGGTCTGAGGAACCAGGCAAGGATTTGATCAACTCCCTAAAAAGGGCTCTCTTCATCAGGCAAGACTGTGCAAGAGCTGGGAACTGCAATGAGCTCATGCTTTGGTTGACAGTTTCTAAACTGAATCTGAATTGGAAAAAAAGACAATGCCTTGTGGATATTTTCACAAACACTTGCTTTTTTACAAAAGGTGTAGGGAAGCCCCGTTGAAAATTGAATGTCTTTTAACACATTAAAATACGTCACTTATTTTATGAAAAACAAATAACCCTTGTTTAATGTCTTTTATAATATTTTAATACAATGTATTATCATCAGTGAAGTTTCAAAGGTTTTAAAGTCTCTCTTGCTTTTCTGTCCTCTATTTCATTAATTTCTGCTCCAGTCTTTATTGTTTCCTTCTGCTTGCTTTAGGTTTAGTTTGTTCCTCTTTTTTAAGTGTCTTAAAGTAGAAGGTCAGATTATTGATATGAGATCTTTCTTCTTTCTTAATAGAGTCACTTAAAATATAGCTATAACTTTCCCTACTTTAGCTACATCCTGTAAGTTTTGATATGTTGTGTCTTCATTTTCATTCGTCTCAAAATAGTTTCTGACTTCTCCTTTGGTTATTTAGGATCGTGCTGTTTACTTTCCATATATATATGAATTTCCCACTTTTTTTTTTTTTCTGTTACTGATTTCTAATTTCATTCCACTGTGGTCAGAGCAGATACTCTGCATTACTTCTGTGCTTTTAAATTTACTGAGATTTGTTTTATGGCCTAGCATACGGTCTAGTCTGCAGGATGTTCCACGTGCGCTTCAGAAGAATGTGTGTACTGCTGTTGTTTGACAGAGTGTTCTACAGATACCCGTTAGGTATGATTGGTTTACAGTGTTATTCAAGTGTTCTGTTTACTGGCTACTCTTCTGCCTATTTTAACTACCACTGAAAGTGGAGCATTGCTATTTCCAACTACTATCATTGAATTTTTAATTTCTCCCTTCATTTCGGTCAATTTATCATTATAAAACATTATGATAAACTTTATTGAATCAGTAAAGTGAAGTAACAAAAGACCACATATTATATGACTCCAGGTAAATGAAATGTCCAGAATAGGCAAGTCTATAGAGACAGAAAGTAGAATAATTGCTTAGGGCTGAAGGCAGAGTGTGAATATGATAGCTAATAGGTACAGGTTTTCTTTTTCAAGTGATAAAAATATCCTAATGTTGACTGTGATGATGGTTGCATGCATCTGTGAATACACCAAAAACCACTGAATTGAACACTTTAAATGGATAATAGTATGGTATGTGAATTATATCTCAAGAAAGCTGCTTAAAAAGAAAATATATCACTTAGTTTGTGAAAAGCAAATAATCTTTACTTTCGTCTCATAAATATTTTGATTTATCAGGTTTATTTAGAGAGAAGAACAACTGCAGTGAGAAAAACACTCAGGAAATGCTGGAAATAATTCACTCCTTGGAACACTAAGGGGAAATCATCTCTCAGAGAATCATCAGAGGGGACTCGGGCATGGAAATACCTGAGGACTAATCAAGGCACTGGCTGGGAAAAAGATACACTGTTTAAGTAGCACAGTTGAGAAAATTAAGGCATTAATCACTAAAAGAGATTTCTAACAGAAAACACTGTAACAGAGAACAACCCATGTAAGTTCTAATATACCTGGAAAACATTTCATTCACCACTAATTTGTGTATCAAAGAAACAATTCAGTATGCTTTACGTGGTATAAAAAAGCAGGAATAAAATTACCTCTTCGGAATCAAAAGCAACATCTTCTAATGTATACTTCCCAGTCTTACCCATCGGATCTTTTATCCTAACAAAGTTAGAATATTTATTGACCTAATCAGCCCAACTAATTGCTACCACATTAACCATTTTAACAAGCAGTTTTGAATTTAGCATTAAAAATAGTATGAGCTTTAAAGATGCAAATATTCACTATGACTACATATGGAGTAACATTTTTACAGAGAATAGAAAAAATAGACAATGTAACTAGTATATCTATTTAACTCTCTATCCTCTGAAAAGAAATTGTTAACATCAGAGAATGATTTCCACCGAGGGACACACAGTGTTAGGATAAAAAAAAAAGTCATTTACATGTCTCTTTAGTGACCTTTTAGCATAATGGAAATGAGACTAGTATTTCAAATCTTCAATGTCACTTCCCTAATAGTTTTATCAGAATGGGCTACATAATGAAATTTCACCCTAGGAGAAAGCACAGTATAAATGGTCTGTGTCTTTTTGCTCTTCTTTTCACCCATATATAGCTTTACATTTATTATTACTTGTATTGAGATATAATTTATAGAATACAAAAATCACACTTTCAAAATGAACAGTTCAGTGGCTTTTAGTGCACTCAGAGAGCTGGGTAATCATTTCTATTACCTAATTTTAGAGTATCTTTATTGCCCCTGAAAGACACCCTGTATCCATTAGCCATCAATCCCCATTGCCCCTCTCCCCTCAGCCCCTGGCAATTACTAACCTATGTCTTGTATCCATGGATTTGCATATCATACAAATGGAGCTATACAACATGTGGCTTTTTGTGTCTGACTTCTTCCACCAAGCATGCTTTCAAGGTTCATCCACACTGCAGCATGTGTCAGTACTCTATCACTTTCCATTGCCATGTAATATTCTACTATATAGCCATACCACATTTTATTTATTCCTTCATCAATTGGTGGACATTTGGGTTCAACAACTCAATTGAATAAAGTTGCTATAAACATGTACATACCAGTTTTTGTGTGGCTATATTTACATTTCTCTTAGGTATATACCTAGGAGTAGAATTGCTGGGTTATATGGTAATGCTATGGTTAATATTTTCAGGAACTGCCACATTGTCTTCCATAGTGACTGTACCATCCTCATGCCTCTTCTTGAAGTTCAAATATAACATTCAGAAATAGGAAAGCGTTTTGTCTTGGTTCTTCTTCTTTAAGGAATCCTCAAAATTTAATCCACTGACTTAACTAAATAGCTTATGACCAACCTGGTCTAGTTCAAATCTTAAAGTAGCATGTTGAGTGAAGGAAGATATACAGATGGCAAATAAGCATGTGAAAATATGTTCCACGTCACATATCAAGAAAATACAAAAAACGATATACCAAAATCTAGAATGCTAACAACAACAATTGTTGACAAGGAATTGGGGCAACAGAAACCTTCATTCACTGCTGGTGGGAATGCAAAAAGGTACAAGTCACTTTGGAAGACAGTTTGGGTGTTTCTTACAAAACTAAACGTATTCTTAATGTATGATCCAGCAATCATGCTCCTTGGTATTCATCCAAAGGAGCTTAAAATTTATATCCACTCAAAAACCTGCACTTGGGTGTTTATGGCAGCTTTATTCATAATTGCTAAAATTTAGAAGCAACCAAGATGTCCTTCAGTAGGTGAATGGATAAATAAACTGTGGTACATCCAGACAGTGGAGTATTACTCAGTATTAAAAAGAAATGAGCTCTCGAGCCATGAAAAGACTTGGAGGAATCTTAAATGCATATTACTAAGTGAAATAAGCCAATCTGAAAAGGCCACATACTGTATGATTCCAATTATACGACATTCTGGAAAAGGTAAAACTATGGAGATAGTAAAAATCAGTGGTTGCCAGGGGGTTGGGGCAAGAGAGGAATGTATAGGCAGAGCACTCAGAGGGTTTTTAGGGCAGTGAAAATACTCTGTATGATATCATAAGGATGAATATGTGTTATTCTGCATTTGTACAAATCCACAGAATATACAACACCTGAGGAATTGTAATGTAAACTGGAACTTGGGTCATAAATATATGTCAATGTAGGTTCATCAGCTGTAACAAATGTAGCTCCTGATGGGAAATGTTGACAGTGGGGAGTCTGTACATGCCCAGGGGCAGGGGACAGATGGGTAATCTCCTCACCTTCCTCTCAATTTCTCTGTGAACCTAAATCTGCTCTTAAAAAAGAAAAAAAAAACCAAAAAACCAGACTTAACTTTAAAAAAAAGTACGTGGTATCTCCAAGAATTAAATGCACATTTGCATTCAGAGAAAGGTACAATAGTTGACAATCTGAATCCTCACATATGCATGTGAATAAATTTATGCATGTTAGTAAGTTCTATCTTGCAGTTGTGTGTTTCCTCATGCCAACTTATAGGTACCACAATTATGATGCTTTATTCCAAGAACATGACAACATTGGCTTTTACAACTGTTCGGCCTTTATGACTATGAAGTGGGAGCAGTGATGCTTATGCTGCCACAAACAGCCTCTATTCTAAGATTTCATGCTCTAAAGGGCTCAAATTTCAAGTCCTATTAGACCTTGGGCAAATAACTGACTACTATTCACCGTCAGTTCTTCTACTTACGAAGCTGAGTAAGAACAGTACCTATTTCAAAGAAGTAACTGGAGATCATACAGGTGAAGTGCCTAGCACATAAGAAGCAATCAATAAATATTATTTTTTTCCTCTATTTTTGCCAGTTATAAAGTCATGGTGAGTTAGAACTAAATGGAACCATTTAAGGGAGAGTGTTCTTCTTAAAAACAATTTTTTTGGCTTCAAATAACAATTTTAAAGACAAGCTGTTTACATCCTTAAATGCTCTTTTCTGAGTCACTTCTCTTGGCCTCAGTTTCCCGATCTCTTAAGTGGGTATATAAACAGCTATTTCCACCTTAAGGCTATTTGGAGAATTAAATAAGAAAGTATATAGGAAATTACTGGTCAATTATAAGCTGATTTTAAAATATTATTTTTTTGCACCTTTTCTGCGCAATGCGCTGAGCTAAGTACGTTGAAAGAAACCACAGCGACTACAAAACAAAAATAAAACTGGGGGCTTATTCTTAAAAAGAAAGTATTATAAAAATTTAAGATGGTATCATTATTAAAAAAAAATCTTACAGCCTAAAACTTGAACAATATTTGCTTATTTATTGGTTAAAAAATGTTTCAAATGAGCTTCATTTCGCATTGCCACGCAATCAAATGCATGTGACATTACGAAATAACTAGAACTATTCTGTAAAATTACATCCGGGCCCGGTTTCTCTGCAGTTACTCACTGAGTGTTTCCCACCCACCAGGGTTGAGTGAAGGAGATCTGAATGTTAACTTTCACAGTTGGGAAGTTAATTATTGCTCTCTATGCTCATACGGTTTATCAAAATTTAACTGAATTTCCTTAAGGCACTGAGCCACCTTGTGACCTCGTGGTCCAAGCGGGCAGGAGAATCACAGCCCAGGACCAAAGGGAAGACTGGCGAGCCAGGTTTGCAGCAAGTCCCCTTTCTGCTCCTGCAGGACCTGACAGCCAGAAGGAGGCAGACAGGACTCGTCAGTGTTCCACACTTGGATTCTGTAGCCAGACCAGCCTTTATTCACGTTCCTGCCCTAGTGCTGCTCTAGCCGCCTTTCTTGGGCAACTTCCTATCTCAAAGCCTCGGTTTTGTCATCTGTAAAATGAGCACACTAACAGTACATCCCTTAAAGAGTAACAGTGAGGATGAAAAGAGATAATATGGAAAATGCCTGGGACACAGAGCATGGCACTCAGGAAAGATCCAATAATATTTAATGTGATAATAACTCTTAGTTGTTATTGTTTTACTAGTAGCATGCAAAATATCCTCTCTTTATCTATTAGAATGTTGACGTCAGGGTTTCTCAAACAAAGCAATTCTATTTTTGGAAGGATCTTCTAAAGGAAAGGAGGGAGGGAGGGGAGGAAGGAAGGAAAGTCATAAAGACCAGCCTCTGCTTTCACGGAACCTCCAACCTAGGTAAGAAGCTCGTGCAGTCTGACGTGAGAAGACCTCGTCGGAGATGGCATTAGATGTCAAGAATTACCACAGACACGTCCGCCTCTCAACTGGCTCAACAGCTGATAACATCCAGGAAACAAAAAGTGGAAGCCGATGGCAGTGCCCAGCCCTCTGCTCTAGTCCCATCAAAGATCTGCGCCCACTGGGAATGTTCAGAGAGCTACTCAGTGAAGCCTTCACACTGGGACTCCAAGGGACAGGAGCGACAGTCTACTGGCATCAGAGGAGGATGGATAAACAAACACAATGTGGGGGGATAAAAGAGATAAACCATAAAAACAAAAACAGCTATAAAACCCACAAATGTTCTAATAATAAAGAACAATGTGTTTCCAGAACTGGGTGAGGAAGGAGCTAAGGGAAGGAATTGTTCTGTGTATATAAAGCTCTAAAGAGTATGAATGAAAATCACCAGGGTTTACTTTTTTTTAAGGGTTCTTAATTTGACAGCCTGAAAAACAACAGTGAATGCCTAGATGCTGACTAGGGTCACGTCCCCAAGCTCATTTCTTTGGACAAACTATGAGTTTTGGGGGGAGAAGTGGCACTGGACATGGGTGCAGAGGGCGGCGGCGGGAGAGATATCAAGAAGGTTCCTTTGGGGCTGGCCAGAACCTTTATGGACGATGTTTTCCCAAGAATGGCTGATGGAACATGAGTCCCAGAAGATATTTCCAAAAACAAACCAAGTGGGTTTGCAAACCACTACACAGCATTCACATCTGGGACTTTCTCCATATGCATTAGCATTTTAAAAGGCCTGAGAAGTCTTGCGGGAAAGAAACCAGTGTACATTTTGTTTAGCCATGGAATTGGGAAACTTACAGGATCTTGGCCAACTGATGAGGGGGCTGAAAAATCCCTGGAAACAAAACAAGATGAAGAGGAATGTATGGACGGGCCTTCCTCTCAGGGAGAGAAGGAGATGCCATTGGAAGAAAATAATCAAGATGCTTCTTGCAGTCCAAGGGGCTATGGTGGGTGGTGGGTGGTGGGTGGTGGGTGGTGGGAGGCATATCTGAGGGTCATCCCACTAGTTCCTAAGGGGAGGGTGTCTCCAGCTACCTGGGGAGGTCACTTTGCTGACTTGGGTGCACAAGCTGGGACACGTCCCGCAAAGGTTCTGCCATACCCTTCTCATTCAACATCCCTCAGCTCCTTCAACTACACACAGTCACAGTGACAACAACTACCATTATAGTAACACTGGTTCACGTTTGTTGAACACTTTCCTCTGGGTCAGGCCCTCTTTGAAGCATTTTATTATGGATTAACCTCACTATTCTTCCCAGCAACCAGATAAGACAGGGACTATCCTCTCCACTTCATAAATGAGGAAACTGAGGCACACCTCAATAACTTGAGAAATAACTTGAGAAAATATTAACAGCGTATCTGTTTGGAACAGTGTTAATATTGCTGAACATACTGAACATACCTGGGCTTGTATTTTACTGACAGTGTTTGGTTTTGCTATTCAACTCCTGCAAAACACTCCTCGGGAAAAGTTGGTTTGGACTCATTTCATCTCTTAGCAGTATGGGGAGATGGGCCTTTCTGCCCTGCGGGGTACCAGCTGCCCATGGGCACCCTGCACTACCTGCGGCCTGCTTTGATGGCTGCCTCTCAGGCCCCTTTGGGACACAGCTTGGGATCTAGGCCAGTGCTCTCCAGGAGAAATAAAATGTGAGCCTGAGGTAGGCTTCTAAGGATTTCTAGTAGCCACATTTTAAAAAGTCAAACAGATGAAATTAATTTTAATACTATATTACATCTAATCCAATATATCCAAAATATAATCATTCCAACATGCAGCACGAGCCCCACTGCAGAGGCTCAGGACCCACGTGAGGCTATTGGCTACGGGACAGGGTGGTGCAGTCCAGGCATTAAACATTTGCAGAGTGAACAGAAGGGGCAGCGTGAGGTGCTAGGTAAGAATTTGGGCTTGGGAGATAGAGAGACCTGTGTTCAAATCCCAGCTTCTCTGCATTCAATCTGTGTAAACTTGGACAGGTCATTGAAGCCCCTTGTGCCTCAGTTTCCTCATCTGTGAAATGGGGATGATAACGGTTCTTCCCTAATAGGGTGGTAGGAAGGGCTGAACGATGTAATACACAGAAAGTGCTGGTACAGGGCCTGCTGCAGAGTGAGTACCCGAGAGGTACTGGCTGAGCATAGGCTGCAGGAATAAAGGGGCTCCTGCTATGTGACATATCACTGCCACTCGTGTGTGGCCCTGTGATGGGTCGAGGTATCACTCGCATAACAGAGATTAAAGAGCACTTGGGCTGGCGCCCTTTATAAAAGGCTTCTGAGCAACTCCTAAGGAATATAGCTCCCATATTCCTTTGATAGACAAGTTTCCCAGTTGACAGGTAACTGAGGATGAGTTTCTACACCAGAGCCTGAAGTAGAAACCCCTCCTCATCCTGATGTCCATGAGCTGGCCACCCCGGTAATGAGTAGTTGCAGGGACATGCTGTACTCTGATCACAGGCTGAACTCACCGGGGACCCTCCCAACCACAGGCCACCTTCCTGCAGCACCCCCGGCGCTGATATCTAGTTGCTATCTATTCAGATACTTAGTTGCTGTATATTCAGCCCTTGCTGTGACAACTTAATCCCTCAAGTGAATTTAAAGCCTAATATCTTTCTCTGTAGCCTTGATGTAACTTCTTAAAATGATCTCACTAGTGTATTCTTAATTATCCTTACACTCAAATCCACTGGCACTCCCAAAACCTTATTTGAGTTGCTCTTTTGAACATCCTCTTTTAGGCACCATCCCTGGACAGCTTTTCCTTGATTTAAAGCTTGGAAAGAACACAGGATTGGGAAGGGCTCACTTTTCCATTTGTCTTAGCTCCAAGATTACAAGTTCCTTTAGAATCCTGAGCCTAGATCCTCTTATCCACAAAGAGGGACTAGAAGTTCTCTACAGTTCCTTTCAGTATTAAAAAATTATGAGTTCTTATATCTTATAAAATATAAGTGAATAATGTTGAAAAATGCAGTCCTAAGATTCAAAAGGGATAAAAACCAACAGTCATTCCCCCTGGCCACTGTCACTCTTAAAGAGGATATCGAAGAAGTGTAGCTGATGATAAATAATATCAAGAGAGGTACCATATAGGCATCTTCATTACTTATTGCAAAGTGTTTTTTTAGATCTGCTAAAACAGGTTCATAGTGTCTGAAAACTATTTCCATTCTCTAATCTGATTCATTACAGTGGAATAGCACCAAATGTGAGGATTAGGAAATTGGCTGAAGAGGAACAAAAAAATTAGCACATAATCCAAGTTACCTTTGGAAAACCATCACATTGCCCACAAAGCACAGAATAGGAACTTAGGGAATATTGGAGTCATGGCTCCTATTCCTCTTGCCCCAGGGGTGTAGTCATACAGGGCTGAATCTTGCATTCCTAACTTCTTCTATGCGTGTCTCTGTCTGACCGTCGTCTGGCTTTCTCTCCTGTGCGCACATATGCGTGATAGAACATGGTTGCATTCTTAGGAATTCAGGTCTTCCTTTGTAACTGTTCTTGCCTTTGAGCCAAGAGAACCCATTCCTACTATAAACTAAACTGGCTTGAAATTGAAAGCTGTGTTCCTAGATACCAACTAGAAATAAAAACAACATCCCTCTGTGGGCAAATACAATGGTTTTGAATAATCAGTCCTAAGTAAGCCTCTCCTAGTCCATTTCTCTGCATGTGTCTTGGACAAACTCTATACTTCACTCTCTACTATGCTTTCCTGTAGTGTCATCCTGTTACAGCATGAAATCCACAGGGCATGAAATGCTTGCAATAAAATAAGAGAGCTTTGTATGACACGTGTCTGCAAATGAAGAGAATGAAAAGACAGGCATAGTCTGGGAGAGAGTATTTGCAAACTATGTATCTGATAGAGGGCTAATATCAGAATATATAAAGTATTCTCCAACTTCAATAATACAAAAACAGACATTCCAAGTTTTTTTTAAATGGGCAAAAGATTTGAACAGACATGGCAACAAAGAAAATACAGGGATGGTAAATAAGCATATCATTAGTCATTAGGGAAATGCAAATTAAAACTGCAATGAGATACCACCACACATCTATTAGAATGGCTAAAATTAAAAAAACAAACAAACAAACAAACAAACAAACAAAATATTGACAATACTAAGTGCTGACAAAGATGCAGTAGAACTAGGACTTTTATACCCTACTGCTGGGACTGCAAAATGGTACAGCCACTCTGAAAAGTAGATGAGCAGTTTCTTACAAAGTTAAACATATGCTGACCGTATAACCCAGATAACTAACTATTCAGCAATAAAAAGGGATGAATTATTGATACAGGCAACAGTGTGGATGAACCTCAAATACACTATACTTAGTGATTCTGTTTATATGACATTCTGGAAAAGGCCAAACTATGAGACAGAAAACAGGGAGCTGCTACAAAGCACCCCAGGAATCATTCTCTATCTTGATTGTAATGATGGTTACATGACTGTATGCATTTGCCAAAACCTGCGGAATTTTACACTAGAAAGGATGACTGTTTCTGCATGTAAACTATACCTTAATAGAAAAAAATGGAAGAAAATACTAGAAAATATTCATAGAAAATAAAAAGATGTGTGAAAAATTACAATCTTAGCAGAAAAAGTTTGAGGAATATCATATTAATGTGAACTTTTCCCACACACAAGCCAAGTGCACTTTCAACACCCCATGCTAACTTTAATGCCACATGAGAGACAAGGGTCAATAAAAAAGGAGGCATTTTGTCAACATTTACCCCTCGTTTAATTTTCCCCCTTCTCAAAGTCCACCAGCCACATGTATACACAAATCACCATATCTTGCATTTCCTCCTATTCCTCTTTGTGATACTCAGAACGCTTCATACTTAGTAACAATTTGCAGTTATATGAAATGTCCATGCAGAAGTTTCGTTCAGACAGAAGCTGACTTTGGTTACCTATAAATAACTATTCTAATGATTCTATAAGAATCTGATTATCACAAGGAACTAAACTTTCGTGGATCCAAAATGGAAAATTTTAAACCTCAGTTGTAGGAATAAATCACACTTTATTAAATGAGTGGGTTTATTTGAAGAAAACCAAGAGATACTCCAGTGTCTCACTCCAAAAAGACAGCCTGTTCAGGGGACAGTCTGAGAGCTCTTGGAGTAGCCCCAAGTACCTTTTGCCACTGTTAGCCTGCACATGTGACGACAGCCCTCTGCCCCAGCCTTCTGTCATTTCTTACAGCCCTTCTTTAGAAGGGCATCTTAACCTGTTTCAGGGGGGTACTAGGAAGATGAACAAACTAGCAAGTGTCTGTATGACCCTTTCCCTTGGCAGGGAATGAGTTTTTGAAGCAAGATAAATAACCAACCAAGATTTGATGACAAGTGATGGGGAAAGACCCTGATTTGGGACCAAAGGTGAGGCAAGCCACCCTGGGCTGTCTCTGGATCCAGAAGCTTATTAAAAGGGCTCGTGGGAGTAATATTCCATTGTGTATCGTATCTTCTTATTATTCAGCCATAAAAAAGAATGAAATAATGCCATTTGCAGCAACATGGTAGACCTAAAGATTATCATATTAAGTCAGTCAGACAGAGAAAGACAAGTATCATATGATATCACTTATATGTTGAATCTGAAAAAAATGATACAAATTCTGTTTAAAAACCAAAAACAGACTCATGGACTTAAAAAACAAACTATGGTTATCAAAGGGGAAAGGACATGGTGGGATAAATTAGAGGCTGGGGATTAACAGACACATGTTACTATATATAAAATAGATAAAAAAACAAGGACCTATTGTATAGCACAGGGAACTATGTTTAATATTTTGTAATAATCTGTAATGGAAAACAATCTGAAAAAGTATATATATCTATAGATCGATCTATCTATCGATCTATAGATATATCTATGTATCACTTTGCTGTACACCTAAAACTAACATTGTAAATCAACTACACTTCAATAAAAATTTTTTTAAAAACGGGGGATCACGGGAGGGGACAAGAAAGCACGTCATAAATCAAAGAGATCTAATTTCACTCCCAAACCTAACTTGCCATTTTTACATTCCCAACCGGAAACTGGTTCTTCTGGGCTTCAAAACACAGGTGAGTGAAATTCTTGAATGGTAGATAAGGTAGTCTCAGGAAATACTGTAAACTGAGGATCTTTCTATTGGTAGGTTAAAAAAAAAAGAAGAAAGCTATCAAGGTACTCCAGACGAAGGGTCAAAACCCAACCTAATGCACTGTCTTTTGTGCTCAACAAAACTGGTTCACTCCTGGTGGTTTTGTTCTTGGTACATGCTCTGGGTTTGGAGGCTGACCCTGCTCTTTGAAACTGTTGCAAATGGACCCTGACCTTATGATAATAAAGATGAATCAAAGAGTAAAAGAAGAGAAGTGGAAAGGAAAAAAAGGGCCAGGGGGAACAAAATTTTAACAAGGACCATGACAAGCAAGTGACAAGTTACTTAAGAGGCCTAACCACCAGCTGCAATGTGGGGACCTTGTTTAGATCAATTAAATTTAGATTAAGCAAATGGACTGTAAAAAGGCATTTTGGGGACAACTGGGAAAATTTTAACATAGATACTGTTTAGGTGATAGGGAGTAATTACTGTTGATTCTGCTCACCTTGATAAATACTATTACTGTTATGTCAGAAAAAATATCCTCATTTTTCAGAGATGTATATTGGAGCATTTAGAAAATGTCACGCTACCTGGGTTTACTTTAAAATTCTCCAACAAAAAGGAAAACAAAAACAAAAAAAGAAGCAAGTGTGGAAAAAAAATCTCTGTCGTCATTAACTGTAGATGGTGCATGCTTGTGGTTCATGTTACTGTTGTCTCTACTTTTACATGTTTGAAGATGTTTGTAATAAAATGCCTTTTAAAAAACATGATGAATTTAAAAAAAATTATAGAACAGTTTCTGTATTAGAAGTTTCTTTTTCTACTATTCTTTGCCAATTTTATTGGAGTATTGTACTATTAACACTAATGTTAAAAAAAAAAAGAAAAGCAATATTTTAATGTAAATACCTTAAGGAAGATAAATCTGAGGAAATAAGCTCAAGAACTCAGTTATTTAAAACAGTACCTTTCCAGCAATTTACAAAGGATTTCAGAGGTCATTGCTTATACTGACTATTTATTAGACATGAAGTCCAATGAAGAATATAGAAAAGGAAAAAAAAGGTATAAAGATGGATGAGGAACAAAAAGAGGTAAATGAAAAGAAATGAAGCTGAAACTATAAACTCCAAATGGCAGAAACTGTCTTGAAAGATTCTAATTGCTTCTGGCTTTCAGGTCCAGCTGTTTCCTGCACACACTGTGGACAAGTTCATTCACGTCTCTGAGTTCAGTGTTCTCATTTGTAAATGGGAATCAATAGAGCACCTTCCTCCCAGGGTGCTGGTCTGAGAGTAAATGGAATAAACTGTCATGTGCTTCCACGTTGCCCAGCACATGGCTCCTTCAGTGAAGGCCTGTTCTTAGGCTGAAAGGCTAAGGGGAAAGGACCTGAGGACAGAGCAAGGCGGGAAAATGGTGGCAGGCCAGCCTCTCTCAGGAATCACTACTTAGTCAACCACCAACCTGCTTGGGCCCAGGCAGGACCATGAGATCGGCCAAAGCTTCTGTCACTGCCTGGAACCCTCAAGCTGTCCCAGAGTTGTTTACTTAAAGCCCCCTCAGAAGTCTGCTCCTTCCCTCTGTCTCTCACTCCATTTGGGCCCAACTCTCAGGGCAGCTAATCTAATCAGCTAATCTATGCTAAATTATTAATAGCATCCAGGAGGTTAATGTGTAACAAGTATACACTCCAGTGAAGGCACACTGGAGACACAGCCCTTGGTGAGTCATTAGAGTCTTGGTGGGAATTCCGGGCACCAGGCAATCTTCCTCAAATCAAATCAAATTCTAGGAAGGCATTTAAAAAATCCTGCCAGCAAAAATAATTCGTATATGAATGCAATCAAATCAACAAAGGGACAGGCCAAAAAATCCTTTAACTAGACCAGGACAAAAGGGTTGTGGAAAATGATATGTTTAGGAGCTTTGTAACCTTATGGACTTTTCTACATCTCTGTTTTCCTATCTGCAAAATGAAGGTGGAGGTAAGGATTAAATACAATCCGTGTGAAGCACTTGGAACAGTGCCTGCCATGTAATAGGCACTCAACAAATGTTAGCCATTGTTATTATTATTTAAGGATGAGATTAGGTAGAAGTCAAAGGTAATGCTCTGAAAGCTTAAGTGAAAAAGAACACTCTAGATGGCAGCTTCCATTTGTGTTTTCAATGCAGTTTGGCTCACAGTGTAGCACACTGGAATCAGATCTGGGTTCAAGTGTCAGGCCCACTTTCTACCAGCTGTGTGACTCTGGACAAGCTACTCAACCTCTCTGAGCTATAATTTTCTCAAGATTGAAATAAGGCTAATAATACCTTCCCTGTAGTATTCATGAATGAATTACGTATGATAATGTATGGAAAATGTGTAGCACAGTGTTTTCATACATGTATCATAAGAGCCTAACAAATGATGGCTGTAATCATCAGCCTGTATTTCCCAGCCTTTACAATCACACCCTTGGGAGCCCAAGCAAGAAGTGACAGTACATTCTAGTGGTGGTGATGAGCAGAGTCCTCAGGGCCCATCAGAAACTAAACCATGGTAATCCTACTGTAATTCCAGTGTTGGTCAGTCCAACAAGCATTTAGCTGGGTGGGGATGATCCTCAGCTTTGACCAGCCCTGATGTCCCAAAGTAGCTGCAAGGCAGGAATTTTATCTGCCTGGTTATTGAGATTATCTCATTTAGGGCCAAAAACATGGGATCCTGGCTTGGCCCTTGGTCCAGTGACAAGTGCCACGGGGCTACAAAACATCTCCATGCCACTACTCTTAATTCTTTTTAACTGTACTTTTGACTATGAAACTACTATAGAATCATGGCAAAAAAATATAAGGACATGAAATAAAAAAGTGAAAACTGCCTATGTTCCTACCAACAAGGAAGAGTCCCTTTTAATATTTTTGTGCATGTGGCTTCTGGTTTCTTCTTTACAAATACATTCTCCTCCACACATTTTGTTATCACTTGAAAAAAATGAGATCATACTGTACATACTATTTCATCACTCTTTTGTTCACTTAATGTACCTGTTTCTGTGTTTGCTAGCCTAAATCTATGCCATCATTTTTAATGGCTGCACAGGAATCCATCAAATGCAGACTTCATAAATGACTGACCTATCCTCCAACCAATGGCACTTAGACTGTTTCTATCCTTTTGCTATAGTAAATGGACTGAGCGTTCTCACATAAATGCCTTTACATAATTGTCCAATTACTTCTTTAGAAGTGGTATCGATGGGCCCATGAGTGTACAATTCCTAAATGCCTTAAGAAAAAAATGAAAACAAAAAACAACCAGCCTTGCTGAGATGGGAGGGTGAGAAATGCATTTTAGTAACAGAAAAACACTGTTTTTAGGCCCTGGCAAACAAAACAGCTGGCCTTCTCTCCTGTCTTTTTCTCGTTTACCTACCAGGAAGCACGTCTCTCTCACTGATAAAAAAAAAGAAAAAAGAAAAAAAAAAAAAACAACTAAATCCTCTGTTGCAAAATCCAGGGTCAAGTAGTGTTGGTGACACAGAACTTGGGGTGTCTTCTGGAAACGCCATGTGAAGGACCAGCAGGAAGTGGCTTAAAAATCAACAAACTCTCCCAAATGGCTCCCAGGAGCCTGCCACTTGGCCCCCTGGTGTGTGGGGCGGGTAGGCTGTCAGCTGAGGACCCAATGTGCAGGGGAGACTCAGCACAAGGTCATTTGATAGAAAAGGGAAGCCACCTCACACCCCATCCTGAATCCTGAGGATCTGACAAAGAGGATGAAAACCACCAATTAATGCAGACACACACAAGTGGCCCACATGTCTATGTACAGGCACAACCAATGATGGCGAAATGGAGATACTCCAGGAGGGACAGCCACTGGGCCAAGAGAAAGATGCAAGAAATAAAATTTCAGAATGGTACAGACAAACACAATGTCAGAAAGGGGCTCTCAGCCCCATGGCTCGCTGGCAGGGCGACCTTGGGCAAGTCCCATAAACCCTTAATGACCAGGTGACCAAAAAACTCTAAGCTTAATCAAAGGAAACTGATTAGCTTTGGGTTTTCATATTTTGAGTTTTCTTTCCCTTGTGCTGGTGTTTTAATTTCTGTTTTTATGATCTTTTTTTTTTTTTTTTTAATCTACTATTCAGTGATTATCTACCATCTGCTGAAAACTGTCCTGGGAGCTTTCAGGATTTCACACTCATTTAGTCCTGACTACACCCTCAGAAGGTACATGTTATTCTTACTTTATGCTCTAAACATGCTTGAGGTATCACAACTAACTGAAATAAAGAGGGTTCCTTATTATATCCCCATGGTACAGAGGACTTACCCAATAAATACTTTATGGCCATCAATAAGTGTACACATGAATGAATAAATTATATTGTAGACTCCTTTCTAAACCCCATGAAGTTTTCACTCTGTAAGACTCCTTCTACACATGTCATTTTAATATAACTTATCCCAGAATCTTTTTCTTTTTTTGGAAAATTAGACATACATTAAGAATCAGAAATGAGCAAGACTTACATTCCATCTGTAGGTAGCAATGTAACAGGCATAGTGCCCTGTCCTGGGAAATCTCTCATAATCCAGCAACTAAAGGGTTACATCGAGTTCAGCAGGGGTTTTCCAGGAGTCAGCTCCCAGGCTTGGGTGATCTCAAATTCTGATGTTTTGCTTGTGAGTATATAGGGTATCACTCCTGGAAATAAATAACTTAACGTCCCAGGCCTACAGTTTGCTCCTCTGGGCAGAATTACCATTCAGGTTTCCTCTACCTTGAATATTCTACCACCCTATGAGAAGAGAAAGCAATGGTGGAGAAAGCCAAGCCCAGAGCAAAGCATGGGACAGCTGTGGATAGTGGCAACTGCCCCCAATCCAGCGGTAGCAGGGACCCTCACACTTGACTTTACTTCTGACTTACTTGGAGCTCTTAGTAAACCCACTGATTCCTGCTCTAACTCATGTACCTGCAAAAAGAGTTTGTTGGTTGGTTGGTTTGTTTAAAGAATCTGCGTGAGGCTGCCAGGGTACTTCTAAAGTTGACCCTTGGTTACCAATTACTGCTCTATGGTAGGGAGGGAGAGGGAATCCTGAAGCTGAATGAACTGGTGTTTGTAAACAGGATATTTTCCTCTCTGGCCAGAAGGACTTCTCCCACCCACCATGCCTACTTTCACTCCCTGTGCAAAGGCTACCTGGTTTTGGAAGTTTCTGTGACCTGCTGGTCTATCCCTCTAATGGTTGCTGGTGAACTATGCCATATTCCAAAGTTCTTTCCAACTGTTCTGAGCCTCCTGCATCTCAATTCAAAGAAGGAGTGCAGAAGCAGCTGGAAGAGAGAAACCAGAGTGGCATAGTCCAGCAGCAACCTTTTAAAGGGCCAATCAAACTGCTGGGCTCCTGATTCATCACACGGGGTGAAGGGAGGCCCTGCCATATTGGCAAGCAAAAATTGGGTGGAAAACTAAAAGTTGGCATTGGTGATTTGGAAGGTACCACTCAAAGGCCCCAATACCCATAAGTATTACATCACAAATAAGTTTTTTTTGAAAAATTAAGGCATTTTCTATTGTTATCAATCTTTACCTTTTCAGATTCCCTCTTTTTTGTGTTTTTAACTAAACTTGACAATGATTTGTCCTGTAGCCTAGAAAATCAAACGTCCATTGACTTGGGGAATTAATTTTTTTTTAAAATGAACATTGAGGAATTTTTGAATGACAGTATTAAGATTTATGTCTTCCTTTTTCTCTCTCACACCCAAAGTACACAGCTATACATGGGCACAGAGAGAACGGGTTGTGTAATAAGACAGGAAAACATAGGTTATCATTATGGACTAGCTATGAGATCCTGGGCAAGTTGCTTCATCTCTGAAAGCCTCAGCTCCTTCACCAGGCACAATGGAGGGATGAATGGTACCCACCTAGAGGGTTGCCTTAAGAATTAAATGAAGTAGTGTAGGTTAAGTGCTTTGCAAAACGCCAATAAAGGACAGGACCAGAATAAATGGTAGCTAAAAAAAAAAAATGCTTGTGTGCTGCCACTTTAGGGCAGAAGAATGCCACCAAGTGCCACTGTTCAACAAACTGATCAGTGAAAACATTATTTGAGTATCTTTTGAACATTTGTTAATAAGATAGAATGGGAAGAACCACGTATTTTTTTTTTCTATCATGGATGTTTTATACACGTCTATAAAATACACACTTGCTATTTCAGATTGGAGAAGTCAAGAAGGAAAGGTCAACATTCTTACTAGCATGGCCAAAAAAAATGTGATAGATGTCTTGCCCTTGAACTTGCTGGCGGCTATCTTGGTACCCTTCACTCTGCCAGGACTATTGTTTCTCCCTCGGCCTCCCACCTCCGCCCTGTGGATCTGGAGAGAGTCTAACGGATAGAATATTTCAGTTATGTTTCATTTAGCCCTGGATGGGACAAAGCCAAAAGACTTATGATGCCACACCCTACAACTTGGGTACTCCAGGTACAAGCAGCCAACATCATCTGTCACTAAAGGATTCATTTTAAAAATAGTAACTCCAGGAGAAAATAGGACAGTGCAGTCTGTCACAACAGAAGAACCCGATACAGATAGAAGATGAAACAACTGATCATTCTAGGAAACCCCCATTGGTCCTGAACTTGGGTCTTACTGGAAGATGCCAGGAAGACCCTGAGAAACTATTTAATTTGGGCAAGCGACTTTTAAAAATAAAGACTAGGAAGAGGGATGAAGTTTCAGAAACAGAAAGTCCCAGAATTTTTTAAATGGTATTTTAACAAACATCCTAAAATCCTGGACCAAACAGAGGGATGGCTGCTAATGCTATGCTACCATCAGAGAGAAAGAAACTAGGCTTCAAAGACAGTGAAAGGGAGATTCAACACTGCAGACTGAGAAGCACAGACAAGCATAAGCTTTCCAAGGGGCCCAGAAGAACATATCCGTGACCAGGGCCAAACATGTCAGCACTAAGCCTCAAAGAATGTGGCAGGGAGAGAAGGAAATCCAGTGCGGGGCATATACGCACTGGATCGAAACCTGACAGTGCAACCTACAGCTCCATCCCTATATTTCCTGAAGCCATAGAACATTAGTTAACTGAAGTTGATTTTAAAAATTCTGACAAATACATAGAAATTTTTGTGAGTTCCATTTGTAAGACTTTTTTTTGTAACCCTACACAGTAAAAACAAACAAAAATCCAAATGAACAGAAAACATCAACACACCAAGAAAACACAAGTAACTGCCAACTGAGGATATGGTGATAATGGACTCGGTATATTACTAAAGCTTAATCCTAAAAATTAGCAACTTCAACCAAAGAGGCAGCTCTGCCCAGAATGAGCATGGAGTCACTGCTCAGTTCCAATCCTGGATGTGTTACTTGTTAACTAGGCAACTGTGGACAAGTTACTGAACCTCATCTCAGTTTCCACACCTGTACAGTGGGGATATACCTACCTTGCTTGAAGACTGAATAAAAGACAATGTATATCATAGCGCTTTGGAGTCTGTGCCAGATCTACATCTTTGTAGGATGGCAATTAACCTAGCTCACACAGCTGGGATCTCTGCTGAAGTGAGAAGCAAATACCTGAGGTGTCACATGCATGCCTTCCTGTTGAGGGCTCTCTGTGGGGGGCGCTGCGCCTATAGATAATGTGGGGTTTGTTTTGTTCCTCTTCATCTTCTTGTTCATCGATGGACAGTAGTGGTTCAATAAAATAATCCCCATCATGGGACCGGAATGTGCCCAGCTGCAAATAAAGAGAGATGAGAGGCTGATTTACTAATTCTCAGCAATTGGAAGGAAAAGACCAATGGAACGTTGCCAAGCGAATGGCGCCATCCTACCCAAGCTCTTCCCATGAGGGCTGCTTAAACTGAAAGTACTGCTGACATATTTGGAGAAGCAGTTTTTTTTTTTTTTTTTTTTTTCCCTTCACTCTCGGCCCTATCAGTACCTTACCCTTGATTTGACTCTACTCCACCTGACATCCAAATCAGTCTCTAAGAAATACTTCCTTGGTGCTCAAGTTCTAATTATAGTTACCCCTACAAGTTGTTGAAAGAGAGTGTTTTTGTGTGTGAAGACAGCCTGGAAATAGGGACAAGCGTGAGCTTCAAAGGGAAAAGACTACTCATGAAAGCCTTATTATTTCAAATTCAGGAAGCATCTGTGGACCACAAGGCACCCGAAGTGGCGCTGCCTATAACCCTGGCTCATGAGTCACTCATCATCTCTTCCCTTTACAATAGGGAGAGACATGGGATAAGAGTTTGCAGTCAGGCTGCCCTAGGCTCCAGTCCCAACACCACCATCTACCCACCCACCCACCTTGGGCAAGTTCCTTAACTGCTCTGAGCTTCAGTTTCCTTGGTTGTCAACTGAGAATAAAAATACTCACTGTCCTTACTTACTGTGCAGATTAAATGAGATAATGCATGTAAAGTGCTTAGCAAAGTGACATCTTGGAAGGGCTCAGAATGCCAGTGGCTTTTGGTGTTGTGGTGTTAGCCTCTGACCATCAGGACATAATTAGCATTTGCCAATCATTCTGAGCACCTTGAAAGATGTTAACTCTTTCTCCTCCCCTTCCCACGTACCCCCAAGTTTTGCAAATAAGTGATGCTTCAAAGTTGAACCACCAGAACCAAACATTACCAGAGCGCTAACAAGTTCCCCAGGCCATGCTGGTGGACAGTGTTTAAAGGGAGAAATCAAGCTTTTCTGTCTTCCTTCATTATTCCTTTTCCCTCATGGGGGAAAAAATAAAGCAGAGGCCTTTGACTTTCCCCTGGACATAGGGAAATGAAATGATGTCCTTGAATGTCAGTGGTAGCGTATGCATCACCCAGGAGTCTATTAGATATTCCAATAATTGCACACCATCCCAAATCTGGTCCACTAATCAAACTATCTGGGGATAGGGCCCAGAAATCAGAATTTTAATGAGCACTGCATAGCATTCTTAGGCAAGATAAAGTTTTCAAGCACTAAAGTAAGATACTGGGTTTCCTGAACCCAACTAAATGTCAAAATTGCCTGTTAAGTTAAAAAAAATAACTTAGATTTGGGCATTATCCTATAACTGTAGATTGAGAATTTCCAAGGGTGAGGTCTAGCCTCTATATTTTTTTTAAAAACTCTCCATGTGATTCATAAGCCACTGACTGAAAGAGAAGACACCTCTGGTATAGTCTGGCGTCAGACTAAGAGAGAGGGTAGCTGGTTTCCTGAGACGAAGGGATTTAACAAGTTTATTTTCACCTAGGCATGTCTCTCTGTTTTCAATACACAACTCAGGTGTTCTCTGAGCACAAAGCAGGAAGCTTACCACAATGTGGAAAAGCTAGTAGAGACAGGCTATAAATATTGAGAAAGAAGCTGGGAGCCCATTTGGTGACGATCTGGCACCTTTGATTATTGCAAGGGGAAACTGAGGCTTGGAGGAAAGAAGGAGCTCATCCAAAGTTCCCCTTCAGTGATACAGAAGCAGCTGAACAGTACCAGTGCTGACTAGACCACAGATACCCTGACTGTAACCCACTGCCTTTTTGAAAAAGAAATTTGAAATACTCTTTAGGAACATAGATTCAGTCTCTGGCCCACAGTTAAGAACATGGGCCAGAAGGACTGGGTGGGAAACCCAACTTTGCCACTTAGTAGCTGTGAAACTTTCAGCAAGTTTCCAACTCTCTAAGCCTCAGTGTCCTTATCTGGAAAATGGGTTGTTTCAAGGATTGGGCTGTTGTGAGGATTTGGATGAGATAAGGTACAAATAAAGTTCTCAATTACAGGGCAAGACACATAATAAGAATTCAATAAATGGTATGTGTATAAAGTCAAATTAATTTTGCGGCCAATTCTCAAAAGAGTTGCTTGACTGACATGTAATCCTTTCTTGGTTAAGGTGACCATTTATTCAAACACATGCACTAAGTACTTACAAGGCTCCAATATGGGAGAGAAGTGAATTGGTGCTGACTCTGCTGCCAAGGAAAAGGGGATAGAACACATGCTCCAAGAACTATAATACCAGGGAGTGCATATTAAACATCATAAGAGAAACGCAGGTATGCGTTTATAAAAATAGAGAGGCAAGGATGACTGCGGATCAAAAGACTACGAAGAGGTTTCCTGGGAAACGAGATATAGAAGTTATGTTCTGAAAGAAGGTATGATTTGAGCATGTGAAGCTGGGTGAGATGGCCAAGTAAATCCAAAGGCCCAAAGGCTATGAGGGAGGACTAGGATGGGAGGGAACGCAGAGAAATGAGCAAAAGCAGACCGCCTGCAATACAGGATTTGTGAAGGAAAGCCTGACAGAGGAGACCGGACTGGGGGTGTGTGGAGATGTTCACTAGGCAACGGGGAACTCTGTGAAGTAAGTGAACAGGGTAGTGACGTGATCTTGCGCCTTGTCATCATTAATCTGTCAGTAGTGTGTGACAGGGATTAGAGAGAGAGGAAAGGAGAAGAAGCCAGGTGGAAATATTTCTTAGACATTAGTCCTAATGAGAGAGGAAGAGAGAGGGGAAAAGGTCTAGAAGTAGAGTAGAGATATTCAGAACAGGTGAGAAACACAGCTGAGAGGGAATTCAGGGAAACTGATAATGGACTGGTGGGGTGGGGTGGGGGGGAAAGGCTGGAATGGCCCACTGTAAAGAGTGAAAGATTTCCTGGAAGGTTTCCTGCGTGGGCTACGAGGAATGTCACAATACTAGTCATGATACTACTGTTACTGAAATGGGAAGGGGACGTTTTTAGAGGAAAGATAAATTCCAGGAGGAAGACAAAGGGGCAAGGTTTTGGAGCTAGATTAATCGCTGAAGATAGAAACAACTAGCGTGCATATTTTTTCAGAGGTATGCTAGATCTTCCCCACCGCGTCCCCCTCGCCCAAAAAAACCAGAGCCAGACTGGAAATTAAACGCAATACAAATGGACTTATCTCAGTCTACGCAATCCATCGGTCTTTCTGAAGTCCTGGCCCTCAGTTCCCTGTGAGAGTTAAGAACTACACGCAGTTCCACGTGCGAGTTACCACCTAAAATTGCCAATAGAAATTAAGGTCCTGCGCAGTAAACTATTTGTACAACTGCTGGGGCCACTCAGCGTGGTGTGGAGGCGGGGAGGGAGGAGGAGTAAAGGCTGTTTACAAACTTGACGTACACACGCAGCCCTAGCAGTAAGGTTCTGGAATTGGGGTTACAATCTTGGGATCTGAGGGCGCTCTGAGGCTTTGGGTTCCAGCACCTGACTTAATGGCCACCCAGACCATAACCTTTAGAAGAACAGAAAGATTCCAAGCGTCTTGGGGCAGCGGTGACTCACTGCAGCACCCCCTCCCGCCTCAACAAACTGCCGTCTCCGCCCACCCCCAAACAATTTCAGCAACGCACCGCAGCTTTGGGCGCTTTGCTGAAGGCTAGAGGGGTTCACCTCCATCCCTGTATCCAGCAGGCTAAACCTCCTCCTAGCAGTCTTCAAGCCTGCCTTGCTTCCCACCCGACCCCTCGGTTGAGCTGGCGGAGATGGATACGACATCCAGATGCGGAACTCTGGACCCACTAACTGCTGCGCGCGGAGGTGGACAGCCAAAAGCCCCGGGTAAGTATCTATGTTTCCACATATAAAAGGTAACAGCGGGGAGTCTGGGCGCTCTGGGGAAAAGTGATCGCATCACTGCTGCTCAGGGCGCACAGCGCCTTGTGCTGGGAAAGCCTGACCCGCGATAGTTTCTGCGTCACAGCGCGTGGCAGAAACGCATGTCGCTTGGGAAAGTCCAAGAACCGCTCTCGCTCGGGCCAGAACCTTACAGCAGGTCTTCAGACATCATGAGGGGAGACAGCGGACGCCGTGGGGGACCGACTGGAGAGCAAGTGGGATTGGAGGAGTAGTAAGCACGGGGGTCGGGGTACCAGCTCGGATCCCCGGATAAATGTGTATTTTGCAGTACAGGGAGGTGGCCGCCCTGCCCTCTCGCTCTCCTTCTCTAGGGAAACATGCCCCTCAGGCTCCCTTTTCCGACTCTCTGGAACCCCATGGGTGGTAGAAACCCCAGAAGAACTTAAATCTCGTCTGAGCAGCCTGTCTAAGCTCTCCCCCAGTATTGCTGCTTCCTGGGGCCACCCCGCCAGCAGGGTGCAGAATCGGACTGCGCCGCACCCCCACGGCTAGTTTCCTCCCTAATTCAAAGCGTCCGGGGCAGGCTCCGCCCTCTTCCCCGCCCCCGGAGCCCTCGGCCCACCCTTCCGTTCCTGGGACGGGACCTATTCCTTGTCAATCCAGTTCGGCCTCAGGGTTCCTCGCGCGTGAAAAAAAAAAGGCCCTGAGAGAACGCGGGGACTCTAGATTACGCACCGCCCTCCACGCCACACAGAAGGAACTCCCCGTACCCGAGGCTGGGGATCCTCAGCCCACACGCCCGACTCAAGACGCGCCAATAAGGACTCGGGTCCTCCCTGCGCTCAGCTGCTCCGCTCCTGGGCGGCGGAGCTTGCTGCAAGGAAGGGCAACTCTCCCCGACTTTGGAAACCGACTTCCCAACCGCCTACCGGCTGAGGGGAACGCGCAGCTGAGCCGAGTTCGGACCCTAGAAAGCTCCGAAGCATCCAGAACCCCCCGGGAGCGGATGCGTGCGCTCTTCTCGAGTGTAAGCGCACGCACGGGGCTAGCCACCCAAGCCGCAGGACGCAAACGAGTTTGCAGCTGATGTTTAACGCCAGAGCGGAGACGGCGCAGTGAGGGTCTTAGGCTAGTGAGCAATTAAGTCTTCCAGAAGCGGGTGAGGAGGCAGGAGGGCGAGGCAGGGGAGGCAGGGGAGAGGAGGAGGCGCGCTCCCACTTACCATTCCTGAGCAGAGGCTGATGACCGCCGTGTGCTCGGACTTGGTATTGACATGGCCTTTGTAGAAACAGTGCTTGAGTTCCGCTTCCTCCTCGGAATAAAACTTTGTCTGGTTCACCCCGGGTGCCCCGAGGAGGGTGACAGTGAACAGTGGAGCGATAAATCCAGCATGGGCGGTGAGATTAAATAGAAATTGCTGGCCGAAGGAGGAGAGGCGGTAATGCGCCTGGGAGGAGGTAGCGGAGGAAGAGGAGGAGGCGAAGGCAGGCCAGGGGTCAGAGGCTGAGTTAATGCTCCGTCGCCTTCTTTTGAAGTGCACGTTCGTGGGAAAGGGTTCTCCGAGAGCGTTCACTCTAATGGGAGACGCGATTTCGTATTCGCTCAGGGTCTCTAATAATTTCACTGCAGAGAGAAGCAGAGGCATATGAACCTTTTAATTTAAAAATGAAGGTGGGAGCTTTGTTCTGAGTTATTTCCCAGCTGTTTGTTTTCCTCATTGGAGTCAATCCCTTCACCTTCAGTCTCTGGACAGATACTTGCTGAACACCCACTATGTGCCAGAAACAGTGCTAGGCGCTGAGGATATACCGTTCGGAGCCAGAGAATGAAAAAGTCAAAATACGTAAGATTACAGATCGTGACAAATACTCTGAATAAAATAAAACATTCTGCTACTTGGTGTCCCCCCGTTACTAAGTAACTATAGTTTGGGGCCTGGGGTGGGAAAGGAGAAATAAAAGAGAAGAGGGAGACGACTAAGTTCGTTCCAGTGTCTCTCTCTAGAAATTGGCTAGGAATGACCTAAAAAAGGGAGAGGCTGCAAAGCGGGAGACAATTCTTTCTAGGAAAAGGAGAGAGAGGGTGAGGCCTCCACTGCGAGGTGGCCGCTATCGGACGCGGAGGCTGGGATGTGGCGGCGGGCGCGGAGGGGTCCCGGTGGCCGGAACCTCGTTACCTTGCCTCGGGTGCAGCCTGTCCTTGCGCACGGCCGCCGCGGCGTCTGGGCTCCCCATCTCCGCCAGGTCCCGCACCAGGAGCGTTAGCAGTGTGGCCCAGGATACAAACTGCATGGTGCTCCCCACCCCTCCCCCGCCACCCCCACCCCCCTCCCTCCTGCCCTCCTTGGCTGCGGCGGCGACGCTAGGCAGCGGCCGCGGAGAGCGCGCGGAGCCCGGCGCCCGCCGCCAACTTTTGACTTTAGGAGTCGCTGAGGTCTCGCGGCGAGGGTCCCGTCTGCGCTCGGCTGAGCAACGCCGCCGCCTGCCGAGAGCTGAGCCGCTCGGGCCGCAGGAGGAGCGGGAGGAGCAGGAGGAGGAGGAGGACTGGGGCTCGGCTGCTCGGCCGCATAATGTCCAGGGAGCGGGCAGGAGAAGGCGCCGAACGTGCGCTCCGAGGCGCGCCGGGCGCCCTGTGCTGGCGGGGATAGCGGAGCGGCTTCTTGAATGGGGGTCTGGGGGGGCGGAGGCGGGGGGGGCGCGGGTCCTCCGCTGCTCAAATACCCCCGGTGCCCGCCTCTAGGAGGAGAGGGGAGGAGAAAACGGAGCGAGCGGGGACCGCCTCCTTCCAGACCGTGTCCCCTCCTCGGCCGGCCCGTGCGGGACTCCCAGACGGCCTCTGCCTGCAAGAGGCGGAGGCCAGAGGCGCTGGGAGCGCCCGGGCAGCCTATCGCCGTGCCGCCACCTCTCGGGGATGGGCTTTTCTGAGATTCCCTGCGGTGGGGTGAGGGAGTAGAGAAAGTTCTCTCCCCTTTCTAGCGCTCGCAGTCTCTTTCTCTCGTCTCCTCGCGCCTTTCTCCCCTCCGAATCTCCCTTCTCTTCCTCGCCCTCTCTCTGCCCCGCTTTCCCCTCTTGTGATTTCTTCGCCCCCTTCCACTGTGCCCCTCTCTAGTTCCTGCATCTCTCCCTTTGCTTTCCCCTTTCTCTCTCTTCTGTCCCCATCTCTCTCTTTTCTCTTTGCCCCTCTATGTATTTCCGCCCCTGACTGTCCCCTTCTTTTGATTTCTTATAACTGAAAGTGGCCCAGCGCAGGAGCGCCTTTTCCCTTCCTACCGTTCGTCACTAGGGATCAGATTCGGCATCCGAGCTCTGCTCTCGGTTTAATCGCCCTAAGTCTAGTTTTAGAGATGGGGTTCTTAATCTTGCGTTTTGGGATGTGTTTCAAATCCACGTTCTCCTCAAAGTTTCGCAGAGCATTAAAACTGTGCTTTCCCCAGCCTCCGTCAGCATACAGAGGGGGTCCATAGCTTTCTGTAGGTCTCCGGCCCAAAAAAGGTTAAGAACCGCTCTGGGCAGCGAGAGGGGGCGGGGACTTCGGAGCCCCCGAGGGGCTCCGGGTTTAGAGATATCGGGGTGGGAGGGGGGTGCGGCGGAGTGCTAGGGGAGTGTTGGACTCCGAGGGGAAGCACCAGTGCCGGGAGGGATTTCTCAATCACTTCCGCTTGCTTTTCGCCAGGCAGATGCTTGGAGCCGCTCAAAGCTGACACTTCAAGCTATACGTACCTCTGCTTTGGGATACAAATGTGGAAGTCAGAAATTATGCTGGAAGGGGTGTGTGTGTGTGTGTGTCAGAGAGAGAGGTGTGTGTGTGTGTCAGAGAGAGAGATAAAAGAGGTGCTTAATTCTGGATGTTTCAAACACTTTTTGTAAAAAGTATGTCTAATGAATATTTGTCCAAGAGCCCCAGTAGAGTTTTCTGTTGCTGGCTGGCACCCAGGGTTGAAAATAAAAGACTGGCAACACCTGGGACCAAATAACAGCATTCTGTGTGTCCACTATTCTGGAATCACTAATGCATATATTTCTCCTGGTAGAGGGAAAAATGACTTGACAAGACTGGAATTTCCTAGAGAAGTTATTAATCCAAATAGACCAATGCTGTGATTAACTGTAGGACTGGAATTTATGATGGGTATGCAAGGTATAAAGACAGTAACATAGGAACACCTGTCAAGTGCCCCATCAGGTTTTTAAAGGATAACATTTAATGCTTTTTCTTAAACCTTCAACATAATTCACTAAAAGACGTATCTTCTAATACACAACCTTTCTTTCTATTATGTAATAAAAATTCCTCACAAAAATAATAAATAAAAAATTCCTCACAGTGTCTGAGATTTGCTGAGAGTATAGCTAGGAATAAAAAAATAATAAGAAATCAAATTACTAGCTGATTCCGATGGAAAATATTCTAGGACTTCAACTAAAAATTGCTCAAAAATGTAGGACGTTTCATTATTTCCTATTAAACAATCCTCTTTTTGAATTTAAATTCCTCCTGATAGAGAATCTAACAGAATAGAAATCATTATATATCAGGATACAAATTTCCTTTGTGCACCTTTCTCCTTAGCTTTCTTTCTAGGACTTGGCATTAAAGGATGAACTTTGTTTACTCTTTCTGAAGACTGCTATGGATACAAGCAATCATTTCCACAACTGATAGAGACAACAAATGCAAAGTATCCCTTGCAATCTCCTGAGATGACCAAGAGCCTGGATTTCTGAATTTCTCATCCTCAGTGAGTTCAGTCATCCTTTCTTAAGGGTTATTAGCTTAACTCTGAATTTACATCTGTAAACAAGTCTCACAAAACCTTAGGGAGATGCCTGAAATCATAAGAAATGAATAGGACAATTGAGCTAGCTAACTAAATAATTCATGTGAAAATCTTTTGTCTGAATAATAATAATGATAATAATCACTGAGTATGTACCATTTATCACCCATGTGCATTTAATACAGCATTTAATGTAATTCTTCCAGCATCCCTATGAGGCAGGTAGGATTAGTAATTTCATTTTACAGACCAGGACACTGAAGTCTAAAGAGGTAAAATAACTTGATAAGGGTCCCGCAACTAGTAAGTGAGAGACATAATTCAAATTCTGTTTCAGTAGTTTAGTCCAAATTTATAATTATCATATATACTGAATCCATGACTCATCAGAAATGTTGCTAGATTTTGCGGAGGGGTTGGTTTGGATGAGAGTGGCTAAAATCATCCAGAGAGTGGCCTTGACTGTCTTTTCTATGTCTAATTTTTCTTTGGCTCTCTCTTTTCTACTGTTCATTATTTCATGATAATCATCTTAACCATTTTATTGATATTTCACATTTCCCTCAGCATCTAATATAGGTCTGGCACATAGTAGGAGCTCAGGAAGTATTTATGGGATGAATGAATATATATTAACCTTCTATTTTGTTTCAGTTGTGCTAAAATGACTTCTTTAACATATTTATAATAATACAATTATATTAAGGTAGATATATAGTCATATATAAGTAAATAATATAATTAATAAATGAGAAATAAATTTATACTTCATATCCCTTTAAGGAATACCTGCCACCAGATTTTAGGCCAGAAAGTCACTGGAATAACTATTTAGAGAAGAATCACAACTACATGATTTTTTAGATTTTTTGGTACATACATTAAGAATTATGTACAAATTAAAATGTATGTGTGCCAATCAATAAAGTGTAAGTTATGAAAGAAAAAAATACATATGCGGTTTGGAACAAGAATGTAACATTACCTGAGTGCAGGAGGGAAGAGTGGATTCTGCCATAACTGACTCCTCCCAAGAGTTTGCTCTGAAAGCACAGCTTGCTGAGGTCACCTGGAGTTAATGGATGGCAGGTTTTAGCCCATCTTCTTCTCCCAGGCTTTACTGGAATTGAATGTTATTGTAGGTTCAATGGGAGGCTTCTTTGGCTGCTTCTTCATGAAAATTGGATCCTAGAGGAGTGATGATTGGGATTAGTCACAAGGGAGAGATAGTCTGGTCAATGGAAATGCGAAAGATGACATCACAAATGACTTTGCAGAACACCGGTGAAAACAGCAGGAAGGAGATTGGAAGCAAAAGCTATCCATTTCCACAGAAAGGGAAAACCCACACCCAAATGATACGGTGAGACCAGGAGCCAGAATTAAAGTGAATGGCTTCCTGAGTGGTCAGCAGTAAGCACTTTCAGGAACAGATAAGCCCATGGTACTGGGTAGCATTGGATTCTGGCAAATGACGCACCACGCATGTGATGTCCTAACTCTGCGGCCTTGAGCAGCGCCCCCTCTGATCCAGTTTTATGTTTGCAGAGTGGAGGTGGGGAGAAACTGTGTCATCTGTACGTGCCACAGATGAAATGAGCTTAGTAGATTTTTTAAAGTCTTCTGAATACTGACTTCAACCTAGCATAACAGAGAGAAGGGAGTTTCTATTGTTAATACTAAGATTCTTTTCATTGAGTTCCTACTTTGTGTTAATGATTTAATCCTCATGGCCGTCCTGCCATCTGGGTTCTACTCTTCCCATTTTACATATGATGAAAATTAGATTCAGCAAAGTTACATCACCTGCCCAGCATTACAGAGCTGTGATGTGCTGAGTTGGGATCCAAACAGGACTCAGTTTACCTCCAAAGCTTGTGATCTCCGTTATTCAGAGCAGCCTAAGGAAGAGAAAGAAAGACATTCACCTAATTGTTCTTGATCATTCAGTCTTTATACGTGGCCTGATGAATATGATCTGTAAGAACATTCTTTTCTTTTCTTTTAATGCTAAATCTGAAGTTCTAAATAACTCCTCTCAAGCCTATGTGGAAAGTCATAGTCCAGTCTTCAAGGTGGCGCTAGAAAGCTTATGATAAGCTTATGGCAGTTCTGCAAACTTGTTCACTTGCCGCGTGTTCCTTGCCTACTTATCACTCCAGAAGATGATACTTTAGCTATTGGCCAGGCTCTAGAGCCTCAAATGAATCCCACTAATAATTGCCTGAGACTCTTTTGGGCCTTAAATCCTTATTCTGCCCCTTGTGGTACCTGTGGAACGAGACCTTCAGACCTCGGGTTCAACGTAATAACTACAAATGATTCAGAAGTGCTGGACTTCCTAGCTCAGATCCAAACCACTCTTAAACTGAAGCCAAGTTACAAAGCGGTACAATGTGTGCAAATACAATTTCACCATTTTCTAAAAGTGCACATTCAACATCAATAGTTAGGTATGCTAGCATGGAACCTGATAACGCTCAAGAGTATGGAGAGATGCGCCAGGACGCTACATGCCCCCTGAGCCCTGAACTTCTCCTGTCCTAGCTTGTTTCACACTTTTTGTTCTTATGTTCTTATTATTTGGTGTTCTTTGTTAGACTTTAAACTACACAAGGGCAAGGAGCAAATCTATTACCCTTGCCACTGTCTCCCCTTGGTGGTACCTAAGAGGCACTCAATAAATATTTCTTAAACGAATGAGTTTACTATTGCCATAAAATTGTTCCTAGTTCTCAGAGCCAGTGTTTCTTTTAATTTGTAAAAGTCATTCTTACACACACACACACACACACACACACACACACACAGAGTCTCAGGGATGATTGAGATAATCTCCATGACGTACTCATGGGAAGAAAGTCCTGCTTTAATTAGAATCTTACCATGACTATTACTTTCTGGAGTAGAAATTTGCAGAGCTAGGCTCTCCCCAATGGCGACTTCAGGATTGTGAGCATGGAAAGTAAGAGACTAACACTGTAGGCACTTTCCCATATCTTTCCATATCCTGCAAAAAAATCGGAGTTAACTGCCTCGAAGGGATGCTATGAAACAAATGGACTGATGCAGGTGTCGGCTTAGTGGCTGGCACAGAGTAAGTGATCACTAAGTTTAAACCAGCAGTCTCACCTGCTGACTAACGCATCTGCTAGTTAGGAAGAGTGGTTCCTGATTCAGTTTGACAGAGAAGGACGCAGGCAGCTCAGCACTCCTTCCCCATTTAATTTCCTTCCATCCCCACCACCAATTCACGGGTCTTTCTTCTACTGGGAAAGAAAATATGCCACGTGCATGCTTTTATTTCATTGTGTATTTTTTTCACACTCATCCTTGCTGTTAGTCCCTTTGTCCTTTTCAATATTTTTCCCATTTTTAAAAAACAGCTTTACTCCCTCTTTCTCACATTCTGCTCAAATTAGCAGTTCAGGTAAGTCTGATTTAGCATTTTTTCAAGCATCGGGCTTTTTTTTCTGGAAGAATATTCTACATAGCTGAAATATTAACCAAAACATAATTTTCCCTCTGAACGTTAAAAAAAAAACCTTTTTATATGGTAAACGATATTTACACATGCTGAAATGTAATTTCCTGAGCCAGACGACGCTTCGTAGGTTGTCTATCGTAATGGTATTTATTATAGGAATGGTTCACCTTAGTGACTGCTTACTACTTCTCAGAATAGTAGATAACATGGTATTCAGTCCTTTTGACAGCCCAATGAAATGGGAATTATATGAGCTCCACTTTCCAGAGGAAGAAATAAAAACACAGAGGGGATAAGTAACTGGCCCAGGGTTACACAGCTAATGAGGACCTATGTGGGCATTCAAAAGTAGACTTTCAGATTTCAAAGCCTGTACTTTTTTTTAATGTTAAATTGAGTCCACCTACTGTATTGAATTGACAACTGGAGAACATTTTTAATTAAAAGAATTTTTTCCTTCCAATTTTATTGAGTTATAATTGACATATACCACTGTATCCCCCCCCTTTTTTTTTGTGGTGGTGGGAGGTAATTGGGTTGTATTTGTTTATTTATTTATTTTAATGGAGGTACTGGGGACTGAACT
Source organism: Camelus bactrianus (assembly GCF_048773025.1). Taxonomy (NCBI): domain Eukaryota; kingdom Metazoa; phylum Chordata; class Mammalia; order Artiodactyla; family Camelidae; genus Camelus; species Camelus bactrianus. Next base: position 22,156,328 of record NC_133555.1, on the reverse strand, counting down.
CAGAACCTTGGGCTTGCTGGGCATGCACTCGATCACTGAGCTATACCCTCCCCTCCTCAAGGCCTGTATTCTTAAACCATGACATTATGCTGACTCTCATGTGTATTTATGTTTTCTTAAGCTCAATACAGGATACAGTGTGATGGTCAGGGACACAATCTCAAAGACCAGAAATCTAGATGTTAGAAAAAATTCAGATAATCAGGCCAACTGAGGGAGGAGGCCACTGGGGGTCTGGTTTAGGGAGTCGGTCACAAAATGATGGGGATTCTGGACATCAGGCAAACTGGGGTTGAGGAGGAGAATGCTTTTCCAGCACCCAAACCACTCACTGATCTATAAGACTGGCCCTTGGCAACACTGGTGCCCTTCAGTGGTCTCATGGCAACGACCATCCTTATAAACTCCCACGGCCCTCAGTTCAGCCTGGTATCTTTGTTCAGTTTTCCATGCTGTATGGTGGCTCTTGCTATTAAAACAGCGAATGGCCAAGAGGCCTGCCTTAGAGTTAGTTATAAAGTCGTGCAGGATTTGCATTCCCCGTGAGCTTATGTGGAAGCCCGCCACAAAGAAGGTCTTGAAAGAACTTTTCAAAATATCTCAGCTGCTGTGACTACCAGGGATGATGGAGAGGGGCTAGGGGCAGGGAGGAATACTTTCATTTCCCAAATTCATGTGCAAAAACCTAGATGCATCTCATGCACCAGCTTGACCCAGTAATGAGATTACGTGACATCAAATCAATGCCAGTTGGAAATGGTATAGTCATCACGCGCCGCCTTTGAATTAATTGGCACCAATAACACAGAATAGGTTGCTTCCTGAAATGTAAGCATAGCAATTAGCACCTTGTCAAGTCCCTATCAGAAATTGGCCAAAACACTGCCTTTTTTCCCCCCCACTTAAAAAACAGGTCTGACAGTACATATCAGTGGCATTCATGGCAGGTATATCTGGAATGAAGTTCAGCTAACTGTTGGGCTCTGTACAAGAGGTGCAGTTACAAAAAGCAAGACTTTGGAGGTATAATTTTCTTCTGGGCGCTTTCACCGCAGTTGTCGTGCTGCCTGAATTCCGATTACAGTCGGCAACACAAATCTACCCACACACATTTTTTTTAGTCAGCACTTCTAACAGCTGATTATTCTGTTCATTAATTCTGACCACAAACCCGGACCTCTTGGAACTTGTATTTGCTCTAATGTACCTTTTCCAACAAAGCAGACATCACAGGAAATGACTCCCTGAGCAGTGACTCTGGTCCTCGCGTCCAGGAGGGGCAGAGGTTCCTAAAAATGGAAAATGGACACGATTCAAATCCTGTCCTCCCCACTTCCCTGAGCAGGTGGAAAGGGGAGGGAACCCTCAAGAGAGAGTAAATGCTATAAATTATTAGGCAATTATTAAAGAGTCAGGAAGAACAGTGTGTTTTAACTTCATGTATAAACATGTCCAAGGTGTATTAAGTAAGTGAGTCACAGTGTTGTTTTGTGTATTTGGGTCCTATCATAGTAAAAACACAATAAAACAGCAACAGCAAAATCTCAGCCTGGGTTACAACAGGATCTGCTCCGAAAAAAGTCTAGAAAGATGGATACACATCAAATTATAACCATACGACTATGATCCCTGAGGCTGGGACTTACAGAGATCTTTTACACTTTTTTCATTTCTGCGATACTCATTTCCATATTGTTTGCTTATTTTTACAAGAATATATTACTTTTTTAATGAGAAAAATAATTTTTAAATCAAGACACAAGATGTAAAGAAACTACAATGTTATCACCACCCTTAGGGAAATGTTTCCTCAGAAAGTACACGTAATGTTAGCTTTTTGTGTAACATTCAACGTGTGTTTCACTATTTGCAAATAACCCTACGTATATTGTATATCTGTAAACAGACACTCGGGAGATTTATGATAGCTCAGTCAGGCTTTTAGTGAAGTTTGAGGGGAGCTTGTGATTTAGATAGAAATTGAAGTGTTTGATATACAGTAACTGTGGATTTAAAATGTGATTGGAAAATACTAACCGAGTAGCAGGAAAACATATGCGCTTACTCAACCCTGACTATATAAACGGGGAAGACAGTTGTTTATTTATTCAATAAATATTTATTGAACACCTACTATGTACCGTGCATTTTGCAGACAGCAGAGGAGTTCACAGTCTAGTGGGGAAGAGAAACACAAAGTAAGTAGGTAGGTGAACAAGGGTCTAATTAAACATTGTTCTAAGTATTGTAGAGGAGATTAAAAGGGAGATAGTTGAGATGAGGTGAACAGAGAAGTCTTCTTGGAGAAGCACTCGATAAACTGAAGCCTAGATAGTAAGAAGGAGCCAGCTCCTTAAAGAACAAGCAGAAAAATATTCCCGGCAGATAGAACAGCAGTACAAGATCTGAGATAGGAAAGAAGCGGGGTGGGGGGGCGGTGTCAGAGCCCAAAGAAGCCCTTGTGGCCTGAGTTCTGCGAAGGAGGAGGAGGAAGGAGGAGGAGGGATGGAGAGTAGGGCTGTGAGCCAGCCAGGAGCCAGGTGATACAGGGCCCTACATTCAGGTGAGGAATCTGCATTTCATTCTGAGTGTTGGGGGAAGCCATGGAGAAATCTCTGGCAAGGAGATGGTAAGACACTCTTTTGGTTTGGAGAAAAACTCCCTCTGGCTACTGTGTGGAGAATGGGATCCAGGAGGATATTGTGTTGCTCAAATGAAGATCAAGGTGGCTTTAACTAGTGTAGTGGTGGTGGAGGTGGCAGGAGTGAGACATGAGGAAGTTTTTTTTAAAGACAATCCACAGGACGTGGTGAAGGATGCTGTAAGGGGGATGAGAAGGGGGGGGGGGCATCAAGAATAAGCCCCAAAATGATTATGCAGAAATTGCTGTCTTATATACATAGAAATAAACAACTAGATAAAGACTATAAAGGAATAAAACCCCACATACAACAGCAACAAAACCGCCTGGGGTAGAAATAACAAGGAACATGCAATGCCTGTGTGAACACTGTTGTAAAACCCTAATGAAGACTTCAGAGGAGGTGTGAGTAGATGAGAAAACACCATATTCTTAGGATGACTGAGTATCACGAAGGTGCCCATTCTCCCTAAGACAGTTTATAAAATGATTGGAAATACAATATAAATACCAAAAATTTGTTTCTCTTATTTCTGTCTTGTTTGATTGAAACAAAATTAAGGCAAAGTTTATTTGAGAAGATAAAAAACAGCTAGGAAAACTTCAAAAATGAAGAGCAATGTGGAGGATCTAGTACGAATACCAGATATTAAAATATAATGTAAAGCTTCAGTAAATAAGCAGGGTGATACTGGACTGTGAATGAACAGAAAATGCAATGGAAGAGACCAGAAAATCCAGAAACAGACCCAACTGTGGGAATTTCATTTCTGATAGAGATGGCTTCTGAAACTGATTGGGAAAACATGGACTGCTCACTATTAGAGCTAGAATGGCTTAAATTTTTTTAATAATAAAAAAAATTAAAAATTGATGGTGAGAATGCAGAGAAAAGGGAACCCTCATATACTGTTGGTTGGAATGTAAATTGATGCAGCCATTGTGGAAAACAGTATGGAAGTTTTTCAAAAAATCAAAAATAGAACTATTACATGACCCAGCAATTCCACTCCTGGGTATATATCTGAAAAAACCCAAAATTTTAATTTGAAAAGACACCTGCACTCCAATATTCATAGCAGCATTATTTATAATTGCCAAGATATGGAAGTAACCTAAGTGTCCAACAACAGATGAACGGACAAAGAAGTATATCTCAGTATATATACTGCTCAGACATAAAAAAGAATGAAATTTTGCCGTTTGCACAACATGGATGGATTTGGAGGGCATTATGCTAAGTGAAATAAGACAGAGAAAGATAAAATACTGTATGATATCACTTATATGTGGAATCTAAAAAATATGACAAACTAGTGAATATAACCAAAAAAGAAGCAGACTCACAGATACAGAGAACAAACTAGGGGTTACCAGTAGGGGGAGAGGAGCAATATGGGGGTAGGGGAGTAACAGGTGCAAACTAATAAGCTACAAGGAGGTATTATACAGCATGGGAATACAGTCTTCTATAATAACTGCAAATGGATGTAACCTTTAAAAACTGTTTAAAAATAACAATTAAAAAAGTTGAATCTGTACCTCATACTTTAATACTCCCTTGATTCATACCAAAAGGATCAAAAATCGAATGTAAAAGTTAAACCAAAACAGGTCTTGAAGGAAACAGGAGTGAACACTAACTTTATATCTGTGGCAGAAGGAAGGTCTCCTAATGATGACTGAAAACCAAGTCATGCAAGAAAACAAAAGTTAAAATACTTAACTTCATTACCAAACAAATAAAAGCAAGTTCTGCCTGACAAGAAATATCACAGTCAAAGTCAAAAGTCAGATGACAAACTGAGAAAACATATTTTCAGCTCATAACACAGAGAGAGATCTTTCCTTCAATCCAAAAGAAAACTCTGCAAAAGTTATCAACTAATGGCTCACAAGAAAGGAAATACAAATGGTGCCGACTTGTGAAAAGATACTCAGTTTTACTCTTAATAAGAAAAATTCAGATTAAAGCTATAATAATACCAGTTTTTCAGCTATCAGGCACAATCCTGATAAATACAGTAAATTATTAAGGCTTTGGGGAGCTCTAATACATTGCTGTTGAGTGTATAAACATAAACTGACACAACCCCTAAGAAGGCAACTTGACAACGTTTATCAAAACTGCAAAAATCACATACTCTTTGACCTAGCATTCTCCATCTTACATAAATCAGATATTTATATAAATCAGATTATAAATCAGATATGTAGAAAAAGGACATGCATGGGTTCTTTGTTGGTTGCAGCATCATTTCTAAAGGCACAAAATCACAAGCAATGAAAATATAAACTATAGGGGATGGATTAAATCCATTAAGATATGCATACAATGAAACACAGTGCATTTGTAAAAGGAATGGGACTTTTTGTGTATCTGTGTGTATGTAAGAAGTGGAGAAAAATAACATTACAAATACTTGTATTTGCTTACATATTCTAAAGAAACTCTGAACACGTATGTTCGAAGATAAGTGGAGTGGTTACCTTGGGAACTGAACAGATGAGGGATGTATTAGTCTGCTAAGGCTACATATTAGTCAGGGTTCTTCAGAGAAACAGATCCAGGACTCCAAGATTGTGTGTGTGTGAGTGTGTGTGTGTATGAGTGTGTTTGTGTGTGAGAGAGACGTAAAGAGATTTATTATAAGGAATTGGCTTATGTGATTATGGAGGCTGCCAAGACCCAAGATCTGCATGGTGAGTCAGCCAGCTAGACACCCAGGAGAGCTGAGAGTTCAGTTTCATCTGAAGGCCAGCAGGCCCAAGACCCAGGAAGAGCCTGTGTTTCAGGTGGAGTCTGAAGACAAGAAGAAGCCCATGTCCCTGGTTCAAGGCCATCAGGGAGGAAGAATTCTCTCTTTCTAGGCCTTCAACTGGTTGGATGAGGCCCACCCACAGTATGGAGGGCAATGTCCTTGACTCGCTCTCCTAGTTTAAATGTTAATCTTATCCAAAAACACACTCACAGAAACACCTAGAATAATGTCTGATCAAATATCTGGGCCCTCCAGTCCAGTCAAGTTGACACATAAAATTATCCATCGCAAAATACCACAGACTGAGTGGCTTACACAACAGAAATTTACTTTCTCATGGTTCTGGAGGCTGGAAGTCCACAATCAAAGTACCAGCAGGGTGGTTTTCTGGTGAGGCCTCTCTCCTTGGCTTACAGATGGCCACCTTCTTGCTGTGTCCTCACCTATCATCCTCTCTGTGTGACACACTCCTGATGTCTCTTCCTCTTCTTACAGGGAACACCAGTCTTATTGCATTAGGGCCCCGCACTTTTCTCATTTAACATTAGTTATCTCCTTAAAGACCTTATCTACAAACATAGTCACTTTGGGGGTTAGGGCTTTAAGACAGGAATTTGACAGGGACATAACTCAGTCCATAACAGGGGGTAAGGGTGGTAGGGAGACTTTCATTGTTTGCCTTTTTATACCTACTGGGTTTTAAGCCACCAGAATGTATTCCCTCTTTCAAAAGATTTTAAAAATGAATTCCGCATTTCTTCCTTGAGAAACTTAGAAGACACTGGTGCCATTCGCTGGGATGGAGAAGGCTGAGGGAAAAGTAGTTTGGCAGGGTGACAGTGGATGGGGAGCATTGGAGAGGTATGGGAGGCACCCTAGTGGAATGTCAGTGGGGCAGCTGGTGTTCAGAAGAGTCTGGATTGGAGGTGAGAAAAAAGAAGTCTGCATGTTTACAGAACCAGGGAAATGCAGAGCACCCAGGGCAGAGGTTCTCAAATTTTGTTTAGCTCGCTTCAGAATCACCTGGAGGGCTTGCCAAAACTGCAGTGCAGGGCCCCACCCTCCAGTTTCTGATTCTGTTGTTCTAAGGTCAAGCACAAGAATTCACACTTCCAACAAATCCCAGGGGATGCCGGTACTGCCGGATGGGAACCCCACTTGGAGAACCACTAGCCTAGGGCAATGATTCTCCCTTCTAGCCTATTAGTATCAAGCAGATTGCTAAGAGAAAAAAAGACCGTTACCTGTGACCCACCCTACTGCAGGCCAGTGAAGTCAGGACCTGTGGGAAGTGGGCCTGGGCACTGGTAAATTTTCAAAGCTCCCCAATTGATTCCAATGGACAGCTTGGGAAGAGAGCTTCTGATTAAGGGAAAGAGACTCTGGAGAAAGAAGAAAAAATCAAGAACAAAGACTTTAGGCTGCTACCTTTGAAATGAGCTGAAGGAAAGGAAGAATCAACCAAGAGACTGAGAAGTGAAGAGATGAAAGGAAAAACCAGGAGCCCCACGCGTAGCAGACAGTCAGGAGCTGGCAGGCTCCGTACTGGGTTCTGGCAGTAAAGATTACAAGTAAGACCTGCACCACTTCCAAGGCACTTCCTCAGACTTAAGGACCAAGCTGCTCTTTTAAAGAAGCAAAGACATAATCTCTCCACTTTTTGATGTGTGTCCTGGAGAAATACTTGCTTGTGTTCCCCAGAACACCTGTCAAGGACTTCATGGCCACACTGCTGTCATAGTGAAAAAGGCTGGAGACAGCATGTCCTCAGCAGAAGGATGGCTGTATTACAGAAAGCAGTACGTTTATGTGGCAGGACACGTTAATGGGCGAGATCTCAAAAAATGTTGAAGGACAAAAAGCAAGTTGCAGCAGGATGTGCATATCATTTATGTGAAAAATAACTCACCTGAATCTGTGTTTGTGCATCAAAATACAAAAAGCACTCTATAAGGATGCACTCTAAATTCACCTGGAGAAAGGGAGAGGGAACAAGTTGGAAGGTGATGGGTAAAGGAACTTTAGATCTATTTATTTGTCATACTCCTAAAACTTCTAAGGCTTGTGAAAAATGCAAGTATTTAATTACCTCAGTGTTGTACTGTTTTAAATTTTTAAAAGTCACTTACAAAAGTCAATAATTACTAGCAAATCTATGCATCCATCAGACTTTTTGATTTTGTGTGGGGTCTCTCTGTATCCCCTGCTCCTAAATTTCGGGGTTAATTGGAAATCTTCACTGACCGTGTGAAGTATTATCTCCCAACCCATTTCTTAAACTGAGTAAAGGGCAGAAACTATGACTTCAAAGGGGGAGGGGGGCGGAAACCATTGCTTGGCCATTACTTCTCTCTGAATTTTTCTGCAAAAGCAGCATGTCTGAAATAGCATTTTAAAGACAGATTACTTCCATCCCCAGAGTCAAGGAGCTGGGCTGGAATGCAACTCTAAAAAGGCAACCAAGAGTTTTGTTTTGCAGGCCTCTGACTCTTAAAAGCAGGTAAACAGTGCTGGGAGATTCTGGAGGTAAAGATGTGGAAATCCTCTGAAGTACACATTAGCCGGACCATATCTGTAATTTCTAGACAAATGGATACCTTGGAGCTACCTGTGTTGACAAACCTCATTGTTTCCCAGGGAAGCAATGACTTTTAAATCCTTGGATATTCATTTTCAGAGTCAGAAGACAATCTCTTCATGTAAGTTCCAGGAAAGCTGAGACCTTATCTGTGTCACTGCCATTGTGTCTCCAGTACATAGTACTTGGCATACAGTAGCCGCTCAGTAAACATTTGTGGAATGAATGCAGTCACACAAAAGATAGATTAAGAACTAAGTCATCGATGAATTCTATACAATGTTGAATGAAAGAAGCCAGACACAGAAAAGTGCATCCTACATTTTCCACTTGTATAATGCTAAATAACAGACACAATTAATTCGGTGCTGAGAGAAAATGGTTACTTTGGTGGCGGACAGTGATTTGGAAGGGCAAAGTAGGGTTTCTGGGATTGCTGGTCAAGTTCTATTGCTTGACCTTGGTGGTGTTACAGGGATGCGTTTTCTTTGTAAAAATTCATTAAGCTATATAATTATGTGCTACATAATATATTATGCACTTCGTTGTATGCATGTTATTTTTTTTAAAGTTTACTTAAACTAAATGCAAGCAACTTTTCACATTAAAAAAAAAGTCATTATTAAATAAAGGTATAAGGTTTTGAAGTTTTAAGCCTTTAGATGGTAGATGATGCCATCTCTGGAAAATTATTGTCCAACTCTAAACCTATTTTCATTGTATATTTCTGAAGAGAAGATGTGTAACCTCACCTCCAGGGCTTAAGGGCTTAGCGCTCCCTCTTCTAAGGTATTTGCTCTTCCTTATCAGAATTCAGCTGATGGTAAGACAGCTGCTGTAGGATTGGAAGCAGCTCTGCTCTTGGGTTTTTAGCACCCATTCTTTTTCCTGTCCCTACTCTTTTGAAATTTCTGGCCCTTTAAAGTGACGAGGGAGATGAATGAAAGAAAACCAGGAACTTCAGAGATGTGCTATCTGGGGGAAATATGTGACATTTCCCTCCACTTAATAACCACCAGACATATTAAATTTTCTATTTTTTTCTTTCTCTCTCATTCCTTTTTCTTTTTGATAAAATAATAATTAAAAAACATCTAAAAAACTCTTAAACCTAGTAACCCAGAAATTTAACTTATACATATAATTTGTACATGTATAAAGTAAAAGAATTCCAAGGTGACTCACAGATACACTGTGAAAGCAAAAGGTTAAAGGCAATTGAAATATCTATCAAAAGGGAACTTTTAAAATATAAACGTTCAACAATGGAAATGTACACAACCATAGGAAAGAATGAAGAGGCTCTGTTCGTGATATGTAGATAAATGCAAGGTACAGACGTTGTTTAGACTGCTACTAATTATGAATACATAAATTATTTCTGGAAGAAGACAGAAGAAACTGTTAATATCGGTGGCTCCCAGAGGGGGATGGTGTACATGAGCAGGAGAGAGATTGCCTCATATACCTTTTGGTTCTGTTGGTATTTAAACCATATTATGCACTGTCTCATCAAAAGTAAATTTTTAAAAACATAAAATAGTATTTTTGACAGTGGTTATTAGAGAGAGCCCTGATTTTGCAAAGGATGTAGAACAGTGGCATAATCTCAGACATCACTGTTGGAAGGGGAAATTGGGATAACATAAGGAAGGCAGTTATAAAAGAAGTCAAAACATATCAAAAATGTTCACATTTTCCTTTTGCCTAGATATTTCCAGTTCTAAGAATTTATTTTTAAGAATGTAACTTTAACTATTAAGACAGTGGTGAAAGACACTGAGGAAGACAGAAAGAAATGGAAAGATATTCCACGCTCATAGATCACAAAAATAAATAGTTAAAATGTCCATACTGCCCAAAGCAATCTACAATTTCAGTGCAATTCCTATCAAAATTCAGTGGTATTTTTCAAAGAAATGGAACAAACAATCCTAAAATTTGTATGAAACCATAAAAGACCCTGCATAGCCAAAGTAGTCAGGATGGAAGAAGTGAAAGAAAGTAAAAAGTGGAAAGAAGTGAAAGTAGAACAAAGTTGGAGACATCACACTTCCTGATTTCAAACTGAATCACAAAGCTGTAGTAATCAAAATAGTATGTACTGGCAGAATAACAGATAACTAGGTCAATAGAATGGAATAGAGAGCCCAAAAAAGATCCATGTACATTTGATCTGGTCAATTGATTTATGACAAAGAAGCAAAGAATATGCAATGGAGAAAGGGCAGTCTCTTCAATAAATGGTGTTGGGAAAACTAGACAAGCACATGCAAAAGAATGAAAATGGACCCCATCTTAGACCACACAAACACACAACTAAAAATGAGATTAAAGATTTGAACATAAGACCTGAAACCATAAAACTCCTAGAATAAAACATAGGCAGTAAGCTCCCTGACATTGGTCTTGGCAATGATTTTTTAGATTGATACCAAAAGCAAAGCCAACAAAAGCAAAAATAACAAGTGGGACTACATTGAACTAAAAAGCTTCTGCACAACAAAAGGAAACCATTAACAAAATGAAAAGGCAACCTAGAGAATGGGAGAAAATATTTGCAAATCATCATGTATCTGATAAGGGATTAATATCCAAAATATATAAAGAACTCATACAACTCAATGGCAAACAAACACAATCCAATCAAAAAATGGGCAGAGGATCTAAATAGATATTTTTCCAAAGAAGACATCCAGATGGTCAACAGGTACATGAAAATGTGCTCAATGTCACTAAACAGGGAAATGCAAATCAAGACCACAATGAGATATCACCACATACCTGTTAGAATGGCTTTTACCAAAAAGGCAAGAAGTAACAGGTACTAGGGAGAATGTGGAGAAAAGGGAAAACTTGTACACTGTTGGTGGGAATATAAATTGGTGCAGCCACTATGGAAAATAGTATGGAGGTTCTTCAAAAAATTAAAAACGAAATTAGCTCATGATCCAGCAATTCCACTTCTGCATATCTATTCAAAGGAAACGAAAACACTAACTCAAAAAGATACATATACCCCCATGTTCACTGCAGCATTATTTACAGTAGCCAAGATACAGAAGCAACCTAAGTGCCCACCGATGGATGAATAGACAAAGAAGTTGGTATATATAACATGTATGTTATATATAATTATATATTATATATATGTTATATATAATTATATATGATTCAGCCATAAAAAAGAAGGAAATCTCGCCATTTGTGACAACATGGAAGGACCTTGAGGATATTATGCCAAGAGAAATTAATCAGAAAAATAAATATCATATGATCTCACTTAAATGTGGAATCTAAGAATAATAATAAACAAAAAGCCAAACTCACAGATGCAGAGAATAGATGGGTGGTTGCCAAAGGAGTGGGGGAGGGAGGTGGATGCAATGGGAAAAAAGTACAAACTTCCAGTTGTAAAATTAAGCCTAGGGGATGTAATGTACAGCTTGGTGCCGATAGTCAACAATACTGCATTGTATATTTGAAAGTTGCTAAGAGATTATATCTTAAAAGTTATTATCACAAGAAAAAATTACTATAATTATAGAAGTTAACTAAACATTGTTGTGATCACTTACAAACTGGAAATACTGAATCATTATGTTGTACATGTTGTATGTCAATTACAACCCAGTAAAACAAAGTTATCTGAAGAAAATAATCAGTTATACACAAAAGGGCTCAAATACAAGGAATTTCATCTCATTTTTCTTTATAGTAAAATTAGAAATACATTAGTGAAATTTAGAAGCTGTCCCTCCAAATAAAGAATGTAACCATTAATGAAGGAATAGTTATAATGAAGCATATTGAAGGACCAGATTGCAGAAATATTGGGGAAAAATAGATGTATGAAATAGATCATCAGTTACACGAATTATGGTATAGCTATACATTAAAAATGCCATTCTAAAAGTATGACAGAAAAAAAAAGTTCATAACAGTAGGGAGTGAAAAATATACAATACATACAGAATACTACTGCTTGTGACCCAAAATGCACCCATATCACTCTGTATATATGTGAGTGTGCACATATGTGCATAAAACCAAAATTGAACACTTTTTTTATGTGATAGAATGATGGGTATTTTAATTTTCCATTTCCACTGTTATACAGATTTTCAAAAGGAACTATTTTATGCTTATGTTTTTACTAGAAAATTTATAATGAATGAATGAATTAGAATATTTTTAAAGGTGTTACAAATAAATGATGCCAATACAATGTAAGTGAGGCCCCCAAATTCAAGTGCATACAGTGAAGAGCTGTATTAAATTGAGGTTAATGAAGAGATTGAACCAAGACAGCTGTGAAGGACAAGAGCCAGTTCCCAATCACTTTATATCCCAAGTTGTATTGGCAAAGGATGTGTTATCCTGGGGCACAGATCATTTATACTCTGAGAATTATTTCTCTCCTACCAAACTATTTTAATTCTTTCAGGAAGTAATTGCTTATCCTAAAACAAAAGAATCTGAAAAATAAAATATATATGACCTGGTGATATAACACTTTTTAAAACCATTTCTAATCCAACTACTCCCACAACAGTATTTTTCTTATTTATATTATTTTAAAAAAATTGAAGTATAGTTGATTTTAATGTTTTTATATATATATATATACACTCTTTTTCATGTTCTCTTTCACTATAGATTATTACAAGATATTGAATGTAGTTCCCTGTGCTATACAGTAGAAACTTGTTATTCATCTACTTTATACAGTATCTATGTTACCTTTTTTAAAAAAAAATTGAGGTGAGTCACATAATTTTAACCATTTTAAAGTGAACAAGTCAGTGGCGTTAAGTGTGTTTGTAATGTCTTGCAACCACCACCTTGATCTAGTTCCAAAACATTTTCATCACCCTGAAAGGAAGTTTCATACCACATTAAGCAAGTTGCTCCCCATTTTACTCTCCTCATTGTCCCTGGCAACCCCCAATCTGTATTCTGTCTCAATAGATTTACCTGTTCTGGACATTTCATTGAATTGAAATCAGACAATATGTGGCCTTTGTATCTGGCTTTATTCACACAGCATGTTTTCAAAGTTCATCTATATTGTAGCATATAGGGCTATTTTATTCCTTTTTATGGCTGAATAACACTCCATTATATGGATATACCACAATTTGTTTATCTATCCCTCTGTGATGGACAGTTAGACTGTTGCCATCTTTTGGCTCCTGTGAATAGAACTACTGTAAACATTTGTGTACAACTGTTTGAGTTTCTGGTTTTAATTCTTTTATACCTAGAAGTAGAATTGCTGGACCAGATGGTAATTATAAATTTAACTTTTTAAGGAACCACCAAACTGTTTTCCATAGCAGCAGAGCCATTCTAAATCCCCACCAAAAATGTCCAAGTTCCAATTTTTCCACATCCCTGCCAACTTTTGCTATATTTCTTTTTAATTTTTCTTTCTTTCCTTCTTTTTTTAAAATAAGAATCTAAGTAAATGTGAAGTGGTACCTCATGGTGGTTTCAATATGCATCTCATGATTAATTATGTTGACATCACTTCCTGGGTTTGTTGGCCATTTGTACATCTTCGGAAAAAGATCTATTCAAGTCCTTCCCCAATTTTTTAATTGGGTTGTCTTTTGTTGTTGAGCTGTGAGAGTTGAAAGTTCTTAATATATTCTAGATACTAGACCTTTATCAGATATATGCTTTGCAAATATTTTCTCCCACTCTGTGGGCTGTCTTTTCACTTTTCTGGTAATGTCCTTGGATGCATCCATTATTTTTACTTTCTAATGTTTACCTCAAGAAATATTATTTTCTGTTCTGTCAGTTCACCTAAAATTATAACTTGGACATGTGTTGTGTTTAACATTACCATTTTGATGGATGCATAATATTCTGTCACATTTGTAATAAATCATGGATTGCTGGCAAAATACTTAAGGTTCTCTTGGTAACCAGAACAAATTAAATCCAATGAGCCATTCACCAACCAGCCATTAATGCAGGCAGGAACCAGGTGGTTCTGAGGATCCTATGAGTTTGTGGACTTTGCCTCAAACACTGCAGTAAACCTGCCTCCCCACTTTTGGTTTCCTTGTCTCCCATTTCAAACTCCTATGCAACAGTATCTTATTGGCTCAGCATGGATCAGTGTTGACCCCTGCCGGGGACACAGAACTGTGCAGCCGATATTCCCCTCTTCAGGACTCATGCTCTTTCTCCCAGATACCACAGTGTTGGCAGCTGCCAGCTCTCGGTTGAATTCTTCCCCAGGAATTCCTTTTGCCTGAAGATATCTTATTCACGCAGCTCCATCCATACGCAGTGCAACCCACATCCAGTGATGGGTGATGCAGGACAACTCTGAAGGGTCATTCCAGCTCCAGAGAATCTTGTGAGATTGGCTGAAGCCTTCTCAAGACTTCATCACAGTTCTCTTTTTCCTCTGCCCAGTCCTGCTTACTTCACTTCCCCACAGGTACTGATCCCCTGCACACTACCTCCTGCACACTCATATCTGAAGGAGACACATTTCTTAGGAACCCAGCCTGTTAATAAAGTCTTTATTCTAGTCAGTACTGGCCCAGGCCTCGGGGCAGTGTCATGGTATCTAGGACCAACACCTGAGGATTTCAAAGCTGGTCTCAGAAATGGAGGGGCTGACTTACGGTCTACTATTGTGGAATAGCGAAACGATTTACAATTCCAATAACACTGGAATGAACAGCTTCTCCTTTTTATGATTTCATTTGAATAAATTTCTAAGAGTTAGATTATCATGACTCTTGTGCATTTTCAGGCTGCTTTCCAGAAGGACTGTGCTGGTTAACAAAGCCACCAACAATGGGTGGATACTACTCAGAATTTTTAATAAACCTATAACCAGAAAGGGGATGGAGAGAGGTAATATCAGGTACCAGGAAACCTGTCAGGTAGTTTAAATAAGTTGAGGGTTGTCCCCTTTATCTCTAGTAATACTAATAATGTTAAAAACCATGACATTATTTGAGCAACTGAGGCTGAGAATGAATGCTGTATCTCCTAACTTAAACTCTATCAGACATGTGACCAAGTTCTGTCCCCTGGGATGTGAGCAGTCAATGAGGAACACTTGCATTATGCCTTTAAAAGAAAGGGGCATACAGTCTATTCCACCTTCCCCCTTTCTGTTGGCTAGAATGAGATCACGGTGTTAAGCCATCTTGCACAATTAAAGATGAGAACAACACAGTGGGAATGGCAGAGCCACAAGACAGAAGGAACCTGGGTCCATGACGCTGTGGAGCCACCATACCAGCCTCAGACTACTGAGCCTTGTTTCTCACATGGGAGAGAAATAAAAATCTTTCTTGTTTAAACCAGTGATTTCATAGATCTCTGTGACAGCAGCTGGATATGTATACCAGCGAATACACAATATCTCTCTTCTCACTCCATCTTCACAACAATTCTTTGGTCATACCAATTTGTGTCATTTTGGATATTAAGAAATGGAAGATTACCAATAATAAGCAATTCACCCCTGAATCACATGGCAGGAAAGTCCAAATCACATCTGGGTGTCTGACTGGAAAGGCCATGTTTTCTCACTATACTTTTCCTGAAGAATTTATAGTCCTTTATAGGCACTTAATTTTCAAATCTCTACCTTGCTGACTATATGAAAAGAGTTTCATACATATTATAAATTATAGTAATCACATTGCTAACAATGTATAAATAAACATATTTATGCCTTCTCTCTCCACATTTATGTCTTCTCGGTCTTTCCTGATTCATTTTTTCCTGACCTCTAAACAAAATAAGTGTGAAAGCTATTTTTGAGGAATCTTAATGTGTTAGTTTCAGGTGTACAGCAAAGCAATTCATATATATGTATATGTATATATATATGTACACACACACATATTCTTTTTAAGATTCTTTTCCATTATAGGTTATTATAAGATATTGAATATAGTTCCATGTGCTATACAGTAGGTCCTTGTTGTCTATCTGTTTTATGTATAGTAGGTGTGTATCGGTTAATCCCAAACTCCTAATTTACTCATCCCTCCGCCCCCTTTCCCTTGTGGTAACCATAAGTTTGTTTTCTATGTCTGTGAGTCTGTTTCTGTTTTGTAAACAAATTCATTTGCATCATTTTTTCAGATTCCACATATAAGTTGTATCATATGGTATTTGTCTTTCTCTGTCTAACTTACTTCATTTAGTATGATAATCTCTAGGTCCATCCAGGTTGCTACAAATGGCATTATTTCATTTTTCATGGGTGAGTAATATTTATATATCTATATCTATATCTATCTATATCCAGGTTTAAAGGCAGTGGGGAACCAAAGTAGCACCCCAAAAATATAATCACATATTATATATATAACTATATCATCAAGTGTAATTGAAAATCAGTTTTCTGCATTTTCTTTAAGAGTTTGGTATGTAGTTGTATGCTTCATTTATAAGGCATTTATTTTCAATTAAAATATATAAGCTTGCTTGAATGACTACTGGGAAAAGTTTCAAGACGTTTGTTGAATGCATATGTCTCCCCCAGCGTATTACATTTCCCTCTGGCCTATAACTTTAGGATTTGGCTTAAACTGAAAAATACCTATCAGTATGGGCAAGCCCAGGTGAAGGACCAGGGAACTCTCAAGAGATAAATACAAAGAATTCAACCAACCATAAATCCTTAGACCTGATGGGCAATTTACAACCTTCCCACTTTAAGACACTCATTTATTCTTTAGTTAAAGTTGTTCTCTAAGGCTTAGCACAGACTTTGGAAAAAGAAGTATTCCACTGTAATAATGATTAAAAAATGCCTTTGGAGGAAATAACTTGATGAAGAATAATTTCTCTCTCCCTTCCTCTCCTATTGTCTGTGTGTCTTCTCTAAAAACAGAAGTGAGAAAATGGTTGACCAAATCTCAGAGAAATGGGTCATGAAGTACCCAGGTTGACCACAGCGTGGTCTTAATGGCCTCCTTTCACTATAGGGTTAAATGAGAAAGGGCTTTGCAGACAGTAAAACGATACCCATGAGTTCACTAGCATCATCTCCATAACCAGGGGAGATTCATGAGGTGCGATTACCATGGTTCCCATTTTTCTGATGTGAGGCAGTATAACTTCATGATAGCTATTCCTGAGACTCCCAGCAAAAACTCTCTGGGTTTTTGTTGCTTAACATGCCTAAGCCCCCATAGCCTCATGCTCTGGGGAGGATTATCTGAGATAAAAAAGGACTAAAAAGCAATGAGTTCAGTGTTGTAGCATGACCAACTCATCTCAGTTTCCCCAGAAATTCCCTGGTTTTAAAAGCATCATAAATCCTTTATCCTGGGAACCTAGTCATTCCCTTGCAAACTATGATGGTCACCCAAGAGGCAATAACTCAAATTTTTCTTAGAAAATATAAGCTACTTTTACTTCAGAGGAGAAAAGTGAAGATTAAAATACTTAGCATGGCATAAGGAACACAGGCATTTTGTTAAAAAAGAGTCATCCATTTCGACTACAGCATCAAATCTCTTAGAATTCATATCTAAGGCTCCTGAATCCAAATGTGGTTCTTTTTCCAGGGTGCTTTTATTCATTCTTTCATTCATTTCTTCATTCACTTAATCAGTCCCTACCCTCATAGAGCTTACAGTGTAGAAGGTACATTTAACAAACAGCTACCTTACAAATAATTCAAACGACCATTGTGCTAAGTGTACTGCTGGCTGGCAACTGCTCATGTCTGGTTTTCCTAGGGATATTCCTGAATCCATCCACTCTCAGATGTTTCCATTTGTGTCTGTATTTTCTTGCAATGTGGATGCCTTGAGCTTGGATGGCCATGGAGGAGAGTTAATTAGCCTGAAATGACCACATTTGGTTAGGTCAGGGGGTTCCTCCTTTTACATCTTCATGGATTAGCAGATTGAAGGAGTCCAGTGTCCTCTTCTCCATCAGGTGGACTAGTCCACAGTCAGCCAGCTCCTCACCAAGAGTGGGGCCCTTCCTGATCCATGCAGGTGACTGGGTCCACATGTACCCGCCCAAGGTCACAAAACTCAAAAAGACCTGAGAGTCTTCCATTTCACCTCACACTCTTACAAGAAAGGGAAAAGAGGCTTTCCAAATGTGTTCCCACTGCAGCATTGAGTTGTCTTTTATTTTCATTTTGGTTGAGCCAGAAAATTCACAGTCACCTACTCCAAAATATAGTAATCTTTTGGTATTATATTTACAATAATATATCGTAAGGAAAATAAATATTTCTTCTGGGAGCCAGGGCAGTCACTGGGGGACTGACTTTCCTTAGCAGTGCTGTGTTAATAAACTCGAGAAAACCCTATGCGAGGTTAAAATGCAACTTTTCACCCCCACTGGCATGGCCAACTGAACAGGGAAGGCAACCTCTAGCAAAAGACGATTAGATTTCACAAAAAGATATGGGAAGGGATACAAAATCCCTCACCGTGTCTCTTGCAAAAATAAAAGAACAAAAGAGCCAGTGGCCATTTCTTCAAAGAAGAGCCTTCCGTGGACCATTTCCACTTAAAAATCTACTTTTTTTTCTTCTCTTTAAATTTGGGTGGCTGATGTTTAACAAAGTCTTTTACAAAGTTAAGTGTTTTAACTTCTTCTTTTTATTTAGGACACACTTCAGGGAGGATTTCTAGGGGTCTGGATTTGGCAGGAAATTCTATGATGAGGTCCTGAGAAGCAAAGCAGCTTTATTTTTGGTTTGAGACCCAACTGGACAGGGAGGTAGGATACTGTGTAAGTACAGTGGTCCTGTGGCATCACATATGAGGAGGTTGGCTTGAAAGCAGAGCCTCAAGGGTATGCTGGCAGCAGCATTTTTATTTGCATTTTCTTTTCATTTCTTTCTTTCTTTTTTTGAAGTTGCAGCAAATCTGTGGTTATTTCTTAAAGGAATTTAGTGCAAAAGTTGTGCCCCTTGCTATTCTGAGATCTTACCCAAGATTTGAAAATGTGCCCAAGGCAGGTATGATCTGAGACTTTCACTGAAGCAAATAAATTCAAGATAATTTTTTTTTCTAAGTTTAAAATAATTTTTTTTTCTTGGTGGTGTGGTGGGGAGTGTTAGAGAGGAGGTGCATCTGATTTTCTTTCATTTTTTTTTAAAAGGAAGATTCTTTGTTAAATCTTTTTTTAAAAAATTGGGGGGGGCGATATTATTAGGTTTATTTATTTATCAGTGGAGGTACTGGGGATTGAACCCAGGACCTCATATATTCTAAGCACACTCTCTACCACTGAGCTATACCCTCCTCAGGAAAATTCTTTGTTAATCAGACATTCTAACAGGGAAGAAAAAAGGAGAGACTGTCAGAGCTCCTCTTGGCAAGTGTTATGGGTTGAACTGTACCCCGCTATCCCCTCACCAAACTCACATGTTGAAGTCCTAAACCCCAGCGCCTCAGAATGTGACTGTATTTGGAGACAGGGTCTTTAAAGAGGTCTTTAAGGTAAAATGAGGTCAGATGGGTGGGCTTTAATCCAATATGACTGATGTTCTTATAAGAAGAGGCAGTTTGGACTCAGACATACACACATAGAAGAGAGACCACGTAAGGGCACAGTGAGAAGGCTACCCTTGGCAAGCCAAGGAGACAGGCCTCGGAAGAAATCAACCCTGCCAACACCTTGATGTCGGATGTCTGGATCCCAGAACTGTGAGACCGTGAACTTCTGATGTTTAAGCCCACTGCGCTGTTTTGTTATGGCAACCCTGGGAAACGTGCACACTAAGTCAGATGATTATTTCTGCCAAAGGATGTTGCCAGTGAGGCATGCCAGCTCCTTGTCTGAGGAGAGAAATAGTGGCTTACTTTCCTTATCTCTTTGCTATCTGTTTTTAGCTATCTTTTAAAAGAGCATAGAGAATTGGGAAATTTAGGTTTCAATAGTTATTTTTAGGTGGTGGTGGAGAATGTGGGAATGTATTTCAGTCACATTTATTCATTCAAATTTATTTTAGTATGCTTAATAAAACTTTGAATCAGGTATGGCCTATGGGATCATTTAAAACTGAAAGGATAAAAAAGTATTTCTACAAAGTTTTGATTTCTTTGCATGGCCTAATTTGGATTTCTTCTTTTTAACTTAAAATGACAGTGTAAGTTTTTTTTTTTTCCTGACCTTTGTAAGTTGCTTAAAACGTCCATATTCAACCTCAGAGTAATTAAGATAAATATGAGAGAGCCACAGATAGAACAAAATGTAGCTGTTTTTAAAAATTGTGGCAATACTATATCAAAAAGCATTTTTTACTGTTAACGGAAAAAAAATTAAAATCATTGTGTGTATATTATTATTGCAATTATGCATAATTATATGTAGAGTTTGTATATTATAATTACATGTATAGCATCATCACAACTAGGTTTTTTCTGAAGCTTACCAGAGGGAAAGAAACAAATATACTGAACAGTGATTACTTTGGGGGAACAGCATTATGACTGCCCCTCCCCATAATGTATTCTTATTTTTGCCTTTATTTTCTTCATAAGTATGTACTACTTTTATGATTAAAGAAAATGATCTACCACCAGTTTGAAAATGCTTATGAGTTCATTATACATTGGTAATTAAATGAGCTAACCTCCAGGTATAAACACCTGGCAGAGTGCCTGGTGCAGACTGAGCTCACTCGAGTTCAGTTCTCTTTGTCTACAAATGAGCCAGACTGGTTTCCAACCACACAACAGGATACAGGTGTCCCCGGAATACCTAATAATATTCAGTTCTAACTACGAGAGACAAAAATCAAAAGTTTACACAATTTAGAAATGTGAGGAGGTAGAAAGAGAGGGAATGGAGGTCTTATAATAAGGAACTTAATCTTTTTCATGAATCAGGACTATTTTGTTCCTCACTAGTAGACTGGCATATTGTTTATTAAGAATGATCAATTCACTGTTTTTTGTGGAACTGCAAATATCACAGATACCTCCCACCATGAAAAAGGGTATTCTCTTCTGGAAACATGGGTAGAAAAGTAGAAACTCTGTTGTGAGTTTGAAAAATTGTGATGAAAAAACATTCTTCAGGCATCATATAGTCTTTGTGCAGCATACTGTTTGGGGTTCTGTTGAGATAAGTAAGAACTGCTTCACGAATCAGGCTACCTTCGCATGTTGACACAAGACACTGGGGGACAATATCTGGGTGCCATGAAATTACTGAGCACCTGTGGCTAATTTCAGTAGAAGGACCGGCACTGGGACCAGTACTTCCAGAACTACTTTTTCCTCTTGCTACTCCGTTTCCTGACCCTCCTTCTTCCCTGAGGAGAAAAAAATCCCTAAGCCACTTTTAGAACAGCTAAGGAAGTTGTGTCAGGAGGCGCAGGAAATGTTTGCTGCCAACTCTTAAGAGAGGGATTTTCAATATGTTGAACTAATTAGAGAATATAGAAATTCTAGATTTTTTTTTTCTGCAGGTACCTAGAAACCTAGAACCCAACCAAACTAAAAGTAGATTACAGGGTGCAATCTGAAACCTTATCCATCTTCCCACAGACGGACTAGTGCCTTCAGTAAAGACAGGAAGGATTCGGGCTCATCAACACTGCTTCTCACCTAATATAATTCTAGCAGGTTCTTGGTAAAGTAGAAATAAAAGAAACTGGAGAAAACTCTCTGAAAGACTGCCCCAAGACATATGAGGATCAGGAATCCTTTGTATTCCTAGATTATGAGCTGAGTAGTCCCTTCTCAACAGAACAAAGGTCTTTATTTTCTACGTTAATGTGAATTGACCTGAAACTTTAGGCCTGGGCCAAGTTACAAATATACCCTACCAGGAATTGGCCTTGTTAACAAATTCCAAACCAGAGTCCCACTTTTAACTAAGGTCTAGCTGAACCCTACAAGTGCAGTAGGGCTCGCTGTAACAATATGAGCTTTCATAGCCTTGCTATTTAAGATTCCTTCTCTCAGACTAAATAAGCAAAACTACTCCCAGACATCCATCACAAGGATCACAGAGTGACTTACATATCAGGTAACCCAGACCGGGGTGGTTTGATTCCTTCAGGCTTCCTGACTTCAGTTAGCTGCATCTGCTCATGTTGGCAATGTGTTTTGAAGACACTGTATCATTTGGCCAAGAAAATGGTAGGGCCAGATGGCTTTGAAAGAATATTAAATGGCAGAAGGCTATCTTGGAATGCTTAACCGTTTCTAGACATCATGCTTCTATTTTCTAAATAGTGTCCTCTTTGGGGTAAAATTTTGCTATTTTATCCAAACTGGAGACAATAAAGAAAATGAATACTTTTAGGAGATTTTCTAAAATAAAGATGATGAAAGTTTTTGGCAAAATGATAAATATAATTTTGAATATCTTTGATGGCATGGTGGTTAGGATGTTTTATCTTACACATTCTGTTTTATTAGAGAAAGCATAATATTTACTGTTAGCTTTCAGCAATGTGTTTCTGAAGTTGAAGGAAAATTTTTGAAGACTAGAATGGTGCATCCTTGGCTCATAATTTGGAAACTTAAGTATACATCAAGAGGGTTCAAAGAAGGTATGTTGACCTTTACTGTTGGTAGGATTAATAAAATAATGTACAAAAAATTCTTAGAATGATGCCTAGCACATTATAATTGCTCAATAATTCAATTACTGTTATGATTATGATTAAGCTGTAGACTCAGAAAGGCAACTTTATATTTTACATTTCCTTTTGGCTATCTCCTAGCCATCTCAAACTTGATGTATTCAAAGATGACATATTTATTTCTTCCCTGTTGCAATCTGGCCCCTCCTCATCTTTGTAGATGACACCCCACATTTGTTCAAGCCAGAAATCTTGTGAGTCACACCTGATACCTCCCCGTCCCTTACCACTCACTAAGTCCCATTCATTACATAGTTTAAAAATATTTTAGAATTTATCTATTTATCTCTAGCATATTGCTAAACCTCTACCCTAGGCTTTTCAGCTTCTGCCCTATTGACATTTCAGGCAAGAAGATCCTTTGCTCTGGAGGGCTGTCTGGTGCATTAAAGAAGTGTTAGCAGTACCCCATTCTCTATCCAAGGTTGCAAATGGGAACCCCGATATGTCACAACCAAAAATGTCTCCAGACATTGCCAAATGCTCCCCAGGGGGCAAAATCTCCCCCTGGTTGAGAACCACTGAGCCAGCCCGAACTACTGTCATATCCTACTTCCGCTCCCACAAAGTCTCCCTACTGGTCCCCGCCCCAGTAAGGATAAGAGCCTCCTTCACGTCTCCGAAAGCCTTTCTCCATGGAACAGATAGGTCTTTACACCACATGAATTTCATCAGTTCACACAGCAGCCTAAACCCCTGCCCGGCTTTTCTTCACACTTACAACAAATACTCTCAATCGTGTCCATCTTCATTGGGTCCTGGTCCTCTCTCCAGCCTAATATGGTGCATATCCCTACTGTGCTCCAGCCACAGGGGAATTCTTCCCCAATAGGTCAAACATCTGTGCACCTGAGCACCTTCACATGAGCTCTTCCCTGCCAGGAATGCTCTGCAGCCTGTCTTAATACTCATCCATGTAAGGACCCCCTATTACTTTCTATCACAGGACCCTGGTTGTTTCCATCAATGCCTTCACCACAATTTGCTACTGTGCATTTTTAATCTTACTTTTGTTCTTTGTCTCATACTAGACTCTAAGTTTCTTGAAGGCAGGAGCAGGTCTGTTTTATATCTTAATACCAGCACCCATCACAGTGTCTTGCACATAATAGCAAATCGATGCATACTGATGGAATGAATGAGTGATGAATGAATGAATGAAATAAAAGCAATTTTGGTGGGGAATTGCTTTCCCCATTCTTAGCACTAGGGGGTGCCAAATAAATAAATAAATAAATATATATATATTTTTTACAGTATTTAGAAGATTTGGATGTTCCTTTATTATGATGACATTTAAACTGAGTCACCCTGATAAATTGCTCTTCATAGTACATCAGGTTCAAAGAGTTGTGCTAATTAAATGAGCTATCCTGGCAAGGTGCTTAGCACGATAGCACCAGGCAATCAGAAGTACTCAGTAAGCGCTAATTTTTATTTTAACCTATTAACATATTTAAAAATTTCATTTTTATCTGCCTTTCCAAGAAAATGGTTAGGGGAAATACTTTAAAGTGCAGAACCATTATTAACTTTTACTTCTCTTATGTGACTCCATTTCCATGTTCCAGGGTTTTCATTATTTGCATTGAAACATAACTTCCAACCTTTAACAAAATGTGATCATATTTAAAACACAAAATGGCTATAATCTGAAGAATAAAGTGTTCAATAAAAATATTGGATTGATTTCATTTTAAGTCAATCATTGGTGGTCTAATTTCTAAATAGAAATGCCAGATGATGAGATACTTATCTGAAAATTCAGCTTTGACTCCATTTAACATTTATTAGGGTTTTTGCAAGGCCTATTCCCAAATGAGGATTTTATGACACATTTCACTAAATTGGAATAGCTGCAGGTTAAGTGTATCCCTTTGCCAAGACAGAAGCCAAGTCTTAGTGGTGTCAAATGCTAACACATTGCTCTGATACTTCTCAGAAAATATATTTTGAGTTGCATGGCATTCACAGCCTGCATTTCATCCAGTATGCTGAAATTCTACCATCTAAGGGCATTAAAGCCTCTTCAGTAGAGAGAGTATGAGAAAAAGTAGAGTATACGGATATCTTTCTGCTGTCTACAAAGGAGTAATGGATGCTTTTCACACTGTGAAGAAGATGTAGTTACAACGTGAAGCTGTAATTCCACTGTTTTCTGCTCTCCCTTTAGATTTTCAAATTGCCCTGATTTATTCATATTTCTATGACATTTGTAATTTTGTACCTAGTAGATCGATCACCACCGTGAAATGGAGCAGTTACTCTTAAATCCTAGGAAGGCATGTCACCTCCTTTCCAAGCCTTCACCCAAGGAGCCACTGTAATCAGAAGAAAAACATCCCAACGGAAAATTCACTGAGCATAAAGAAGGATCCAAATAATAAAAATACTTCTTGCAGACAGTTCTGTTGTAGAGCCAAAGAAAGTAATGCAGGGACTCCTTTGAGATTTCATTCTTCCTTCATGGTGGACTAGTTAGCGCAGCTGGTTATAAGTGTGGTGCTAGTGAGGCCAAGATATTACCCAGTCTGGCTCCCTTTCTGGGCCTGAAAGCAAACAACCATCTCACCAGCACAAGCTCTTGTTCTCAGGGCAGCCTGGCCTTGTGACTCTACAGTAATAATTTCAAGTTTGTCTGCAGAATTAGAAGCACACAGTTCAAAGAGTTTTGGCCTGTAATGACAGTTTCTATTATTTTTCAAGCTCGTATTCTATAAATAATATTGGCCTTTAGAATAGTATCACAGGTGAGGGGTTGGGTGGGTGAGAATCACTGAGCTCATCAATATCACACTTCTTATCATCTTCCTCTCACTGCCTTCTGCTTCATCCTCCTCCTCCTCTTCATTGCCATCATCACTACTGATATCGCTATCACTGCCATCACATTCTTATCATGAGCCAGGCACGATGCTAAATGCTTTAATCTACATTATTTAACCTTTCCAACCATTTCTTGAGGTAGTCTTGGGTATCTCCATCTTATAGTTAACAAAACCATGGATCTAAGAGGCCACCCAAAAGGTGCAAGAACACCCAGTTAGTAAATTTCAGAGGCTGGATTCAAATCCAGGTCGCCCGGATTCCCAAGTTCATAGTATTCGCAACCACACACATATGCTAACCTCAGGCTGCCAGCTTCTGTTCTATGCTCACTTTATGTCCAAAGGTTGGGTTAGCTTTTCCTAACAAAACCTTTACAGTGGGAAAGCTTAAAACTCTTTTGGGGAAAATTTGATGGTGACCCAATTTCTTGTGATCTGGATTCTTCCAGTTAGCTTACAATGGATACTTAGTCTTTAAAAAATAAACATTATGAAACATACTTCTGTTCAACTCCCCTAAAGAGTCTACCGAGCCCCACTACAAATAAAATGACAGCTGCCTTGGACATCTGACACCCAGCAATGCCATGGCAATAAATCCTGCCTTTCTACAAGGAACACCAGTAAGACGTTGAGAAGACATGTGCTTAATAGTAACAGTAACTAATATCATTGAGGGTTTCTCCATTTTCTTAAGAGAATGCCAGTCAATTATTTAAATATTTTATGCACACACACATCATATAATTTTTGAGAGTTGACGTCTTGTTTTTTCTTTTACATGTGGGATCTCCAGGGCAGGAATGGTATTTTACTCTTCTAGCCACTGCAGTTCTTGGGACGTAATAACTACTTACCCAACTACTTACTCCATGATATTAACTTATTATTATAGCAATAGACTTACTGTTGTTTCCAGTTTATGAACTCCACAGGCAAAGTGTGCACCCAGCACAGTATCAAGAATACAGTCAGGACTCCTTATTAATAGTTGATTGACACTGAATTAGGACAAAAGCTGGACGCCTGACATGTACTCAGATATATTCCAGAAATTTTACAGTGACCTTTGGCTGAAAGAGTGAAGATTTTACTCCTCGTTGCTTATAGCTCCCTGGTAATGGAATTGCACTGACCCGTTCACCCAGTTCTATTCTGTAACTTGAAATGGGGCTGCCTGTGGAATGGGGCCAATTACAGTAATAACGTCTTAGAGTTTGAATAAAGGGAACTAACCCCTACACGGATCAAAACCATGACCTTTACCTCTCCCGTTATTGCTATAGTAATCGAAAAAAGCAGTCTCACAATAACAGAAGGATAAGTTTAGGAGCAAGTGAATACCATCTGGTAAGAAACTCCATATTAAAACGCTGGATGCATCCCAAGCCAGCTTCCTAGCACCCCATTAAATTAAGTAGTATTTCCTAAAGTGAGGTCTGAGCTGCCAGGTGGCAAGTAGGGCCACTTTGTGAGGAAAGGTGTTTTTTATTGCTAAGAAACTAGTCTAGAAAATTCATGCGCTGGCTCAAAAGAGAAAAATTAAAAAGCATTCTTCTACATGAGTCTTGAAGGAAGAAATTTCAGTACAGAATGACTTTGAATAGCAAAGTAGGTCATAAAAGGAGATGGAAAAGCGAGCCTGTTACATTTAGGAATGTCATTCCACAGCTTAGTACAGTGGAAAGGCCCAGAACTTGCCTTTAGAAGACCTGGATGTGAGTATCACCTTTGCTATTCCCTATGTTCACCCTGAGCAAGTGAAACCTTCTTTGAGGCTTAGTTTCCCCATCTGTAAATGAGGGATAAATCTCTTGGCCTAGCACAGTCGGGTCACAAGGGCCACTGACCAAGTCTCATGTCCATGAAGAGTTTCAAGTGTAGATGTTTGACGTCATCACCAAACAAGCTTTCGTTTAATGTTCCTTAGATGGCAAGATGGAAAGAAGTTAATTCTCTTGCTTTAAGATTACATTCTATTAATAGACCACATTATTTATGGTACGTTAAAAATTAATATGTGTTTTTCATAAATTCTATAATTATCTTGCTTTAGCACAAGTATATTCCATTGCATTTTCCTCCTACTTGAAAAGCATAAATCTGGTTAATGTAAATATTTAAGAAAGTAGCACAATATTTTGGATTGGGGCAGTCTGTCCCTACAGTAGAAAGGCTGGGCTGAGGTACTTGCTCTGAAGCTGCTTCATTCACTCCAAAAAATTGTGCTAAACTCTATATTTAAAAATGGTTAAGATGGTAAATTTTGTGTCATATGTATTTCACCATAAATGACCTTTTTTTTAATTTTAGGAAAGAGATCATTA
Source organism: Camelus bactrianus (assembly GCF_048773025.1). Lineage (NCBI taxonomy): Eukaryota > Metazoa > Chordata > Mammalia > Artiodactyla > Camelidae > Camelus > Camelus bactrianus. The sequence goes on along the minus strand of NC_133555.1, from coordinate 22,128,563 downwards.
TTATTTTTCATTTAAATCAATTAATTGCCCAATGTAAACCAGTTAATGGAAATAAATTAAAGCCATGGTGCCAATTTGGAATCTTAGATGAAAACAAAAAATGGAGCATTGAGATTTCCTTCTCTTTCTCTCTCCCTCCTTCCCTTCTACAAATATTTCTGGAGCTTCTACTTATTTGCTGACTCTCTTTGAAGAGCCAGGAAACAGGAAGAAGACAAAGTTCCGGTGCTCATGAATCTTACCTTCTAGGGAGGGGTAGGGACAATAAACAGGAAAACAAATAATGTCAGATAGAGATAAATGCTATAAAGAAAAATAGCCAGGAAAACAAATATTTGTTGAGCTCCTACTTATTTGCCTACACTCTTTGAAGAGTTGGGGAAAAAGGGAAGAAAACAAAGTTCCAACGCTGATGGATCTTAGATTCCGGTGAGGGGTGGGGAAGACAATAAATGTGAACACGAATAATGTCAGGTAGCAATAAATGCTATGAAGGAAAATAGACAGGAAAGATCACAGAGACAGTACAGCGGGCGGGTGGTGCTTAGGGACCAAAGGAAGCCTGCCTGCAGCAGGGCTGATTGACTAGAGACTTGAGAGAGAGAGCCTGCAAATACCTGAAAGCAGAGCTGTATCTGGACAGAGAAGATGGCAAGTGCAAAGGCCCGGAGGCAGGATTATACTTGGCATGTCCAGGAGGCATAAAGGCTGCCCTTGTGGCAGGGAATGAGGGAGTGAGAGAAAGAATGGTGAGACAGCCAGGGGCCCAGATTAGTTAGGTTCTTGGGGGCCATTTTACAATGAAATAACCAAGGCTTACAGAAAGTAAGTGATTGAGCCCAATCGAAAGCTACTGCCATCTACTCTGGAAGCTGGCTAAGATGGTCAAGAGCCTCTCTTTTTTTTCCACTGGGAACTTCTCTTGACTGTATGTGCAGAGCCAAATTACAAACCTGACCCTATCCTTTTGTCGTTCTTCCTGCTGAAAACTGAAGTTCAAGATGTTAAGGGTACTGTATGCTAATGGTACTTGATTTTTCTCTCTCCCTAAATCCTTGTCTATATGTGTATGTCTTGAAGGAAATGCAAGAAGAGGGGGCACACTGAGAATGAAGAACACTCTGTAATCTGGAGAACAATCATGATCTTGTCATTTTGGAATTGTTTTTAAATCAAATCCAAGCACAATTTGATAAGGGTTATAATAATGTGCATAATCAGGCCAGCTTAAATTCTACATCCAAACATCATTTAAAAGCTATGTATATTAGATGTGTGAAATGATCATACTTTCCAGCCAATGCTGTTTAATTTTGCAAAGAAGATCTCTGGCCAGCAGCCTTCTGGTTTTCAGGTATGCTGTGTGTGTCTTTGTCCTAGTTACTCGTTCTTTTGTTTTTGAAACCAATTATTTTTTAGCACTGATTTCTACTTAGGGCGCTGAGGGTTTTTTTTTTTTTTCAGAGTTGTAAACATGGTTCATTTATTTGCCAGCCACACAATCAAATTGCAGTTGTCAATGGGGCAGAGCGAGAATGCAGTTAGTCTAACTGGAAATTGTTCTGGAGTTCCTAAGAGATGCTTCTCCATCTGTGAGTGGAGATAATTCCACTTGGCCCCCCCTCTCCAGGTTGTTGTTTGATGAACTGAAAGAGAGTTTTAGAAGTCAAAGGGTTTATACAAATACAGGGCATAGTTATTCCTGATCTGCACTTGGTGGAAGAAGTCCCCAGGTCTAAAAAGCTCTTTGTGGCAGACACAGGGCTGGGACCATGGTCTTCAAACGCTGCAATAAGACAGTGTTCTCTCTTTGACACTGCACTACCACCAAAGCAATGCTCTGAAAACAAATCTTGATCCTTCTATTCTGGAATTTCTTCACTGGTTCTCCAGCATTTGGGGGACAAAATCCAAGCTCTCCTTAGTAAGGCTGAAAGGCAGTCATGCCTGCTGAGTAAGTAGCAAGCCTTGCAGAGCTCAGTTCCTTTGCTGGGACAGCTCTGGCCCCCTCGGATAGTACGCTGAAAAGGACTAGACCAACACGTATGATCTCTTTCCCAGCTCCGTGTTTCTGCCTCCAATTAACACCAGCAATCTGGTGATCCTGCTAACTCCAGACTGTCTATGCTAGTGGACAGAGTGACTGGTGTTGAAAAAAGGTCCGTTTTGGTAGCAACGATATTTTTGAAAGTGGATGTTTTAAAAACATGACTTTTATATACTTGGAACAGATTATGTATCCCAATTCCTCGGGCCCTGAGATTGCTCAGCTTGAGTTTTCTTAGGTGACTTCTAGTGTCTGTTTGGAGGTCAGCTCGCACCAAGAATTGCTCACCCATTTGTGACTTCTTTGAGCTGAAGTGTTTCCTCTGGGTAACTTTGCAAGGTGTGTTGCAGGCATGCATTTCACAGATGACTAGAGTTCCTTAAAATCATTTTTACTTAAAAAATTGAATTTAATAAATGTAACTGTACAGTTCAGTGAATCAGGGTGTATTTATCACACATGTCAAGCCCAAGGTTGGATAATCAGTCATACTTAAATTCTGTATATTAGGGTTTCCAGATCCTTTTCGAGCCAGTCCCTCTATAGCTTCTGCCTCTGGTAGTGTTTACGTTGATTCTGCCTCTACAGGATAGTTGAAAGGACCAGTGACAGGATATGGAGAAAGTCGTTTGCAAAGTGGAAGTCCCTGTGCACACAGGGTGGCTTCTCACTGCTCTTTCATCACCGGATGTGCTTTACTCTTCTGCCTGCTCCACTGCTTTCTAGTTGTCATGGACCAAGGAGTTTATTACTTCTCAATCTACTGTCTTCTCAGCACTTCCCAGCTTCTGCACAATTTTCCTGGGACAGGAAGGAAACCAGGAAGGCAGGCTGCTCTCTGTACATCCTGTCTCCTTGCTCCATGCCCTGCCTATACCAAGAGTCTGGGCTTCGGTAGAGATCAGACTTGACATTCCTGTTTTTCACAGGGTTAGGTTCAGATCCCCAGATGCCATGTAACAATGGGTGACCAGGAACACGTTATATAAACCTCAGTGAGCTTTGGTTACCTCTTCTGTAAAGCAGGAATGATGAGCATACCCTCCCTCCTTGTATCAGATGAGGTAATGGGGGGAAAGCTGATGAGTACCAAATAAAAAGCAGGTGCTTCCATACAGGTCATATACAGGGCATGCATAAGCCATGAATGGTACCTGCTACCATGTTGTTGTTGTTGTTGTTGTTGTTGTTATTATTATTATTATTAATCACTATTATTAACACAAGGTCTTGGGCAATTTCAGGTGTACCTAGTTGCAAATCCACCCTTTTGTCCCCTACTAAAAAGACAAATGAATTGAGATACAAATAAATAAGAAACCAAATTATCCAGACCCATTTATGATTTTTATTTTATATAAAAAAATTTTTTTCCAGGGGGTGGGGAGGTTACTAGGTTTATTTATTTATTTATTTTTAAAGTGGAGGTTCTGGGTATCGAACCCAGGACTTCGTGTACACAAAGCGTGCACTTTACCACTCAGCTATACCTTCCCCCAGATTTTTCATAGAAGCTTTCATATACATTAATACCCCAGCTAAAATTTGTAACAAATTTTTTTTGACAAGCTTCATGCAGCTGATCAGGACCCATCAGGGTGTTAGGACACCAGGTTCACACAGCTGTGTGGCTCTGGTACATCGTGCCCCTCTTTATAGTCATCAGAATTGCTACCAAGTGCCTTGTGTCCTTCTGAACGGCCACCAAGTATGTTGCTTTGTGATTGACAGCCCATGTTCCTGGGCATAAAAAAACCACCGGTCCCCATAATAATCATTTGATTATTATGATGCAAATGGGAGCAACTATCCTCTGCTGGTGGCTTTTAAATTTCAAACTTTGTGCTGCATTGTGCTGTGTGAATTGTCTCATTTAATCATATAGGGGTTTACTGAGGTGGGTCCTTGTATTGTATTCCAGCTGAGGAAACAGACAGGGAAAAATGAAGTACATTGCCTGTGGTCATACTCTGAGTATACAGCAAAGCTAGTATGTGAACCCAGGTCATCTAATGCCAGAGTCTATGGTCAACCAATGGCCTATGTTTGATTTCTCATTCATTTTATTTTTCATATTTTCTTTCTCTGACAAATTGAAGAGATGCTGTAATGATAGGAATTCACATTCCTTAAGCACATCCTATGGGCTGGGATTTTTCTTGCTATTTTTACACTTTTTCTCCTTTTACATTTCTCTACATCCCAGGAGGAAGGAAGGAAGCTCACAGTGGAAGATAAAGAAATAGATGCTCTGAGAGGCTGGATAACCTAAAATCAGATAGCTCTAAGGAGGTCTCAGGCCAAGCATATTCCGTTTTCTAACACAGTTATCCCTGAGCATCTAATAATTACAAGGCTTTGAATTAGATGTGTGTGCTGTGCAGAGATACACTGCACAGCTTTATGTTCTGTCATTGGTAAGCACACAGCCAAAAACCATCCTGATTGTGCTGACTGAACAAACAACTGCATGAAAATATTTTCTTCTGAAAGAAAAAAAATGATAGCATTTTGAGGCAGAGTCAAGGCTTCTAAATCATGGGGCCCTTTTAAGCTTCTCCAAGTGCTACATAGATCCCTTGATGGGTTTCTGGTAGGAAATCTCCCCGACACTGACATCCTATTGCATGACAAGAAGATGACAGTGGTGAAAAGGGGCTTCCCCAAATGTGACTCCAAGATGCTGCTGTTTTCAGGTTCCAAAATAGCCACTTCCATCCAAAGTCCTACAGGGTAATTATAGCTGTGCCATTATTTCTGACCTGGCTGTGATCCAGACCCTGCTCTCGTTACCTCTCTGCCTCACCTCGAGTCTGCTGGAGCCCTTTACTAGGGATGTGGGGACCGGCTCAGCCTTCCTGTCATGTTCGGCAGTTCGGTGCTCCCCTAAACATCCCTGCATGTCCTGGGGCCAGTTACGAGGCAGGAGTATTAAGGAGTCAACCTTTCAAAAAGAACAGAAGGGACTAGAGCAAATGGAATGTTTTGTCATCCGTGAGGCACAAGAGTGCTCTTCATTTTTCCTCCAGGTTTGGGTGTGTATTTATAGACTATTAGAAGGAGTGGAGGGTTTGGGGTAGACTTCTGTCTTCGATGAGAAAAGAAAAACATCCTCTCCCACTCCGTTTCTTTTTAAGGCTGCACTTGAAGTCATGCTTACCTTCCATTGGGAGGCACGAAGATGTTTTTCTAATTGTCTGGAGTCGGGTCTGCCACACTTCCTTGACTCCATCTCTCCTTCCTGTCAGAGACAGGTTCCTGGGGTCAGGCACGCAGCAGGCTCCAGCCCAGCGTGCCAGCTCAGAAGTCAGGAGCCATGGTGTCCTTCACAAGTAGATCTGTGGCGCGGGGCTCAGACTTCTGAACTGGGATGTGACTGGAAGCCAGAATAAGCTCCCGCACACTAGGGCTGTCCGCAGGCATCCTCTGCCTCTTTATACTGGTTTTTACAGTCCTTCAAGAGTAGCCTGGCTCGTGAGAGGCTCTGTGCATGGACTTGGCCAATCACCAGAGTCCACGGAGAGAGGAGGCAGGGCTGGTTAAGGTACTCTTGTCACCACTGAGAGCAGCACTGGGTGCTTTACAAATATTATCTCAACTAGTCTTCAGGATGGCCTCCTATGATATAAATGCTCCTATTATTTCTGTTTTACAGATAGGAAAACTAAGGTTCAGAGAGAGAAACTTGTCTAAGATTACACAGTGTCTTCTTGGTTTGTATTTTGACTTGAAGCAGAATCTGTGACAAGGATCTGAGTGAAAGTAGCTTATTTGGGATGTTCAGGAAGTACCAGTAAAGCCATGGGAAAAACTGGTACAGAAGGGATGACAGCTGATAAAGGGTATATTGTCAAGCCAGTAGGAGACCAGAGTGCTACTGTGCAGGGAAACTCTTGAAAACAGTGTAGAACACATGTTCTGAGTTATCCCTTCCACAGGGTGACGGAACTAAAGTGTATTTTTACACGAACTTCTTTGCTCATTGATAAAAGGAGGGTGGGGTGTGGAAGAGTGTTAATTTCCCAGCTCGGACAGAGCACTTCCCAAGGCTTTGGAGAAAGCTCTCAGGCAGAGAGATCCAGATACTGGTAGTTGAAAGCCAGCCAGCCAGCCTGCACTGAAGGGGTGAGTCCCCCAAAAATATGAACCAGGAAGAAACCCTGTCTGCTACATACTTTGTATGGCAGGGCCACTCTCAATTACCGCTTGCTGCAGAAGAAACTACCCCAAAACTTAGCAGCTTAAAACAACAATCATTATGTTTGCTCACGAGTCTTTGGGTCTGCAGTTTGGGCTGAGTTCAGCTGGAATGTTCTGCTGGTCGCATCACTCAAGTAGATGTACTAATTTGATGGTTTAACTAGGAGCTGCTTGTTCTGGGGATACTTCAGCTGGGACAGCTCCACTCCATCCCATGTGGTCTCATCCTGCAGTAGCCAGACCAAGGTTCAGCAAGATTTTTTGGTAAAGGGCCAGAGAGTAAGCATTTTTGGCTTTGCAGAGTGTTCAGTCTCTGATGCAGTTACTCATCTCTGCTGTTTGTAGTGTGAATGCAGTCACAGACAGTCTGTAAACAAATGGGCATGGCTGCGTTCCAATAAAACTTTATTTACAAAAGCAGGTGGCAGGGTGCATTTGGCACAAGGGCCATACTCCGCCAATCCCTGAGCTAGACCAAACTTCATCATGTGGGCCTGTACATTTGTAGAGTGTTAATGTAGAAGATACCAGGCCTCTTGAGGCCTACGCTCAGAAGTTACACCACGTCCTTTCTGCTGCATTTTACCACTCAAAGCGAGTCGCCAGGCCAGCCCAGATCCAAGGGTAGGGTGATAGTTCTACAGTGTCACATGGCAAAGGAATGTGCATTCGAGGATGAGAGGGACTTCGGTGTCCATCTTTGCCAGCCTACCCTCCAACCCGATCTGTTTGATCCCAGAGGCTTCCATACTTAACCATCCCACTTTACTCCCTTTCCCTACTGTCTCATGTAACTGGCTGAGGGACGAGGCCCAGACGCTGGGCAGATCTTGACAGCTTCAGATCAGATTCAGTCCAAAATATGAACAGGGTCTTTGCAGCTCCAAATAATGAGCTTTGGAATATTGGATCTCAACCTTAAAATGGAGTTTCAGAGATCTAGAGATTTTTCTGGTACCCTCAGTTAGTCCTTGTATGAAGGAATCCCTTCTACAAATGTCCAGCATATGACCATTGAGCTTCTGCTTGATGACCCCTTGAGACAGGAAGCTCCCTACGCCAGTCCTTTGTCCTTCAGTCATTCATATGCCTCGTCCATCCCTCCATTCATGGAAGCACTCAGTTAAGTGTCCATTGACAGAGTCCTGGGTACCAGTTACTGAGTTAAGTGATATACAGATAAACCCAGGAGCTTCTTTCCTGGAGCTTAAGTCAGTTTATCTGCAGCATGGCACCCGTTTTCAACTTTCTTCTCCATCACATCACTTGTTCTTTGTTCTTCCCGGTCCTTGTTCTTATTGGTCTAGACTAGTTATTCTTCACTCTTTGAGAATATTTAGAAATACTTCCCCCTGTTTACTGAAATGAATTCCATTTCTTTCCTGAACTAAATTACACAGATACAGAGATATCTGCACAATTTGAAAAGAATCTACATTATGCATTAACTATAATAGATCTCAAAGGGGAATAAGATAATAAAATCATGCACATTTCAATAGGTAAATATTCTAGGATCAAACTAGATTAGGTACTGAAGTAACTAGATATTAGTACTAGACAGAGAATCAGGTTTATACCAGGCTATTACAAACATTTCTGTACAGTGTCAGAGAGTGAATATTTTAGGCTTTGCTGGCCATTTCAATTCTTTGAAAGCAGCCATAGATAATATGTAAATGAATAAGCATGATTGTGTCCCAATAAAACTTTATTTATAAGAACAGGTGGCAGGCTGAAATTTGGCCAGCTCACTGCAGCTGGCAGACTCTTGACAGATACTGTGGCCATAAATGAAGACTGATTAAGGGTATGTCGTGTGGACAACACAAAATGGCAACGGCATTACTGTCAGTGATAGAATTTTCCAAAACGGTGGTGAGCATTCTAAAGAAAACAAAACACAATTCTCCCTTAGTCTACATGGTAGTTACTTTCCTGGAAAATTCAGTGTATAGTATTACCTGGCCCCCAAAAAACCCACCACAACCCACCTTTTTTTTTTTTTTTTTTTTTTTGCATTTTTATGCAGCTTTAGATAATTACACACAGGTTTCTCCTCTCATGAATGTCCTATGGGATATTTTAAAGGCATGTGGGATGCAGAATTATTTTTTGTTGTGAGGACTGAACTGGGCACTGAAAAAGATTTCACCTCCCTGGCCGCTGCTCCATTAAATGGCTCCTGTGCCCCTCAGCTCTGTGACCAGCAAATGTCACCCTCCCCCAGTTTCTTAAATGCCCCTTTACACTTGACAGGGTACTTTTATGTAAAACCCAATTTTTTAAAAAACAGTCTCTTTCCTTTCTTTCATCTAATCTTTTTTTAAAGTGTAAAGCATTTTCAATTTATAGGCAAATGCAGAGAATTATCTAGCAAATATCCATGCATCCACCACCCAAATTTTACAAATGCTAAGATTTGGGGCCATATTTGATTCAGATTACTTTTATGAAATAAAACGCTGCAGGGGCAGCTGAACTGCCTCTATACCACTTCCCCAACTTCCTCCCTCTGTAGAGTTGGTATGCCCTTCACATCTATGTCTTTATACTTTCACTATATATAGATACAGCCATAAAGTATATAGATTTCTTGTGTGTTCTTTAAAATATATTGAAGTGGTGTTGTACCAAACACATGTTATTCAGCCATTTCCCTTTTTCACTTTACATTTTGGTTTCAAGAATTATCTATGTGGATATGGGTAGATCCACTTCCTTTTATTTGCCATGTTTCAATGCCTGACTAAGCTGCTATTTAATTATCTATTTTCCTTTTGATGGGCATTAAGGTTGTTTGTGATTTTTCACACTACAAACATTTGTGTGGGAGTTTCTCTAGAGAACGTTGGTGAAAAGAAAGCCAACTAACGGTGAATTGATGGTACAGGCAGTCATTCCTCCTAATCTAGCAATAAGCCTGGAGGGAAGTATCCCAGGACTGCCATGGCAGTTGAGTGATGCCAAGGGGATCCAGGTTTATTCCATCTCTCTGCTCTGTCATCCTTACAGAGTATACTTCTATCCACAGGTTTGCTCTTTTATAACCACACATTAGTTACAGCAATTCCAGGCATTGTGACATGTTCCAGTCAGGAAGAAGGTAAGGGAGCCAAAGTCTGATAAAGTAGTCCAGCCATACTGTCTCTGTAAACAAATTTTCCTAGAAGCCCTGCTCAGTGATTTTCACTTACACTCCATTGGCTAGAACAGAGTCATGTGATTTATCCCTCAGCCAATTACAGGAAAATTTCTGGACGGCATCAGGTCAGGTGACCAGTGGTATCTGCCATACTGCCAGGGATTCACGGCTGTGCCCTAGGATGTGCACATCTTCAGCATTCCTAGATGCTGCCAGATGCTCCCAGATGTTGCCAGATGCCCTAAATGTCTAGATGCTCCAAAGAAGTTGAACCAATTTACAGTCTTGTCAACAAAGTATAAACGTTACTGCTTGCCCGTGTCAAGGAACCAAAGAATTATTATGAAGCTACTGTGTGCACAATGCTCAATCAGGTCATTTATGAAAAAACAAAGACAAACAAAACCCTAAAATCAATACTTCTAGAGACTTCAGCAGAGTGCCTAGAGCTTAGAATACATTGTCAGACAGACCAGTTGCATTCCCTGCCCTGTCACCTACTGGTGGGTGATTCTACGTAAGTTTTTCCGAGACTCAATTTCCCGATCTTCAAAAAAGGGATGAAAGAACATCTATCTCATAAAGATGTTTCAGTGAATGAAAGAGGAAGTGCCTGTGAATGCCTAGCATAGCACCAGCTACAAAGGATTAGGCTGCAACTGGTGTTTCCTACTGATATTAGTATCATTACCTAGAGATTATATGCCATATTGACCATATTTTTTGAGCCCCCAATTAGGAAAAAGGTATGACACTTTGAGTTCTACTCATGAAAAAACAGGTTCAAATATTTGAAATGGGACCATTCTGAAACATGTGGAATGATTTCTAATCTCTTAATGTATATGCTTATACTAAACCATGGGCTTTACATCATCTCTGTCCTCTAGAACTTTATAGAAAGTAGAGCATGTTTCAAACTATGAGCCTCAAATAGCAAAAAGGAAAGAAAAAAAAAAGGTAGACTGAGACCAAATACTGATTATTTAAACCCCTATCTTACTCCTTACTTTGTAGATATAACCATTTTCTTTCTCTTTCTTTCTTTCTTTCTTTCTTTCTTTCTTTCTTTCTTTCTTTCTTTCTTTCTTTCTTTTCTTTCTTTCTTTCTTTTCTTTCTTTCTTTCTTTCTTTCTTTCTTTCTTTCTTTCTTTCTTTCTTTCTTTCTTTCTTCTCTCTCTCTCTCTCTCTCTTTCTTTCTTTCTTTCTTTCTTTCTTTCTTTCTTTCTTTCTTTCTCTCTCTCTCTTTCTTTCCTTCCTTCCTTCCTTCCTTCCTTTCTTTTTTGCCTTTAAGCCCTCAGAGAAAGCTAAGAATATGAACCTCAAACTTATTTTCTTTCTTTATGAGATTTAACAAGTGTTAAGATATGAGTGATGTGAAGAAGTGAGAAAGCAATGGAAATGATTAATCGGCTTTTATAGGGCAAAGTTTATGAAGCTGAGGTTATTAATCCAGAGAAGAGAAAGCTAAAGGGAAACACCACCACCATCATGAAGCCCCAGAGAACCATCTTCACAGGGAACCAGATGAATGGAAGAAGTTTAAATGACAAGAGAAGGATTTGGGGTCTCTTTAGGAGAGAATGTTCCAGTAGTAAATACTGTTAAAACCTTCTCGGGTTTCCTAATTATTGAGTGGCGTGACCTCAAAAAGAGACTGGCTGTTGCTTTACTGCAATTGTTTATATCCCTTTCAGGTCATGACAAAGTTCATGACTTTTAAGAATGGTGTCACTTGATTCCGAAACATAAAGGAAGTGGCATGCTTTGTAATTCTCAAAGGTACCACTCAACATATGTTTATGGATGGGACCAATTATATCTCAGGCAAAATGCTGGACTCTGGAGACTCAGAAGAATACCTGCTGGACCAAAAATGCTGCCCTCATGGGGCTTACAGGACATTGAACTTACTCAACTATGAGGGATGTGGCAGGAGCCCAGAAGAAGCCACTTAATCCTGCTGGAGTAGGCTGGGCAATGGGGATCCAGGAGGGCTTTCTGGAGGAGGTGAGGTCTAAGCCAAAATCTGATGGATGAGTAGGAATCAGCTGGGAGAAAGGAGAGGCCGTGAGGTAGGAGGCTGGTGATTAGAGGTGAGGGCGGGGGGGTAAGAACATAGGATAGCAGCTTCTCCTACAGGGAGAGTGAGTCTGGGGAGTGGGCTGAGTTGGAGAAACGTAGGGCCGGAACCACCATTTGTTGCCTGTAACACTTTTACTTTCATGGTCCTTCTCTGTTATTTTTTCCCTTGTTGTCTTAACAACCATGACATCATCATTATATCTTAAAAACTGTTGAAAGGCTCCACCTGAGAATGAACTCTGGTAGAACTAACCTCTCCTCTGTTTTCTCCTTAGTTATGTGTTGGCTTAAAAAAAAAAAATCAAAGGGAAGGGAGGAAGAGTGGGGAAGGAGGAGACAAGCAGGGCCCTGGAGGCTAAATTAATCTGCCTGATCTCTTTCAGTACTTCACGTGAGACATCTCCTAGCTTTGGGGCTATGTAACCACTTCCCACGAAGCGTGATGATTAAGAGAGTGTGCTCTGGAGCTAAACTGCCCTTTTCCAATGCAGAATGACTGGCAGTGTGACCTTGGACAAATAAATATTCATCTCTGGACCTCAGCATACTCATCTGCAAAATGGGAATATAACAGCACTTCCTCATGGAACTGCTGTGAACATGAAATGAGTTAAGGTATAGAAGGTGCTTAGAACAGAGCCCGGTACATACATAATCCGACACAGATAGCCAGCAGTGATCAGCATTATTATTCACGTTGTACCGAAGTCAGGCGTTAGTAACAATAATAGTTGTCACTGATTGAACGTTTATTATTTGACAGTCACCCTGCTTCTTGCTTTGCTTTCCTTATCTCATGTAATGTTCTCAACCACCTTCTAAGTTAATATCCCCCTTTTGCAGATAGAAAAACTGAGGCTCAGAGAAGCTAACTAACCTGCTCAAGAACAGTGATGGTGGGGTGACTCCACCAAACCCAATGTTGCAGCACTTTAATGAGGAAGATTGGATCCTGGTTCCTTTCACTTTCCCATCAAAGGACCTTGTTTTATTTATGGCTGTGCTGGGAGACTCTTTTTAGAACCATGTGGTCAGTCTAGAAGTATGATCGGCTCTTTAAAAACACCCCGGCAGTTATATTAATAAACACGGCTTAGATAAGTGCCAGAGAATTTGCCACGATAACCAAGGAACAGCCAAAGGCAAATTACCAATGTACTTTGCATTCTGACTATCAACAAATGTGTCTGGAGCACACCATCAGCTTGACTTGCTCCCAGAGACGTGGATAGTGATGGAACTCAGGGAAGAAAGCTTATTCTTCAACTACACACATGGCAGCCCAGGATTCCTGCTCCTGAGAAGCAGAACTGACAGATTCAACATGACATTCGTGAGACAACGTGGCCCAAAAGCTAAGGGCACAAGCTTGCCGTCCAAATATACCAGGCTGTGATGCCGGCTTTGGTCACTTCTAGCTAGGGGAACGCAGCCCCAAACTTCGGTTTCTCTGAATCCCAGTTCCACTTACCTGGGAGACAGGGATAGGAACACTTACATCCCGAACTCCTGGCAGACTTTTTGTGAATATTAACTGAGCTAAAGAGCACAGCGCAAGTAATAGTCACTACTACACGTGGTTACCACCCAGCGTTAGCTATTACTCTCAATCCAAGGTATCAAAACATCATTAAAGCTTTGTTTTAAGTACATCACTTTTCAAAAGGTTTTTAGAGACTGCGTCCTGATGCAAAAGGTATTAAAAAGGAGAAGAAATTCCGAAAGGGCAGAGACATTGTTCAGAGGGCTCACGAGGGAAGCCATGGGCTGAGTTCGGGGTGCAACTTTCAGCAGCATTCCCTGTCTTCTGTGATAGTTTAGTTCCTTCCCAAGCACTGAAGGAAACCGAAAATTTGGAGAGAAAGTGCTAGCCTGGGAGGTGAGAGAAGATGGCTTTCTGGATGGGGAGTAGGGTGGTCCTGTCTCTCCCTCCAGACGAAGATTAACAATGACTTAATTCCAGAAATATTGTCAGCAAGTAAAATAAATAGACTAATCACTGTGGGCAAATTGTATGTTAATGTATCTAGGCGTCGTTTCCCGTCTGACCCTTAAAGATACATTTAATCAATCTAGATGGATGACTCATCCTGTTCTTAATTAATCTTTTCGGACATTTATAGAGAAAAGGCAAACTCTTTACAAAGACCTTATAAATGTTGTTTAAGTTAAGTATGGGTTTTTATTTATGTGCATAGCACGAGCGGCTGTTACTTCTAAACGATGGCTTATTTTGAATGTTCTCAGACTTGCAAAATGCTTTATTTCCACCCTTGGGGAGAGAATCAAGGGTGAGCTGAAAGGAAACACATGATGGCCATCTCCATGGCATGAACTGGGTAACCCTTCTGGAACGTACATGCTTGTTTGGATTGTACAGCTTTGTAGGCAGAGACTGGCAGAAAGAGATGGGAACAGTCACTCTTCCCAAGGCCTTCGTTGGGAAATGGTGTCAGGTTCGGAGATGTGTCTCAGTTGGGGCGACCCCGGGCTCAATCTCCTTCACCACGGAAGTCATCACTGTTGCAGAAGCATTTCCCTGGAGCCTGGAGGCAGGCTCTTGCAACAAACACCAGCGCAGCACCCAAGGGCACTTGTTATGGGCTTTTGTTGTGCTGGACATTGCTGGAGATCAACCGCTTGCTGAGCCCCAGAAAGTTCAGTTCTGATGCTCTTTGTGGTAGAGATCTGACTGAAATTGGAGTCAGTTCTTCTCAGACACAAGCTGCAGGTATATGTGTATTACAGGGAACGGCATCATTACTTGGTCCTCCAGCTCCTCTTGGCCACCACAATTTGGTACCCAGGATAAATTATTTTTGCTACTTCTGTGGTCCAGCCTTTTGCTTTTGACCTTCATTTGTATTGCATGCCTATTTCATAGCAGGTCCTGTGCTGATACAGTAGGTGTTGAGACTGCAGTGTTATACACGATAGATTAACAGCTTATGTTTTACAGGTTTAGAATAAATCAGAATTCCAGAAATTGACAAGGACCATAAAAAAAAAAAAAGAAATGAGGGGCTGAGATAAGGATGGCATATTTGAGAGATAGAAATAAGTCCAGGGAGGCTGGAGGAGAGTGGACCAGGCTGGGGGAGTGGGTGGAAATGTGGCCCACAATGTGGGCAGGTGCCAGATTACACTGGGTCTCGAGGGACACAATAAGGGGTTCAGATTTTACTCACTTCACAGTGGGAAGCCTTTGGAGAGTTTTAAGCAGGGGACTGACATGATGTGATTTACATTTTCAAGAGCCTTCCCACTCACAGCATGGTCCCTAGCGGACCGGCAGCCCAAGCATCAGCTGGGAGCTGGTTAGAAAGGCAGAGCCTTGGGCCCCCTGCCCAGGTCCCTAGAGGCAGCATTGGCATTTTAAACAAGATCTCTAGTTTCAGAAGTGCTTCTGCAGAGAATGGACGGAGGAGGGCATGGGAGAATCATTTTACCAACCCCTCAACCTTGTTCTCTTCTCCAGTAGAGGAGATGAGTTGCTCTAGACAGTTCTCAAAGGGCCAACCCAAGCTTGCTTCCGAATTTCACTTCTGATTGAACCATTTCATATACATTTTTACTTGTTCTCTTATTTCTCTAGTTTTTAGGTCTTTCTCCTTCTTGCCTTTTACCCAGAGGTAAACCATTCATCTTTCTGTTTTTGTTCTTTTTGGTGTTTCACTTAGCTATTGATTCTGTAACTCCCCAGCTCCCAAGACATGACCACCATTTCTGTGATAATTCCAAGTGGCAGTTGCATGAAATACCCATATCCCAATAGGAAGATAATGGGTCCTGTTACACGGTTGGTATAAGGTTGATATTTGTATTTGTAGTCTGGCCATTATTATTATCAGGATCTTACTGAATGTTCTTGGCATGTGTGTCAGTTAGGATTAGGTGTGCTTTAAATGAATAAGCTTGTAACAATAGCTTATAGCTAGAAGTTTATTCCCTCTCATGTCAAGATCAGGAGGTGGGCGGTGTGGGGTTATTGTGAAGGTTCTATTCCACTGAAACCTCAGGAATCCAGGCTTGCTCTGTCTTATATTTTCACTGTGTATGGCCTCTTTTCTCAAAATCACCTCATGGTCCAATATGGCTGCTTTGCCTCCAGCCAACACAATAAAATTCCAGCCATCAGCAAAGAAAAATGAAGAAGATGAAGCAAAGGAAGCACAGCAGCAGACTTTTCAAGAAGATTCTTGGAGCTACCATGTGATACCTGCATTACAGAGCATTGGCCAGAATTTACACACACGGCCCCAACTCTGATTAAGTAGTCTTTGCTTTGGCTGGCCAGATACCCAGCTTAAAAAACAAAGAGAGAAAAGGGAAAAGAGAAAGAGGAAAGCATGATGGAACAACTAGCCGTTCCTAATACAGCAGGTTTCAAGGAATGTGTGATCTGACATATCTAAATATATAATGGTACCTCCCAACTAAATTTAATCTAGGCTGAATATTTTGCACCATCATCATCTCATTATGATATCTTTCCAGTTTTCTTTCCAAAGAAAAAGAGGTGTCTGATTTACCAAGAATGCATTTCTACATTCAAAGCTGAAATGTGAGGATAAACCTCACCCACTTGAAATAAGATAAAAGAAATTCCCTGAACAGAGGGAAATATGCAAACAATTCTATTAACATATGTATCTTTTCCTGAATTGGGTCTTTATGCAACAAAGGAATTGGAGGTGCTCCTCCCTTTACTCTAGAGTGTTCCTGATGACAACTCCAGATGCCAACATTATTACCAATTGGAAAAGGGGGCAAACTCTAGACTTTCAGAGGACTCTATTCCTTAATTTTAAACCTGGAAAAGGTATGTTTAAAATGTTTCAGTGCTCTGGCTAGGAGGACAGCCTGTGACCAGAGCTGAGAAATTCTACTTAAAAGTGAGTTACTGTTGGGCAAATCATTGCTGATCTCAGTATATATGCTAGTTATGTTGTTAAGAGAACATGCCATCAACTGAAAATTCATTTAAAAATTAAAGAGATGTTACAGGTAAAGCTCTGAGCACAGAGCCTGGTTCAATGTAAATATTCAAAAAATGTTGCATATTCAAGTTCAGCCCAGATTACAGGTAAAAACCTTTAGGGATAGCCTTGAATCATATATAGGATATTATTGATTTATTCACTTATTGGTTCATCCATTAGTTCAACAAACACTTGACCCCTACTATGTGCCAGGTCCCAGTAAGTACCATTTGCTTGAAGGAGCAGGAAATATATTAAGATGGATAAAGCAGTTTCTGTCCTTAAAGGATCTCACTGCTTAGCGGAAGAGAAAAGAACTAAGGGAGTAATTACGTTCTGGTGAGATAAACGAGAAGTATAAAGCGTTATTAAGATGAGAAAGAGGGTTAAGATCATGAGCATTAAATCTGGGGCATTTCCTTGGTGCATGAAGACATCCTCTATCATTAGCCTTTTTAACAGGGGCAAAAAAAAAAAAAGAAATCTTACATTAAATGTGTATAATGATTCTATGACCTATTTCAGTTTCAGAAATATGAATATGTTAAGGAAAATGAGAGCTTGTCCAACAGCTGAGGAAAATAGTCATTGCAGGGAATAATTTACTCTGGGATTGTTAGGTGACACCACCCTGGGTTGGTGAGCTGGTGTAGGCCTGTGGATTAGAGCCCCAGAGGGTAATTTCAGCTAGGAAAGTTCTTCCATCAGATGGGACTCATTCCCAACTCATTGCCATGGCAGGGCTTGGATGCCAAGGAAAACCAGCATCACATTTTGGAGTGTAGGGCTCTGTTTGGGGCTTCCTCCATTGGCCTGTAGTATCATCATAGCTGTGGCAAGAATCCTTGGACTAAGAGGATGGGAAGTTACAAAGTCTTCACACCTTTTCTAATATGATTGAGAACTAGGCATTGACTTGGCTCCCTGCAAAATTCATCATGGTACCACATGCATCCTTCAGTTTGTAGCTTTCCATCCCTCTTAAGATAAACACCAAAACTTTTAACATGGTCTACAAGACCTGTGTGATCTAATCCTTAACCCCTTGATCCACGTCAGTCCAAGGGAGCAATTCCATGATCATTTTTAGTGTCCATGTGCCCGGATATCTTATATCATGTTATACCATTCTTGCTTTGTTTCAGTCATTCTGACTTTTTCTCTCCAGTCCTTATACTCAACTTGCTTTCCACTTGCTACAGGATCTCTGCACACATCTAAAAGGTCTTTCCTTCCACTTTTTGTCTAGATTATTTGGATCTCACTGCAAGAGCTTCATATCCTCCTGAAACCTTATCTAATCCTCCTGTTTGTGGGGTGAGGAATGGGGAAGTTTACTCTGCAGTTAATATCACAAGGGTTTTTTAATTTTTATATTTTTCACTATGACGTCTCTAGAAGAGTCATTTCCTGGTCCCATTTCTTCTTGATTCTTTTTCTTGGAAATTCTTATTTCTCTATCTCGGGTCTCTGGTGCAAGTTACTTCTTTTTTCTAGGTCACCCTCTTCAGAAGCTTTTGGAGACATTTTCTTCAAGAATTGGGTAGGTGATGAGAGGAAGGACAGTATTGAAAATGATAGTAATGGATATTTATGGCCCTGGGTGTCAGCCTTGTCTACAGGTGACCACCATGCATGAGACAAACGGCTCCCCACCCTACACACTATCAACAAGGAGCTTCTGGATCCTAAAAAATTCCTCCTGCTTAGACTTCCTTGATCCCTGTGGCCAGAGGGATTTTTTTTCTAACTGGCCAAGCTGGGTTTCCTAGCCAACCACTAAGGTAAGGAGAGAGGATTACCCTGCCTTTCATTAAGTTGGGGGGCCCATCCCTAGAGCAAGGAGTAAAGCAAATCTGATGCTATGGCTGCTCCCCAATGGCAGATGGGTGGGATCATCAATGTTAAGGACACAAAACCCAAGTCCATGGCAGCCACGCTCTTTTCAGGCATCTCATTAATCAAATCTCATGGGCAAGTTTACTCATGACACTGCTCAGCTTTGACATTAGTGCTTATCTCAGACATGAGAGGAAGCAAATTAACATCTTTTACTTCGAGTTCTTTTATTCTTGGCCACAGCATTTGCAGGGATTAAAAGCCTATACTCTACTAATTCCTAGTGCTAATTTCTAATGATGTAAGGATCTCATAGGGGGAATACACATGCTATTAAGTTTGTGGAACTGCATTCAGCATCATACCCAGAAGCCTTCTCACCATAAGATGACTGATTAGATTTATCAGCTCCTTTTAAGAACCCATCACTTCTAGCCTGCAGACATATGAAACTCTGCCTGCTCACACCTACTCCAAAAGCTACTTTCCAAGGATGGTTCAATCTCATCCTGCCAACTATAGGATTAGCAAAGTGAGAAGCTCTTTTGTTTGTTTTTTGTTTTAAGTTAAGAATACCAGTGAAAGGGATTTGCATACCCAGAGGAGAAGGTGAGAGTTCTTTAATGCCCATCACAATCATCTGGATTTGATAAACACAAATTCCTGGCCTCCACTCCCATAATTTCTGATTTATTAGGTCAAGGGTGGGGCTCAGGAATTTGCATTGCTGACAAGTTCCTATGTGCTGCTGCTGCAGGGCTCAGGCTTTGAGAACCACTGAACTATCATGATCCTATTTGAAAATTTGGGATAGAGATAGAATTTACCCAAAGCTTATGGTCCCTTTTGAAAGTATGACCCTACATTTATAAACACTATTATGAGTTCAATCCAGGAGAGCAATTCCATGATCATTTTTATGTCTAAGTACCTACATATTTTCTTCCTTGTGCCTGTAATTAGAACCTAAAACTGCCCCTTCCTTCCTTGAACAATTGGAATTCTCCTATGTCCCCCTCCTAGTGTCTAGTTAACCATGGCTGGATTGAAGAGCTCACCCTGGGAACTGACCAAGCTCCTGGGGGATCCTAATAATCATTCTGGCAGCATCCAGTGAGCAGAGTGGGCTACAGTTTGGCTGGCACATGGCTAATGGGTCACATTATGGTGGTGAAACCTCACACCACCCCTGTGGAGTGGTATTAATAATACTCCTATCTTCTGATGAAGGAACAGAGCCTGAGAAGATGGTAAGTGGCTCCCTCTCTTTACCAAGCAAGAATTCAGTCCAGGCCAGTCTGACCCCAAGCCTAAGCTCTCAACAACCCAGTTACCCTATTAGATGAAACTACAAGAGAAAAGTAAACTCTGGCGAATCTTTCCACAAAGATCTGAAAAGCCCTCTTCTTCCCTCTCAGATTCCAAATATATGCACTCAGTATTCCCCCCTAATCTAAAGAAAGCAGTGAAAGGGCTGTGATTCCTGAATACCTATTAATCAGAGAGAAGCAAAAAAATCCCTACCGCAGCATGTTACTATCATACCAGTGTCGCTAGAGAGAAGTTACACCATCCATTACTTTGATGGGTGCCGCGGGGAGGATAAGGATGAGATCAGCCCCGAACTGATCCAGAAATTACTGGCAAATACAGCTGTGGCGGGTGTGTTTGGTACTTTTTTCCAACCTTTGACAGAGAATAAATAGCATATGACAGTAAGCAGTTATCTGTTTGAATATGCAACTCAAAAAGCCTTACCAAGGGAAAAAGAAAGTCAATGAGGAATTGAAAGAGAAGAAAGAGTAAGTGCTGTATTTCTCTGCTACTTAGACTTTCCCACTATTGTGTCATATTTCTAGTTCCTGAAGTGACTGCCACTAAAATTATTTCAAACCTTCTGACCCCAGGTTTGTTCCTAGGCATTGAAAAAACCACCCTAGGTTTGTCTGTCTGCACTGATAAAAGGTAATTTTTTTTGCTTTTGTTTTTACCTTCAAATAACTGTAGACATTGGCATGAAATTGAGCTAAAACTGAACCTTGGCTAAGAGTGTTTATAAACAATCAGGCAAGAATGACAAGGGCTTGGTAGTTTTTCTCTACGTTGCTCCTGTAGAAGGTTGTATGTTTAGATATGCTCTGCCTCCTGCAGTTCTGTGTGGGTTTGGACTTGACTCCCATGGCTTTTGTATTTATTATTTTAAAAACACTAGCCCCAATAAGTCTTCCTGTTCAACATGGGTTTCCAGTAAATGGCAAGACACCTTAAATCTGTCTGCAGTTTTTGAACAGACCAGCCCTAAGACTTTACATTAACCCTGGGTGGGCATTCATTGAAGGGCTCACTGTCATGTTTATTTACTCAGTTCAAAGGTAGGAGGAGGTTGCCTGCCAGCCGGGGAATGAATACAGATGCTACAATGGTGAGCACTTGAAAGCTAGTGTAAGCTAAATGGTTGGGCTTGGAGGAAGCTGGCTGGAACCATAACTCAGCCAAGGTCAGAGGGGAGTGCTATTATTATTGCATTAACATGATCGCCATCAGTATTATTTCCCAAGTTATACTTTAAGGGGTCCAATGCACTTTCAAGTCTGTAACCAAGAGATAGATAACTTATCTTCTGTCCAGCAGTCACTAGAAATGTCCAAGGCAGATTTCAGCCCCTCTAGCTGTAAATTCAGTTTTGATCTCCAGTGGTTATTCTGCACTCATTCATGTGGTATACTTAGGATTTACCTTTAAACTTCGATGCATGGAGGGTAAAGCCACAATTGGTGTTTGTATGTATGCAGGTGGCTCATAGCTTTGATGTTCACTGTGGAGATTTAAAAAAATATATTTTTCAATGTCATTTTGATATAGGTGGTCCCACTCTGCTGGCGTATAAGGTATAAAGACTCAACAGAAATTCCTCATTCTACCACTGCTGAGGGAGTGGGATTTTTCCTCCTCGCCTTGTGCTCTTGGACTTGGTTGTTCTTAGACAAATTCTTCCTGGAATAATGTTGAGTATCAGAGGAGGATGGAAGTAAAATACCTGATGCACAGTCAGTCATCAATGCATTGCAGTTTCCTCTGACTCTTACAAGTCAGCTATGTCTTCAATTCTTTGCTCTTAGAAGGTATAGAATCCTTCCAATTTCATGCAATGAGTTTAGAGTGAGAAGGAGAGTTAAAATATACCCAGTTCCCACAGCTAGTGGGTTGACTTTCTTTTACTTACCCATTAAAAAATATGACACCTAGAGTCCACTAGATCGGGAGCTTCTTGAAGTCAAGTGATGTTCCAGACCCATTTCTGTGTCCTTGTCACCTAGCAAGAGTGCTTGGCTCATAGATGTTTATTAAATGATTGTTAAATTAAGTTGCCCCATTTCTGCATAGTTCTAAGCACCTGGGTGAGGGTAGGATGATATAATAAGATACAATATAATCAAATCATTGAGTGTTAGAAAGGATATTGTTTTAAAGATGAGGAGGGAGGTATGGAGAGGTGATGTGGCTTAACGTCACAGAGTCAGAACTACTGGCTTCAGGTCACACCATCCCAATATGAGGCTCTGCCCACCACAACCTTCACTTACAGCCAAGAATTACCCTTAAAAGTCATATGTTACCTAAATGTTTACATTCTAACCTCCAGGACCCCAGAATATGACCTTTTTTGGAGAGAGGGTCTTTACAGAGGTACTCAAGTTAAAATGAGGTCACTTGGGGAGAGGGGCCTGAATCCAGTTTGACTGGTGTCCTTACAAAAATGGGAGATTTGAATGCAGAGACATACATGGAAGGAAGATGATGTGAACAGACATAGGTGGAAGACGGTCTTCTACAGGCCAAGGAAAGAGGCCTGGACCAGATCCTTCTCTCACAGCCCTCAGAAGGAACCACCCTGCCAAGCCCTTGGTATTGGACCCCTAGTCTCCACAACCGTGTGACAGTAACTTTCTGTTGTTTACGCCACGCAGTCTGTGGTTCTTTGTTATGGCAGCCACAGGTTTTGGCATTAGTTTTCTAGGGCTGTATAAAGAATGCCACAGACCGGGTGTTTGAAACAGCAGAAGTGCACTCTCACAGCTCTGGAGACTAGATGTGCAAAGTCAAGATGTCAGCAGCAGTGGTTTCCTTCTAGCGCTTAGAGGGAAGGGTCTATTCCAGGTCCCTCTCCTGGGCTTACAGACGGCTATCTTCACATCCACGTGGTGTTCTCCCTGGGTCTCCATGTCTTAAACCTTTCTATGTTATGAAGTAAGGACAGCTGTTTAATTTTCTGTCTCTCCTGAGGCAAATCTAAAGTGATATTAAGTGTTCTCAGGTTTGCCTCTTTGTACTTGTCACAGTCTTTCATTTACTATGTAAAGTTTACAGCATCATTTTTATTTCCTCTTTCCCTGTCTCAGTATCTTCCCTTCTCTCGTTACTCACTTCTGAAGCGGTCCCAGTTCTCTTTCATCTGATTCCTTCTCCCCAAGTCCTATCTCCACATCCTGTGTATTGGTTTTCTGTTGCTGTATCACAAAACACCACGAACTTACTGTCTTAACATTCATTGGTTAGCTCACAGTTCTATAGATCAGAAGTCTCAGAGAGGTCCTCTACTTAGGGTCTTGCAAGGCTGAAATCAAGGTGCTAGCCAGACTGGGGTCTTATCTGGAGACTCTAGGAAGAATCTACTTCCAAGGTCTTCCAGTTGTTAGAAGAATCCAGTTTTTTGCAGCTGTGGGACCAAGATCACTTTTTTCTTGCCGGCTGCCATCTGGGGATTTACTCTGACTCCTAGAGGTCGCTGCCAGGCCCTTTCCATGTGACTTCCTCCACCTTCCACGCCAGCAGCACACTCTCTTGCATCCAATCCTTTTCACACTTTATCTGACCTTCCCTTCTGCCACCAGCTGAAGAAAACTTGCTGCTTTTGAAGAACTGGTGTGATTAGGTTAGGCCCTTCTAGATAACTTCCCTATTTCAAAGGAAACTGATCAGTAACTTTAAGCACATCTACAAAATCCCTTTTATCTTGTAATCATAGGAGGGTGAGGATCACGGGGGCCACCTTAGAATTTTCCTACCAAACCCTGCTACTCAGTCAAAGAAGAAAAAGTAGAGAAGAGACAAATAAAACTTATTCATCTCATCCATTTGTTGGCAATGAGGGCATTCCAAAGTAAGATGGCATTTAAAATCTTAGGACAAGGTTAGGAAAAAAAAGTGTTCCTGTAAGGAAGGCCATGTTCTTTGATCCAAGTTACTTATCGATCACGATTGTAAGAGTAGCTGTCATTTATTAAAAGCCTTCTGTGGGTCCATCACTTTTGAAGCCATCATTGCATTGCTGGCATTATTTTGAGTTTTAACCATGATTCTCCAAAATGAGTTGCATCAAAGAGGAAACTGAGACACTGAGTTTAATAACTTGCACAGGTACTAGTGATGGAGCCAAAATTCAAACCCACATCTGGAAAGTACAAGTCCTGTTTTTTTTCCAGAACCACATGCTTTCTTCTTACCAGGAAAGCCCACAGACCATGTGTGGAATTATGTATGTACAGGACAGCAGTAAAAATCCAGCCTGCCTAATAGGGTGATTCAGAGAGCATTTTCTTATAAAATTAAAGGGATTCCATAAATGCCACCTGAAGCAGGCACCCCAGAATCTGGAATTGCGGAGATTACACCTTCTTACGAAAGTATGCTGAAGTGAAAAAGTCTGATGGTAAGGAAAAACTCAAGAAGGATGATGGTAAAAAAAAAAAAAAAAAAAAAAAAAAAAAAGGAGACAGAATAGCATACTGGGCTAATATTTCTCCTTTTCGCTGGGGGAAGAACAATTCAGTTTTTAGACAAAAAAGGTTTTAGAAGACAGACATGTAATTGAACAAACTATACTAAGGCTGGACAGCAACACTCTCTTTGATGTCCTGTTTCCCTGCTTGAACTCTGATTTATCATTTGGTGTCTATCCTTCAATAAGATGCTTTGTCTAGGAAATTAAACTTACTTCTAATATAAGATGCGTTCTCCCTCCTTTTATCTCTTCTTTGTTAAGTCAGTCAATCAGTAAACACTGAGTGAGCACCAGCTTCGTTCTGTACATTTGTTCAGCATGGAAGATAAGACATCGTCTCTGTCCTCCAAGAGCTCCCAGCAAGTCAAATGACTGCTGTTCATATTTTTCACCAGTTGACACGCAAAACAAGAAAGTAAGATGGAGGTGACTAGTGGTGGCACTCAGAAATGTGGGCAGAACCAGTGGAAACTGGGCAGGCAAAGAGTCGTCTTTGAGAATTATTTCCAAGGCTAATCTAACACAGTATCTAATAGAATTTTCTATGATGAAAGAAATGATTTAGACCTGAACTGCCTAAAATGGGAGCCATCTGATTCTTGAGCACTGAAAAATGTGACTAGTGTGACTGAGGAACTGAATTTTAAATTTTATTTAATCTTAATTACTTAAAATACAGATAGTTACATGTAGTGAGTGGACAGGGAAAGAACTGTACACATATCTGAAGCTCTTCGTTCTATCAATTGTTTTGAAAGCTTTACTGATTTCCTAGTTCTTGACTTCTACATGTATTTTATCCAATATCTAGATTATTTCCTCCTGTAAATTAATCCTCTGAGATTAGTTTCTAGTATCAATGTAAACATACTGCAAAGCAAACAATTTTTCGAGGTGGAATCACAAAGCAAAACAATGTATTTTTAAACAAACTGAAGAAGGTTATCAGCCGATGAAGCATACCAGGGAATGGAAAATAATTACTTGGATCACGTTATTTTAATCCCATGTCTGGGTGTTCTAAGCAGATTCACCTCTTGTCATTTGAAGCAAGTTGCCAACGTTTGCCCTTCTGTCCTTTGAGGAAACATGCCAAATATGCTTTCATTTCATCCTGTTTAGACAGTTGTTTTAATGCCCTTTTCTGATGTTATCCCTGAACACGCAATTAACAGACTTCTGCTAAGATGCCAGCTGCAGTGAGAATTGTCTGCCTGTCACTTGTAGGCTGCTTCAACCCTGGCTCACGTACATTCTTGGCAATCAGATTCTTTAACGACTTTAAGCTGTTCCATCCTGACAATAAACTCTATGGAATTTCAGTCCAACCATTTTTTTCTTTTTTGGGCAAGTTTACCTCTTCTGTTCTTAGCCTCCGCCAAGCCTGCCATGCCACTCTTAATAAGGCTGTGAAGGTTTTATGGGGTTTTGACCATTTTGCCTCTCTCTGAGCATTTTGATGCCAAAGATATCAGACATACATTCCCTTTTTCTTTCAGCCAATGGCTTGCCCTTGCTGGCTGCTTTATTAACTGGGTGTGCGTCATTGGGAAGAAGCTCTGAGATTTTCTAGCACGATAAGGTGGACTATAATATTGAGGGTATTGTTGCAGATTCCAGCCACAGTCCTCTCAGATTCGGCAGCCTAATAAGAATGGGTCCTTTGGGCAGGGCAGTAACTCCAGCACGTGGTCCCTTCTCTCTCAGGGTCAAAGGAACAATAGTTGAGCTTAATGAGGATTTCTGAAAGAACTGTGGGCTCTCCAATGCCACTTTAAAGTAGCTTCCTTTTTAAAGATACTCATGTAACATGTTATTTTACAAAATCTGAAATATAGGAATGTACAATGAAGATAATGACATATAAATCTCCTCCCTATTCCATTTTCAGGCTCTGATGATGGAGAAATAATTACATATATAACATGCCAAAGAAGCACATTAGATAAAGACAATGTCAACATTTGAGATTTGCCAGAGTTAAAACCATCTCAATGTTCATTTATAGGAGGACTGGTTAAATGAATTATAGAACATCCCTATAATGGAATAATTTGCAATCATTTGAAAAGGCGGCACAGACTTCTAAGTACTGATGTTGAGTGAGATTTAAGATGAATTAAAGAGGGAAAACCAAAGTGTAGAACAGTGTGTTTAGTTTGCTTCTACTTGTGTCCTCAAAAGACTACTCAAGAAACTGTGGAAAAGTGGTTATTTGAAGGAGATAGACTTGTTTTATTTTGTATTCCGTTTGGACTGTGATTTTTTTTTTGCAACCAGGAGCATGTTTTAATTTTTCCAGTGAAAATCACTTAATAAAAACATAACAAAAATCATCTGTAAGTCCACCACTCAAAAAATGTGTTAATATTTTGGAGTATATTCTTTGGGGCTTTGCTTTAGCTCATATATGGCATATGTCAGATAGTGAAGTAGAGCCATTTTCTCATTTGTTTTTTTCCCAAAGAAAAATCTCTCATGTTAATAAAACATCTCTATCTTTTTTGTTTTGTTTTCATGAACTTTGTTGACAATAAAATGGACCCATTTTAAGTGCATAGTGTGTTGACAATACAGATAAAAGAGTACCATTTTTTAACAGCTGCATGGAACTGCTCCGTACTCACTAGTGACTTCTTTCTGGCCATGGGGATGAACTAATTCAGGGATAGGTTAATGAACCAAGTCAGCCCAAATGGAACCATTCCTGGAATTTCTGGTGGAAATACCATACTTTATTGCCAATTTCACACAGATGAATGTTTAAAATGTTTCAAATTTTGAACTGTTATAAATAATGCTGAGATAAATGAACACGTTTGTAGCCAAGTCATTGCACTCGTCCTTAGTTACAGTATTTCTTAGCATAAGTTTCTAGAAGTAGAGATTCTGGGAAGAAGGATAGAAATGATATCGCTAAATTTCCCTCAAGAGAGAGGATGCCAATTTATACTCTCCACTCTTCAACTGTCTCTCTCTCTCTCTCTTTTTTTTTTTAACCTCTAACCATTACTTCTGTCACCTTTGAAAATGCAACCAGATATATATTGGAGCACAGCCTACTAGTTGACCAAGTAGCTACAGAAGGTTGAAATACATTTGAAGAAACTATGATTTCCCAGAAGGGAGGTCTGTTTTACAAAGCAGGGTTGGATGGCTCCCACCTCTGGGCTCAAGAATTGTTTGCTCTGCTTGGAGTTTGCTTTCCCCATTGGTAGGACTGGTCCTTTCTTCTCTCCCAGGTGGCTGGTGCTCAGCTGTCACCTCCTCAGTGAGCCTTCCCTGCCCAGCCAGGTTCATCTGCATCCCTTGTACCTCTTCCTTGCTTTATTTTTCTCCGTAACACTTACCCACCTACTAATGATGTTCCTGTTTCATTTATTCTGTCTCTCCGTGCTAAAATACAACCTTCATATGAGTGTGGATTACTGTTTTGTTAACTGTTGTATGTGTACCAAGCACAGAATAAGGCCTCCAAGAATTTGCCAAATGAATGGGTCATACTTGACAGCATATAAGGCATGTGACACACACTATCACTCGATCATCACAACATCCTGTATGATGAAAAGGGCTGCTTCCATCCCCCATCTTCCAGATGAGGAAACTGAGTCATCAAGGGACCAAGTGACCTCTTCAAGATCGTGCATTTTGTGACTCCAAGTCTAGCTTTCTTTTCATCTCACTTGGCCTCTCTCTAAGCACGCGTTACAGGCTCTGTCTTTCTTCAAGGAAGTTGTCATATTCCCTCATAAGAAACAGTACAGGTTGTAACAGGTGGGCCAGGAACTCGGTGGAATAAATGGCTGAGAGAAGACCCGAATTCTAATGCCGCCTCGGCCAGTGCATCACACATGCAGCATCAGTCAACACTCCTTCTCCCTGTGGGCCTCACTCTCCTCCTTTATCAAATGAGGTGGCCAGACCAGATGGTCCGAGGCCTCTTCCAGCTTTACGATTCCATGGCCCTAAAGGGAGATATCCACCATGGATAAATAGATCTGTTGTCCATCAGAGGTGGCCAACCCTACTGCATTTAAATTCATGGACCCAAATTGTCTCCAATCCATCTTTGGCTCTAAAAAGTCTTCAGTGCAAGAAAGTGGGTCATCACCTGTATTTTTGCTTATTGCAAGAGAAGGTATCAGGATGAGGTACCAGCTAAACTGACGGCAGAAAATCCCCTTCTTGGAATGGGGAATCCCATGCTTTAGTAAGTTCTAACGTTCTGTCCTAGGTACCTGGTTTGAGTGTGTAAACATTTTTTTCTATTACTCAGGATACTTTTAGTCACAAGAGCTAGAAATCTGACTTGAAACAACTTGGGCAAAAATGGGAGTTTACTGCCTCATAATCCTGAAAATTTCAGAGGGATGTTAAGCTCCATTTGGGGCTGGATCAGGGCCCCAAGCAAAGCCATTAGAACTCCACTGCTCCCAACTTCTATGTTATCCTCTCAGCTCACCTAAATCTTCCAAGGATTTCCATCAAAAGTGCCAGGAAGGGTTCTAACTGGCCTTAGTCAGAGATCCCATTCCTCTGAGATAGGCTCTGTGGTTGGGGAGATGGAAGACACAGACCTGCAAGGCCCAAATCATGCATCCACCCCCGGGTCACAGTGCTTGGTCTTCTCTCATCCAAACCGTATGAACTGAGAGAGGAGAAGGGAGCTTCTCTCTATGAAAATAAAGGCACTCACACTGGAAGAAAAGCGGGTGTGGACTTGGCAGGCAAAAAAGAACAAAAGTTCACTGTCTTCTTGCCAACCCCACTTTTCCTTCCTTCTACCTCTCCAAACAGCTGCAGGATATGGATTCTGTTCTTGTGGTGGTAGTTGAGGAATTAGAGCATTTTAAAGTTCATTTGGTTGTGAACCACTGGGGGAGGGATGGGGAATCCCTCACTCTCCAGAAGGTCCCTGGAGATACCCAGGGCTATTCAGACAAACCGGCACATTGTCACTACTTTAGAGAAACAGCCAGAAGTGCTGGCCTCGGAGCTGCCCAGACTTGCTGGAAATGTTGCAGGATGCAAGGGACAGAGATATGTCTTAGCAAGATTTGGGCGGGGTCAGGTGGCTGATGGCCCTCATGTGCGGGCCCAAGGAATGGGACGCAACAGACCCTGCCAGCATTCTGGGAGCTGGAAGGCTTACCAGTTATAATCTGGAATCTTTAGAAGAGCCAGTTACTCAGGGCGTAAAGATTTGAGGCAAAGAAATTTCCAGTGTCCTTGTTTCCCCGTCAAAGGACACAAAAAGTTAAGCTGTAAACTAACTCATCGGTCCCCTACCCACCATAATCCAAAGACAACTTTAAGCATTTTAGAAAATAGTAGCATTTTAGAAAATATTTCCTGTCATGTCTTAGGGAGAATGGACCGACTGCAGAAGGGTAAAGTAGTCACAGAAGACTGACTGACTGGACCTGTTCCATTCCTTTACACAATCATGTATGTTCCCAACCGCCATCCCAATCATGCATGCACACCCCAGGCCCTGGGTCAGGCACTGGGGATGCAGGGATGAAAGACTCAGTCCTTGTCTACCAGGTGTTCATGGTCTCATAGTAGGGTCTTGAGAGACTAAAGCTTATGATGAGGAGTTGGCAAATGACAGCTCATGGGCCAAATCTAGCCCACCATCTGTTTTGGTCAGTACAGTTTTACTGGAACATAGACTGGCTCATTTGTGTTGCCTTTCCTGCTTCAGTGGCAGGATGGAGTGGCCCAAAATATTTACTATCTGGATATTTAGAGAAAGTTTTCCAAACCCTGACACAGACCATAGTAACTATCCCAGAGACCAGGGTGGTGGTGGGGTCTGGGGAGGCAGCCCAGGGGAGGCTATACCAGAGCTGAGACACAAGGAATGCACAGGAGACAAGCAAACGAGGCTGAGAAGTCAGGGGAGGCCAAGGCAGGAGGACTCCTTGTTCCCAGACAAGGTGATACGAGACAACACGGCGAGTCCTGGTGTAACTGGGGTGTGTGGATCTGCAAGAGCAGCCAGATCGGAGATGGACGCTGTGGCCATGTTATGACTACGCAGAAGCCAGGGGTTAAGCAGGGCAGGAGCTGGACAGGTTTGCTTTTTTGGAAGCTCCCTATGCGGTAGTGTAGCAGATGGGATGAGAGAGGACTGCTTCCTTTCTCTCCACTGCCTCTTCCTCCACCTCTCAAAATATTCAGCCCCTTGGAAGCAAGTCAGTATGCATGTGCAAAACCATCTAGTCTTCGCTCTGGTGGCCTTGAGATACTCATTGCCCCTCTGTTCTGGGACCACCTGGTCTTTCTCCACCCGGGCTGCCTTCTCCCGCAGTGTCATGTAGGACGGAGCAGGGAAAGCGGGAGGCTTAAGAGGCCACTTCCCCCCTTGGCAGTGGCAGCCCCCTCAGCCTCCAGAAAGAAATGTGAGTGGCAGTAACCGGATCAACAGTTTAATAGCAACCGAAGAACTGGGCCCAGTGCGAGGAATCTCATTGTCCTTGGCTCAAAGTGACTTTCCTTTCTATACATTATGATGCAGCAAGGCCCCTGGGGATGCAGGGAAATACAAGGGATTGATTTTGCCTGGCAGGAGGGTCAGGCTGCAAGGAGCACTTTTAATAGTCACTCTATGAAAAAGATGTGGGGAAAAAAAAAGAAGTAGATCAGAGCTGGGGTGGGATGAAGTTAAGGGGAGGCAGACAGGAAAGAATACGTGTTTCCTGTTTATTTCTGAAGGTGAGAACTACCTTTACAAAGTAATTAATGCGACCTAATTTCAAGTTGAAATTAGATTATTCCTTAACATATTTTTAGCCTCTTAGGACCTAAGATTATGAACACCAGTGTTACTAGATACGATTTATTGTGGAAAAGATCAGACCTTTCTTTCTTTTCACTTTGACTTAAAGTGAACAGATTTTTCTTTTTTGTGTGTTTATTAAAAGTTAACTACTGATTCCAATAACTACTTATACATATTTATAGTCTTTTTAAACAGGAGTGGATGCCATCAACTACATTTTTATGATTTTAATTTTCTCTTCAGTGACTGTATAACCTTTAGTATCCTGCTCATTAAACTTTGCTTACCCTAATACATAAATATACACACATACAAATATATAGAGAGAAATATATATACACAAATATATATATTTATATATATGGCTTTATTTCCTCTTCTTTAGTTAAAAAAAAAACCCACAAAATATTCTTGCTAGAGCCATATTTTTGCTCCCTTTACTTACACAGTTACTAAATTTTAAATTTACTGAAAAATTTCCAGACTTAAATTTGTGAAAATTCCTTCTTTGAGACTTTTAAATCCTCATCTCCCCAGACAGAGATCTCAAAGACCTAAGCTTCTAGTTCCAGGCAGGCTTTTGCAGCCAAGTCTGATGTAGACAGGTATGTAGCACCTTCCTGTCTCGCCTTCTCTCCCTCTTAGGTACAAGCCAGGCCTTGCATCCAGCTACCTGGTTCTGATCACACCTGTCCACTGTCCAGTAAGAACCAAGGTATTAGCCAACATGGATATGAACCCGCTCCTGGAGATGAAAGATGATCTAGGTTCCAAGAAATGGGCATTCAGAGGAGATGGAATCATAGTCTGCTACATACCTGGCTGACACATGAGATCAAGATTTGTTATTCACTAAGCCTGTTTCCATAGTGCTGCTGGGAGTATCACTGCCCGAGCAGACGCTGAGAAAGGGAAGGTACTTCTAGACATTCTCAATTATACACCCAGAAGTTGGTGCGCAGTGGCGGGAATAACTACACAGAGCAGATCAGCAAAAGTCCTTCAGAGATGACTCTAGAGTACATTGCCCCACTGCTTTGATATTCCCATTTAGACTTCACTTAATAAACTTGCATTTCCTGTGCTTTTTATTCACTAAGCAGCTGGAAGTGTAGGGAAGCAATTCAAATATAAACAAAATGGTTCTGAGAAAATGTATGCGTGTGTGAACCAATCTCAGCCCTCAATTGAGGCACCTTGTCTGATCCCTTTCCCCTCTCCCTTCCTTCTTCCTCTCCTCTTCCTCTGTACTCGTTGAGGGTCAGTGGGCTCTAAGGAGAGGTCTAGCAAGTACTTTGTCATTTACCATAGTGAATGAAATAATGGTGTTACTGTTGAACAGACTTAAGAACTCAGGTTCTGAAATGACACATTCAGAAGCCCAAATCCCAGTTCCCTTGTGTACAATCTCAGTGAAACTTGGGCAAGTGATCTCCCCTCTCTGAGTCTGACATTGATCATCTATAGCCTGGTGGTCCTGACTTCACAGAGTTGCTGAGACGATTCAATCAGATAACACACAAGAAGGGTTCAGCCCTGGGCCTGGGCATTGCAATTCTAATCCGAAAATCAAATAACTTGCATACAACAATACTCACTCTAATGAGGTGAACATGTTTACACAACTCTGGGCACTGTTTCTGGCACCAATATCGCCAACTGCTCTTTCCATCCCTTCATCAAATGTGTGCGGACCACCTCTCATGTCTCAGTCATGGTGAATGGCAGCAGACAGGAGGCAAACAAGAATGGCTGGTGGGCTAGGTGGGCTAGGAAAGGAAATGAGGGAACAGAAGTAGACTGTGGCCCAAGTTCTAATTCAATAAACATTTACTAAGCTCACACCGTACCCCAGGTATTATAATAATAGTGGGTGAAAAGTCAAGGAGGACACAGATACGGTCTCTGCCCCCAAAGACTGAACTCTTATAATTAGGATTTAGGAAAGATATAAAGTGTAGGGAGGATATTTGTATATAGAAAGAAAAGCCAGAAAAAAAAAAAAAAAAAACAAAACCTAGGCTAGAGCAGATGGACATGGAAGCACAGAAATTACATCCGGTTAGACATCAGGTCTTGCTTCTAAACGGTCCTGCCTGGAATGTTCTCTCTGTCACCTTGGCCTGGTTAAACACCACCCAATATCCACCTTCAGTCTCACACCCTCTGAGAAATCTCTGAGCATCATCGAAGGCAGACAGAAGGGATCTCTCTCTCTCTCCCTTAAGTGTTAATACATCGTCTGTATAGGATTCCTATGGCACTTAGTATAAACTGCTTTGCTTATTTATATTGGCTGTCTATGCTGATCAAATTTCACTTGAATACGTCTGTAATGACTCCCTGCTTCTTGAGGGATGTCAGCCACACAGCTGAACCAAAGAATCAGACAGCATTTGCCTACCCGAACTACCATGTGCTTACAAACACAGCTGTATATAAATTATGAAATCAAGAACTATTTACCTTTTCTTCCCAACTCATTACTTCTACATGATTTTGATGGAGACCAAACAAGGGAACTTCAACACGACACCAGGAGGTGCAGCTGTGTTTCTAAATGCTGCATGAGGCTTGAATAATTCAGAGTTTACATTAAATATCGCTCAGTATTAACAAGGTGCAGAATAAACTGTTTACTGATGAAGCCCACGCCTTCCGATAGGATGAACTCTTCTTGGTAGCTTACATTTTTACACTGGCAAAGCAAGCGGTCACAGCCAACACGCTCGGGGGCCCAGAGGCCGTTTATCTTTCTAAGAAGCCAGGTACAGCCCGACATCTGAAACTGTTCAAATACTGTCCAGAGACTGGCCAAGCGTTTGGCTTCTGCCAGGGGGACTAGAATCTCAGCTCTCATATATGCAAACACGAAGGACATCTGTTTTCATCTTCTTTACCAGGAAAATAAATGTTGTGTACTCTTCTAAGAGGATCTTTTAAGGCCATTGATTTCCCTTGACTTCAAATGGAAGGTGTAGAGAGGGACCAGTGGTATTTAAAAACTGGGTCCATCTTGTGAGTAAATGGGCTTAAGGCCATGTGCTAAAGTTACGAGGCATTAGTAGGAATTCCCAGATTCTAATCTAGGAGTCGAACTGGGTCAAAGGAGACTGGCCATGTCTGATGAGCAAAGAGCGTCTCAGCAGATGTGCGCCTGTGTCCAGAAAAGAGCATTTTGTTGTGATCTTTTGTGGACTTTACCCTCGTAGACTTGGATGGACCATTAACTAATTTAGAGACAGCTAAAAACCCACACAGGCAGTGTAACTTTTACTTCTCTTGGGTTTTGATTTTGTTCCCCCCCCGCCCCCGCCCCTTTTGATTTAGCAAGCTATAGGCAAAAGGTTCTAGAATGTACGCCCAGTCTCTTAAGCTACCCTGGTGGCGTTTACCTATAACTGAAAATTGCTATAAATCCTTCTTAATCTTTTTGCTGGTGAATTGCTAGAAAATGCTGGAATACTTTTTTTTGGCCTGGCCCCAGCTCCATTTAAAATGCCAGACACAGCAGGGCTGAATTTGTTCATGTTCACTTGAGGACAAGGAGGCAGAGGAAGTTGTGTAAGGGCTTTGGAAATGGATGTGGTGAGGGGGTGGGACCAGGGGAGGGCCACAGCAAATCCCTAACAAAAGGTAATTTATTTGTTCCACCAACTATGCCTTTCAGGAAGAGGCCATTTCTAACTGGCAGCAAGTTACAACGGAGGAGAGATTGCAAAGATAGGAAATCGCTTTGTGTTTCTAATTCAGTGAACTTGGAGCATCTAATCTGACTGTTGAATTCAGCAAGGAACAACTAACCCACCTATCCAAAGTGAAGATAACTGAAGGGGAAAAAAACAGGATGAAGATGATATAAAAACTGTATTCAAAAGAGAGTGATATAATGCAGAGGAAATAAATTAGACCTTTATCTCACGCCATATATAAAAATCAAATCAAAATGGACTGAAAACTTAAATATAAGACTTGAAATCATTAAACTATTAGAAGAAAACACAGGGAAAAAAACTCCTTGACACTAGTCTCAGCAATGATTATTTTGGGGGCCCCAAACAGCATAGGCAACAAAAGAAATAACAGACAAATGGGCTGCATCAAACTAAAAAGCTTCTGAACGGCAAAGGAAACAATTAACAGAATGAGGAGACAACCTATGGAATGGGAGAACATATCTGAAAACCATATACATTATAAGGGGTTAATATCCAAAATATATAAGGAAATCGAACAACTCAATAGCAAGAAAACACATAACCCAAACGGAGAAATGGAGAAAAGACCTGAAAAGACATTTCTCACAAGAAGGCATACAAATGGCCAGCAGATACATGAAAGGCAATGAACAACACTAATCATCAGAGAAATGCAAATCAAAACCACAATGAGGTATCACATCACACCTATTAGAATGGCTATTATCAAAAAGACAAAAGATAACCAGTGTGGTGAGGATGTGGAGAAAAGGGAATCATTGTACACTGTTGGTGGGAATGTAAATTAGTGCAGCCACTATGGAAAACAGTATGGAGATACTTCAAAAAAATTATAAATAGAACTACCATATGATCTGGCAACCCTACTTCTGGGTATAGACATGAAAGAAATGAAATCAGTATCTCTAAGAGACATCTGCATTCCCATGTTCACTGCAGCATTATTCACAACAACCAAGATACGGAAACAACTCAAGTGCCTTTTGATGAATGAATGGATAAAGAAGATGTGGTATATATAATACTTTGGAATATTATTCAGGCACAAGAAAGAAGGAAATCCTACCATTTGTGATAACATGGATGGACCTGAAGGATAATATGCTAAGTGAAATAAGCCAGACACAGAAAGACAAATACTGTATGATGTCATTTATATGTGGAATCTGGAAAAAAAAAATGTTCAAACTCATAGAAGCAGAGAGTAGAACTGGTTACTTGGGGCTGGGAGGGGTAGGGGAAGTGGGGAGATGTTGGTCAGAAGGTATAAATTTGCAATTATGTTGGATGAATAAGTCTAGACATCTAATGTAGAAGAATGATGACTATACTTAGTAATAATACTGAATCGAACAATGGAAATAAGCTGCGAGGACAGATTCATGTGCACTCATCACACACACAAAAATGGTAGCTGTATGAGGAGACACGTTAACTAGCTGAACAGTAATAATCATTTCACAATGTATATGCATACTACATTATACTGTACACTGTAAACATATACAATTTTTATTAAAAATTTTTAAAGGGACTGATATGGGATATAAAGAACATTTAAGTGAAATTCATATATTTATGTGTATCTATGTATCTATATAAATATACATATAAATTTTCTTAAAGACCTAGAGACATATCTGCAGTCTGCTACCTACCAGCTTCTAGCTGAATACATGTAACTACTGTCACCCTGAGTAAGTTATATAATCTCTCTGGATTTCGGTTTCCAGAACTCTAATAATGCCAACCTCATAGAGCTTGCAATTAATCACTGTGTGTACTAGGCCTGTTATACACCACGTGCCTATCAATGAATAGCTTTAGAAACTGTATTAGGCATTTTAATATTATGGATGGCAAATAGGTTTAATTTCTAGTGTCAGCTCTGAGTAATTCAGTATGGCCACCTGGACTGCTATGTCCAGAATGACTGTGAGACTGTGACTAGGCTTGGCAGAAAAGAGTAGTGTGATCAATTATTGATGTCTGCTCCTGGCCCCAAATGAGGGAGTGTATTTTCAATCCTGAGTCTAGTGAAAAGGTCACAATATGTCAGGAGACCTGGTCTTTCTGTCTCCAATTAGCTGGATAACCTAGGAACATCTTTTATTCCCTCTGGGTCTCATTTTCCCCAATGTAAAATGAATAAGCAGAATTTTATGGGCCCTTAGGTCTCTGAGTCTGACTATTCTGATTTTAATCTAGAAAATATTGTTTCTGGTTCACAGGTGTGGAATGCTAATACATTAAAAAAAAAAGCATCTTGCATTAAGTACACTTACATATGAGAAATTGTTCTATGGCCCTGTTTAGAAGAACATGCACCATTACCTAAGTGAAATGGTGTGGAGGTCTGCAAATGAAGTGATATTCGAGGTGTCCTCTTACCTGCAGTGTGCTCCTATTTCTTCCAAAATCTCTCTCTGGGCCTCAGTTTCATCACCTGGAAAAATGGAAGAAAAATTATGACTGTACCCTCCTGATTCTCTGAAATGTGAAGCAAAGGAAGGAGGACATGTTTCCTCAGTGCTTTGAACTTGTCAGAAGGCAGACCTTCTGTGACTCTAAAGTACGAGCATTCACAGAAAAATGTGGCCCAGAAATTGCCCCCTTGATATGATGCACATTAATATCCATTTGATGTACTACAGCTTTATTACAACAGAGTAATGCTTCCAGAAGGAAAAAGAGATTGGTTTTTAAAAAACCCAGACTTTTATCATTTTCCCTTTAAGTTGAGCTTCCCTTTTCCTTAGTGTAAATCCTAGAGTCTCCAAGGTTAAAAACATGATCAAAGCTGAAAGAAGCTTGGTGTCGAAGTAGTCCTCTTGCCAAAAATGGCCTCCACAGGAGTATACAGACATCTGCTACTTAATATACTTAAAACCAACTTGCTGTGGAAAAGATGCAAAAATGAGTCCACATGAAGTTGAAATACCTCGGCTCCATAACGCCTTAAGACAACTGATTCTATGCCAAATTCTGTTCCTGTGGACAAAGCCAGAATTTGAAAGATGTCCCATTATCCCCCAAAGCCAACATTCATAAGAATAACTAAATCAACAATGGGAAAAAAAAAAAGCCCCAACTCTCACCTCAGACATGCTTCTAGGACAGAGAAGATGAGCCAAACTAGGTAAAGAGAATGAATGTGCTTCCTGATCACGATGAATCAACAACTTTAGCATGGAAATTGAAGAAGATAGAATTTCTACCATTTACTCCACCCAACTATATTTTGTTCTTTGACTCTTAATGGCAGATCCTGGGTAGTGATGATGAAAGCAACAGTAACGACTATTGCAACGAGCTTTGAGAAGGGAACTCCTTCTGTCTGTTTCAACTGAGGTCTCAATATGACAGATTCAAAAGAACAAGGTAAGTAAGACAAGTGTGTATATGCAGATTTTTAAAGAAAATGCCCAATAAACTGGTCTAGCACTCTTGACAGGCTGCCCTCCACCCACACCCCAGGCCCACTTTTGAGGTTACTGAAAGAGGCCAGAGTGTGGAGAATGAGATTTGTGGGAACAGATTAGTGAGGAGGTCTTTTGGGTAAGAGTGCCTACATCCTGTGTGACTTCACATTTTGTTCTTGTTTTTTTCTGGCGGGGGTGAGGGGTGAGGGGCAGGGGTTCTATCATCTAACCCAGAGTCAGGAAACTACAATCTGCAGGTCAGATCTGGTCTACCGCCTGGTTTTATGTGGCCATGAGTTCATCACGGTCTTGGCATTTGTAAAATGTAAAATGTGTGTGTGGGCGGGGCAGGGGTGGAATATCTTGTGACCCATGAAAATTCACTGTAATTCAAATTTCCGTGTCCACAAATAAAATGCTGTTGAACACAGCCACTCCACTTATGTCAGTATCAGCATCCATGGCTGCTGTGGTGCTCTGATGGAGAGTCCATCTTCACAGAAGTTTGCTGACCTCTAGTTTAACCACACATCTGATGGAAAGAGGTTTCAAGACACACTTGGAGGACTGTGACATGTGTCCCCTGTGTTGGGGTGACTTAGATAACCAATGTCTCATTAAGGAGTGAAAAATGCTGACTAAAGGCACTGTGGCCCGGGGACTGCTTCCTTTCAGGGAAACCAAAGGCCAGAGAAGGGTCCCAGCTGCTCCGGTGCTAGCTCTGGGAGAATGCTGCTGGGCTGCCACAGGCCTGCATTTCCAGAGCATGCTGGGGAATGGATACATAAGCAATTCCCAAGGATAAGATATGGGACCCATGACAGAGGGCTGGTGCGGGCTCCTGGCTGCCTGGGAAGGACCTCAGTAACTCCAGAAGAGTTGGAGGTACCCCACTGGAGGCCTACCCATTAAGGAAGCAGTCACAAGACACCACCTGGAATAGCTGTGCTTTGCTTTTCTGCTAGTTCAGAAGTTGCCTGGCCAAGTATGAGCCTTTCTATCCTGCTATGAGACCACAGTTCACAAGAGAAGGTGACAGGGAAGGTGAGAGGCGACAAAAGCTAGCCACACCCTATCCATTCTCTCCAGCTTTCTTGACGTTACCTCCACCAATTCAAGTATAAAGAGACAATGATAAACAGAAACAGAGTTAAGTGTTATTAATGCCAGGAACCAGGCATATACAACTTTCCACTTACACAATTTACCAAGTAGCTCCAATTCACCAGAGCTCTATATCCATACTCTCATTTAATTGTTACAACACCTCTATGAGATTGGTATTAATACACCCATTTTATAGGTGATGAAACCAAGGTTCAGAGAGCTTGAATGATATACCCAAGGTCTCATGCCAGTGAGTGGCAGAGCCAGGATTTAGTCTACAGGATGCTCCAATGTACACTCTCTTCATTGCATCCATGGAGCTTTCATCTTAGAAATGATAGTTCTGGTGCTGTATCTGTGTGTAGAGCCCGTATACCCCAAGTGTTCTCCAGGTACTTTTGTTGTTAAGAAATAAGCATTTACTCAGGTTAACTTAAGAGATGAGGGTTTATCTCAATGTTCACAGCAGCACTATTTACAATAGCCAAGACATGAAAGTGACCTAAATGTCTATCGACAGATGAATAAAGAATACATGATATATATCTACCTCTATCTCTATCTATATATAGATATATCACAATGGAATATTACTTGGCCAGAAAAAAAGAATGAGATAATGCCATCTACAGCAACATGGATTGAGCTAGAGATTTTCATTCTAAGTGAACTAAGTCAGATGGAAAAAGACAAGTATCATATGATATCATTCATATGTAGAATCTTAAAAAATGATACAAATGAACTTATTTAGAAAATAGAAACTCACAGAAATAGAAAACAATCTTATGGTTACCAAAGGGGAAAGAGGAGGAGGGATAAATTAGGAGCTTGGAATTAATAGATACATACTACTATATATAAAATAGATAAACAGCAAGGACCTACTATGTAGCACAGGGAACTACATTCAGTATCATGTAATTACCTATAATGGAAAAGAATCTGAAAAAGAATATATATAATTAACATATATACACAGACATATATATGTTTAACTGGATCCTTTTGCTGTACACCTGAAATTAACACAATGTTATAAATCAACTCTGCTTCAGTTAAAAAAATAAAATAAAATAAAGAGATGGGGGCTTATAGCAAGAGTACATATTGCCTTAGGTCACTGAGCAGAAATAGTCAAACTCTGGAAGTTCTTAACTTCTATATGGACTGGCCTCACTGTTTAAGTAAGCCTGTGGTAGTGGTGCAGTTTATAGACATCCGCATGATTTTACATAGTCCTTATCTGAATCCATGCAACAGCCTGGGGAAGTAGGCAAGGGCATTTTTGCCCTTATTTTTCATATGTAAATATAGGCTCAGATACTTCAAAAAGAGCGATAATGACTATTTGTTGAATTAAGAAATAAATGAATATACCCCACCCCTACTGCATGTGTATGTGGATAGCTAGTCACTGGTCTGTGATTATTTCCATCTTTGACTGGAGTATGAACCATGGAGCCCCTGTGTCTGTACCCCATTTTCCCACCAAAGGCCTGTACACAATGGATACCCTATAAATGGTAGTGGAGAGTCTTCCTTATCTTTTAGCAGAAGATTCTTCCTCCAAGCAAATATTTTATATTAAGTGGTATTGGAAAGGGACTCAATGCAACTGAGGTGTTGATTTCCTTCAGGGGCTAGGCTTTGGATCAAAAAGGCCAGGATCTCAATCCTGTTTCCTTCACCTACTCAGCTACGTTTCTATGAAGTTTTCGATCCTACTGTACCATTTCTCGGCCATCTGACTTTGCACAAGTCAGTGTCTTTATTTATAAAATGAGCCTAATGTTACTCTTGCAGAGCTGTACTTCAAGGACTGAAACAGCAGAACTATCTGGCTGATAGTGGGTATTTGATAAAGGTTATTGATTTCATGTAAAGTGTCCAGCTGATGGTTTGATGTCCTCAGGTTCTTAAGATCACAGAGTGTAAAACTTAATTCACAGGGAAGGAACTAGGTTCTGTGATTCTGTCCAGGTAAAAGCTGGCAAACTCTGAGAGTATGTGGATAAACTATTCACAGACTTCTCAGAACTATTTGGGGGCCATAGCTGAGAGTAACAGATTGTGTCCAAAACAGGCCAAATCAATGAAAGTCCTGGAAGCACAAAGGAGCCATGTTTTCAATTCTTTATCCAAACCTGGAATTGGTAGATTTATTTTTAAATTTCCAATCTTGTCTTTTCAACTAGATCATTCTTTAAAATACGGAGGGCATATTAAACCAAGAGGATAACCTGTCATTTATTCAGGTCCAAATTCAACCATTTTTGTTATTCTCATTTGAAGTTGGTGATTACTTTTGAAAGATGAAAGGATTGGGTAGTTAGAGAAGAAGGTTGGGTAGAGAGATTTTTTTTTAAAAAAGATTTTATCTGGATACGATGCCTCTCAAATAAATTGAGCTCAGTAAACAAATTAGATCCCACTAAGGCATGATTTTCTAATTCACTGACTAATTAATCATGTATGCAATGACTGAAGCAAAATGATTTAACTCTCTAGATATAGTAAATCACGGCTTTGCAAGTGAAAAACACAATCTCTTTTAAAACAACTGATGAACATATCTCTTGGAGATGATTCGAATACTTTTTCTTTAAACCAAAGATTCTGCTTTAATTCAATATTTCTTGATGTCATCTGATTCTTCAGTTAAAATTTACTACAAGTTGGTCATCTGTGTTTTATGTGCTCTTTCTTTCTTGTTTCCCGTCACTCTGCTAGGACTATGTTAGCATCCCC
Source organism: Camelus bactrianus (assembly GCF_048773025.1). Lineage (NCBI taxonomy): Eukaryota > Metazoa > Chordata > Mammalia > Artiodactyla > Camelidae > Camelus > Camelus bactrianus. The sequence goes on along the minus strand of NC_133555.1, from coordinate 22,086,694 downwards.
GTTAGAGGACACAGTTTCCATTTTGCAATTATTTCTTTTTCTGCTGGCTTTCTGACTGGATGGTGTGCTCCTTGCGAGGCAATCTACTTCTCTTTATTTTCATCCTGTTCCCACCCATGTATCTGGAATGTAGTAGGTAAGCAATAAACATCCTTTGAGATGGAATTGAACAGTTTAGGTACTGCCTGCCAAGAAAGACCAACCTTGCCAGTCACTGGGTAGCAGCAAACAAAGTGAGTAGGACAGAGAAGTGAGTGGGATCCTTTCACACGTGGTTAATTTGGGCACGGAGTCATGCTTCTGGGAAACACACCTCCCACTAACTGGAGGTAACTGATCTTCTCTAAGCAGGTAGCGCAACTAAAATCCTCCACACCAATATTATTTGGTCGCATATTCCCTTTGTTTTCTTGAGTGTTACATTCTGCCTTGAATGTTTCACGCCGTAAAGCACATGGCCAGGGAGCCTGTGATGAACTGAAATTTCTCCAGACTCTGCTCCCTCAACTTGTTCCATCTTTTCCTATTGTTTTTGTGGTCATACTGTCTCCAGCAGGAACTGAAGCATCCCCCATCCCCTCCCCGATTACGAAACATTTACAGCCTGCAGGCTGCAGGGAAGGCATCTGCTTCAAGTCCAAACAAACAGAGACAGAGCTTCTCTCCTCTGGGCATTGGTCATCACAATGATGGCAGTCTGTTGCTCTCAGGGTAATCCCAATCTAAACAACCAATATTTAAAAGGACATAAAACTTTTCCTTAGGAGCCTGGGAAGTTAGCGGGAGACCTCACGTGGCCCTTCCTGAACGCTTCAGTTCTACTATGTTCCCTTTCGTTTTGGGTCACCAATGCTGTTCCTTTTCAAGAGCTGGCTGGGGAGATCATTTGGATTTGATCCTGCTGGCCTAATACTGCATACTTGGCTGGCTGGGACTTCCTGCCTCTGCTGGTGATACTATACAGCAGGAGCAGAGAAGGAGTCTTGGTAAATCAGACACCCTGTGCTTGGGCAATTTACAGGGATCACTGAGCACTGATAGATAGATACAGATATATTTTCTATACATTTTATAATCTATACGCATATATATTTTTGTCTATCTATTGTTTCCACCGTAGGTTGATTTGCAATCCATGGAGTGTGTAGTGCACATCCTGTAGGACAGCAGCCCTGATTGCCCTATGTAACATTCACTGAGCACTTACTATATTCTAGACACTGCCAAGCACTTGCCATAAATGATCCTGCAAATTTTCATAACTTTCCAAAGTTTCACTTCCTAAGGGGAGCTGTGGTTTAGAAATGACCTTAAGGAATTCAGACAAAGATAACATGACAAAGAAAAAGTAGAGCTGCAATAAGTGAAGATTATTAAGTGTGCTCTACCTGTGGTCCTCAACTGCAGGACATTTCTTCCTAGGGCAAGCAGATCAGAACTCTGCCCCCACGGAGGGTAGGATGATGGGGTGGATGGAGAAATAATCAAGGCATAGTCAATGTTGTAGTTTAATACCTGGAAATTAAAAAGCAACTTACAATTTCTATAGTACAATGGAGAGAAAGTAAAGCTTGACATACGTTGCCCTGTGGTCACATACAGAAGATCGAGTCTAAATTTGGGGCTCAGTGACTCTGAATGGTGAGAGGGAGGAAGGGGTGAGGCTCCCTGCCCACCCCTACCCAACCAAGGATGCCTTTCAGAAACTCTGGGGGTTGGTGTTGAATATTTAGGTTTATCAAAGGGCATGGGTTGTAAAAGATTAAGACATTTGCATCTAATGAAACTAATAATTACCAAATTTTTACTACTTTAAAGTTATGCTGACCCAGAAAAAGCTAAAAGTTGTATTTCATTCTGGTTTCCATTACACCGATTCAATTTACTGGACAATGACTCCGTCCTCCACTCTCCTTCTGTGAAGTTCTGGCTGGGTGAAGCTGGACTGTGTACGGAATGTACACATTCCCTGTGATCACTGTGAAAATCAGATCTTAAAACTAGTGGATTTATGGTCCTACAAGCAAAACCAGCACTGCAAGGCCAAACAAAGATTAGAAAAGAGGTATTTGGACTGAAAACAGCAATAAAATGCTTCTTTTTGCCCATACATGGCGATTTAGGAATTTTTACCCCAAATTGGAGATTAGGCCAAGAAAAATCATAGCTACCTAGAGTTGCAAGGGCCTTTGAGAACCAATTACAGCAATTGGTTGGTTTATCGGTAGAAAATCAAGGCTCAGATTGGGTTTACCTGAGGACGCAGAGGGTAAGAGAGTGACTGAGCTGGGACTTAGAACCACTGCATCCTGACTTTTAGTTCTCTCCATCATGGTGTCTGTCAATAGAATGGAGTTCCCTTCATTACATTATTGATCAACAAATTGAGTACCTCTCTTGTATGCTTAGTGTACTGTGTTTGAAATGGATGGTGTAATTTGGCAGATATCTTTTAAACTATGGACTGAAACTTAGGTGAGATGGTGGAGTGTGTTTTGTTTGTTTTGGATGCCCAGTGCAGTCCTTCCTTTCCTTGGGGAGACAAGAGGACAGTTGATGCTTGAACAACGGGGCTTGAGCTATATGGGTCCACTTATATGTGGATATTTTCAATAAACACCTACTCAAGTACTACATGATCTGTGGCCGGTTGAAACTGTGGATGCAGAACCTTGGATATGGAGGGCTGACCATAAAATTATACACAGATTTTTGGCTGCACAGAGGTCCAGTGCTTCTAATCCCCTGCATTGCTCAAGGATCTACCATACAACCAATCTTATTACTCTGTTACCTGGCCAGGAGGCTGGCATGTGGCCCATCCTAATGCAATCAGCAACCTTCCCTGAGGATTGCTGAATCTTGAAGTTTTTTTTCACTCTGGTCAAGGAACCAATAGTATAAGAGCAGTGGGGCTACTGGTTACCATCAGTCCCACTTTGCAAAGCAGCACACTGGCCAAAAACAGAATGAAGCCTCCATGTTCAAGTGTCCATGTTTAAACACTCGCTCTGCCTCTTTTTACTTGACTCTGAGGTCTAGCTTCACTTCTGTGAGCCTTAGTTTCTTCATCTACAAATGGGACTACCAGGGTGAAAATTCAGTTACCTGATGTATTAAAAGTACCATTTAGAGTGCCTGATATATAATAAATGCTGAACAAAACAAAGAAAGGAAGATGATTAAGATTCCTATGACATTTATCTCTATGGATTTTGAATAACTACTGCTATGCGTTCTTATTTTATTCTTGGTGAAGTTAATCTACATCACTCATAGTGGTTTCCATGACAGCTGAGCTTTGCTGCATACAGGATTTTTACGGTAAATGGTTAGGTCAATATGGCGAATAAAATTTACATTTGTTGGGGTGTGCTGGGTAGGGAGGCAGGGGACAGTATCAGGGGTCTAAGTTAGCCACAGTCAGCAATTTCAGCTTTACAGCAGAAGTAGAGATGATAGAGGGTGAAACTGTCACAAATCTCACAACAGCCTTGTTTGTAATAGGCAACAACTGGAAACAACTCAAATGCCCACCAACAGATGAATGTATAAACACACTGCAGTATATTAATGGAATGTTATAGAAAGAGGTATGTTATAAAATATAAAATGGTATATTAATAACATGTCGTATATTATAGAATAAAAATCTATAAAACAAAACATTGAGCAGTAAAGTTGTCCTGATACACAGGACAATGGGGATTAATCTCAAAAGCATGCCGAGCGAAAGAAGGCAGACACAAAGGAGAAGACACTGTGTGATTTCATTCCAAGTTTAGAACAGGCAAAGCTAATGTATAATGACAGAAACTGGATCAGTGTTTGCACGTGTACAACTCTGAGAGCTAATGCTTTCCTAGTTTGTGCCCTGGGCACCTCAGCCACCTTACCCTAGTCCTGGTCCTGATAATTATTTTAAACTTGTCATTTGAAATAAGTTTATTGAGAAGTAGGTTTGTGTCAAAGATTGGGTTAGAAGCCCCAATACTCTCCCCATCCAGGTTATTGTTCATAATCTTGAGTCATCGAAGTTCCATAGTAAACAGCAGTGTAAAAATTCTGATTGGGATTTTTATCTTGAAAAATATAACTTATGAAAACAATGTTATTTTATTTTATCCTTAAGAAAATTCAAGTCATAAATCCAATTGTGAGATGGTCACAGAAAAATCAAAGCAAGAATAAAGGGCTGTTAGTGCTGCACGTGTGTCTAGTTCTTTAAAAACTGAGCTATCAGACATCTTTAATTTTACTTTTGCATCATGATCAAGGAGTTTAGTTAGCAAAAACATATGCAGTCTTCATACATTTTTCTCAAGGTCCACTCCTACAGTTTGACATTCAAGTCCCTTTCTTTTGAGGCATCTGTAGTGTCATCTCGCTTGTTTATGTTCCTTTCCTTTGTTATTAATATGGTGTAGTTCTGCCACATCTCTACCTGTCATTTGCCTATTGAGATGAATAGAGCAATTCTGCTCCGCTGGTAAGATCCCACATCTTCTTCAAGAGATCCCACATCTTCTTCAAGATTTGTAGTTTTACATTGCCATCCATTTGCATTGTTTTTGCACCTTATTTTAGGGATTTTAAAACAGCTAACAAACTATGAGACACTGGCAAATACTATTGACACAATGAGGGGAGATAAGCTAAAATCAAGGCAGAGGGCTATCTGAGGGAGGATGAACTTTAAAAGAGATGTTTCTTGGGGACACAGAAGATGAATACTAAGATAATGGGGACCTCAAACCCTTGGAGCATAGTTTACTGAAACAACAGTGTTCTGAAATTAAGGTGCTTTTTTAGTAGAATCAGTTCCTAACTTCAATAAATGGTTCTAGGATAACTTTTATCCATACAGAAAATAATGAAATTGGATCTCTGCTTCACTCCACAACCATGAATTACACATGAATTAAGGCAAAAGTTAAAAGAAAAAATTTTAAGTGATTAGAGAAAAATAAAGGAGAGAGAATATCTTTATGAAACTGAGATAGGGGAGGGGTTCCTGAATAAGATAAAAGGCACAAAAGGGAAAAGATTGATGGATATGATGACATTCAAACCTATACGTTAGTTCACCAAAACAAATAATTAAAGAATAAAAAACAAACTGTAATAGAATTTAAAAGATACATAACTAGTAAGAATAAAAACCTGTATGATAATAGAAATAATTTCTACAGATAAATAAAAAGAAACTAATAATTAAATAGAAACTTGCATAAGTGAAAACATTAGTGGATGATAAACTTATTAAAAGAGGCTCAACTCATCTGAAATACAGAAAACACAAATTAAAATCCAATCAGATAACCAGTGTTCCTTCTGGCAATAGCATTCTAGCTAATTTTGGATAAACTCTCCCTCTGAGAATAATTAAACAAGGTCAACAAATTATTTTTTTTAAATCTCTTTGAGAACATTGACAATATCAATACAGTAAGAACTTGATATTCTAGGATTGGAGAGAGTGTAATCCCAAGGACGTGGGCCTGAAATCTGAACTGCTTTCCTCCTTAGGGAATTTGCTGATATGAAAGGAACAGTTCAGAACCTCAAATTATTTCTATAGCTTTTCAAAGCCAATGTTCAGCACTCAAATAAAAATAGTGACACACATAAAAAGATAAGAATTCACTAATAACCAAGAGAAAATAATAAATAATAAAAACAGACCCACAGGATATCCAGATATTTTTGTTATCAGACATGGATATCAAAATAATCAAGATAAATAGGTTAAACTATTAACTAATAAGATACAGAATTTCAGCAGAAAACTGGATATTATACAGTAAGTTCAACTGGAAACTTGAGAATTAAAAAATACAGTAACTGAAATTAAGAACCCAATCAATGGGCTTAACAGGTGAAGAGAGAATTACAGAAGGGGGAGATGGGTCAGAAGAATAAAGAGGTATTACTCCCCAATGTAACTGTGAGGCCAGCAAAACCTTAATACCAAAAACTGACAAGGATGTTACAAGAAAATAAACCTATAGGCCAACCTTTCTCACGAAAATAGATTTTAAAAATTCTCAGCAAATTATTACAATACTGACCCCAGCAATATGCAAAAAGGATACTACACTGCAATAGAGCTGAATTCATTCTAGGAATGCATGGTTGTGTTAACATTCAAAAATCAATCGGTACAACTCAACATAGCAATAGCATGGGAAAAAATGCATATGATTATCTCAATAGTGGCAGAAAAAGCACTTAATAAATTCTACATGCTTTCATGATAAGATACAGCAAACTAGTAATGAAAGGGAACCTCCTTATTCTGATAAATCAATTTTTGAAACCTACAATAATGTTATATTTAAGTGAAATGTTGAGTTTTTCCTTGCATTGGGAATAAGGCAAATGTGCCTATTATTACCATTTCTATTTACTGGCATACCATTGGTCTATCCTTTATATGTTCGAGAATACGCCTGTTTATATTTTTCAAATCAATAAGAAATGGCCAAACAACTCAACAGAATAAAGTGGATGAAAGTATTGAACTGATAATTGATACATAATACTCATTCAAATAAATGCCTTTGAATAAATAAATGAGGGGAGAGGGACTGATATGGGGAGTTGCAATAGACTGGAAAAGATCTTAGTTAACCTGGGCAATGGGTACCAGGGCAGGATGCAGTATAATAGTATTCCTTATACTACATATGTGTGAGATGCAGCCTTCTGTATTGTAAAATGTAATATGCTTTAAAATTTAAAAGTATACTACTGAACATTCATACTGAGAACCAATACTCATTAAGTATAAAACAGACATCCTCACCCCACCCCTCAGACCCAGTGTATCCTTGCCTCTGCCTTCGTCCTCATGGGAGGTGGGTGGGAATGCTGAGTAGAGGAAGAACCTCAAAGAGGTTGGTTGATGTCATGTTTTAGGTAAAAAAAAAGATAAAAAATCAGCATTTTTACATTATAATTTCAAATCAAAATGTCCATGTTGGCACATCCTGCTTTGTGACTGTGTTAGAGCTAAGAAGTGATGAACAAAGAGAGACTAGTAGGTCCACTTGGGGGATTCTGAGGTCATAGATGACTTGTAAGAAGGAGCAGTATTTAATTCTTATTTCTTTCCTTTTTTAGTTGCAAAGAGAATTTTCACAGCATATAGAAAAATTTCTTTTAGGTGGAGTCAGTACAGAACACACCTATACTAGCGTGTCTCCAAAATATATTCTTAGAAAATGGGAAAATTGCCCAATCTAACCACATGAACTAGTCTGCCAGAAACACCATTTCCCTAACACCAAGAGGATCAACTGGAGCTCAATCCTGTTCTTTAGTATTTTTTGTAATTTTTTTCTTTAAAAAATAAGCCATATTTTTAAACAACTTACAGGGTAAATGATCTTATTAGTGGACTTTTTTCCACAGAGTATTTTAGTTCATTCCAGCAAGTTCTGGCTGAGTGCTTATGATAGGCCTAGCACCTCATGGATGTGTGGAAAGCAATAGGTTCTAGCTCAAAAACAACCCAAATACAGAGCAAAACATATATACCATAGCCCACTTCACAAGTTAAGAAACAGAATAATTTTATTCTTTGCCATGTTATCCAGAAATCTATTTTGGTATTGTTGAATGTCATATATGTATGTTATCTTAAGGACTTTTATTCATTAAACCTTAAAGATATTACAAAGATAAGTTACCAACTTCAATAAGATATCCTACAATAAATACACAGAATCTTCAAAGAATTGCTATCAAAATATTTTAAAATGTCTACAAACTAATAAGAATAACACAAATAATCCAAGATAAAATGGGCAGAAAACAAGAATAAGCATTTCACAGAGGAGAAAACACGTATGTACAACAGATGCAGGAAGAAATGTTCAATATTACTAATGATCAGGGGGTTACAAATCGAAATCACATGAGATACTGTTTTCCTGATAAGTGAGTGGCCAAAATGAAGAAGGCTGACAATACCTAGAATTGGAAAGGATTTCATATATATTACTGGTACGAGGGTACACTGGTGCCATCTCATTAAATTCTAGTTTGATATGATCTCCAAAAGTTACAGATTCACATACTCTATGACACAGTAGTTCTACAGTTAAAATGTTTGCACATGTCTGACAGGAAGCACGTACCCAAACGTTCAGAGCACGGCTGTGCACAATGGCAAAAACCTGGTGACAACCCAAGTGCCCACCAACGGGTGACTGGATGCTTAAACTGTGATATAGTCATCAATATAATATAATACAGCAGTCAAGCCAAATTAACTACGACAGTATATAACAATACGGATGACTGTCAGAAACATGATGTTAAGTGAAAAAAGCCCCAAATATTGCTTAAGCATCATATGCTTTTTATAAAGTTAAAAACAACTAACATAAGAAAATAAGGTTCAGAATGTACAGCATGGTGACTATAGTTAATAATACTATATTGCAAATTTGAAAATCACTAAGAGAGTAGATTTTAAACTTCTTCCCACAAGAAAAAAAATAGCAACTATGTATAGTGACAGATGTTAACTAGACTTACTGTGGTGATCAATTCACAATTCATGTGAGTATTGAATCATTATGTTGTACACCTGACACTAATACAGTGTTACATGTCAATTATATCTCAATAAGAAAAGAAACCATAGTTGTCTACTCTGTTTTGATATGTAATTAAATAAAGTTTAGAAACAGAGAGGCAATTGAACTATTTAAATAGAAAGCTAGGTACCATATAAAGAAATAAACTCAAAATGGCTTAAAGACTTAAACATAAGATAAGACACTATAAAACTCTGAGAGAACAACATAGGCAAAATATTCTCTGACATAAATCTTAGCAACGTTTTCCTAGATCAGTCTATCTAGGCAATAGAAATAAAAGCAAAAATAAACAAATAGAACCTAATTAAACTTACACACTTTTGCACAGCAAAGGAAACCATAAGCAAAACAAAAAGACAACCTACGGAATGGAAGATATTTGCAAAAGATGAGACTCACAAAGACTTAATTTCCAGAATATATAAACAGATCACACAACTTAATAATAATAAAAAAAGAAACACTCAATCCAAACATGGGCAGAAGACCTGAACAAGTAATTCTCCAATGAAGACATACAAATGGCCAATAAGCACATGAAAAAATGCTCTATATTGCTAATTTATCAGAGAAATGCAAATCAAAACTACCATGTGGTATCACCTCACAGCAGTCAGAATGGTATTTGTTAGAAAGTCCATAATGATAAACGCTAGAGAGGGTGTGAAGAAAAGGGAACCCTCCTACACTGTTGGTAGGAATGTAGTTTGGTGCAGCTGTTATAGAAAACAGTATGGAGAGTCCTCAAAAAACTAAAAATAGACTTACCATATAACCCAGCAATCCTATTCCTGGGCATATGTCCAGAGCGAACTTTAATTTGAAAAGATATAAGCACCCCAATATTCATAGCAGCACTATTTACAATAGCCAAGACATGAAACAACCTAAATGTCCATCAACAAATGACTGGATAAAGAAGTTGTGGTATATTTATACAATGGAATACTACTCAGCCATAAAAAGGCCATTTGCAGCAACATGGATGGAAATGGAGATTGTCATTCTAAGTGAAGTAAGCCAGAAAGAGAAAGAAAAATACCATATTATATCATTCATATGTGGAATCTAAAAAAAAGACAAATGAACTTATTTACAAAAGAGAAACAAACTCACAGATATAGAAAACAAACTTACGGTTACCAGGGGAGGAAGAGGGTGGGAAGGGATAAATCGGGTGTTCAAGTTTTGCAGATACTAACTAATATATATATATATATATAATAGATAAACAACAAGGTCCTACTGTATAGCACAGGGAATTATATTCAATATCTTGCAGTAACTTATGATGAAAACGAATATATGTATGTGTATGTATGACCGAAGCATTGTGCTGCACATCAGAAATTGACAAAACATTGTAAACCGACAATACTTCAATTAAATTTTTTAAAATAAAGAATAAAAAATAAAGGGGGAATAAAAAGAAAGCTAGGTAATGGTGATCATTGTATGTAGGGTCAGGATACAGAAGAACCAAACCTACGCGCCCCTAAGATGAGATGCTGCCTACTGTGAAGATCTTAGCTTTTGTCCTGTATGGTGAATTTGGGGGGTGCTTATTAAGGTATAAAATAACTAGCAAAATAAATATAAATGGATCATGAAAGGACCAATGATGACTGTGTCATGGAATAAGGACTATAGTTAATTTAATTCCGGGCATCTGAGGTTCATAATAATAAAAACAAACACTCCTTGTTATAAAGAGGATATAAATATAAAAACTCTACACCAGGTTTTAAAAGTTTAAAAGAGCATCTGTGTACTGCTTCAAATCACCATTGGTACTGCCAGTGCTGTATCCAGCATGGGAACTTACAACAGTGAACAAGAGACAGTTTCTGCTTGCAAGGAATTCACGGTTGGAAGAGAAGGTAAACACGTGGGTTGCTATAACAGAGTTAATTAAGTGATAGGATAATCATAAAGAGGTAAGAGAACACAGGGCAGGAGGTATGAAAGACACTGGATGTGGGAGAAATTACCTTAAGAGGATGGAAAATCCAGCTTTGGATTTGAGCAGAAGGGGGTTTTAGGCCCTTTCAAGGCTCTCTATGGGAAAGAAACATGGGGCTTGGGAAATCCACTGGGGCCTCATCACGAGGGCCCTGTAAGCTGTACAGTGGACATGGGGCCTTATCTCAAGGGCCACAGGAAGCCTTCGAAGAGTTTAAGCCAGGGAGTGACGTGATTAGACTTCCCACTTCATAAACAGCAGGACCAGAGGCAGAAAAGATCAGACAAATCACAGAGGTTGATGCGGTTGTCCAGGTGCGCCATGGTGGTGAATGGAAATAAGGGCAGTTAGGACAGAGAGAAGTGGGTAGATAATTAGGAAGTTGTTGAGGAGGGAGAGTAAGTCCGACTCAGAAATTGATTGGATATAGGAACCAGATAAGAGGGGCAAGGCAATAATGATCTTGACTCTGGGTAGCTGGGAAGATGGTGGCACCAGATGCTAAGATTTGAGAAACTGGGAGAAAGAGCACAGGTCTTTCCTTTCACAAGGCATCCCACTGCCTTGGCGTTGATTCACAGTGTCTCATGAGCCTTTTCAGCTGAAGCTGACATTTTCTCAAGAAAGCATGGCTCACAAACTCTAGAAAAACAAAGATCCTCATCTTGTTCCCACACACCTGGGCTGAGTTGTTAAAGATGCTATCTCAAGGTACCATGGGAGGAGTGTTTAAATAAAAGTTTCCAAACCCGTGACCCAACATCATAAAAGCTGCTTCACTTTATTTCCTCAGTAATTCCTGGCTTCGTTACTTGCATGGCTAACTACTGCTGCCACTTATAAAAGGAGGTCGGAGTTCCTCTGAGATTATTTTCCTTCTTTTTAAGAGCAAGATAATTACCTCAGCATGACTCTACTGGCAGCACCTAACATTAAAGTACTTTGCTTTAGGTTCATCACAAAGCAAGTACACATATTCCTTCCTTTCATACGGCAGGTCATAAATATGTGATGTAAGCAACATTAACTTCCTAGAGAATGATTGCCAAGATTAAATCTTCTGATCAGTGGTAAAATAGGAATGCATGGACCTATGTCCATGTAGAATCCTGTGACGTGGCCAAGCACTGGGGTCATTTTATAGATAATTCCCTCACAAACCTTTAAAGCAAGATGGCCACAGACTGGTGCACTACCAGGCTGTAAGAAATGTTGCCCCACTACCACCAGATCAGCCCCTGAAGGGCTACTGTTAATATCTGGCCTCAGGGAGAGAGGAGTCAATAAAAATCCACGTTTACTGTACTTTATATACTTGTGTGCAAGCAGAAGGAGGGCTAAGGGAAGTAGAAAGAGTTTACAAAGCCCATAATAAGGATCACTAAAATTAGTTACCAGTTCTCATACTGCAAATGTGTGTGTTTATGTGGAGGGTTAATAACGCAAAGCAGTTGGCAGGATGGACTTTGGTGCTGGAGAGATTGAAGTCAAACCCTGGCTTTGCTATTTAAGAAGTGATGTGACTTTGAACAAATTATTTACATTCTCTAACTCTTCGTTTCTTCATTGATACAATGGGACAATATGCTGCTTCCTTGGGTTTGGTGAGCTGATGCGCGTGAAGAATTTAAATGAGTACCTGTCCCATTTTAAAGTGTTCAACAAATGGAGATAATGTAAGTAAAGCAAAATAAATCTTTAGCAATGATCCACAGCAGGCTAGAGTTTGGTATCAGACCTAGGTGTCTGGCATCAGACCTAGGTGCCTGGTAGAACTAAAAGTTTGAAAAAATACTGAAATTTGTGGGCAGTTGATTTTTTTTAACATGGTTTGCAGGAAACATAATGCATATTCCACTGACTCTATGCTGTGCATTTTTAAATCTTTAAATCAGAGGTGTTGACTTTGCCTACACATACATACCAGAACTTGTGGAAAGGATGACAGCAGCTTGGAAGGATATTCCAGACCCAATAATAGAACATTCTTTTCAGAGATGCTCCATCAATAATCCTCTCGTTAACATGGAGGGTGACACTGTGGAATGTCACTAATGGTCCTCATCCACAAAATGACTCAGAAGAGTCAGACTCTGAGTGGGAAATTCTAGAAAATACCTCCTCCCATTTATTTTGTTTATGCTTTCTGCCTTATACATGTACACCAGTAATGTTAGTAAAAATATGTGTTTAACCAGGCCGATTTATTAAATAGAGTGCATTCAAGTCAATGTAAAATAAAAATTCAAGTGATAAATTGCTGGGTCAGAGATTGTCAGTCTTTGTCATATTGGCTCTAAATGATGGAACATCTTACAAGTGATTTATTGAAATGTGGTAAACAAGAAAACATGAACAGTCCAGAGAATTCAGAGAAGTTAAAAACTGAGTTGCTAATGGCACATTTATCTGGGTTCAAATCTTAGCTCCTCTATTTCCAGTTATGTTACCTTTGGGCAAATGATCATCTCTCAAGCCTCTGTAAATGGCAATTATACCTAAGCCATTAGGCAAATTGTGTGGATAAAATGTAACAATACAGATGAAATGTTTATCATATGGTGCAAGTACTTCAAGATGGCAACAGATGATGGATATTATTGTTACTATGATAATTAATAACCTACTGTTTTATTTTAAAAAATCAAACTACTTCAGATATTTGCTACACTATGTAATAGAAAGCTATGGGTTATATCTATCAATCACCCACATAAGACAAAAACATGCATTTAAATATTTTAACTTAAGTTATAAATTAAGCTTCTATATTTTTCTTTAAGAGTAATAGAAAAATGAATCAATGAATATTTACAAGATTCAAAAGGTACATTCATAATGATCTGGATTGAAATATAATTCAAGTTCTCACTGAAGTTGGGAAGGTCAAGGGCACTACAAGGACGGGTGGCCGTTTTCTAGTTGAATCTGGTAAACACGAGGAAGAAGGGACTGATGCTCATATAAGTAAGACATGTGTACTAAGAAAACATGGACTGAAAACATCGTTATCAACAGGGGTTTCAAACATAAGACCTAAACTGGGAAGTTTACAGGCAGATACACTAACCTTACAATTGAACTGTTACATGCACGGACAATTGTGAAGAATGCTCTGGGTGCCTAAGTGGGAGGTATTACTTCATGTAGCAACAGTTAATGAGATGAGAGTGTATTATAGATACACATGCCTTTCTGAAGACTCTCCCTCACTGATTTTCAAATTTAAGATTCCTTTTAAAGTTAAGATGGTGGATCGCTGGTGTTTCCAATTATTTGATTATAATGCTAAGTAAATGTATACAAATAAAGCTAGATATATGCAAATATACATTTAAACAGAATCAGAGAAAAAAATAAAAGCCAAAGCCAGTACAATTAAAATTCATTGCATTTGTTAAATGGAATTGCTGAAGTGGTGCTGAAACCCATCGACTGCAACATGAGTATGGTAGTGACTGAACAAAGATTCCTTTGAGGTTAGCCCACCTTGAACATCAAGTTGGATGTGATAAGCAATTTTCCTGTCACTTTCCTCTGTTTGAACTACTGCAGAACTTTATTCCTCACTTGACATGCATTTTTTAAGCCTGCCTCTATTCTCTTCTCATTCGCCTCCTATAAATACATGGTTCCAAGGTATCATAAATTCAACTGCATATAGGACACCCTAGTAGTTATCTTTTGCTTTGTAAACAAACACACCAAAACTCAGTGGCTTAGAACAGCAATCATCGTTTCTCTCTCATGGTTTCTCTGGGTCAGGAACCCAGGAGGGGCTCAGCTGGGTAGTTCTGGCTTGGGGTCTTTCATGAGGCTGTAGTCAGATGGTGGTGGAGGCTGGAAGTCTTCAACACTAACACATCCAGTAGCTGGGTGAGGAAGACTTGAACAGCTGGGGCTCCTCTACCAGCCTCTGTGCAATCTCTTCCTTAGGTCTCTGTGGCATGACAGCTTCAGGAAAGCCACATTTCTTAAATGGTGTCTAATTGTTTTCCCGGTGCATGCCCCAAGGCAGAGAGAGCCAAACGGAAGCCATCTCTCCTTTTCTAACCCAGCCTTGGCAGTCACACAAGGTCACATTACTGCATTCTGATCATTAGAAATAAGTCACTAAGTCCTACCTGCACCCACGGGAAGGAAGATGAGAACCCTCTTTTGGAAGGGAGGAGTGAGAGAACTCGCAATATACTGAAAAACCTCCAGATATTGAAAGCATGTCATATTTCATTCAAAAATGTTTATCTGCATTATTCAGTGTATGCTTTCTTCCCTTTACAAAATTCATCAGGAATTCACAGAGCCCCAGGAAAAGGTAAGCCAAACCTCACTGGTCTGTGGACCCCAGTTTGAGAAAAGTTCAGTTAAGTTCTTATTACAGTAATGTGGAATACAGGTTTCCTTAAATCATGGGGTAGGAGAGAATGGACTTCAAGAAATAGGAAGAGAAGAAAAGAGTAGTCTTGGGACAATTTTTTACTACATTACATGTTAAGTCAAAAGATGTATAATTTGCCTGGGGTAATGAAGTCAATTTTTTTGAAGTTCTCTTTGGAACTGATATGAGATGTCCCGAAGAGTCCCATCCAAGATTATGTAATCTTTAAAAACTGCCCTTGGAGAACCAGTGTTCCGTATGCTATACCAATATGAGCATTCCGTGTTAAGGACTTCAGTCATTAACCAGACATGCCATGGTAGTAACAAGACAGATTTCTGAATTCTCTGAGACTTCATCAAATATCCTTCATAAGGTTCAATCTGTTCTTTGACAGAGTTTTGGTTCACTCACTTTTTTTGGTTTTACTATCACAAAGATGAATGAATCATAATGAATACTCCTACAGTACTACATTAATTATATGCCTCTGCATTTACAAGCGCACCTCTTAGAAAATTTTCTTTAAAAAAGAACCTGGTTTATTAAGACAATGAAATAATTACCCCCACAAAAAAAAAAAAAAAAAGAAATAGGAAGAGAAGAAAAGATAAGCTGGAAAGTGTTTGCAAACTGGTGAAGCTGAAGAACTTGATGGATGCATGGATGACTTCATGTCTTTGTAACTGCCTTTCCCACATATTCTAACGATGGTCAAGAGGCCCCCAAGAGACACAGCTAGGACTTGACGTCAGGCTCCTCCCCTGTTCGCTCATTATTCAGTAAACCGTCACTGTTAAACCTAACACTCTTTTAGGTCCTGGGGATACGTGAGTAAGAGTAACAGTCTCAGTATGCAGGGGCGCTATGGGTCTAATGGGGAAGACGGACATTAAGCAAACAATTATAAATGTAATAAATGCTACAAAAAGGAAATTCCAAGGTGCGATGGGAACACTTACTTAGTCTGGGGGAGGAGGCTGGAATTGGGAATGCCATGTAAGCGAATATCCAGAGAATGGGAAAGAGGTCACCAGATGAAGGGGAGCGAGATGAGGACTTTTCTGGCTTATTCCACATTCACTCTCAGCCACTGGAATAGCTCTTGCCTCAAACATACAAGAAAGTTGTGGCTACCACTGAAATAGATCTCTGGTCCATCAAAGAATGTTGTTGGTGAGTGGAAGGAATATGAATCCGCGTATCAACCCATATTTAAGAATTAGGTGGTGATCAGCAAAGCCTGGTAAGGTCCTGACAGAAGAACGGAGATTTAAATGGCCCAAGTCAGTCCTCTACAAACCATCACCTGACAAAGGCAGGCCGCTGGGATGTAGATGGTTTTCTGGCTAGCTGACAATCGGTTGGCTCTAGCTGGGCATTCTGCACCTCAGGGCCTCCCTCCCACTAACAATTCATTTCTCCATCTCTGCTGCTGAGGAGAGGCAGAAAAAACAGCTTACCTTCCATTGACTTTAAAAGGAGCCTGGGCCTGATGTCTCCGCAGCTGGCAAGCCTTGCTTTCTTTGTATTTCCCATTTATTGTCAGTGGGGCTCCTGTGAGTTCAGGGATGGCTCTGCTGTTCCAAAAAGAAACAAGGAAAGTGAGGGAGGAAGCAGGACCCTTCTTATCTCTGACAATTCAGATGCCATGAACTCATCTCTATGGGGAGGGTTTGTCTTTTTTTTTTTTCTTCCCATCTCAAAACAACTTGCATTTATTATCTCCTAGTGTTCAAGGGTCAGGAGTCTGGGCTGGCCTAGCTGGTCCTCTGCTCAGGGTAACCCCAGGCTGCAGTCACGGCTTCAGCTGGAGTGTGTTCCTGTCTGGATTCAGGTCTCCTACAAGTGCACATAGTTGTCAGAATTCAGCTCCGTAAGGCTGTAGGACTGACATCCCCCCCTTTTTTTTTGCTGGCTGTCAGCCAGGGGTTGCCTTCAGCTCCCAGAGCATCTGTAGTTTGGGGAGGGTTTGTCTTAACAAACACCTAGAAGAGTAGGAAAAGTCTTCCTCAGAGTTCCCCATATGCCAGGACTGAGCTTTTTCCTTTCTGGGCCCCTCATGTTGTCTTGGGCACACTTGGCACGATTAGCTTCAATCTATCTCATATTTGAGATGGCAATGTTATCCCCACTGATGGAGATGTGGCCTGCAGTTCACTCATGAAGTTCCCATTATCTGGAGGGATAACAGTCTGTGTGTTGGCTTTTGTGTTAATGAAGGACTCACGTTAAAAATTACTTAACTGAGGGAAGGAACTGACTAATCAGAATGGAAGCTAGACACAGAGACAGACACTAGCCCTTTAATTTCTGAAATGCGTGGAGGTCCAGAGTCCCGAGGGGAGAGGGAAATATTCTCAGGATGGTGCAATTTGCTAACTGGTCTGGACAAATTTTAGAATTATCAAAACTGGTGCCTCTGGAATGGTGGTGCCTATTGAGTAACTTGGTATTTGGTGTGGTGTGTATACATTCTAAAATGACAGGTGTGCACTGCAAAACCTTTGGGCATTGGGGCTACACTTCATGCCTGTTTCTCTAACTTGTTATATGACTTTGGGGAAGTTGCATATCTCCTTCAGTCTCAGTTTTTTGTTTTTTTTAATCAAGGCTATATGATGTTTAAACTTCCTACCAGTCCTAACATTCATTTTCACAATTCTAAAGCTATGATCCAGGTACTGTTTTCGCTCATTAACATACAATAATGTGTTGTGAGTGAGAGCCCCAGTCCTGCTACTTGGGTCTGAATCCTGCTCAGAGATCCAGGTCAGGCTCTGTAAAGTTTTCTCAGTCCCATTTCTTCAAGTGTAAAAAGGCATTATCATCCATTTGTCTTGTGGGGTTGTAGTAGCTGAGGGTTAAAAGGGCTGATGCCAAGAGAGAATTCAGCACCATGCTTGGCATGGAAGCACTCAGTAGATGTTACTTTTTATTATATCAATGGCTAGAGTGGGCTGAAGAGCTAAGAGCATTTCCCTGTATCCTTCAAACCCATCCATGAATTTCAAGGTTATTTTTCAAGCACAAGTTGCCTTAGCTCTTGAGCTGTACTGCTAGCGGTAATTGCACACTGAGTGTGTGTGAAGGGGAGAGAGGGTAGGGGCCATGTCTTCAGAACGTGTTCCAGGCATGGCCAAGGGCCCATTCTCTGATGTCTCAATCTGTTCGGCAGAACTCAGCTATGTGCCAACTTTTGCTGAGCCATGAAAATATTTAAAGTTTATGGTGAAATGAGATGTTCAACAGAGGAGAATTCTTCCTTTTGCTGGGATTTGGAAGAGGTTTTTCACAGACCCTTCGTTTCAGATGTTATCTTTTTCCATCTGGAGGTGTGATGAGGCTGAGGGAAGTGGTGGAGGTTCTGGACAATATATTCCCCTGGCTATGATTTTCCTACTAAATTCCAGTCTGAAGGACCTGGGCATATGAAAAAACAGTAATGACTCAGAATTTCAATATAAGAGGAAAAAATGGACCCACTGTAAATTACAAGTGGTTATAAGATGGTTGAAATCCTGGGAATTTAGTAGCTTATTTTATTGAAGGGTCCAGGAAATGTATTGACTTCAGGTTTGGCTGGTTCAAGTTGCTGAATTCTTTTCACCAAGACTTGTTCTCTTTCCATCCTTCAGATCAGTTTTCCTCTCTTCTTGCTTTATTTTTCAAGGAGATTTTTCCCAAGTGGAGGCTAAGAAGTCCACTAGTAACTCTAGGCTTGCATTTTACCAATTTCTCAACCCCAGCAAATAAACAACACTTCTTGTCCAATCATGCCAGCAAAATCCCAGGAGGGATTCTTAGGGGTCCAGCTTGAGTTCTGTGTCCTTCTCTGAATTCACTGAAGCCAGGGAAAACAACACTCTGACTGGGCCCAGGCCACAGACCATTCCCTCGAGCCAAGAGGAAGTATTAAATTCAAACTTCACATACTAAGAATAAGCAGAAGGCTGGTTGCCCCAAAGAAAACTGGAGTGTTGTTCCCAAAAGAAGGGAGTCAAAAAATCCCAAAGGATCCCATTCCAAGCCGGGACTTAGAAGGAAGAAAGCCATCCGCGCACACGTGCCCACAGATGTTTCTCTGGAAACTGGAATGAAAGAGCTGGAAAAATCAGGTGTTCATTTTGATGAATCGTTTCGCCATTCCCTTTTTCTTGAGCAAAGTCCTAGAGCCTTCATGCTGTGTCCAGTGCTGAGTCAGAAGCTGAGGACAGGGAAACAGCAGGATGTTCTGCTCTTAGCCAGAACACACCACACATTTGTTTTCCTGCTCTCCGGCATCATTTCTATATCCTATCGTTCTTCCCAAGTAACCACGGGCCTCCTTCTTTCCCTTTGAATGCTGAGGGCTCCGTCTCCAAGTTCCTTTGCTGAAAGGCATATTATGAAATGGGATGTACCGTCGGAGATGCACATAAGAAATCTGAACTGCATGGCCTCACATAAACGCCACCAGGTCTCAGTCAAGGGCTCCGTCCCCCTGCAACAGGTGTTAAGGACAAAAGGCTGATTGTCCTAAGAGCCTACAGCATAAATAGAAAGAACATGTCCTTGCTAGTTAATCTGCTGGTGATAAAGAGTATTGTTTTATCTCCTGCCATCTCCACGGTTCCATGGGGTGAGAACTACTGTGACACAAAGTCCCCTTTGTCTTTCCCATCCAAGGAGACTTGACCTTTCATATATCCCTCGGTCATCACAATCTGAGCACTGAGTTGGTATTATGCATTGAGGGGATTATTTTTATTCCCCAAAGGGCACTGTCTTCTACAGAGATGTTATAAGGCTGAAACACAGCGTGATTCTCTTTTGCTTAAAGAAATACTTTGAAAAAAGAAGCAGTTTTAGGTTTTTAGAAAAATTGAACCCAAAGGAGAATTCCCATCTACTCCATCTCCTCCCTCACCCTGCCCACTCATCCAGTTTCCCCTATTAGTCATATCTTGCATTTGTGTGTTAGTGTGGTACACTGGCAATAAATGATAAACCAATATTAAAACATTATCATTGACCAAAGTCTGTAGTTTACCCTTAGGGTTTACTCTTGTGCATTTTATGGGTTTTGACAACTATATAATGACATGTATCCACCATTACCGTATCATAATCATTTCACAGCCCTAACAATCCTCTGTGCTCCGACTATTCAACCATCTGTCCTCCTCAATCCATGGCAACCACAATCTTTTCAGTCTCCATTCTTCTGCCTCTATGTCTTTTTGTGGCTTGATAACTCATTTCTTTTTATTGCTTAATAGTTTCTGCTTAATATTGAAAGCTCTCAGGGTACGAGAGGAGAAAGTTGTCCCCACCTCTCACTTCCTCCTTCACTGGCCTTTTTGTCAACATAAGAGAGGACTAGTGCTCACCTAAGTTTTAAAAAGTGGGCCTACTGGATGTGTTATTCAAAAGAATTCAATACTACAGAACAACTTCAAGTACCTTCTGTAAGACTGGAGGAAGAAAGAGCAAATTCTAACATTTCAATCACAGCCAAACTAGAGGGCTGTTTAGGATGAAGACAACACTGGTGTTGTTGGCATTTTTAACCAGAAGAACTTACATCCAGATAACTAGTGTTTTTCCAAAAATAAATGATTTCCTGACTTTTTCCCCCCTAAGAATGTAGGAAGTCCCGTTTACCTAATTAGTAATAACATTCATTTTTAGTACATGAAACAAGCATTTTTCTAACTTATTTACATTTCCTCAACAGAGTCCACTTTGTCCAGGAGGAGGACGGAGTTCCCATTCACTTATCTGATATTTGATAGTCATCAAGCGTACGGGCTTTAGAATTCGAGGAAGTGAGGTAAGTGTCCCCGCTCTGGCCCTTTACTAGCTGTGTGTCTTTTAACAAGTCATTTCTCTTCTCTCCGCCTCAGTTTTTTTTCTTGCATAAACCACAACTAATAATAGGCTCTTTCTTGTAAGACAGTTATGGATATGGAAGGAGATAATCCATGGAGAGAATTAAGAACAGTTTCAATAACAAAAAACTGTCACACATCAGCCAAGCCACATCAAACATTGGACTGGGTATAAAGGAAATGCTGAGAACAGAGTAGATGCTCATGAAATTGTTCCTGACGGATTGAGGGGACAAAGGGAGGTAAACGCTATCACGTGTGGGCTCTCAGAGACTACAGTCGAGGAAGCCTACTTCACTGGGGCTGAGTGTGATGGAGGAGATCAGGTACTGTGTGCAATCTGGTAGAACAAGGACACTACTTCTACCTTTTGGCTCTGCCCCCTGCTAATAACATTCTGCTCTGCTCTTCAAAAGCCCATTTCCTGAGCAAGTGATGCTTTGGAAAGGTGATTAGCAAACAATCTGGGTCCCAGGTTTAATGAATTTTTTTAGGGTGAAACTGAAAGGTACAGTATCATTCTGTCTCTCTCCTCACCCCCACCCCCACCTCCCACCTCTCAGATGAAATAACTTATGTCACAGTTATTAAGATCCCAGTGGTGCAAGAAATCTCAGTCCCACACAATGCGAGAGCTAGCGATACACACACTGTAGGCATCCTTTTGTGTATCCTACTTTTACTTTTTACTCACTTGCATTTTGCGGACAAAGACTCCCTTGCCAAAGGCAGGATAAATAAACTCAGACACATCCTGTCTCTTTTACATCTCTGTTTATCCATAAACTGTCAAAGATACAGATGAAAATCCACTAAAGCGTGCTTGAAGCAGTTACACAAAGGCCAAGTGAGACAGCAGCATCAAAGCCTGATGTTAGGCAAGATACTATCTGAAATGATACCAAGCTGGCTCTGTAGGATGGCATGAATGAAAATTAAAGATACTGACAAAAGACGACCAGCTAATACAGTTAAGAATGGACTCAACTGTGTAAGAAAGCAATACCTGAAAACAAGGCCACGTGAGGAAGTGTCTACAGTTAGTAGGAAAGTGATCGAGCTTAGTTAATAGCGCGCAAATTTTGGAAAAGAGAGTGGATTTGAAGCCTGGCTCCTTGTTTACCTTTTACCTTTTACCTTTAACTGGGTGACATTTAACTACTCCAAACCTCACTTTCCTCATGTGTAGATGGGCTAAGTTAGTACCAACCTCCGAGGATTATTTTTTGAAGACTTGCTGAGTTAAAACATAAAAGTGCTTGATAATGCTTGGCTCAGGCAGACTTACAGGAAAAGTTAGCTGTTATTTTTCATATGTTAAGAAGGGCTGTGAATTAAAGGGCATGTGGCAAGCAGCACCGCCCCAATCTTGCTGCCATAAAACCTTTTATTTCAGGGCATCCCATGAGGTTGATGTTCTGCAGAAAACAATTTAGGAAAACGCTGCCTTAAATAAGTAAAACCTAAAATGGGTTGGGGGGGGTTGGGTGAGGGGAGGTGGGGAGATGGGATGAATGTCTTGAATATCCTCGTGAGAAAGTGAAGAGTTTTAAAGTGGTGCTGGTGGTTATTTCTGTAACATTATGGGCATCAGGTCTGGGGTCAGGAATGCCTCCTCCAGGCTGTCCTCATTTCTGTGGACGATCAGATTTCATTTTCATCATGTCTATTTACAGTCACTTTTCTGAAACCCAAATAAAAACAAGGACTGCCTGTTGAAATTGGTTGCAAGCTTTGTAAAGCAAGGTTTTCTCTTCTGACCTCTACCTTGGCAGCTGGCCTGTGTCTACCCTCCCCTTCTCTTGGGTCAGACATTCCCCCTGTGTCCCATGAACACAGAAGCGATCACCTCCCCCTTAGGGAGGTACTGTGAGCCTGGAAGAAGCATCTGGAGCCTCTCTGGAGAAGAATAAACTGTGTGCAAGGCTACGGATGTTTTATGACCTGAAAGAGATGGCTAACCCAAGGTACAGGCCTGCAGCTTGATTTTTCCCCCCTTTTCTAACGCAAGGAAGCTCGGCAGTGAATCTCATTTTCCACAACTCCCCAAGTGGTTTTGCAATAAATCTGTGAATTTAATCAGCCTCCTCTGTTGAGGCAATCTTCCCTAATTGGGTTCTTATGAGGGACAATAGACATGATGACAAAAAGACTTCATCTCTGGAAAGGAAACCAGTGTCTCATCAATTATACTGATAATAAAGCTCCCATCCCTCAAAGAAACGGGCCTCCAGCGCACCCCCCCCCCCCCCCCCCCGCACCAGGCTCGCCCTGCCTCAGGTCATATTTGTCTTTAAGACCATCATCTCTTTGTTCTCTTCCCTGGCATCACGAGCAAGAAAATGAAAACCCCAGAATGAAAACTGAGCATCTCCAGCACCTTACTGGCCAGGAATGAAATGGACTACTAAGTTTCTAGAAGTTTCCCAGAATATCGCAACAGAGTAATGGGGGATTGCGTTAGAACTGAAAACAAAGCCAGAACACAGAAGCTGAACAATATGATCTTGTTTCTTTTCTTTTTCTCTGGTTGGGATTCCCACTTCTCTCTGCCAATCCTGGCAATGAAGGTGGGGTTTGGAGGGGCCCCCGGCAGGAATGTCACACATGTTCATTGGCGCTTCACCGGCAAAGCAACTGAGTGGGAAAAAAAAAAAAGAAAGTGGGGATGTGGAGCTAGACGCCTCATGTTTCCCAGTTAGTGGACAAATATGACCTCCAGATCCAGCTGGTATCTAGACCGGAGCTAGGTTCTAGGTGGGTCAAGAACTGAGAGAGAGAGAGAGGGAGATCATAGTAACGCAGGCAGGCCTTTCAGAGCTGCTCACCCCACTTGAAAGGGGCTGGAGAGCAGCGGCAGATAAAACCTAGGCTTTTCCACAAGGGAAACAGAGAGAAGCAAAGCATGGTAATGAATTAGAAGTGGTCGAGAGGGAAGAATTTCCCAAGGATGTCATCTGTGCCAGCTCCATCCAGCTGAGCCTGGCATTCCAGCACCCCTCCATTTCTGAATCCGAAAGCATCCTGACGGCATCCCCTCACCCTTCAGGGCCGTCAGTTGTCAAGAGAGCACACTGGGGATAAACGTGGGAACTCACCTGTGGTCAGCAGACACAGGACCAAAATTGGAGGGAGAGCTCTGAAAAAAAGCCATCTTCCCTTGCGAATCGGACACAAACACAAAAGAGCCAGTATGTTTTAACTCTTGCAGCCGCAGGCCCTCACGGGCATGTGAATAGGAGCACTGGTGGGGCAGAAACCCAATAAAACCTCCAGGTGTCCTCGTTTCAGTCCCGAGTTGTGGTTTCCATGCTTCCTCCCACTGGACAGCTTCGGCATGGACTGCTACCAAAACCAACAGTAAAATTTAACCACTGCTCCTTGCAGGAAAAGAAGAAATCCTCATCTCTTCATGGAATTTTCTTTTGGTGCAAGTCTTGCAGAATTTGGCATGCCTCTCATATACATCCAAGCTGTGGGGCTTTCCAGATGATCCTTCTCTGTAGAACAGGGCCTTCAACAAAGTGTGCTCCCCAGACAAGAAGGATCAGCTTCACCTGAGAGCTCATTAGAATTGCAAATTCTTGGTCTCACCCAGTCCTACTGCATCAGAAGCGCAGGGGATTGGGCCCAGCAATGTGTTTTAACAAGGCTGCAGGTGTTTCCAATGCCCACTTAAATTTGAGAACCACTGATACAGGCTGGTCATTTCTTCAGAATTCCTCACATTTTTTATACCTGTGTCTTTGGTCCTCCTGTTCCCTCCATGTGGCATGCTTCTTTCTCTTCTGCTTGGTAGGCTCCTATTTAGTCTTTAAAGCCCTCCAAAAATACCGTCTCCTGTTTGTAAGCCTCCCCTGACACCATCCTCTCCACTAAGAAGAATCAATTGTCCCTTATTTGTGTTCTGACAACACTTCAGGCAGCCATTAATTTATTATATTACAATCATCCTATATGTGTTTTCCACAGCAGGCTGAGAAAGCAGAAAAATGTCTAATTCAGCAAATATTTTATGCAAAATATCAGGGGCCGAGCATTACGTTAGTTCTGGTGATGCCAAAATAAAGTAATAAAAATTTTAATTAAAACATGGGATACTGCCTCATTTACATAACTCACTGTTGCATGCCAAATGAGATTGCAAATCCCCGGCTTAAAGTCTCACCTTTGACATGCGCTAGCTGTGTAACCTTGGGCAGATTATTTAAACTCTTTAAATCTCATTCATAGAAAGGAAATGCTGGTAGTATGTACCTTAGTATTTATGGGATGAATAAATTAGAATTATATGTACAGTGCTCAGCACAGCACCTGGCCAGAGTAAGCACTCTGTGAATGTTTGTTGTTCTTGCTAATTATAATAATAATATCATCGTCATCACCATCGCATCACTAACAACTTGTGTGATGCCTGGTACAGACAATGTAAGCATAAATGTTTGGCGAGATTTGAACAAGTTCAGGGTTCTAGGCTTCTCTACTGTACACCCTGGGGTACTTGACACTTACCATCAGCAAATTTGACTTTATATAAGATGTTTCAGATCTGCAAAAAGGTACAGAGAACTTTTGCACTGCCTCCCTGAGTTGCCCAGCCTGAGAATTGATCAAGACCGAGAATCCTGTTGGAGTTATTTCAAGGTTGTATTAGGTCTCTTCAAATCGAGCCTCCCCCTGACTCAGACCATACTTAACACACACTGATTGGTTCTCAAATTTGATTTCAACTTAGTATCACCTGGGCAGCTTTTAAAAGAAACTCTTGATGCCTGTGTCTACCTCTCAAAGACATAGATTTAATTGATATGAGGTATGGCGTGGGCAACAGAATTCCAAGGTGACTCCAGTGTGCAGCCCTAGTTTTTACCCTGAGTGTTGGAAGACTTACAAGGAAAGTAACCGGTGGGTCACGATAAACAGTTAAGTGACTATTAAAGTCTTGCTGCTTTTCATAAAATTAAAGTAGGATGCCTGCTGCTGGTGGTGTGAGGGGGTTAAAACTGAGGGGTCTACAGACATGTTTTAAGTAACATAACATTCAAGATGGGTAGGAACTTCTGGAATAGAATGATGCCCCTAAATCAGCCAGCAACAGGAATAGCACACTGAGGATGCCTGTAGCTGCCAAACTGCCCTGAAGTCTCATGTTAGTCGCTCAGTCTCCACAGCTCGCCCCTTGTGCCCTCCCTCTGGATAAACCAACTTCATCTGTCATGTCAACAAAGCCCCGAAGGACTGTGGGAGGATGCCCAGCATGTCAGCCGGGACTTTCAGTTGCTCAGACGCCCGACAGACACCTTGAGACTGCTGTTTGCTCTGTTACAATTTAGAGATTGTCTTTGCCTGGCACCATGAACTCCATGGATTAAGATTCCCTTTCCTGATTCCCCATCAATCTCCAAGTGTTTCCTTCTCCCCATATGTTGCTTCTCTGATAAAGCAGCCCAAATATGATGGCAAGGAGGCAGATTCTTGGGACAGGGTCCCAGTGCCATGTTAATCCTTTTCTTAAACTTGGGTTGGGACCAATAATGAAGTGTCTGGATGGCAGGTAGAATTTACATTAGTAGTAATTGTATAGGAGAGGCACCAATGGCTTTTAAAAGGTGAATAATGCTAAAATAGGTAATGAGGAAAATTAAACACTAAGCAACCCTATGGTAGACTTAATGTTGAAAGAGAATTCCTTTTAGGCATGGCTTCAAGAACTACAGCTGTTTTGACAACCAAGGTTTTTTTAAGTCACCTTGTTAGATACTAGCTTGTTCCTTCTTTTCCTTTTCTCATTTTCCCTTGCTCCTCCCCCATTTCTTCTTTTTTCTTCCTATTAGCATTTTCAGGGTCAAGGAAATCCACCATGGTGCATTCAGCACGGAAGTGACGAAGGGAGAGGGCAACTGACACTTCTTGAGTGATGTGCACATGCCACATGCATGATGTAACAGAAGCTCCTTTAAACCCCACAAAACCCCAAGAAAGCCTATTATTTCTCAATTTTTTTTTAAATAAGGAAAACAAGGCTCAACTAGTAAAATACGATTTTCCCAAGGAGGCATAGCTGCCAAGATTCAAATTCTGAGCCATGTTATTTCAAAGCTCAGGTTTTTACATTACACTGGTCTGGGCACTGCTCTCTTCCACATAATCAATGATATTATGTTTTGTGTGTCTACAGATGAAGGAAAAGGCCCCATTTAAACCCCTTGCTTGTCTGGTTAGACTGGACCATCAGGACAGCTAGGATGGCAGCGTGGATCTCTAACTTGCATCCTTACTCCAGTCCAGCTTTTCTCAACATGTGTCCATGCCTGTGACCCCATGGGAGGGGCCCGGTGATCACAGGCACAGACCCACTCTAGGGGTTAAGTCTACAGACTCAGGAGCTTCTTTATTCCTCAGGGCAGGCATTTCTTATAGCTGTAGGAGACAGAAGGACAGAGGCAGAGAGAGGAAAATCCCGGGCAAGTAAGAAGCTATGGAGAACATGTAGCAGCAATTTCAAATGCCATCTGATAACCATCAGCTCTCAGACTCAGGGTCTGCCAAGGTCATTGCACTGATGGGAGGGAGGACCCAACTGAGTGAGATATGTGTTGCTTCTGGCCAGGCCCATTTCTCTCTTAGGGAGCAGAGGACACCATAGCAAAGGGAATTTCCAAGCTGGGTCCCACAAAATGTGTAGAAATGAACACAGGCAAATGAAACATTTACTGAATCTCTCCAAGTTCTTGCATATTATTATCATCCAATATGGATTTTGTTTTACCATTCAAAAAATAGGAATAAATTCTAAAAATAATACCTTTTTCATTAAAAAGCTAGGCTGTAATTTTTCCAGGGGTCAGCTGGGTACCATGCATATTTTTATGGTCTCTTTGGGCTGTCAGAGTGGGACTGGTTTGGTGCTATTATAGGGGGGGAGATTTAGATGTGTAGTTTTCTCTCCTCTTTCTGAGGTTGTGGTGAACAAGCAGGCATTCAAATTTTGCAACTTTGTAACTCAAATGACACCCCTACTTCAGGATTTGGGGCGGTTTTTCCAGGAGTGGGCACAGATGGCGTTTCTGTCTCCTACAGAGAATTCTGTAGGATGTAAAGTCTCTGAAATAAATTATTCAACTGAGGCCAAAACAGTCTTCTGGTAAAAATCATACCTGAATAGGAAATAAGAGCAGCCTGGCTAGGGCTGAAAAAAATTAAAATGCAGCTGGTTTTTAGAAACAGGAATATTTGTAATAATGTTTGTAGTGGGAAAGTAATGAGACCTGGAATTGTGGAAGGGAGAGCCACATAACCCATTTATTACAAAAATAGTACTTGTCGAGTTTTATGTATTATCAAAGAAGAACGGCTGTGATTATTTGGAAAAGCTATTAAACTACAATTCCCTTCTTTTCCAATTATGTATCTGTGTGAGGTTGAATATTTTTCATATACTTCAATCAAAACAGTATGTCATAGATTAAAGGCAGAAGCAGATACGGTCATCAAACTGTCTCCTATTAAGTCAGACATTATGTAATACAGTGGAATACAAATGTAATACAATGACATTCTTTTTGCCAACGGTTTTCTATTTTGGAAAATATAATTATTTCTCTTAACATATGTTACAACATATAATTAGTTTATCAACGAATGAGTTAAGGAGGAAATGTGTTTAAAATTGTCTTAGTTTTGATTTTGAATACAATAAATATCTAGAGGTATAATGCACAGAAACAACGCTCTTTGGGGGCCATAATATTTTTTATGAGTGTAAAGGGGTCCTGAGACCAAAACCTTATAGAGCACCTGGCAGAGTGCATAAGAATACGGACTCTGGGGCCACATCTTCCTGGGTTCAAATCCTCACCACCGTCTCTAAAGAGATAAAGGCCTTGGGCAAATTATTCCTGCTCTCTCTGCCTTAGTTTTCCCATCTCTATCATGAGGTTAAAAACAGTATTTCCTATCACCTGAACAAGTTAATACTGATACATGCTGAGAAACTTCCTGAAGGTTTAATTTCTTGACTGATTCCGGAGTCACTTTACTTTCCACTAGATTCACTTTTCTGAGCATCACCTTCCTTATGTCTGAGACTGATTTTTAAAGTCCCTTCACTTAGCCATTGCGTGCTTTTACAAATATATTCCCTACTGATTAAAAACACAATACAGTAGCATTCTAGCTAGAAATGCAGCCAACTTAGAAAACATGCTATTGGGTCTTTGCGTGGAGGTTAAATGCACTGTGTGGACAAAGGAAGCTATTTTCAAAGCCTACCTAGCTCTGTTATAGATTTGGAAGTGTTCTTTGTGTTTGAACTTAGATATTTTTTAGAACTGACTGACTCTGATCAAGTATCTTGATTACGAAAGTCAGCATTGCCAACATGCCAGCAGGCATCCAGTTGCATTCTGTTTTCCAGCAAATATTTATGGAGTCCCTTCCGTGTGATCAGCACTCTTCTTGGTGTGAGAATAAATCAGATGGAAGCAAATAATGGCAGGAATGTGTTTTGGGGTGTGTCTATCAGGGGGGAGGCAAACAACAAACAGATAAAATACACGGGATGTTCGCTGATGACAGGTACAAGGAAGAAGGATAAAGCAAGGGGAGGGGAGAGGGTGTGTGATATGCACGTGGGCTGCAGTTTTCATTAGGGTGGTCTGGAAAAGACTCACTGCACAGGGGATGTCAGAGTAAAGACCTGAGGGAATGATCCATGTGGATATCTGGGCAAAAGAATGTCAGGCACAGGGAACTGCAGGTGCAAAGACATAACAGGAATCTTCCTGGCATGTTACAGGAACAGCAAGGTGGCCAGTGTGGCTGGAGTTGAGTGAGCAAGGGTGGAGTAAAAGAAGACGTGATAAGAGAGGTAAGGGATGCCGGACTCCAGAGGGTCTGGTTGACCTCTCACGCTGATTTGGAAGCCACTGGAGACTCTGGGGAAGGGAAGTAACATGATCTGACCTTCATTTTAACAGAAACAGAGAACGTACCTAAGCTATTCTCGTAGTAAACATGGCAAGAGATCCTGATGACGTGGGTTAGAGGGGTAGCAGTGAGGTGGAGACCCAGGGGCAGATTTCACATCTATTTTGAAACTAGAGCCAACAGGATTTGCTGATGTATGGGGACGTGTGGTTTGAGAAAAGAATAGCATTCAGGATCACTCTCAAGCCTGAGTGCCTGGCAGGATGGAATTCCAGTCACTGAGACCAGGAAGACTGAGGAAATGGCAGGTGGGCTGGGAGTGGTGGGGAGACCAGAGATCAGGTTTGAATATGTTAATCTGAGGATGCCTACTCGGTACCCAGATTTCTTTCAGATTAACACTCAAGGCTGATCCAAATCAATAAAAGCTGCTGATATATTGTTAGGAATCACTAAAAAATTGTTTAAGGTGGCGGCATTTCCTTCCTTAAAAAAAAAAAAAAAAAAAGCCTGAAAAATCACATATAACAGGGTTTGTGTGTGTTTTTAAACATCATTTTGGTGAAGTTCCAGAACTGAACACCCTACGCCAGGTGCAGTCTTATTAAAGTTTTGGAAGAAAAGACTGTCTGTTTTGAGATACAATGCCTCTACTTATAGAACTAAAAATAGCCCGACTCTCACTCCCCAGTGTACAGGGATCTCTCACTGGCCATCCACTCATGTCCGTGTTGGCTTGATGAGTGAGTATTCAAGGCTCACCTGGCCACCACTCACACTGCATCTGGGTTTTAGATTCATTTTAATTTTTTATAGCTCCTCTTGCCTTTCTCACCAGCGTAACTTTCTCTACTGCATCCTTCCCCTCTCACTGACGCTGTTGTTGGGCCTGGCTGCCTGATCCATTGTCGTTAATAATGAAAATAGCATTTCCAAATTTAGTATCATTGGCAGATTTCATTAACATGCTGTTTGTATTTTTGAACGGAGATTTCCATAGGATGTCCAATAATGTAGATAATCATTTTACAATTAAAGTAAGGGAAAGGTCTTTATTTTTTTTTAAAGGATGGAAATGGACAGGCTTTCTGTCTTTGTTTTTATAGCTCCTTTGCTCAGAAAACAGACAAGAAAAAAGGAACAGAGATAGATTTTTTTTTAAGAGGGTGCCAATCCATTTGTGGGTTGGGGAGAATTGGCCATCAGCTTAGAGTGTTATTCTCAGCCACATTACACCATATATATATATACCTTCTGAAAAAAGATAGAGAAGAAACACAAAATTCCTAACCTAAAGCCTCTTCAGCTTCATCAAATGCCAATGAGTAAATTCAATGGCAGGATAGAACATATAATGTGGTTTGAAATAATAATCATGCCTATTTGTCTTTAATAAGCCAAGCTGAGGATTTCCAACCATATATAGAGGGAGGGCAGGGCTGTCAAACCACCAGATGTGCCCCAGACTTGAAAGGCGCATTTACTGAATGGACCATCTAAACACTTGTCTCCACGTCAGCGATGATGCAAACATGACATCTCTGAGCTTGAGAGTTGCTCTTGTGTGCAGACAACTTCATGAAGTCATGGGATAGGATCTATTTTATGGCTCAGCTGCAGGCTGAAAACTGCAGAAAGGAATTCACTTTCAGTAACTCTGTGAATTCACGGAGCAGGGATTTCAGTTATGCCCAGCTGGCCGACTGAGAAGCTTTATTTTTCTCTGGCTGAGAGACATCTTTTTCATGATTTTAGAATGACTGTCGTCAACTCTTCTTGCTGATTTTTGTTTTGTTTTCCTCAATGGGAATACGTCTTCTCACCTAGGTAGTTCCCCGTCTGAAGAATTTTCTGGCTAATGCCTGAGGTTTTGTTTTGTGTTTGTTTTTACTTGTTTTTGTTTGTTTGGGGGGTTGCTTGGAAGAGAAAACAAATTGGGTTAGTTTAATCAAAAGATGAGGATCTAGCATAGAGATGCAGTGGTGTCACAATGGAATTGCGAGCAGGAATGTGGGGAGGGCTCAGAAAAGACTAGCAGAGTGAACTGGAGGGAGGGCAGAAAGCAGGGAGCACACTCTCTCCATCTCTGCTTGTATCTGCACATCTGCTTCATTTTTTGGTCTCAGTAGACTCATCTCTGCTCTTCATTCCACATGATGGGGGAAGGATGCCCACCCACAGCTCCCAGGGCCACATGTTGTAGTTCCAAGGACAGGGTAGGACTGACTCCATGACTCCATTTCCTTCTCTCTCTCTCTCTCTCTCTCTCTCTCTGTCTCTCTCTGTCTCTCTCTCTCTCTCTCTGTCTCTCTCTCTCTCTCTCTCTCTCTGTCTCTCTCTCTCTCTCTCTCTGTCTCTCTCTCTGTCTCTCTCTCTCTCTCTCTCTGTCTCTCTCTGTCTCTCTCTCTCTCTCTCTCTCTCTGTCTCTCTCTCTCTCTCTCTCTCTGTCTCTCTCTCTGTCTCTCTCTCTCTGTCTCTCTGTCTCTCTCTCTCTCTGTCTCTCTCTCTCTCTCTCTCTGTCTCTCTCTCTCTCTCTCTCTCTCTGTCTCTCTCTCTCTCTCTCTCTGTCTCTCTCTCTGTCTCTCTCTCTCTCTCTCTCTGTCTCTCTCTCTGTCTCTCTCTCTCTCTCTGTCTCTCTCTCTGTCTGTCTCTCTCTCTCTCTCTGTCTCTCTCTCTCTCTCTCTCTCTCTCTCTCTCCCCTCTAATTCCAAATTCCTGGGAAAAACTGACCTAGCTCACTTTAGGCTCTCACTCCTGGTCCAGCTGGCTATGAAATTCCCAAGCATGGCTTCTGTTACTCCACTGCTTTGAGTCAAATGAAAACCAAGGCAATGATCACGAGCAGCTCAGAAACTCCAAAAAGTATCTACTGTTGTTGCAGGAGACTGTTCAGGGCCAGATGAATCTGGAAAAGGGAAAACTACAGGGCACTAGAAAGGAAAACCCTATTCTTATTTTTCCCACAGAGGAGGAGACAGTATTCCACCCCTCACCCCCACCCCCACAGAGAAACTGTCAAAGGATCCTCAGGAGCAGCTGAGCAGACAGGTTGAAAAAATCTGCAGGCTGGTCGTAAGTTTTCAACACCTTGAAAACATCAGGCTTGGCCCCTTCCAGCTCACGTGCTATTCAACCACAAAGCAACTTCCCTCTGACTGGGTCATGTGCTGGAGGGGAAGATAAAGTTCTGTCTGTCTTCAGCAGACACATTTCAAGTACTGTCTTAAAACGAAAGGGAAGAGTGTGAGACCTGATTGTTTTCTTGATTTCGGCTTTAGGGCTTTGGCACATGGACAAACATCATCAGTTTGCAAAGATTCCATTTAGTTAGTTCAATGAATGTTTTCTGATCATTTCCGGTCCACCAGATGCTCTGTTAGGTAGTTAGGATATTTTTATAATGGCAAGTATCTGAAAATTTAATGTATCAGCTCATATACTTGGAAAGCTGGGAGTAGCACTGGCCAAATAAACCAAGTGGTTCAAGCAAATGTCATCAGAATTTGGCCTCTTTGCATCTTTGCACTCTAATTTCCTCTGCATCTACTTCACTACTACACAGGCTCTCTCTACATGGTAACTCCAGATTTTATACTGTCTCATTCAAATATTAAAAACAAGAAGAGAAAAAGATTCCCCCCTTCCCCACCACCCTACCAACTCTTTTCTCTTGCTCATTCTGGCAAAAGTCCTGGAATTCACCTTGATTGGTTGTGACTGTCATAGACCAATCCCAAGCGAATCACTGAGTCCAGGAAGAGGTGATACTCTGATTGGCCAAGCCTGAGTCACATGGGTAATCCTGGAGTTGGAACAGAGATGGTTGCAAACTATCCACAGGGATGGAGAATGGGGAAAAGGACCATTCCCCAAAGGAATTTCAGGACACTGACGCCCAAAGGAGGAGGAATTAGATGCTATGAAGGCAAACGCCACAAGTATCTACTACACAGGCTACAGAACAAGGAGAAACACAAACAAATTACTGCCATAAACACCTAATAGTAATAGGTATTCGGAGAACAAAACTGAGAAGCCATTAAATCTGAAAAATCTAGGAATTGGGTTTTACAGAAAAGAAAACATTTGTGTTGAACTTTGAAAGATATGAAGATTTTTATTGGAGAAAACATTAGGTGGAGGGAGATTGGGAGAGGGCATTCTAGGCAGAAAGAGTAACACGCAAACAGCGTGAAAAGTCTAAGAGGCACTACATCTTGGAAGATGGTAGACCAGAGGGTACTGAGGTTATGCAGGTTGATACAAATAGGGCATCTGTGACCCCTGAGGCCTGAGTTATTTCCTTGGCATCAAGGTATATGTGTATCTATTGAAGACACATATATAAGCCTTCAGCTCTCAGATTACAAACAAGCATGGACACATTACAGGTACTGATGACATCAGCAGAGACTTGGAATTTAGTCAGAGCTGGTATGAATCCCACTTTGGCCAGCTACGAGCTGTATGACTTTGGAGAAGTAAATGGAGTTGTTTAGCTTTAGTGTTTTCATCTGTAAGGTGGTGATACACCTATGGCATGTTGCCCTTCTGAGAATCAATTGAGATGATGTATGCAAATCACCCCAAATGGTGTCTGAAACATAACAGACACTCAGTAAATGCTACTGACTTTCCTGTTTGCCGTGTTTCTCCATGTTCCTCTTCACATTCTCTACACTGTGTCTGGTAAGAACATGAAGCTGATTTGCTTTAATTTGTACATAGCATCCACTTACTTGTTACCCACAGCATTCAAAGCTATGCTCTAACTGAGCTCTGTGCCAATATCGGGAACTGGGCTGCATAGTTCCTTTTGTTTCCCCAGATCCAGCCTTCACCCCTTTTCACTCTGCCCGTGTTCTAGGAGGCTGGCCTTCAGGGACTGGATTAATTGATTCTCGCGAGAGGAATGTTCCTCTAGAAGAGAACATAGGCCAAACATTCTCCGACATAAACTGCAGCAATGTTTTCCTAGGTCAGTCTACCAAGACAGTAGGAATAAACGCAAAAACAAACAAATGGGACCTAATCAAACTTACAAGATTCTGTACAGCAAAGGAAACCATAAACAAAATGAAAAGACAACCTATGGAATGGGAGAAAATATTTGCAAATGATCCGACTGACAAGAGTTTAACTTCCAGAATATATAAACATTTCATACAACTCAGTTAACAAAAAAACAAACAACCCAATCAAAAAATGGGCAGAAGAGTTTTCTCCAAAAACATTTCTCCAAAGAAGACATACAGATGGCAATAGGCACATGAAAAGATGCTCAACACATCTAATTATCAGAGAAATGCAAATCAAAACTACAGTGAGGTATCACCTCATACAGGTCACAAGAGCCATCATTAAAAAGTCCACAAACAATAAATGCTGGAGAGGCTGTGGAGAAAATGGGACCCTCCTTTGCTGCTGGTGGGAATGTAATTTGGTGCAACCACTATGGAAAACAGTATGAAGAATTTTTTAAAACTAAAAATAGAGTTACCATATGATCCAGCAATCCCACTTCTGGACATATATATGGAGAAAACCATAATTCAAAAAGATACATGCAGCTCAATGATCATAGCAGCACTATTTACAATAGCCAAGACATGGAAGCAACCTAAATGTTGTTTGACAGATGAGTGGATAAAGAAGATGTGGTATATTTATACAATGGAATACTAAGCCACAAAAAAAGAATAAAATAATGCCATTTTCAGCAACATGAATGGACCCAGAGATATCACTCTAAGTGAAATAAGTCAGAGAAAGACAAGTATCACATGATATCACTTATATGTGGAATCTAAAAAATGACAGAAATGAACTTATTTTCAAAAATGGAAACAAAGTCACAGATATAGAAAATCAACTTATGATTATCAAAGGGGAAAGTGGGGGGAGGGATAAATTAGAAGTTTGGGATTAGCAGATACAAACTACTATACATACAATAGATATACAACAAGGTCCTACATATAGCACAGGGAACTATATTCAATACCCTGTAATAACATATAATGAAAAAGAATATATATATATGTATATATATATTATATATAACTGAATCACAATGCTGCACACCAGAAACTAACACAGTATTTTAAATCAACTATATACTTCAATAAAAACAAAATAAAACAACAAAAGGAATAAACTTGATGTCATCATTACTCTAATTTGATGAAGGTTCTTCCAAAAATGAACTGAGAAAAATTTTTATCTCTGTAACTCTGTAAGTAGGGGAAAAATCCCCAGGCTGAATAAATGCATTTTATAAATTTAAATGTAGCTAATGTTTAAAATAATTACCTTCTTAGGAAAACCTGCACTCCTTTCTGGGACATGGTGGTCCTGCCTTCAGTTGGGTTCCACAGACTATAAAGGGTCTGATAATGATCTTGATACAAGAAACAGTAGAAGACTCTCTTAACCCTGATGGGGTGAGGAGAAGAGAGATGCAGTAATACCTAAGCCCCATTCATTTTTAATCATTTTTGGGTTTCAAATTGTTCCTTGTAGAATGTCAGCCATTTTGAAAGCTGAAAAATTTCATTTTTCTCTTTAAATTTTGACACCAAATCCTGTAAGGATAGCTCTGCTAGGTCTGTGAAAGGTAAGTTGGCTCAAAGGGACAAAGTAGGGAAAGAGATCATGAGGAGTTAAGAGTCCATTGCATTCCTTTGAATCAGATCACTTTTATACAATCCAAGGCCAATCAATTCCAAGCAGACTGCTAAACTGAATTGTAAGGAAGTGCTGTCATTCTCCCATTTTCTGACCTACAAAATGGCCATGTCCTATGGCTCAGCTAACAGACAACTCTTGCTGTTTTTAAAGAGAACATAATCTTCATTTCCTTCCCTGTACACTGAGTGTTTTCTCCTACTTTAGTGGTGAATGATAGATTTTTCTGTTGGTTCCTCTAATAAAATTGTTGATAGAAGAACACACAAACTTTGTTACAGGATTTAATTTTTTATTAGTGAATTAAATAAATTGCTGTGGCTTTGTAACTATATTTACTATATGGGGATGTCTCATAAAACATACACAAATTAATCCAATTCCAGAAGGTAAGAACCCAATTGTCACTAGAAGCTAAATGCCTAGAAATATGTGACTATTAATGATCAGAGACGCCTTTGGGCCAATACTGTGTTGACTTGAAAATTCTACTCTTCAGTTAACATTTATTTAGAATGACACCTGTTCTTAGCAATAAGTACCCTTTTATTCTGCCATCTACTTGAAATAACTGTACTTCCTCATAAAACTTAAGGGTAGCCTACCAATCTACAACCAATCTCATCCTTTCCAGTGCTGGCTTTCATGCTTTGAAGATGTAAGCTCAAAAAGAGATGTTTTCTTTAAGGTAAAAAAATACCAGCCAATTACATACAAGACAAGAGTATGCAATGGATAAATCCATGCATGGGAAGACAATGAGACATTACTGCTATTGGGAGGATCTGGGGGTTACAGTTCCCCAAATGGTGTATGTCTACCTTTTGGAGGAAGTTTAAAAAAAATCCTCTGAAACTAAAGCTAATAAAATCAACATAGTATCATGAAATTATGATTAGTTCTTTGAAAAAGTAAGATACTAAAAGACAATCTTTGTTTGTATTTCTTGTAAGAGATGGGCCTCTCTTAATGGTATCAAAAGAAAAATCTTATCAGCAAGAATTTCTTCAAAATATATGTAAAATACAAAATCAACTGTAGTCACCTCTAAGATATTCCTTTATAAAAGGTGATTTTGGATGAAGAA
The DNA here is from genome assembly GCF_048773025.1 of Camelus bactrianus. NCBI lineage: Eukaryota > Metazoa > Chordata > Mammalia > Artiodactyla > Camelidae > Camelus > Camelus bactrianus. The sequence continues at coordinate 22,049,166 of NC_133555.1, read as the reverse complement.
TTATGTGTAATTCCACGATGGTCTATGTATGAAATATTTTACCCTGTGGTCATAGCCTAAATCTATAATTTTCTAACTAGGAAAATATGACTTCTGTTTTTATAGGTATATTAACTTCCTTGCTTACTGTAAGAAATTACCACAAACTTGGTGGCTTCAAATAGCAGAAATGTTTGAGGGTCCATTTTCCTGAAAATACTAGGGAATGTTAGATAAAGCAAAAGAGTGAACTGGAAGGAATAAAAGTTAGGAAACCAGGGTCTGGCCCTTGCTTTGTTACGATCTATCTATATTTCCTTGGGAAAAATCACCTCTTCAAGACTCACTTTTATTATCTATAATATAGGTGTTGGGTTTAGAGAAATAGATGCCCCCTAAGGTTCCTTTCAGCTTCAAAATTATATTAGGCACAGATGGACAGAACTGTCGTAGCTATCCTTCATTCTCTAAGGGGCGAGAAAGAGCAAGAGACAGACAGACAGACATATTTTATTTGTGGATACAAACTTTCCAACCACCGGAAAGGTACCAATATGGTGGAACCAGGGTAAGCCTCCAGCCTGTACCACATGTCCCACAAGACCACAGAGATAGTGCCCTTTGTTCTGGTTCAGAGATTACAGGCAACTTTTGGAACTAATTCTGTGTTCCAAGGACAATGATTTCAGGAAGTCCTGACCGCTAAAATTACCTGTCTGTCTGTCTGTCTGTCTATCCATCTATCTATCTACCTACCTTCTTTTGTAAACTGATAAATTGCCTTTCTGTCTAAGAAGCCAAGCTTTAGTGGCTTCCTTGGACTGACCAGCACACACTGAACTAATAAAATGTAGTTCCTTAGTGCCTCCCAATTTGAGTTACCTGGTGAGCTTTATCCTAAAAGAACCTGGTACTATTATTTTATTTAACATTTATCCAATGCAAATAATAATAATAATAATAGCAACAATAATAAAGGTGTCTCATATGCATTAAAGATTCTCTGTAATTCGTTAGATTTGCTTTCCATAATTTTACAGTGAAACAAGGTCCTGTTCAACAAATCATCATGGAATGCTTGCTGTGTGCCAGGCATGTGATTGATGCTGGGAATATAAGGATGAGTAGGGTCTTGATTTAAAAGAACTTAATGTCTAAAAGAGGAGACAAATATTAAGCAAAGAATCACAAAATAAATGTAACATTTGCAGCTGCATTAAATGCTACCTCCCCAGTGGAGGCAGATGGTGCTACTGTCCTCACTGCAGAGATAAGATAAATCACTTTGAGAGAAATGATGTGATTTGTTCCAGGTCACAACTTGAGTAAGAAGAGCCTGGCTTTTGGTCCCAAACTGCTGGCTTGAAACCCCCTTGGTAACCATTCTGCGATGCCTTGACCCATGCCTGATGTCTCGATCCCTATTTGAAGTTCAACGTGCTTGTCTTTTCTGTTTGCAGTCTTTAAGTAGACATTTCCCACCATTACTGCTTGTTTCCAAAGTTTTTTGACTCTTTTGAACATTCCTCATATGTAGAAATTCTAAGAAGAGCCCTGAAGTCATTTCTGGAGTCTATGACACCGATGTGCTATCTCATTCTATTAAGAGTTTGATTCCAGGCCCACTTCTGAAAAGTGAAAGTGTGTACTCAGTAAATTCCTGAAACTGACAAGAACCCTTTGGCTATTATTCAAAAATGTCTAATACCGTGAACTAAAGTGGTGAGTTATTTCCGCACTCCACACACAACCCCTCCACCCCTTCAAAGTAGAGTGCTAAACTGTGTTTACCACGGGGTGCAAAACCATTTCCCCTTGAAGATAATGTGAAATAATTTGATAATGATGGTTGATTGGAAAGCTATGTTGACACAAATCTATTTAACTCTGCTATGCTTTAAGGAATTTATTTTAACTGGCCCCATTTGTATGCAATAAACTATTTGTACAGGATTTTAAAATTAAACTTCACACATTGTTAACTAGATACAGCATTAGTAAATACAACATTTCCTCTTATATTGATACAGCTACACTCAGGGTGAACTCACTTTAACTCACTTTTCATATATAAGCAATATATTTTTATGCAGGCAATACTAGAAAAAGCCAAAATTCACCATGCACTTGATAGTTCCTGTAGGTAAACACAGCAGAAATGTTGGTTTTACTTCTAGTTGAATTTAAAAACATCAACAATAACTTAGTTTTAAGTCTGTCTTTTCAATTTGTACCTAAGATCATAATATAATACAAATTAGTTATTTTTTAAAATTGACTTTTTTTTTTTTTTTACATTTTTATAATTTGAATTAATGGCAAAAATAGGTTTTTTTTCCCCTTTGGAAAAAACAATTTTGAAAAGCTTTCCCCTGAGCTGCTCACTGGCAAACTAGTTAGCAAATCAATGAATGACCCTGAGACTTACATAATCACATACTCAACAGCAAGGATCCTAGCCAAGTAAACAGCACAATTCAAATTGAAACATCAACTACATAATTGCTCAGTCCCATTAAACTTGGTGACAAAGGCCGTTTAATCTCAAGGACCTGCCCTTCCATTCATCATTCGTTTCCACATATCTCTATAATCTGTGGTAGCATAAAATTCCTGAGAAGATTCCTGAGAAATCATTTTCATTCTGCCTAGAACTGGTCAGCCCTACTTTAAAAATCCTAAAGTAAATACTTATAATCCCTATCCTCTCTAAGTGATCAGTCAAAGGGGACATGACATGTTCTTTTAAGTGCCAAACAGCTGTTTCATTTCCCAATTAGGGGAGAGCACTGTAAATGATAGTTCTAAATAAATATATAATCTACTGATAAGGACAATGTAAATATTTATGGCGATTAGGGAAACAAATGTACACATATTGGAATATCACCTAGAGGCTGAAATTCATCCATTGTAAACCTTTGGAAGAAAAAGTCTCTTCTGGGTTCTGCTGAGGAAGTGGGGTGTTTTACTTTTAATTTGGCTCAGACTCTAGAAGATGCGAAAAGGAGGGAGATTCCGAGGGAAGAGGCCACTTTCAATAAACTGCCTTCCAGAATAGAAGCTGGAATCCCTAATCTCTTGGTTTCAAATCCTGGGTAGGCTAAGATTGGATGTCCCCTTGGCAAGAGGTGCTGAGGGACAGAAGACAGAGGAGACAGAGTTTGCAGGGGTCTGGGCAGTCTGTCTTTATGATGAGAGCTTTCCTTTAGAGTCCATATGTACGTGGTAACCAAAGAGATCAAAACATTGCTTCAGTGTGAGAACATTTTTTTCCAGATAAGGTTGTACTTCTTCATAAAGCATACAAAAGGAAAAATAAAAGACTATATTCGCATTACAACATTGCCACCAATATTATACAAGCCCTACTTAATTTTAGGCCATGTTTATCTGGGCCTTAGTCTTCTCAGCATTAAAAATGGATTGTGTGTCCCTCACACTGCATACGAGAATAACTCAAAATGGTTTAAAGACCTAAAGAATGGAAACCATAAAACTCCCAGAAGAGAACACAGGCAGAAGATCATAGGCATAAATCATACATAGTAGCAATATTTTGGGGGATCAGTTCCCTAAGGCAAAAAAAAAAAAAAGCAAAAATACACAAATGGGACCTCATTAAACTTAAAGCTTTTGCACCGCAAAGGAAACCACTGACAAAACAAAAAGACATCCTGCAGAATGGGAGAAAATATTTGCAAATGATGCGAATGACAAGGGGTTAATATCCAAAATACACAAACAGCTCGTACAACCCAAAATAAAAAAACAAACAACCCAATCAAAAATGGCCAGGAGGCCTGAATACACATTTTTCCAAAGAAGATGGCTAACAGGCACATGAAAAGATGCTCAACATCACTAGTTATGAGAAAAATGCAAATCAAAACAGCAGTGAGGTGTCACCTTATGCTGGTCTGAAAGGCCATTATCAAAAGGTCTACAAATAACAGATGTTGGAGAAGGTGTAGGGAAAAGGGAACCTTTGTATGCTTCTGGCGGGCATGTAAATTGGTATAGCCACTGTGGAAAACAGTATGGAGGCTTCTTAAAAAACTGAAAATAGAACTTGCTGTGTGACCTAGCAGTTCCACTCCTGGGTATATATCAAGAAAAAAAATGAAAACACTAATTTGAAAAGATATATGCATCTCAATGTTCACAGCAGCCCTATTTACAATAGCCAAGACATGGAAGCAACCCAAGTGCCCATCAACAGACGACTGGATTAAGAAAATGTGATACACACACACACACACACACACATACACATACACACAATGAATATTGCTCAGCCATAAAAAAGAATGAAATTCTGTCATTTGCAGCAACGTGAATGGACCTAGAGAATATTATGCTTAGTGAAATAAGTCAGACAGAAAGACAAATATTGTGTAATATCACTTATATGTGGAGTCTAAAAAAATAATACAAATGAGTGTATATGCAAAACAGATATAGAAAACAAACTTGTGGTTACCAAAGGATAAAGGGAAGTGGGGAGGGACAAATTAGGGGTACCAGATTAAGAGATACAAACTACTGTGTATAAAATAGATAAGCAACAAGGATATACTGTATAACACAGGGAATTACAGCCATTATCTTGTAATAACCTCTAATGGAGTATAATCTGCATAAATACTGAATCATTATGCTATACACCTGAAACTAACAAAATATTATAAATCAACTATTCTTCAATTAAAAATAAATTAAAAAATTTTAAATGGGGAAAAATGGATTGTGCTATATCCTCTCTAGCTACTTTATTCTGTGCTTTAGAAGACAGTTTGAACATCAAAGGACTATCCTTCAACTTTTTAAAAGATTGAGTATTTCCTGATTAGAACAAATGATGATTAAAATACAGAGATGAATGAATAAAAAGACAAAGGCCACTTCTTTTCTGTCATCAAAGTTTTCTCAATGTGCATATACAGGTGTACACACACACATACACTTACGTATATATAGACTATGATGAATATGATGTATTTGAATCCTGTTTCTGTGACCTTGCTATTGTGAACATGTCCTCATACCATTATACACTTTGTGAAAATTTGGCTTTTAATGATTCCCAGTATTACACTGTGGATGTATTGTGGTGTGTTGAACAGTGACTGCTGTGAGATATTTAGGTAGTTTCTAATATTGACGGTCTCTTATAAAAATGCCTCTCCCTGTTGTGTTTCAATGTCTTACACTCTGTCTTGTGTTTGACTCTACTGCTAAGACTGGGATGTCAGGAAGAAATAGTTGTGAATGCCTTCCTAGTGCTTGCTAGCAGTGTGATCTCAGTGGGTGTTTCCCTTCTCGGAAATCTCAGTTTCTGGATCTGCCAAATGGGGACCACAAGCCCTATCTTTCATGCCCATTGTGAAGGTGTGTTTATATCTATGTCAAGTGTCTGCCACACACAAGGCTCCTAGTAAGAATCACTCTTTCTCTTCCTGTCTCTGTCTTAATCCAGGAGTCCAAGCTGCTCATGATTAAATTTCAGGGTCTCTGTAAGAATCCCTAGAATTGCGTGCAAAATTTTGTACGTTCAGATACTTTTCGGGGTAAAAAAAAAAAAACTCTGCAAGTATATGAAGCATTGAAAATCTCCTTCCTCCTCTGTGAGTTTCCATTTTGCATCAATATGGTGGGACTGGCATTGGCCCAGTCCCCACGGGCTGCCTTATTGACTCTGGTTTCTCTTGGAAGATTTTCCTCATCTGTTGGTGAGTGAACTGTTCAGAAATGAACCCAGCCTGACACAAAATCTTTATGCTGACATTCCAAGGCACTCAGTCCACTGCCTGGCACACAGTAAGCACTCAGTCACTCAATGTTACTTGTTGCTTGTGTTAGTGTATACAAGAGGAAATTTTTAGGAGAGGTATATGCATTTTAAGTGACTAGTTTGATCATGGAAAGTATGGTACATATAAATGGATGTCCTTCTCTCTCGCTCGCTCTCTCCACTTCTCTCTCTCCCAGCTGAGACCCGTATGGGTTTAGCTAAATCCTGAAACACTTCCAGGTTCCATTTATCTTATGTAGGTTTATAACTGGATTGAACAAGTCAGAGATTACAATTTCTTTTATATCATAAAAAAAAAAGGATGCGTGCAGGAGAGAGGAATTTGGCAAGAGGCAAACATCAGTATAAAATGTTAAAACAGGACGACGGCCCATCTGTCTTGAATAATTCAGACCACAAGTTGACTAGCAGAGGGGAAACTTCTGAGATTCTTTCCAACCTTTGTGTTTCTCTCATTTTACAGACGGTCCATTTGAAAACAAGTGTGTTCTAGAATCTCTTGAAAACAAGTGTGTTCTAGAATGTCCATTACCTAGCTGGGCTGCTCAAGCTAGTGAGCACACGAAGGCAATTCCTCCATTTTGCAGTTCCAAGAGTAGGTCACTGCTGCCACTGTATGTTTTTTTTAATTATTGACTTCTAAATCATTTGACCTATTTCCTTCTGCTCACAGCAAGAGCATTCAGTGGCTTTGCTCAAGAAAAAACAAGGGTTTTTATTTGGTTTTCTTTTTACTAGACATAACAGGTGCTTTTAGAAATGGTTGGAAACAAATTCAGACCACCAGAAAAGAATGATCAAGGAAAACAGAGCCAGGACTCACTTTGTCCTTAGGTTGGCTTAGGGAAGTGAATGTTTTGGAAAGACCCAACTTGTTGTGAATAAGCCAATTTTTCGTAGCAGGGCTGAGAACCTCACTGCATGTGAAAAAAAATCTCTGCATCATTCCTACTTGTATTTTCAGAAGCCAAACTAGAGGCAGTATCGAAGTCTTAGTGTATGCTCTCTCTGCTCCTTTAACTACGCTACCCAGGTCAATTAGAACAAGCTTTCTTCCTGCCATTTACCCTTGACTACTGTGGTGTGTTATCACGGAATGGCTCCAGTGAATCACGCCTTCCCGCATCTCTGTCCCTGTGCAGTCCCCTCCCATGCCAACCAGGTCTGGCCATTTAACTGGATTTGGCCAATGGGACATCAGGACATATAATGCAAGCAGAGATTTGAAAAGCCCATTGTGCTGGGGCTTGTCTCTCAGAATGCCAATACTACGGGGAGAAGCCCAGGCAATCCTTCTGGAGACAGAAGAGCCAAGCTGGAGCCAGCACCAAATGCTGCAAACATGAGTGAGGCCATCTCAGAACCTCCAGTCCCTGGTGAGCTCCCAGATGACTGCACCTTCATGCACGATGTCAGGTGAGACCTACAGAAGAATCACTCAGCTGACCCTAGCCCAAAGTGCTAACTGCAAATCCTGAGCAAATAAGAGAGTTCTTTTAAGCGACTAGCCTTTGGATGCAGGAATAGATAATCTAGATACCTATTTTTGACTGGGTAGAGATTGAAAAATCCAGTGACTCCTGGCTGGTCACTTCATATTCATGCAGATGACTCCCCTCTATAGGTCACGACCAGGTGAGAGGTGAGAAAAAGGGGCAAGTGGATGACAGCAGAAACAGACAGGATAGTATGAAAGAAAGACATGGCTTTTTCTTTCTCAGATCTTTTGACTTCCCATTTAGCTTTTCTTTGGATGGTTGTGCTGGGTTCTCCTTGGCTGGGTAGCTGAACAGAATGTTAATAGTAGGTAAATAAAACTTGTTCCTGGCCTCAAGCACTACTTCTTCAGAAGCCACTTCTTGTGTTTGATACACACATTTGAACAGCAAGGGATGGTCTTTTACTGGAATGCCACTGGGTTCTGTGGTATGAAATTAAGTATTTCATCGTAGGTCACCCTCTCCTTACACTTGACATTCTGAAACATGAAGTCCCTGGCACAGTTATCAGTGTATGGCTTTATCAAAACAAGTTTTGGGTTCTTTTTCCTCCTACTTCTGTTAGAATGTAAGTAGTTACCCAGTAAGTGATGCAAATTCATTTCCTTTACCTACAAAATTTAATACCACACTTAAAATGTTGTAGCTTTCAGAACGTCGTCTATTTAACATAAGGAATTAACTGTGATCTAAGCTCAGATATAAATAAATTGCAAAAAAAGTAAAATAACACCCTCTAGGTCTTTAAATTTTAAAGCATTTTCCAAACATAGTTTAACTAAAGAATAATATTTAGGATATTTATCTGAAAAAGGAATATATCTTCCTGCTTCCACATGTCAAATGCCCCTGTGTTTCCTCAAAATTGTATTCTGGAAAGGATGGAAAAATACAGCTGGAAGTGTCCCGGCTACTCTCTACCTTAACCATTATGTGATCAAGGATAGTCTGGAATTTAAAAGCTATTGTTTGCTAGGATTATTGGCTGTTGGATTCTTTGAAAGAATACTGCTAAAATTATGTGGATGGACAAACAGCCTGAATAAAGAAATGAGCAAACTTTCCCAAGAGCTTCCTTGGTTGGCTGAGCCACTGAATGGCAGCTGACAAGGTTTTCAATAATGCCAACTCAGCTGGTTCTATAATGCTGTGTGCCCCAAACATAATTAAAAGTGTTAACAGTTTTGTAGCCTTTATCAGAATATATTTCCCCTGCATACTTTCAGTGACCTGGTCACAACTACTAGAGACAACTCTGTTGTTTTACTTTATGTACTAAGGTCATTGTATCCAGAGCAGTCCCCTTGATTGTATCATCCCCAAACCTAGGAGACTCCAAAATCTACCCAGATGGATTGTATGGGGTCACTCCAACAGCATCCCTTTCCTTTCTTGGGATGACAGCAAACAATTAAGCCTCTTGGATGTTTATGGGGGAGGGAAATACATATGGTTTGGGTGATTTCCTGCCAATTTAAGTCCATCCACACATTAGTTATGTGAACTAAGTTTCCTCATAGGACGTGTGGAGTTCAAAGAGACTTGAGAAATCATCAAGTTGTTCCCAACATTTTACGTTTTGGAAAATGAGGACTGTGGATGTGAAATGGCTTACTAGCATCTGAGCCTTCTAATGGTGAATGCATTCCTCCTATCCCAAATGTACAAATCATAGAGTTTGTTATCCATGCCTCTGGAGACAGGACAGCCATACAGACCACATAGTTCAAATCCCATGACTAAAGGAGAAGGGAAGTATAGCTCAAGTGGCAGAGTGCATGCTTAGCATGCATAAGGTCCTGGGTTCAATCCCCAGCACCTCCTCTAAAAATAAACAAATAAACCTAATTACCCCTCCCTCTTAAAAGGAAAAAAAGGCAAATTAATAAAAAAAATTGTTTAAAAAAATCCCAGGTCTAAATGGAGTCATTAGTGATCAAGGTAAAACAATGTCAAATTTTCTTAAAAGATGAGTAAATGCATATTAAGTACCTATATAACAACGTGCTTGGATTTGGTACAGAGTAAATTGCAGTGATTATTTTTCTGTTATGTAGGTCATTATTTATGAATGGGCCAATAGACAAGAGTGTTATCCTTATTAGACTGCCAATCGGGAATGAAACCTTTCTGTATTCTGCTAAAGTAAATGTCACGATTTGATTACAGCATCCTTTCCCACTGATTCTCATTGGAGCCTTAGAATTCTTTAGAATAAATATCACTTCCAGCAGCCACCATCAAGTTGACACCAAATGAAACTTGCTTATTATGCTTAAAGATGAGGATGTGCATCCCATTCCCCTGTGCATCCCACTACGAGGACTCTCATAGTGCTCTGCGCACAATAGGTACTCAGTAAATATACCAAAAACATACAATCAGCTTAACACCAATTGGATAATTACAAGGGTGCAGCCGGGGGGAAATTAGAGGTTGGGGATTGCTGTTTATCCTGAAAATCCCAAAGCAGGGATGCCGAGAGGAATGACTCAAAGGACCAGGTTTACACCAGGTCAGAGAGACATCTTGGCTCCTCAGAGCTCCTTTCACAGTTAACACAAGAGTGCTGGGTGGGGAGGGGGGTGTCAAGGGGCACCTGGACCTGAGCTGGAGTCATGTGGTTCTACTTGGTGCTTCCAAGTCAGTGGCGCCAGTGGTGGTTTCCTCAATTATTTCAGCCCAGCATCTCACCCTTGGCATTGGTTCTGGATCTTTGTGGCTGGACATTCACCCTCTTTGGCTCCACATGAATAATTCAGGGAGGTGGCCCAAAGCCAGAAGCTGCCCCAGCACCCCAGATTCCATCCTCAGCTCTCAGATGGGTTTTAATTAATGGTACCCAGAGTCAGGGAGAACATGGATGGTGACTCACCACCACATCCCTTAAGGGGAGGAAAAAGCCCATGGGGAGAGAGAAGCATTTTTTTGTGAAGTTAAGAAAATATAAAACAATCATCAAAATACGCTCATTGGTAATAAAATTAGAGATGAATCAAATCTAATTAGACCTGTTGGGTCTGGTGAAATAATTAATCTTAATCAGCTGCCTCTAAATGTAGTTTGCATCCATTTCTTAAACAAAAGAGAGACATTAAAGCTCAAGTTATAGACTGTATGATGGGTGTCAGCCTACGCTGATGAGAAAATACTAATAGAACCGAGATGGTGGTATATGTATTTAGTACAGGGGTTTCAGATCTGAATGCCTTCAAGGAATGGGCTGAGATTTCAAATATGCACCTGAACAGTACAACAAGAGAGTAGCTGAGATGAATCTTTCTTTTTTTTTGGCTTAATCTTTGAATTCAACATTTTTACAGACTCCTGGCCATTCAAAAACACCTATCTGGAGGCCAAGTTTTGTCAGTCTACAGGAGTTTGCAACCCTTGATTTAGAGACTTTCTATAAATGAATTCAAACTTTAAAAAAATTCTTACGCTCAAATAAAAGGTTAATTCTTCATTTCCATTTATACCTCCTATTCCATCAATAAAAAGATGGGCAACTGAGATCTCAGGAATTCAGCTACGTCTTCAGCTGCAGAATGAGAGTCACAGAGAACAGAAATAGTTAGCAAGCAGTATGGTTGGGCATTGGCCAGTGAGACTGGATGCCAGCTGAAGGACCAGAGCACCTTTAGGAGGCTAGGCATTTAGTTCCTAGAATGTGAGGAGGCTTGGAGTCACCCAGGGTGAGGGGCAGGGAAGCTAATGTAGTAGAAAGAGGTGTTTGGAGGGCTCCAGCGGTGACTGTTTACCCACCACTATAGAAATATTTACTATCTTAATAACCAACATGGCTGCTTATTAACTGAATAACCCAGGAGGGGAAGCAAGTTCTAAATTTCCTCCAAGAGTCTCTCCCATCAGAGTTTGTGCTAGCTTTCAAGACTAGTTTGCATATGATGACTCCTAACAGTACCCGATCTGGTCATTGGGGCACACCCAGTTCTGCTTAAATGCTCTTTCACTAAAGCTCACCATTTGAAAACTTAGAACAGCATAGAAGGTGTTCTGCCAAATGATGTTCATTTTCGTACCAGACAGAAGATGAAACTTGCAATAATAGCCTCAGAGCTAGGGATCCTGGAAGATGACATTATACCTTCTACTTCCCCCAGGTACTTTTGAGAAGAGATACTCCTGGATCATTCCATCTCTCTTCACTAATACTACATAGGGGTGAATTCAGAAAGGGCATGGACGTACGTTGATGGGTGAGCTTAGACAAGGCTGAACGTAGTGCTAGAGTTCTAATACCCTTTTATGGCAACTTGGGTCCCTTACCCAGCAGTTTAAAGAGTCCCTTTCACTAAGCACAAAACACACATGGCAGGTACTGAAATGCTTCCATTTTCTTCAAGCTTCCTCATTTCTGATGTGAATCAGCAAGAACATTTTCTTAGTGGGCTGGGTCACAGGTGAAACAAACGTCAGCAAGTATATGCACTCCACCATGACCTTGGGTACAGTACTTAGTGGGGAGGGTTCATGGACTGTTTCACTTCAATCTCCATGACAGAAGTTCTTAACCTGGGGTAGACAATGGGGGGCACTCATGAAATTACATCACTGTTTTTACTAACATCTAACTGAAATTCAGCATTTTTGTCCATTATAAATGCAGGCAACCAACCACAGAATTATTAGCTGGACCTGTGACTTTCTCACTTACATAAATTGTACATATTTTCATATCACGTTACAGCTGTTGAGATACCTCAGACTATCATTTAAACTCATCACTACTTAAAAATTACAGTAATTATCAGGCCTACCACAGCCCTGATATTTAATGTGTTAAGAACTACATGTTATTACTGATCTGTTCTGAAAAAATATTTTTGCAAATCGATTTTGATATAATTAGTTTGCTGTGCAATCTGATGCTCTTTATTTTACACATTTTAAAACATTCTGAAAAGGAGTCTATGGCTCACAAGAGGCTAAGAACTCCTGTTCCAAACCTCGGGTGACAGACAAACTTCCTTATATCAATATCAGTACTGTTTCTCCACTCATGACACCGCATCACCAATCCACTGCTTCTTTAGAGGAACTAACCATGGTGCGTGGCTTCCAAGATTTAATTCAAGGCTCTCTCTCAGCCTCTAATTTAATCCCATTCAATGGGAGGATATTGGGCCACAATCGACTACATTTAGAAAATAAACATATTCACCCTGTAGGAAGTGAGGGAGGGACGGGCTTTAAGCCCTAGAAGGAAGACAGCTCCCCTAACCCAATGCAGCCCGCCCACCCCTTCACGGCATCTTTCCTCCCTGACCAATTGTGAGAGTACCTTTGTGAATAACATGTCTGGATTAGCTTGCTGAACAATTGCCTCGTTTTAGTTAGCCTCTGATTGTCCTTGCTTTTGTGAGTCAAAAATCCTTAATCTTACTTGAATGCAATTTAATTCTCTAGAGAGCTGAGTCTTTAGTCTTAGTTTTATAAAGTAAGTGCTTCAAGACAATGCAGGAGAGCTGACATGGGACTCCTTTAAAGCTAGGTCAATCTTGCAAGGAAATAATTAGATAAATGTGCACTCCAATTGGGGAGAAGAGGAGGAAAAGAATTTCTCCACGAATTACTTTTAGAACATTTAAGTGGAACTGAAGTAGATTGTCAAGGGCCACACAGCTCTCAGGAGGTCATTTGATCTAGTCCCCTGTTGCTGGGCAAGAGCACTGATGTGAAAATCTAGCCTATACTTACAAAGCTTTAGAGAAGAGAACAAACACTGTACGTAAGCCAGCCCCACAAGGTAGGTGGGAGGAGATTATGTATTAAAAGGAATACTCATAATAAGCCAAATAGCAGCCCAAGCTCACAAATTCATTATTTACTTAATGAAATATATATTTATTGAGCTCCTGCTATTGTCAGAGATTGTCCTGGGCACTTGAGACTCATCACTGAGCTTACATTCCAGTGAAGGGAGAGACGTAAACAATAAACCTAATAAGAATATGATAAAGTATGTTGGAAAGAGAGAATGACACTGCAAAACAAAAACAAACAAACAAAAAATACAGCAAGGAATAAAAATGAAAGTGCTGGAGAAGGGGTATCTTCGTAAACTTGTAACTAGAAATGAGTTACTATTTTAAGAGCTTAGAATAATGCCTAGCAAGGTAAGTTCACAATAAATAATATATATAATATAATTAGAAATGTATATAATATATATTTAAAATGTGTATAATACATGTCATGTGTTTAGTAATGTATATTATATATTAGGTAATATATTTAGTAATGTATATTTTATACATACATATATATATATATATAAAGCATTTTGGTTAGTATCATCTGAGACAGGCTTATTTGGGTACAGGAGACAGAACTAGACTTTGTCTAACTTGAGCAAAATAGGAATTTTATTAGAAGGGTGGTACAGCTGGCTCTGAAGAACCAGAATCAGTTAAGAACCGGACGCCTACAGAAAGCCCTTCACAGTCTAAACTGCCCGGGTAACGGCAGAGTGGACGGACTAAAGGAGGTCATCTCAGAAAGGAAACTGGTGAAAAGCGATGCAGTAAGACTAGATAGTCTCATCTTAGCTCATAATCTGACCTAGGTCTATAAGATAGATTCAGTTTATAAAAAAAAGGAACTGGAGGAGGGCATTACACACTCCCAAATGCTAGCCAGCACCCAATACCATGTCAACTCTAGTGGATGAGTTTTAATTTAGCAGCATAACATATATACTATGATTTTCCTGTCTAAAAATTTACCAAATATTGTTAGCAATAGACAGACCATAATCAGAACCATGGTAATTCACTCTTGGAAACCTATCAGTGGATTCTGGACAAGTAGGTAATCTCTGATGAGGAATTATTGTCCCAAAGGTAATAGTAAGGCTGGGTAACAGACGAAGTGAAATCAAGCCATACGCGTTCTCTTGACTTTGGATCATCTCTTTTCAAACCAAACAAAACCAGCGTTGGATAAAACAACCTGCCCTGCGCTTGGCTTCCCTTCTTATCATCCCCTTTTGCTGCCTTAGTTTAGATTTGTCCACATGCTTCCAGCTCTGACACAAGAACTTGCCTATAACCCAGAGCAAAACCTGAGTGCTTTCAAGCTGAAAGGTACAGGAACTCTCTGTGGTCTCTTAGAACTTGCTGCAGTATATCTGAGAGTATAAGTACCAGTACCTGTGATTTACAAAAACTCTCTCATCTGAGACATAATACTTAAACACATAATAATTCTACCTCAGTAACTTAAACCCTTGATTTGTCCCCTTAAATTTCTCCCCATATATCCGAAGGCTGGGATCTATTTGCTGCACTACTCCCACCTGCATATTTTACTTCCAGTCTCTGGGTACAGAGGTCCCTTATCTTTGTGGAGCTTCTTTTTGGATAGAGAGCTCACATTTTTCAATGCCTGATGCTTATTTTGGATGTCAATATGTTGCAGGTGTGTGAAGATTTAGAGGAAGGATTTGAGTCTGAAATATAAATGATTTGGGTTTCAAATATGGTAGGCTAGAGAGACTTCTATTTTTATGACCAAATGGAATAGTAATATATTTGGACATATGGAATTCGCATTATGTCTAATTTCCGTCAGTGATGTTGGCAGGAACGCCATAGCAAGAGAAATGGCTTTCTTGACCCTTGTGGTTTTGCTACAGCAATGGAGAGTCACCAACCAACATTTGGTCCTCCCATTGGTCCTCTGCTCAGGATCAAGAGTCATAAGCCTCCAGTGAACAACAGGATCTTCTACTGTCAATTGTTGGCGGAGTTAAAACTATTCAAATACACACCCATTACCCATTCCAGACCTTACCATTTTTAGGAAGTACCTAGAAGGAGATAGTACAATAATAATTTTATAGGACGAAAAATCTAAGCCAGAGGCATTAAGGGTCTACTCCAAGTATTAGGACCCAGTTTGCCTTCTCAACTCTTTAAAGACATCAGAACCACAACAGAAAATAAACATGATCCAAATGTGTTCATTGAAGTGTGATATTTGCCTAAGTTGATAGGCATAGTTTGCTAACTAGACGTTGGCACCAGGCACCATTCTAAGCACTTTACATATATTAACTTATCTGAAATATCACAATAACACTCAGAAGTAGACACCCTTATTATCATGATGAGGAATCTGAGGCCCAGAGAGGTTGAATGGCTTGCCCATCATCAGTGAGCTAGCAGGTAGCAGAGCTGCGATTTGAACCCAGGCTGTTTGGCTCCTAAGTCTGTGCTCTCAGCTACTGTACCTATTGGCTTCACATGTGTCTATCTTCATGAATATTTAAAACAAAAAGAGAACAAGTTGTGATTGCTCTGGATAAGCCTGAAGTATTGATGGTACTGGTAACCCAGTTGGTACAGCTATGGTGGCAGATGTGCCCATGAGCAGACTGAACCTTCAGTTTCAGCATCTTTTGCAATATCACATTGGAAAGATGGGTATTATGATATCTTATACTATTAAATTAAAGCCAGTGCACCTATATTAAATTGCAGATTTATTTTAAATTTACAGATTGACGCAGATGTACTGAGTATCTGTGTTTATGGCCTCCTTCTTTTTGGGGCTATGTTGCAGGGGTATTTTCCCCCAAAATGGCAGAAACCTTGAAGGCTGTGTATGAATTACTAAATTTGGGAAACGCGGATGCTAGCCCAAATCCTCTATTTTACAATGAGAAATTAGAAGTCTGGGTT
Source organism: Camelus bactrianus (assembly GCF_048773025.1). NCBI lineage: Eukaryota > Metazoa > Chordata > Mammalia > Artiodactyla > Camelidae > Camelus > Camelus bactrianus. The sequence continues at coordinate 22,033,165 of NC_133555.1, read as the reverse complement.
ACTAAAGCAATCTACCAAAAATAACACAGTTAATTAATGTTAACAATGGTTAATGATTTTTTTAAGCTCTTATTATGTACTAGTCACCATTTTGAGTATTATAAGGCTTATATATTTAAATTTAATAACAACTTTCAAGGAAAATATTGTTATTATCTCCATTTCACAGATAAGGAAACTGAGGCTTAAAGATAAGATGTAATTTGTCCTGAGGTCATAGAGCTGTAAGGATAGAGCTGAGACTTGAATCTCACTCTTGCTAATTCCACAGCCCAGATGTCATCTGTGCAACTATATTTCCATTCGTGAAGTGTTAGTAGTTAATTAGAAAGCAAGTCCTTTTCCACAGTTCTTTCAACATCATATGGCCTCCCACTGCCTCTGTTTACTGAGATTACCTGCCATGAAATATAACTTTAGAAGGAAGACGTGGGAAGTATTATACTGAATTGTACCCTCCCCCCCGAAGAATAACTATTTGAAAAGTTTCAAAATTAATGCTACTCACAGCAGAAAGCTATTACCATATCTGCCACAGTAGCAAATGTTCTTAATTTTAATGTGATTGAAATAATGCTATTAGAATACAAAAATCACTTTTTTAATGATACATTCACCAAAGCTGTTTACACCATGCCCATGTTTTCGTAACAATATGGTATAACTTGTTAGAGGTGAGCCAAATATAATTTAACTTCTCTTAGAATTCTCCCTCTCAACCTTCTCCTGCTCCAATCCTCATCCTGTTTTGTATTTTTAGATTTTTAGGCACTGATATAACTTCCATAACAAACAATAGCCTTTAGGTAAGTCTTTCATCAGAAAGAGAATCTCAAGGTTTCCTGTATAATCAGCACGTTGATTAACTGCCACCCTTTGGTGATGATAAAATGAAACCAAGTTAATAACATTCTGCTCTCAGTCGAAGACAGTCGAAGAAATGCTGATGCTTTATTTGCAAGCTATAAAGCCAGATATTTTGCTTAAAAAAAAAAAGTGGAGCCCAAATGAAGCGAAGCTTTCATATAAACATGAGAAAATCTACTATTTGAAGACTAAAGAATTTTCTGAGTTTTCTATCGCCGCAGTCAGATGTTATCTCCATTTTACAGACTCAGGAAACTGAGGCCATAGAACCAGCAGGGAGTGGAACCCAGGGAACTCATACTCGTCTTCCCGGTAAATGCATGCTCTTGCGTCATTCTGTGCGGGGACAGGAGGAAAGCTGGTAATGCACGGGGTCCTTGAAACACACACATTCCTGGTGATCATCCTCCCCTCATGACTCCAGTTTCCTAAACACTTTTCCTGTGATTAAAGAACTGAATCATTGATGGGGCAGCTGGCCAGCGCACAGCCAAAATCCCACTTGAACTGGATGTGTTCCCTCTAAGTGGAGAGTTGGGAACGTATGGAGTATTGTTTTGTTCTTCCTTCCAGAAAGAGCTTCATAGTCGGTCAGTGCCTGGCAAGCTTGGTCTTTGGATATAAATAATCATTGCCCCAGTGAAGGCTGTTTCTTAAGCCATCTGATCTGTTCTCTCCACAAAGTACATTGCACTGAAAGGGACTTCATCCCAAGGTAGAAAGTTGAAATCTCATAACGAAACATTTTCATTAGAGGACACTGGGATGTGAGGGACTATTTATTGCAACCATTGGAATGGATGTAACAATGTCCAGTGATAACAGAGACAGACCCCAAGATCAAACTACACTCGGAGTAGTACCCAAATGCCTGACTGTGTCCCCCAAGGCCTTCCGTGCTGTGCCTCTTTTGGCTCTGAGCTCCCCCAGAAGGTCATGATCACTCCCACCTCCAGGACTCCGCTGTTCCCTCAGCTGGAATGCCTGCTCCACTGGACTCCTCAGGGTTGGCTCCTCTTAGCTCTGGTCTCAGCAGAAATGTCCTCTTCTCAGAGTCCTTCCTTTCCACTGGGCAAGACCTTTTACACGTCCTTATAATTTCTCATCTTCACAGCACTGACTGTGGTCTGAGTATCTGTGCTTTGATTTCCTGTTACTGCCTGTCTCCATCACTAAAATGAAACTCTCTGAAAGTAGGAAGGGTTTCTGCTCTGCAGGAGTTTCTTCAGTGCCAGGCATGTAGTAGATGCTAGATAAATACTTGCAATTTTTATTGATGAAACCAAGGGTATAAATATAGATTATATAATTGTCTTTTTTTTTCAATATAAATAACCTGAGTTAAAAGGGTAGGAGTATATGTATAATAGGAAGGGTTATCAGTGAATTTATTATTAGCCAGATCTCTTTTAGTCTTCACTGAATTCTCTTACTTCTATTAAATATCCCCTGTAAGTTTCTTCTTTCCAGTTCCTGAGCCTACTGATGTAAGCTAGGTATGACTTTCCCAAACCCCTCATCTCTTCCCAGCCATTTCTCTCTCCTCCTATTGCTTTTCCTCAATCTGACCATATCATTCCCCAGCTTAAAGCATTTCCATCACATACTTGTGCCCTTAGGATAAAGTCAACTCTTTAACATAACCTGGAAAGTATTTTGTAACCCCATCTGAGCTTCAATCTCTAGCTTCATTGCTTGCCCCTCACATTTCTTCCTTTCCAGACACCAGCTGTTTTTGCTTCGGTTTCCTAAAATCACCATGTTTTCTCTCGCCTTTGAGCCTTTTCTCCATTTCTCATCCCTTTGTCTGGAATATCCCTCCCCTCCAGTTCACCAAACTAATACATATTCATCTTTCAGCTGTGAAGTAGAGGTTACTTCCTTCTGGAAGCTTCCCCAGACACCACACCATCTCCAGCACCTTATACTTTATCAATTATCACACCCATCGGACTATACTCTTATTTCCAGCTTCCTAGTTTGCCTCCCCCGTCAGACTGTACTTGCTTGGTACCCTGTGGTCATTCAATAACTTAAAAAAAAAAAAAAAGGAGAGAGAGAGAAATAAAGGGATGCTTATGACATGGTTTTAAAGGAAACCTCTAAGTTGTCATTTGGAGGCTTTTCCCCAACTGTCAAAGTATCTGACAAGCCCACCGTGCCCAGAAATCACTTTGGCCCTCTCCCCTTTGTGAATGATGACAATGATTACCAAGAGGCATTGTAAGCCCCCGGGGGAGGCTTAGCTTCCAGACTCTGCCATTTAGAGTGTAATGTAAGAAGTCCTTTTCTGGAAGCAACATTGTGCCTGGTGGTACCTTTTAGCAGAGTGAAAACTCGAAAAATAGGGTGGTCTCAGCCAAGGGTCAAATTGCAGATACAACGCTTTATGTATTTGGCAGTGCTCTAGAGACAAATACATAATCACAGAGGTATGCGATCTGGTCGGAAAATTCAGGCCAGATAGAATGACACGGGGAGAAATACACACACACACACAAACACATAACAATGAGCACTCTTATTTGTAAAAACCACATTAATGGATGGCAGCTCCCTACCTCTGAAGTGATTTATAAATTAAAATAATTGCCTCTTTGAACTGTTCGAATATTAATTGACCTATCACTAATGTACATACAGTCTCCAAACCATCCAAACATTACCTAAACATTTTATTCCCTTTATTCTGGAAACCCCCAAAACCACAAAAATAGGCTCTTTGTTCTGGTGCCAAGGGTCATAAAGGAAAAGCCATCATCTTTGATGACTCTGCAATTCTTATTTTAGTTCTTCATCAAATTAATTCTAAGTGAAATAGTGAGTGCTCTGAGCTTGAATCAGTCTTCCCACTCCCCTCCCTTTTTAACAATCTCATCCCCAAGCACATGGAGCTAGTTTTGGCTCAAATTTCTGGTAATGAGAGCAGGGCAATTCATTATTTTTTTAAATTAATTTTAGCTTTGGGTACATATCCCAAACCACTCCAGATTGTGGGCGCCTGGCATTTCCTTCCTACGTAAAATGAGGGAGAAACTAAATTGGCCAAGGCCTAGACATGCATGGACTGTGACAAGCTTGCTAGGGGCCCATTCTGTAAGGGTGATCTTGACCTAACTTGAAAGGCAGGCAGAAAAGTACGGTACTTAAGACGGGAGGTTTAGGGCAGTGGTTCTAAATCAGGGGTGATTTTTCCTCCGCAGGGGAAATTTGACAACGTCTGGAGACATTTTGGGTTGTTGCAAATTTTTGGGAGGGAGATGCTACTAGCATCTAAGGAGTAGAGGCCAAGGATGCTGTTAAACATCCTACAATGCCCAGGATACCTGTCCGCCCAACCCAAATAATTAAACAGTCTAAAGTGACAATAGTACTAAGGTTGAGAAACTCTGCCCCAGAGTCTAACACACTTGAATTCACATCCCAGCTTTGCTTTTTTATGACTGTGTGACCTTGGGTAAGTTTCTTGATTTCTCTGAGCCTTAAGTTTCTCTTCTGTCAAATGGAGATAATGAAAAAGTACCTACTTTGATGGCTCGTTTTTATCAAGGCTGGCATTTTCAAGGGTTTCAAAATACTGTATTTTATTTTAATTTACCTATTACTGTATTTTACATGGAAATTGCCACAACTTGAGGGGAAACTGTCAACTTTTAAATAGCAATTCCAAACTCAGATTTTATTTTCTCTTTATATGAATGCATAAGGGAAAGCTACAAAGTGCATGATTTTATCTATAAAATGGATTTGGCAATAACTGCCTTCTCATTTGGTGTGACTAAGTAATACTACTTTTAAAATCTCAAAGATCCATTCGGTTTTGATTCAGTAATAGGAATGGATTCATTACGGATATATATGTTCCCTAGCATCTACACAGGCCCATAGTTGCTAGGCCAGAAATACAATAATACTTGCTTTAATTCAAATTAAAAAAAAAAAAAAAGCACCAGGTTTTCAGTCAGCAAAGACACAGCACTCTAAAAATACCTAAGAGAGTGGACGAAAATGTAAATATAAATCATATTCTGATATTTTTCTATGTGACACTGATAATGTAATACCAGGTTAAGCAAATCTGACTTCTGTGTAAAACTGAATATTTATTTGAATAAAGAAATCAATTTGGACTTATGTTTATATAAAAATAGTTTCCTGAAACTGTTATTTCATATAAGAAGTGTTTTGGTAACACAAAGAAGAAGACTGCTAGTACTTTATAGTAACTCTGAAAATACTGTCCTAAAATAATTTGATGCATGAAAATCATGATCTCCCAATACTTCTTAATGCTACAACTCCCACTTCTTTGTGTTAGTCCTTATTTAATGGACTAAAGAGCACAGTCTGTTGGCCATTCTGCAGATATTTACTGACTGCCAACTATCTGTTCCCATGGAGATGGGTGCTGGGGTTATACCATGCTTTGGAACTTGCAGATGGTCAGGAGACTGCACAGCTTGGTGAATGAGGACTCACAATCCTAGAGTCAGAAACAGGTGGCTTGACTCTGGACTTTTGGCTAAGCCATGCGTTAGGCTGGTGAGCCTTTGGCCACCTACTCAACCTGACTGAGGATCAGTATCCTCCTCTGAAAGTAAGCTGAGAGAGGACTTCTCATCTGCTTGTTAAGAGAATGATGGTAAATAGCACTGAGCTTGAGGCTTGCTATGTATTAAGAAAATTGCTCAGAAACAATTAGCTGTATTAGTATAATAACCACTGTGTTATTTTTATAGTCCAGAAATTGTCCAGTTTTTAAAAATAGAGGCTTTTTTTTCACATTGATGGGAGAATTTAAAAAGCACTACAAACCAGAGGTTGAATAAACCACATTTCTTAGCACAATGTGTGTAAGTTTACCAAGTGGAGCCAGCTGTCACAAAGTAGCCCAGGGTTGTTGTTGTTGTGTTTTTTTTTTTTTTTTTTTTAACTTCTGATGGCCAACTGGATGCTTAATCCAGTAGCTGGACAAGCTTTCCACATTGCATTGTTTACATATTTTCCTTAGACATGGAGGACTATTATGAAACAAATCCTTCTGTATGCACACAGTCAGAGCTGCTTTCTGATTGGACTTTAGATAAATAACTATTTTTTTTATAGACAGCTAGCTAATAAAATTCTAAGTGGTTTTTAAGAAAACAACACAAATATACACAGAAAACTATAAACCATTGATGAAGGAAATTAAAGGAGACTTTAAAAAATGGAAAGATATTCCATGCTCTTGGATTGGAAGAATCAATATTGTTAAAATGGTCACACTGCCCAAGACAATCTACAGATTTCATGCAATCCCTATCAAATTACCCAGGACATATTTCACAGAACTAGAACAAATCATAATAAAATTTATATGGAACCATCAAAGACCTAGAATTGCCAAAGCATTACTGAAGAGAAAGAAAGAGGCTGGAGGAATAACTCTCCCAGACTTCAGACAATACTATAGAGCTACAGTCATCAAGACAGCATGGTATTGGTACCAAAACAAACATATAGACCAATGGAACAGAATAGAGAGCCCAGAAATGAACCCACAAGCTTTTGGTCAACTAATCTTTGACAAAGGAGGCAAGAATATACAATGGAATAAAGACAGTCTCTTCAGCAAATGGTGTTGGGAAAACTGGAGAGCAGCATGTAAAACAATGAAGCTAGAACACTCCCTCACACCATATACAAAAATCAACTCAAAATGGATTAAAGACTTAAACATAAGACAAGATACAATAAACCTCCTAGAGGAAAACATAGGCAAAACATTATCTGACATACATTTCAAAAATTTTCTCCTGGAAGAAATAAAAGCAAGAATAAACAAATGGGACCTAATGAAACTTACAAGCTTCTGCACAGCAAAGGAAACCTAGAAGTAAAACAAGAAGACAACCTAAGGAATGGGAGAAAATTTTTGCAAATGAAATCGACAAAGGCTTGATCTCCAGAATATATAAGCAGCTCATACGACTCAGTAAGAAAAAAATAAACAACCCAATCCAAAAATGGGCAGAAGACCTAAACAAGCAATTCTCCAAGGAAGACATACAAATGATCAAAAAACACATGAAAAAATGCTCAATACACTAATTATCAGAGAAATGCAAATCAAAACAACAATGAGGTATCACCTCACACCAGTCAGAATGGCCGTCATTCAAAAATCCACAAATGACAAATGCTGGAGAGGCTATGGAGAAAGGGGAACCCTCCTACACTGCTGGTGGGAATGCAGTTTGGTGCAGCCACTATGGAAAACAGTGTGGAGATTCCTCAAAAGACTAGGAATAGACTTAACATATGACCCAGGAATCCCACTCCTGGGCTTGTATCCAGAAGGAACCCTACTTCAGGATGACACCTGCACCCCAATGTTCATAGCAGCACTATTTACAATAGCCAAAACATGGAAACAGACTAAATGTCCATCAACAGGTGACTGGATAAAGAAGAGGTGGTATATTTATACAATGGAATACTACTCAGCCATAAAAACCGACAACATAATGCCATTTGCAGCAACATGGATGCTCCTGGAGAATGTCATTCTAAGTGAAGTAAGCCAGAAAGATAAAGAAAAATACCATAAGAGATCGCTCATATGTGGAATCTAAAAAACAAAAACAAAAACAAACAAACAAACAAAAACAAAGCGTAAATAAAGGACAGAAATAGACTCAAAGACAGAGAATACAGACTTGTGGTTACCAGGGGGGTGGAGGGTGGGAAGGGATAGACTGGGATTTCAAAATTGTAGAATAGATAAACAAGATTACACTGTATATAGCACAGGGAAATATACACAAAATGTTATGATAACTCACAGAGAAAAAAATGTGACAATGAGTGTGTATATGTCCATGAATGACTGAAAAATTGTGCTGAACACTGGAATTTGACACAACATTGTAAAATGATTATAAATCAATAAAAAATGTTTAAAAAAAAAGAAATAAACACGTCAGACAGTTTTTACAAAAAAAATTAAAAGTCGTATCAGAAAAATATGCAAAGGCAGAGGACCTCTGGCAGCAGAAAAATTTGTGTAGGAAAGAATAATAATAAGAGAAAAACACAGCAAATAATCTGGATAATAAAAGATACGAAATTCAAAAAAAAATAAAGAAAACAACAGAAATCACATAGTCAATAGCATTTGTTAGTTTTCTAAGAAAAGACTATGCTTCTTGTGGAAATACGAAAAAGCAAAAAGAAGAAAAAATTAAAATTCAACTCTAATCTCAATGATCAGAGATAACTTTGTGTGTGTGTTTTCTATACCAGTGTCTCATCAATAGTTATAATATGTTATTAAATATTAGACTAGAGTATCTTCAAAAATTACATTTGTTATAATAATTATTAGGGAAAAGGTACGACTTGTTAATTATCTAGATCTTGGCAATTTCTTCCAGGTTGTCTTGTTACTTGCATATTTGGAGGAATTAGATATAAACAAACAACAACCAGTCATTAAAGAAAAACAGTTTTCTAGAAGTCAAGTTAAAAATGCAAGAACTCTGATACTATCCTCAATTAAGTGTGTGTTTGCTCCATCACCATAATTTCTTAAATTCCTGATGTTTGGGGAGCAGTGTTCTCGTGCTATGAAGGACAACGCTGCCTGTTACTCCAAGCTATGAGAGTGTTTCTGTTGTATCACATGAATAGTGTGGATCCAGCTTTCTGCTGCAGCTGCTACTAAGACCCAGTCACTTTCTCAAATAGTAATGTCATTTGTTATAAGACTGTTCTAATGTGGGGGGAAAAAAGTCCTTGAATTGATTCCTTTGTATTTAATTCTTTGAAACCCAGAGGCATGGGTTATAGGTTGTGCTCTGTGGGAAGCTAATCCTGGGACAAATACGAGCATTGAGGAGGTTTATTAGGGAGTGCTCCCAGGATAAACACCTGTGGATGGGAGTGGGACGGAAGAAGGATGGGCTAGAGGGAGAAGGTGGGCTGTGTTGTGTGATCAGGAGAGGTCTCAGCTGACTTCAGGGGCAGCTCTGGAGCTGGGGTGGCTCTGCAGCATTGGCCTGACTTGGGGGGGGGGGCTGGCCTTTACACACTGGTGTTGACCAACTATTGGCTGAGGCCACCCCCAGAAGGGTGAAGCAGCTCTCCGCAGCATCTTTTCCCAAAGGGGGCCTAATGGGCAAAGGTTGCCTTCTGGCTGCCGTCCCAGTAGTTGGGAGGAAAAGCCCTTCATTCCTGAAGGGGTGGCACAGCAAGGCATCCACTTCCTCATGGGTCAAGCTGCGATGAGAAACTTGGTCAATTTGATGTTCTGCTCTTAGTTTGAAAAGTCAATGTCGTGATGTTTTTGAGGCAGTGTGGAATTTTAAGTCTGCTTTAATGAAACCATTTGGTTTAGTAATTTCATTCAGTCATCCCATGAATATCAAGACCTGCAAACCCCGTATGTGCAAGGCAGGTATGTGTAAGTTAGATACAAAAATGAATTCAAGACATGGGGAGCTCAGAGACTCTCTGGGGAATGAAAGAACGTGAATTACAAGGTGAAATGGCAGCAGTATTGGTGATGATGTAGCAGTTCCTGGTCCTAAGAAATCACAATTCACCCAACCCCAGTTCCCATTTTATTCCTCAATCGGCTGTCCTTTTAAAGCATGTTAATAAATGGTATAAATCATGGCTCAATTTCTGCTGCAGGGAAGCCTAGAGTCACAAACGGAATGTAGATGCATGGCAGGACTTACAGATCCATGGCTTCGTGGCTAAGATTTATCATTTCCAATAGACACTTAGTTATCAGAAGTCCCCTGTGCCAGGTAATGCAGCTCTCAACACTGTGATCTATAACCTTCTTCTGGATGTCACTCTTTTCTTCCCCTGATGATTGTATATATTTTACCAGCATATTATAATACATGGCAGATATTACTCAGGGGCCCCATTGAATAAAAATACTATATTAAAAATGTACTTCGACTCACAAATGGAATGCAGCTTCAGCTCTTTTTCACCTGTAAGTCAAAAATGAGGTCTCTGTACAATTAAAAAGCCAAAGTGGGAATTTATATTGGCACCTGGAGGGCTGTGGACCAAGTTCAAGATGATGAAAGGGTATATGTAGAATTCAAATAAGGGCAAAAGAGATCTCATTTGGAACATGTAAAATGCCAAAATTACTGCTTCAGTGTGACAAATATACAAGGCATACAGAACTACATGAGATTTTATAGTTTTTAGGAAACATTGGACATCAAACATAGTTTTCCCCAATAAGGCAATTCTGTACCAATGGTTTCATTGACTCACCCATTTACTTATTCATGTATTCATTTTTCCATTCAATATAGGGCTGCTGTGTTGTGCGTGTCCAGGAAGCACCACCGACATCATCATTTATGTGGACAGTGCTCTTGGGGCTGGGCAGTACATAATCCACACAACCATATTTGGTGGGACTGATTCAACAACATATACTGGGTGAGTATGTGCCATGCACTGTGTTTGGCACTGAGAATAGAGCAGTGAACGAGATAGACTAGGGTAAGTTTATTTATGGATGTAAAAACCAGGCAAAAATGGGAGATGGAGGAAGGGCCATACTTTACAGAATTTTGAAGGATGTGTTGCGAATTTTAGTCTTCATTCTAGGAAAAGTTGTAAGATATTAAATTTCCTGTTCAGGAGAATAACTTGTAGCAAGGTCATATTTCTGCATTACGGAGAAGACAGTTGACGTGGAGAAGTACATATGTGGTTGACAATATGGGGACTCTTTTGGTAGCACAAGTGAGAGATGATGGTGGCTTGTCTAGGGTAATGCCAAAAAGGATGGAAGAAGTAGATCGATGAAAGTTTTCAAATGAAATGTCTTATCTCCATTCTGCTATTTTTTGGCCAGTACCACTGAATTATTTTGACCTTTGAGTGCTCTCAGACAATATTAAAAGTCAACTGTTGTGTGTGACTCTGTGAAAAGCAGAATTATTTGATGTTAACATCAAAGACCACTGCCATCAAGTGTTGGGCTTGCCTGTTAATACGTCATATAGCCAATAAAACAGTCATTGCCCTTTTATTTATCAGCCTATTCGACAACATAAAATTTAATCTCTCTTTTCTCTTCCATAACATGTAGCACCTACTTGTTTGGGATTGTGGTGTAGATGCAAAGAGATAATACCTAAAGCACTTAGCACAATGTCTGCTCTGTTGTAATTGTTGTTGGCTACTTTTTACTTCTGCTATATTCATACTTATGTTGGAGGTTTGGGATGAGAATTACTCACTCTTTTTTTTCTCTAAATTGGTCACCAAAATTTGAGAAAATAGGTGCAGGAGTAAAACAAGAGAGATGAAAATATTAGCTTTATTACCTATATTGTCGAATTCAAGAATGCAGTTGACTTTTTGGCTAAATCTAGCGATTGGTACCAAGGAAATCTGCAATTTGCCCATTGACATTGCTCATGTGCCTCCATCAGGGACACAGAGGGTTTGAGCAAGGCCTGGACCCTGCCCTGACTCAGGGATGCTTACATTGTGGAAGAAGTAAGCAGAACACTCTCATTCCTCTGGTGAACCAGAGAGCAGAGAAACCAAGAGCACAGATTCTGGAGTTAGATTGCCTGAGTAAACCTGGCTGTACTATTCATCAGCCAGCCAGCAGTGTGAGTCTCTCAGAGTTTCTGTGACTCAGTTTCCTCATCTAGAAGAGGGAATGATAAAGTACTACCTCATAGGACTATTGGGAGGATTCAATAAATGAAATGTTGGTGTCTGGAGCATAGAAACCCTAATCTCTATTTGTCATGCCCAGAATCTAAATAAAGAATACAGAAAACATCACACCCTGTGTTTCTCCAACCCCATCTACCAGAGAGGTCACTGTTTTTCCCAAGGGGAAGAGCAAAGGAGGAGAAAATATTTCTGGAAGAGAAGGGAATGCATATTTCCTATGCACTGGCTTCCTGGAGCGTGAAGTATAAAGCCCTTCCTCTATGCTGAGCATCAGGACACTAAAGGTTGACCTCCCAGATATCCTATCACTTGATATAGTTGGCCTGGAATCTGTCCTGTCCCTGCAACTTCCTCTCTCCACCTGAAAAGAAGTGGGATTTGTCACACTCATCAGTCTATCCTTCCCATAACATAGGGTGATGTACTGTGCTTTGTATGTACTGTGCTAATGACAACTTGTGCTTGATGGATTTGAACGTAAGCATCTTTCTCTGAGCTATCTTGTTCCTAAGCAACAAAATCGTGAAGGGTGGCTGCCTGGTGGCAAAACCCAGGGCCTGAGCAGAAAGTGTGAGGTTCCCACTAGTCTGCTCTCTTTCTTCAGAACTGTCTAGCCTTCTGGCTCCTGATTTTCAGGACCACACAGAAACTGTCGGATGCCTAAAGCTAACAAAAATGTTCTTATCACAAGGCAAATGCTTTCCACATCCACCTTCCTTACCCCCATTTTTTCTCCTAATCTAGAATGGTTGGACTTCTCCATCCAAAGCAGAAACAAAGAACTGAGAAAAAGTTTGTTATCAGATGAACACCTTGCCTATTTGTTCCCTTCATTTGTACATACGCTCAGTTAAGTTTAGCTAAATGTCCAACACAGAGGAAGGACGAAGTCAAATATGGGATAGTTTCCTTTATTGCACTAGTTACTCTCTGAAATTATTTGTTTGCTCTTGATTATTTGCCTCCCCCAATTACAGTGTCTGTTCAGTGGGACCCTGTCTACTTTGTCTCTTGGACCTCATAGTCTTACAGCAGAGTTTGTTAATCTGTGGCCAGCTGGCCAAATCTGACCTACCACCTCTTTTGTAAATAAAGTTTTATTGGAACACCTTCAGACCTATTGTTTACATACTGTCTGTGGCTGCTTTTGCCCTACCAGGCTGACCTGAGCAGTTGCAACAGAGACTGGGTGGCCCTTAAAACCTAAATTTTTTACTGTGTGGCTCATTACAGAAAATGTTTGTTGATCTCTAGTCTAAACCACTACCTGACATATATTAAGTGCTTAACAAACACTTGTAGAATGAATGAGTAGTAATACTCAGTAAAGGTATACCTGTGTGGCTAAACAGTGGAAGAAAATGCAGATAAATAAAAATAGTGTGTTAAACGGATAGGACTATGCTTAAAAAATTTTTTTTCTTTCTAAATACTGTAATTAAGAAGGTCATTAACAATTTTTTTTTGTTATAGCATCAGCTTTTGTTTTTTAACTGAAGTACAGTTGATTTACAATGTTGTGTTAAGAATGTCATTTTTTAAAAAGCAGAAGCAAAATTTTAAGAGTACCATTACCTTGGTAGATTGTTGGGAATATTGAGGTCTTGCAACTTCAAGAATTGCAGAAATCTAGATTATTGAGCTGTTCGCTCATGTTTTCATTTTTAGTTCAAAAGCCAAGCACCCTCATTAATAATTATCGTTTTAATTGTGAGTTAACAGTGGGGAAAGCCAGACCATGGGGATTACTTGAGAAGCTATTCCACAGCAGACTATGCGGGATTTTCAAACACAAATGGAACAGAAACAGACCTGACTTGAGAAGTAATGTAAATAATATTTACCAAGCTGGTCATTCATCAAAATTAAATTGATCCAAGGTCCCATGAGGCTTGGCTATCTTACTCTTGACTCCAGACATAACATTTACCTGATAACTCACAGAGCTCCCAGCCCAGCTCCGTCCTCCCGAGCTTGACACTTCTTACTTTGGCCCTTGAAAAGGAGCCTTCTTTGTTTAAACCTCGATCTGTTAACCAAGAAAAAAAAGCAATGAGCCTTTACATTTTTAAAAGATTGACAAAAGAAAATAGGAGAAGAAACATTTTATTTGTTTCACACAAGAACGAAAATTGGTCTCGCTCACTGGCTCCATCCATCTCCAGGTTCCTATGACTCTTGCTTTCTGGCTCTTTGATAACTATTTGCTCATTTGCTTAACACTCCTTTAGGGGCCTTTCCAACCAGTAGTAGCACGAGCCAAAAGAGGAAAAGCAATCTATTCACCAAAAGGTTGCATTTTTCAAAAAGACAATTTGCATACTCCATTTCACAAAGAAACAACGGTTGAAAGAGCTCCGGGACATTAATTTTTCATAGGCAAAATATTCATCTTTAATGCACATGGCTATAGGTTCAAAAAGTAATGTTAAGCTTGTGTATATTGGCTGGAGGAATGCTATTCAAGACTTCCTCTTAGTTCCCTGCTGCAGAAGAGTTTTACCCCACGGTGTTCAGGGTTTCCCTTTGCATTTCAAAGCCCTGAAATCAAATACAATCAAGGATGCATGTTGGATTTGGAAGGGGAGAGGGCATGTATTTATGTAAATTTGCAGGCATTTACATCCTTAATGAACACTGGTGTCATTTTTTTCTAAAGTAACTCAACAAGAGGGTGCAAATGATTTGACTCTCTTTTGTCTAAAGTTAGTAAAAGACCACAGTGGCCTGGCCACCTGAATGACCTCATTAAACATGGCTGTCCCAACCCGCCTAGAGCTCCCATTTGTAATTAATCATGAAAATAGCAAGATTACGCAGAATTCAATTATGATGAAGGCTCAACTTGTCTCTTTGGAAGAGAAAATCGAAGTAATTCTGAAGCTCAGGATGATACAGCTCTTTGTAAAGGTTCACTTCAGAATTGACCTTTCTTGAGTGGAGAGGTGAAAAGTCTTAGACTGAACAAGACAAGGCAGCAGCCCCAGTAAAATAGCACTGTCGTATATAAACACACAGAGAACAAAGAGACAAAGTAGGACAGAATGCCAGAGACACTCAAACAGTCATGCAAACAGAAACGGAGCAGGGATGCTACTTGTGAATCTGCTTCGTAAGGGACGTATTTTCTTAGGCCAATAACATATCTTTCTACACAATTTCAAACGTAGGATATCACTTAAGCCTCTTTTTGCTCCATATCTAAAGCTACAGGAAGTCCAGCAGCCATGTATTCTGCTTTTATTAGGTTGAGTATATCCAGATGATTTTAATAAAGTTTTAAAAGGACATTAGTTTCCTGCTATTTCAATGAAAACCACTTGCGAGATGAATTTAAAGCAATAGATCTATTTCATGTCAACACGGGCTTTCTGTATGCAAATACACAGCCTTTTATAACAGCCAACAAAACAACACACAGACACCATCATCAACTGTGTGCAACATGGAAGAAAAATGTCATCGTTGTAAATGTTTAAGGAGGAAGAAATGGAGAGGATGATGGGTGCCAGGGTAGGCTGCCCAGATTCCCCATCAGGACTGAGGGTCTTATTACTTCCACTGCTGAAAGCTTAGCCTCTACTGGAGTCCCTCCTGGGAACTGTCAGCCAAATAATGTCTTGTTCTAGGTCATGCCTGTTCTCTGGAGACAGCTCACCATCCAATGACGGGTCACTATGTATATGCAGATGGGAGGGTGGGGAGAGGTGCATAAATACTTGGTCCCCTGACATCAGGTGACCTGAGGGGCCATTCCAGCTGGTAGCTGCTTAGATCTTCTTTGCGACTATAGTGCATTTCAGCCTCTCCTTGGGTCCAGTTCCACTTCCTGCAATTTCCCACAGGGTTTAATCTGAAGAGCACTGGTTGCAAATTTCCACCTCTCAGCCAGTTTCCCAGGGAACCCAAGCTAAGATGGTGAAGCATATTCCCTCTCAATTTTTCTCTCACTGATTTTATTTTTAACTTTTTATTATGGAAATAGGCAAACAGACACAAAAGCCAAGAAAAGAGTATAATTCAGCAAACTTATAAACATCTTTCCATTCATTTATCCTTTTTGGAAACTGCATGCTTTTAAAGTAAATAATTTCACACAAAAATACTTCAGTACGTATCTAACATATAAAGGTTTTTAAAGCAATAACCATGCTGCTATTATAACATACAAAATTAACCATAATCCCTTAAAGTCCTCTAAAACCCAATCTGTGACCAATAGTCCTTAATTGTTTCCAATCTTTTTTAAGAGTACACATTGATTGGTGAATTTTATTCCCAGTTCCAAGACTCACCCTCACCTTCAGGTGAGCATGACCCCCTCGCCAAGATCCTTCCCTTGGCCTCCTATCTCCACCTCATCTCCCTCTCAGGAAGCCTTTCCTACTACTGTCAGGTGAACTTTCCTAAGGTTCAGTTCTGTTGTGAATATTTCCCAGCATAAACTGCACTGTTTCTCAAAGTAATCTGTCAGCTGCTTTTTAAGAAAGGGAAAAAAAATGATAAAATGGATAATCTGTGATCAAATATATTTGGGAAATGCTATGAATTTTATCCTTTTCTTGGACATTCATAATGCACATTAGCCTAGTCAAGATTCTGGGAAGTCCTCCAGTAAAGAACCTATTGAACCTTTTTCACCCAGTATTTTCCAGACCCATCTGATCATCCAACACTGTGTCTAAGCCCTGCTAACAGCCTACAGAAACTGTGCTCTGCGCAGCACCCCTTGGGCATTCACTGACTTCCTGGAATGGCATTCAAGGTCCTCTAGAACCGAACCATCCTCCAAGTACTCGGTCTAGAATTTTCCCTTCTCTGGCCCTTTGGTTCCCTCTGCCTTGGACAGTCTTTTCATTGAATCTCTTTTTGTTGAAATCTATCACATGCTTCAAATTCCAGATTCTCCTAAAAAATGATACAAATGAACTTATTTATAAAACAGAAACAGACTCACAGACATAGGAAACAAACTTATAGTTACCAAAGAGGGAAGAGGGTGGTGGGATAAATTGGGAGTTTGGGATTAACAAATACACACTACTATATATAAAACAGATAAACAGCAAGACCTACTTATAGCACAGGGAACTGTATTCAATGTCTTGTAATAACCTACAATGGAAAAGAATCTGAAAAAGAATGTGTGTGTGTGTGTGTGTGTGTGTGTGTGTGTGTGTGTGTGTGTGTGTGTGCGTGTATAACTGAATCACTATGCCGTACACTAGAAACTAACACAACACTGTAAATCAACTATACTTCAATTTAAAAAAGAAACAAATTTCAGATTCTCTAAGAAGTCTTACACAAATCTCCCAGCCAGAATTAATTTTTTCCTTCTCTGAATTCTCAAAATACTTGCGCAGTATATGGCGGCAACAAAGACATCAGACTCTGAATCATGGTTTTGTAGGTTCCCAGCAATAGGAGTTTCTCATTTACAAAATGGGAATAATACGACATTTACCCTGATAGAATAGTTGTGTGGGTTAAACAAGAGAATCAATGAAGGCGGGTGCCATTAAATCTAAGATCTTGAAGTCAGAGATTGTAGAGAATTCATCTTTATAGTTTCTGATGAATCTTGTATAGTTTTGAATACAACAGATCTTGATTTCTGTTTGTTGGATTGCTACAGCTGACTGCTGACAGACATTCTGGGTCATGCCCTATCTTCTTAACCTATTGATGAGATAAATGATCTATGTCTTTGGGGGGAAATTCTATGTTTTAGGCTGTGATCATTCATCCTAAGTGTCCCCTTATATGCTGGATGGACTTTGGAAGGTCACTTACCCTCTCTGGAACTCAGTTTCCAGATTTGTAAAATTTAAGGGACTGGGCTAAATCACTGACTCTCAAAAAGTGTTCTAAATCACCAAGAACTTTAAAAAACTAGTCCTCCATGATTTGAGAGACTTTAAAAAAAAAGCACTAGTTGAAGTAACAATCAATGATCTTCCTATATTTTTTATCTTCAGTCATATAAAAACCTTGATTTTTATTTGCTTACTCAGTCTCCATCACAAATAAGTGGACAGTTTTCCCCTGGGCTTTCTATAATATTGAACCACAGGACTTAGACACAGATTGGGGCCTTCAATGATATATAAAGAACATAAGCTGGCAATCATTGCTCTAAATCATTTTTACGGTGTTTTTTTGCTTAAAAATTCTTTGATGCTCTGAGTTAATAAGCCATTCAAGATTCAGTGTGTTTACTCACCTTTTCTCTATGTGCTTATATAGCTTGTGTTACTGTTGTAAAAGACATGAGTCCTAGGGGAGGGCAGGCATCTCAGCCTGAGTAATGAGTAGGCATTATCTAGACAAGTAATACAATGAGAAAGTGGGGTAGGAACAGTGATCTGGCAGAGGGAACTGATACACAGGTCCAAACACTACAGAGGTCAGAGAGAGTTTGATACTTTGGGGAACTCGTCTGTGTGTGTGTATGTGTGTATACACATGTGCACACATGTGGCACACATGTGTACTGGGTAATGTTGTAAAATGGATTTCTAACTATGTGCCGAGGTCAAGAAACTTTGCTCAACATGACTCCATACTTCAAGAGGCTTTCTTCCAAAAGCCTGCTGCAAGTCACCATGGGAACCAGGTGGGAGACATCAACAAAGCAGCTCAAATCCATCTTTCCCGCTAAACCACGGGGCTCAAGAGAGCATGTCCTACTGCTGATAACGTTGAGCATCTACCGACAAACTCAAATTAAAAGGACTTCCTTCAGAACACCCAGAAATGGACTGCTTCAGAGAGACACTTCGGTTGGTTTGTCAGCAGCAGTTCTGGGCCATTTCTGTGGTGTTAGATATTTGTGGTCTCTTCAGCTTCCTGCGGCTCAGTCGCTTTTTTGCTTAGCATCTACCATGGGAGAGCAGGGACCTGCCATCTGTGCCGGGAACTTCAAAGATGTGTTTTGGTTTACATTCTGTTACAATGAAGTCAATGCAAATTGTTTTTATGTTGCTTTAAAAAAATTTTTTTATTTGACTTACTTTTGGAAGGGGGAGACTCAGGAGAATGAGCAAGTACCGGCCGTGGTTCAACATGGTGTTGGCTTGACTTTAAGAAAAAATGTCTAACAGATGTTAGTTTTGATTCATTGTTTTCTGTGGGAATTGACTTTTTGCTATTTTTCAAATTCTGTTTGGATCCAGATTTGTCTTAGTAGGGAAAATGCTAAATTTCCATTTGGAGATATTCGCTTTAACAGTGGCAATGTGCCATAATCTCCTCCTAACTTTCCTTAGTTTTTTTGGAAATAACACAAACACTTCCTTGAGCTTGAGGCTGACCTGAACTTCATTTACTTCTCTTTCAAAGGTCAACTGAAAGGCATTATTTCTCACGGAGGAAAAGAATCTCAATCAGAGCTGAGAGTGAACCAGAAGAGACCTTAGAGGGAACTTAATCCAGTTCCTACTGATTTTGTAGAAGAGGCAATCAAGCTTTAGACAGATGCTGTAAATTGCCCAAGGACAAGAGGTGCCTGGTGGCAGAGCTGGACCTATAACTGAGCTCAGGAGGACCAGACAAGGCTCTTTCCATTTGGCCTCTCTGCCTCTTCAAACGCTCAGCAATAGTTCCGCCAAGATGGTGGTTTCATGGAGAACACTAGCCATGCAAGTCAGATAAATGTCACTATACATTTTGTGACCGGCAAGAAAACCTCAGAAGTAATCAATATTGTAGAATTAGACATTTTATTTATTGGTTATTTGAGCTTATTTTTCATAGTCGGTGTCTCTTGAGAAAATTGGTAGTTTGTTATGGGTATTTACTGTGACAGATAATAAGACGGAAGGAAGTTTCTAAAGAATAGTTAATTTTCTTATGTGCTACATAGAATAGTTTTTCCCCTAAAATTATGATTATTGGAGGTGTGTAAATTATAATCAGAGGAATTAGCCAAATCACACACTGGAAGTTGGACTTGGGGAAGGAAAGTTTCTAATAAATTAGACAAGAGTTTTTCAACCTCAGCACCATTAACATTTACACCAGACAATTCTTTGTTATGGGGGGCTAACCTGTGATTATAGGACGTTTAGTAACATCCCTGGCTTCTATCCAGTAGATGCCAGTAATATACCTCCAGTGGTGATAACCAAAATTTTTTCTGGACCTTGTCAAATGTGCCCTAGGGGATAAAATTGCTCCCAATTGAGAATCACTAATTTAGACAAGTCTGGTTGTTTAAAATTTAAGGAGCTGGTTTCTTTATTAAAAGAGAGGCAGAGACAGAAGGAGAAGAAGAGGAAGAGGGGTGGGGGAGAGAGGAGGGTATTATTCTTTCTGATTATAAATGTAAAAATATTTATGTTTATAAAATATGGAAACATATGTAACATGAATAATACCAGATTACTTGAAGATCAGTCTCAACCTAGTGTCACAGTCAACAAAGTCACAAGTCTGACATTTAAAAAACAATGAAAATAAATTTAGCTCTCTACTGAAACCTCCCTAGGAGATCTGGGGACAGGAAATAGACTTCAAGACCCCTGATATGCCCTTAAATCCCTCTTCAACTATCCATTAGTTTCTCTCATCACAGGAGTTGCTCCTTTACAATCTCACTTCTTCTCTCTCCAACTCGACTTTGCTGGCTGCCTGTCTCCCCTCCCTGCCCAGGCTTTAGTGTCTACCGACTCAGTTCTTCCACATGTGGCTCTCCAGCCTTTCTGGTCCAGATCCAGGTAACCTCTTCCCATGTGGCTGCCTGACCCATTGCCTAGATCCACACAACTGAAGTCCTGGACCTCAGGCAAATTCTAACTCTTCCATGGAATATTCTGAGACGAGGGAAGGTTTTACACCTAGACAAGACTATTTTTATCTCAGTCATACTAGAAAGAAGAAAATCAGTATCAGCTGCAATTCTGCTACCCACAAACCCCAGAGTCAATAAAGGTGGATGTCTAGGTAGGTGGCTTAGACACCTGGGGCTGTGAGAAGAGAATGAAAGTGAAAATATATGGTTTGCATTCCCCAATCATGGAGGGAAAATACAATGACCTGACCTTTCCTTCCACATTCTTTTTTCCACTGAATTCTGAGGCTGACTTCTGGATGTTTCTATTTTATATGGGGCTACCACCACCACCACCACCATTGTCATAATCATCATTTATTAAGTACTTACTATGTGCCACAGTGTAATAAGCATTTACAAGAATGTCATACTTAACTCTCATTACCACTACTAACATAGGTGCTATTAATATTTCCAATTGACTGGTGAGGAAATTGAGTCTCAATGAAATTGAGCGGTTATGTAAGCTATCCAGGACCACACAGTTGTTAATTTTTTTTTTATTGAAGTCTAGCTGTTTTACAATGTTGTGTTAATTTCTGGTGTACAGCATAGTGATTCAGTTATAAAAATGTGTGTATATATATATATTCCTTTTAATATCTTTTTCATTATAGGCTATTACAAGGTATTAACTATAGCTTCCTGTGCTATACAGTACAACCCTGTTGTTTATCTATTTTACGTATAGTAGTCAGTATCTGCAAGTTCTGAATTTTCAATTTATGCCCCTCTTTTCCCCCTAGTAACTGTAAGTATTTTTTCTGTGTCTGTGAATTTGTTTCTGTTTTGTAAATAAGTTCACTTGTGTCATTTTTTTAGATTCCACATATAAGTGATATCATATGGTATTTTTCGTTCTTTCTGGCTTACTTCACTTAGTATGATGGTCTCCAGGTTCATCCGTGTTGCTGCAAATGGGATTATTTTACTCTTTTTTATGGTTGAGTAGTATTCCATTGTGTGTGTGTGTGTGTGTGTGTGTGTGTGTGTGTGTGTGTGTGTGTATACATGCCACAACTTCTTTATCCAATCATCTGTTGATGGACATTTAGGTTGCTTCCATGTCTTGTCTATGTAGCTCTTGATTTTTTACTTATAAGTGAAAGACAAAGAAAGTCCCATGCTCAAGAAGCTCTGGTCTCACCTCTACCTTTGTCATGTGTCTGTCCTTTGGACACCTAGTGCACCAGGTGGCCAGGTGAGGAGCATCGTGCTGCCATTTCCATCCATCTTCCAACAGAGGTTCATGGGTGGCTGGAGGAGGGCTGGTCAGGTAGGCAATAGGAGACACTTGGCCCATGATTTCCATTGTAAAAACCTATTCAAATATTCTTCCCCATGCAAGTCAGCCATGCCTGCTCTAGATCTGTTGGAAGTGTCCTGTGGCCTTGCTACTCCAAGTATACTCCACAGGCCTGCAGCATCAACGTCACCTGGGAACTTGTGAGAAATGCAGAATCTTGGGCCACACTCCAGACTAACTGATTAGTTTCCCCAGTGACTTGAATACAGTCCCTGAGGATGTCAGAAGGTGGTTCCAATAAAAGACCTCCATGGACCAGTGGTTCTCACACTGAGCATATGTCAAGTTTACTTGGAAGGCTTGAGAAATCACAGATTGCTGAGTGCCACTCACCCCTCCCACTGTGCTAGGGTTTTAGAGTCTATAGATCTGAGGTGGGGCCCATAATTTTCAATTTCTAACAAATTCCCAGGGGGTCTGGGACAGACCATGGTTTGTGAACCATTGCTATAACGAACCAATAAACGGAGAACTGCTCAAAGTTAAACCAAACTAAAGCAGTTGATTTCTAACAGGTCCCAGGACTGTTAATATGCTAACACTTGGTTTCTCAAACTCTTGGTTTGTTGAAACTATTTTGGGGGACAGGAGGAGCAAAATACCAGTCCAGATTAGTATTTCATGAAAGGAACTTTGGGAACCAATGTTCTGCAAACAAACCATATAAAGTTTGGCAATTATGATGAGAGAGGAAAAAAAAAGCTGAATGTGGTAAAGTGACCCCTCTGGTTGGGTGAGGAGTAGTCTTGGTTTTGGTGTAGTGTCAGCACAGCTGTTACGTCTTTTACGAATAGCACATTTCTCCAAGCACTTTGTACAGATTGAAAATAAATGATAAATTAATGAGATTCACATAACACAGACTAGGAATTTAAAAGGGTCCAAAAATATATCTGCAACATTCAAATTGCTGTTGCATTCCCCCCTATTGAAATACAAGCCAAGAATAAAACATTGATTAAATAGAGAGCATGACATTTCACTCCTGTGCTGCTGGATGCCAGCCTAGACAAAGAGCCGGTTAAATTCGAAAGACAGAGCCCTTTTGTGAGGCAGTAAGTTCATCTGGGAGAAATATTAAGTGAACTCTCCAACAAGAGAGTTCTCCAGCATCTTTCTTTACTTACAACGCTCACTGAGAGGTACTAGGTAAAATCACATTGAAAATGTACCAAGGAAGGAGGATGGAGGAATATATTAAAGGTTGAAGTTGGGACACCTATAAAACTCGACCTTTGCCTCCCAGTGAGGGAAATTTATATTAGGAAATGAAAATCAAAAATGAGAAATGAGCAAGAAAATGCATTCTTCTGAGCAAACAAAACACAAAATGTCAATTTTATCGTATTTTCTGTGGGTAGGAGATATAGCAATGGACAAAATGGACATTTTGCTCTACTCTCTAAGATTGCACAGTGATAGGAGTACAGGTTCAAAAACAATAAAATGATAAATTGAATACGAGTTACGTTTGAAGACAACCAAGCAGATGAGATGGAGAAAAACAGTTTGGGTCAAGTGGCTTTAGAAACTGTGCTCAGGGAAACCTTCTCCTGTGATTTATTTGAGCTAAGAAAGAAAAAAAATAGAAGAAAGAATGCACATAAATGTTTAGAGGTAAAGAGCATTTTGGAAATCCAAAAGAGTGTATGAAAAGGACTGTATCTGGGAAAGAAACTGGGGTGTTTACAGAACAGAAAGGAGATCACATTAACTGAAGACTTGCTTTGTACCAGTGACCATGGAGTCATAGGTGTGAGTCTGAGTGTGTGTGTGTGCAGGTGTCAGGTTGGAATGGGGGTGATGATGTTGAAAATCAAGTTAGATCTTGGCCTCCTGATTGGGGCCATTTCATTTCCCATGATTCATTCATGCAGCCCCCCTAAATGCTAAAGCCATGTTAATACATAACAAAGAAATCATCTGACTGGGTACAGTTTGACATGTAGAGTCATGTGTGGTGTTAGTAACCATTGTTCTTGCTAAAATAGTCTTTTATATCCCCGGCCTGTGGCTGAGAGCTATTCCTTGACATTCATGCTAAGTTCAGTTTTGGGCAAACAACTTTAACAATTTAACGTTGCTCAAAACTTTAAATCCTTAAGTTTGCTCATCACATATCTTCATGTAGCACTAAAATGAAAGATGAAAGTGGCTTTGGACCAATACTGGGGAATGCTGAGCCTCTGATGGCCCAAATGCATTCTCCTTGTTACATATTATAGTAAAACAGTTTCAGATGAATGGATTTATTAGGGAGATTTTAAATACAAAGAAATGATTGATTGAGGTATTTAGTAAAGTACAGATAAAGATTTCTTAACTCAAGACTTACAACAATGAATATGCAAAGAATATAAATATAGGCAAAAATAATTTTGTTGGAAGAATCTTTTAGAAAGGAAATGCACAGAAGATTAATTTAATGAAAATAAAGAAGCATGCAGAAAGATCTCCAAAGGTTGGGGTTAATTATCAAATTGTTTTACTAAAGTCAAACAGGGAATTCATTCCTGAAAGACAAAGAGGGCTGGCAAGTGAATCCAACACAGCAAGACAGCTCAGACTTGTACAAAGGAAACAGTTATCTTTCCTCCCATGATTTTCAACCCTATGAATCTGGATATTTGCCTTCTAAGAAGTTCAAATCCTTCAAATAGAAACTCTCTCACTGTCCAACAGAGCACGGGCTATGTGATGACTTCATCACTCATGAGTCCCAAATATTGTACTTGCTCTGTGCTTTTAAGTGGCACAAAGTTAATCAAGGCCGGCTGCAATCATTCGAGGAAGAGGCAAAAATCTGCTTTTCTTTTCCTTTCTGCAAGATGACCTGATTGTGTAATCATACCCCAGCCGAATCTGGCTTGTGTTGTTAGAGGAATTATCTCCTCATTAAAAAGAAATCTTAATAGGCCTAATTTGAGGGCTGCTTTTGTCTGTAACTTGATCAAGAGGGTAATGACTGTGAACCATGCTCAACAGACGGAGAGTAAAAGAAAGTCAGAAACATTAAACAGTGCAGATTATAGTCACATTAGAGCGCTTTTGATATGCAAATGAGGCACAAGGCAAAAAATAAAAACTATAAATGGACTGGCTTCTAATTTCCTCGATACTCTCCTTAGGGCTTGCAGGAAAATCTGAGTCTCTAAGAAATGGTGTAGTTTGAGAGACATACAATTGCTCTTGTCAGGGCCTTAGTCTCCTCAGTTGTAAAATGGGGTAACAATGTTTATAATGACTATAATAGGGTTGTTATAAGGATGAAATGAGTTAATATATGTGACGTATAGAGAATAGGGTCCGGGTTTCTAATCCATCCAGCACATAGCTAATGATAGCACTAACTATAAGGTTTAGGTATTATTACTGGTTTTGTTATTATTATTGGCATTCTTTGTCTATTCTATATGAACAAGAATATCAGTCATAAGACTCACAGAACTTGAGGACAGGAAAAACTTTAGGGTATTGTTTCCAGAACTTTGCTCCATGAATATCCACTGTTATTTTAGATATTAGTTGCAAAATGAGCTTCTCGGTTTAATGACTTTTGGGAAATGCTAGGTTAAATAAAATCAAAATCAGGTCACCATAGGACCTTTCAGGGTCTTTAATATGCCAGCAATGTGCATCTCAAAGGGGTGAGCATCTATTCAGTCTTTCCTAAATTTATTTGACCTCAAACCCATTTTTTATAGACTATCTCATAACCCCCCAAGGAACACATCTGTTCTAGAAGAAAATTATGGATGATAACTCAGTGATGCTCAAGGAGGAAAATGACTTCTCCCAAACCCTCAACTAGTTAGAGGCAGAGTCTGGACTTAAGCCTGGGTCTCCTGGGGCCTCTAGGATGCTTTGCATAAAGCTCTCATCTTGATCTGATCTGCATTTCTGCAGGAAAAGCTCTTGGGTGGAGTGAGGAGGAAAGCCTGGTGGTTAAAAGCATAGACCTAGTTGCAGTGCCCACTTCCCACTGTATAATCTCATGCAAGTTATTTCACTTTCCTGGGCCTCACTGATTTTTTGTCTTTTTTTCCTCCACTGAAAATAGGGGTAATGACTGTACCTGCCTTGTGGGGTTGTTGAGAACTGAAATGACATAATGCATATAAAACACCTAAATTATAAACAACTTACCATTGTTCCTGGCAGATAGTACTCAAAATAGGTTGCCAGTTATTGATAAACTGTTTTTAAAGGTGGGGCAGATCGCATAGCAGAGAAGGAAGATCTGATGACAATGAATGGTTGGCTGTCAACTTCTGTTTAAGAGTTTGTCAGCGGAAGTCCCTCTTTAATGCTCTACTCCGAGCAATGCTGGGAAGCTCTCTGCATCACTGAACTATCATGTGGCCAAGAAAAGAAGACTGTTAACCTTTTCAGGCAGGATAGAAGGTTCTGGTCTAGGCTTGGAGACTTTGGATTCTACTGCAGATATTTCAGGAAGCATCCAGAGGGCCCCTAGTCCCATGCTCCTCAAACAGGCTAGGAGGGACATAGTGAGCCAAGGGTCAGGCTTATCTGGGAACTTCCGGTAACCAGTCCACGAGGCTAAGTACAGACATTGAGAGTCAGCCTTTGGAGACTTTCAGAGCAATTTGCAGAGTAATTTTATGTCTCCACAAATGTTAAATCCCAATAACAACTCTTAAAATGAGGCTTATAATTTCATACCTTTTTATGATTTCATTTTTCTGGTAAATGATTTGTATTACATTTTACAAAAGCAATCTAGGACAGACTGAATATTAAAATAAAACAAAATAAACTGTAATTTGTTCTTTACCTTAGCTAGCTGGAGAATTAGTCTAAAACAGGTCCTCATAAGTGTGGTCCTGGACCAGCAAAATCAGCATCTCTTGGGAACCTGTTAGAGATGCAATTCTTACTCCCACACCAGAGTAGCTGCATTAGATTCCAGGTAGGGCCCAGGGGTCTTTATTTTAACAAGCCCTTTAGGTGATTTATAGATACACCATAATTTTGAAAGCATTGAGAACATCTCCAGGATAATTGTATCTTCTTCCAAATTCAGTAGAACAGGAATAAGAATTATATCCCAAACTCTGCTGTGCAAAAATAATATGGCACTACTGCTCTGTAATCAAATTAAATTTTACTCTGAACTATTGTTTATTCAGATTGGAAGTAATTTCAGTGTCACTTAGGATTACGTTTGGTTATGGGTAATGGAAACCGCAAAGGATAGTGGCTTGATCAGTAAGCAGATTTCTGAAAACAAAAGCCAAGTAGCAAGGGTTCTCCTGAGATGAATTCTACTTTCTGCCCTACAATCCAAATCCTCTGAAACAAGGGGACACAGAGGCCTGCCTACCTTTTTTTAATAGAATAGGAAAAATGCAAGGAGAAAGCCCAAACCACAATGCAGTATACTATTCTCCTGTACCAACAATGGTATTTAATCATCCACTGTGATAATCATGGGCACAGACCAATGCCTAGAACATCTGAGGCCCATTGTGAGTATCTTGGAGTTGCTTATGAATCAGATAGTTTTTTTCCCCTTTAATTATTGGCTGCTGAGGTCTTTAAAATTCCATTCACAGATTTTGGAACCCAAATTATTTTCTTCTCATCTTCAATGGTCTGTCTGTTTAGGATTCTCTCATTTATTATAGATTTTTATTTTCTTGGTACATTTCTTTATAACTAGAAGAATGCTCAGGCAAAAAATGTGGTGGAAGCATATTTTTACAAATTTACTCTCATGTCCTTAGTATTGAAGTCAATCTCTAATTGAAAAATTAGTCTCCAGGCGGACAAATTAGATCTTGAGATTGATGCTTTGTGCAAATTTAATTTCTATCCAATCTGCTCTATTTCTGTAGGTTCCTTTCTTCATTGTTTTCAGTTTGCAGCTAGGGATTCCATATTTCCATTGGCCTGGACTACTAGAAACGACGTTTATATAGTGATTTAAAAAAAAAATTAAGTGAAAACATTGACCACTTT
This sequence comes from Camelus bactrianus, assembly GCF_048773025.1. Taxonomy (NCBI): domain Eukaryota; kingdom Metazoa; phylum Chordata; class Mammalia; order Artiodactyla; family Camelidae; genus Camelus; species Camelus bactrianus. The sequence goes on along the minus strand of NC_133555.1, from coordinate 22,005,455 downwards.
AAAATGAACTGTCATACATTTTCCAGCATCTACTACTGTGTCTAATGAAGTATGTAATATTTGTTAGTGTATTAATCAGTTATATATTTGTTACATATTCATTTAGTTGTAGAGTTTTTAAAAAGATATAGTCAGAGACCAAATTTGATTAATTGCTTTTTATGTTTCCCAGTATCTGCTGTTTCATTGGTTCAGTCTGTCTTTTGCTTCAGAATAAAAAGTCCTCAGAAAATACAATCTTTCGAACTTAGATATATTTGAAGCTGATTTACCTTCTATCTCTGTTTAATTCTCCTAACAAAGATTTTCAGAAAAAAAAAGAAGAAAAAGGGAAGCTCATCAAATCAAATATTATATCACTTACACTAATTTTATGGGAATAACTTGTTATGCAATTTGGGTATCAGCCTCATTCTATACTTCTCTTAACTTTCACACGCTAAGATACCTTTTCCTTCAATTTTCTTGCTTAGATTTAAAGAATAAAATACTGCAATTCCTCTCAAAGACATCCACTTTTTAAGATTTTAGTTCATTTCCTTCTAATCTCAAAGGTACTGTTTTAGAAACACAGCCTTTATTTGTTAATATCTACATGCATTTTACTTATATCTATATGAATTCTTTTTCCCATTTCTAAAGTAACACATACTTATTTTCACAAATGCAAACCAAATAAAGTGTATGAGGGGAAAAGTGGGCTGTGTTCTGTGGCCAAATCTTTGGCCCAGTATGCCCAAAGATCTCAGAAATTTGCATGGCTTTAATAACTATTGGTTGGCTTTTACTGAAACTCTTCTGCCAAATTGCTGGGAGGGCAAGTAATCCTCCAGAACTCCCAGGTCAACTTGGATGGATCCTTTATGAATTTCAGGATAACATTTGAAATATGTGTCATTCTGCAACATTGTCTCCTAACAGGCAGTGTTAAAACTTAGTCCTCTGGCTTTGATAGAGCAAATGCCAACATGGTAGCCTCGTAACAGCGTGAGATTTAAATTTTTATGTTTTAAGGTTTTTTAATTTAACAAGGTACACTGGACTTTTTTTTAAGTGTAAAGAAGAGAAAAAGACACGTGATTTTTCACACAAGGAGCAGAAAAATCCATATGAATCAAGCATACTAATCAGCTATATTCTCACCCACTGAGGATCTGGTGAAACTTAAATATACAAATTAAATCAAGAAAATGTAAACTCTGTATCTCTTAGTTTTTTGAACTTTGCATTTTGCCTGGTCTTTGTTTTTGTACGAACCAGGCAGAGCCACAGTGGCAGTGGGATGGAATTTCCTTCTGTGATCTCTCTGGTTCACTCAAACTAGAATCTATTAGCTCTTCCCTCCTGAGCGGAAGAAGATGGATTCTGAAGAGATGGGAATCATGAGTGCAGAAGATTTATATTTCCGATTAGACCCTGACAGCCACTCAGCTTGTCTCAGAAATTGAAGGAAAGGTTTATGGGGAGAAAATGGGGAGAAAGAGAGGGAGGGTATGAAAAGCTATATCACTTATGTTTAGCCCCAGAATATAAATTTTTAGCACACAAGTTCACCTCTCTCCTGCCCTTGACAGACATTGCTAATCAATCAGGTCACATTTCCCAATGAGCATGGATATAGCCTCAGAATCTTTCTCGGCATAGCCTCTGGGTGGCTGCCACCAATCTATCTGGGTTAATTTAGGAGACTGATTTACTGAGTGCATTATTTATTCATTTATTCAGCATTTATTGAACATCTAAACTGTGCCAGGCACACTGAAAGCATTCAGGAGCAAGACATGAAACTTCCACTCCAACGAAATGAAAACTTTTTACTGCCTTTTTCAGTCCCACGCATTTGCTTGGCATGCAATAGGTGCTCAGCTAATTTCCTTTGTCACTCTGCATTGAATTGGCTTGTGAAGAGCCTTCTGGCATCAGCTGACCCTGCTAAGAAGTGCAGGGTGGCTGTGGTTCTCCCTCAAATAATGAGAACATTTGTTCTACCTCAGTTCACTTCCTGCTCAAGGTCTATTAAAAACAAATGCACCCTCAAGATTAGTTCTCAACTGGATGTGTTTCGAGGTGCAGGGGTAGACAGCCAAGAGAAGAATCATACACAGAAACTCATCTCATCCCTTAAATCTGACCTCTGAATGTCTTTTTGATCTGCTGATTCGATTCTTGCTGGAACACAATATCAGACTCCATCCTCAAAGGAAATAAATTAAGCTGCACCACATGAGGACAAATGGTTGACATTGTGCTCCTGCTAGCATCTTGTGTGCAGCTGTGAACAGCTGTGTTAGTGCCAGTTAAGCTGTGATAGCATCACTGGGAGGAGAGATAAAGGGCAATTCATTCACAATGTGCTATTCAAAGGGTCTCACAGGTGTGTTCTAAGGATTGGTTTTCTGCTATTTCTTTTTAAAATTTAAAATTTTAAGATTTAAAATTTATACTGAATTTAGGTGATTGGGTAACATAATTCCACCAGAATTATAAGTCTGCTTTCTCTCCAGGGATGGTGTTTTCGGAGTACATGCTGTGGCATTCATAAACAAATATGAAATAGGGAAAGGATTCCCCACTCAACAAAGAGGATTAGCTTCTGACTCTCTGGAGTGATTCTTTGACCATTTAATCATTCCCTTATGAATAAGCTTCACTTGTTCCCCACTCTGGTAGAGTAAAGCACAGGATGTGCCAAAGAGGCTGGCTCTTTTAGAGAACAGCTTTATTTATCACCCTGATTTGCAATTTTACTCCCATAAAAGAAGCTGTCAGCTGTTCATCCATTGACTACAAATGGCCGGCTCTTTTGGTGGACTAGGATGAGGTCAGATGCTAACTGCTGGTGAAGGGGACAAAATGAGGTGAGAAAAGGGCATCTTGTCAAAAGAATGAAATGGCATTTAGATGTTTATTTTAGACAAATTTTAATTTGCTGTTTGAAAGGAAAACTGGGTGTCTGAGATGCCCTCTTGAGAAATGGCATTAGGAGATAAAGCAGTAAAATTAAAATTGGACAGAAATCCAATTTTAGGTCAGTGTTCCCAAATGCTGGCGCAACTCACAGGCCACCTCCTTGGAATCAAATGCCTAGAAAACTTGTTAAAGCTGCAGGTTCCCTGATTTCACTTCTGGCTGCGGAATTCCTGGGTTTTTCTCACCAGCTCCCTCAGATGAGTCTGGAGTATACAGCTATATTTGGGAATTACTGCTACATCCTAGGCTAAACAAACAAATGAACACACACACACACACACACACACACACACACACACACACACACACAAATAAAGCAGACAAAATATTTAAGAGCGGAAAGCTGCAAACGGAACCAGAAAAAATGAGATAGCAGGGCTGACCCCCTTGTCTGGAGCCAAATCAACATACTATTGTGTAATCGACACATACTTATTAGATGAAGACTTACTATGTCTCCAGTACTAATCCAAAGGCTCTCTATTTATTCCTTGTTTTTACTCTTTAAATTCTAAGGAAGTTTATAAGCAAGGGAGGACTCATGAAGTCACCTGCACACATGAGCCACGTTTTTAAGGCACTCAGAGAAGATCGCACAGCGGGTGGATGGCTGAGCTAGCCTCCAAACTCAGGCTCCAGAACTTGTGCATTAAACCTTGACCATATACTGTCTTTCCTGTGCAAATGCAGGCCCTGGGGGAACAATGCTCAGTAAGGCAGTGTCTTAAGGAGCTCACAGAAATTTATAACATCACGTAGCAAGTGCAGTGTAGCAAGTGCAGATATTTATAATGTCATGTAGCAAGTGCAAAGAGAAACTTTGAGATCCTTGTAGGATCCCAGAGGACCAAGTATGGGGAGTGGGTTCTCTGGAGGTGATGACACCTGAGCTGAAATCTTAAAGGATGAGGAAGAAGGAGCCACAATAAGATTGGAAGAGAGTTTCACGACGAGGAGATGGCATGAGCAAAGTCTCTGAGAAAAGATACAGTGGTTTCAGACTTCTAGTGAATGGATACAAGATGGCAAGAATGGTAACTATCTATTCAATTATCAAAAATTAGTATTAATGATTGTTATTTAATTAGGATGAATGTTAATAATGATCATAGTAGTTTTTAATAACTGACATGACTAGTAATTATGGCACTCTGTAACTTATTGCTGGTAATAAATCATCCCCAAACTTAGTGGCTTAAAACAACCACTCTGCTATTGTGCTCTGAGACTCTAGGAATAGGAATCCTGACAGGCACACATGGGATGGCTTGATGTGCTTCCTCATGTCTGGGGCCTCGGTTGGAGATGACTTGAACATCCAGGGCAAGGAACAGCTGAAGGTGGAGGGTTCACTTCCCAGAGTGATGGTCTACCAGCTTGGTGGGGATGACTGGAAGGCTGGATTTAGATGAGGCTGTTGGCTGGAGCACCTCCATATGCCCTCCTCAGCATGGTGACCTTAGGGAAGTGGGACTTCTTCCAAGGTGGGTAAGGGTTCCAAGAGACAAGAAAGAACTGATATCTTTCTGACCTAGCTTTTAGGAGTGTCACCTTCACCGGATTCTCTGTTCAAGCAGTCATAAGTACATGCAGGTTCAAGAGGAGGGGACACAATGCCAGCTCTGAGGAATGTCACAGAATCTGGAGCTAAGTAGTAACATCATCATGTATGGATAACATCTATAGACCATTTCCTGGGTGCCAGGTACTGTCCTAAATGCCTTACTGGGACTATTTCATTTAAGGTTTATAACAGTGGTATGAAATATATGCCATTATTACCCCAGTTCACAGATAAGGAATCAAGGCTTAGGGAGGATGTGTAACTTATCCAAGGTCACTGGTAAGCAGCCACCCTGAGAATGGAACCCGGATTTGTGAGATGTAAAAGCCTAAGCATTGTCATCTTGGTATTCTTGGTAACTTGGCTCTGACTCCTGACCCCATGTGCAGAGTAGGCTCATTCTACTGGCACCTACGTTTCTCACGTCACTGCTCACATAATTCTCTCAGTGGTGGCCTCACCAGGGACGCCTTGCACCTAGATCCTGAAATGAAAGGAATGGGACAAGTTCTCTTTGAAAAATCCTTGAGTCCAAGTTGTCTCAGATCCAGGAAGAAGATCACAAATTGGGAACATTCATTCCCGGGAACATGGACAAATATCTTTTGATCACTTTTTACAAGTTATATCTGCCAGAAGAATAATCAATAATGTTTACACTCAGTTTTACTTTTCACATATCTACTCATGTAACAAACACACATTGTTCCAGACAAGATGCTGGATTATGAAGATACTATGGAGAACAAGATAGAGATGGTCTCCCCCTTCACAGAGCTTATAGTCTAGAGAGGGAGACACAGTGAAACTAACCAACTCTCCAAATATATACTTGGTAATTCTTAAATGTGCTTTAAAGGAAGCTAATAAGGTGATAAGATAAAAATGAAACATACGAGTAAGTTAGGAAATTTTGTTTGTATATATTTGGGTTGGGGTAGGCCTCTCTAGAAACATGATATTTAAGTCAAAATCCCAAGAAAAAGAGAAAAAGAGAGGCAGTGATCCTGTTTATTTTTATTCTGACTATTCTTTGGTCCCAACTGCCTTTCCATTGAGTTCAGTTGCTGTTCTAAAGGGAAGTAAGCAAAAAGACTATTAGAACATTGACGGAAGAATTTAACTGAATCTTACTCCAATATCAAGTAAGTACATGCAGACTCTTCACAGGTGAGTGGAAACCCTGAGATTTAAGGGGTCACCTCATTCCTCAGCAACATAAAAATCTGAATCCAGCTCCAGCTGTCAGCCTCAAAGTTCCAGTCATCCCTGTGCCTGCCAAGCCACTTGGGTCCTCATGCAAACAGAGTCTTGGTGGGCCATCCTGCCTGTCTTCTAGGGCTACCTTCAGACAGCAGAGGTGGGCTAGGCCTTCAGGCTAGAAGCCATTGAAAGAGGAGTTCCTAAAGTGTTCACATAAATTTTACTTTTCTGGATCAAATCATATTTATCAACACCAAAGTACTGATATTTAAGGAAGCCTGGCTTTGGTGGGGGGGGGGGGAGGGTTCCTGCTAATAAATACTTATTAATTTAGTTGTTAATATTTTGATATTCATTGATCTGGGAAAAGGACTCTGTAATATTTGAGCTCCCAACATCTGTGGCAGTTACAAGAAGTGACTCAGAGGGATTCAGCAGGCTTGAAGACTTCATGTCAGTGCATTTTAATACTTTGTGGACCATCTAAACATGTAGGTATAATTTGACACATTCTTCTGAAATTGCTTCATTCATGTGTGTGTATATGTATATACAAATAATATATATGTGTAAATTTAACAGTATAATTAGCATATATGGATTTATTATTTAATTCCTACAGTAGCATCCAATATCATATTGCACACTTATCTCAATTCTTACAACAACCCTATTAACTTTTTGTTATATGACATTCTAAGGCAAAGAAGCAACCTAAGATCTATCTGTCCAATAGAACAGCCATTAGATATACGTGGCTATTTAAACTTAAATGATTTCAAATTCAAGTTTCTCATTCATACTAGCCACATTTCAAGTGTTTAGTAGAACACTTCCATCATCACAGAAAGTTCTGTTGGAAAGCTCTGGAGACTTGGCAATATTGACATTTTGCGCCAAATAATTGTTTGCTGTGGGGGGCTGTCCAGTACATGGCAGGGTGCTTAGCCGCTCTGACCCACTAGTCACCAGGAGCTCCCTCCCCCAGTTGTAGCAACCAAAACTGTCTCCAGATAGTATCAAACATCCCCTATGAAGATGGAATAAAATCATCCCTGGTTGAGAGCCACTGCTGTAGGCTCAGTCTACGGTTTATAGGCTAGGTGAGAACTTGGGTAAGTTGCTTTCAATTCTTTGAGCTTAATTTTCCTCATTGGTACAAGATTTTTAAAAAAACCTACATTTTCATAGGTTTTTGTGAGGGTCAAATACTGTAGATAAAGTGTGTGATAGATAATCAAAGCACACTAAATGGTTTTTAGGACTGTGATGTGCCAACTGCCTTGTTAACTGAGGGGTATCTAGATTAGCTGATGTGGCATCTGGAAGCCAGAAACCAAGGTTTCGGCTCCCTGTTCCAGTGCTCCCTATACATCAACTTGAACTTCCCTGGTTGGATAACTCAAGGGCTGGAGACAGGTGACAGATATACTTGATTTGAAAACTCTTAAATGACAAGCAAACAAAACTCTAACTCAACACAGAAAATCATCTTTCAGCCTCATTGCCTGAATTTTGTCAGCAAGGCCTTGGGAGTGCATGGAACCATGAGGCAATCAGTTAATGAGGAAGGTTCTTAAATTTCTCTATAAAAGTTGTATCACACACTTAGATCAATTATAGTGAAAACGATTACAACATATGAATGGACAACTGTCAGTAAATTAAAGTTTCAACCTCCATTGTCTGAATGGGCACATTTAGAGAAGTGGCCCTATCAGTATACTAGGTTCAGACACCCATGTTAGTAGGATGGAAAGATAATTAAATTATATTTTGTAAGTCTGTGCCTATCCTTGCCTTGAAAAACCGAAGAGAGGTGTTTCAATGGGCTTACATTACAGAGGACACTATCAACTTATTTTTATCCTTGAGATTTTTCATGGTTGATAGGATTAAGCTGAATAAAGCTTTCTGAATACAAAATCATTGTAAGAGTGGAAAACAGGAACCAATACTTGACCATTTTGGACTTACAAGAAGGGAAATCCCCTAAGATTTAAAACCAATGCATTGAAGAGAGGAGCAGAAATAGAACAGTTTATTTCTTCAACTTATGTTTAGATAATTGATACCTAATGATCATCTCTCTATGAGAAACAGAGTTGAGGTTCACCATCCACTTAATGACCTAGTCATTTGTCATGCATTTACAATGGATCAGGCCCCAGGTTAAGAATTAAGTTTTACCTCTTAAACCTCATTTAAACGTCATAACAACAATATGAAGAGGGTATTATTTCTTTCTACTGTGAAGATGAGAATACTGAAGCCAAGAGGGTTTGGATAATGTGAGTAAGAGGTACAGCCAGGTTTCAGACTCAGGTCTGCAAAATTCCAGACCTTTTGGTCCCCTGCCATCCAATAGCTGCAGGTCAAAGGTGAGGAAGATACTCATTCCCTGTGTTGTAACTGACATTCATAACCAGCACTCCCCCACATTAGATATGCTTACTGCTTCTGGATGACATACGACATGGTAGGTGTCATCTTTTATGGCCTGAGTATTTTTGCCATATAAATTCATTAAATCATACTATAAATGAGACATCTTTTACACTTTTGTTATGCAAAATACTTTCTGAAAATGAGCCAATCTGCCAGACTTCTGCAAACAACAACAAAATACATGTATCTGTATGTCTTTCTATATATATTTCTGGTTCCTAATCCATCAGAGAAAATTTCTGACTGGTTATTTTAAAAAATGAAGTAGGTTCTTAACTAATCCATCAAGCCAGTTTAATACCACCAGGCCCAAGATCAGATAGATATTAAAAATGTCTCAAAGAAAGAACTCACTAATTTAGAACTACTAAAGGGAGAGGCAATTCTGAATTAATAAAATATCTTAATTAAAGAAGTCTTACTATCTTTTGATACCTGATGAATGAATGAATCCTTCAAACTGGAGAGTGGAAAATATAACATGATATGAACTGGGCAAAAATAGAACCATGGGGAGGTTTCATCGGGCCTATTTTGATGATGAACAGATGAAGGTCATTTGAATATAATTTTCCATACACTTATATGTTAAGGGGCTACTATAATTCCGGGATAAAAGTCGTTCTTATAAGCTGCTAACTATTCCCTTACTCTTACAATCTTTTTATACTGTATTATATATATCTATATTTTTAAAATTGAAGTATAGTCAGTTACAATGTGTCAATGTCTGGTGTACAGCATAATGTCTCAGTCATACATACACATACATATATTTGCTTTCAAATTCTTTTTCATTATATGTTATTATAACATATTGAATACAGTACCCTGTGCTATATATGTTATATTCTGTACTATAGAGACATAGAGATGTAAATATGAATTTATTGCCATCAATTTCCTTAAGTTATTATTATTTCAACATGGAGTGGTACTGAAGAGCTGATGACAATGATAATAAACCCATAAGACTGGAAGTTTGCAAGGCCCACTCCCTCTGAGTGTGGGAGAGTTGAGAGAATAGTAGAAAGTCTTCAAAAAGAATCTGGAGACTGCTTTCAATTATAGCAAGAAGTAATGGCAGTAATATACATACACACACTGAGGCAAAAAGATATATATTTCATTCTGTACTATATATAATCCGTGCCATATATATGAACTCTCACAAAGATAATGAGCTCCCCAGACTCCATCTAAATAAATCTAAAGTTTGAATTGTTGGGAGTGGAATTCATCAAGTCTATTTATACAGTTGAACTTTAAAAAAAAAAAAACACCTAAAAAAAGGACAACTGAGTATGGTTACTTTGTCTGAACCAATCACATTTTGTTCCATCAAATTTATCACTCTTCTCAGGCCAATATCATGGGAAAATAAATTCAGATTTGATGGGTTACTATTCGTTTTTGGTTTGGTAAAGCACTTAGTTCCACCTTCAACATCTGTCTAGAGGAAAAAGCCATGTGACTGTTGTAAAACAGGGAGACTAGCCAACAAATGATAACAAATAACCACGGAAGAAGGAAACAACACAGAAATAAATACGAATATAATAGATATCTACTGCTTATGATAAATCATCCTAAATCTTAGGGCTTAAAACAACAAACCTGTATTATCTCACATTTTCTGGGGGTCAGGAATCTGGAGGCAATTTGTCTGGGTGGTTCTGGCCCAGGGTCTCTCATCAGGCTGCAGTCATGGCATCAGCCAAGGGACAGTAACCCTCCAGTAAGACTGAGGTTCAAGGACAGAAGTGGCAGGGGGAAGAGATTGAAAATGAATCCAAGATGGAAGCCAGTCCTTTAATAACCTTATTTTGGCAGTAACATTCCACCACTTTTGCCAAATTCTGGGTGTTAGAGGCAAGTCAGCAAGTCTGAGCCACCCTCAAGAAGGGATTACAGCAAGGTATGGACACTGAAAGAGTCATCTCAGTGGCTGCCCACCACGGTATTTCTCCTTCTGACATCACCTTTCTATGGACTATCTAGAGGTTGTTATCTCTGCAAAGCATGTCCTGGGGAGAGTAGAAGAAAAATAAAACAAGGAGGAAAAGTATCTAAACCATGTTTAGGTGCTTAGTTTTTTCCTCCCTGTTGACTCTTTCTCCTAACCCACTTCAAGAAAAAGATTCTGTTCACAGATACTATGACTGTTCACCCAGAGATGCACCGGTATTGGTCATTTCCATTGTACGACTTGAGAGAAGTCAGGCACCCTCCCTCAGAGCACCTTAAAAGAAGCTATTTGATGGTTGGAGTGTCAGATGTACATTCAGGGGGAGGGGCAGCAATATCATTCCCAAGGGCTCAAAAATTGGTTATTGAGGGGCAAAAAGTTCTAGTTCTTTTTATGTATAAATCACAGATGTATATATACAACATAAACATATACATGGTATATCTGTACCATTAACATTTTATGGGGGAATGATTGGGGGGAAAATGCCTTCCAGAGCTCCTTCAGGAGGGTGATAATGAGAAAAAGGTTGAGAAAAACTTGGATGCAGGACAAGCCAGTAAAAAGAGTCCTAAGTAAGGAAGTCTCAGGGAGGAAGGGAGGGAGTGGGGCGCAGATTGAGCTGGGGGTGGAGAAAAGGATGACATTTGGAATGTGGCAGAGTGTGAATGGACCTTCCCATGCACATATTGGGCTTTTTGGTTTTACTTCTTAATCTAAATTTTACCTAATTTCTCCCTTCCAGGGATTCCTCACTCTTTACGACACACTGAGAGTTCCTTTCTGGTTTTGGAGCATGACTTTGTACAAATTCATCTTAAACATGTCTTCTAATGTTTCTGGGAGTCTTGGGGTTGGTGGGCAAGTGTTCAGTTTGCCATCTAGAAATGGAAAGTGTTCACTACTGAGGAAGAAAAGATTGGCAGCATTTCTCTCTATCCTTCCTCCTACATTGTCTGTTGGTTGGAGGGAAAGTCTGTCAGTTGAAATAAGAATGAGAAAAGGACTAGAAAATAGCCTGGAGAGGGTGGAATCAAGTCAAGGAGAGTGGAGTGCAAGGAACCTGGCATTACCAGCCACCATATGAGGATCTGGTCCTGATGCTCCTGATATGTCTAGATTTTAGTTTTCTCATTTATCAAATGAAAGGTTGGTATAAAATAATACTTAAGATTGACTTCAGGGATAAACTGGGAGTTTGGGATTTGCAGATACTAGCTACTATATATAAAACAGATAAAGAATAAGATCCTAAGACATAGCACAAGTAACTAAATTCAATATTTTATAATAGCCTATAATGAAAAAGAATATGAAATATATATATATATATATATAAAATATATATATATATATATATATATATATAAAAAACTTAATCACTATGTTGTACACCAGAAATTAACACACATTGTAAACTGACTATACTTCAATTAAATAAAAAGATTGACTTCAGCTTCAACATTATATGATCCCACAAAATTCCATCTCCATTTTAACAATAAGGTCTGAAAGTACAGCTGTTAGGGTCGTGCATCTTTTGGTTAAGATTTGATTCTCCTGCTGCAATTCAGACTCAGGTAAGCCAATAAAAGTTAAGCTGTTAACTGTCACCTTCATGTGAACTGTGCATCACTGCAATAGAAGCAAAATGACTCCAATTTTGAGGAGTCTTAATGGATTCAATATAAGAGCCAGGGTTCCAGTCTCCTGGGACCTCCAGGACTTGAAAGACTCTGAAGACACGTTGAGGCAAAATCACAATCTGACCTTTACATTGAACCACATGAAATTCTCACTTTGGTAGATTTAAAATGGTTGAATATTGACAAATTTATGCAGTTCAACCAACACATCAGTCTCCTTTAAAGAGAAGCAAGCTTTTTTACTAAGTAAACTTTTTATCTATCTTCTGACACATCAAATAGTTGTCACTGATTTTTCCCCACCTTTTTTTGTTTGTTTTTGCCACTTTCCCCACTTTTTGCCATCAGTTAAATCCAGCTATAACTACCTTAGCTGAAATTGAAAGTGAAAACAAGAGGACAGGGGTCTACTTATAATGAGTTGGCTTGAAAAACAAAGTCATTTTTCTGGTTCCAAGGAGAGGTTTTTCCCTAATAGATGTGGTCAATCTACTTGTAGTTTTATAAGACTCTGCTTCATCGTTGGTTTCCTGTAGGGTCTGCAACAATTCCTAGTGGAACCGGCTGCAGAAAATCAGAGACAGGGCACAGAGGCAGGAGTAGAAAGATGGACGCTACACTGCCTTGTTCTATGCTAGCCTGGATTTTCTAGGTCTTCTCCAGGATTTAGAGAAAACTAGATCTGATTTCCACACTAGAAAATGAGTGAACTAGATATGTAGGCTGAGGCTGAGAGTTGAAAGGAGAGAGAAAGATGGAGGAAGGAGAAAGAGAAGAATTAGGAGAATTAGAAGGAGATAGAAGAATTATAAACACTGGGAACACTAGAAGAACTTGGAAAAGAAGGATTGAGGAGGAAGGGGAGGAGGCGCACTGAAGAGACCTTGAAAAGGAGGGCAGTCCTGGTTTCCAGCCCACGATCCCCAGATCAGTCACATCAGAAAAAGAGAAGGGATGCTAATGTGGCTTGTTTCTGAATCGTGCCTTTCTTCTCCACTTCCTTCCAAAAGAACTTCAGTGGGTCCAGGGGAGCAAAGGAGCAGGAACATTCCACAATTGCTTTGAGAAGGAGCATGTACTGCTCCCAAAGAAACTTCTACTACTCTTCTGCTCCCAGGGTCAGACTAGGGCCCTGTAAAACTGAATTAGAAGATGAATCGTGAAAAGAAAAAAAAGTGGCAAGGACTGTCTAGATTTCTCCCTCTCATCTCTCACAACTTCTAATCCCTTTTGGTTTTTAGATGTTTCTGTGAATTCTGACCTTTTCAGTAATCAACATAGACATGCCATATTCTGGAAACAGCTAGAAATGTGGTTTGACATGTGGATTAGGCTGTGCCGATAAACACGGTGGCCTGTCACATATTCAACAAAACACTGTCACCTTGGAGACAAGGAAACTCTTGAGTAGCTATGTCCTGTCCCCTGCTGTATGAGGAATTGACTCATTTCTGAGCAAAAAGCACAGCAGAAAAGGAGGACTCACATTATTTTTCAGGCCATTTCCTTATTTACATGTCACTGTGGTCAGCAATTCCCAGGACAACACAATCAACTATTCTGACGAAGCAAATAAACAAATAACAGAAATAAAGAAATAATCCTCCTCGGTATTCCTTCTCCAGGTCTTTTTCCCAGGACAGCTTACTTTTCTCCAGAAGCCAACTCTAAGGCCAAAGATGAGGATGTTATTTGTACACACCCTGGTTCGTTGGCAGTATGTATATTCCATCTGCCAAAAATGAGAAGAGGAAGCAAGCTGAATTTAGCTTCCCTAGAACTGAATTCAACTGGATGTCAGCTTCTAGCAGGGCTTGTACTAAGTTCCACTGCTGTTGGCATCTGCAGTTAGAACAAAGAGACAGCTGTAAAAAACATCTTCTTGCCAAAACGTGATTTGGGAAAGGTCATTTTATTACAAGATTTATTTATATTGTTTCTCCATGGTACACAGAGTTCTGATGGGGACTCAGAACCGAGGGATGAGAAATACTGAAAGAAATCCTTAAGCCCGGCTCATCCCCTATCCCCATTCACCAGCATCCTATGGGCCAAGGAGATGTTTGGTATAAATTCTTTAGCTAAAATAGCCTTCAAGCCAATGCAGCTTTTCTGCATCAATCAAATTAAAAAGACAGTCCTGTCATGATAAGATCCATCTTCTCCCCTAGTCTCTGAGGCGGCATCAGTAAGGAACATGCTTAGAAGGAGATCACGTTTTCATAGTCACCAAGAACAATCAAGATATTCTTTCTCTTTCAGAAAAAAAAAAAAAGGAAAATAAGTCAGTTTAATCAAATTTCCAATGGTTTATCTTCTTTACACACTGTGTTTTCATTTTAAAGGACTTAACATTGTCTCTCCTGGATTTTTTTTCTAGAAGAGGTGTTAGTTGCATTCTAAACAGATCCACAACATTTAACATGGAAAATTGGCTATCTTTTTAAAAGAAAGCAGATGGGTGGTTTTGTTTATCTTCCCTCGACTCTTGTGTGTCTAAACAGGCAGGGGGGATTTTTAATACCAAGTTTATAATGGTAACAAACTAGGATTTACTAGACACATATTTCTTCGACCAGGTCTTTTATTTAACCTCCCCCTGAGGTGGAATCCAAACTAAATGTTTCTGGGTATTGTTTTTTGTTTATTTTTTGTTTCATCATTGTTCCTCTTTGTTTATTGCCAGTAGGTCTCAGGTATTGGGGTCAAGTATTCAAAAATGAGAACCAAATAGAGTTTTGCACTCGTGCTTTCTGAGTGGAGCGAGGGTTGTGACTTGGTTAAGTGTCTAATCTCACTGGCTGAAAAGTACTTTAAAGAGAAGAAGCAAAAAGAGCCATAGAGACTGTAGAGAGTAGAGAATATGACTTGGCTCGCAAGGGTTCCCTTCAACCCAACCCGTCCCAGGCATCTCGTTTTATCATTTGTACAAATGTTTGTATAGGTAGCAACTTGCAGTATCCTCCAGCCAACAGTAAGTTATTTGATAGTGTGGACTTTATCATTCTATCTTCAAAAGGGGATCCTGGAGGGAATGCATGAGGTAAGGATCGTATTCTCTGATCATGTCTGTGGATCTGTCTGACTGATTTGCCTCTTAGAATGATGAAGTCTGGTGTCTCCATGGAATTCCATTTGAGAGAGATTTAAAAATTAAACATCATGAATATTCAGCAAAGCTGCCTGGAAGTTCAGGTTCAGCTCCAAGTGACCGAATCACCTTCTCTGTACTTTTCCTTAAAGAAGCCATTGTTACAACTAGGAAAGGACTTTCTTTTTTTTTGAAGAAAAAGTGGAAAGTTAAAATAGCAATACCATGTGGAACAATTCTTTGGAATGCTGAGTTTTAATGCCCCTCAAAAAACATGTCACCCTAGCAAGGCCACTCTTAGAGGGCAATATTACTTCCTGATGGCATCTCTCTGCTTGGAGGCATGCTGCATTAGAGTTTCCAAAGAACCCAAGACCAACACAGAACTGATCTATGTGAAGTTCATTTTGCTCTTTTTGGCTCTATGCAGGAAAAGAGAATCCCAAATCCTAAACAGTCCCTTTCAAAAGTAAGAAGACCATCCCAATAGCTGGTATAGAAATAAAAATACAGAAGAGGCAAAGGTGTTTGGAAAAATTACCCAAAACTTGATAGAAAGCAAAAAGGTTACTATGAGCTCCTTCAAAGTCATGCTAATTGTTCTCCATAGCACACCTAAACAGATAAAAAGCAAACATCAAAACAGACACTCTCAAAGACTACCGAGAGAATTATTTGGATTTCTGAATATTTGCACACATTGTGAAACAAGAAAGTTGAAACCGAGGCCAGTACTAGGAGCTATGAATTTGCCATTTCATTAACCAAACCACCTTTAATTGAACCCTTTGTGGTAATTCAATAACTAGGCCACATTGGATCAAGTCCAAAGCCGGGAGGTCTAAAAACAATTATTTCCCTATGGTGGATAGTGAGATGTCCCAACTGTAATCTGAGCATGACACAGCAATTAATTGGAATCCAGTTGCCAAGAGAAGTCACTAACTGATGAACATATAAAAAGAATAACACATTACATGTATTCAGCATTTCTTACAAGCATCAGTGCCCTGAACTTGGAAGGGAGATATTATTATCCTCATTTTGTAAATAAGAACCTAAGTGCCTGGAGAGGTCAAACAACTATTCAGTCTTAACACTCAGAGTTGGGAGTGGAAGTCAAGCCTTTTGGGAGCTGTGAGCAAGTTTGTGCAGTTACACACACCTAGATTTTAGTCACGGTTTCAAGACTTGCTAGTGGAGTAACCCTGAGTAAGTCACTGACCTTTCTGAGCTTTAGTTTCTTCCTCTTTACTAAGGAGAAAACTACTACTAACTCAGTGTTGAGAACATTAAAAGAGATTCCTGCACTTACAGCGCACAGCACAGGGACTGGCTCATAGCAAATACTTAGTTGGATAGAAAAAGAAAATGAGATGATAATACAAAGTTGATTTCAAAAGACTCCCTCAACGTATTCCAGGGGATGGACTCAAAGGATGGAACGCTCAACACAATTTCTGATGTCCAAAAGGTAAATTATGGTGAGAACGGAAGTGGAAAACGCTGAGTTACAGGCCTAGTGTACTGTGTGATCTTAAAAGAAATATATGATTCATCACGTTTGCTGTGACTAATAAGGCAGATGGTGAACGCACACTTGAGAAAGCTTTTGAACAGCAGTGAGACAATAAACCCATTTCTAACTAGCCTTTGCGCAGCTTAAGAAACCAATAGGTATTCCGGTTTTATTCGTTATATACATTTCTATAAGCCTTTTTAAATACAGGTACTTAAAAAAATTAAAACGCTAAAATTTCAAAACTATCTGAGAGCAGTCAGGATTCCCTTTGAAACTTTCCTTTTCTGGATCTTCTAATGATTTACAGCAATTAACTTGACCTTCCGGTAAAGGCTTCAGTATTTGGGGGAATAAGAAAGATGGGAAGACGAAAGAAATCCTAGTCACAGAGGTTGCCAGGGCTGGCAAAGAATTCCAGTCTCTGAATCCTTGTGCCTTGAACCCCCTCAGAGAGATTACTGGCATATCCAGGGCAGCACACCAAGCTATTGGCAGGCAAGCTGCCATACAGAGCAAACCAGACATCATTGCTTATTAGGTCCTCATGCTGAGGAAGCACTGAAAAGGAAGCACTGAAGAACGCATTCGCTTCACCTATGGAATCTTAAAGTCTTTAGAATTTAACAGGGAGGGACTGTTAATTTAAGAGAGGTAAAAATGACTTGAGACGGTCAGAAACACATAGCAGTTAAATTTTTCTAAGATACAATCAACTTATCTCTCCCCTTCCAAATAAGGTATACCGGGGACCAGTAGAGGCTTCTCACTTTTATTTTCTTTTGGAAATCTCAACCATTTTATAAATAGCTCTTCCAAAAAAATTGAACAAAAACCTCTCTTGCATCACCTTATCATAAAGATACCATATTTCCTTTTTTTTAAAAGCTGAAACAAGCCTATTTCCTTTATGAATGATCACTTTGGGAACTTTATTGATAATCAATTAAATCCTAGCAATCTACTGACCTGTGAATCCCCTTGCCAGAAGCCTTTCCCAACCGCGAAGAACATTAAAGTTCAACATTTAAGAACAGTTCATTCTGGGCTATCTGTGATGGAGAAAGGGGATGAGAACTATTTTCAAGTGCTTTTCTCATGACATTTACTCCTCAGCTCCGCAGGCAAATATGTCAGCCCTGTTAGACTGAAGCTGCATGTACGTCCCTCCTGACTGCAATGCCCAGGGACTGCGTCCTCTGTCCTCAAAGGGGCCATCAGTGTAATCTGAAGGCTGAATGGGAGATATCAGTGGGCAACAAATAGACCAGTCCCTTCCTGCTCCTCACAGCAAAGAAAGAAAAATAAAGGTTAATGGATGGAAGTAGAGGAGGGATAAAGACATGGAGAAAAATGCCCCTGAACTCAGAAATAAGGCAAGAAATATTACTGTGAGCTCTTTCAAAGTCATAGCAACTGTTCTAATTAGCCTCCCTAAAGGTTACCTGATGCTCTAGGTCTGCAGTATCCAATATAGCAGCCACTAGCCACAGATAGCTCTTTAAAGTTAAATCTGAATTAAAATTAAATAACATTCCAAAGTCAGCTCTTTGGTCGCTAACCACCTTTTTCAAGGTTCACTGGCAACAGGAGGCTAGTGGGTACCATATTAGCCAGCTCAGATAAACAGCATTTCCATCATTGCAGAAAGTCCTGTTGGACAGCTGTTCTAAGGGAAGGTAGCTTTACCTTAAAATTTACTGTTAATTAGGACTCAGATTCTGTGAAGTTAGATGTCAGCTGATAGATTGTTGCGGAAAAACGTGTTACAGCTCAGTTGTGACAGCAACCTGGATCTGGGTGAGAGACCAAGCAGCACTGGCAGAGTTGGAGAACTCATGTTTATTACGCCAGTGTACCCAGAGGAGTTAACACTCCAAGCTCTGGACCCTGTCTGTAGGTTTACACAGGCCTTTATAGGCTGCCAGTTTTACACTTTACAACCTCATATGCAAATAAAGCATAACACAAGTTGACCAACCAGGAACAAGCTTTGTAGAAATAGACCAATCAGGAATGAGATAAATAGCCAATGAGGAGTTAGCTCCATGCAAATGAAGTACTACAAATGGACCAATCAGAAGTTAGGAAAATGGACCAATCAGAAGTGAGAGTAATAACCAATCAGGAGTGAAGGAAATAACCAATCAGAAGTGAGCTTAGGGAGCCAATAGAATTTTAGGGGCAAGTAAGCCGTTTCAGAGGCAAAAAGTGAGATAGAGCCTCTCGGCCAGGGAACCAGATAGTGCCAGCACGAGAGCAGTGGCCCTGCTTGGGGGTCCTGCCGGTCTTTTTATGGGGCTTCCCGCCTCAAGATGACTGATAAACTTCAAGTCATTTTTGTCCAGAATAGCACATAACTTCCCAAGTTATGGTTTTATTGCCCCGAAGGATTAGTTTTATTTGTAAATTTGTATCTTGCTTCAGCATTTTTTAATCGACTAAATATGTATCAGTTTCTAAATACACTGGTTTCCCTGAATCAGCTTTGTCATCCTATTGTGTCCCTTATTACTGAGTTAGAGAAATCCTTGACATTCACCCACTGTACATTTGACAGTATCGTATCTCTAACTTTTAAGGAATTGTACTGTGACAAAGGAATTGAACAGATGCGCTCAGTAAGAATTTGATTTCAACAGTGTCGAAGTTAAATATTGGGCAGACTGTTCTCTTGGCAAAATTTATGTAAACGCTTCTCAGCTTTTCCAACGATGTAGCAATACAGCATAGAGATTAAACGTCAAAGATCTTAGAAGATCTTGGTCAAGGTCCACAGAAGCTACTGCCAGGATAGTACACAAGAAGGAAGTAGAAACAAAACACAAGAGAAAAACCTGAGGAAGATGGAAACTTTTCCCTTTTTACTTTGTATAATACTGTAGAGTTCAATTTTTTTCCAAACTAATGAACACTTAGAACTCCATAATTGAAAATAAAACTAAACAAAAACTGCACATACAGGGAAGTAAGTTAGTATTTCGTGTTAAGTCAGCATTCTGACTTAACACGAAATAAGGGCCATCTGCAAACGAGGAAGTGCTCTCTCACCAGACACCAGATCTGCTAGTGCCTTGATCTTGGACTTACTTCCCAGCCTCCAGAACTGAGAAAATACACTTCTGTTGTTGACGCCACCCTGTCTATGGCAATGTGCTAATGGTGGCCCAACCACAAGCCCACCAAGACAACCATCCCTTGGGCTAAACAGATAACTGGTAGCCTTAGTCACTGCCAGAGGGGAGAAGACAAAACAGAAAGGGAGGAGGGCAGATGTACCCTGACTTCTCTCTCTTGCCCTCTGGTTTTCTTATAAGTATCATTCTCTAGCTGAACCCAACTTGAAGGGAGCTGACCAAGGAGCTCTAGATGTAGCCTACAAAGGTAACCTCCTGTGCTGCAGAGATGAGCAAACATTAATTCTGAGGGAATAGAGACGGAGAATAACTATGTTTTAAGGACCTGGAGTCAAATACATGGTTAATTTGACTATTCATTCCTGATGTTTCAAATTCACTCTCTATAGGAGGCCCGCCCTGGCCTTCTGTCTTGCGTTCTGGCAACCTCCTTCCCTTCATGAATAAATGCTGCCACTAAAACAACAACCTAAGCAAGTCAGAGGATGTACAAAGACAACTTGTGCTACTTAATTTCAAAGCTCCAGCTCTTTGAACAGCATTAAAGTCTGTTTCTCATAGAAGGCAAATTAGTTAATTTAAAATGTGCTCTGTGAATATCAACAGACCACCCAAATGTTTACTTATTTTAAGCCATTCCTCCTCTTAGGTTAAAAGAATCCATTTGCTTTGAGAGAAAGGAGTGGGCATTCATGCATATAAACTGTCTAAATGAAGAGCCAGTTCCATTTTAAAACAATATTAATTATTTATTTAGCAAAGGAGCAAAATTTACCTGTCACAGAAGACCCCTACAAACTTGCTTCTCTAAGCCAAATGACATGCCAAAATACCCTCCCTTATTCAACCTCTCTTTCTGGAAATGAGAAAAGGCTATGGAAAGAAAAACAAATCAATGCTTTATAGTCACTCCGTGTCTTAGAGGTTGGGATGTGCAAGTTCTTTGGGACCAGGAGATCAAATCCGGAATTCCAGAACTGAAGAACAGTATATGGAAAAATCCCTGGCCTCTGACTCTCTAATAAAAGTTAAAATTTGGAAAAAGTCAGTGGGTTCTATTCTGGGCCTGGGATTTCAGGGCCTGGCAGAAGAGGAACCCCTCAGGAGGTAGCTAACACCTGGCTGAGTTTCCAAGTCACCTACCTCTCTCTACTCCGCAGGGACTTTCTATAAGCAGAACAATTGTCCAAATTCAACTCACAGTTGTCCACCAACCAAAATGCTTTTAGATTTTCAACAGCTGACTGAAGGCATGTCCCTGGGACTGGAGGAAGAGTATCCAAAGAACACATTTTTCTTTGCTAGAAAACAAGCACCCTGTTCATTTAATCATAATAAAATTAGAGATCTGAATCTTTCTACTCTATTTGTCTAAAAAAATTGGGGCTTGCCAACCCCCTCAAAACACTATGGAATCATACTAATAGCCTTAAAGAATTTTTGCTGTTGCTCTGGTTTTAATAAATAGAAAAGTTTGATATGTAGTCTATTTTGAGAAGCCTTGTGTATGAACTTGACACTGCTGACAGTACAAGGGAGTTAACCTCTGCAGAGCAGCAGCTCTCTATCTGGAGTCACCAAAGGAGCCTTGGGGAGGAGGCCCATGGAACTACAGAGATCTTCCTTGTCATTTGCTTAAATGGTCTGAAATTCAGCCTTTAGAGGTTTATTTCTTTGGATGTTTCAACTGTCTTGCTTTCCATGAGACCCATATTCAAGTAAATACCACAAGAAAGGATATTTATGAAACTGCAGGGATCCTTGACAGTCCTGGGAAAGACAGTCAGAGCAGTAGGGTGTTCCTATGGCTTGAAAAGAGGGCCTTAAAAATGTACTAAAAATACTTTCACCTACTTCATAAATTTTCTGAAGGTTTCTTTAGAAAGAGAGAGGCTTCAGGTTTAGAACACCCCACTTAAAAGCTATTTGGCCTTTGGTAAATCTCTTCAACCTTCTAAGCCTCAGTTTCACTATTCTTAAAATGGGACAATAATATTTACACTTTATTTAATCTTTGTGAGGATTACGTGAGACAATTTATGTAAAGCTATTAATTTGGTGCTTAGAACATAGTAGGTGTTCAGTAAGATGAATTTGATGATGACAGTGATGATGATGACAATCCCATCTGCTTCCTACAAAGAGATAAATAAGGAATGACATTTAAATGTGTACAGAGTAAAGAAAAATAAGGAAGGAGCAGATGGTCAGAACATCTCAGTGGCAGCTGGCTGGCTGTTTCACTCTTGCACTACTTCTGTCCCTTGCTGGGAAGAGAGATGCTTTATAAAGGAACTGCCGTTGCTTTCCGTGGCACTGATTGACTCAGAGGAGAGAGGGAGGCACAGGGAAAACCATAAATAGATGCAGCTGTCTGATTCCTCAGGTCTGTCCCTGGGAGGATATTTACTTAGCTCCAAGGAAACGGTTTTATTTGGCAGATTATAGTTTTAAAATTTCTTGCATCTGAATGCTAACATTTCCTCTGTCCAACGAACTTATCTGTAACGTGGATATGGTGGCCTTGTAGAGAACATTTTCTGTTCCTACTAGCCTGCCTGAAATTGAACTAGCCTGGTGTAAGCTCATCTCGCACTACCTTGCCTCATGTAGTGAGACAAGGTAGTAGTCCAGGAAGGTCCCGGGAGGCAAACAAAACAAAAAGTAATGGGCTTGGGGTCAAATTGAAGCATGCAGTGTTTAGTTTGATGGTAACCCTAACTTGCCAGCAACACAATTTGTGATGGAAGGAAAATGGTGAGGATAAGGATTTAATCATCATGTAGAAGGCTTGAAAGCCATTCCACTAGTTTTAAGAGATGAAATCTTTTCAAAGGCATATTTTCTTTGTATATTGACCTGATGACTTGATTTTTCTGGTGGTATGTCTAGCATCTTAAAAAAGAAAACCCATTTCATTAAGCAAATAATGCAAGTTCACCGTAAGTGTACAAGAAATCATCCAAGGAGAAGCAGGGAGAGAGAAGGAGCCGGTATAGAAGCGAGCTCTGATGTTCCCCAAACTGCCAGCTCTGCACTTACCCATGGGGCCCTGCAGCTCCCTGGATTTCCTGACATTTTCCTCTTAGTCAAGTTCCAGATGTAGGGATAATGCCCTTCTTTCAAGGTCAACGCAGCACTTTGTCCAATGGGCCCTAATACAACTCTCTAGAGCTGTCATAGCTCAACAACTGTCTGAAAAAGGCTACAGAGATTTCCCATCTAGAATGTAAGACTGGATCATGGGCGGCCTCACGCCCACCTCCTCATATCCATCCACCTGTGAATTTTAAGACCCACCTGGTTACTCCCCAGTCAAATCCTAATGAAGACACTCTTGTCTCCTTGTATGCACTAAATATTCCCAGACATGTTAGAGATCCCTCTAGGTTCACCTAAGATTCCAATGTATATGGATCTCCAAGGCTGCCAACTGCACTTCTGTATCCCCTGGGAATGGAAATTCCATGCACATTCTATATACAAAGACCAGAACTTTCCAGGCAACCACGACCACTTGGCCAGATGCTACTAATGTTAATGGTACTCTCCATCCTTCATCCCAATTTTAGTAATAAAGGTACAAAACCAAGTATATGACCAGTGTCTTCTTAGAAGAGCTTTGACATTGCTTACAAATAGGGAGACTGTTTTACTCCTGTCACCCCCAAATCATTATTAACAGTATCTCCTTTACCCTTAAAAGTGTCACAATTTCAGTGATAATATTTGTGATCACTATGTTTTTAGAAGAGTCACCGTCAGGGAGATTACTGGAGAAACCATATTATCCCCCCATATTAGCTGAAGTAAAGGTTATGTTGCTATAACAAATGAACCCATTCTGCAAATACTGTGGGTTAAAGAATACAGAGCTTACTTTCTCTGTCTTCTAACAGTCCTGAGATCAACTGCCTGGGTTGGCAGGGTCTTTGCTTCCCAGGATTATCCAGGAACCAAAACGTTCCTTCCATGTTGTTGTGCCACCATCTCTTAAGCGTTGAATTTGTCTACGTATTTGAATCAAGGTTGTAGTTTGGGTATCAGTTCGCAGGAAGGGGAAAAAGGAGTATGAAAGTGTGGCCAAAGGCTGAGGCCATTCCCTCCTCACACTTCAGCTCCTGGCAACCACTGGTCCTTGTTCTGTCACTGCGTTTTGCCTTTTGCAGGAAGTCATATAAATGGAATTCTACTGTATGTAGCCTTTAGATTTCAGCTTCTTTCACTTAACATAATGTGTTGGGCATTCATCCATGTGGTTTCCTGTATCAACTTATTCTTCTTTATTGATAAGTATTATTTCATAGTACAAATGTAGCAGAGTTTGATGATACATTCATCTGTTGAAAGACATTTGACTTGCCTTCAGTTTTAGATTCTTACGAATAAAGATGCTATAAATATTCACATACATGTTTTTGTATGAACAGGTTTTCATTTCTTGTGTAAACCCCACAACAATCTTTTGAGTTAGATATTAATGTCCACATAATGCAGATGAAAAAACTGGATTAAACAAAAACTAAATTTAAATAACTGACCCAGTGTCACACACCTATTTGAGTGGTGGAAACTGGATTTGAACCCATGTGTCTCAAGCTCACGGTCTTTGAGAAAAAGACACATTAACAAACAACTACATTACATATAAATAAGCATAGATACAGTAAGTTGTATTATAGAAAAATAAGTGCCAATAAAGTATAAGAGAATCTGAGAAAAGTGTACCTAACTTCCCCCTAGATGATCACAGAACTCTCCAGGTTGAGCCTAAAATTCTGTATCTTAAAGCATGAGCTGGTGTTCTCTAAGCTGGCTGATGGGTTAGATTGTCAAGTAGGAGGGTTAGATTGTCAAGTGTCACAGGGACAGGAACTTTGGTCAGTTTTTTTTATCTGCTGCCTCCCCAGTACCTGGAAGGGTACCTTACATATAAAGACACTCAAAAAGTGGTTCTTGAGTGAATGAATCAATTTCAGGCAAAGGGCATAGCATGTCACGGCGCGGCACCTGGTTTGCATTGAGTCCCCTTGTCTGGTACATGGCCTCCTCTTCAGACATGAGAGACATCTTCCAGCTGCTTCGTGCGGAGGCCTCTACAGAAATCTCGACATGATTTTTAAACTTCAAGCTGTCCAGTGGCCACACCCTGTCCCTTGAGCCCTGGGAGTCAAGAGTCGTTATCTCTAACAAGCCCCTTTCGACAAGCCAGGCTTTGACCTCAGTGAGCTGCCCAGTGTGCAAACAAAACAGAGGTGGGAAACTTCCGAGGCAGGTTATCTTCCGGTGTTCTGCCAACTCCTTGGATGTCACAGATTCTGTTTCTTGTCTCTAAGGCACCACCAGCTCAGGTTCTGGCCAAAGAAGGTTTAAAGCCCTTGGAGGGGCAGGTCCCAGGGGAGAGAAAAGGGAAAGACAAAGCTACTGTTCCAGAAGTTCACGAAAGGGATGGGGAAGGGAGGCGTTTAGGCACTGCCCTGGGTGTCAGGAAGGCAGATGGGGAGGCTGCTGTCTTTTTTCTTTCCTTACTACAAACATGCTACTTGCTATTATAAAAACTTTTAAAACACTGTAAATCAAAAAAAGAGTCTAAAATGATTGCTATCCCAACACTGAAAGTAGCAATTAACATATCAGCATGGATACTTCTCTGTTTTCTAGAGGCAGACGCAAGCACGCACAATGGCATGATGCCTGTAGCCTGCATTCTCACAAAACAGAGTATCAGGAACATTTTATATCATCAGGAATTGGCAACCAATTCATTTTGAATAGCTGCATTTTGTTCGAAAATTGTAATCAACTGTCAGGATACATGTTCATTTACATAATTATATTATTTCCAGAAAAAAATATTGTCATATGGTATTCAAGAGAATGGGCTTGACTGTGGGTTATGAGTTTCAGTCCCATTTTCTGGCACTTTCTGGCTGCATAACCTTGGGCAGGGAACTTAATTATGTTGCCTCATCAATAAAATGAGGATGATAACCTGCTCCATTGGTCTCTTGCAAGGAGCCAACGAGATGATTCGTGTGAAATACTTGGCATGGCACCTGCCGTAGGAAATCCTCCATGTACATACTTATAATTATGAGAATAAAAAGCACAAACAATAATGTAAAATAAAAAATTTAAAAATCACCTGCAATCCTACCACCTAGTGATAATCAATGTTAATTGTTTCACATCACACTTAGGTTCCTATAAACAAACTATTGCAGGCATTTTATCCTGCCAAGTAGTATTGCCCAGTCCATATCTTTTTTTAATGACTGTGGAGCATTTCACTGACACAAATGCCAGGAGATATATATATATATATATATATTTTTTTTTTACTGAGGTGTAGTTGATTTACAATGTTAGTTTCAGATGCACAGCAAAGTGATTCAGTTATAAACAGACATACATATCTGTATTTTCTTTTCAGATTCTTTTTGCCAGGATAGATTCTTGATAGAGAAGAAAATAAAGCCCAGAAGAACATAAGCCCTGGGTTATACAGGCTTGGCCAAATCTTGACGGTGCACATTTCATAACATCAGCTAAGAATAATCTCACCACCAACTCTACTCTGCAGAGTCAGGAAGGATCTGCGAGCTGTGTCCCAATTTCCTAATCGGAGCTGACCTTGATTGTTCCAGGACATCACCCTTCACCTGCATACTCTGCTATCTGGTGCTGAGACGAATGAAAATGGGAAACAGTCAAATTCCCCTGGTCGCTCCTGCTGACTCAGCAGGCAGGGCCCTCAGGAGGGTTCATGGTGGTTTGGCCAAGCAGGCGCTGAGGCTCCACAGAGATTCACAGCCTCCTGGAGGCCAGATGGGGGGCCATCTTTTTCACACGGCATCCACACCAAACAGCTGGGGAAACTGTCACCTCTTTCATTTTCCTCTGCCACTTTAAAGAGATTTGATTTGATCACACAAGGAAAAAGTTTCTTTTTCTCATTCTTGGTTTCGCCCTCTCCCTTTTTATCCTTCAAAATTTTTTTTAACTTCTCCTTTGTCCCTTCTTTTTTTCCTTCCCACCCCTCTTCCCTCTTTCTCTCTCTTTCCTACTTTTTCCTTCTTTCCAACTTCCATAGCAAAGTACGTTTGGAGGAGTGTTTAAAAAGAAATAAATCTTATTTGCAGAGCTGGAGGACTTTTTTTTTTCTTTTGGCCAAAGATTTATTTGCAGTTGAAAGAACTGGTGAAATAAATGGGCCAAAAGCCTCTTTCTTTTTCAGGCAAAATGTCCATGGAAAGTACTGAAAGGGCTGAACTTCATAGTGACCTTAGCAAATATATTTTTGGAAACAGCAGTTTGGAGTATGGTTTCTACCCTGGCCCATGTCTCTCTGGTCCTCTGTCCCAGCCCTGTCAGCTGGAGAGTCTACTCCTGCAATCAGAGGACAGGAAGTGGCACTGAAGACAGGGGTGGCTAACCCCACAGCTGGATGTCATCTGCAATCTGACAACTGTCAGTTTTAGTCTCTTCCAAGTCATCGATCAATATACCGCATGAGATAAAGACGCCTGGCCTGCAACTACAGGCTTCATCTTTCCATCCCTATTTATTTGCTAGGAAGGCAATATGGAGGGGTAGCTACAAGCACCAATCCCAACTCTGCTCTTTACATAACTGTGTGTTTTCAAGACATACAGCCTCTCCGAGCCTCCATTTACCCATCTTTGAAAACAGGAAGAACAGTGGCACCCATCTGACGAGGCTGTGTGTTCAAAGGCTTAGCCCAGCACCTTGCTCAGGCAATTAAAGCCACTGGTAATTATTAAGGATAATTCGGTTAGCTGTGAACTCAACTCATCAACTTATCATCTAGCCCACACTTTCCATGAGGAAAAGTACACCTTTCTTTATCAAATGTTCTTGCTAGAATCGAAGTGCATGATACCTGGAATTCTTTATGAACCGGTCAAAAATCAACTACTGAAAGAGTCAACAAACAACCCAATCCAAAAATGGGCAGAAGGCCTAACCAAGCAGCTCTCCAGTGAAGACATATAAAATGCCAATAGGCACATGAAAGGATGCTCAACATCGCTAATTATCAGAGAAACGCAAATCAAAACTACAATGAGGTATCACCTCACACCAGGCAGAATGGCCATTAAAAAGTCCACAAACGATAAATGCTGTAGAGGGTGTGGAGAAAAGGGAACTCTCCTACATTGCTGGTGGGAATGTAGTTTAGTGCAGCCATTATGGAAAACAGTATGGAGATTCCTCAAAATACTAAGAACAGACTTACCATATGATCCAGCAATCCTATTCCTGGGCATATATCCAGAGGGAACTCTAATTTGAAAAGATACATGCACCCCAATGTTCATAGCAGCACTATTTACAATAGCCAAGACATGGAAGCAACCTAAATGTCCACCAACAGATGACTGGATAAAGAATCTGTGGTATATTTATACAATGGAATACAACTCAGCCATAAAAAACGAATAAACTAATGCCATTTGCAGCAACATGGATGCTCCTGGAGAATGTCATTCTAAGTGAAGTAAGCCAGAAAGAGAAAGAAAAATACCATATGATATCACTCGTATGTGGAATCTAAAAAAAGAAAAAATAGAGGACACTAATGAACTCATCTACAAAACAGAAACAGACTCACAGACATAGTAAACAATCTTATGGTTACCAGGGGAAAGGAGGTGGGAAGGGATAAATTTGGGAGTCTGAGATTTGCAAATGTAAACCACTATATATAAAAATAGATTAAAAACAAATTTACTCTGTATAGCACAGGGAACTATATTCAATATCTTATAACCTTTAATGAATAAGAATATGAAAACAAAAATACATTTATATATGCATGATTGGGACATTATGCTGTACACCAGAAACTGACACAATGTAACTCACTATACGTTAAAAAAAATAGTGAAAAGGAAAATAAAAAGTCAATAAGGTTAGGCCAGCATGACTTGAACTTCTGCAGGCTCTCAGCCGTCATTGGCTGAGCTGTCCTTCCTAAATGTTCATAAAGGGTGTGTTTAATAATTGGGTTCTGAATGCTAGATCCATTGCCTTCTAGTTTTTCATATCCACATTTTTCTCATTTTTGAAAACTGGAATAACATATTCCTGTCTCCAATCCCCTGGCCTTGCTCCCAGTCTTTGATTTCTCTAAGATTGCTGACAGTGGTTTTGTAATCACATCTGCAAGTCTTCTATATTCTAGAATTTAATCCAATTTGAACTCATTAAGTGTCTATTTCCCGTTTTATTATCTCTTGTGCTATCTCAGATTCCACTTTTCTCCTTAAAGTCATGTTTCATATATATATGTGTGTGTATATAATGAAAAACATAAAATAATATCTATATGTATATGTCGAACATGTATATGGCTGAAAATTGCAAAAACATGGTTAAGCAAAATAATGAGACCAGAAATCATTGGTAATCCTAGCACATGGAGATGATAATGGTGCTTTCTGATCTGCTCTAACACCTTCTAGTATTTTTCTCTGTAGAAATAAATACACAAGCTGTTGGATAAATAAAGCATGAAGATTTCTCCCTATAAATCTTTTTCTACAACCTTATTTTTAATGTTAGCATAGGGCTTCAGTGTAGTAACGTGAGATCATTTTTACTGAGCTCAGCCTCTTTGAGCATTTTGGCTTTTCAGCTATTTGCTACATTATCAAGGTTGCAGTCACAACTCTGCTAAAAGGAGTTGGTGAATAACCGCTGATAGCCTCCAGCAAGGAGGTTCCAGAGGCATGAGACCACAGACTTCAGAGCTAGAGGTGCTGTGTCCTGAGGCTTCTCATCCTCACGCTGCATGGCCAACCTCAGACAAATCACCCCTTTCCTCAGGGACTCGGATTTCCTTCTGAACATCCTCTCCTGTTAAAGGGTGTGACAGACAGTGATTCCCGGAACAGGCTCTTGTGAAGGTTAAATGTGACCCTGATACAATGCTTATGTAGCACAGTGCTTGGCTCTTAAGGAGGATCTGAAAAATGGTAGCTATTGTTGTTACTGTTATTTTCGTTGTAAGATCCTGTATGAGTCAATGTCTAGGTACTTGGAAGGTAAAGACACTGTTAGAAGTCAACGACTCTCTTAATTCTGGAACTGACATTTTGAACCCAATGCAGTGAACGGAATCCAATAGCGTGCCATAAATAACAGGAGCATGAGGACTCGCGTGGTGGAACTCATTTCATATGTTAACAGTCAGTTCTGCTGTGACGAGACATAAATGTTCCTAAAAAATACCATGCTATGCAAAGTGCGAGAAATACCACAGGGGTCACGGGAAATGGGGCTGTGGCAGTGCTCTCAATTACGCATAAAATCTTGAAATCTCATGTACTTTTGCCCCTCTCCCCAGGGAACATTTGGCAATGACTACAGACACTTTTGTTTGTCACCACTTGGGGAGGGAGGAGGAGGTGGTGCTACTAACGTTCAGTGGGTAGAGGTCAGGCTTATTGCTAAATCCCCTACAATGCACAGGACAGCTCCCACAGCACAAAATAACCTAGCCCCAAATGTTAATAGTAACAAGGCTGAGAAACCCTCATGGGTGAGGGGCACAATACTCAAAAAACGTGTCTGGGAGATACTGAAAAAAAAAAGATAGGAGTCTAATAAAAACAGAAAGAAAGTTTGACCCATGTTAAATGGTTAAGAACTGCATGAAAAACTGCAATAAATGCTACGCTTTGCCTTGAAAAAGACCTGGCTTGGCTTGTGGAAATGGGCATTGGAGGGGTTTCAGCTTGTGACCAATTGTGAAGTGGTGGAAACAGAGTTATCTGAAATGGGACGGAAAGTTCTAGTAGCAGATGTGGATGGAGTGGCTCCGAACACGTGTAGTGACGTAGCTGGTGGGTATTTGAGGGTGAGGGTGTGTGTGTGTCTGTGTGTGTGTGTGTGTGTGTGTGTGTGTGTGTTGTGTACTCCCACACAGCCCAGTTCAGCTCGTGACAGTTTTCTGTGCTCATCAAGTGTTTGGGGGGATGAAACCATGCAGAAGCAAACAAGGAATCTGGTTAGGCCCAAATTATCTCCAGATACATCAATGGCATTGGAACAAATATATGTGTTTAAAATATGCCGCTTAGCAGATCTGACTATGCATATTTACATATTTATTGAACCTACTGGACTAAAAATGTACTTCACAGCAACAACGATTCCAGAAAGTAAAACAGACTTCATTATCAAAGAGACCTTTAACTAACAGCAACGATCAGACAGAAGTGTTCCAGAGAAGCCCTATTTAAATAAAACCGTTTCACACACCATCATACAGCGCAAGACTTTTCCACGACCTGGCAAGTGGCCTATACTATTTATAACTATCTATTTAAAATTCTGTATAATGCTAAAATGTTTAAGGGTGAAAATATATGCTATGTGGAATTTGCTTTAAAATAACCCCAGATGGTGACAGTGAGTGGTGGGGCTACGAGGAAGTAGGAAAGGTCCTGAGATCATAAATGAAATTAGAAGATGGGGACATGGGATTTGCTTATGATCTCTTCCCTACTTTTGTGTAATAAAAAGAAAAGAATAGTGAATTTAAAGATTAGATGTAAGCAGTGCGTTGGCAAGCAAGTTTATATACATACTGATTTTTTAATGGTGAGACTGGTGGTTTTAAACACAGGGTCCATGTGTAGCTGTTGTAAGGAAAGGTCACATTAAAGAGATGGGATGGACTGAAGGTATTTCAGGCATGCTTGTTTCCCACAGCTCCCAAAGGACTGGCTCCTGTAAGTAGAGTATGATGATGAGTAAAATCATGTGTCAGAAGGAGAAACCTAACACTCAAGCCAAGGTCAGTGACCAGGGCCTATCATTGGGAGGGGTGCTTCACAGGCTCAGAACATCAGAAGCCCTAACAGTGGAGGTGAGACTACCAGCCAGGGACCTGGGCAGATTCGCTCTGTGTGAAGCATGATTGTGCAGCTCATCATTTGCTATTTTGGTCCTTAACTGACCATTGTCTAAGGATGTTAGTCTCCGGACACCTGTATTTGTGTATATGTGTGTTGCCTGTGTAACTAGATTTCCAGCAACACCATTTTATCACACTTCCTGGTTAAGAGCCTGGGGGGATTGAGTCTGATCTTGCTAGGAAGGCCCAGTTCTACCAAGTGACCTTGGACCAGTTAATCTAATCACCCTGAGAAATTTTGTTTCCCTTCAAGTTTGTGAAAACTGGATACTCTTTGTAAAGAAAAAAAAAAAAAAAAAAGAGCAAGATTTAAAGAAACAACACCAGGGATACCTGTGATAATAAAGGCACATCAGGACAGATTTGCAGAAGCTCCTGAGCAACTCTGTGTTACTCTTTGGAGCATCTGATAAAACCCAGAAACACTCTCACCTGACAAATGCACATATGAATGTACAAAAACATCTGCATCCATGTCTGGAGAGTCACAGACCCCTTAACATCCATCCAGGACACTAGGTTAAGAACCTGGAGTCAAGGCTGTGCCAACTTGTTCAACATGTCCCTGTCACTGCAGCTGCCCCTCCTGACCAATTTCTCCCATCTGAAGTGTTTCCTCCAGTCACCAAATTCTACTGACTTCTTCCCAGTCTCTCACTTTCAGGGAGCCTTTCTCAGCCAGTGCTATCTGCAGAAGTTTCTCCTTGGAACTCAGAGTAAGCAACTTATCAGTACTGCTATTTTGGTCCTTAATTGTCCACTGTCTAAGGATGTTAGTCTCCAGATACCTGTATCTGTGTATATGTGTGTTGCCTGTGTAACTAGATTTCAAGCAACACCATTTATCACACTTCCTGGTATATCCTCCCAGAACCAATCATGTAGAAAACTAACAAACAGGTATGTGGTTTGAAGGTAGGTACTCATTAAGTGTTTACTGAATGAATTAATCAGTTGACCTTTCACTCCTTTCCTCACTCCTTTTCCCTAATACTTTAAGCTTAGCACCCTCTGCTCCTTCTGCCTAGAGCAGCTTTTCCCCAGGACCCCCTAGTAAACTCCCATTTATGTTTTGAATCTCAGAATCTGCAGGGAAGTCCTCTGTCCCCCACTTTCTGACTTTCTTGCCTCCCTCCTCCTTCCTGACTTCATGGCATAGCTTCTGCAAAGAGCTCTGTCATGTATCTACAAGCACCACACTGTATGGCAGTGATTCCCCAAGGGTGGTCTACCCACTGCTGAGGCTGTGTGAGGCTCACTGAGTATGTGGTACGTGGAGGACATGTTCACTTGCTTATGCATTTATTTTAATGTGCATTTCTAACAATGTAACTAATACATCAGACCCATGATGTCACAGTATTGATTAAGATGAGTCTAAGTGAAAAAGAGACACAGAAAGTCTATTTAAAGAAAAGTAGTGAGTGAGTGATAGCCTTCTTGCTATGGTTTATGGCAAAATCTGTGAAGGTGGGGTGTGTTCACTCAGTCCGTGTTTTTGAGCTCCAGGCTGGCATCTGGAAAAGGCAGGAGTGTTGTAACGTAAGCGTCTTTGTGTCCCTCTCCCTTCCTGGGAGGCAGCTCCAGGAGGGCAGGGACAGGGCCCAACCCAGTTCTGTGCCTCCCAGAGCAGGGGTCAGGTATGGTTGGCTGAATCAAATCATGCAGAGCTGAGTTTTCAAATTCCATTCCAGCATCAGCTTTGCTCTCCTGAAAGCACTATTTTGTCTGCTCCTTGGAATAGAGGGAAAGCAAGGAAAGAGGAAGGAAGATCATAGCTCCTCTCCTCTCCACCCCCACATCCCCAAGTGGTCCAAAGAGACCATTACAGGAGCCTATCCCAATCTAATCCCACCAAATGACTTTG
Source organism: Camelus bactrianus (assembly GCF_048773025.1). Lineage (NCBI taxonomy): Eukaryota > Metazoa > Chordata > Mammalia > Artiodactyla > Camelidae > Camelus > Camelus bactrianus. Next base: position 21,972,094 of record NC_133555.1, on the reverse strand, counting down.
TTTGCTTGTGTCATCTTCCTGGGTGTTCCAGCTGTCAGGAAAGCCTACTTAGGCATCTGCAAAGAGGGTTCACTGTCTTTAACACAATTAACCAAGGACTCTCAGAGCCTCTTCACCACGAGTAGTTTTACCCACCCAGGCATTTGCTAACTCCAACGGACAAGGATTATTACCTAACTAATAGGGGGAGAGGTTTACAGAAAGAGAGAAAAGGACCTGAAAATTGCAAGGGGAAAGCTGAGTCAACCAGCCCGTGCTAGAAAAGACTGGAGGGTGGGGATGGAGGTGGGAGGTTGCCCAGGGATCTTCCCCAGGGAGACTGCTGAACTTTCCAATTCTGAAGGTCTTTGTGTAAGAGGTGAGGGGGTGTGGTGGACCCAGAGAATTGTGGCTGGCTTGAGAACAAAGAAAGGAAAAGGGAAAGGCAAAGGTGCTTCCACTTTTCAAGGTGACACAGTTGAATGAATCCAAGATTGAACTGGCTCTAATCACTGGTGATTCATTTTGAGAAACTCACAAAGGGGCTCTTTCCCTTCTCACCCCCCTCTCCAGTTTCCGCTTTAGGGATTTCCCAGGCTAGGAGGGCAGCTCAGTTTGAATCACTGGGTTTAAGAAACCAAGAAATGATAACGTGAAAGTAATCAACTACCTTCCTAAAGACTGTTAACCCTATGTTTACAAGAATTCTTTTCACAATAATTTATCTACAATCAAATTTGGATTCCTCTAAGTCTATTTACTATGGCACTCCTGATTCTTTCTCATTTCTATCTTCTCTTTTTTCTTGTCTTTCTTTTTTTTTTTTTTTGCACTATATCTTCCAACTTTGTTTGAATGGTCAGAGGTTCACCTAAAAAAAATGTCAAGTTGAAATTATAATCAATTATGTTTGCTGCTCATTACCAGATACAAGGAGCAGCTCTCCTTTGGGGAGCGGTTAGGTATCTTTAATAGAGAGATTTTACTGGAGCATCAATATAACTTCATTTCTATTTGACTGAGAATAACAGTTAGCCATTTTTGAGTGTTTAGTATATTTATGCACTTAAAATATACCATTTCCTTTATATCACAAAAGAATCCAATGAGATAAGTAATATTTCTCTATTGAACTGTTAAGAAAACTAAGACCTAGACAAGCTAAGTGATTGGTCTATGGCCACCCAGCTAATTAGAGGCAGGGCCAAGATATGAACCTCAGGTTTTATCTGTTTCTATTTATAGGTCTTTCCCTTCCCCTATTGCTTTTCTAGAAACTCTACAGAGAAATAACTTAAGGAAAATCTAAAAGGAATGGTATTTAGTACAGTAGCCAAGTAAAAAAATGATGTATCACAAATATCCATAACATATGGCATATCTCTTGCTATAAAATAACTGAGCATCCTCACTTATTCCTTCACATACGCTGGTTCGCCTCCATGAGTCTCCTTGGGCACGTGCCCTAATGTCTCCTGTCCATCGCCCAATTAGATAACCTCAAACCACACTGACATCACAATTTTATTTTATTCAAGGTTGGGAAGAGGGGGATGCCCACTTATGGGACATGCATTTTTTAAACTATTTTATTCCAGTATGTGTGAGTACGAAGAGCACAGTGTTCAACAATCACTCATTTCCATGAGGATCCAAGGCACTGAAAAGAAAGTTTCATAATGTGGATCCTCTTTTGTCATTTCCGATTCTAGGAGTAGATACTCTCACTTTGAAATAACTGAACAATCAAGGTCAATACAGATGGAGAGAGAACAAAAGGGCTGACCTCCCTAAAAGGAGCAGGAAATTAGAATGAGCAAAGGGAAAGCCAGTCTTCTAGGACCAGAGTGACTCTCTGCCACACTCAGACCTCATCGTCATGATGCACCATCTTGAATATTCATGCCATTGCATTGTTTTCATTGTCTGAGTATTGGTTTCAATGCTTAATAATAAACCATGGGGTATCATCTTCCCAGAAACAACCTCCTTATTCATGGACTGTCTGAAATTGGTTGCCCAGTTTAGCAGTGATAAAAATGAACTACAAAGGCTTCACACTTCTCAATTAACAGAGTAGAGAATAACTCACAGTGCCTGGCCCTGAGGATGCCGCCTCACAAGTCCTAGTCTCCGTCATCCCAGTTGCCCTCCTGGAGAGAGTTCTGCCTAGGAACTTTTAACCTCCAGCTTTGTAATGTGCTGCCATGCAGGCACTTCTAGACCTTTTTTTACCCAAGGCCAAATACTGGGGTAATACTGTCCTTTAGTGATATTGTCCAGACCCTCTTAAGCCCACCCTCACACTCTGCAGCATTCTTGTAGGCTGCTAGAAAAACTGGAGCTGTGCAGGCTTATAAAAAAAAAAACAAGGAATTTGCCTGCTCCTTAAAGATCCCATCTGCTCAGCATACTCTCCCTGGAGGGCTGTGCATTCTTTGAATCCCCCAACTCTCCCAGCAGAATTCTGAGCTGATAGTGTATGTTTGAGTTGAACTGAATTGAGGTCGGAAGGGCACCTATCGTTACCATTTCCATTTACAGATGGTGAAACCCAGACCAATACGGTAAAATCATTTGCCTGGTGTTATAAACCTAACTGAACATAAATGGTCAGGCTGATCATTCAGTGCTTAAAGAAGGAGTGTTTCAGTAGTTGTTGGAGATATATTTTTTAGAGGACGGATAAAGTTGGATATTAGGTACCTAACGTTATCAATAGAGCAAATGAAATGCGAAGAGTAGCAACAGAGAATGGTGATACGGACGAGCTGTAGGAAGACCTCTTGAAGTCATGGGCTATACGGCAAAGGAAGTGAAAGCTGTCTTCGCCAGAGGTAGCTGAATGTGAACTTCGAGGAGTATGGGTTCACACTGTCACTAACTACGGAAAGTCTGGAGGCAAGATACTTACATTGCTCTTTGCCTCAGTTTCCTCGTTTCTTTTTTTTTTTTAATTGAAGTATAGTTGGTTTACAATGTTGTGTTAATTTCAGGTGTACAGCACAGTGGTTCAGTTATACATGTGTATATATTCCTTTTCATATTCTTTTCCATTATAGGCCATTACAAGTTATTGAATATAGTTCTCTGTGCTATACAACAGGACCTTGTTGTTTACCTATTTTATATATAGTAGTTAATATCTGCATTTATGCCTCCCCACTCCCTTCCCCCACTTTGGTAACCATAGTTTTGTTTTCTATGTGTGCGAGTCTGTCACTTTCATTTGTGTCTTTTTTTTTTTTTTTATAGATTCCACATATAAGTGACTCATTTCTTAAAAGTACAAATAATACCACCTACCTCACAAGGTTATTATAGGGAAGAATTCAGATAATCTAGATCAGAGTTTCTCAACAGAGGCATTATAGAAATTTGGGACTGGATAATTCTTTGCTGGAGTAGGGGTGAGGCTACTCTGTGCACTGTAGGACGTTTAACAGCATCCCTGGCCTCCAGGTAGATGTCAGTATAATATCCCCTGTCCCCAGCCCTAACAATCAGAAATGTCTCTAGACACTGACAGATGTCCTTTAAGAGACAAAATGGCCCCAGATTGAGAACCACAGATCTAGATAAAGGCCTTGGTATGGTATAGTGGTAGGCATACAGCACATACTCAGTAACTCTTATTATGATTGTTCACTCCCCAATCTGCTCTTTCCTTCTTTCCAAGGTATCTTTTCTTTGACCCTTTCCAAATAACTCCATGTCCTCTGTCCCATGACTTAAATTCAAAACCAGTTTCCAGAGGAAGGAAACAGACAAACCCACTTACACTGGGAATTTTTTCATTTTAATCTGGCCCCAGCACCCTAAGTCAAGGACACCACCTTACTTTAAGTTTAGGTACCAGTGACCTGGTTGAAGTAGGTATTTTAAGCAAATTGTTTTCCTAACCTCTCAGAAGACAGTCTACTCAAATAGTTACATAGGCTGCCCACTTGTAAGATGTGAACGAATGATTCCCAAAGTGTGTTCTGTGGAACACCAGTTCTAAGAAGATAGAAGTGTTATATACAGTAAGAAGGTTATCTGGTTAAATGAATCTGAGAAATTCTGGGTCTACCATAAGTAAATAAATCTCTTTACTTCTCAGGCCTTCTCAGGGCTTTTAAGATGCTACTATGCACCATGATTATTCATGAAGAGATAATGGTTTGTAGCTTTTCACAAACTCATTTTTTCACAGCACCCAGTTTTGAGCTTGTAGGCCAGAGCTTCGCAAATTACAGCCTCTGGGCCAAATCCGGTCTACTGTTTATTTTTGTAAATAAAATTTTATGGGAACACAGCCACACTCACTCGTTTACATATTACCTATGGCTGCCTTCATACTACACCATAATTTGAGTAGTGACAGATAGCCTACAAAGCTAAAATCCTTCATTACCTGACTTTTTAAAGAAAATATTTGTCAACCCCTATTACAGGCAGAATGGTCTGTGTGATACACACTAGGAAACACTGGTTTGGAGAACCTCAGTGCTGGAAAGGATTTTAAAGGTCACCTAGCCCACTTGTGGCAGTGTGACTTCACCATAACTACATTCTTCAGAGCCACCTGGGAAGCTGGTTAACAATGCAGATTCCTGTGTCCCTGTCTTGACCCACTGAATCAAAATGTTTAGAGGGAAGGCCCAGGAACTGATGTTAAATGAATCACCCACCAATTCTTATGCACAGCTAAACTTGGTACTGATCTCATCTGACCGTGAATCCAGGACCTACATCTCCCCTTAGGGATCCTTGGTCTCCTTTAAACCTCCAATGGGGGAACTCACTACTTCCCAGTCATTCTACTCTTAGTGTGGAATAATTATCAAAAAGTTCTATATGTTGAACACAAATATGTCTTCTAGGAATGTCTACCCATTGGCTCTCATTTCCTTCCAATCCCACTTGTTGCCAGATGTAGAGGGTATTTAAGCAGGAAGGCAGGGGACAAAGTGACCCAACAAAAACCTCCAGTTTTTTCTTCCCTAGATGTAGTATTCCTCAGGAAGACTTCCTCTGGCCTCTCTAGGCAGAATTAAGCACATCCTGCCCTGAATGCTCACAGTGCACCACAGGTTCCCCTGTGTGTGCGTTCTCCACAGTTCTGTAATTGAGTGGTGTAGTGAAAGGTAGACATCTAACAAAGTCAAACAAGCGTGAAGCCCTATCCCAGCCAGTCACTTTCTGGTGGTGGCCCTTGGGCAACTTACTTTATCTCGAGCCTTCATTTTCTTATCTATAAAAAGGGTATGATAATTCTACCTGGGGACAGTTCTAAGAATACAGGTACAGGGCTTAGCCTGGAGCATAGTAAATGCTCAATCAGTGTCAGCAAGGAGTGGATGTGGTGGATATGTCCCCTACTGGTGTTGAATTTCTCTAGGGAAGGGACCATCTCTACCTTATTTTGCTTTGAATTCCCAGTGCCCATCACACAATAAATGCCTAAAAAGAAAAGATTTAATAAGGAATGCTCAAGTACTGAAAGGGGGCAGATAAAACAGTGGTCAAGAGCAATGAGACTAGAAGATCATCTGCCTAGTTTCAAATCCCTTTACCACCTGTTGCTTCATGTGTGGTCTTGAGGAAAGAGCTTGATGTCTCTAAGTTTTAGTTTACTCCTGGGTAAAATAGAGTCCCTTCTTGGGTGGTTGGGAATATTAAGTAAGATAATGCAAGCAAAGCACTTAGCACATAACAAAAACTCAATAAGGGCTATAATAATAATTATTGGTGGTAATAGTAGTAGTAGTAGTACCACTACCATTATTATTTACAGTATCCCCTCAACATGCCCCTGTGGTTGCTAGGATAAGAGGCTTGCCTGGAAAAGACGTCTTTGTTCATGGAGAAGTCTTATCTTTGTTTAATTCTACTTTCTATCCTTAGGAAGATCGAGAGTCCCTTGGGAAATAGCCAGGGAGATAGCTTGAAATTGGGACTAGGATGATGTAGACCCATGCAAATCCATCCTAGAATTATACACATAGTAAATTCTCTGGTCACAAAGCTGTGCACAGTCAACATTTCTCTTAAAGCCATAAACCAGACACCTCTCCTCCCCCCAAGTGTTTGTAGCATGTTAGGTGCAGATTTAATTAAACTCCTAAACAAGGAAAAGACAGTACCCAAATGAGACAGAGGAATGTCTTGTGTCCAGACCAAATAAAGGAGAAGTACCCAAAGGAGATGGAGGAATGTCTTGTGTCCAGACCAAATAAAGGAGAAACCATAAATACCAGGGCTCTGAGACATCAACATTTATACTCAGAGGGCTCTTCTTACTGCTAAACCTGACTCTTTAATCCCTCAGAGATTTGCCCGTGGTCACCTCCCTCGGAGTTGAGGCTAATGGCCAAACATAAGCACCTGGAACTTTTATCACACCTGCTTCTAAAGAGATCAAGTAAGTTGAATGTTGAATGTCCTACTCTCTATGAAGTGGACACTGAGGGCAAAAGGTAGACACAGAATTCTTGCCCTTATGGAGTTAACAGTCCAGTAGGGAAAAAAAATCAGCCAGAGAATCAGATCCATAAATGTAAAATTACAATGAGTAGTGTTATGAAGTAAAGACTCAGGGTGCTCTGATATCATATAATTGTTATTAATCTGCAAGGGGGACAGGGAAATTTTTCACTGGGGGCTAATAAAATTAGTGGAGACCTGATGAATGGACAGGAGTTCTTTAGATAACAAGAACAGGAGATTGGTTTGGAGAGTGATGCTGGCAGAGGAACAGCATGTACAAAGGCCCTGTAGAAGGACGGAAGAAGGCATGTCAGAGGAACTGAAAGGAGGCCAGCTTGGTAATAAGAGAATGAAGCTGGAGAGGAGTTGGAGGTCAGACTATGGTGACACATAACCATCCTAACAAGTATTTCTCTATTGTAACAACAAAGAGAAGCCATTGAAATATTTTAAGAAGTGGACTGATGGAATGTGCATTTCAAAAATATCAGAAGAAACTAGATTGAAGAGACTGATTGGGAAGCTATTACAGGTAGTTGGGCAAAAGGTGGTGGTGGCATAGGTTAGTGTGATGGGCAGTGAAGGTGAGGAGACATGGATGTGGACCCAAGAGATGAAACTGAGATGAGAAAACAACACTTGAGATCTGAAACTAGCGCATGCATGGCTTCATTATTTTAAAAAAAAACAAAAAAACAAAACAAACAAACAAAAAAACCCGAAACCCAACAACATAGGAACTTACAAGCCTCCAAAGATAGAAAATAAAAGGTCATTCAGTCTTACTGGGCAATTCTAATGACATTTAAACACCCATACCACTACATTATGAATGTAGCTTAAAACTATTTGCATGGTTTTCAGTAAGGGTGCCCAGATCACTCAAGAGGAAAAAGACAGTCTTCTCAACAAATGGTGCTGGGAAAACTGGATATCCACAGGCAAGAGAATGAAGTTGGACCTTTACTTAATACCACATACAAAAATTAACTCAAAAATGGATACAAGACTCAAAACTATAAAACTCTTAGAAGAAAACATAGGTCAAAAGTGTCATGATACTGGATTTGGTAATGATTTCTTAGATATGACACCAAAGGCAAAGGTAACAAGCAAAAAAATAAATAAACCAGAATTCATGAAAATTAGAAAATTGTGCATCAAAAGACTCTACCAACAGAGTAAAAAGTCAACCCACAGAATGGGAGAAAATATTGGTAAATCACTTGTTTGGTAAAGGACTAATATGCAAAATATATAGAAAACTCCTGAAGCTGAATAGAATAAAAAAGATTAAAAACTGGTCAAAGGACTTAAATAGACAGTTCTCCAAAGAAGATACACAAATGATTAATAAGCACAGAAAAATATGTTCACTATTACTAATCATTAGGGAAATGCAAATCAGAACTATGATATACCACCTCATACCCATAAGGATGGCTACTATCAAAAAAAAAAATCACAAAAATAATGTGTTGGCGAGGAAACGGAGAAAATTGGAACCCTTATGCACTGCTGGTGGAAATGTAAAATGGTCCAGTTACTGTGGAAAACAGTATGGTGGTTCCTCAAAAAATTAAAAACAGAATTGCCCTATGATCCAGAAATCCTACTTCTGGTTATAAACCCAAAAGAATTGAAAGTAGGGTCTCAAAAAGATACTTATACTCCCATGTTCATAGCAGCATTATTCACAGTAGTTAAAACATGAAGGCAACCCAGGAGTTCACTGACAGATGAACAGATTAAAAAAATGTGAGATATTCCTAAAATTGACAATTATTCCAGCCTTAAGAGGGAAGGAAATTCTGACACATGCTACAGCATGGATAAAACTTGAGGACATTATTCTAAGCGCAATGAGCTGGTGATAAAAAGACAAATACAGTATGATGGTACTTATATGAGGTACTTGGAGTAGTGAAACTGATAGAAACAACAAGGTAGAATGGTGGTTGCCAAGAACTGGGAGGATGCGGAAATGGGGCATATTGTTCAACCAGGTTGCCTAGGTGACAAGAGTTCTGGAGATGGATAGTGGTGATGGTAAAAACATTACGAGTATTTTTAATACCACTGAACTTTACACTTAAAAATGGTTAAAATGGAAAATTTTACGTTAGATATGTTTTACCACAATTTTAAAAAATGGGGGGAAAAATCTGGTACAGACTCAAGGATTCACTGTGAAAGTCACACAATGGAGATTGACCGTCTATGCTCTGGTGAACTGGAATATATAATTCTATGAGAAAACTTCCAAGTTAAACAAAAAGATGATTTGCAGTAGCACAGAGGGTTTTAGAGTTAGCATCAGAGTCAGAAGAGTGTGGGTTCAAATCCAGCTCAGCCACTTCCTGGCAAGTGACTAGTAATCCCTTCATCCTGACCCTCAGTTTTCTCATCAGGACAAAGGAAATGATGAACCCAGCTTTGTTGAGTTATTGTAAGGGAACAAAGAGATTAGGTGAGAATTATATGTTGGTCTTGTGTTTCAGTTGCCTAGGACAGAGCCTGGTCTATATATATGTGAGCTTGTATCTCCATAGGAAACACTTCCTGGTAGGAATAGACAGAAGAGAAAGATGAAGGGTGATTTCTCAGAAGATGGGAAGGTTGTACCATGTCTCCATTCCTCGCAGAATAGATCACCTTCAACAGTGGCCACTGGATTTAGAATCACAGGCTTAGAGCAACCTCTCCCAAGCCTAAGGATAGGACAAACTTTTTAGATCACAGTCCTCTGAAATAAATACATTCTGTGCTGAGAGCCAGTAATACACTCTGCTATTTTCCATTTCACTTTATTCTATTTCATTTTTTTAAAAAAAATCTGGTCATGACTCACCAAAGTGATTTCCTGACCTTCAGGTCACAACCCACAGTTTGAAAAACACCAGATTAGGAAATTCACATGCAAGACCTTCCAGGAAGACATCCTGAAGCACCCTCACCCTGTGGAGTTTGCTCCCACACTTGAACTTCCTTGGCTCCTGTGATTCCAGTCTGTGCCTTATCATGGATTCCTAACTCTTCTCTTGCCGCCCTTGAAACAGTCATTGTTGGTGTCTCCTTCCTACTCTACCTTCCTAGCTTCGTTTGTTATTTTACATCCAGAAGACTTAATGTAAGATGCTGGGACAGTTTAAAATATATATATGGTGGTGGAGGGAGGGGCAGGTGGCCAGAGAATCTAGCATCTCTTCCAATTAACCTGTGCTGGCTGAGCACCAGCTCTACGCCTCGCACTGGGCAAAGCTTGGCAAGAGGATGGAGCTCTTCCAGATTCCCAAAGCCTCTGAGGCTGGGCATGAGCTCAGAGTGCGAGAGCATAGCACACAAGTTTGACTGTGATGCCTCTGAGGGCTCCTGAACAGAGGTGTGGCATGATTAGACCTTTGCCTTGTGTCAGAGAAGCTTGCTTAGCAAAAGAGTAAGACTCAGTTGCTAAAGGCAGAGGAATGGCACAGCTATCCTTTCCAGGTCCATCGTTGGGAGATAACCTTGGCACTGCAAGCTCACCTTCCCGTGTGCGCTGCACGGAGAATGAGGAAGCAACTCTCTGTAAATGCTGAATTCCCGCAGACTGGAAAAGGAATTGATCTCATTTCTGCTTGGTTGTGAAAGCTTAGAATGGACATTCAATACTAAAGCCGCTGAGAAACTCATCGACTGGTGAGTTCGTAACAGCCCTACTAATGCAGAGAAGAGCAGGCTCATTAGGAGGCAGACAGCACTGGATTCCCATTTTTGCCTCTACCTCCTTGAAAGCTGTTCAACTATGAATATTTCTTTAGTTTCCTGAGCTTCTCTTTCCTGGCTGTAAAATGGACTGCTAATAATACTGAAAGAACAGAGTTGTCAGAAATAAGTAAGGTAATACACATAAAGCCCCCAGTACAGTCCCAAGCATACTGCAAGCCTTTAGTAAGTCTAAGCCAGAGTTATTATTTTTCAACACTCAATATAGCATAATTGAGGGGGAAAAGGCAGTCTCCTAAAACGGCTTTTCCTCCATCAAGCCAAAAGGACACAGTTTCCTAGTGAGAAAATGTGGATGTTGGGCTCAGAACTGCTCCTGGAATAACACGAAATTTGACCTCGGAAGACTCTGTGTTATGCCCCTGTGTGCGTGTTACTTCACTGGGGATCATCTCCTTGCCCTGCAGATGCTGTCATTTGGCTCGTGAGCCTGCAGCTTTGTAGAAGGATGCCTCTGGTGTCAGGTATCTGCCCCTTGGGGGATCTCCCAGGCTCAGAAGACTTCAGCCAGCCTCAGAAGCTCTTAGGAAGCAAGTTTTGGTAGATACCCTCCAGATGCCTTAGGTGTGTCCTCTCCTGGCTTTGCAACACAAGCCACTAGCTCCACCTGCTACACTGGGAAAGCAGACCTTCTAGATAGACCTCTAACTGTTGCAATTTTAACCAGCTCCCAAGGCCTTCATCCTCCAAGCAACTGTCCCTGAAAACTCCAGCCTGTATCAATCTTTGCTTCCTCTGAGGTCTAACAGTGAGCATTTAGCATCTACCACAGCGCTGTCCAACAAAGATATGAGTCAGACAGAGAATTTCACATTTTCTAGTAGTCACATTAAAGAAAGTAAAAGAAAGAGGTGAAACTGACTTTAAGAATGTATGCTGAAGTCTGGCATGTACTTTACTCTTACAGTACATTTCAGCTGGGACTAGCCACATTGCCTGTGCTCAGAGGCCACACATAGCTAGGAGATTTTGATGACTTGGTACCAAAAATAATTAAAGTATTACATTAATATTTTCTCATATCGGTTACATGTTGAAATGATAATAGTTTGGCTAGATAAGGTGAGATAAAATATACTGCTGCTACTGAAAACTCTTTAGCTCTTAGGTTTCTACAACTGGTTCTTCCTTCCAAGGCCAACAGGCAAGTAGATAGAGAGGAAAAAAGAAATCCACCATTATTCCCCCTTTCCCCAGCCCCAACTCTTCAAGCCACAGTTCCTCTGGGCAGAGAGGTTTCCCTTAAACTCCGCTGCCATTGCCACTGGCCAGGATTGTAGCTTCCACGATGGAAGCTTGCCTGGGGGCTGGCCTAGGAAAGGAAGAAAAAAAGAAAAATCACTGGCGGTTGTCTCCACTCTCTTTCTCTGTCCCTAGGGATTCCCTTCACACTCCTTGGACCAGAGGCAGGAGTTTCTGTTGAAGTTTTTACTCTCTGCGCCCATGTGCTGTTTCAGGATTCATGTCTGCCATGAGCCCAGGTGAGGAGACCTGGGACTGAAAACCCCAAGAAACTCACCATCTCAAATTTACATTGAGTTCTCGTTTCCTTTCCCAATCCACCTGCTACCATTTACTTTTCAGAGGCCTCAGACAGAAGTTCTAGGCATTGTGTCCAAGGTTTCTGGTTGCATTTAGTGGGAGAAACAGGATAAAATGCTGACTCCATCTTAACCAAAACCAGAATCTGCCAGAGACATTTTTTTTCAGTGTGTGGTACTGCATTCGACCCCTGTGACATGTGATCATTCACAAATGGTATCTATGGAAACTTTAGACTGGATTAATTTGTATACCATATCCCCAGATCATGCCAAGTATCCGTTATAACTGCATACTTAGAATTTATCAGAATTACTTTTACATTGAGAACAGACACAAAGGGATTTCAACACTTATCCCAGAGTTGGAAATGAACTAAGAATCATGGTTGACTTTTTTCTATTACTCCACATTACTGACTCCATCACATATGTGTCTAATTAGGTAATGTATATTGCCTCCATGTTTTCTGACCGCATTTTTGTAAACATCTGATCTGATAAGGCAGCTAGGGGTTTTACTTATCTGGAATCTCTGCTCTCCATTCATAGGAGTCTTAAGTTTCATTTTATGGTAGACAATAGATTTTGAAATTAAGCAATTAAGGGTGTATTGCTAAGAAGGAGTACATCCATTTATATGGGTCAACTAACTTCCAAAAGCATTGTGCACCTAACCATGCCTCTAAAAATCATTAGAGGGCTAGTCATCACTTTGGACACATTATGTGCTCAGATACTCACACAGAGCTGATAACAGACTGATAAAGATGAGCTAAAGTCCAGAAAATGTTGTGAAATAATTTGGCAGTTAAGTACATTAGAAAACAACCAACTTATTGGAAATGATAATGTGGATATTTGCAAAGTAATATGTACTACACAAAATGTTTTTATTCAATTGATTATTCATTCTTACAGTCATCATTTACTGTCTGTGATGTGTAATCAGTTTGCTAGACACTCTCATGTTCATAATTTGTAATCACTGGTGCACTCTCCTTTAACCAGACTTTATACATAAAAGTCTGCCTTGACAGAACAGTTATAGTGAGATGCAGACAAAGATAAATTGCTGAATTCTTTAAATGACAAACTTAAACTATTTCCCTTTACAAACATAAAAACTACACACTTTTGGTGGGATCATAGACTCCAAGGATAACGGAGAAAAGTCATGGGCTTTGGAGACATAAAAACCTAGCTGCAAATCCTTGAAATGAATTTAAACCTCAACTTTGCTATCTGTGACTTTTGGAAGATAGCAGTACGTATATCAAAGGATTATGGACATGCATACATCATATAATGCACCTCAAGTTTGTGATACCACCAAGCACAGGGTAAGCTCCCAATATCTATATGTTGTAACTACTCTGTAATATAAGGTTTATTCGCATGGCATATCAAATGAATTATTTCCCAGTGGCTGAAATACATATATATTTCAAATATGAGGTTTTGTTCCATTACCTAAGATCCTGAAGAAGAATGATTACATGTAGGAATAAGGTTGGTAGGGAATATGCTAGCATCAAATATTTGAATTTTCATGTTTTCACAACTTCTACCCCCTAAATGAAATCCCTTTAACACTCATCTTATTTCCTTGGGCTATTTTTATCTTAGTCACTTACTAAGCCCCCACAATGTGTATCTGAGGATCTACAGAACCTATGTGAGATGTAATTCCTGCTCCTACAGAGTTTAATCTGCTAAAATGGCAAGATGCACTTGGAAAGGTAATCTTTTGGAATGAGGATTATTTGTGATGCTAAGCTTTGTGATAGAAAGAAGACAAATTCATTCATTCTTTTCTTCATGTCCTGCTCATTGGGTGGTGGTTTTAATGAGATAAAAATACTTAGCCGTGTTTTTACACTTTCAAGTGGGGTTGAGTCTTTTATTTGAGTGAGCAGAAAGCAAAGCTGAGATGTCATCATACTGAGAAATTTAGGAGGTCTGTAATCATTACAATAGTAATTCACTTATTAAGTACCTACTGAGTACTGGCCTCTTTGCTTGGTGTTTTCACGTTTAATTCACACAATAAGGATCTATTACTACCTCCATTTCACCTCCATGGTCAATGAGGCTTAGACATGCTTAGTAATGCATACAAAGCATGGGGAGAAAAGTCTAGATTTAATCCCAGGATTGTCTGCTTTTTTGACATTACTTCTGAGCTAAATTCTAGAATATGTAATGCTACAGAATGCAGATGTCTGCTCCTCTTGAATATCTTCCCTGTTATCCTGTCTTCAACAGGCAAGGTTCCAATGATTAAAGTGAGGCATTGCTAACTGACAACAGTGCTCTTTTCCAATGAAACTGGATTTAGCCTCAGAATCCTTCTCAATATAGCATTCCAAAGCAGTTTCAATCAACTGACCATAATTAACACTAAATATCTGAGTCACATTTATAAAAGTACGCAAAGGTCTCAAGCACAACATTGGCAAATTTAGTTCACAATATGGAAAAACAAAAGAAGTCACAAAAATGTTGCACTTGGTACAGGAGTGCAAGGATGACTTGAAATGTATCTTGAAGGAGAGTAAAAGTTGTTGCCTGCCTATCCTCAGCCAGCCAGGGTACAGGGAGACCCAGACTCCTTTCATTCACTTTCGTCAGATATGGGAGAAATGTATGTTGAATATGTTCTAAGTAATTAAATCTTTTAGAATATAAGTTAAAAAATATTTGATGTCTATCCCACAGCATGTTGTTAATGACTCTACTAACAGCATATACTATACTATGTTTCAATTATCTGCTTCCATTTTAGTTTTAGTTGTGAAACTTCAGTGACAGGACCATTTATCTTCTTAAATCCAGAGCCCAGTACATGGTCTCCCACAGAACACAATGGACACTCAGTTAAAGTTTTGTTGGGTCAAATGTAAGTAAATATTGTTAGATTAAGCCTATTTAACTACCAAATGCTAAGCATATGTTATTGGTTTAATAATTAGAATGGCTAATCTTTTTTTTAAGCATTTACTATTTGTCATGTACTAAGCTAAGCAGTTCACCTATATTAATTTGTTCAAATAAAATAGTCATCCCCATGAGATGAATATATTATCCCTATTTTATAAATAATGATACTAAAGGTTCAGGGAGCTTAAATGATTTGCACAATGTCACGGGACCCAACCCTGGTGTTCTGCCCTCCAAACCCACTCTTAATCACTACACTGTTTACAGCAGAAAACTCACATAAAATATACTTTTTCATTTCACAGCACATTTATATTACTGTACTACTGCCCACTACTGACTTTCAAAAACTTTACCAGCTGATCCCTGAACTTTATTTTCAAAACGTTATCATAAAATCAATGATCTCTCATTGCTCTTTAGGGCCACACACATGGACAAAAAAAAAAAAGACTTGTGAATTAACAGATGAGAACTGTAAGATTAAGATCCTTGAGAAATCTGTCTCTCCTTTTCCAGTTCCTCACCACCAGAATCATTTCAGGGTCTACTCTGGGCTGGCCACTGGGGCAGCTGTTGGAGGGAACAAAAGATGAATAAGATGTGTTCTCTGACATCAAAGTCCTCAGGGTCAAGTAGGGAGGCAGCCACCGCATGATGATGGGGCTGTCCTGGAGAGAAGCAGGGGATATGGGTAAATGAGGAAGCGACATTCAGCTTTCTCTCGGAGAATCTTGAATGACAGAAAAGAATCATCCAGGAGGAAAAGGAAGGAAGAGTGTATCATAGAAAGAATATACACAACACAGTGCTTTAGAGTCTAAATTCAGGAATTTCTGGGGTGTGAACGTTGATGTCAAAGTCCTCAGCACCTACTTTTTATCCCTCTCAAAATATCTGGAACCTTCAAAATAGAACTCCAGTAGGTCTGTCCTGGAATTCCAGAATCCCAGGCATTGAGCCTACCATTGTACATATGCTTCCTATACCAACATATGGAAATATTCTTCTGTTTATTTATTATTTAACGCCGTGATTAAACACGGTTGTTGAAGGGGATCATGAGTATTTGAGGATTTCAACACACCTTTTCCATACCCTGAGGGTCCACCTTCTGCAATAAACGAATGCCCCAACCAGCACAGACTTACAGAACTGAGACCTTCAAAAAGAGGCACATGACTTCCCCAGTTTCCTATGAAAGACATTATTCAAATGTCCTCAAGTGACAGATGGTCTAATAATCTGCAAAAACGTGCTCCTTACACTCTGAGGTCAGCTCTGTTTTACTTAAGCGTTTTCACTACACAAGTACCATCTGGAGCCCACATCCTCTATCTTAAGCTTCCAATAAATCCTAATTTACCTCAGAAATGTTTGCCAAGAGTCTGCTTGTTCGAAAAATTACCAGTTTCTCCCCTTTGTGGCATGCCTTTGCAATACAGGACACCTAGGAGGCACTTAATAAATGACTTCCCATTGGGATACATCTTGGATGCTGCAGAAGATGCAGAAGATACCTGTTGAGTGCAAAGGCTGGGCAACTCCAGCTTTTTTTTTTTTTTTTTTTTTTTTTGGTGTGTGGGGTGGAAGTCTGGCAAGATCACACACTTTTCTTTTCACTGGAGCATCCTAATCTGAATTAAAGCTGCATGTCTACATCAACATTCTGACTCAATACCACTGAAGTTTCTTTGTCAAACGTCTTTTCAGATCTCAGAATCTCTAAGGTTGGGGCACATTTTGATCTGATGATGTATGTGTATAGAAGGAGAATGGATGGATGCTTGAAGATGGACTTCAAATCCTGGAGGGATCATGTGCTATTGTGTTCCTGGAAAATCCTGAGGAATGCTTTTGTTACGTCTTCCCCACAGCATGCTCATGTCATGTTTGTGGCTAACACTTTGCAAAGGGGGAACGTGGGGCCTTGGTGCTCATGCTTTCTCTCTGGGATAACATAGGATCTCATTTTCAAAACAGGTACATACAGGATTTCATTAATAATTCCAAGGTGTTGTCTAAGCCCAGTCCTGCGTCCAACACATTCTGGAAAATGCCTTAAGCATTTGAGCTAAACCACTGAGAAAGATAAGAAAGCTAATCCAGCTACTCTTTCTTGTGCCTGGCATATGACCCACTGATGCTCTGAGCACTGGTTTACCTGCCAGGACTGGAAATGGACCACTCCTGTAGTTTTGTGTTGACTTCTCCCTGAGAGCAGGAAAGCATCCCTTTCCTCTTTAAAGTGGACCCGGACGCAGAGTCAACCGGTTATAACTCGTTTTCATGCTTGATTAATAGCCTTTTAAGTCAATTCCTGGTAGGAGGTGGGTCCTACGTATATAATTTTTTCAGCAATCGGGAAATGAGTAATTCCTAAGATTGGGGCCAGGAAGAAAATTTGGAACTTCACCAGGTTTTTACTTTTGGGGAGAACAATGATAAAAGGTTTTCAAATTAATTTACTTAGAGACTCACCCATAATTCCATTATCTAACAATGCTTTACCATTTTAAAAATCCAGTCTTCTTCTAAATAAATATTTTAAAAGTTTAGATGGGATAGTAGTACATAACATTTTGCAGAATGCACTTTCTTACTAAAAATCTTCTGTCCATTTTCCTATATACTTACTTCCTAAATATTTTCAAAAACTTGATCTTCAAATAATACCTACTAATCCACAGAATCCTCTTTGAGAAACACTCTGTAAAAATCAAACCAGGAGATAGATCATTGGCAGTTCATAGGGAAGGCTGCAGTAAGAAAGACCTGAGCTTGAATCCTGGCTCTCCCACTAAATTTATGTATGAACAATACATAAAAAATATCATAACATTCTTAAGCACGTGCCATGTGCTGTGTAGCAAGAACTTTGCTAAGGGCCTTATGTGTATTAATTTCACTTAATTCTAGAACTTCATTCAGCTAGTACTATTATTATTCTTACTTTGTAGATAAGAAGACAGAGGCTAAGGAATGTTTATTTAATCTCACAGAGCAAATACAGGAACTTGATTTGGCCTGTGTCCACTTCACCCAAGTCAGTTCCCTCCCTTTCCCTCTAGCTGTTGGAGATCTGATGCCCCTGGTCAGTTCCCTGATGCCCCTGGTCAGTTCTCCTTCTCACGCTTCGCCTTAGCACCATCTCCAATACTCATTCCTCCTCTTCACCCTTTAATATCTCTCTCTAAATGCCACTTACTCCAGGAAGCCTTCCTAGTAATCCCTTATACACTCTCTTGGCAACCTACATTCTCATTTAGAGCACTCCTGAGGATCCATTTGTTCTGTAACACTGAGCTGAACATCCATCTCACCTGCTACACTGAGGCTCCAGGATATCCTCACATCAGTATCCCGTCCCACAAAGTGAATAACTGACTCATTCATGACACATCATTTTCAATTCTTTAACCGTCAATATATTTAGTTCCCAAGTTCCCATCTGTTCTTTTCTAATCCTGTAGTTTTCAGCATGACCAAGAGGAAGGACAATAGATGACTGAAACTGCTAAGTTAAATTGTGGGGCTTTGGGTGAGTAACCCTGGGAAGGGAGGGGATTTGAAAGCCTTGTCCATTCTATGTTCCTTTTAGAACAGAGGCTTGAATCTTGGCACGTTAATTTTGCCAAGAGAGTGTGTGGATGGCTGTGGAGGGAGTGTTACTGCATTCACAAGGCTTTTTTTGGTAACATGAAGCTTTAAGCCCACAGAATTGTCCACCAAGCAAAAATGTTAACATGCCAGGTCTCGGCCACAAAGCTTCTCCTACCACGGGGAGTCAGGAAGGAGGAGGGGGATAAGTGATCCTAAAGTGTGTTGTTCTAAGGCTCACGGATTCCATACACTTCCTCGTGTAAAGGGGCGCCACTGGCTTCATCTCCATGGCCAAATAAATAAAGGAAATGCTGCCGCAACTCTTGTCTTGAAATTCACAAGGCACATTAGCACATGAGAGAAGTCAAGAGGTCCTGCAGGGGGAAAAAAATTCTATTTAACTTTGTTCAGTTCCTAAGTTTATTTGACCATGTTTAGCCATAGAATACTGACTGGGATTAGACTACACCAGAAGCAGATCCCCAGATAAGGATTTAAGTGCAAGCAGTTTTATTTGGGAGGTGAATTTCTAGAAAGCACCAGGAGAGGAGACGGGAAGTAAGATGGCAAGGGAAGGAGGCCAACCAGGGGTGCATTCATGAGCAGATTTACCTCTGTGGGCACCTGGGACTCAACCGGGGACAGACGGGAAGAACATGCCTTAGAGGTGACCTATCTCAGCAATGAGGGAGCTGGGTATTTACCCACCAACTCTCATCCATCCTAAATTGAGGGCTGCTTCCAGGGTCCCTAACTTCCTGGCACTCCCAGCCTACTCTGTGTGACATCCAGAGAACACATGCAGGCAGAGAGTAGCAAGTATGTGCAGTTAAGCATTCACAGTGTCATGCATGGAAACTGTGAGTGCTAAGGGGAGAGGAATGGGACATTATCATAACTGCTGCACAAATGCCCCCTCTACCTTTTTATTTTTTGTGCAGGACACCCATTAATATCTGATGGAAGCAGTCCTTGAGGAACAAAATTAGGAAAACAAAATTCCAAAATTTGGAATTCAAGTAGTTCAGCAAATTCCAAGAGCTATCATTTAACTGGACACATAGAGCCAATGCTATGCTATAGCTGGTAAAACTCCAAAGGGAATTCTTCTTAATGCCACCAAATACCAAACATAAATCTCAAAGTTCAGCAGAAATAGCCTTCGAAAATCATAACTTATGGGATGCTACAACAAAGAGCCTTCTAAGAAGCCAAACTTAGAATCAGGTTCTAACTTGGTCTGTCTGTGAAAGAGGAAAGTCATCTTTCCCACAGCCAAACCGACTGTGTTCTATGGAATCTGGTGACAAGCTGTATTCACAACCTGCTAGAAGCTGCCATGCAGAGAAAGAGACAAAGACAAAGACGCCAAGATCCTAGGACCCCTCTTATGGAATGTCTTACGTTCTAGCAAAGTCAGACGATGCAATATCAAGAAAACAAGAGAGGAAATAAATGTACATGGTGGTAAGGGTTATGAAGACATGAAAGAGGATAATGGGAGAAAGAGCAGCTGGGGGAGAATTATCTTAGGTTGAGTGATTCAGAATGGCATCTTTGAGGAGGTGAAATCGGTGCTGACCCCTCCTTGAGTCAACGGAACAGAAAGAAGGGCATTTCAGGAGAAGGAAACAGCAAGTTCAAAGGTCCTGAGATGGGCATGAGATCGGAGTATGCAAGGATTTGAAAGAGGGACCTGAAGTATCATGAGCAAAGGGTGAAGTGTGACTAGGGAAGGCTGATGAAGGCCCCAGCTGGAGCTTGTGAACATCTGGTCTATTTCCCACCTATTTCCTTGTTCTTAAGGAAACAGCCTCCAATAGCATCAGAGAACAATAGTTGGGTATCAAATAATGCTCCCATGTTCCTTGATTTCTGAGAAACCTAAGGAAACTCATTGAGTGCTGTCTCCAGGCAGCCATCCTAATGGTTTCACCCCCTTCTCCAGCATCTGCCACCTCACATGGCCTCACAAATGAAAACCAGTCCCTAAAAACTGAATGGTGACCTGCTCTTCAAGGCCTTGTGTCCTTGTCTTTCCAAAAGCAGGAATGTACAGAGCACAGTGTCTCTAGGACCCACTTCTTGTTGGAAGGATGTCGGCTGAGTCTCCACCATCTGATCTCATCTGTGGTCTCAACCCAGCCCCTCCAGTCATCCGCCAGGGTGGTTCCCTTCTTGACGGTAGTTCAGTGATTCTAAAACCACAAGGCTCTCCCAGGCCTGGCCCTTGATAAAGGGTCTGTCTCAGGAGCACATGCCGCTTTGTACAGTAAAAGAAGGCTGATGCTTCACTCCCTGGTGTGGTCAGTATCAAGAGGATAGAGGGAACAAGAAGCCAGCTCTTGGCCTCTGGCGACAGGGCCATGACAGGAGAGGGCTCTGTCATCCAGCGGAGCATCATCCAGAAGCCTGGACAAACGTCAATTCTATTTCCCAAATGGTTACTGGGCACCTTAAGAGGAAAGAAACACTGACCATCCTGGTCATACCAGGCAGAATGAAATTGGTGCCAAAAGAGATATTCAAACAGAGAACTGCAGGAGTGTGAGGGTAAGAGAAATTAACGAGCTTTCTTTGGCTTGATGGCAGTTAACTGTGCCGACCAGGTGCAGTAGGACCATACACCTCCCTCATCATACTTGTGAGTCAGGCATTTTGAGACTGAGGAAGGGGTGACACTATGTCAAGCGATGGCACATTTATTGTCAAGAGACATGAGCAGGACAGGAAAAGAGCTCAAGAAGAGCTGGAAAAATGGTCCCTTGTCTTTCAGGACAACAGCAGCTCTGAGGGAGAGTATTTGGATGTCCTCTCAGAAGAAATTTCTCTCTTCAGCCTCACAACATTTGCCTTTTGCCTCTGCTGCTCCCTCTCTATCTGGATCCTTCTCTCAGGATCTTGTTTTTAACCTGCTCCTAGGCAGACACTCTGGGTGTGGAGATCAACTCTTCCACTTACCTTGGGCAGGTGACTTCGCCTCTGTGTGCCTCAGTTTCCCCCCCTGTAACAAGTGGATACAAACAGTACCTACTTCTGATGGATTTTGTGAGGACTGAAGGAGTTAATACACATGGAACGGTGTTATTTCGATGCTTCAGCTAGGGTGATTCTCTCTGGTCACACTAACTGGGTGGCAGGCTCTCGTGGACAAACTGGTAATTTACCAGGGTCCATTTCCTTGGAAGGCAGCTAGGGGTATTAGAAGTGTAAGGTCTGCTGGATGTTTAGAATCTCTCGGAGTCCTTTCCTCTCCATCACAGTATGTTTCAAAATAAATTTTAAAAAATTTATCCTAAAACACTATAGGTTCCATTAAAAATTATTTAGGAAAAGTAATCTAACAAAAAGCAGATGAAAATCACAGAGCAGGGGACATATGATTTTTATCTGCCTCCATCCCTCCCTTTGGGGAACCAATTCCCCTGACTGCACAGTAATCCTGCTCCATCCATGTGATTCACACAGCGCTGACCCCACCACAGGCGCAGACCAGCGGACCAGGCAGATACTCCCCTGGGACTTCCACTGGAGCTACTGAAAGACGCTCTTTTCTTCTGGGACCCGTGAGACATATGATTGATATGTTTGAAGCTTCCAATGGTGAACAATAGAGCAGAAAGCAAATCCTAGCTTTCTGGATCTGGAGAAAGAAGGATGGGGAATAAAGTATCCCTGATGACAGTTTGAGAACCCGGATCCAGTGGTACCCGAAACTATAACTTCCGTATATGGGCCAAAAAGTCTTATGAGTCAATATGCTTCTTTTTGTATATTTTTTGACTTAAACTAGTTTCAGGTGAGATTCTCTTCCTTGTAAGTGAAATAATTTTGACCGATCGCCCAGAAATAACCACATTTCTATTTACAGATATATCCTTCCAGGTTTTTTTTCTTTCCTTCTTCTCTCTCTCATTCCCTCTGCATACCTTTTTAGAAATGAAAATCAGTCTTAATTGAAATATTTGAATACTTTTTCCCTTTCTGGTCCTGTTACAACATTTACTGTGATTAGCATCTAAGTCTTTTTGAGAAAGGCTGTAGGAACTTCTTCTGTCCCTATCTCCATCCTGTCACCCTTCCACCTCCAGGAAGGTATTTCAGAGGGCAGGGGGCTTTGCCATGACATCCAGGCATTGGCAGTTCCTCCCAAACTCAGTTCTGTACCGCTGGGCTGGAGACCATCAGCTTTGATAGATACTTTGGCCTTAGGTCAGCTTGGACTCCTGCCTGGTCTTTCAAAGTATTTTCCTTTTAAAATCCACAAACCCAGCATTTTCCATAAACATCTTACTGCCTTTTGTTTTTTAAGTGGAAAGGATAAGCACAATTGTATATTAACGACGCTCTAGAGATACGCAGCATGGGCGAGAGTCTGAGGAATCGCAAAAGAGATGCACAGAATACGTTTGCCTGCCAAATAAGCATTTGGAATGTAACTGAAAACTGAAAACGCTGTAATAATGTGGTAGGAATTATACCTGTGATTCCTAAAGAAAATGTGAGGTGCCATGGCCCTCGCTGTCTAATTAGCTGATGAGATAATGTAGGCTGGAAAACATTTGCTAGCAATTATGGCGTTTGCCTTCTCTGCTTATAGCTCAAAAATAACAGCGAAGTTTGTTTTGCTAATCTCTCCCCTGGATTTGTGAATTATTTGTTTTTATTATCTTAAAGATAAACTGGACAGAGAAATCCAACGCAGGGCAAAGTTTTACAAGACAGAACACTCGAGTTGTCTTTGGATGTGGATGCCACACTTAATTTAATAAAAACCAAAGCAGACCATGTTGGAGGCTCTAATGGAGGAATGTGTTTATAATGAGGGAAGTGCCACGGGTCAGAAAACAAACATGGGCTTTGAAATCAAGGAGGATGGTCAGACCCACTACGCCACATTCTGCAGGGTGATTCAGAGCAAGTCACACCGCTTTCCTGGATTCTAACTTCCCTCCTCTGCCTAATGGTAGTTAGTAATCAAACCAGCTCTGCTCACCTCAGAGGCTATGAAGAATAACAAAGGAGATAAGATGCTTTAGACGACTGAGACTTTTTATAAATATAAATAATCAACCATAACATTACTATAATATTCAGGTAATGTTCTCTACAACTTACAGAGTATTCATACAACTAACAGATGGTGTTACTGTTCTAAATCCTAGCCATTTTCTCTGCTCTATAGATCACAGATCTCAGCTGCTCAAGGAGCAGAAAGAGATTCAGTTCTTGGGTCAGACAGTCAGGGATTTGAACCATAGCTTGGGCTGTGTGACCTTAGGGAAGTTAGCAACCTCACTGGTCTTAGAGACATCTCTGTGCAATGGGGATGAGGCAACACCCACCTAGCTGCCTGAAATCTTTTTGGCAGACAGCAGCTACACATACCATTATTACAATATGCAACCATACTCAACTACTAGCATCTAATAGCTTGACAGGTCAATACAGCAATGACCATAACATCCTAACAGCTGTCATTTTTGACCATTTTCTTGGTCTTGGATGCCATTCTAGAACCTTCAGATGTATTAACCCAGTGATGCTCACAACAATTCTATGAGGAAGAGGCTGCCATTCTCACTTTACAGATGAGGTGACTGAGGTGCGCAGGGGTGAAGTACCTTGCTCAAGGCCACCCGCTAACGAGTGGTCCAGGCGGGATGTGGCGTAGGAGCTCTGGCTCCAGAGCCTGCCCTCCCTGCCTTCACACTGCAGTGTCTCTGTGACCAAGAACACTCTTCAAGCCCTTATTATGAAATCATAGCTCTATCGCTCTTCTAAGTACAGTTGAGCCTTCAATAATACTGGTTTAAATGGTGAGGGTTCACTTAGATGCAGTTTTTTCAATAAATACGTACTATACATTCAGTGGTTGGTTGAATTTGAAGATCTAGAATCAGGGATACAGAGGAACCTTGGATGGGGAGGGCTGACTGTATACTTACACAAGATTTTTCACTGCATGGAGGGTTGATGCCCCTAAACCACACACCCCTCTCCCCGCATTGTACACGAGTCACCTGTAGTTTACATTAATTAACTCAATACTCTCGGCAAACTCAGATTAGAGTCATTGTTTAGTAAATAAAAAAGAGAGAGAGAGACGCCCAGTTAAGTGATTTTTAGATAAACAACAAATAATTTTTAATTATAAGTGTGTCCCATGCAATACATGAAATGTACCAATACTTTAAAATATTCACAGTTTATCTGAAATTAAAATTAAAATTAAAATTGAACTAGGCATCCTACATTTTATCTGGCTACCCTACCCTTATGTGAGATGGGAATAAATCTAGTTTTTGGTAGCAAGTGGACCTCTGAAAATGGTCATTTTGACATTTGTTTTTAATTGTTCCTCCACCCCACCTAAATTCAGAAGCTATTATGCATGAACAAAATAATTTTGACATATTAATAAAACCTTAGAATAACAGTGCCTTCTGTAACTCTTTCACAAAAATTATCTGAATGAAATCTCATGACAATCTTGTAAAGTAAATATTATGTCCATTTATTAATAAGAAGACTGAGTCTTGGGGCCATGAAATAATTTCCCCAAGGGCATAAAAATTAAAAAAAAAAAAAAAGTGGAGCATCACATTCTGGTCCTTCAGTTATGGGAGGCATCTTACTGCATATGAGGTTATATGATGAAGAAAGCGGGTTTGGAGTCTGGCCCTAGTTTCTATCAATGGTAGGAGACACCTGAGAACCCGAGGCACAATCACCTAGAACAGCAAAACCAGTCAGCAGCAAAAGAAGAGGCAGAAGGAGAAAGCATCTTCAAAATCACTCTGAAATTCAGCAATAGGACCATCACATATACTGGCTTTTCCCCTTGGCCTCAGTGATAACTCTGGATAATTTCCATTTATTGAGAAGCTTTAATGTTCTAGATACCCTGACACGGACTTCACCATTCCAAAAATAAAAATAAAAATCAAGAGGTAAAATTCCTATTGTATATATGGGAAAACTGAGGCTCTGAGAATGAAGTCAAATGCACAAGGATTGACTTCCAGTGAGACAGTGACAGAGCTAAGCCTGCACCCCAGTCTTGTATTACTCCACAGCTTATTCATATGACAAACACAAGATACACAAGCCACCGTGCTCCTTCCTGTGCCCAATGCAGGAACTACCAGTCAATCACACTGCTCTTTCTCTCTGAGCCTCGAAATGACCAGAGAATCCTTCCATACACACATTACTCTGGGCAGCCACCACAGCCACTGACATTCACTATCACACCTACCGGCTACTCCGACATCACCTCTTCCTGCTGAATACCTTCATCTGAATGGCTAGAGTGAAAAAAGGGTCCACTCTGCATGCTGTGCGGTCAGTGCTACTTTACAAAGACTGTTGGGTAACCCTTAGAAATGAAATTCATCTGAGATGTGATGGTTCAGAGGCTGCAACCCAACTGCCACTTATAAAGAGAGGATGCCTTGTAAAGAGCCTGGGGCTCTCTGCCACGAAGCCAGTTGTGAAGCCACCATTTCCAAGGTCTTGATGCTGCTGTGATGGTCTGTTGCTTACCACAGGAGAACGGCACTCTATGCTGTGGCAGCGTGAGCCCTGGAAACCCACCTCCTCTCCCAGGGGCAAGGTTTCGTCCTCAGTCAGCATGCTCTCACAGGCGTAATGACCGGTTGGGGGCTGGGAGTGCCCTCGGATCATGACATGGTACACATTTAGGAGAGCAACTGGTCATTACCCTGGCTTCCTAGTCTGTAAGCCAAACCCAGTTGGTTTACCTCTTTGTCCTCCAGTTCCTCCACCATCCCCATCTAGCCCACACATAATGAGGCTTTGTTTCTTCCTCTTTCTTGGGAGAAAGATTTCGGAGCAGCATGGACACACCCAATACATTGTTAGTGAAAGTTCAGGAAGAGATTGTGAACCCAGTTAGGAATGAGCAGAATCAAAATTAGAGTCAGAGAAGAGAAAGAAAAGGGAATGTTATTCTTTAACCATGCCAATGTCTTAAGTAACAGAACTAGCAGACCTCATCAACAGGACCCCTGAAATGCATTAAGCCCCCAAACTCCACCCATCACTGTCAAAATCAGCATAGACCCAGTTTATCTGGGTCAAAATACACCTTGAAAGAAGGGAAATGCCATTCAGAGCCCACAAATAAAGCAGGGATGTAACAAGTTTGGGAAGGTGGCCAAAGGGTATGGTAACTGGAGGGGGGACACATGAGAAGAAATAAGACAAGTTCTAGAAGAGACAGCCAGTGTAGCAAGGCAGCAGGATTGAAGGCAAGATATACCATGCACTATTACAAAGAATGAGAGTTGGATCTGAAGACACTGACAGGTAGCAGCTAAGAGTTTAGACTCTAAAGTCCAACTGTGGAGACTGAATCTGAGCTCTTTTCCTATTAGCTGTGTGACCTTAGGCAAGTGACTTACATATACTAAGTCACAGTTTCGCCATCTATAAAATGGGCACATTAACAGCACTTGTCTCATAGTGCTGTTCTTAGAATTCTGTGAGGTAACTCGTGGAAAAGTCTTAGCACAGCGTCCATCCAGCACCCAAATAACCCAGTACGTAGAAGTCACTGCTATCCTCTAAATGTGTCCACAATAGGTCACTCAGATTTTTTTAAGTTACGTGATACTGTTTACTGAATGATTCCACTTATATAAAACATTTCTTTCATATATATATACTTCCTTAACAAAGGAAAAAAATAAACATTAAAGCTATGGACCAAAAACGGTTACCCATAAAGGACAGAATGATTTTTTCCCCCTGCTTTATGCATTTCTGTATCATTTAGCATTTATCTTTACAATGAGCATATATTGCTTTTACAAGAAAATAAAGATAAAACTATAAAAAAAAAATCAAATGACTTCTGGCCCTAAAGCTTGGGGTATAATGTGGATCAAAAAGAGACCAAAGTGGCCACGACATCCTTGACAAAGAAGCAGATGCTCTCTGCCAAGGCAAACCTTAATGGCAAGAAAGATCACTTGGTAAAAAGAATGAAAACAAAAAAGAGAACTGAAATGCTCAGTGACACAAAAATAGGACAAAACATGTAGGGTTTAAGGCAGCAATATGACACCTAGTATTTTTCATGCCAAGAGTAGACGTGACCTACCTTCTACCATTTCTAATGAAATCAGATGCTTTGGGTTGTTTTCCATAAAGGTGACATTTATTCCTCTGGCTATGGCTGTGTCTGGACTACACATCAGGTGGTTGAAGTCTGATAAAGTAGAAATGTATCTTGAAGGAAAATTTTAGAGCCAATTTGCCAAGGAAAGAAGGATTTACATGGCTACCTTTGGCAGAAGCACTCTGAGCATTAGAAAATAATTGTGAAAAACATAAAGACGGGTCTTGATTGGATTGAGGTTTCTGAACCTGACAATTAATCCAAGAAGCTGATTTTAATTGAATAGAAAGGGAATAAGGGATTTATTTCATTACTCCACTCTCAACGATCATTCAAAGTATGATTTTTCAACCAACATAGGATGAGTGAAAATCACTTTCTTGTTTTTCTATCTTTTAAAGAGGATATTGAAAAGGTATGAAACATTTGAAAGCACCTCTATTCTATTCTAGCTCCTGCTTGGGTCAATGAAGCCATAAGCTTAGTGTTCTTAAGTAACTCTGGGGCTGGGGGATCCGATTCCCATGTGACTTGTCCATGTCGCTACAAAAAATGCTAGCAGAGGCCTCAGTCTCCTTCCAGAGTCCCTCCCACCATGGGCCTTTCCACAGGCCGCTTGTGTGTCCTCCAGCACAATGGCTGGATTCGGCCAATGTAAGCTGTGCAAGAGACTAGGGCAGGAGCTATAATGCCTTTTATGACCAGGTGTCACACTCACAAACTAGCCTAGGAAGTGAGCCTAGAAGGCAGAGACACAAAAGAGTGAAAACGAGGAAGTGAGGATTATTGGGGATCATCTTGAAGGCTAGCTACTATCAGAGGCACCAGTATCTACTGAGAGTTCTTAGAACCCATTGGAAACAATACTGGACAAAGATGATACTCTGGGCAGAGGTTATCAAAACCTGGGTTACAGGTGGGAAGTTTTGAATAATCACAAGACCAGCTACAACCCTGTCTTGATGCAGGGATGGACAGCTGGACCTCTAACATGTGTGGGCTCTATTTTGGATCTCCTTCTTAGTTACTTCCAAGCCTGAGACCCTCTGCCCCAGAATTAAATGGAGTATCAGTGAATTGACCGATTCCTTCAACAAAGTATTTATCGAGTAGCTGCCATGTGTCAGACACAGTACTGGGCCCTGTCACTACCCTCACCGAACAGCACCTGCCCCAGTGAGGATTATAAAGATTTACCTGGTTAATGAATTATAATTTTTTCAGAAGAAAAATCATAGGGTGCTATGAGGACTAAAATTAGCCAGGAAGTGTCAGGGAAGTGACATTAACCGGGGAAATGATGAGTGGGAGATGTCCAGAGAAAGAGGAGTGAGGAGGGAGGGAGTTGATGGTAGAGGGAACAGCATTTACAAAGGCCCAAGGTGGGAATGGGGTAGGGGCCTCTGAATCCTGAACTGCCCAGCCTACACTTAGAAAGTGACTGGTAACTCGGATAACTTGGATTCACATTACTCAGTGCTTGATTACTGGGAGGAGTCTTCATCATTCAAGACCCAATCATTTCTCCTTCCAGTTCTGGATGAAGATCTTCAAGTTGTTTTTCAGACACCCAAAGCCTTGAGGCCAAGATTAGGGGCATGTCTTATGAGAAGAAAATGTCTCTACATCTCAGAGAGTGAGGAAATACCTGAATTAGAACAAAAGATATAACTGAGAATTTTACTGCCAAAAGCTCTGGTTCCTTTCAATGCCTGAAACTGAACTGAGCTGCTCAAGAAACACTGTGACGTGGGTATGGAAATCTCACGAATATTGACATCAAAGCCATCATTCTACACAGGCCAGTCATTACAAAGGGATACTCAGCTATCTGTCTAGACGATCAACTTCATTCCTTTCCTATGCTCTGCAGTAACCTCAGAGACAAAATTCAGAAATGAACAAAAGCACAACCATGTAATGGTCCCTTTAAGATAAAATTGGTAGTGTTTAACTAGAAATTACTGACTGTTCCAGAAATGACATTCTGTGTTCTGCAGTAAGGAGGAGAGCTTTTTGGTGTCTGTTTTCTTCCCTCCCATTCAGTTACAACCATGAGTCACCATTACCTGCAAAGCTAGACATGTAGATTGGCCTCTTGTGCCAAAAAGGCAAGACACTAGTTGGCTGGGATTTAAAATGAGAAGGGAAAAAAAAATGTTTAATTTACAGATTTAATTAAACATGAAAGCTTCCAAGAAGGAAAACATGCCCCTCCCCCACCCCTTCTCCACTTTTTAAAATGTCTCCACTGATCTTCATTCCAAAGAGGCTACCTACATGAGAGAACTAATTTTTAATGATTTGCGTAAAGCATCAATTTGCCCCAAATCAGAGAAACTGTAATGAGGACTGGTCCAGACAAAACTCTCCACGTTTTGTCTGACCAAATCATGCCTCTAAAGGAAATTTCTTGGGACATTTACATAAAGGCTGTCTCCTGTGCCCAGCTATCTCTGGCCTCCGTGGCACAGCGAAAGGTGTGGGGTGGAATATCAGCTGGGAGGTTTCTGAAGAACATGATTACAGAGAATGTACACCAGGCCTGAGTTACCTCCTAAGACAACCCCTCTCCCAGCCTTTTTCCCCCCAAACAAGGTTTTTCCAGCCAAGAAACCTGACTCTGATTTTCATAATGCTTCAGGCATGCATAGCAAAGAGCAGCTCTTTCTGCCCCTATAGTTTAGACAAGACCCCTCCATCTGAGCTGAAACGTTCAAATTTCACCTCTTTGTCTTTGTGAAACTGAGTAGGCACAAAAAAAGTGAGAAGGGAAACTCCTACTATGTCTTTCCAAACCTAAAGGAAAGAGGGGAAAATGAATGTGAGCACATACTTTTAACAATCTCTCTGAGAAGCTAATATAGATGTTGATATGTATATATGCAAGGTATCCGCCAGGTTCTCCAGGCATGGATGGATTACCTTATAACTGACTCCAAGATCTTTTTAGTGTCTGCATATTCAACTCTAATTATGTTTCTAGTCCTGAAGCCTAATTTTCTCAATTTTAATGAAATGTGTCCAAACGTGACTCCCATGACTAAGTGGCAAAGGAAGGCTATGCTGTCAGATATTGGAGGTGGTGGTTAGATGACAATTAGCTGACAGCTTTATAGCATAAAGCTGAAAAAGGGGGAGGGACTGAACCCCTAAAGAATAGGAAGCACATTTTCTGTGTGCATATGTAGGAACCAACAGGTCTCTTTTCTTAAAAAAAAAAACAGGAAGACATTTTGAATGCAAGTGGATTTTTCAGGGGCATATCATTCAACAAAATAATGTTATCTAAATGAGATTGTTTATGTAGTAGAGCAGAACTGCTTTTAATTCTATATTCTGCACTATTCATACTCAGCAAATGAGCAGCAATATTCCAACAGTGACAGGAGATGGAGTTCACTCATTATTCCAGTATCACAGCATTCAGGGTTATGTCCTGAACTTACATGGTCATAATGGACAAAGGCAGGCACTTCTAAAGGGACATTCACATTTGAGTCTGCTTATATATTCCCTATATACCACCCACAAAAGACTTCTATTCTCTTTTTAATTTTCTGTTAAATTTCTCTAATATCTTCAAGATTCATTACCAGTTTTTTTCATCTTCCCTTTTAGAGGTTTTGATCATTTCTCAAATTCATTCCCATAGAGAAGATAATCTCATTTAGAGAGGTATTGTGAATTTGTCTTTCTGTCTGCCCAGCAGGCCTCCCTTCCTCAAACAAAACAAAAAAAAAATCCCCCTTTAATTTCAGAAATACTCCTTTTCCAGCTTTTGGCTCTAATGGGGGTTTCCCATCAGTTTAACTCCCCTACTTCTTGACGTGGCCGAGCATGTGACCCAGCTGGGTGGATCATCATGCTCCACCTGTGACTGGCCTGAAAGACCCACATGTGACCAATTTAAGCCACAATGAGAGTCCTGTTTGGAGTTGATACGGAGGCACCCCTTTGACTCTGGTGATGAAAGTAAGAAGAAGTGAGCTTGGAAGAGGCCATCAAACCTGCCTCTGGCCATGGAAGGAAGCTGATTGAGGTAAAGGAGCCAAAGAAAGAGGTAGAACTGAGAGAGAGAGAAAGAGAAGATTTGGGGTCCCAATGACACTGTTCAGTCAGGTCTTCCTACAAATATGTGAGCCATCCAGGATTCCTTGATCTAATCACTCTTATTCCTTTGGTAGTTCAGGCTGGGTTTGCGTTGCTTCTTGATTAACGCAGGCTTTGACTGCATCAGTAAGCACTTTGCCCAGTGGTCTGCATAGAGTAGGCAGGCACCTAACATACATGGGTAAATCAAAGGACAACTGCCTTTTTTTTTTCAAACAAATGAACTTGAAAAAACATAAGAGGTAATTTTAAACTGGATGACTGAATTTTATCGTTATTATTAGCATTAATACTGATACTATATCAGGTCTACAAACATTTCTTACTAGGTGGAATAATTAAAATCAGACCAGTGCAGTCCAGTGGAAATACCACTTAAGCCACATACATAGTTGTCAATCTTCCAGTAGCCATATTTTAAGACATAAAAAGAAATAGGTGAAATTAATCTTCATACTCTACTTTATTTAACTCAATGTATCAAAACTTACAATTTCATCACAGAATCAATACAAAAATTATTAATGCTATTTTAATATTCTTTTAGCTTCCATACTCAGTCTTGAAAATCCAGTATGTATTTTACACTCAGACTACACGTCAGTTTGGAGGGCTGAATAGTTACATGTGGCTTGTGGCTCCTATGTAGACAGGCACACTCAGAGTCCCTAATTTTAATTCTCATTCCACCACTAACTGGTTCTATGACCTTGGGAGACCTGTCTGATTTATTTGAGCCTCAGTTTCCTCATCCGTAAGCTGGGAATGATACTAATCATCCCTTCAGCATAGGGTGGATAAAGATATAGAGATGAATGGACTGGAGGAAGCTCCTGCCCACACTGAACTGTCCTCTAGTGGGGAGCATGGACAACTCATTGGTGCAAGTAGAGATGAACAGAATCATGTCAGAGAGTGCTGGAAGGCAATTTACCAGGTTACTGAGATAGCAAGTAACTCCACAGGGGATGGGGAGAGAGGGGCTGCTGAGGGCGAGTTTTATCTGGGTGGGCTTCTCCAAGAAGGTCATCAGTTACCTGCAAGCTGAGCAGTGAAACGGAGCCAGCCACATCAACATCCAAGGTAGGAGGCCCAGATCTGTGCACTAAAAACCCTAAAACCGTATCCCAGAAAGAAAACACAGAAATAAGTATCATGGCGAAGACTCCTGTATTGCAACCCCTAGGCCAGCAGCTGGCATCCAGCTGTGTTCTAAGTTTCAGTGTGATGAAATACTAGCAACAGCTGGTGAGTCTCCTGCATACTTTTCACGGGCAGCTCCTGCATTTGCTCCACCCGCCCTGAGAGAAAATTAAAGAGAGAAACCAATCCTACTGACTGGAGGAGCGGGCCTCGGTGGCATGAAAAAATCAGAGCAAGGTAATTTCAGGCAACGCTGGGTGTGGAATAGGCTGGGACGGGTGCCATGGGGCAACCCCGCCAGATCTTCCCCACCACCGTGGGGCTTCAGGACGGTCCTAAGCTTGTGAGGTCCTGCACAGACACACTCTCTGGGCGGTGCACCTCTAGCCGTTGCTGCTGCCAAGCGCCAAATTGTCCTGGCTCGGGGCTGGGCCTGCTGCTGGCTGTCTTGTTTTTATTCCCTCTGCCTATTTCTCTTTGAAAGCAAATTGCCTCCTCGGGCTGTTTATGACACGTCTCAGGCAGCTGGCCTGGCAGCTTTGAGAGTGGTTTGGGGTTTGCCATGCAGGTGAGAACGCTTGAGAAGTTCAGCTGCTTCTCACATCAGCAAGGAGTTCGGAAAAGGGTTGTGCCAAGACCTCGCTCAGTGCACTATTTACATCAACTCCTTTCATCTTCCTCAAAGCTACCCCAAGAGAGAGGTACTACTACTTCCATTTTGTAGTAGAGGAAAATGAGGCTCAGAAAGGTTAAGTCATTTCCTCAAAGCCACAGAGCAGTGAAGTCGAGACTCCTTTATTTCTCCTGCTCCATGCTCAAGGTTAAGAGTTTAAGCTGGAGAGAGGGCAAGGACACGCAGTGTCATGTAGCCCTCTAGGAGTCCTTCATAGAGAAGAAACTTCAGTAAAGGGAGGAACTTGAATTTGACTCAGACTCTGACTTCACACGCCCAGGTCATGTATGTAGATTTTTCATTTTGTTTCCAAGTCTGCTCCAAAGACAACAGGTAGTGCATAGACAAGATGCACTTTAAGGGCACTGGGAGGACATCAGTGGGAGCAGGATCCAGAGAAAGGGAAGGAGGAATCTGGATCAGCACTGCAGAGCCAGATGCTGAATTCATTAATAGATGCCCTTAGGAGAGTTTTTAGAAGCACAACATCGTAAGTTTGGGACCAAAATTTGAGTGAGAAATAGAAAGCAAAAACACATTGTATTAGTCATCCTCAAAAGGTCATACTTCCTGCCTGCAGCAGTAAATGCAGTTTACATTTGGTCATATCCTATAGGATCTATAGGGACACCCATGGAATTCTTGACACCGACCCTTTCTACCCCTCATCATCCCAGCTTCCTCAAATTGCTTCTTTGTCAGGTTTAGTGGTTTCTTTTTCCTTATTGTCCTTGGTTATCTTTGATCTCCCTGCCATATGTGACAAGGCTGGTCACTCCCCCTTCTAAATACCATGTCCTCTCTTGCCTTCTGTGACATCATATAACAGTGTCTGAATTCTGTGTTGCTGTATAACAAATTAGCCCCAAACTGCATGACTTAAACAACACACCTTTCTCATCTCACGGTTTCTGGGGGTCAGGAAGCTAGGCCCAGCTTCACAGGGTCCTCTGTTTCAGGGTTTCTCACAGGCCACAGCTGAGGAGTCTTTGGGAGCCACGGTGCTCCCAGCTGGGGCTGGCTCTCTTCCAAGCTCACTTACTGGTTGTTGGCAGGCTGCACTTCCCCTGGGTGGTTGGAGAGAGGCTTCCAGGTGTCACTGGCTCATCACTTGAGGCAGCCCTCAGTTCCTCTCCCGTGAAGAGGCTTGCATAGGAAGCCACACCAGAGTAAGCAAGGGAAAGAACAACAGCCAGACAAAGTAACAGTCTTTTGTCACCAAGCCATGGAAGTGGTATTTCACTACTTTGGCTGTATCCTGTTTGTTTGAAGGAAGTCACCAGATCCAGCCCACACTCAAGGGGAAAGGATCACATGGGGCGTGAACACCGGGCGGTGGGGACCATTGGTGGCCATCTCAGACACCTACCAATTACAAAAATCATGTGCACCATCTCTTTATAGCAGCACACCTGATACATCTAAGTGCCCAGGGAAGCATGGTCACGTTTGACATGACATTCTCCTGCTCTCCTATGCTCCCACCACCCTGGGGTTCACCCCAAGAAGATGGAGCCATTATTGTGGCATTAGATATAAAAAAACCTTACATATAAAAAAAAATCCCTCCTACGCTCCACTCCACACACACATTTCCCACCCCCACCACCAACTGGGAAGCCAAAGTTACCTTTCTAAAACCCAAAATCTGGTCATGTAACTTCCTGCTCAAAACCTTTCAATGAGCTCCCAATGTACTTAATATGTCCTTATCATGGCCTTGGAGGTCCTGCATGGCAGACTCAGATTTACCCTCTAATCTAATTTTCTCCACGTCCCCCTCCCCTTTTATGTTTCGGCCATACTTCATTCTTTTTAGTTCTTTAAACATGCTACCTTTTTTCTCCCTGCTCTAGACCTTTACTGAATATACCCACTTGCTCAAGTCTTTGCACCCCATCACCTCCGTGAGGGCAGAGATCAGGCCTGTGAGTTTATCACCCTATCCTTAGCACCCAGCACAGTGTGTGGTGGCAGACAGCAGCCACAGGGGAGAGACTATACCCTATGGTAGATAGTGGCAAATTAGTTTGCCTGGATATCACCCCAGAAGCAGGTGGGCAATGGGCCATGCTGGATAAAGGATTTGCTTGCCAAGACCTGCCTCCTGGCTTTACCTCCTCAAGGGATGCCCTCCTTCTGAACAGAAAGAGGTGACATCATACCTTCACAGCACTGCATTTTTACAGCACTTAGATGCACAAAGAAGCATTTACATCAAGTGCTTTTGTACTGGGGGTTCTGGCATGAGATTTTGAATGAACCTTAATGAGTGAAATGACTTAAGCAATCCAAATACAAAGAACACCCACCTATCTTACAAATGACATTCATCAGCATTCATTAACTGCTGGTGCTGGGTCAGGCACGCTGCTAGGCGTTTCCCAGGGAGTAGTCCTACCTTTAATATTTACAGCAACACTCTGAGTAGATACAATGATTTCTGTATCACAGGTGAGGAAACTGAGAGTCACGGAGGTAGAGTACTTGTCTACAGTCATACAGATAATAAGTAAGCTGAACTGGGACAAAATGATGATAATGGCAGCTACTGTTAACTACATCTTTACTATAAGCTAACCTTTTACTAGTACTTGATATGCTCCTAGTAACCCATCATAATGGTACTATCATAACCCCTAAATGAGAGGTGAGGAAACAGTTTCAGGAAATTTAAGAATACTGCCTCTGATTACACAGCGAGAAGGAGGCAGCACTGAGTGCATACTTTATTATAGTGATATTAAACAAAGAGTTCCATTTTCAAATATGAAATGTATCAGTGAGTATGTTAAGATTATAAGCTGATAACCATAGTCAAGGTTAGTTGTCTTTGTTTCTTCCTCCCTACACAAAAAAGGCTGAGGTAAA
This sequence comes from Camelus bactrianus, assembly GCF_048773025.1. Classification (NCBI taxonomy): domain Eukaryota; kingdom Metazoa; phylum Chordata; class Mammalia; order Artiodactyla; family Camelidae; genus Camelus; species Camelus bactrianus. Next base: position 21,935,844 of record NC_133555.1, on the reverse strand, counting down.
TATTTAAGAAGCTCGAAATCACCACTTTAACAAAAATCTGAAATAGATCTTGCAGAGAGTTTTAGCTCTACTTGAGAGAGAAATCAAGATTCATTCAAAGCCAAGCATTAATGAATATGCTACTCATCTGCATGTTATTCAAGAAAAGAAAAAGATGTCAAAACACACGGAAACTGAGATGCTTTGTTTTACTTTCCTATTGTCTTGAAGACAGTTACTAAAATGTAATTCAGGATCTTATTTCTCCAGCCTGGCTTCTCACTTGAATCATGAAGGTGATGATAGCACAGACACAAATTATCCAGAAGATCATGATGTTCTGTTAGTGGTTTTCTAGTGTTGTCTCACCCTCCTCAGTACTGGGATTTGAACCCAGGCCTGCCTGGTACCCAAACTTATGCCATTATCACCTCAGAAACCACCTACCAAGGCCACTGTACCAACCACAAAGCATAGGGAAAATTTGTCCTTCAGATGCCAGAGATGTTTGAGAGCAATTGGGTGCTTGTGCAAGAAAAGGCCACAAACTCTCTGGATTCCAAAAATAATTAGCAGGCTCCTCTGAGTCCTTGCTGAGTAACTCATCGGGGAAGTTTCCCAAGCTTTCAAGGAGTCCAGCGGTTTTAAAAGCAGACTGATGATCAGCATCAGCTGGAAATGTTCATAAGATATGTATTCCCAGGGGCCACTGTGGGCCTACACACCCAGGATCTCCAGCCCAGGGCTTAGGCGTCTGACTCAAGAAGCCCCTCCAGGATTGTGATGGCAGGCCAGATGGGAGCCTTCTCCCATGTGCTCCCTAGGAGAACCCCACCCCACAAGGCCCCCCAAACTTGCTACCTCCCCCTTTATAAACTCACAAAGAGGGTGCTCTGTTGCCAGCTGGTGATTAAAAATATGCAAGTTCAGCCAGGAGGAGGAGGATTTTCCATTTCTTTGGAGAGTTTATCATTTATCTACCCTGTCACATGTCAGGTCCTACTGCCTATTTCTTTTGATTCAACCAAAATGCCTATATTTTATCCCAGACACCACCACTCCCTTTTTTTGAAGTATACTTGGTTTATAATGTTGTATTAATTTCTGGTGTATAGCATAGTATTCAGTTATACAGAAATATTTTTTTTCATATTCTTGATCATTATAGGTTATTATAAGATATTGATTACAGTTCCCTGTGTTATACACTAGGGCCTTGTTGTTTATCTGTTTTATATATGGTAATGTGTATCTGTAAATACAGTGGAATACTTCTCAGCCATTAAAAAGAATGAAGTAATGCCATTTGCAGTAACATGGATGGACCTAGACATTATCACACTAAGCAAAGTCAGAAAGAGTAGGACAAATACATGATATCACTTATATATGGAATCTTTAAAAAATGGCATAAATGAACTTATTTACAAAACAGAAACAGATTCACTGACATAAACTCCCTTTTTGAACATTAAATATAATATGATAATGGCGACAATGATATCTATAGCCATTTATGGGACGCTTAATATATACTTTACATATGTCATCTCCAGTCTCATCTCAACAACTCTACAAGGTATATTTTATTCTCCCCAATTTGCATGTAAGGAAACCGAGGCTGAGAGAGGTTAATCCACTTGTCCAAAGATGTCCATCCAGCAAATGGCAGAACCAGAACTTGAATCCAGGTCATCTTAACTCTAAGTTCCTCCCATTCCTCTCTAGCTGTGTCATCTTGGGCAAGTACTTAACCTCTCCATGCCTTAACTTTTCCACTTGTGCAAAGAAGAAAACAAAAGTAGCTAACCCACAGTTGCTGAGATTTAAAAGAAATAATTCTTATGAAATGCTTAGCACAGTAATACTGGCTATCACAATTGTGGTTTTTGACACCAGCGTTTCTCAAACTTGTCTTAGAAATCATTCATCTCCTCCAAATAAAAAGTGGCAAATAATTTCAGTTTGGGCTGCAGGGGCCGTCTACCTCTCCATGGTTCTCAGCACTTCTTCTCATGCACAGGACTCTGAGAAGTTCCCAGTAAAGAACCCAGTTTCACTCTTCCGCAAGCTGGACGATATATAGATTAAAATCAGTGAATGTTCACCTAATATTTGGGTCCTACCAAGTAGGAAAGAGGCCTTTTACGCCTGGTTGGGAATGGAATTGCTTTGATAATCTCACCCTCCGCTAGCGTTTGGAAGAGGCCCTCTGGAAGAACATACCATTAAGAAGGACTCGCTTTGATACCGGCTGTTAATCCCATGGCCCAGCTTGACACTGTCTCTTAGCAACGTCCTGTCCTTTTCCCCTTTTCATTCTTGTGCATCTAACAACACTTCCTCTCCTCTGGTTTCTCATCAGCCCCCAGCTTTCACGGCCCCTTTAAGCCTCATTGACACGAAGAGAATCAGAAGCTGAAGGCCCCGTGCACACATATTTATGTTCACAGCAATGAGGGGAGGAACAGCCTGTTCTGGGGGTTGCTTTCCAACTGCCACATAAATCAGTCAGGGAAAAAAAAGTTACTATTTTCACAAAGACACTGACAGAGTGGAGCAGCAGGTCTTGGCAATGCATCCTCCCCCACCCCCGCCCCCTCAGGTGTGCCTTCAGTAATGTCCCCCTCGTCATCCGTCTAATGTCCCCCGTGTCCATCAGGAAGGAGGCGGGGCAAGGATTCCTCAGACGCAGAGGATTTCCAAGTCAGAAGGGACCTTTGAGATCATCTAGTGCTAAATCACATGGAAACTTCTAGTAAACAGCTACCCCAGGGTCCTTTCCCCAGAGAGTCTGGTGCTGTTGTTGGGAAGTGGGGCACAGGAAAGATTTGTAAAGCTCCCAGGGTGACTCTGGTGTGCAGTGAGGGCGGGAGTACTGACGTCATCATAGTCTCATGAAGAGACAGGACTAGAGAAGAGACTTCCCGTAAATTTCACAGGCAGCTGGTGACGTGGCAGAGCCCAACACCCAGTCACGTTTTCTTTCATGATGTCAGGCTGTCACTGAGCTCTGGAGCTTAGCAGCAGAAACATGAGACAGTAGGATGATTAGAGCTGTGCCTCCAAATTGCTTGGCGAGCTCTTTCAAACTCACCTCCCCACCTCTGCCACTGCCCCTGCCCCCTGATTCACCTGGACCAACTGAATTAGCATCTCTCAGTGGAACTCCAGCATACAACCTTGGACAAAGCCCTTGGTGGCAATTTTGATGTGTATCCCACTCTACAAAACACCAGCCTGAGAGAAAAATCACCCATTTTGGAGTTTGAAAAACTGGTGTTCAACTCTGGGGTCCTTCAAATATGAACCGTGTTCTTTGGACAAGTCATCTGAACCATTTGAGCCTCAATTTCTTCATCTGCAAAGTGGGACTACACTGCTAACCCTCACTCATTCTTCAGTTTTGTACATCGAAAGTCATCTCTTCTTGGAAGGTGTGGCTGAGCTTTCAGGTGAGTCCAGTCACCTGCCCTCCAAGGATGTATCCTTATAAAGAGCACCAGAAAGTTCTCCACCTTTCACTGAGGAGTATGAGACTGAACACATGGTTTTGAATGGATGAATCAATACTTGATAATGATTAAATATGCATATAATGGATTATTCGCTCTCAGCCTCCACCACCAGGATTGAAGTTCAGTGAGGTAAGGAGGCGAGCTGTCTTATTCACAGCGGCATCCATGGTGCCTGGTGTGAAGCTGGACCTCAACAGACTGTGAATGAACAAACATATGGCTGAACACGTCACTGGACCTGGACCAGTGACTAATGGATACGGAGCAGCTGGAACATAGTGAACGGGCAACAAATGTCAGCTGTTCTAATAATGATCTTCAGAAGGGTCCAGCATCTCACCCAAAGACTCTCAGCAGAGTGGAGACGTGAACTCAGTCCCCTGGACTGCCAGCCTCATTTTAATCCACTGTGTCAGTCTGCCTTCAGGTTCTCACACTGACGGGAGGGAATCTAGGACAAAGTGGTGGATTCACTAGAATGAGCTGGAAACCTGACAGCTTCCTGCATACTCCCAGCCTCTACTGATGGAATCCATGCATGGACACACATTTGCAGACGATAATGACTATTGGCATGGCGCTCCTTGGTCCTCTCTTGAGACAGTTCTGGATCATAACTTCCTTGAGGGCAGTAACCATGGTTTTGGTTCCCATCCCAAGAGAGATTTATAGGAACTCTACAGTTTGCTGATGACAGGTTTGTGGCTGACAACACTGTCTTCATCCTGGCACGAATTAAGCCATATACATGGAGGGGCCAAATGTCTGTGATGATTTCCAGATGTCCCCATGGGTCATCATGCTGTCTCTGATTCCGGGGAAGTTGGTGACTGGAGGGTCACAGAGAGGAGGTGTAATTCACCTTATTGGCTGTTTAAGCACCACTGGGGAAGGGAGTTCAGAATAAGACTAGGGGTGGATATTTCTGGGGATGACTTTGGATGATCCCTGGCAGTCTACACTAGCATGGACATCAAGGGCTTTCCAAATTTTCATTTCAATAGATTTCATTTAGTTAAAAGTTACTATGACCCAGATACCATGCCGAGTGCTTTACAGACATAAGCTCATTTAAGTCTTTCGACTCTGAGTGGTTGAATTATTATTGTCAGTATCTTGCAGAGGAGAAAACTGAGGCTGAGAGTAATTTGCTAAAGGTCACAAACACAAGGTCAAGCCAAGACCAGCACTGGAAGGAGGCCTAATTGATGATTCCAGAACCTTAATTCATTCCACAAATATTCACTGAGCACCAGTATATACCATGTTTACTAGCTGCCAAGAATACACAATTGGCATCCCACATCAGCAGGTTTCACATCCAAGGATACGGAAGGCCGACTGTGTATTCATGTTTGCTATATTCTGTATTGCCATTTGCTATAGGGACTTGAGCATCCATGAATTTTGGTACCAATGGGGACTCCTGGAAGCAATCCCCTGTGGATACCGAGGAGTGCCTGTATTACAGACAAAGGGCTTTGTCCTAGTGGGACTTAGGCTCTGTCAGGAGGAGACAAACTCTAAACAATAAATCTAAACACTAAGGCTGTTATGTGGTCTACTAGAAAGTGAAGGTACTTTAAAAATTAGGGTAGTGCAGAAAGACTGGGGAGTGGGTTGGAGGTGTGTGGGGAGGGGAGTCTACTGGTTTGCAATTTTAAATATGGTCATCAGGGCAGGCTTCAGTGACAAAGTCACAAATTAAGAAAGAAGGCAAAAGGTCTAAATTATACTATGTTCATTCTGCTCCCCTGAAATGAATGGACGGATGAAACAGAGGACACCACCGCTACTGATTGAGCACTGCTGTGTGTCAGGTGCTGTGCTGTTTTACCCACAATGTCTCACTGAATCCTCACCAGGACCCTCTAAGAATAAGCTCATTTCCATTTTTCAGATGAGGAGACTGAGACTCAGAGAGGATAAAAAAAATATTGTCCAAAATTATTCTGTTAATAAGTGATGGGGCTGGCATTTCAGCTCGGCTCCTCCAGCTCCAACTCCCCCCACCTCCTCCCCTGGGCCCTTCTGAAGAGCAGGATGCTGAAGAGGAGGGTGGGGTGGCTGGGAGCTATAAGCAGGAGGGCGCAGCATTGAGCCCATCCCTAACTTGAGAAAGTCACCCTGCAGCACTGCCCTCAGGGGCAGGGCAGCGCTGAGGCTGGGCGCTGTCCTGGGGAAGCTGGGTGTGCACAGCTGTAGGTGGCATGGTTGACCTGTGCTGTTCTCTCCACGTCACATCTCCCCCGGACGTCATATTTTCTCCCACATGGTTTTGAAATCCATTTCTTTAGTAGTTGGAACAGACAGATTTACAGAAGCGGTTCCTGAAGAGCCATCTGCAAATGTCAGAAAATGCATGGTTTCTGGAAGCTTCCCAGGAGGGCTGCTCTTTGACTGAAGAACAGTGGCACCCTGGGGCACTAGAGGCCAGAAGCTATGCATCTTTCTAGGGTGTGTTTGAAGGAACCCTTTATAAACATAACAGAGTCCTGTTTTTGACTTGGCAAGCATGGTCTCTCTAATGCGTGATCTCCCCGCCCGCCCAGCCTGACGTCACACCCTCACACTGCAGTTTTTTTCTCCCATGGAGATCCAGAGCTCAGAGGTCTAAGAGGACTTTACTTGTGGAATGAAGGTCTCCCTCCAGCCTCTTGAGAATAGCAATGCAGTCATATCAAATGACATCCATGTGGCAGTCTGTGAGCCCAAGGCGTGGGTGTGCTTGCATGACTTTGGTCATCCAATAAGAAATCTACTGAGACAGTGAAATGACTGATGTGTGAGTGCTCCAGAAAGCTCAGAGAATCATGGAAATACACTTGGGAGATAATAAGGAAGCACAGAAGGATGCTAGAATCCATTTTTTCTGGGACGCTCAGATTTCCAAACCTCAGTCTACCCCTTGACCCCAAGCCAACTCAAAAATATAGAGTCTCTCATTTGCCTCCACTGCACATACTGTCTTCATATAAAACAATGCCAGCGAGTATTTGTTGATGTATTTTTTATGTTTGGAAAGCACAGTTCATGGGCAGTGACTTGTTTAATTTCATTCAAGGGACAGAACAACTCAGTCAACCAGGCAAAGTGATTTAAATCCCTTTTTGCAAATAAGGAAACTGAGGCAACAGAAGTTCAATGACTTGCCGAGGTCAGAACTGGCGAAGGATGGAGAGTGTAACTCAAGCCCAGGTGCCCTGAGTCAAGCTCTCGTGTTTCCTCCCTGACGGACAGGGCGTTTGGTAGCTGATTTATTCAGAACAAGAATAGGAGGACCACACTCTTCCGGTCCCTCTCTTCTTCCTGTGTCTTTGTTTCCTCAAGGTCTCCCTTCTCTCCTCTCCTCCCCTTCCTCCCTGTCCTCTCCTTCCCCTCCTTCTCCTTCTTCCTCTCTCTCTTCTTCTGCCTCAACTTATTTAAGTTTACTCCAGGGTGAAAGGCACACACAAGCTTCATCACAAGGTGATCTCACCTACAACGTGATCCTGTGGCAGGGACCCCAAGAGGGACACAGTAATGAGACTTTAGTAAATGACTCCAGAGCCCTGAGCTGGCTGCATGCCCTGGTATCTCCCAAGAGGTAAAATTCTCATAGGGAGCAGCATCCAGGAAGGCATCCCATCACAGTGTTGACTCACCCAGACAGAGAGATGATCCAAGTCACGCAGAGTCAAGGTCGAACCCCAAGACCCTCAGGGCCCTTCCTGGTGACTCCTTTATATTCAGCACACTTTGAGGTATCTGCCTTGCAGTGTTTGTCTCCCCACTTGACTAAGGATTGGGCATAAGGACTACACGGATTGCAACTGCCTTGTTTACTGGGGTTCCCGTGGTTCAAAGCACAGTGTCAGGTACTGCGTAAGCCCTCACAGATATGTGAGGAGTAAGTAAATGAATGAGTAAGTGCAGGATTGATGGAATTACAACAGCTTGATATGTCATCCTCCTCACCTACACTTGCATTTGGAAAGAAGATTCTAACTAAGGAAGCATCATAACCCCATGAGAATTTTCATGTGGAAGGAGTTCCACATGGAAAGCCCATTGTGGAGGGAGTGTGATGAGGACTGCATAAAGATGAATGCTGCCATAAGGTGCCCTGATGGAGGTTTGGCAGGCCTCACCCACCCACCAAATGATTCCCAACTATGCAAACCCTAACCTACTCAACAAATATATGGAAAGATGCTCAACACCAATAATATGGATGGGAATGCAAATTCAATGACATTTTGCACATATCATTTTGGCAAACATTTCAGAGTGTGACAATATCAATCCTAGCAATGGTGAGAGGAAGCAGGTACTCTCTTCTGATGAAAGTGTGAATTGATGAAAGATTGCTGATGACACTGAATTGGAAGGGCCAGTGTGTTGGAAGTATTAAAAATGTACACCACCTGTGCACCAACAAGTCTCTTTTATGTATCCACCATCAAGAAATATTTATACATATCCATGAGAACTCACTGTATCACTACTTATGGGATCAAAAAATTAGAGATAGCTGAAATGTAATACATCCATATCATGGAATGCTATATGGCTCATAAAAAGATAGATCTTCTCTATGTACTGACAATAAAAATGCTTAAAACATACTCAATTTAAAAAATCCACAAAGCATGGTATCATCCAATAATTTCACACACACACACACACACACACACACACACACACACACACACAAAACCAATGTATTAAAAAAAATGAAGGGAAAAACACACACTAAATTCAGAGATTTGATTACCTCTGGGAGCAGTGGTCAGGGGCCCCATGCATCATTCATTCATTCATTCAACAGATAATATCTAGCATCTTCTGTTAGTCACTGACACTGCTTTGTGATCAACAGAACAAAAATCCTTAAAACCATGACATATCCATCCTGGAATTATTGTTTTGTTAGGTATGTTTATAGACCAATAATGTATCTATATATTACATCTGTAGTTAAAAATAAATAAAAATAAAAGCAAGTTAAAGAATGGATTTTTATATTAAAATGTCAAGTGACTATTTATTTTGGCTTTTGAAAGTCTCTGCAAATAGTCCCAATGTTGGGTGACTGCTACGTGGCTACTATAATTCTTCAAATGGTCCCTCTGGATGGCTGTCACGGACAGGGGTGCAGTGACTATCTCTCACAGCATGAAGACATGCACAAAGTTATTTCATTCCTTCCATTAACACTTTTGGGAGCATTGTTAGGCACAAAGTATGAGCAAACCCCAATTTGATTCTATATACATTCACCAAAAGACATATACAGGAATGGTCTTAGCAGCACTAGCAGCCCCAAACTGGAAACTACCTAAATGTCTATAAATAGTTGAAAAGATAAATAATGTACTATATTCACATAAAAGAATACTACACAGTAATTAAAATCAATGCATTCAAAACTATCTGCAAAAAACTGGACGAATCTCACCAATACAGTGTTGAATGAAGGATATGTACTGTAAGAATGATACACTGCTCTTCCAATATTGGACATTCAATAACAGGCGAAAACAAGACATGATACTAAAAGGGAGGATGGTCATTACCTTGGGAGGCAGTAGGAGTGAGGGTACATTATGGAGGCTTTGGGGTGTTCCAGAGATGTTCAGCTTCTTGCTCTGGGTGCTGGTTATATGTGTATTCACTTTATGAAATTTTCTTGAGTTTTACAGTTATGATTTGTGACTTTGGGGGAGTATATTCTACTTCATCAATAGTTTACCAAAAAAAAAAAAAAAGCACATTAAAACATAAAACCCTGAAATCCAATCTGTGTCACTGGAATCTCATCTTGGGGAAGTCACACGCCTTCTCTGGGTTTCTGTTTTAGCATCCAAAAAATGGGAGAGGGATTTGCTAACTGATCTGTAAGGCCCCTTCCAGCTGTCTTACTTGTGTATTACCCCTTCCATTACAACAATCAATTTTAGGAGCAATGGGGAAAAACATAGAGAATGAGCTTTGGTCATTTGCTATTAGAATTGGTAGAAGGCTTACAATGTCACAGGCATCCCATTTTCAAGGCATTTGTTGCACATTAAAGACACAACCAATGAACAAGGGAAATCGCGTCTTCCAGGAAAATGCACGAAGCTCATTCTTTCCCAGAGTGTCTGTGGGATAAGTGTGAATATGCTAAATGCTGCTTCTGCCAAGCCTCTTCCTGCCATGTCAATCCATATACCCTGGGATGGGAGAGGTAGCAGTGACAGAGGTGGGGCTATTCCTGGTAGGAAGGAGGCAGCTACAATGCTAGTAGCCTGCCCACCGCTGTTTGAATAGGCGCTTCCTCTCTGAGGGGAGTTGGTTCGTAATTTTCCTCTTACTGCTACTGGAAGTCCTTGAATGGCAACATCACAGCCTGTACCCATTCACAACAGGAAAGTTAGACTTCCGCAGACAATTCTGGCATGAGAGGAGAAAAAGTCTACATTAGAACCAGGAAAATCATCTCCATAGTGCAGACCACACTGTGATCTTTACAGGAGATTTTGGGCTCCAAGTAGGGAAACTGACTCTAATCAAATTCAAGCCTGACATCTGCAAGGCAGGGACTCCAAAGAAGGCAACACGTTATTAACTCTAAATCCAAGGAAAGGTGCTTTGATAGTGGGAGACGGTTTCTGGGGAGTCAGCTCATTGCAGGGTGTTATCCTTTCTAGGACAGCTGGGCCTCATGTGAAGGGTCAGTTCTCACAGGGATGTTGAAGTTACTAGCTAAAAATAACCGAGCACAGAATCTGATAGGAACCCTACATCATCTAGATTGGTTTTTCTCAAATAATTAGAAGGACTCATTCTTTTGTTTTACTTTTTTTTTTGGTTATTGATTTTGAGTCATTCGCTGGTCAATACATTGAAAAAAATACAATAATAATGAAGGATTAAAAATGGAATAAAGAGACAGGCAAAATCCAAGCCACACAGTTTGCTTCTTAGTTTTAAAAGACAGTATTCTGTCAAGTGGCTATCAAAGTTTCTAAAAACTTCTTCTTGAGCTGGGTGCTGGTCAAACAGGATGTGTTTAGTTTGTGAAAATCTGTTGAGCTATATGCAACGTTTGCACAGCACTGTGAACCAGTAGCAGTCTGTGGATTTTAGGATCGCTGCTCCCCCGAGGCTTTCTAACTCTCCCAAGAGCACACTTAATTTGGGAATAAATACTTAACACAGCACCCAAAATAGAAGAAAGGACCAGGGAAGAGGATACTGTGTTAAGAATGGAGACTCAAGATAAGAGGATAAGAGAAGAGGTAAGCAAAGTAGATTTGTCTCATAAATCAAGATTTTAGTGATGAAGCAATTTTTGGTGATGATAAGAGGAACTCGCTGTTTTCATAAGGGCAGGGCCAACAAACACCAGGAAATAACCAGAGTAATTAAGGATAAGGAGGCATAGAGATCTCTGCTCCTTGTGTTCAATCCAGATGCTTATCAGCAAATATGTGCCACTTGAGACACGAAAGTTCTCACTTAGGTCAACCTGGGGACACTGGGCAGGTAAAGCGTCACTTCTCTCCACTCATTTCCTATTCACAAATGGCAGATGGAAAAGCAATTTTGACACAAACAACCTTCCTGTTTCACCAAATACCAGATAGAAGAGCTCATGTCGATATAATCACCGTTAATGATTCTTGAAAGACAATTTAGAATTAGGGACCATTATCACAAAACACGAAGAAAACAGGCCGTCAAACAATTTATTTCAAGTCCCAGGAATCATGTCTCACTGAAGCAAGCCAACCATTCTTGTATTGTTTGGGGATTTTGGAAGAGAGAGGTTTAAGTAGGTAAGACAAAAGACTGAAATGCTACAAGCATTTTAGTTTCTAGTCCAAGACAGCTGTTGGGTGATCTCATCCGTTGTGAGAACAGCCATGCGTGGAGGGAATTAGCAGATGAAAAGCCAGCAGACTCAATATGGGGTCTGTAGACGTGCTTTCTCAGTCTCTTTCAATTCTCCTGATAGCTAGACACACCTAAAAGTGAAGTTACACATGTGGATGTTTATACAAATACTAAAGGACACACGAAAGGGTCTGAAACATGAAAAACGGAGGAGGAAGATAAACATTTCAAGATTCAGATCATGTTGCTGCTGCCCCAATTCAGAGAGTCTCTAAGGAAATAGATAGAAGGGCTGCTCAAGGGCTGTTCAACGCTCAGCTTCCTTCCAAGGAATAAAGAGTCTGCTACGTGCAAAGGAAGTGCCAAGAAAATGCCAATTTCTGTCACACTAACGTCTTTCTTAAGGCTGAACATGGACTTCAGAAACGTAAACTTTTGGCTCCAATGAGCACAGCCAGCCTTGAGGGATGGATATTAGGTTCTTTTGAAGGACTGAGGGAAATCTGAGAGGAGATCTAATTAGACAGCCAGTCATTAGAAATACGTAGGGACACCAGACTATATTGGCAAGAGTGGTGGGGTTGACTTTTCCATGGCACCTGAGGTGAACTCAGAAAAACGAAATCCCTCGAACGGCATTTGGAAATGATTTCACTGGAGACAGACAGAGACAGCAACTGCTGGAAGAAGAGGGGACAAGGGATAAACCAAGGGAGACTCTGTCATTGAGGAGACCTGTGGAAACCAATGGAAAAAGAAAAGGCTAACTTTCCTGCCTCAAACAAAAACAACCTTCAAAGGCTAACTTCCTCCTAGCTGGTGGGGTCAGGTTGCTTGCAATAACCACCAATGCATTATACATATTTAAAACTCTTCTTTCTGGGTTTATCATTTTCACTGAGGCAGCTTCCTGAAAACCTAAGGAATGAATGTAAGACGACGCTCCTTTGTGGGGTTGGAAAGGCAATCAAAGAACAAGTGATTTCAGAGTCACAAACTTCACAGACGGAGACCATTTCCATTGCATAATGCACTTACCCTTAAAGCTTTCATTGTTTCACTCTGACCCAGTTGTGTCATTATTTTGCTTACCTCATTGGGGAAATCATTGTTTAAAAACCTAATATAAACGGTGAAATAGTTTTCTACTTATCTTTTCCAGGATAATAGCTTCCCTCCCCGACTTCCCACCCCAGAAGGGTTAGGCCCATGTAGGTGATGAATGATTCCTAAGAATCTGACAGTCCCAGAGAGAGAAATGAGAGTAAAAATAGCTAGCTGATTACCAATAGGGAGCAAATTGGCCACTTGAGAATTCAGTGGCTAGGAGGACAATGAATGAGACAACGGAAATCCTCATCAGGAGACTAGGTTTTCTGATTAGTCCACGTGCTGATGACCGCTTTCCAGGTCTCTCCCTCCCTGCTATGTGATGATTTACGTCTGACTGGACATCACTGTGTGTTTGGGGCAGTCATTTCCAAAAGGGTATTTGGAAGACTTTGAAGTACTTAATTATAACCAGGAGGCATTTAGGGTCTGAGCAAGTGAAACGGAAGAGGCTCTGTCTTGGGCTGTGGAATGTTCATTTATAGAAGGAGCCCATGTCTCGTTGGTTTGGTCTGGTTTTTCATTCCATCACCCCATAAGGCAGACTTCCAAAGTCTACAGGACTCAGGAAGAAAATAAAAATGAGAATATTCTTGGCCAAAGGAATCCACACTGAAGGCAGATTCAAGGATTTCAATATGTGGATTGACTCGACTTTCTGTTCATAGTCAACCACTGAAAATAGAAATAATTTGGGAAACCTTTGAAGGATTTTTGCTAGTCTCATCTGAACAAATCCCATCAAGTGAGGGAGAGCAAATAATGTACCAAAGACATGCTAACTGACCTCACAAAGCTTAAATGTATCAGTAGTGCTAAGTCATATATGCATGAAGAGGTAAAACAGGACCATCAACCATTAGCCCCCAGTTGGGCATAGCCATATGAACTGTAGGAATTAAGAAGAGCAAGAGAGGTATTTAAGTTAGGTAATCAGAATAGGATTGGGAGGAAGGGTAATATTACCTTTAGGATGAATAGAACTATAGTAAATTTCTGGGTGAGAATTGCTTGAATGAACAATGGTACTTTTTTTTTTTTTAATGATTTGGTGCAAAGTGAATAGAATGGTTTGTCTTGAGCAAAGGAGTCTGGAAAGACTGAATCTGGATGTATGTTTCCCACGTATGCATGGGCCTTCAGCACCGGCAGGGAATGGGTTTGGTCTTAAGAGCACTGGAGGGACATTAATGGTTCTGAGTAGAGTAGAAACTGTTTCAGAAGTCTGTTGAAAAGAAAAGGCAAAACAATGTTCTCTGGAACTTTACCAACAGGTAGGATTAATACATAAGACCACCATTTTGATTCTTCTTCAGTTTTGAGAATTGTGCTATGGAAGAGAAGAATTTATAACACAGTGCCTGGCACAAAGAAATGCTCAACCAACACAGCTGAATGGATAAATGAAGCTGAAGTTATTGAGAACCAGAGTACTGCTATTCCCTAGAACAGATAAGGAGGACCTGAGGTTATCTCAGCCCTCTCAAGGGGCAGCAATGAATGATTTCAAGAGGACCAGGTTAGGAGTTAAGTGAACATAGGGATTTAACTTGACTGTCTTGGGTCTGTATTTCCTCACTTGAAAAAACAAAGGTGAGTTTTGTGAAGGGGCTCTAATTACAGAAAGTTTTGCGTGTGTATTTTTGGGGGAGAGAGATACCATGCATAGCTTGAGTCGAATGCTTGGAAAAGTCCTTCATCTAACTCAAGGTTAAGAACCTGGAGGTTATGTGCCCTTTAAACTATGAGAGGCTGTGATTCTGAGAGTCCAAGGATGATCTTCCTCCCTGGAAGGACAATAAGAACATCTGACACACAAGCTCTGCCAGTCTTGTCACCTTGGAGGCCCATGGCTGATTGGTTTGACCAAGATGAGGAGGAAAGGATTTTGTTTCTAACCATCAGCTCAGCCTCAGATTCCCCAGCCATTTAAGGAGTATTATTGATCGAACAGCCATGCTGGGTGTGACTGACCACTGAAAGGGATGAATCACTGAAAGGCACTGCTCCCATCAGAGAGTGACACTGGCAATGTGGAACCTCTGACATACCCTTTCTTGTAGAATTTTTTTCTATTTCTACTTCCTTTCTTTACAGTGGCCTCTGTCATAAGGTTAGTGGAAAGAAGAACTAGTTAATGATAGGGGGAAAGTACTTGGGAAGATGATGTACTTTTGCTCTTAAGACTATTGTTCAAAAACAATATGCAATCATATTCTTGTTAAATGGACACATTCAGCAGGTGCTCTGATTTGGGAACTTGACAATAATGAGATGAGGCTGATTGGTTGAAACATGAGCAGTTAAAGAAAATGTTCTTTCCACAGAAGCTATTTTTCAGTGTAAAACTCCAGTATGGAGAGCTGGTTCTTGCAATTTATAATGAGGCAGGACTCTTAGTAATGATTTTGGCTTAATGTATTAATGAATAGAGATCTGGGGGATAAAGGACTTACAATGTAATAAGGAAAACTCAATAAAAGATTAGGCGCTAATCAAAATAAATTGCCTTTAAATTGATTTTAATCAATTCAACTCTGTTTCCCTTTTTATACCAAAAAGAAATGCACTGTTGTATGTTGATTCATATCATTGAAAAAAAATGCATATTATATTTTAATATAATATTAATAAACTGCAAATGCCAAACTACAAGAAGAAACCATATACAGGCAAGAATAGATACTCTCTGTGAGAAAAAAGTTACCTGTAAATGTCAGTAAATTTATTTTCTCTTTTTGAACTGTGCCTGTCAGGTTTAATTGAAGAGCTGATTAGCACCATAGGGGGAAAAAAATAAGATGGCAATGTTATGAATAATAGCAAGGAAATTTACTATAATTATCTTTTTTTCGTTGTTTCTCCCTCTCAATTTTTTCTACTTCTCTAAGTCATTATGATATTCCTTACCCTGCATTAGACAATTTCCTCCAAGAAATTTCATTACGAACTCCAGTTTACTTCACTGATAGAGTTTTTTAGAGAATACTGTCAGATGAATCAAGATGACTCTGGTTAGCACTTAACAATTCTAGACTTGTCCATATTTTAATATTTTATCTCTTCAGCACAAAAGCAGAAACTTCTACCTCTTCTGTAATTTTCTTTCTTCCACTGACAACAATAAAAAAAAAAAAAAGCACCATCCAAATCTCTATCTTCCACTGAGCACAGCAACTTCTTTCCAGCTGCCTGGAAATTAAACTCATGGGTTCACTCTAACTCTGGAATCCAGAGCAATGCCATCATCTGTGATGATATCTATGGCAGAATCTGGAGTAACACTGGAGTCAGATTCTTACCACAGTCAACACCAAAGGGCATAATATGGAGATAGTTACAAAGGCACATCCATATTGAACTCTCATTGACTTCCTGAGGATGAGAGGATCTGACTGTAGGTGGTTTACTCAAATAAAAAACATCTAAGAGCATTTATTAAATGCCTGTAGCCATTTAGGTTATGGTATATTTATTTAAATGCCAACAAGCACTTTAATTTTCTGGGTAGCCTGGGATCACTGGCGTTTTCATGTCAAGACTGTGGTTGTATGTTAGTTCCATGGTAGATGGTAATGGATCTTGTATTATAGTTAGAATTGCTGGTGGAAACTGGGAATTCTGTGGTGGCGCTTCTTCGGCATCTAAAACATATAGCATGGTGTTTTCACTGGACTCTCCAAAATTGCTGCTTTCTACCTGCAGAGGTAAGTTCTCACTGCAAAAATATTGTATCTTGAATGTTTTATGATGTCTTCAAAAGGCTGGAGAGAGACCATGGATTCCAAAGCAATCTAATGGACTCCTGAAATACAAGCTAAACTCTAAGGGATTCTGTGCCCCTCCTTCATTCCTAATAAATTATACCTCCCTCACAGTGATTCTCTGCATTTCACAGATGAGGAAACCAAGACTGAGGGAAACTAAACAGTCATCTACAAGGACACTGCTAATATAAAGTCAATCCAAATTCATTTAAAATCCTGAGAACTTTCAAGTAGGGTCCCAAGCAGACTGCATCCCTACAAGTCTACCTTGGAGACTCTCAAAACAAGATAAAGACTTAGTCAGTATGGGAGAAGAAGGAAAAGTAAGACAATGCATCTGTAATGTTGCTGTATGGGTGGGTACGTACACACACACACACACACACAGGTGAGCTTTTAGGTTTTAGCTCTGTTACTATGTTTCTCTGCCTTTGGGGAAGTCACTGTTCAGTCTTTCATTTACTTACTTGTCAAATTGGGGTAGGTAAAAGAGTTACTAGATCAGTTCAACTGCATGAATTCTTAGGCCTGATCCTCGAAGATTCTAGTCTGTGTTCTTATACCATAGCATGATCTATAAAATTCTAGGAAAAACAATGTAGCTTGGGGATCTCCTTTTCAAGATTCTTCCCCTCTCTCCTACCTCTAAATTTGAGAATTCCTGGAGTTCTGCCCCAAACTCTCTGTTCTTCTCTAACACTGCTTTCTCCTTGGGTGATTTCATCCTTTTCCAGCTATTGTTTTAAAGTCTATTTTGTCTGCTATTAGTATACCCACTTCACATTGCCTAGGGTTGCATTTTGGTGTACCTTTTTCCATTCTTTCACTTTGAAACCATTTTGTATCTTTGAATCTTAAGTGTCTTCTGTGCACAGCATACAGATGGGTCATGTTTTTTTCATCTCATCTGATAATCTCTGCCTTTCAATTGGACTGTGTGATCATCCATATTTTAGTATCATTCATATCCAGTATCACTAATATAGCTGGATTTACATCTACCACTTTGCTTTTGGTTTTCTATGTCTCAAATCTCTTTGCTCTTCTGTTCCTATTTTACTGCTTTCACTTGTATTTAATGGATATTTTCTAGTGTAGCATTTTAATTTCATTAATGATTTTTTTATTGTATTTTAAACAATCATTTTCTAAGTGGCTACTCTAAGGCTTATCATGTATATCTTAGCTGGTCAAAATCTACTTCATATTTATACTAACATATTTCAGTGAAACACAGAAACTTTATTCCTATGTAATTATATTTTCTCCCCCTTTTCTAATATTATTTTCCTATGCATATGATCTAAATATGTTTCAAACCCAACAATGCACTGTATTAATTATTACTTAAGGTCATCTTATGACCTGGGAAGAAGAAGAGTAAGTATGTATTTATAGAATGTAATATATTGCTTTTATTTACCATTTCTGATTCATCTCATTTCGTCCTGTGGATGTGAGTCATCATTTGGTATTATTTCCTTATCCCAAACCAATTTTACTCCCACACACCTCCTTTGTGATGTTTCTTTCAAATGTATTACATTTCTACACAATATAAACCCAACAATACAATTATATATACAGTTTTATATGCACACACTTACTTTTAAAATCAGTTAAGAGAGGAAAGGGGAAGAAATACTGCATTTACATTTTCTTTTTCTGTCATTTTTCAGGTGAAGTTCGTTTAACGTGTAATTAACCATGTTAAAAGTGTAGATTTCAATAATGTTTAGTGCATTCACAATATTGCACAACTACCACCTTCTCAAGTTTCAAATCATTTTATCACCCCAGAAGAACATTCTACATCTTAAGTAATCACTCCCCATTCTCCCCTCCTCCATTTCCTGATAAACATTAATCTGCTTTCTATCTATATAGTTATATCTACTCTAGATATTTCACATAAAAGGAATCATAAAATATGTGACTTTTTGTGTTTAGCTTCTTTCACTAAGTGTAATATTTTTGACGTTCATCATATCGTAGCATGTATCAATATTTTATTCCTTTTTATAGCTGAATAATATTTCACTGTATGTGTATACCACATTTTAAAAATCTGCTCATCTGTTGATAGACATTGGATTGTTCCCATTTCCACCATTTGGCTATAGTGAATAATGGTGCTATAAATGGTAATGTGCAAGTTTCTGTACAGATACATATTTTCATTTCTCTTAGATATATACCTAGGAGTGGAACTGCTGGGTTATACAGTAATTTTATGTTTCACTTTTTGTAGAAACACCAAACTGTTTCCATAGTGGCTATACTATTTTACATTCCCATGAGCAATACACAGAGGTTCCTATTTCTCTACATTCTAGTCAACCCTTACTATTTTCTGTTCTTTTTTGTATATACAGTCACCCTTATGGGTATAAAGTTAAATATCACTGTGGTTTTTATTTGCATTTCTTTAATGACCAGTGATGTAGAAAATCTGCTCATGTGCTTTTGGTCACAGTTAAAGAAATAACTATTCAAGCCCTTGCCTATTTTTTAAGTGGGTTGCTTATCTTTCTGTCTTTGAGGTATAAGAGTATTTTATGTATTCTGACCACTGAAAATTCCCTTATCAGATATGTGATTTGTAAATGTTTTCTTCCATTCAGTGAATTGTCTTCACCTTCTTGATAATGGCCTCTGATATCAGAGAATCTTTAATTCTTACCAAGTCAAATTTATCTTTTTTTTTTTTTTTTTGGTTGTTGCTGTTGCTTATTCTTTTGGTGTCAAATCTAAGAATCCACTGACAAAATGAGGTCATGAAGATTTACCGCTAAGCTTTATACTAATATCTTTATAGTTTTAACTCATATTTAGGTTGTTGATCACTTATAGTTTATTTTTACATATAATGTGAGACAGGGGTCCAACTTCATTCTTTTGCATATGCTTATTTAGTTGTCTCAGCACCATTTTTTGGAGAAAGTACTCTTTCCTCAATAAATGGTCTTGGTACCCTTGTTGAAAATCATTTGGCCATAGATGTTTTGGTTTATTTCTGAACCTTCAATTCTTTTCCATTGGTCTATATGTCTGTCCTTACACCAGGACCACACTGTTTTGATTACTGTAGCTTCTTAGTAAGTTTTGAAATTACAAAGTGTGAGTCCTCCAAGTTTGTTTTACTTTTTCAGTATTGTTTTGTCTATTTGGGGTCCCTTGCAGTTCCATATGAATTTGAGGACTGGCTTTTCCATTTCTGCAAAATGACTAATGGAATTCTGATAGGGGTATATTGATATTGTAGGTTGGTTTGGGAAATACTGGCATTTTGGAACACTAAGTCTTCCAATCCATGAATACAACATTTCTTCCCATGTACTCAGATCTTCTTTAATTTCTTTTAGCAATGCTTCATAGTTTTCAATGTACAAGCCTTTCACTTCCTTGGATAAACTTATTCCTAGATATTTTATTCTTTCAGATGCTATTGTAAATGGGATTATTTTTATATTACCTTTACAGATTGTTCATTGTTTGTATATGGAAACATACTGATTTTTCTGTGTTGATTATATATATCTATATCTATATCTATATCTATATCTCCAGCAACGTTACAGAATTTCCTTATTAGCTAGCTCTAGTATTTTTTTGTTTGTGTGTATTCTTTGGGATTTTAAAAAATATACAGAAACACGTCATATGCAAATAGAAGTGGTTTTACTTATTCCTCTCCAGTTTAGATACTTTTCTATCCCTTGCCTAACTGCTCTTGCTAGGACTTTCATTACAATGTGAAATAGCAGTGATTAAAGCCTGCATCCTTTTCATGTTCTTGATCTTAGTGGGGGAAAGGTCTTAGTCTTTCACCACTGAGTCTGGTGTTAGCTACTGATTTTTGGTAAATGCCCTTTATGATGTATAGCAAATTTCATTCTATTACTAGTTGATGAGTATTTTTGTCTTAAAAGGAGGTTGAATTCTGTCAAATGCTTTTTCTGCATCTGTTGAGATGACAATGCAGTTTTACTCCTTAATTCTATCAATTTGATCTATCACATTGATTTTCTTATATTAACCACCCTATGTTCCTGGATAAACACCACTTAGTCGTGGTATACAATCCTTTAGTGTGCTGTTACATTTAGTTTGCTAGTATTTTGTTGAAGTTCTTTGCATCTATACTTATGAGGGCGATTTCTTTTCTTGTGGTATCTTTGGTTGTAGTGTCAAAATAATGCTGGCCTCACAGCATGTGTTAGGAAGTATTCCTTTCTTTTCAAATTTTTGGTAGATTATGACAAGGATTGCTGTTGATTCTTCTTTGAATGTTTGGTAGAATTCAGCAGTTGATCCATCTGGTCCTAAACACATCCCTACTAGGAGGTTTTGATTAAAGATTTAAACATTTTACTTCTTCTAACTCTGTTGGGATTTACTATTTCTTTCTAAGTCAGTTTTGGAAATTTTTGTGACTTTAGAAAATTTTCCATTTTACCTAGGTTCTCTCTTATGTTAATTTATAACTGTTCATAGTACTCACTTATATACCTGTATTTCTGTAAGGCCAGTAGTAGTATCTCCGTTTTTCTTATTTCAATTATTTGTGTCTTCTCTTTTTCCTAAGTATAGTTAAAGATTATCAATTTTGTTCATCTGTTCAAAGAACTAACTTGGGTTTCTCTGATTTTATTTTCTAGTCTCTGTTACCTCTGCTCTGCTCTAATCTTCATTATTTCTTTCATTCTGCTGCCTCTGGGTTTAGTTTGCTCTTTTTTTTTTTTTTTCTAGTTTCTTAAAATGTAGTTAGGTTGTTGATTTGAGTTCTTCCTTTGTTTTTAATGGAGGCATGTAGAACTCTGAAATTTCCCTCTGTTTCTCTACATTCTACAAGTTTTGGTATGTTGTATTTTTATTTTCATTTTCTCATAGTACTCTTTCATTTCTCTAGTGATTTAATCTTGGACCCAATGGTTGTTTAAAAGTATGTTTTTTAATTTCCACATGTTTGTGGATTTTCCAGTTTTCTCTCTGCTATTGATTTTTAGCTTCATTTCACTGTGGTTGGGGAACACATTATTTCCATATTTTTTCAATTTATTGAGAAATGTTTTATGGCCTAAAAGATGGTCAATCCTGGAGAATATTCCATGTGCAACTGTGAAGAATGTGTATTCTGTTAATGATGAGTGGTGTTCTTTATATGTCTGTTAGGTCTAATTGGTTTATAGTGTTATTCTGGTCCGCTACTTCTTTATTGGTTTTCTGTGCAGATATGCTGGCCGTTCTTGAAAGTGGGTAATCCAACTATTGAAGCCCCCAACTATTATCATAGAACTGTCTATTTCTCCCTTCAATTCTGTCAGCATTTGCTTCATATATTTTGGGATTCTGCTGTGTAGTGTATAAACTTGTAATTGTTATAACTTCTTGATGAGTTTACCCTTTCATCACTACAT
This sequence comes from Camelus bactrianus, assembly GCF_048773025.1. NCBI lineage: Eukaryota > Metazoa > Chordata > Mammalia > Artiodactyla > Camelidae > Camelus > Camelus bactrianus. The sequence continues at coordinate 21,914,187 of NC_133555.1, read as the reverse complement.
AATGTCCTTCATTATCTCTTGTAACAACTTCTGACTTTGTGTCTATTTTGTCTGGTATTAGTATAACAACTTCAGCTCTGTTTTGGTAATTATCTGCATGGTAGAGTTTTCTCTACTCTTTTACTTTCAACTTATTCGTGTCTTTGAATCTGAAGTGAGTCTCTTGTAAACAGCATATAGTTGGAATATTTTAAAAAACAAATTCTGTCCATCTCTGTCTTTTATATTGGTGACTTTAATCTGTTTACATTTAATTATCATTGATAATGAAGGACTTAATTCTGCCAGTTTGCTATTTACTTTCTGTATGTCATATTATTCGTGCTGCTCCTCCAATACTGCGGTCACTGTGTTTGAATAATTTTTTTCTCATGTACCATTTTGATTCCTTCTTCATTTCCTTTCCTGTATAATTTTCAGTTATTTTCTTAATGGTTACCATGGGGATTACAGTTAACACCCTAAATTTATATCAATCTAGCTTAAATGGGTATCAGTTTAGCTTCAATAGCATATATTAACTCTGGTTCTACCTAGTCCTCCACCTCATCTTTGTTATTATTGTCACAAATTACATCTTTGTAATATTGTGTGCCCTTTAACATATATTTATATTATTGTCCTATGCATTTGTCTTTTAAATCATATAGGAAACAAGAAGAGGAGTAACTAAAAATTCAGTAATACTAGCTTTTATGTGGTGAGTATTATTGTGATAGGACTATACCTAGAGGACTCCCTTTAGCAACATCAGCAACTCCTAAGGAACAGGAGACTGATTCCCAGAGTTACCATAATACAATACTGAAAATGTCCAGTTCTAAACAAAAAGTTACAAAGCAAACAAAGAATCAGAAATGTGTGGCCTGTTCACTGGGGGAAAAATCAAGAGAAAATAAGAAAGACACAGACATTGGAATACCAGAGAAGACTTGTAAAAGTGTAGTCATTTGTTGTTTAGTGACCTCTCTAAACTATTTTTGAAAGGACTATATTACTTGTCATGTGTGCTGACTCACTGAAGTTGCTGTTCTGTTATCACAGCAATCTGCTAGTGGCCTGACCAGAGAATTCCTTGAATGCATGGATCCAATAAAGAAAGAAAAAAGTGTTTTTTTCTTTTAATTCCCTGTGACAGATGTTACCCAGGAAGCTGCTTCAGTCTGGGAGAGCTGAAATAATGGCAAACTCCTGCAATGGTCCCTCAGTTGTCTGCTGGACAGATCAACACATACAACCCCAATCCTTGGAGGACAGTTATTATTGTCCGACATGACAGCCTCAATCCACACCAGAAACAGGGGCTGCCATCCCCATAGTCACCTGTTGCAGGGCTGAGGAACAGAGGATGGCAGCTTCTCTGTGAAATGTGCAATAACCAAAATTTATTAGCCTCTTACTTCATCAAACACTCCCTTGGACACTGCAAGAGTTTGACTAGACTCCAGACTTCCAAAGTACTTGATTCTATTAATGCTTTCTCAAACAAATTTTTTTTTCCCTTTTCATTGGTGGAACTGATTCCCAGAATCTCCTATTCTATCATCTTCCATGACATCAGTCTGTTGTTTATAATTCCTTTACTGATACTCCTTGGTTTTTTATTTGGAGTCAAATCACTGACTGATGTCACTTTTTTTTTAGCCTAAAAAACTTCCTTTAGCATTTTTTTTAAAGGCAGGTCTCCTTTCAATAGATACTCTTAATTTTTGTTTATCTGGGGGTGTATTTATTTTACCTTCATCAAAAGAGTTTTGCTGATTTTTGTTTGACAATTTTTCTTTCATCTCTTTAAGTATGCCATCCTATTGCCTTCTGGCCTCCACTGTTTGTGATTGAAAGTTGGCTGTTTATCTTACTGGCATTTCCTTACACGTGATGAGTCATTTTTCCCTTACTGCTTTCAAAAAGTTCCTTTTATGTCTTATTTTCAAATAGTTTACTATTAAGTGTCAGAGTGTGGTCAGTTTGCATTTATCCCTCTTACTGATCTTTTTGGATATGTAGATTAATTCTTTTTATCAAACTTGGGAAGCTTTCACCTATTATTTCTTGAGTATTTTTCTATATCTAATCTCTTTCTCCTTTCCTTCTAGTACTACCACTCCATATATGTTGATTTAATGATGGTCTACATTTCTCCGACTATATTCCTTTTCCTTTATTCTTTTTTCTGTTTTTCAGACTGCATAATCTCTATTGATCTATATTCAAACTTGATGATTTATTTTCCTGTCAGATAATATCTACTTTTAAACTGCTTTAGTGAATTTTTCATTTCTGTGATTATACTTTTTCACTCCAAAATTTCTATTTGGCTCACTTTTATAATTTCTATCTCTTTATTGATACTCTTCATTGGGAAGGCACTGTCCTCAGACTTCGCTTTAATTCTTTAGATGCACTCTCCTTTAGTTCTTTGAACATATTTATAATGACAGATTTAAAATCTTTGTCTGCTAAGTCCAACATCTGGGTTCCTTAAAAATAGTTACTATTGCCTGCTTTTTTTTTTTTCTGTTTTATAGGTCATACTTTCTTTGAAAGTCTTGTACATTTTTTTGTTGAAAACGAGGTATTTTAGATCATATATTATAGCAACTCTGGATGTTGATTCTAGGTCTGCCCCTGACCCCCAGGGTTGTTAGGTTGTTATTCCTGCTGTTGTTTTCCATGTCACTGACTTGTTTAGTTACTTGGCTGAACTCACTCTGTGAAGTCTGTTTCCCTCCAGTGTGCATCTCTGGTGTCCCTCCTCCTATTTTTCCCCTTTGTTTTTGCATTTTAGCCTGGCTATTTAGGGGCCATTCATGGATTGGAATAAGCCACTTATTGGACAAAGGTTATGCATGAGCCCTGTGGCAATTAGATTTTTGCCTTCACCACTTGATGTATGAGTAACACAGAGGCTACTTTCACAGGTTCCATTTCTTTCCCCCTGTTCATCCAGAGTCTAGTAGCCTTGTCTTCCTTCTCTGTTCACTCCCAGGATAGTGCAGCCTTGGGCATTCAAACTGTCTTCCAGACTGTTAGGGATGTGTGTGATTTTATTTTTAAGCCCAGTTTCTTAGGAGTTGCTCCTGGGTAGCAGTAGCTTACTGTTCAGCCAGTGTTCAACTAGAGGTGGTCCTTAAGCCCCTAGTGTCATTTCCAGCTTGTACCCTTTGTGGTGGATCTGTGTGCAGCTGGAGAAAAGTTTTCAAGTCTGCCCCATGTCTTGTTCATATTGCTTCTGAGAGGCTGAAGCAATCTATTACTTATATACACCCTTTCCAGCCTCCAAGGTTGACTGTGATAGCAGAAGGGATCTTTTCAGTTGTCTCTTCCAGTGGTTCTGTTAAACTTCTGATTGTTTTGCTGTTTTATTCATTCCTACCAGTATCATGGAGCTATAATTATCCTCTTAATTGCCCTCCACCAAAGATCTCCATTGTTTCTGACTATGCCGTAGGCGTGGAATTCACCATGTTTTGTTCCAAATGAGTTCAGTCCCCTCAGGCAGAGTTGTAGTGGCCTGCCTCACTCCCCGGGATGAAGTTCTGTACCACTTTACAAGAGCTCAGCATGCAGACACAGGCCCACTTCTCTTGGAGTAACAACCCTACTTAATGAGCAGACACCAGGGAGAGAGGAGTGATGGCCCCTATTCTTTTAGGCTTGACCTTCCTGGCATAGGACAACTGCTCTACCAGAAAGCTGCTTGAGGATAACTGGAGTTCAACATTGTTGGTCTGCCATATCTGGCATATAGCTTTTGTCCCACTAGTAGGTGCTAGGTGAAGGAACAGAGCCCCCGTTCTCTCTGAATAGAGCTTGTGCAACACAGGGCTTTGGAGGGGGATGGAAAATGCTGGCAGCCTGCCCTTTCCATGTTGATTTTATCAGATGTAGCTGGGGCAGGGGGGCGTGTGTCATGGCTCAAATGTCAAAGACTCTCACTGTTCTTACTGTGACTTAGTAAATTTACTTGAATGAATATTGCTCCATTTGCTATGTGCCCTTAGGACAATCTCCAGAGAATATATATATAATTTTCCCCAGTTAAATGGTTGTTTCATTGGGGAGAAAGTTTGCTGTGTTTCTCACTCCATCATTACAGAAGTTAGGCTCTTACGCTATCTCTTAAATAACATCTATGAGCTAACAATGCCCAGGTGCCTGTCTCCAGGCCAACCTTTCATCTGGAAACCAAACTTCCATATCTAGCAGACTACTTGTCATCAAGCAGATTTGGTTATTCTTCCTCAAAAATGTTCTTTATAGGCCTTCTTTATTTCAGTAAATAAAACTACCACAGACGTAGTTAATCAATTAAAAAATCTAAACATGAGCCTGGATGCCTCTCTCTTACCAACCACATGTAACCCACTGGCAAGTCTCACTGGTTCTTTCTGTCAATATACCTAGAAACTGTCCATTTTACTTCATTTCCATGCCTACTGTCTGATTCTAAATCATTCCCCCTCTCCTGGTTTATTAAAATAGCCTTCTAACGGTCTTCACTTTCATTCCTGTTCCCCCTCCAATTTGTACCTCACACAACTTGCCGAGTGATTATTTTATATATAATATTAATATAGCTCACTGGCACATTCTCTTTACCACTGACTTCAGCTCTGTATGAATCGGGTGCTTTTTACCTCTCCTTCTAAACTTATCTGGGGCCCCTTCATTGCCTGCTCTGTTACAGCCACATTGTCCTCTCTTATAGCTCACTTTCCTCTGCCTGGAGTTCTCTGTCTTCCTTCTCCCTTTGCATGACTGCCATTGCTCCTTTTTATTTCAGCTTAAATGAGAAGCATTCTACATAGCATTTCTATTATTATTCTCTATGGCTTCATCCCATTTATTTCTTTTGTAGTTCTTGACATCGTTTGTAATTATTAATTTGGGTAGTGATTTATTGCCTGTTGCTCCCACTAGATGGTAAATTCTAAGACAGCAAGCATCATAGTTGTTTTGTTCGTTACTGTGTAATAAATATCTACTACTACTACTAAGAGCTTCCTCTTACCAAGCACTCAATATGTGCCAGAAACTGATTTAACAGACATATGAAAATAAATGTATATATACACATACATACACATATATGCATACCATATATACACTCATATATATGGACACATGTATACATATTTATATACATATACACACATGCACATACAAACATGCACATACAAACACACACACTCATTTAATCCTCACAATAACTCTATGAGATAATTCTATTATGTTCATTTTACAGCTTGTTAAACTAAAGCACAGGGACCTTAAGTGACTTGATTAAGTTCATACAGTAAGTATGCAGGTGAACCCACTGTTCTACAGTCTGTGCTCTTAGACATTTCAGGCTCTTCTCTGTGCATTGTCAAGAACAAAGTAGGTGTTCAGTTAATATTGTAGGCGAACCAGGAGGGAAACAAAATAAAGATGTTATCAACTCCTACAGTGGTGCTGTCCAACGGAGCTTTCTGAGATGATGGAATGTCTACATCTGTGCTCTGCTATACAGTAGTCATGAGTCATATATGGCCATATATGTCTAATATGGCTACTGAGCACTTGAAACTGGAGCTCATGTGACTCAGGAAGGGATTTTTCATTTTATTTAATTTTAATTAATTTAAATTTACATAGCCACATATGGCTACTGACTACCACATTGGACAGAAAAGTCCAGGACATTTATGAGGTGGTATGACTTTTGATGCCCTGAATTTCTACATTCATGATGAATTTAACTCCAAAGACAGAACACCAAGCTTCCTTCTACATTTCTTTTTCCCTAGCGCCTTCCACCCCCATTTTTCAAACATCCTTTATCCTCCCACTTCACTTCATTCCAGCCTAGAGAACCAAGCCTCCTCCCTCAGTGCAGCTCCAGCAAAGCCATTTTCCCACCCCCTCAACAGTGCCCTAAAGAGTCCTCCAAAAGTATTCAACTAGTCAACAAACATCTAGAGCCTACTTGGATGGAACGCTGGCCCAAGTCCTGGAGACGAGTGGAGGAAGACAGAGACACAAAGAAAATTTAACAAGGTCCTGCCAAACGGAGAAGGGGCTACTGTGGTTAGACTGATAAACTCACCTGTTATAAAGCCTCAGTCAAGAGGGTGGAGTGGAGGTGGGGAGGCTGATATCTATCCAGGTTTGCAGCCTCAGGGACCCAATTTGAGACTCTAGAGTGTCCACAAAAAAATGCTGTAAAAATGGCAGTGATTCCACTCACACTGGGACCACAAGAATGAACAGATGGAGCCAGGTTTGCTTTCAAACCCAGCTCATGATGGACACAAAGGAAGTCTTACTGATGTCTAGAAAGAGGCAACTGGCCCAGATAAAGAGAACTCTTATTCTATTTCACCCTGATCGCTTGGGCTGATGGGAGCTGGATCCAGTTCCTGGAACACCACCCCACCTTTTACAGAAAGAGAAATACTCAAAGAAAGAGAAGATGAAGATCAGACTGAGATCCAAATATTAAAGACAAGGAAGAACAAAAGTGGTGCACATTAATCGTCCAACTCGTGGGCAATTACTACTCATATGCCACGCAATATTCAATAATCAGAGCAGTGAAAATGCATTTCTTTCCTCCCACCATTTGCATACTTGGAATCTCACTTACATTGTATGTAGGTTAGAGCAAAAAGATGCTGCTTTGTTTGGACTTTGCTTCTTCTGTGGAATCCATTATAAAGCAAAGTGCTTTTGTGTGTCAAAGAGCAGAAAGGCTCCACTTCCTCTTTTCAAAAGGATTTGGGCAGAAGTCAACTACTGTATTTATTCCATGCAGCTCTCCTTTTGATTACTAGATGTGTGCTGGTTGTAGATGCCACAGAAAAGCAGGGAATTTTCTCTCTACAAAGGGCCTTCTAACTTAGGATATGTCTCACAGCATCATACTTCTGAAAGTGAAATTTTGAGTCAATCCTCTAAAAGTCACTCCATTAGTAGAAAGCATTTAAACACATAGAAACACCCAGATGATGCCAAAGTGCTTCATTTTTCATACACATCTATTACACGTGCACAGTTGAAGTGATCGTGTCTTTCATTCTCCCTAAACTTCCTCAATTTTACTCTTATCAATAAAAGTAGTTCATTCAATGCAAAATCGAATGAGATTTCATTGTGATGTCTTGCCAACAGTTTTCTTATAAATGACATCACAGATAAGAAAAAAAAAAAAAGAACTAGATCAACTGTCCCCATCCAGTCCCCATTCAGTCTAGACTGATGGAAATATTACCTAAGAAATTAACCCCTGCTTGTATGTTAACTCCATGCTTTTCCAAAGTGTGTTTCTGAGAACACTAGTTTCATGAATCGTACCACAAAGAAAGCATTTCATGGTGAATTGCCCTTAGCCCTGGCCATACAAAATGGTTGGATTGTTTTCATAAAGATTTTCAGCCTTCAGGTATACCCTCCACCTCACATCCCTGCTGCCAAATAAAAAGTCCTAATGCAAGCAAACCTTAGACCAAATTCTGCCAAACACATGGAAATGCATACTGTTCTTGTAAACTCTGGGAAGTCCCAGTCAGTCTTGAGGTTCTTGCATAAGCCCCTTGCATAAAACATTCACTCTGCCTACAACAGGCTGAGACCACAGTCCTCTGGTGGATGGACCAGCTGACGATAGGACTGTGTCAAGTGACAGAGCCCTCCATGAAGTGGGGGTGCGGGACCTGGGGGACCTGGTTCATACACTTTATTCCTGGAAGTGTGGTGGGGCCATGCAATCATTCTGGCCCATAACATATCTGAACACCACTTATTCAACAATTAAAGAAGGATTTCTACTTCTCTTTTGCAAATTAACAAATCCTATGGTGTAGATTACAAAAGTGGTATTCACATGGCATGAGTAACTACTTCTGAGGTCAGATTCTTGCTTAGGGTGTTTCAAATGCTCATTTTTTCTACAGGGTAGGCTAACAGTAGTTTACACATGCTTGTATTCACATACAAAACACTCTGTTTATGTGAAATGCTTACTAAAGTGAATCACCGCCACCTTGATCCAATCATCCATGCCTCGGTGAGTTTGGAAATCCTCTTGGGAATTCACAGAACTCATAAACATACTGAAGTTCTCACAAGTCCTGCAGAAAGGAAACCTTGGCTAAATTTAAAAGATTTCAATTTATCTGGCCTTGCAAATGTCAGGACACGTGCATCTGAGGAATATACTGATCTTGTGTTCAAAAAAGCAACCTACTAATCTAAGCATTTTTCCAAACTTGATTCTGAATAAGAGCTGATGTTAGATGTCATTCCAAGTCCAGCCAATTCTTTACATATGAAGAAACAGACATTTAGATTCATAAATCATTCTCTTATGAGTCTAATATGCAAGGATTGGCCCCCCTTAGATTCTAATATTCTCTGTCTAATGTGATAAAACTGAGTTTTTTGGATCAGCAAAATTCATAGGTCATAGCAACCCTTCACTGAGGTCATAGTATAGTTTATACCAGGGATGTTCTATGATAAGAACATAACATCTATCATTTAATTTACCCCTTTCAATAATACATGAAAGAGACATCATCACCATCCTTTTATAGAAGAGGACACTGAGTCTTTGAAACGCTAAAGAAGTTTCTAAAATCATGGAATAAATTAAGTAGCAGCATTAGATTAGAATACAGAATAGGCCTATTCATCACTCAACCATTATGATGTACCTTTGGGAAGCAGATCCCACACCCGTAGCCTCTTCCAAGCCTAGGCTTCAGCAGCAAACCAGTAACCAGGGCCAGTTTTGTAGACATGTCATCTGTGTAACTGCACAGGGCCCAGGCTCTGTTTAGTGCTTTCTTCTGCCATCTTGAAATTCTTCATTTTTGAACAAGGAGCCCTACGTTTTTATTTTGCACTGAGCTTCCCAAATTACAGAGCCAGTGCTGTCCATAGTACATAAACTATAATTGACACAAGCTTTAAAATATGCACAGAGTTCAACCTAAATTGCTACCTAGGCTGAAAGAAAATCCTAGAACCTAATTTTGGGATATACTGTCCACTTCCGGGTTGTGAAAAAAATGTTTTGCTTTATTACAACTCTAGTAGAAATAGGTAAGCTCATTATTAGTCTATTAATTTCCCTGGGAAGAGTTTTCGTAACTCATGAGCAACAGGTCAGGAATTTTCCATCCACCAACATCGGATGCAGTTTTATATCATTAATTCCAACACACTGACCAGTTAAATAATTTTATGGTCACAAATCATTGGGTCCCAGTACTGATATGGTTAAGAAAGCCCCAAATATGTCACAGTCTTTCACACTGTGGCACAAACTCTTGGTTGGACAACACAGAGCCATTTCTATCTCCTTGTTAACTTTGCCCTAAAGAGGCTGGAGAAAAGCTGCAGACATACTTCCTTGTCATTCTTCCTTGCAGTTGTGTCCTCACACGACTCAATTCTGGCCAGTGAGATGGAAAGGGAGGTTTCTGGGAGCCTTCTGGAGAAAGCTTTTCCCTTTGTTAATAAAAAGAGAGTTCCACTATAGGAAAAGAGCATAAACAGAATCCTGCCACACAACAAAAGGACGTAAGGACATTTATTGCATTACGCTTGTCCTGCTCAGCATCCATACCCTCCCCTTTTGATAGCAATGCCTCAATTCCCTTGGGGGAGTCTTCTAGTCCTTACCATTCAAGGGACTGGTAAGCTTGGGAGGGGACAAATGGCTCAGGTCCAGCCAGAGAGAATTTTCAGAACTTCTGCTGAAACACTCTGGAAAGTCACTTTCCTTCTATTTAGAGGCCAAGCTGGCAAGATCCAAGCCCAGGGCTTCTGGGGTCACCCAAAGGGGAAGCCTGCTTGAGAATAAGACCAACACAGAGGAACAAGAGTGAGGACAGGAAGAGACATGGATTTGCTGGGTCACTGGTCGAGAATCTGTATCTAGCCAGCCATGAATCCCCTGGACTTTTCAGTTACAAGAACCAGGGAATTCCCTTTTTGCTTCGATAAGTTTGAGTTAGTTTCTGTCATTTGAAACTAAAAAAAAGTCTGACTCATTACTGAGGTAACAGGGGAAATCACACCTACTTCTAATATGCCATATTTTTTCCTCAACCACCAAATATCTTTGATGTGATCTATATATTGGTCTGCGGTAGCCATATTTTCCCAGCCATTTCCTCACAGAATCAGTATATCGGTTCAGACAAGTAGAATTTTACTCACAGAAAAGAGCAGAATATTTGAAAATCAGAGCTACTCTGAAAACCAGCAACGTATGGAGAAAACACACTTCCTGATAGTAATAATCGCACAATCTCGTTCCCCTGGTGAACTTTGGAGGCATGCATTTCTAACTTACATTCCATCATCTAGTAATCAGGCTAAAAATATCTTTCCTACACTCTCTGAGTAAAGACTGAAACACACTGCTGGAAGCCCTTGCACCACATAGCTGCATCAAACTTCAAGCTGGTAAGTCAATATTTGGACCCTGTGGAGAGAAATCCAGGGGGAGAACTCAGCTTACACATCCCTCTTGCCATCTTGACTAGCTGAGAGTGACCCACCTAAGTAACCTGGTTCCTCAGTACCTCAGTAAGCGCTTTGCTATGCAAGGATGACACACTTGGCGCCATAGAAAAGTTCTCCTTAGAATCTGTGCAAACTCAAGTATGTTTACTCCATACCCATGGTCTATGCATTGCATATGAGCATTTCAGAGATGATCCATTTCTAATGCTTCTGGATTGGCTGTTGACAAGGGGCTTTTAATGGTGTAGCTTCCAGTATGACTGATGGAATCATTATTTTGCTTTTGAAATCCAGAAGGCTACCAATGGATTTTTCACTCTTACTATATGCCAGGCACCATGTTAAACATCTAACACACATGGACCTATTAGATATTTACAAAACTCCCTGACATAGGATCTACTGATGTTTCCAATGTACAGATGAGGAAATTGAGGCTCAGAAAAAGTCGAGCAAAATTTCCAAGATCACAGACTTAGTAAATTTTGGAGCCAGGGCTAAATTCTAGGGCCATCTTCTCTACTCCCCATAATCCTTGTTCTTGAATGCCTGCTATATTCACACTTTTATGAGAAATTTGATACTTAACCTGGTAACACCAGGTTTCACTTTTATAACTTAAAAATATTTAATAAGAGAATCTGAAGATAATTGATTTAGGCACAAGTGTAGCAGGAATACTCAACCGTAAGAGTAACTTAGCACCTTCCCTGGGCCAGACACTAGGCTTTGGAAATCCAGTAGAGTACAAGAGAGATGGGACCTCATGGAACAGCACAGAGAAGCAACGACAAAAGAAGGCCCATGGTTTCTGTGGGAAGCAGAGTGTTGGGAAGTCAGATACTTTTGTGCTGGTGTCCGCACTGCTCTGCTGCCAGCTGGCTATGGGCACTTGGAAGGATTCTTTGCCCTTTGGGAGCTCAGTTTTCTAATCAATAAAAGAGTAAGTTTGGGCTCCAGGCTCTCCAAAGCCTCTCCCAGCCCTGCCATTTGTTGAGCCTCAGGCTCTTTTCCTGGGTCCCTATAGAGGAAGATCAGTAAGCAGATACATGCTACAGCCAAGTTCTCAAATTCAGTGAACATGAGAGCATCAGAAAAACTCCGGGGAACTTGTTAAAACACGACTTTCACACCCACAACCAGAGGGTTCCTTCCGGAAGCCCCAGGATGGGGCCCCAAGATCTACATTTTTAATAAGTCTCCCAGGTGATTTTGATGTATGAATCGTGATTTGAAACCCTGGTATTCAGAGCACTGGCAGTGCTTAAGAGCTTATCAGAAATGCAGATCTTGGATCCCACCCAAGATTCATTGAATCAGAACCTGCATTTTACCAAGGTCCCTGGGTCATGCTCCTGTAAGGGAACAACCTGGTTAATCTTGATACTGTTCTCAATCTCGATACCGTTCTCAATCTCGATACCAAAGAAGCCAGAGTAGCCCCTTAACTATTTGTTACTAGTTTAATTTTTCTTGCAGTAATTTTCTTAACCTAGAGAGATCTATAATTACTACTCCTAAAAGCATCATCTGGAAGATTATTTTTCAAGTTAAGTTGGGCAGAGCCCTAGGCTTCAGTCCTCCAGGGCCACGGGGTGGGGGTTGGGATGATATGAGGAATCTTGGCCTGAGCTGGCCTCCAGGCTACAAACTCTACTTCAAACAGAGCTTCCCTACTTTGACCAGTTTTAGAAATTGGGACTGCAGTTTGATTTCCTTTGAAGAGAAGGTTTTGCTGCTTTAAGTTTTTCCCTCAACCAACATTATGCTCCACAGTGTCCATCAATACCATTGGTACCTTCTCCATGTTACTCAAGAGATGGGCTTAGGGAATGAACCTGATTCTATTTTCCCCTCTGCTTCCCCTGGGGGCTGAGACGTGACCTTCAAAATGTCAAAACGTGCTCCTGTTCCCAGCAGGACCATTAAGTTACTTTTCTATTCTACTTTAATATACGATGACCATGAAAGACATTAATGTGGAAAATTTTGAATTTGGCTCACATGCCATCCCTAGCTTGTCTTCTAACAAAAGCTCCATGTATCTTACAATCCAAAACGTTCCCACCAGTCAATGGGAATTTGATCCTTAAGGTAAACAGCAGCAGTCAAGATCTTTCTTTAGACCAAGTATTTTGGGAATATCTTTAGTGATTAGCATTGCTTGGTGGCCCTAGAGTTAGTCTCAGAATTCACTTAACAAAGAAGTAGTAAGAGGCCCAGGAAAAGACAACTTCAGTTTTACTAACATCTAGTGAGTGGTTCTCAATCAGGATGCACATAGTAATCACCTGGGGAGCTTTGAAAACTCTTGATGCCTAGGCCACACCCTAAAAAATTATATCAGAATCTCTAGGAATGGGACTTCGACTTTAGTGAGACTCTGGATGTTTGGAACGCACAGCTGAAGTTGAGATCCACTGCCCAGGTACTAGATATGGGGGCCCGGGAAATGTCCTATAAGACACATGCTCACTGGCCCTCCTCCTCCCTCTTTTGGTCCCGATCTCCTGTGTCCACAAGATCATTCATTCACTCAGCGGTTATTTACTGGAAATCCACTTTGTACTCATTCGGAACTGGCAATTAAAAACGCAAAAATCCTGTCTTTGCAGAGCTAAACTGAATTTTTTTAAAATTTCAGGTACGAATAGGTGCTATCAAGAAGATAAAATAGAGCATGAGTGTAGTACATAGTCATAGCCTCTCTGAGAAGGTGACATTTGAATTCTGGGATGACACTTGAATTGGGGTAAGGACATGACTATAAGACAATCTGAGAAAGCTCTTAAGCAGAAGGAATAACAAGCTCAAGGGTCCCCATGGGAGGGAATGAGCTTGGTAAATAGAAAGGACAGATCAAAAGTCAGGGAGGGGGGAGCAAAGTGAATGAGGTGTAAAGTTAAAGGAAATGAGATCAGTGTGGATCAAGAATCAGATAGTGTTGGTCTTTACAGGCCACAAAAAAAGAGTGGAAGAGATAGTTTGATAAATAACTTCAACAGAGGGAAAATATCTATACAAAAGACTATACCAGTCACATGAACAATGGCCTATATTCTCACATAATGCTTTTGCATCTTAATTTAGTTTGTGGCAAAGAAGGGGAGCAGAACTGGTCCTGCTTCTCGGGGACAGATATTAGAACTGCCTGGGAGAGGGGTTCAAGCTGTATGGCACACGTGGTCCTTCTTCACCGTAAGTGCAGTGTTTACACTCCCACTCCCTAGGGGTGTGATCCCCTACCATTAGTGAGTAACCACTACTAACTACAGTAGGTCATATCCAGTGGTTCAAAACCCAATGATGTGCACACTCGGCACTTCAATCTAGTTCATCCACCCTAAACTTCAAACCTCTATATTCTCTGAATATCTCTATCAGGATGTCCCACAGTACCTCAAACACACCGTGACCCAACACTGAACTCATCTTTATTCATAAACAGACTGGTATCACCCCCTATAATCTCTCTGTGGGTTGGTATCAGCTGATGGTGGCTGAGGCTGGATCAGCTGCTGGTTCTTCACGCATGTGTCTGCCACCTGGGCCGGGCTGGCCAGAACAGCTGGGTGGGAGCTGAGACAGTTCTGTCTACTCTGTGGTGTCTGACTTGGGCTTCCTCACAACATGGAGGTCTCCGGGTTGTTGGACTTCTTCTATGGCCAGTGGCTTCTCCCTGAATGAGTATCCCAAAAGGCAGGGAATAGAAGCTACAGTTTCTTAAGACCTGGGCCTGAAAACAGTCACAGCATCACTTCCTCCATATCTTCCTGCTCAAAGCAGTTTCTGAGCTCACCCAGATTCAAGGGAGGGAGTCACAGACTCACCTCTCAAAGGGAGGAATGTTAATAAATTTGTGGCCATTTTTTGTCCACCACAAAATACAAAGTACACACACAGTATATATACAATGTCTGATACATGTTAAACTATAATCTTTCAAATAGAATCAACTGTAATAGTGACTAAATGCTATCCTCATTACCTTATAGTGATGTCCCTCAATCTTTTCATAAACTTAGTGAAGACAGGACCAGCAAATGTCAGGGGAAAACAGGGGAAAGTAACCAATGTAAGCATTGAAAACAATCATTAACTGCCCTTTCAGAGGCATGCGTCACCCTCCATTGGTTGGGCACTCTAGGACTGCAGGAAGCTGCTGTTACAGTCCTTCCAGCGCAAGTATTATGAGGTCACACTGAAGAGGGGGCAGCCAGGGAGACTCATCTCATTGCAAATGCAGGGTGCTCTGGGCGCTCCTGTATAAAAGGTGGCATCATCAATAGGGAACAGCATATGCCAGTGTGACAGTGAGTCACCAAGTAAAACCAGGGCTGCTCACGTTCTGATGCCTGCAAAAGCTGGGAGCAATAAAATCATCCCAGTGTCCCAGCACCTCCATGGAAGGATCAAAGAAGTTTCATCTCAGGAGTACGTGAGAAGAAGAGAGAACGTGGTGCCTCAACTATTTTCAGAGAAGAGTATCACTGGAGTCTTTTTAAGGGCAAGGATGACCCATGGTTTTTCTTGAAATATAAGAAAAAGTAAAAACGAGCCAACCTAAGAAAGTAATATATTAGATTTTAAGATAATTCATTATGACCAAGTTGGGTTTATCTCAAGTATGTAAGGCTACTAATCAATGTAAGTCATCCACTAATATATTGTGGTACCTGGTCTCTACAGATGGCCTCTTGGCAGCATATTCTTATGTAGTCCCCCTGGCAGTGAATCTGGGCTGGCCCGTAACTTATGTTAACCAATTGAACATGGCAGAAATGATGCTGTGCCAATTTCAGGAATATGCCTTAAGAAGGCCTGGTAGTTCCTGCTTTACACTTTGGGCCACCCAGTAAGAAGTCAGATACCCAGCTGGAGAGACCTTGGAAAGGACACATGTAGAGGCCAGAGAGAGAGAAAGAGGCCCTGAGACTACAGGGGGAAAGACAAGCCCAACCATCCCAGCGTCTGGGACTTCTATCCACCTCCAAGGAGGTGCCAGACATGGAATGAGGCATCTGGGACTTTCCAACATCCAAGCTGAGCTTCCAGATGACTCCAGTACCAGATACCAACTCACTGCAACTTCATGAGAGGACCCAAACCGGACTGGCAGAAAAACCACCCTGCTAAGCCCTCTCAATTCACAGATGTGTAAAGGATAATAAAATGGTAGTCTTTTAATCCACTAAATACTGGCATGGTTGATTATAAAATAATAGATAAGAGAGAAAATTCATAAGATTATCTCAAAGAAAGCAGAAATACAGGGAAAAAATTGTAGAAAATTCTATACTTATTCAATATTAAAAAAGAAAACCTTACAGCAAACCAGGAATAGAAGGGACCTAACTTCCTAAATCTGATCATGGAAATCTACCAAGGGAAAAAAAAAAATTACCCAAAAAAACCAGCAGTTAACATAGTTCAAAGTATATTTCCACTTTGAGATTTAAAACAAAAGGCAAAGTTGCCCGTTATTACCACTTCTAATCAGAATTACACTGAAGGTTTTCATCAGTGCAGCAAGGCAAGGCAAGTAAAAACAAATGACTAGAAAGGAAACAACAAATTTGTCACTTAAATGATATGATTATATATATATATAAAGCCCCAAATAAACTATACATATATTATTTACAGTTATATAATGAGACAATTAAATATGTTACCTAGATATAATATAAACATGAAAAAAATCAATTGCACAACCAAATATACTAGTAAACAAAAATTTTAAAAATTTTAAATAGCTTTCGTAATAGCATTAACAATAATTAGGAACAAATCTAACAAATAAGTTGACTTCTACTGAATAAATAATAATTATTAAAGAAGACCTAAACAAATAGTCATAGATTGAAAACCTCACAACTGTAAATATATAAATTCTCCTCCAATATAATCCTAACTAAATGGCCAAATTTTTTTAACAATATGGTAAGCTGAATATCAAATGTATATGGAATTTAAACTGATAATAGGATGAATAAGAGTCAGGAAGAACAACAACAATGTAGGAGGTGTACCACTCCAGGGGTGAAGAATTACTGTGATGTGAGAACTAACTATGGATCAGAGACAGGCAAACAGGCCAGTGGAACAGAACAGCAAACCCACACAGACGCACACATGGAACATGGGCAATCTGCTATATGACAGAGGTATCATGGCAGCTTGGTATAAAAAGGACAGATTTCAGTATTCATAGGACAATTGGGTATCCACATGTTAAAAAAAAAAGGAGAGAAAGAAACTATACTTCTACCTTATATCATATGCAAAATAATTCCAATTAGCTTATGATCCATATAGGAAAGGATAAACTATAAAACTTATAAAATGACACAGAAGAATATTTTCACAAGTGTAAGGTGGATAAAAATGCTTAAAAAAATTCAAAGACCTGTAAGGAAAATATTGTATATATCATTTTTTTAAAAATCCTACTTATCAAAAGACACAATTAAGAGAGTGGGAAAAAAAACTTCATACTAGGAAACATACATAACTAACCAATGGCTTACTCTCAGAACAAAATAGAATTCACCCAGGACAATAAGAGAAAAGTAGACAACATAATAGAAAAACCAAAGACCAAACGATAAAATTCAATAATCTGACATACGCTAATAAAAACCAAAACAAAATACTATTGTACATCTACTAGATTGGCAAAAAATATTACATTCTAAAAATGTTGGGAAAGTGTAGAACATTGGAGATCCTCATACACAGCTGGTATAAGTAATATAATTACTTATTTTTGAATTGTCTATTCAAATTAAAGATACACTTATCCCAGGACTCAATTAAACATATACTTATCCCAGAAGTCAGTCTTGGGTATATATCTTAGAGAAACTGGTGCACATGTGGGCCAGAATTATTGCAGACTGTTCGTAGTAATGTAAATCTGGCATGCCCACCCTGAGTAGAATGGATAAATTATGGTCTACTCATACAACGCTATGCCATGCTGCCTGTAAAAGAACAAAGTACATGGATAAATCTTACATACAGGGAGCTAAAGAAGTCAGACACAAAAATATGATTGCATTCTTACAAAAGTTCAAAAACAGATTATTTTGTGGTATTTCTTCATATTCAGTAAAACTTAAGTATAAGACAGAAATCACAGTGGTGGTTACCTCCAGAGAAGTTGGAGGAGTTGTGATGAGGAGAAGCTCATGGGCTGCTGGCAATGAACTTTTCCTGGCCCAGTGTGGTAATTACATCAGTGTTCTCATTTTCCTTTTTTTTTTTATTGCGGTAAAATGTACAGAACATAAAATTTACCATTTTAACCACTGTTAAGTGTACAGTTCTGTGACATTAAGTATATTTATATTGCTATACAACCACTGCTGTTCATTTTCATAACTATGACGGTTTGGTTATAGAGGTATGGTTAACAGAGGTAAACCAAAAAACTGTAATAGGGGGAAAAAACTCCAAAACACTGAGCTGCTACTTTGGATTACATGAAGGGATGGGTCAAATACATCATCACATAAAGAGCCACAGAAAGGAGTCTATGCAGCCTCCAGAAATAATATCACAGAAGAACATTTCATGGCATCTAAAGACAACTGAGGTACACAGTAAGGTAGGAAAAGATATTTATAATACATTATGCACAAATATTCCAATGTTTTAAAATAAACTAAAAATATTTATGCAAGGAAAAAGATTAGGAGAAATATATTCTAAGGTTAACTATGATTCTGTTTGGGTGGTGGTTTATGAGTGATTTTTGTTTTCTTTGTTTCGCTCATTTGTATATTTTCAGTTTTGAACAATGAATGGATTAATTTTTAAGAAAATAAAGAGACAATACATTCTATTGGAAAAAAATAACAACAACAAAAGCTTAGAGATCTCAAAATGGGAATAAGAAACCTGGTATTAGCTGATAGGTGTATTTAGAAAATACCTGGAATCCTGCCAGCTCCTATTCATCCATTTGAATGTTAACTTTTCCCTGCCAGTTATCTTTCTCCTACCTGGTTACAATTTTTCCAGTGCCCTAGCTCTGACAGTAAAATCAAATTCTAGCTGCGTGCTTTGGAAGCAAGTAGGGCAGCAGGAAGCAAGGTGAGCCTCTAAGACAGCCTGCTCCTAATTGAAAGGAAGGGAAAATCCTCCAAACACCATAGGGAAGGTTGACGGATCATCTTGTCATCCATTCTCGTCCATCTGGTCTACCGCCTCTTACAGATACCAAGACAGGAAAAATGAAGTGTGTCTAACACAGGAAATGAGGGTGGTCATTCAGATTATACAGCACCAACTCCCAATAAAATATTTGAGGTGCGCCAGGCAGTGAAACAAAAGGCACCAGTCACAGTGTTCAGATCTGACTTCATGCTGGGTAGGGAGGTACCTGAAGACACTAAACAATCGGTGAGTATAGAGGACCCCACAGAGACAACACATGAATTTTCCCATCAGCCAGGATGGGTTCACCCTGGGCATGCCTGTTAGTTCATTGGAATGAAATGTCTGGAGTGGTAAGCTGGGCTATAGATTTTCCCCCCGATATTGATCCCCTCAGCCCTTGGGGCAATGGCCTCCTGTCTGGACCAGTGCTTCATAAATTTACTGAAGAATTTACAGAATATTTTATGTCAAGTAAAGAGTGTTAAAAATCATGAAGTGGAAAAAAGATGTTAATGATCCATATGGATATGTGTGGCATGCAATTACTATAATTTTTCTCATATGTGTCTCTGGGTGTTGTGACATATAAAAGATGGGAATGTATTTGAGCTACTATAGGTCATCCTTGCTTTAAATAAAGTCTGAAAAAAGAAGAGCTTTCAGGGGGCAGGTGGGAGGTACAGATGGGTTTATGGGTTGTGGTACTATTTTTCAATGGAAGTCTAGTTACTGTTAACAGGTGTGCTGTCAAATAGGGGCTCAAATAAAATTGGGGAAAGTTAAGTTTAATAAGAGGATAGATGGTTTCAGGAATTCCTAGGGTCTTTAATTGATTAAAATGCATGTGACTCTGCTGTGTGTGTGTATCTACTTTGTAAGTAGAAATAATACAGAGTTACCGTGCAGAACCTTTGTGACCACAGGATATCATCTAAGGGATACACTTTGGAAATTTCTTCAGTAAAGGAATCCTTTTCTTGCTGTTTTATCCATGCAGAAGAGACAGTAGGCTCTTCTTTTGCACGGACTTCATCCAGTATGTGATAGGGAAGGGGTTTGTCCCCATACGTTTCAAACCTCCCTATCTGACAACATGGTGATCCCCACACTGGCTTTTCCTGGTATTGACAGCTAGTGATAAACCTGATAAAGCTCAAACTACTAACAAGTATCAGGAGTTTTCGTCAACCAGACAAAGTCCTGAGCCTTTGCAAAATGACCTCCCAGAACTCAGAGATAATCTATTGCTGGAACTGTTAATACTCTGCCAGAGAGTACATTTTGTCTTTGTTTTCAGTGTATTTTCTTTCCCAGAAGAAAGAAAACAAATAGGCTCAAAGAAATAAATAGAGGAGTGTGTAGACATACCTTTGAAATGGCATCTTTGTGACTTTGCCAAATAAATGAAGAATGAAGGCAAATTTATCTCTGTACACTCAAACAGGCTTGTCACATGTAACTGTCATTGTCTATGGAACTGTTAATTTTCTTTGAAAATAATGGAATCCTTTGAAAATAATATTCAGTCAGAAGGACTGTCCTATAGATTTAGTCATTATAAGAACAACAAAATTAAGAACATGGCTAAGAATGATACAGCTTCTTACTTTACTTTTTCTAAGCTTTCAGGTAGCCTTTTTTTTTTCTTCCAGTAATGGAAACCCTAGCCATAGGAGCAAAATTCAAATGAAGTCTGCATGCCAAAAGAAATAGAACTTAGCATTTATTCCCTGTTCCTGCTTCCACTCGGAAGGTATCTTTTCCCCCTAAGAAACACTTATTTAAAAGAACATAAAAGTGGCTTTCTATTTTTGGCCAGAAGTAGAAAATGAAAGACAATGGAGAAAAAAATATTAGCTTAGCTTTTCCAGACTTGAAATAATGTGTGATTTTTGCTGTTTTTCCAACTTTTGAAACCAAGTCTGGTAAAATGCTTAATTCATTCAGCTGGTGAATCACCTTTCCTTTGTGGGAATATCAATGCCAAGCTAAAACTTCTCCAGATGAGGAAGGAAAAAAATTTAAATGCAGCAGAGCCAAGAGTAGATTGGAAAATAAAATTGTTCTGTCTCTACCTCATTAATTCTCCCTTCATCAGTTGGAGGTCCTGTGGGCTGCAGCCGTGCATCATTGCAATGGTACCTTCAGGTATTTCACTGAGACATAATTAAAATTGATGTTGTCATCTGGTGTTTCCTTGTGCAATTTGTCTAACTTTTTGCAAATGGCAAAACAGAGCTCTTTATTATGACTTAGTCATTCTACAAGAAACTGTCCAAGATTTCCTGGAGGTGCTCTGGAAAAACAGTTTGGCCAACTGGAAGAGAACTTAAGGGTCACCAAGTTCCCTGCAGGGATTACCTTAGCGATACATCCAAGCAATCCATTTGAATGGACCTGCTGTGACAGGCAAGTCCATACCCAAGATATTCCATTTCATAGTTGAACAGCACTCATGAATTTTTAAAATCTTCCTTATATTTATTTATTCCCTCAAAAGGTATGTTACCAGGCTCACTCTAGGAACTTCCCATGGAAAGAAGGCTATGATAAGCAGCAAGACTCTGTCCTATAGTGGAGCTCCCAGCCCAGCAGGAAGGCAGCCGGCTAACTAGTAATTAACAGGAACACGTGAACGCCACATCGAGAGGAAGTAACTGATGCTGTGGATTTAACCTAGGGGTCAGGAAGGCCACCCTCCCTGAGGAAGCAAATTCAAGTAACCTCCTAAAGGATGCTGAGTGAAGATGGGGCTGAGGAGGGTACTACGCTGAGGAAGAAGTATGAGCTGGTAGATCATCTGAAGAAAAAAAAAAGAGCCATACACTTGCTTCCTGTCTTTCCTATTTTGGTCCAAGATTCGCCTTTAATTTTACATAGGCTAAGACCACTCGCTCCTCATAGAAGACTGGTAATAATATGCTTTCTACTATTTTCATTTCTTCTGCATTTTCTTTAGAATACAGTGATTTAAAAACGAGCAACTGTTGGTTGAACATTCTCTTTGCGCCGAGCCCAACGAATTCTCACAAAACCTTTTATTTCATCCACATATTTTGAGGGTGACTGGGGTTCAGGTTACCTCGCCAGTCAATGGCTGAGGATTCAAAGCCAGATCTGAGAGTCTAAAGTACAAGATTTTCACCACTCTAATGGGGTTTCTTCACGTTCAGGTCTACAAACTATTTCATCAAAATGATGCGGTTGGTGTATGTGTATGTGTATGTGTGGTGGTGGAAATGTTTGCTAAAAAGACAGATTCCCAGGGCTCACCCAGCTGTTTTGAGTCTGAATCTCCGAGGATGTGGTCTGGGAATTTGCATTTTAACAAATTCCCCTGGTTTTTGCCTTGCATTTGAGAAGCACTGAACTTCATCCCAGTTCCCTGTGCTTGTGAAATAGAAGGTGTTGGGGAGAGAGGAGACAGAGAAAGGAACAGATAGGGGGGCAGGGGCAGTGGAAGAGAAAGGAGACAGACAGACATACAGACAGCCGCTGACACAGATTACCATACTCCTGCCCAGGTTCTTCAAATGCTCTGCTGGTTACTGGATGAAACACTGGAATGCAGCCTGGTTATGATTTTCAAACTGCAAAAAAATTTAGCCTCAAATACTGGCAAGATGTCTAAGCAGAGCTCAGAGAGCTGCTTATTCAGGCTTCAGCCAAGCTGTGAAAAGTGAGGCTTTTTCAGAGGAAGTGAGATAAGACAAAAACTTACAAAAACAAACATCCTGAGGCCGGTGCTCAAAAGGCCACTGGCAAAATCTATAGTCTAATGTGAAGTGAGCTAAACAAACACATTATTGGGCCATCCAGGAAACATGAAGCAGATGCCTGGAAGCTGGATTGTGTTTTCAACCTGGGTAGAAATATCCTGAGGAGTGATGATATGGAATTAGACACAAAGTTCAGATAAAAACAACGGCAGCAGGGGCGGGGAGGTGGGGGCAGCGACAGCAGATCCAGGATGGACAGGAGGTGCTTCAGGGTAGCAAGTTCAGGGCAGGAGGGAGGCTAGTGCTCCAGCCTTATTTAAAATTGTATGCCCTCCTTTTGTCCTAGTCATGGGATTACCTGATGGCAACTAGTTAATGAAGGGGTAGAGATGGAGACCCAGAGGCCAGGGCCAAAGCTTTCTAGGTTTAATACTAAAATGATGCTGCCTCCCACCTCCTATTAAGTGCTTTAAAATAAAAACAATACCAATTCAAAATATAAACAAAGGTAGTTCAGTAACATTCCGGGTTATCCTCTGAGACTAATTCAATGTTTTTTGGAAAATGCAAAACATCAATGTCTGGCAGGAAGAAAAAAAAAAATAGTCTTGTGTGCTTTGCTGGTACAGCATACAGAAGATAAGTCTGATGAGATAGTGCTTGTGAAATGCTTACCAAACTTCCTCGCAGAGACAAAGTACTTACCCAGGGCTAGTTATTATTATTTTTAATAATAGTAACATATGTTCCCGATTACATTTACTGCAGCTGCCTTCCCTTTAAAGGAATGCTAGGGCTCTCCCCCTTCTGTGGATGCATTTTTCCTAGTATTTTACTATTTGGCATTGTTGGAACTTGGCTCTGCAGAAATAAGGAAGTTGACCCCAGCTTCCCTCGCCTCAGAATCAGTCCAGTTCTCTGAGCTGCTTTCCTACCGAGTCCTTTCTTTCCAACACTTTCCCGGTCCCATCATGGCATTTAATTAGTTATCATTTTTTGCTTGCTTTTAATTAAGGGAACACTGTTTACACTAATCTTGGACTCATTCACTGAATGCCATCTAACTCTTGACATTTATTTAGGAAACATCATTTGGCAGAGTTTTTATAGCACGAATATTTGATGATGCATGTTAATTCCAGACCCTCTCCAATCACAGGCTTACTCCTCTTCTATAAGATAACACCAGTTGGGTCAACCTTAAAATTCGTTATGACTCTATCACATTGAAATTTCAACTGCATTTTGCATTTACATTATCAGTAATCATTGGGAAAATGATAGTGTAACATAACCATACATATTTTTGTTATGCCTTGAAAAACTGCATGTATGCTCTCAACAAAAATTTTTCCTTGGAAAGTGATTTCTTTCGCTAACAGCAATTTTAAACATTGCAGTTTTCATGGTAATGCCTAATTATTATTACAAGTAACTTTTTCCAGATCTAGATCTGGGGTTATGGGCAAGATAGACTCTATGAAAAACAACAACAAAACAAAAGCAACAGTAAAAACTCTTAGCCACTCTTTCCTTTGTTAAAAAGTTGCATTCAAGTCATTTAATTCTGCTCTTGACATGAAAGATGCCTATTTTTATGAAAAGCTGGTTTTACAGCAGGAAAATTGGCCCTTTCGTTATGATGCCTAATGATTCATGGTTGTTAGAGAACTCTTTCACAGAACAAAGCAGATTGGATTTGTTGGTGGAGTGTGCATTCCACAGCATCTCTTAGGATCTCGATGGGGGTCAGGGATTTAAGTCCTGGAAACTGTGTTTGGGCTCCAAGTTGTCCCATTCCATTTACTGCAGTCTCTGAAGGCAATTGTAAAAACTGGTAAAGAGGCAACAATGTGAGGTGATGTAAGACACCACTGCCCGTGAAAAGACCCAGGGGCCACTGACAGTCTCAGCTCTCAGTAATGAGGCCTAGATGCCCACTAAGAAAGGAAAAAAAACATGCGCAACAGAGAAAGGTAGCTGTAATGGGAGGAGAGGACCAAAATGTGTATAGAACAGTTTAACTTTTAAAAATTTCACGTTCTCTAAGTCTGCTTTGAGATAGCCAAGGCTTTCTAACCTCAGAAGCATCTCACTGAGCTGTGAGAGGATTCTTTCCTATACACATTTGATCTCCTCACCTAAGTTCCCAATTCTTTAATTTACCTCTATGTAAGTGCCAGTTATTGGTAATCTTGGGGCAGATTATGATTTAACAAATTTATTCTGAACACTTACAATATCAAAAGTGACAAACACCCTACTTCCTGAGTTCTACAAAATCTCTCCATCAAGGTAATATTGGGGGGTAGGGAGAACATTGTATTGATATAGTAAGGTATAGTCCCAGTTCATCAATTTTAAAAGATGAATAAAGACAGTTAATCTTAGAATAGGGTGCTTGTGGAATATTCAAGAGCACAGCTATATTAAAAATATGGCTTTAAATGAGATTGATGTATGTTTAAATCCTGGCTCTGTCATGGGTGAGTGAACTTGAACAAGTTATTTAAACTCCCTATGTTTCAGATTTCAGCATCTTTAAATAGAGATGATGGGTAGTGTCTCACAATTTTTGAAAGGTTGAAAATAATGTTAACAAAGCATCAATATCATTATCGTTATCATCCTTCTTCTAAGGTTTGAGCTAGAGAGTCAAACTGTGATGGTTGCCAACATACAGGGACTAGGTGAGGGAGGAAGTGTAATGATTAAGAATTTGGAACTTGGTATGTACATTTCAATCTCAGCTCTGCTACTTCCCAGCTGTGTGACCTTCGGCTTTACTCACCCTCGTGGGGCATCAATATTCTTGTTGGTAAATAGGAATAACCAAAGCACTCATCTCCAATGGTGAATGTAAGGATTAAATTAATGACTGTACTTAAAATGACTAGCCCAATGCTTGGTACATGGTAAATATTTTATAAATATTAGTGACTTTTCTCAGTATTATAGTACACTTATTCAAAAATTTTTATACTGCAGCAAAATATATGTAATGTTAAAATTTACCATTTAACCATTTATACGTGTATAGTTCAGTGGCATTAAGTGCATTCATCTTGTGTAACCATCACCACCGCCCACCTCGAGAACATTTTCATTTATCCCAAACTGAAACTCTGTACCTACTAAGCAGTGACTCTCCATTTCCCCTTTTTCCAGCACCTAGTAACCACTTTTTCTGTCTCTATGAATTTGAATACTCTAGTTATCTCTTGTAAGTGGACTCTTATAGCATTTGTCCTTTCAAGTCTGGCTTATTTCATTTAGGGTAATATGATCAAGATTCATCCATGTTGTAGCATGTGTCAGAATTTCTTTCCTTTTTAAGGCTAAGTAATATTCCATTGTACGTATATGCATTGGTTCTTTGTACAGGCATTGCTGGACATTTGGGTTACTTCCACCTTTTGGCTACTGCAAATAATTTGAGCATTGGAGTATATAACACTTAATAAAATATAACATCAGGGAACATGAGAAAGAAAACTGTAGGAAGCCCCAACATTGAAAGGGCAGGCAAAGGAAGATTTACTCCCTTAGGAAAGTTAGAGTCTTTGAGCGATTTTATGAAGAGGAAAGATTTGGTCTCATTCGTGGGATGCAGGCAAAATATGTCAAGGATCTGATTTAGGACAGTGTCACTGAACACAGTGTATTTAAGAGTGAACATACATATTTACCAGGGAGATTTCACAAAGAGAGATGACACCAGCAAGAACAGCCTAATCACAACTTCACAGCCCCTTCAAGAAGGGTTTGCTGTCCTCAGGTGTTTGCAAAGTGCTTGGCACTGGGGTAAGCCCATTACATCACATCTTTAATCCTCCGTGCTGCCCCCCAAGACTACATCCCCAGCCAGCAGATTAGGAAACCAAGTATCATTATTTAATGGCTGTAATTTCAAAGAGCTAGCTAATGGTCAAACCAGCATTTCACCCTGGGCCTGCCTCTTGCTAATACCTAGATTCAAAAGCAATGTGCTCTGGGCCAGTCCTGACTGAGGCAAGAACTCCTCCCAGTCCTCCGAATCCTTGCTCTGTCTTATCTCTTGGAACTGTGTGTCTTTAAGTCATTTCCAGAATCAAAGGGGGTCTACTGAGGCTCTAGTAGACTTGACACACTGGTACTCTCATAATTTTAGTTTGCCAAAGAGACCCAAACAACAGCTCAACATTTGATTCCCCCAGTCTTTTCTTCACTAAATGTTCAAGTTCTGCTCTATGGATCACAGCACAGTAAAGCCATGCAAAGAGGCCAGAAGTTTTCCCTGATCTCAACCCCTTTCTATTTCAGCTTCTATAAAAAAGGCAACTCAAGTAAGAAAATTACTTCTATTATCTTTTGCTGCTTTCCAAAAATAGGATTTTTTAATAAATTAGATGTGCGGCCCAATTGTGGTGTAGTATACAATTCACCACTTCCAAGGCAGTCCCAGAAGCTCTGTTTTCCTTCTGGGAGAGTTTACTCACGCCCGGTGAGAGAGACATGAGTAGCCCATGCCCCGAGTATTTCCTTCTAGAAAAACTTGACATGTGACAGATTTGTTGGTGACTCTTCAATAATTAAGGTGTTATAATGAGTTGAAAAGCCATTTCAAGAGATTCAATGGGCAAAAATAACTCCCTTTCTATAAAATGGTAGGATGCCATCTATAACTCTTTAAGAGAGCTGAAGTGGAGATCAAACATGGTATGTAAATCAATTTTGTACAGTATAAAGGACCTTACATATGTAAGGGATTACTATTATTTTTATTATAAATGGACTTATTTTACATTTGATGTTACAAACTTGAAAGCACTTTGCATCAGAAAGCTATTGATGTACCACATTAAAATCTCAATTAAATGTTTAGCTTTTTCTTTCAGCATGTTTGGAAATTGGCATATTATAATTATAAGGTTGAAGGAATGATCTAGATCTGGGTTTCTCAAATTTACCACTATCACTATTGACACTGTGGTTTAGATAATTCTTTGTTATGAAGGCCATCCTGTGCATTGTTGGATGTTCAGAAGCATCCCTGGCCTCTGCCCACCTCCACCTCTGAGTCATGACAATCAAAATGCATCTAGACACAGCAAATATCCCTGGGAGGCAAACTTGCCCCAGATTAAAAACCACTGCTCTAGACGATAGAGTTGGAAAGGCTGGCATGTCAATGTGGGGGATAAGTTCCATATTATTTTACATCTTTCAGTGTTGCTTCCATGCTTTGTGGGATAAATTCATCTTCATCCTTCTCCTTGATAAATCTGAGAAATTGAACTGAATTGTCTGTAGAGTGACACAGAGTTATATGGCTGAGTCCTAAGGCTTCGGGGGATTAGCCATACTTGGCTAAATTAGCATTTGGGATTATGTCAGCATGGGGACCCAAAAATGAGCAAAAATAAAAGCAAATGAGGAGGAACTTTGTTTCCTCTGGCCCAAATGTTTCATGTTTTCAGTGTTAAGAAAAAAGACAAATTACCAACACTGACTACACACAATTCAATCTCTCTTTCTCTGTCTCTCTCCAGCCCCCAAGATCCTGTGCTTCTTGTTTTATCTTATAGATAAAACAGCAGAAAAAACATCAAAACAAGTCACCCTGCTAAGCAGTAATTTCTTTTTGCTTTTTCTTTTGTGAACAGAAAACTTGACCAAGTTCTCAGCCTCTCGGGAGAACTTTATCGAAATTATTTTCTATTGCTCTCTACTAAATAAGACACCCAGATCCTTGCAGCTTATTAGTTTCAGAGAAATCTGAAATATAAAATATGTGTCACAGTTGGCACTTGATTTACACCTTTCTCTGAAAGGCCACCAAGGACTATATAGTTTAATTACGCTTTCAAATTTAGAAAGGGCAACAAAGATGTAGATTAAGTGATCCATCCAAGGTCATGGAGATGAAAAATGACAGACTAGAAAGCGAATAGCAGAGGGATTTTCAAGTACCTTTTCCTAAGTTGTTTCTTCTTCTTCTCCTTCTTCTTCTTTTTAAATCTCTCTCTTCTAACTTTTTTCTGCCCCTCATTGTGCTTCCCTTAGATTATTACTGAGGATTCTGGCAACACAGTGCTTGGTTCATGACAGATGCCCAAGAAAATATCCATCACTCAATGAAAGAAAGACTCAAGCTACAGATACCAAGAGAAATAAATTAAAGCAACTTGTCATTGAAGATATTATTTGCCTTAGAAGAACATGGCACCATGACTATTTGAAAGTAAAAATGCTGGCTGAAATCACTTTAAATTCATGGCCACAGATTTCAGATGGATGTTCACCAATGCCTGGCAGTCCTGTTGTACTGGACATTCAATTCCCTACTTTCTCCAAAACAATAAATCACTAACCTTGGAAACCCACAGAAATCTTTAGTGAACAATCAAATACTAGAATAAAAACAAATTTACAGGTAGAGGATGGCCTAGCACAGCTTTAAAAAAAAAAAAAAAGTCTGCTTTTGGTGAAGGAGGGGCACATGTAAAAAAAGGCCAGTCAAAAATCTCCACCAGAGCTTGAAAATTCATAGCTCGTGAGTCTCCATGCACAGCCACTTGAAAACAGATGTCATACTTTCTTTTCTGTTCAAATATTCCATGAGCATAAGCACAGAAAAATCAGAAATTCATTATGCTGGTTATTCTCTGCCTTTTCCATTCAACTTCATGTCAAGGAAATAGAAAAGAGACCAAGGATTAGTGCATCTCTTCATCTCCTTGCCGAAGAAGCTCACTGCCATGGCAACCACACACACACAGAGACATTTGTAGAACCCCAGAAGTTCAAGTTTTTGCACATTACTATCATCACAGATATAGGCGCTTTGTATACATGCAATCTCCAGCAAATGACAAAGTCGAAAGCAGCCGTCATGGCCTTCCAGCTTCCCTAATTGTTGTTTCCCCTGAGAATGCTTAATGGAATTCATGCAATGTAATCAGACTTATACAAACATTTCACATTCATGTCAGCTTTGACCGGGGTCCAGATGAGTACAGCCAACGATAAGGGAACAGATAAATAAATACATTGCGCTTGTGCTCCTCTGCCCTGCTGCACTTGAACTACTGTAATCGCCCATTCTCTCAATTTCCTGCTTCTACTGTACTCCTGATCCAACCCGTCTCCTCCCCTAAATTGACTGTGAACACTGCTGCTGGAGACAGTTCTAAAATGTAAATCAGACCACGTCACCTCCCTGTTTCAAACTCTCCAGTGCCATCTCATTGTCTGGGATTATCTGGCCCCTGTGTGAGCCATCCTCCTACTGTCACAGCACGCTCTCCCCACAGCCTCCAGTCAGCCCAGGCTCTTCTCACAAGCAACCCCCCAGCCTGAGGAGAAACTTTGCCCGGGTCCCACTGTGCACGTGTCCCCATTCAGGTGGCAGTTCTCCAGACACACCTCCCCTTCATTCTTCATCAAAGTACCCCAATCGCTTTTTTCGTAGCAACTGTCTCAGTTTGCGAAACCTGTTTATAAATAGTTGTGTTTGCTTATTTCCTTATCTCTTCCTTCAAAGACTGTAAGATTGTATCCATTCCACTCTCTGCTGTAGAGCAAGTTTCTAACTGTGCTAGATGCAGAGTAAGCACGCTTGACGTTGCTTGAATGAACAAACATCTATCATTATCCAAAGAGGGTGACAGCTGTTAAGGGTCACAGTTGCCCCCAAAAGAGACCAAGTTTAAGCCTTCTGCCCAGTGATTACAGACACCCATTCAGCCCTCTCTGTCTTTTCTTCTCTGTCCTCTTGCCCTTTGACCAAGTTAGGGATTTACATAATCTCAGGGTTTTCCAATGTGATAAAGCCTGAGGAAGCCATGAATCAGTCTATTGCTTATTTTTCATCCCAAGATTTTTGACCCCTGCAGAACCCTCCTACACTGCTGGTGGGAATGCAGTTTGGTGCAGCCACTGTGGAAAACAGTGTGGAGATTCCTCAAAAGACTAGGAATAGACTTACCATATGACCCAGGAATCCTGCTCCTGGGCATCTATCCAGAAGGAACCCTACTTCAGGATGACACCTGCACCCCAGTGTTCATAGCAGCACTATTTACAATAGCCAAGATATGGAAACAGCTTAAATGTCCATCAACGGATGACTGGATAAAGAAGAGGTGATATATTTAAACAATGGAATATTATTCAGCCATAAAAACCGACAACATAATGCCATTTGCAGCAACATGGATGCTCCTGGAGAATGTCATTCTAGGTGAAGTAAGCCAGAAAGAGAAAGAAAAATACCATATGAGATCGCTCATATGTGGAATCAAAAAAAAAAAAACAAAAAACAAACCAAACCAAAGCATAAATACAAAATAGAAATAGACTCATAGACATAGAATACAAACTTGTGGTTGCCAAGGGGGCGGAGTGTGGGAAGGGATAGACAGGATTTCAAAATTGTAGAACAGATAAACAAGATTATACTGTATAGCACAGGGAAATATACACAAGATCTTATGGTAGCTCACAGATAAAAAAAATGTGACAATGAATATATATATGTTCATGTATGACTGAAAAATTGTGCTCTACACTGGAATTTGACACAACATTGTAAAATGATTATAAATCAATAAAAAATTTAAAAGAAAAGATTTTTGACCCCTGCATATTTTAAGAGAAATCTAACCTTGATTCATTTATACTTGATGAAAATGATTTCATCTAATTGTCCTCAATTTTTTTTTTATCAAAACCTTCTTTCGCTGATACAGGAAGTCATATTTTGTCCAGACTAGATGAACTTGAACCCCCAGGGACGTTTGAATTCTACTGCAACCTCAAAAACCACAAAAATGGAAGAAATTCACAAAGTCAAATGTGTCCTTGTGCCTTGTCGATAAGGCCTAACATTTTGTTCATCTTGGGAAGAATTGTGTGTTACCAGGATCACCCCCACTGCGGTTTCTTGGTACAGACACGTGATACTACATGGGGACTCCGATGTTAAGAAGGCAGTTTTCACAGCCACCCCTTTCAGCCTTTTGAGTTCTCATGTAACCTTTGAAAACAGCTGGTCCAAATTCCATCTGGTCCCAGATCCACACAGCCCTCCTCTGCATTGTGTTCAGTTTGAGGACAAAGGAAGTTCAGGGAGGAGCATGGAGCAAGACGGGATTTGGCCAAGCAATTACGGCTGCTTTGGAAGCAGTCACCCAGAATGCAGATTTTATTGTTGTTTTCGTTTTTGTTTTAAACCTTTAAATGACTCATGGGTCTGTACACTTTTATACTTTTTTTTCCAAAGCTGATAGAAGGTTTAATCTTACTGCATGTTGTTCTATCCATTAAAATAAACCCTGGATATTCATGAAGAATACCTCTTTATGACTTGCTTAATTTCCAGATACACAAAGACCACTGTAGCCCTTAATTTCCCTCAATGAGGTCCAGCAAAATTTAATTAAATGATGGATGTGACATCTTCTGACTCTGAATGAGAGTTATTTATGTAAGCAACAGAATGTAAGAGAAAAGAGATCTTGCCAGAAGCTTGGAGTCCAACAGTCTTAGGCTTTTGTATTAGCTTGACCTCAGATTTCTCATCCAAAAAGCAGACCTAAGTAATAGAAACTTATGCAGCAGAGGATTACAGGGAGATTCAAATAAATCAATGCATATGAAATGTTTAGCATAGAGCCTCGCATATAGTATATACTCAATAAAGAAAAGCCAGTATCATGAATGCTTTTTTTTTTCTTCCTTCAGAATGAGGAATAGGTCACAGCAAACCTGTCTGAAGTAGAATCTGGGCATATGCTTGACATCATTCAGTAGTGAAACACACATGGGTAGGCATCAGCCTCAGCCCCTACAATTCAAATTCCTGCTACAGCAAAATGGTGTGTGACTTCATGGCAGGAATCTTAGGGACTGCTTTCAAGGAGACTAAACTGCAAGAATCAAGTGTCTGCTATTTCTAAAATTTTATGTACTGGAATTTGAGACATGAAACT
Organism: Camelus bactrianus; assembly: GCF_048773025.1. Classification (NCBI taxonomy): domain Eukaryota; kingdom Metazoa; phylum Chordata; class Mammalia; order Artiodactyla; family Camelidae; genus Camelus; species Camelus bactrianus. The sequence continues at coordinate 21,881,807 of NC_133555.1, read as the reverse complement.
AATTAAAATTCACTACATATGAAAATAGTTTGTATCCAAGAAGGAAATGTTTTAAAATCCCATGTTAGAAAAGATATGTGAAGGAGATATTCTCATGTACTACTAGTGAAAATAGAACTTGGTATCATTTTGGAAATGAGTACAAAAATATTTATTAATTTTTTCAACAATTATTTATTGAATATTTTGAGAGTTTATGCATTTCAAGACCTAGGAATTTCACTTCCCTGCATTGAACACTAGAAGAACACATGCAGAGACATGTATAAAATATCCAGAATAGTGGGGTTTGCAATAGTGAGAAATTGGAAACAACCAAAAGTTTCTTTCACTTTTAAGTAAGAGAGGCTAATTCTTTAAGAAATAACCCTAAATATTTCAAAAGACTAACAACTGGATGTGGGGCTCATGGGTGCCTATGTGGTGATTTCACGACTCAGCCTTATTTCGTCTGTGGCTCTGCTATCCCCGAAGACCTTGGAATCTTCTGCTAAATCCTTTGCATCTAGCTGGCACTTGAGAAATGAGAAAAGGCAAGGAAGACTTCATAAGATTTTTATAGATCAGGACTGTATCATACATCACTTCTTTCCACAATCCAATGGACAAAACTCAGTAACCTAGCTTTACCTAATCACGATGTGGTCTAGATACAGGGTCAGGAAGAAATGGAACAAGAGTTTTAATGAACAACTGCTCAACTTCTGACACAAATACTATAAGAACGTCAAAAGAATAGGGCAGATCTATGTTTACTAGTAAATGAGCCTTCCAAGAGAGACTATTGAGTAAAACAAAGTAAGCAAAAGGCATGTCAAAGGATGGGTTCCCTGGGAAGTAGACCACGAGAGAGAGTTTACTATTCAGGATATTTATTAAGTAATACTCTCGTTATCAACATCTGAGGAAGCAGGAGTGGGCCGAGGGAGCAGGTGAGCTGCAACACAGATCCAACAGCAGCCTCAGTCACCCCATGCAGAGCTCTCAACCTTGAGATGTCATTCTGGGTTGTCTCAAGCTGGGCCAAAGTGGCAAGATATCTATAAATTTGCAATGAACTTGCATAAAACTTGTACACTGAAAGTCGATCGGTTATTAGATGCTGGCTGATTCTGGAGGGGGTGAAGTTGAGATGCCTCTTTGCAATTGAGACAGTCTGTCAAGGGCCTGACAGCTAAAGACTGGTGACAGCAGTCCCACCTGAGCCAGTGAGTCCTTCCTTGGAGATGGATTTGGGCAATGCGTCACAGTGTCTACCCCATAACTACGCAATATCACCTATGATTACTGCAAAACAAAACAAAGGCATGCTTGTGTTCTTTGACTGAATTTCTATGTAAATACAAAGAAAAAATCTGGAGAGATTGAAAAAAAAAAAAACAGGACACTTTACATAATAATAATAACTAGATGTTAAGATTGTTGTGTTCCTTTGAGAAAAGGAGGCAGGTCCAAGATTGAGGTTAAAGGTTAAAAAAAAAAAGACCATCCATATCTGTAATATTTAATATTTTCTAAATGAACTATATTTTACTGATATAGTAAAAATGGAATAAAATTGTATTGGAGATGGGCTTATTGTATAAGGATATCTGATAAGGATGTTGATGAAAACAATAGTCTTCAAGGAGCAGGACCTTCCATTTCAAACGCAACCCATTAAAGTGACTGTTATTTATTCAAGGATTGATCGACTTTCCTTCTCTCTTCTTCCTCCCACAGCTTTTTGGCCATTTATTTGCTTACTAATATCTCCATCAAAGGGTGACTGGGGTTGGGGGCACTGGGTGTGGGGAGGAGAGGAAGGAAACTAGAATCAGCAATTTCCATTACTTGCTAGCAACCTGGTAAAGAAGTTTAGTGCGGGAAATGCTGGAAATCAGTTATTTGGATTATCTGAGCCTGTCAACCATTCATGTTACACCCTCTCCCATTAGCATGGACTCATGAGAATTGACCATAATTGCATTTGCAGTGATGCTCTGAAACAAGGTTGTTTTCAGTGATTATGTGGTTCACATTCAACCTTTTTTCCTCTTTCAAATGGCACATCCTAATAAGGCATTTTGAGGAAAGAGAAATTTCCTATTGTATTCTTATCTGTAACACATTTACACATCACTCAGGATGAGACAGTTAATCTAGATAGACCAAGACTGTTTTCTTGAATTTGAAGGGGCATTTTAACTTTTGTTTTGGTCTGGTAATAGAACAGTTTATTTGGGAGGTCCAGAAGTCAAGAAGTATAATTTAATCAATAAAAAACAATAAATATTTGTTGGATTTAACAGAACTAAATATTTTGTATAATGCCAGTGTTATAAGTCTGTCTTTATCATCTTGGTTACGACTATTCATACACTGGGTTTTAACCAAACAACTCAAGCCAACGTGAAAAAAAAAAAAAAAGGACAGTTTTCTCTTGGAATTAATACTATGTTGGAAAAAGCTTGGAATAAAATTCAGTAACTTAGGGTTCTGATTTAGACCAACACTTAATATAGTGATTTTGAGGTAAATTCATCTAACCCTGCCTCAATTTGTTCAGCTATAAAATGGATGTACAAGAAGAAGTCCTATACTTAATGTTTTACACATCTTTTGTATGACGATTTTTACCCAGACACTGATATTAAGCAGCTATTGGAGGATTTCACTGGCACTGAATCTCAATTTAACTGTATATAGGCTGTTTGCTGTTTCCTAAGAAAGTTAAGTCGCCTCTCCAGGATTCTATATCTTCATTTGTAAAATGAGGTTGCATATAATTCATTTATCCCTGGATTGCTGTGAAGGTCAAAAGGAAAAAAGCAGGAAAAATGTGTGGCACAATGCTTGGAACACAGCAGTCCACAATACAAAGGAGTGATCCTCAAGTCTCAGCTATCCCCCTAACAAGACCCACTCTGTTTTTCTCCTTTTCTAAGGAAAAACACACATTGTAAAATAAGCATTCTTCAAAGACAACTTGAAGACGTCTGGGATTTCCAAAGGCCAAAAATTCCATGAGTTCACAGAAGCTTTCACTAATTCCACTGATCTAAAGACAAAAAGGAGTGACTCAACTGTGTGCCCAAACTCATTTCTGATGATTTCTCCCATCCTACCCTTTCTGCCTCTCTGGGGGTGGTTGTGCCTGTGAAAACGATTGAAGTTGTCAAGAACAGAGTCAGCTTTCAAGATTGGAATGTCAGGGTAGAGTCTTCTTTTCTGCAGACCAGAAGAGCCTTGGTTGGGTAAGAGACTTCAGGTCTGAAAGGAGACAGATCAGGGATATAGGAGCTGATACAGATAAACAGCAAAAACACCTTGGAAGAGTGATATATCAAGAGAGACTAAAACAGAACAAGAACAAGATCATGAAGCAAGATGAGATAAGAAACCAAAAGACCTTGTCTACAAGCTGTAATGTGTGTGTTGCAACCAAAGGCTGACTATATCCTATAAAGTCCCAAATTACATAACTGTAATGGGTAATGGGCACTTTCTCAAAAAAGAGAGATTTGTTTTCCCTTTTATGGCCAAAGAGAAAAGCATGAGAAGTAACCCCATCAGGAAGTGCAAAATGTCATCATGTGAGCTGGTATATTTCAGGTGAGCTAGACTGAAAGGATTATGCAATTGGGTTGATTTTACATACAGCACAACCTTGCTTCTAAAGGTGTTGAGAGACAAATTGGGGACAGATATTAAAATGTTCAGACGCTCTCTTTTGTTGTGAATAGGACACAATTGGGCACTAGCGTGTAAGCTCCAACTTACATGCTAGGGACTGTCTGTTTTATTCCCTGCTGTAGTCCCAGCTCCAAGAACACATCCCTAGATAAGTATCTGTTGAATTAATTAACCAACTGTGAGGCCTTGGGAACAAACTAGTCCATCTGTGGAATGAGAGGATTGGATTAGATCATTCTAGTTTAAGTTTTTATGGTTCTATCAGAAACTACAAGTGAAAAATTATTATATTTTCCATCTCCATCACCTATGTCACTTTTCCTTTGACACCTATGTGATCTACTCCAGTATGACTGGATGTAGAAAAGCACCCCTGATGGGAGACAGGATGTTTTCAGTAGTCCAAAGACACATTTTGTTTATTTTGAAATAGTTACTTGCTTATCTTACATTTATTAGAAAAATACAACTAGTTTTTCAACTCCATTTATAATAATGTTATAGAATTTACTTTTCAAATAAATTTAAGTTATAAGCAAGTCAACTTGAACATATTTTAAATAAATTATAATGCAAGCTCTCCAAAGCAAAATATCACAAAATTGTGACAAAACCAAGTGCCATTTAGGAAACAGTCATCTCCACTAGTACTAATGGCACGTATCTTAAAATTGAATTTTGCCTAGTGCTCTCAAAGAGAATAAATCATATCTAAAGTAACCATAATATTTAGCTGGGTATCCTTTAGCACTATATCCCTGCTTGTGGTAAAGTAACTGCCTTAATTGTACTTTTATAAAATACACTTCTTCTTCTGGACATGAGGGACTAATTACTACCAAAATGACCGCTGCCATAAACTATTAGCAAGTGAAAAAAATATACGAACTCACTGTTTTCAGACAGTGGACAATAGGCAGCACAAAACTATGATCCCAGAGAGGAAGAGAACACATGAGGTGAGGACATAATACCTGAGATATTTTTCAGATTGCCACTCAGGGAAGGAAAACCCAGGTAGAACATGGAGGGAGACTCACTCAGTAGATTAAAGACTGAGGAAGTTCAAGTGACTGAAATCTGAAGGGCAGAGTACTGAAAAAGAAGAAGATATGTAGAAAAAATTTTCAAAAAATATGCACAAGGGTGCCTTTGAGTCTTTGGCTGATTTATGTTAAGGTGTATAGGACAGGACTCCATAAGACAAAGAACAACTACTTGGAAAAGAAAAATAACTGAAGAACTAAAAACTGAATGATTACCATAGCTCCCATTGGGCTGAGATACATTCAAGTTCCAGTCAGCCAGTGTGGAGAATCATCACTAAGTCAGTTCAGCATTCAGTACAGAATGTTCATGCTTCAGTAGATGCAAAATTATCTCTAGAATAAAGACTACTCTATACCTTCCTTAAAACAGCTTAAAAAGATTAAACTAATTCATATAAAATTTAAATGCTTGCCAGATCAAAGAGCAACACTCTTTAAAGGAACATAATAAAATACAGACATTCAACAATGTAACATCAACACTGCCCAGCCTCCAACCAAAACTTACTTGACATGGAAATGATAAGGAAAAATTCTTTTCTCCATAACCAGGAGGAAAATTAGTCAACAGAAATAGACCCAGAAGTGATAGGTGATGGAATAAGCAGACAAGAATGTTAAAAGTTATTATAAATAGTTTAAGTATATATTTTAGAAATGAAAACAATAAGAGAAATGAAAACTGTTTTAAAAAAGACCCAATGAAATTTTTAAAACAGAAAAATACAGTATCTGAAGTGAAAAATTTACTAAATGGTTACAACAGCAGTTTTATGCTGCAGAAGAAAAGGTCAGTGAACTTGAACAGAACAGAGAGAGGACAGGATAGTCTTTTCAAAAGTTGGTGCTGTTAACAATCAGAAATCTACACTGAAAAATATCTTACTACATATAAAGATAAACCACTTCTTACTACATATAAAGATAAACTAAAAACAAATCACAGGATTGAATGTAAAATTATAAAATTTTATGACTTTGTGTAGACAATGATTTAGTAAGACACAAAAAGTACTAGCCATTAAATAACAAATTGATAAATTGGACTTCATCAAAAATAAAACTCTTACTGCTGAAAAGGCACCATTAAAAAGATGACAAGTAAAATACTGAAAGAAAATACTCACAAAACATATCTTTAACATAAAACTGCACCCAGAATATAAAAGAACTCATATAATTCAATAATAAAAAGACAACCCAATTTTTTAAATGAGCCAAAGATTTGAAGATATACCTCACAAAAGAAAAAAATCTGAGTGGACAATAAACAGTAAAAGATATTCCACATCACAGTCACCAGAGAAATGTAATTTTAAACCACAATAAGGTATCACTCTTTACCCACTAAAATGGTTAAAATGAAAAAAGCCTGATATTACCAGTTTGGCAAGGACAAAGATCTGACAACAAAATATGATGGAGAAATGAAACAAGGAAATGTAAACTGGGATGGGAAGCTACTGTTAATGGCTAATTTATATTCTTGGTATTGCAATCCGTATTTTCTACTGTTTTAAATAAATAATTCAACTTCCACATGGAAAAACAAAAACAAACAAACCCCAAAAAGGATGTAGATCTGGAAATGTCACGCAATGGTGGTGAGGGTGTAAAACTGTATAAATATCTTAGAATACAGTTTGGTAAGTTTCTTATAAAGTTAAACTTACCAGATAACCCATCAATTCATCTTCTAAGCATGAACCTAAGAAAAATAAAAACATATATCTACACAGGCTGTATATTTGTATATGAACATTTGTTGGTACATACACTATGACTGATTCTCAAAAACATTTTGCTGAGTTAAAGCAACTGAACACAAAAGAGTGCATACCACATGATTCCACTTGTATGAAGATCTAAAGTAGGTCAGTTTCGTCTATACTGATAGAAATGTAATGGCAGCTGTGGTTGGATTGGGAGATTGTCAGGGCTGAGGCAGAAGAGACTATTTTAGTGTGTTGGAAATTCTCTGTTTCTTCATTTGGATGATGGTTAAATGTGTTTACGCATACATCAAAATTCAGTGAAGTGTACATTTTAAATGAGTACATTCATTTTGTTGTATGTAAATTATACTTGAGTAAATTTGGTAATATACATAAATGTATAGGGCAAAGTTATTGCAGGTTTCTGCCTATACATATTTTATATCAGATTATCTCCTTGTTACTTATTTCTTTCTGTATCAGATTTATGCTATTCTATGTCTCTCCTTTTCTACTCTTGGTAAGTTTCAGCCATTCTGCCAGTATGTTACATGACCAACATAATATGTGATAGCTGTTGTCATATCTACAAATACTTTCCGTTGTACAAAAAGAAAACCCCCCAGACTGTTACCAGTTAGGTGGCATACCCATGAAAGGTTTGTGGCATACCAAATGAGACCCAAAGATTTCCATCTTCTAGCTCATATTAATACCATTATATAATGCCTAAGCTAATGTTCCTTATGCAAATTCTTAACAACTCTGCTTTTTTCCCCTTCTTCTAATCACAATAAGCCCAGGATGCTATCCCAAGTCCATGCTCATGAATGCCATGCATTGGTGAAGGAAGGCAGAAAGAAGCTTTTTCGTGATCCAAAAGCCTCTTTGGACAAAAGATAATACAAACTGTGGGTCTGGTTGCCAAAAACATCAGATATTTTAAAACTTCTGCTCATGATCCAAAAGCTGAAAGTGTATCAACCGAGTAATAGTATCCAGAAATAATACAGTCCAAAAGTCTTTGCAGAGTGATGAACAAAATTAATGTCAACAACATTAAACAGCCAGAAAGCAAAAGTACATTGTCAACTAGCAACAATAAATTTTAGCATTACTGTTGTAAAATTTATAGCATTACTGTTGATGAAGTTAGCCTTTCACAAGGAGACAGAGAATCAATAGCTGCCTAAGAGTTTGCAGCTATAGAAATTTAAATGGGGACTGACCAGGAATTCAGGTGTAAAAGGTACTAGCAGAATATATAAACCAGATTTTTTTTTAAAGGCTAATTATAAATAAGTGACCAAAAAAAATGTGGCATTTGAATAACAATTTCTTCCATTTCCTAGAAAAATTGAACCAATCTTTATTCAAAGTATAGCAAATTTAAAGCATTGTGCACTGATAACTTAATGGAAAAAGACTTCTGGGTATTTAAACTGTGGCTCTGAAAGTGCAGAATGGAAAAAAAATATTTTTAAAATTCAATGCATGCACTTCTGTTTATCAGTCTACCTTGTATTTCTCTGCTTAGATTTTATGGTATTATTGTTGAGATGCTTATCATACAGCCTACTCAATTGGACCATGGTATATCGATGCACAGAGTTAATCAACCAGACTAGATATGTGCTAAGGCCTCAGGGAAGAAGTACATTAAAGCTAACCTCCAACACAATGAGTCGTCAACATCCTTGGGAAAGCAGGGCTGTTAAACAAAATAAGGAGGCCATATTGCTCAGTCATCTCGGTGGGATCTAATGGGAATTTCAGAGTAAATTCATTTTTAAGATGTGTAGGAAACTTAATAACTCAAAGCGCCTTTCTATTCCAAACCAAGTCATCCCACCTAATCTTTTCATTTAACACCAGTTGGTGTGCTTAATGGATGAGGAAGGGAAAGGATGTACTTAAGTTGGTTCATCTTTGAGAGATCCTTCTTTAAATTTTGCATTTTAAACTCCTTTCACAGCCTTCTACAAATCTATTAACTCTCCTGTCACAACTTAAGTATATCTTTTGGTTTCAGGGAATGTGACAGTGTTTAGGATGCTGACTTTTACGATAGTAAAACACCTCAACAAACATGCTGAGGGCTCACCAAAACTAGAAGACGCCACCTAACTGACAAAATAATCAAGCGATTTTGAGTAACTTCAAAGCTTAGTGCAGCAGAATGAGATATGTTTGTATCTTCAGACACCCCATATTCCTGTTTTAAAATGGTTATTTTAAAAGTGATAGTAGTAGAACACTATTTATTACCACTTTCTAAAAAACCATCTTAAAATAGAAATATGGAATGTCTGAGGATATAGACATCAATAGATAATTGGATAAAGAAGATGTGAGATATATATATATATATATATATATATATATATATATATATATATATATATAAGATGGAATACTACTCAGCCATAAAAAAGAATAAAATAATGCCCTTTGCACCAACATGGATGGACCTGAAGATTTTCATACTAAGTTAAGCAAACCAGAAAGATACAGAAAAATACCATATGATATCACTTATATGTGGAATCTAATAAAATGACAAAAATGAATTTATTTACAAAACAGACTCATAGAAAACAAACTTATGGTTATGGAGGGGTGGCAGAAGGGGATGGGGAGGGATAAATTTGGTGTTCGGGATTTGCAGATACTACCTACTATATAAAAAATAGATAAACAACAAAGTCCTACTGCATAGAACAGGGAACTATATTCAGTATCCTGTAATAGCTTACAATGAAAAAGAATATGTAAAGGAGTATGCGCACATTATATATATATAAATGAATCACTACACATTAGCAGAAATTAACACACCATTGTAAACTGACCATACTTCAATAAAAATACATTAAAAATTTCTAAATGTTATACTATGTATAAAGTGCCTACAACTTGAAAAAATGATAGTAAATAAACCTTGACTTTGAACAACTCTTTGCTCTTTATTCCCTTACCCTTACAAGTGTATCAGCTTAATATCAGAGAGTAAAGAGTATCCTTGGGATTTTAAAAACTAGTGATTATTTCCTTTTAGGTTCAAGGTTCAAACATAATTTGACCTACCTCTATGAATAACTGAGTAACATTCCAGGGAAGGCTTTCTTACTTTTCACTGTCTTATTCAGAAACAACCAATAAAACATTACACTCAAACTAATAAAATTAAGAAGAACTTTTATGAAAGAGGATAAAAATTTTAACATTTTGACTTGGGAACATTTGATGGAGAGTTTGAATGCTCCCTTACACCCACTAGCTCTTTCCATGAGATCAACTCTGTTGTTGGCTGCCTCTCTTTGTCCCAGTAATAACAGCAATCACAACAATAACTTTCTTTCTCTGTTTGAGTCACTATTCTAAGTCCTTCACACATAACTCACTAAATTCTCTGAATAATCTGAAGCATTAGTTATCATCATCTCCATTTTGCAACCAAAGAAACTGAAACACAATGAATAATTATTTGCCTAAGATCTCAGAGCTTAGGAAGAGATGAAACAAGGGCTTGAGCTTTGCACAAAATGACGTCCTCAAATGCACAAGGAACACAATAGAAGTGCATCCGTGAGGCCCCACCTGTGAATGTCCTTCAAGTAAAAATACCAGCCGGGTTGAAATAGCAAAAACTTAATCAACTGATGGTCAGAGAGTAAGTATCAATATCTATGTCCAGCTGGAAGAGAGCTGGAAAGATCTCTCTTATACTAAGTCAATACAAATTCTGGTTAAAGAAAGAACAAATTCCAGTAGTAAGGCAGGGTACCTTTTGAAATACAAGAAAGAAATTTTAGAGTCACTTTCCAGCAGTACCACTGATTACTGAAAAGTCATCTCCATCAGAAAGCAACTTTAAAAAATCAGCAGCAGTTTAACTGTGGCTTACTGAATGGTGAGCTGGTCAAAAATGACAGACTTCCAGGTCTGTTCTTACGGAGCAGGGCTCATGGAGTGATTGCTGAGTAGGCAATGAGATGGGCATTTTACCTGTGGCATGTCTGGTTAGGAATTATGCCCTTTTTTACAAATTTGGAACCTGAGGCTCGAAACATGTTAAAGGTCACCCAGCTACTTGGCAGTATTATTGGGATTCATCTCCTGTTCTGAGTACAAAAGCCCTCACTCTTTCCACCATCTTAGGCTTTGACTCCCATCGTAGAAGCCCTAAATACAAATAAGAACAGAGAGCATTGTCCAAGATGGGCTTCAATTGTCAGCTTATCTATTCAGACAGATATTTTGGCTTTGGAAAAGACAATTACTAGTTAGTCTGTCACCCTATTTCATATTCTTGTCTTTCAGTGTACACATGAGAGGATTACTGTAACATTTTAATGTGTGCAAACAAATAAAATCTGGCTATATCAGATCAGCTATATTTTCCAAAAAAACAAAATAAAGGGGGAGTGGAAAAGTAATGTTATCTCGTACTTCAGGTGGGAGATGCTTAAAGGCACGAGGGAAAACCCCCAGTGGAAACTAGTCACTATTTTTCACCAGTTCGGCTCAGTTTCTGTTGCCTAATCATTTTCTTATCGCCAAATATTGCATATTTACACAGGTGTGTCTCTGATTTAATTGTTTAGGACCAGTCACTGGAGGCGAAACTACGTGAGGCAGCTCTGCTGATGCAGTCCAGCTGGGGTCTGACAGGTAAATAATTATCACTAATCAAAGCCTAAATGAATTCAGGTTCTTCAAAGTCAGATGGGGGCTGGGGAGGGTTATAAATGAACTGTTAGGAATATCAGGAGAAATAAGAGCTGGGCAGTCTAGTCTTGGATGAAAACAACAAAGAGAAGGGTGAACAGTGAGACACTGTCGTCTGTCACACATATTATAGAGCAAAGCGATCCGGCTGGGGCTCTGTTATTCCCTCTTCAGCCACCATCAGCTTGGGGGATCATAGGAGCCTGTCTGTAAAGCTGAATCCGATGATGAGCTAAGTCCTTTTCAGCCCTTCGAGGGTATAATCTTAGGATTTCATTACACAGAATTCAGATTTCTTGACATAAAGAGGAAAGAAATCACAGCAAAGGAAATCATAAGTAAAACAAAAAGACAATCTACAGAATGGCAAAAAATTTTTGCAAATGAAACCAACAAAGGCTTGATCTCCAGAATATATAAGCAGCTCATACGACTTAATAAGAAACAAACAACCCAATCCAAAAATGGGCAGAAGACCTAAACAAGTAATTCTCCAAGGAAGACATACAAATGATCAATAGGCACATGAAAAAATGCTCAATATCACTAATTATCAGAGAAATGCAAATCAAAACTGCAATGAGGTATCACCTCACACCAGTCAGAATGGCCATCATTCAAAAATCCACAAATGACAAATGCTGGAGAGGCTGTGGAGGAAAGGGACCCCTCCTACACTGCTGGTGGGAATGCAGTTTGGTGCAGCCACTGTGGAAAACAGTGTGGAGATTCTTCAAAAGACTAGGAATAGACTTACCGTATGACCCAGGAATCCCGCTCCTGGGCATCTATCCAGAAGGAACCCTACTTCAGGATGACACCTGCACCCCAATGTTCATAGCAGTACTATTTACAATAGCCAAGACATGGAAACAGCTTAAATGTCCATCAACAGATGACTGGATAAAGAAAAGGTGGTATATTTATACAATGGAATACTACTCAGCCATAAAAGCCAACAACATAACGCCATTTGCAGCAATATGGATGCTCCTGGAGAATGTCATTCTAAGTGAAGTAAGCCAGAAAGAGGAAGAAAAATACAATATGAGATCGCTCATATGTGGAATATAAAAAAAAAAAAGCATAAATACAAAACAGAAATAGACTCATAGACATAGAATACAAACTTGTGGTTGCCAAGGGGGCGGAGGGTGGGGAGGGATAGACTGGGATTTTAAAATTGTAGACTAGATAAACAAGATTATACTGTATAGCACAGGGAAATATACACAAGATCTTATGGTAGCTCACAGAGAAAAAAATGTGACAATGAATATATATATGTTCATGTACAACTGAAAAATTGTGCTCTACACTGGAATTTGACACAACATTGTAAAATGATTATAAATCAATAAAAAATGTTTAAAAAAAGAGGAAAGAAATGTCTTTCTCTGGACTCTGTATCAGACAATATTGCTTAAAACAAAAATCAAGAATGACATGAATATTTTCATATGAAGTATTTGCTAAAATTTTGTTACATCTGTGATGTTTTCCTCAGCCCTGAGTTCACAGGCATTTCAATAAAGGCAAGTGGAGGAGCCACAGTGGGCTTATTCCTGGCTGCCTGCGGCACGTTTCGGGGTGCTAGCCTCTTGGTTCTAACATCATTGGTGCCAGCAGTTCTGGCTTGAGCCAGCTGGACTTTGGGCCCTGAGCTGTGTGGCTTGTTGAGAGCAGGCTGAGCTACTTGGAGTTAGAGCCAGTTACCCTGCTTCCCCTAAGTCAATCTTTGCAAAGTGTAAAATTCACCTTTGTGAATTTCAGAGAGAGAGAGAGAGGGCAAGAAAGCGAGAGAGCATGTTTATAAAGGATGGATTCCCAGAGACCTACAAGAGAACAACAGAAGGCTGACATTTCCCCCTCCAGGCCAATTACTTGTCTCTCATTTTTCTTATTACTTTGCATAATAATTTTCTTCTTTCTCCTCCGCCCCTCTTTTTTTTTTTTTTTTTTTTTTTTGAGTTCAGCTGCACTTAGAAGGACTTAATGGCATCACTTAAAGTTACAGGATTAAAAAAAAAAAGAATGAGCACGTATTTCCTCCTCAAGAGCAAACCATCCGCTCTGAGCACTTACTAACAGAACAGATTGAGGTGGGAGGCTATCCATGGTTATCCAGGGGCCAGTGGATTTCAGCAGAGAATGCCATGGAGTTATCACGAAGGACGCCTTCCCCGAAGCCTTAGCCCTTGTAAGATGTATACACCAGCTTTGAGGACATTTATTTCAAAGTCAGCCTGTACTGGCTTGAGAGAGCTGTTCAGCCTTCTCTGCAGCTTCCTGGTAATGAATAAAACAGGTCTGATCATTGTCAAGAATACACTCAGGAAATCTGTGGTGCAGGCCTGCAGCTTCCGAGCCACGGACACAGAAATCTAGTTCAATCAGCGTTGAGAACCATGCCCGAAAAATGCCTTCTGTTTTGGGACAAGACAGGATGGCTGTATTAGCCACAACAAGGCCCTATTTTGATTGGTTTTCATCAATTTGACATTGGTGGGTTTTTTTTTTTTCCTTCTTCTGTCTTGTGAAAGCATTTGGCTTTGAAGCAGAAAAAAGAATTTTTCAGTTGTAACTCAAAGTACTTTCTTATTGTCAGTCATAAAATGTGGGCTGGAGGATTTACCTTATGGTTTGGCTCCTGGCAAGAAGTAAGCAAGAGTCCAACATCAGGGGAAGGTATTAAATGGCCACTTGAGTTTCTCTTCTTCTTCTTCTTTTTTTTTTTTTTTTTTTTGGTACTTTTTTTTAGTGAAGTATAGTTGATATACAGTATTGTGTTAGTTTCTGGTGTACAGCAGAGTGATTCACTTATACACATATCTTCATATTCTTTTTAATTACAGGTTATTACAAGATATTGAATACAGTTCCCCATGCTGTATAGTAGGTACTTTTTGTTAATCTACTTTATTTGTAGTAGTTTTTATCTGCTAATCTCAAACTCCTAATTTATCCCTCCTCCCCACCTTGAGTTTCTTTTCTTAATTCTCTTCTCCAGTCTGTTATTGTGATGCACATCCTGATGCCCTGGACAGAATTCCTGACACAGCCTTGAATGTGGGGGTCTGAGAGAAACACGCGCTCTCTCTTATCAGAATGAGGACCTCAAATATCACAACCCCAAAGAAAAATACCACCATCTTAAGGAAATGATTCTGACTGACTAAGGTCCTCTAAGATACTATGTGCTGACACAGGGAAACTTAGGGCCACATGCTGAAAACATTTGCAGGCCTGGAAAATAACTGGTTTAACAATTCAAGATGCTTTAAAGTTACTAAGAAAAGAAAATACATAAAAACAAATAAACCTCCCTTTCCAAAAGTAATGGTGTAAGATAAGCTACCCCTGAAATGAATAAAACAGAGCTGGCTATTAAATGCAAATTCAGCTTTATAAAACTCCTCAACAATTGACCAAAAAAACCTCATCACCCCATACTCCAAATGGATGTGTAGAAATATCTATTTCATGATTTCAAAATATTTAGATGAAAAATGAAATATTTAGTCAATATCTCAGATATATTTTCATCTGAGTGTCATACATCTCCGGGCTTCCAAAGAGTTTCTCCAAGTCTTCCATAATCCTGGATGATTTTGGGAATTTTCCTTTTTTTTGGTCCAGCTACACAGCGGACACTAGGATATTCATCAGTGTTTCTTAACCTTAGCACTGTTAACACTTTAGGCTGGATAAGTCTCTGCTGTAGCGGCTGTTTCAAGGCATCCTTAGTCACTGTTCCCCAGGTGCCAGTAGCACTCCCCAGTTGTGACACCCAAAATGTCTCTAGACATTGCTAAGTATCTCTTGTGGAAGCAACACTGCCACCAGTCAAGACACATTTTACTTACTTTTACTAATTCAGTTCCAAATACACAATACTGTAGGTGCTATTACTACCCTTCTATTTCTTCATCGTTTATAAATAATGAGAAAATAGCTGAGAGTGTTTTAAGTGATCTGTTCAATTTCATAGAAATTGAATTTCAATTTGCCACTTACGGAAGTGGCAAAGAAAAGACTTCGGCCAAATTTGCAATGCTTATATTCTTTATCCTAACACAGGGAACACCCAGAATCTGAGTTGAACAACAGTGGAGGTGTTTTCTCTGTAGTCTAAGATTTCTAAAGACACTAGAAATAAGTAAGTGAACACTTTCTTAAAAGAGTCATAAAATGACTGTATTCAAATTTCCTCCCAATTCAAAGATGTTCTTTGGAAGGCAGGGGAGGACCAGGCACCTGGCCATACCTGGATGTGGGTAACTGAGCTGTAAGTAACTGCTTCCATTTACTTCTTAACACTTGCTAGTTATTTCCGTTACTTGAATGAATAGATACATCGAAAGAATCTGCCAGATTCACGGCAGAGCAGACTGCTCTACCACTGGTTGGTGAGAGATCCGCTGTGACAGTGGAAAGAGAACGGAATGTGGGAGTTGGGCACACCTAGTGTATTCTGCTCACCAGCTTGGGGAAAATGAGGAACTCCCTTTAGCTTTTGATTCCTTATCTGAAAAAAGGACAATCCTATCTTGCAAGCTGATTATAAGGAGAAGTTAATATGTGCCAAGCCCACGACATAGAACTTGGTATACAATATGTACTCGATATATGCCAGCCATTCTCATGATTCATTTAATCGCTCTGAGTGAGAGATAAAAGGCAATTTTTTTTCTTTTCATTTGAGAATCAGTGGGGGAGACAGACTTCATAATATTTACTGGGCTTTGACTATATACCAAATACTGTGCCAAGTGCTTTACATGAATTATTTAATTTCATTCATGAAGTTCATCGCCTACTGAACATTTATATTAGGCATCTCTTCTTTGGTTTGTTTACTCACCTGTTATCTGTCTCCTTCACTTACAGGAGAGCAAGGAGCATGTCTATTTTACTCACTGATAGAGTCCCAGTGCCTCAACCCTCAATCAATGTTAGTTGAATTAATAAATTAATGAACAAGTGAAATAAGAAAGGTCTCCCTGCGAAGGATCTTTGACTCTCTTCTGTCAAGTTCTCTTGATTCTTTCATGGCAGCATTTCTGGGATTCATTCATGTCTCATCATTTCCACAACCACTCACCTTCTCCCGACCCTCACTGCCTTGAGTCTGGACCATGGTAGCCACATCATAATTCTCATGTGGTCTCTAGCCTCTTCCCACTCCCACCCATACTCCTTGCTGCCGCCCCGGGCATCTTCCTCATACACCCCCATCAATTAATCATTGTCAGTGACCAGGGCCAGGCCAACATCTTCATCCAAACCAAAGCCTTTCTGGATCAAGCTCAGTTTGCCCTAACCCATCCCACCCTCTAGCACTGAATAACATTATCCTGTATTCCAGGCAGATCACTATCTGCTCAAGCACTTTGGTAGATGAACCTGAAGACCATCCACCACGGACGTGGGGTACAGTTTACTGAGTGCCTCCTTTGATCAGGCACGTGTACTGTGTTCTACAACACAAAAGAAACTCCTGTCCTTTCACGCTTAAACCATAGTTAAGGATAAAAGCACCATAACAACTGAAGTACAGTATCAATTGATTTGAAAAGGACTATACAGGATACCAGGTAGGCACCTGTTACCCACACTTGGGAGGTCAGAGAAAGGTGCCCAGGGGAAGGAGGGTATAATTTGACATCTGATATCTGAAGATAGAGACAGCTTTTTTAGGAAGAATAGTGTATAGAAAATAATAGCATGACTTAGCCCCCCAGAAAAAGAATATGGCTCATTGGTGAACTGAAAATAGTTGAGAATATCTGGAGAGTAGGATGCAAAGGAGGTGGAAAAGAAAGGACGGGTGAGAGATGTCTGGAGAGGTAAATGGTAATCAGAGATTTTTGACCTCACTCTCAAGACAATGGGAAATCACAAAGGAATTTTAAGTATGAAAACTGCAATGTTACTATTTGGGTCTCTAAGAGGGGATGGCTTTTCCAGGGGCAAATAAGCTACAATTTATTCCTCACAGAATAAAGCCTTATACAGCAAATCTATTTCTTGACAGAAAAAGGGAATGCCACCTAAAATGTAGCAAAATGATTTTTGTCCTAGGAGTCTGGAAGAGCTCTGGAAAGCCTGCATTCAGGTGCCACAGTTCCTTTGTCTGTCCAAAGAGGGGAATTAATAGACACTATGATCTCCCCGGCTTCTCTCAGCTCCTGCCTCCTCTGAACCCTGGCTTCCTGCAGATGGGCATTTAAAATAAATGATTTTCTATGCTTTATGTTGATTTCTATTGTCTTTCATTATTTTATTATTATTATTATTATTATTATTATTATTATTATTATTATTATTATTATTATTTTTGGCAGGAGGTAATTAGGTTTATTTATTTATTTATTTTTAGAGGAAGTACTGGGGATTGAACCCAGGACCTCATGCACGCTAAGCATGTACTCTACCACTGAGTTATACCCTCCCCCGCCAGATGGTCCTCTTAAAGCTGGAGCAGCCCTGTGATGGATGGATGAGTCCCTTCATCCCTTCATATAAATAGAAGACAGGCCAGAGGCTGCCTGTTCTCTCAGGAATAGGCTCCTGCAAAGTTAATCAGATAAAGTCCCAAGTATCTTAATATTATACCTTTAGAATCTAGGAGTCAAATTAGCATAGATCACCTCATGGAAATGAAATGGAGAGAATAAATACCACTCCGCTTCTTGACTCTGTGCTGTGTGCCCTGCCCTGTGCCAGTACTTGACACCCATGAGCCCCTCCACTTGTTACAACCAGACGGCAGCATCACCAGCTTCCAACATGAAGGGGCTGAAGGATAAAGGAGGACTCTGGCATTTGTCCAGAAGAAATAAGCATCACGAATGGTGACAGCTTTGGTTCTCTTTTCTTGTTTCCCATCACTTGGTCATTGACGTTTCAAGCATATATTCAACACATTTGCCCTTTTCTTTAGTGTTGCTTCCCCAACATTTTTTTTTTTCATTTTAACCAAAACAACTGTCTTATCAATATATCACCATAATATATGATTGAAAATATGCCACTCAGAGGCTGTGCTCAAGGGAATCAATTTCCCATCTCCTTTCCTTCTAGGTATGCCATGAAATAGGTAAGATCAAAATAAAATGCATCAAAGAATTAGTCTATGGAAATCTTTGCAGGAAATAATCCATCAACCTTTGAGATTGTCCATCTGGCTCTTAAAATCAGGGTAATTCCCTGCATACAAAACAGTAAGCTAATGTCAAACTTGAACAAGCCTGACACCAGGTACTCTCAAACAAGGAAAGAAATAGAAGATAATGAGGAGGTGATTTCAGAGGAAAAGCATGGATTCGGAATTAACCAGGCAAATAAGTGCTCTGATATGGAGAACTATTTCTTGTCATCGCCATCAAAACATTCCTGGCATTGAGGAGAATGACCCAGGAGCAAGAACAGGCTGGATGAACAAAGCTTTATAGCGATACATGCCTTCATTTTCGGTTTAAGGTCACCATGCAACTTTCTGCTGCAAAGATTAGTTTCCAGGGGAGACTCATTCATCAGTCTGCAGGACTAGTCACATGCCACTGTAACTCCCATGGGGAAAAAGCTCCCCCTTAGCAAAATGGACTTTGGACACAGACAGACCTGAACTGAGGTCTTTTGCTCTATCACATTCTAGCTGTCTGTCTTCGGCAACTTGCAAAACTTCTCAGGGCCTAACTTCTCAGGGCCTGTGCTCCCTCATTTATAATGGGAATAATATCCGGTACTTTGAAGACATGCCATAAAAATGAGAGGTAACATGTGTCATATGCCTAGGACACCGCTTGGTAAAAGAAGGCATTTCACAGACAGTAACCATGATAATTGAGTGGCATTCAAGTAAATTGGTTTCCTTGAGCTGAATCATAAACATCACCCTTCCCTCAACACAGGGGTCTGTTACAAAGGAAGCTTCTGAACCTGCAGAGCTGGACAATGTTCTACAGACACCTTCAATACTCTGCAAAAATAGGCTGTCACAACAATCTCCACCATGGTAAAAAGACTTCCTTACAGTTTAGCAGCAGGCCTTGTTCTGCCTAGGAATTTTAAACATTCTTAATGCACAAATCTCCATCAAACAGTGTTTTGAGACACTTACGTATCAAAGACATTGTACTTATTAAATGATAAACTTATTCTCCCATTCTTTATGACTCTAAGGCATAGATCACTTTCTCTCATAGGTTTTGAACTGATATCGTTCATTCATTAACATCTATCTATGAAATACAATGTGTAACATGCTAGGGATACAACACTGACTGGGAAGTGGTTCTGGCCCACAGTGTGATGGGGAGACAGATACATGAAAGGACTAAAGGACGAATGAGAGATAACCAAGGAAGGAGATGCAGGAAGAATGATTTCGGCAAAGGAAACAGTGACTGCAAGGCTTCCAGGTGAGAGAACAGAGTGGATTCCATGAAGGAAAGATGCTTGCTACAGCTGGACTGTGACCTCCCAACATATTGTCCTTCAATGCCTCAGGTTGGTCAAGTGTATGATTTCTATTAGACTTTCTGCAAATTTCTCTCATATCACTAGTGCTTTCACAGACCTCTACAGATTTATAGAACGCCAAGAGAGAATAAGAAAGAGCTTTGGTCCAAAAAAAGTCTAAGCTAAGTCCTCAATTCCACAGCTGAGTATCTATACAACCTTGGGCTGGACACATGTCCTCTTCAAGCCTCAACTTTGACATCTACAAACAGAAGACTAATACTTACCTTGCTGAGTAGTTGTGACCATTAAACACAGTGATGATTTGGTTAAACACCTAAAAGGCACTCTGACATGCAATAGGTACTCATTAACTCACAACCATTAGCCATCACTGAGAGCTTAAATTGTAAATTTCAAACTAGCCAACACTGATAAAGAGACTGTGGTTAAAAACCAGGTACATCAAATTTAGAATTTTCCGCGTTGGAGACCAAAAGCCCTCATTAATAATAATCATACAATGATAATACTGCTACTATTGAGTACTTACTCTGGACCAGACACCAGGGGAAGCATTTCTCTTAAGTTCTTGTTTAGCTCTTAGAACAGTCCAAGGAGGTCATTTGTATTTCATGAAACGTTGCTCTCATTTTCTACAAAAGAAAGAGAAAAGTTCATGAACTCAAATATATTTTGACATTTTGAATTAAACAAAGTTAAACAGGTTATTTCCTTCAGAACTTCTCAGGGACAATAGACATTATCAAATCCAACAGAGGAAACCAGTCGAAAGGGTTTTCCAAATGTATTTGACCATTAAATCCCCCTTTTTGGTTGGATGGATATTAAAATACCTTTGAACCATATTTTGTAAAAGACTAAAATAAGAATTATCAGCTCCATTTTGTACCTGAGAAAACCGAGCTCAGAGAAGTTAAGAAACATGCTTGATGTCACACAATTAGGAAGTAAAACGGGCCATTATTTGAAACCACATCTTTCTAACGCCCAAAACCACACTCTTGGCTACAGGACAATGCTTTTCAACACTGCCCCAAGTCTTAGAAACTGTTTAGGCTGCAAAAACCTTGGCTGTTCTCTGTTAAGCTCTGACAATCGTCTTCTAGAAAAAGACCAAAGAAAAACTTACGGTATCAAGTCAGGAGTCAGAGTCTGAGAGAATGGCCATCACCCCCTTTGCTAGGAAAAGGCCAAAAGGATCCTGGGACAACTTTTTTCTTGCTGCGGAGAAGTGCTGAGCCCTGGACACAGAGCTCAGCTGGACACCTACCTTATTGCTTCCCACTGTACCCCAGGCTGTCTCCCTCAAGCCTCAGAGCCCACGCCACACCTAAGGGCGCAGTTCTTCTCCACATCTCTTTACCATTTTACTGGTACTTAGTGACAGCTCACACCTGGTTGTTTCCTCGGCAAAGGCAGTGGCAGCCCACCACTGAGCATATTGCTAAATTAAATAACTCACTCAGCCCAAACCTAATAATCCCTCCGCAAAGCTCAGAGAATATGAAAAAGAATTACCCCATCCAGTTCCCTTGGCATTATGGGAACAGGAGAGACTTTCATCTACTCTAGCAGTCCATATGTTTGAAGGTCAAACAACACCTGGGTATTTCTTTGAAATAAACTAATTGAGCCCGGATGATTTAGAGTCAGTCTTGCTGAAAGGCTCATTGGATCACCCATGGTAAAGCAAGACCTGCTTTTGAAAACTGTGGATCCACCAACCCCAGCTTTGTCAAATGGCAATGAATATCTGATGCTGTTCGAAGATTAAGACCTGGACCAAATGGACTCAGGAGAAAAAGAAAGGACTGCTTTCAAACTGCTAAGAAAAGGCGTCTTGGCCCCAGGTGTTCAGGAGGTAAAGACATCAGGGCCAGCCAAAGGAAAATCAGGCAGAGGGCCTGAAAAGGAATAGTTCCTAACCACTAAGTGTGCATATAAAGCACTTGGGAAACATGTTAACAATGCAGTCTTCCCAGCTGGCCTTTGCCTTTTGTTCTCCTTGTAGCTGGTTTTCATGGAAATCTTATTTGTAAGAATAACAGACTTAACACAGAGACCAAGGTGACGCAGAGTGGGAGAAAAACATCAGCTTCACCTACTTGGTTTCAGTCACATGCCAGCACATACACCAACTGGTGGCTTGGTTTGTGCACAGGCAGCCTCTACCTGAGAGTCCAAGGTGGGCCTAGAGATGAAAATCCCCCTCCCCGTGAAAGGTAAGCCGCCCTAGTTCACACACACGTGGGACCTTGTACCTCTCCACAGCATTTACTGCCATTGTGGTGAAATATTTCTTTACTGGACTTGGACTGTTAACATCTTTTTCCCCATGAGAAGGTCAGTTCTATAAGGAACACACCCATCTTGGTCACCACATCTCCAGAACCTAGGTCGGGACATTTAGATGCTCCCTAATTATTTGCCGAGGAAATAAATGAATGGCATTAGAAACAAATTACAAGGCATATCAGAATGCCCTGGAGCAAATATTTTGGGAGATGAATAGTTTTGGGGGAAAAAAAAAAACCAAGACATTTCACAGGCATGGATTTTCATCTTAAAATTTAAAAATGTATATTCTTGTCCAGAACTATACTGTTCAGTTTTAGCTACACTCAGTCATTATGACTAAGGGAGATTTTGGAAACTGGAAGAGTAACAACAACAGCGGAGTCATAACAATAATGATGGTCAGAGCTCACATTTATCAAGGACTTGTGTGCCTGGCCCTATGCTAGTTTTTGTCCATGTATTACCTCATTTACTTATTATTATCCCCATTTTAGAAAATGAGAGGAATGGGAGCTGACCATGAGAATTCTAGTCTGTCTGTGCTCTCAAACAGCATGCAGAATCTGAAAGGAAAAAGTTCATTGATTTGTACATTCATTCATTCAATAAATATCTAAGTATGGGCTCTATCCGAGTACCACACACTGCAGACAACAGCAAGCAAAAACAGATAATGTCTCAATTCTTTTGAAGTTCATAGTCTAGTGGGGAGACAGAGGTTAACCAATAACCAGACAAATAAGAAAGAAAGAAAAAACCTGTTTTAAGTGCTATGAAGGAGCAGGATATGGTATTAGGAGGAATTAGTTGTTGTCAGCTTTCTTGAGTTAAGACCTGAAGGAAGAGTAGGCATTAAACAGGGAAGGAGGAGAGAGAACAGCTTTCAAAAAAAGAGTGGAGAGCTGTTCAAAGGCCCTGTGGTAGAAAGAAACATGGTGCAAAAGGGGGAATGAAAAAAAGCTATAGAGGCTGAATGGTGACAGCAAGAGGCCAAATATAGCAGGACAGTAGGTAGCCTGCAGATCAGTGGTTTTCAAATCTGAGCATACACATCAGAGTCACCTAGAGGACTTATAAAACACAATCTGCTGGATTCTTCCTGAGAGCTCCCCATTCATTAGATTTGGGGTTGAGTCCAAGACTTTGCATTTCAGAACACACAATGGGGTGATGCTGATGTGTTCTGAGACAACACTTTTGAAAACTACTGCCTTAAGACTATACAGCACCTGGTGGGCCAGGAGATGGATTTTTTTGATTCTGTCCTAAGGAGAATAAAAAATTACTGAAGTATTTTAAGCATGAAGGTGATATGACTCAATTTATCTTTTGAAAAATAAAAAGTCACTCTAGTTGCAGGGTGGAGAAGACTACATAGGGAGACAAGGAAGGATGCAAGTAGACCAGTCAGAAGGTATGCTGCAGTCGTTCAGGAAGGAGATAACTGTGGCTTTGACCAGAGTGATGACAGTGGAGATAGAGAAGCAGATGGATTTGAGAGAGATTTAGGAGGCTGAAATCTGTAGGACTTGGCCGTGAATAGGACAGTTATGGGAGAGGATAGTTCCTTGGCTTTTGCTTGAGCGATGAGACAGACAGTGGTACCATTCTCTGAGAGGCCCTGGACGAGGACCATGCCTGGAGGAGAAGATGATGAGCTCAGTCTTGGACTTGCTGGGTGTGAGGTACCTTTGAGGCATTCAAAAGATGGCAAGTAGACAGCTAATTTATGGGTCTGGAGTTAAGTGATGAGATCAAGACTGGAGATAAAAATTGTGAGTCATTTGAGTATACGTGTGATATGAAACCATGGGGATGGATGCAATCACCAGGGAGAGAAATTAGAATAAGAAGAGCAGAGGGCCTAGGACCTCCAAAATTCACAGGCTAGGTAGAAGGTGAGCCAATAAAGGAGAGAGACAAGAAGTAATGGGACTAAAATCAAAGAGAATTGTGCCCTGAAGCCAAGGGAAGGGAGGCAACAGTAGGCAATAAGTGCTTCTCAGAAGTCAGGTAAGATGAGGAATGTCGACTGGATTTAACAATATGGAGCTGACTACGATGAGAGCTAATATGGTGAAGGGAGAGAGGAGAGATAGGGAGGTAAGTTTTTGCTGAAGTTGGGAGGACAGTGTTTCATCCCCAACCTTCATTTGGTTTTATTTTCAATCTTCTCCCTCTTCAGTGATAGCCCAATCCTGTTACTCCCCCTCCTCATTTACTGCCAAATGAATCAAGAACTTACTCTTTCCCTTTGTACCTCTCATTTATCCTTCCTACCACTTCAATTTGATGTCTAGTCTCACTCCATCTTTATTAAGTGCCATATCCATTTGTTATTTGTTATACTAACCAATTGAATAGTTGCAAAAATTCACCTACTCTTTAACAAAAATGATTCTACTTTTTTTTCATTAAAGGTGATCTCAAGAATGCTAGGCTCTAGGTTCTGTTTTTATTTCTCTCATTGGCCAATTACCTTTGGAGAAGGGACAATCATGGGAACATCTGCTGACTAGGCAGTGGAAGGTAAAAGCAATGGAAAGCCAAAGATGACAAAAGTCCTTTACTTACACGAGGAGTCTATCTGAATGTCAATAGAGGGGAAGTGAATTTTTTTTTCTGGCCCAAATCACTCCCTATTCAACAGCAAACTTCAGGTTTGGGATTCAGAGCCAGCTAGATTAGGACATAAAGCTTAGTTCTACAACTTCCCAGTGTAACCTTGGACGAGATGCTCAGTCTCTCTGAGACTCATTTTTTATTCATGGATAAAATAGTCACAAGGATAGATATGTTAAAATACGACTGTAAAGGATTAACTGTTGGGCACAGTGCCTTAATGTTAAACAATTAACACAGTATAATAGTGACTGTAGTGGGCCGAGCAAACACCTAGAAGGACGAAAAGCAACCCTGCAACATGGAATTGTTTTCCAAAACTTATCCTTAAATCCCAAGTATTTATTTGGGCTTTTCTACACTAGTCCCTTTAAAGAACATTTAAATCCATTACACTTTTAAATTCATTCACTTTGGACTGTGCCTTTTTGAATCAATACTGTACTCTTCCAAAAAAAAAAAAAAAGGGCATGCTGAAGTTGCTTTGTAAAATAAAATACTCCCAAGTTTTTAGTGTTTAGCTTCTATGTAAATAAAAAGAAAAAATGAGGTGGGTTATAAAACAAGGGAAAAAATAGATGAATGGAACAGGTTAGTTTTGTTCTGGATATGCAGATAAAACAAATACAAGGAAAAAAAAACAAAACATGGCTGAACACCTTTCCCTAAGGGGAAAAAAAAAGCAGAACAGACAATGAAAATATATCTCATCCATTCATTCATCCAACAAATCAATTTTAAACTTTCTTATTAAGAAGTCCTGGACTAGGATCAAAACTAAAAGAATCAGACTTTGTTGTTGTTTTTATACTTCCATCCTGCCAGGTACAGCCTGACTCATTGTTTAAAGAAGAAGAATCAACAGATCAGATGCCAAAGAGAAAAGAAGAGGTGTGATATATGCATGGATTTTCTGCAGTTTGGTACATGGTAACCATAGTATTACTGCATCAAGATTTCCACATAAAGTTCATTATCCATCTATTGCCAAGTTAATGGCAACAGAAATGTTACTCAGAAAAACTCCATCCATTAGCATCACTAATCGACTCATGAGAAAAATAAGTCATAATGATGATGATAATGATGTTAGCCTTTACCATTCATATTTTAAAGCAGTGTACACCCATTTACCTGTGTTATCTCCTTTACGCTAGTAAAAACCTCATGAAAGGGGAAATATTTTCATCCTGGCTTTATAGACAAGGAAACTGATGCTAGGATGGGTTAAGAAATTTGTCTGAGGTCACAAAGTTTAAGTGGCAGAACTGAAACCTAACAGCATGTGCTCTATAGCCTAACTCCCTGTGTTTTTTTTTATACTTTGCTTGTTTTGTGTGTCTTATGAGGGGGAGGTAATTAGGTTTATTCATTTATTTATCTTTGGAGGAGGCAATGGGCATTGAACCCAGGACCTCGTGCATGTTAAGCACATGCTATACCACTTGAGCTATACCCTCCCCCTCAACTTCCCCTTTTAAATTAACTTGTTCTTGGGTCCAAAACAAAAAAACACTCTACTTCTGAATTTTAAAGTGCTCCATCTTTATTTACCCTGTCCACTGAGTCTTTGAAGGTCATAATGGTCCCCACAAATCAAGTGTGAAACTACTTTTTTTTTTTTTTTGAGCTTTTCTGCAAAGCAGCATGGGCACTCAACTCATTCTTCATCTTCCAAAAGTCTTCCCTACCATCTCCTCAAGCAGGGCAGCCCCATTGAATTGACCCTTGAGAACTTTCTGCAAATTAATCATTCTGAATCCTGAAGCTCAGCAAAATGTTTCCCATTCTAACCAGAGTGCAGCAACTATTTCTGGCACCCAAAGAATGCTTTCCCTGGCTACCATGAAGACCTGTGAGACTAGCCGAAAGGAAATGGCAGAACTGTTCTTAACTGTGAGGTCATCTAGAGCTGGTGGCCCTCCGACGTAAGGAAAAAGGATATTTTTCCTTGGGTAAGATTTTCTAGCCATAAACTTGTTTTATTGTACCCATTGTTTTATCAACGACAGTATCATCTCCCTGAGGACCTTTTTGCTTTTGGTCTTCCATGAGTCATTTGGAATTTTCACTGAGACTCAACCCTAGTTAGCTAAGCATCAGATTCCTGCACTCTTTGGGGGTTTACTTTTTAAATATAAGATCTAATCATTTCATGCCAAGAGCCTGTAGGTTTTGTGAAGTTCCTGAAGTCCAGTAAAAGCACAAAGATTCTACTTTTCATTCAGTGTAAGTTGTTATATATTTAAACCAAGGCTATTCTTGGTTTACATTTGAATAAAGTTTTGAAGCATTTATTATATGCCCACCTCTGCGCTAAAAGGTCACATATACTATTGCTTTTATCAAAATACGATTTTATTTTACAAGAACTCTAGGGCGTGGGAAGTATTACTATTATTATTACTCTCACTTTACTGTTGAGAATGTGCTTAAATAACTTGCTCAAAATGTTGACAATTTCTGAAGTGGAGTGATGGGTACATGAGAGTTTATTGTACTATTTACTCTAATTTTACTCATGTTTAAATTTTGTCTATAATACAGTGTCATTGCTGTTGCTTTTACATTAACATCCCAAAGGCACCCAGTTCACGAGAAGAGCCTGTGGTTTCAAATCCCAGTGTATTAGCCTGCAAAGTCCAGGCTCCATAAACATGACCACACTGTTGACTACTGCCCACTTGAAAATGTTAGTCAATGTCTGCGTGATACCAAAACAACTTCCTAGAAAACCCAAACCCAAGTTTGGGTCAGCCCATTTGATATACTCTGCAGTAGACAGCCATCCTAAAAAGATTCTTGGATTGAAATTCCTGAGTGTATTACATGACAAAAAGCATTTCTTATGTGAAAATGGCTGAGTGTTTTTTCAGAGCAAGCAAAGCCACATTCTTACCATGAATAAGCTATATTTGTTTATTTGTTTATGTACTCATTTATTTATTTAGCATACCATTTGTGGTATAAACAGCCCCTTCTTTTTGGGTGTTGGGAACCCATGAACAGCAAATACGGTATCTGGCCGCAATTCTAGCATAAAATGAGCACCACATTTGCTATTTCCTGGTTATTTATCTCTCGAGATACATACTTCTGATCCCAAATAATGACCAGGGGATATTTAAGATGGGGTCTAGACTATCCTTTTACTAAACACCTAACAGCAATACACAGCTCATGTTTCCATAACCAAGTGCTATTGATTTCATGGCTTCATTCTTTTGTTTTTAAGGTGGCCTGTAAAAATGTATTTGTTTCCTAATGGACAGTGATAAGTTTATTTTCTCCTGTAGAATCTTACAAGCCCCTGTGATACATGCCGTCATCCTCAGATATGGGGAAACCAGGCTTAGGACTGACCCTGACACCAATTTTCCAATAACATTTATGAACAACTTATAGCCGCAACTGTTAGATACATCCCCGTGACTTGTCATTTCATTATGTCCTTGAGAAAACATGCGATTTCTTCCTCGTGCCAGAGTTTGGTTTAAGTGGACCTCAGACTTGCCTGAGGGATAGTTTCTGGAGAAGCAAGGAGTTCTGGGAAGCATCAACCATCTGTCAGGGGTGGGAGAAGCATTACTTAGTTTGTAAAAAGAAGAAAAAGAAGCTCTGTGGAGCTTAAGAACATAAACTGGGGGAAAAAAAAAAAGAGGAGGGGGGCTGTTGGGTTGCGTTCTTTCCTTATCAGCAAAATGGCTTATTCAGATAAATCTTCTCCGTGGAAACCCCTCTGATGCTGTGGTTTCTGAACATGAGGAAAACATTTTGAACCACTGAAAATGCTGATAAGGCAGTAATACAACAGCCATTTTCTTGGCCAAATCTGTTATTCCATAAAGATGTGTATCATATATAAGTTATTTAAATACCACAAAACATACTGAAAGGCCTATCTATCTCTTGTTAAAATAGGTGACTGAAAATTGATATATCCGAGCAAAATATTATCATGGCACTAGGGAGGTAAGATCAAAAGCTGAACAAAGGTTCACCTCTTCTCCAAACCCATCCCAGCCCTCGCCCCCATCACTGAATTAAAGCAAACATGTCTTTGTAATTCTCTGGCTTGATGTCTTGATCCAGGAGTTTTTATGCTTATCAAACCCTACATCCCCTTTCTATTACAAATATTTGATAACATAACCAACCTACACACACAAAACTTGAAAAATATTACATGATGACTTCACTATAATATAGAGGAAAAACAAAGAAAATCAATTTATAATAAATTAACACATTTTAAAATATAAGTGCTCAGGCATGATTACACTAAAAGACATACTGATGCTTCATCCCCTTATATCAAAGCATTTTGAACTGAAGAAAAGTTAAGAGTACTTGTAGGACGTATCCAATCTTTCTCTTTCCATTTGACATTTTGAAATGAGAACTAAACAAGTATATTCACATATGCATGCACAGAATTACCATGAGTGTGACAGCTACAAACTCAAACTGATACTCAAACGCAAATTTTCCTAAGTTGTATTGTCATTAGTGACAAGATTTTTTGAAATGGTGAACTAAAAATCTCTGAAGGTAATAAACTATAATCTACCCTCTGTAGCTGCATTCCTGGAAAATAAAATAATATTAAACCATTATCTATCATCTTTTTTAGTCTAGGTTCTATGTAGGGTAATCATATGCAGGTTTTGAAATCAAATACACATCCAGCAGAATTTCTGAAAGTCATACAGGACTCAGGAAAATTTCTAATTTTATGTGACTACCTTGTACATTACAGGATGCCAACCACTCCCAAACTCAACCCACTAAATGCCAGTCGCATCCCCTCAATTGTGACAACATAAATTATCCCCACAAAATTCGGAAAAGCCTCCTAGTGGTTGTGCTCCTCTTGAGAATCAGTATCTAATGGAAACATCAATGCTTTCCTGCACAACTCGTACTGTGGTTCCTACCAGGGATGCATTCTTCTCACTTTCTTCCAGTTCATTCATTTTAGAGCTCAGTAAATTCAGTCCCACACCTTTGACCTGGACTGCCACTAGCTCTTCTAGCTGGACAGACCTCTGCTACTTCTGAATTCCCATTACATGGATTATTTCTGGGGTTCACATCAACAAGTAGGTATCTACTAGCCCATGCTGATATTTGAAAGTTATGTGAACATGTCTTATCCCTCCAAATCAACTGTAAATTTCTTAAAAGCTAGCTTTGCAGTATTTCTATTAACAAAGTTCTGTAGAGGCACCTTGGACTAACGTTGAGTTAATAAAGCTAAATGTCTGGGGAAGTGGATTTAATACTTTTTGGACTTAATGAAAATGTAAATTTAGAACAAAGCAGGTTATAACTCAAACTTCCAAGTTATTATATCACAGAATATTATTCCTACAGTACAAATTCACTCTGATCCCAAGTCACAGTGCCTGGCACTCTTAATTATATCCATTTTGAACTTGTAACTCTCAGAAATCAATCCATCTACTTTCTCTAAACCAGTACATCTCACACTGTCGTCTCTATATACTACTTGTATCACAATCAACTGAAGATACTTGTTAGAAAACAAACAAACAACAAACAAAAAACCAATATTGGGTACTGTCCCCTGGAATCTACACTTTGAGAAACACTGTTCTATATAACATACCTCAATTGAGTTAATTTTATTCCTTCATTTTGAAACCATTACCCATGTTTCTTGAATGTGAGTAGGACTTTCACATTAAATAGGGACTCCAGTCAAAATGGTAAAGCAGCCTCTAAATCCAACCTTAAAATCCTACAGATTGTAAATTTCACAAAAGCCAAGGTCAAGAAGAGGAATCATTTTGGCAGTTGATTTTTAGTGATACTGTCTCATTTATTTCAAAGTGTCAGCATTTGGTGCCTACGCACTATTTCATCAATATTTTGCCTATGTGATGCATCATTCTGCTGGCCAAAATCTGTTTCCATTCCAGATAAACTCAAATACATATATTTAAAAAATTAATTCATGTCATATTATGAAAAACTACATGGAACCAAACTGGATAACCTAGAGGAGATGGACAAGTTTCTAGAAACATACAGTCCACCAAGACTGAATCAAGAAGAAACTGACCACTTGAACAAATCGATCACTAGAAATGAAATGGAAATAGCAATTAAAAAACCTCCCTACAAATAAAAGTCCAGGACCGGATGGCTTCACCGGGGAATTCTACCAAACATACAAAGAAGAACTCATGCCAGTCCTTTTCAAACTATTCCAGAAGACTGAAAAGGAGGGAATACTCCCAAACTCATTCTATGAAGCCACCATCACCCTGATACCAAAACCAGGCAAAGACACTACCAAAAAAGAGAATTACAGGCCAAAATCACTGATGAACATAGATGCCAAAATCCTCACCAAAATATTAGCAAATAGAATCCAACAACACATAAAAAAGATTATACATCATGACCAAGTGGGGTTCATCCCAGGGACATAAGGGTGGTTCAACATATGCAAATCAATCAATGTAATACATCACATCAACAAGAGAAAGGACAAAAAAACCCCACATGATCATCTCAATAGATGCAGAGAAAGCATTTAATAAAATTCAACACCCATTTATGATAAAAACTCTCACCAAAATGGGTATACAGGGGACATATCTCAACATAGTAAAAGCTATATATGACAAACCTACAGCCAGCATAGTACTCAACGGTGAAAAACTCAAAAGGTTCCTACTAAAATCTCGGACAAGACAAGGATGCCCACTATCACCACTCCTATTCAACATAGTCTTGGAAGTCCTAGCCACAGCAATCAGGCAAGAGAGAGAAATAAAAGGGATCCAAATTGGAAAAGAAGAGGTAAAAGTGTCACTATATGCCAACAACATGTTACTATATATAGAAAACCCTCAAAGGTCCACACAAAAACTACTAAAGCTGATCAAAGAATTCATTAAGGGAGCAGGTTACAAGATTAATGTTCAAAAATCAGTTACATTTCTTTACACTAACAATGAATCAACAGAAAAAGAAAGTAAAGAAACAATCCCCTTTAAAATAGCACCCAAAGTAATAAAATACCTAGGAATAAACCTAACCAAGGAGGTGAAATAATTATACACAGAGAACTATAAACCACTGATGAAGGAAATTAAAGAAGACTTTAAAAAATAGAAAGATATCCCATGCTCTTGGATTGGAAGAATCAATATTGTTAAAATGGTCACATTGCCCAAGGCAATCTACTGATTTCATGTAATCCCTATCAAATTACCCAGGACATATTTCACAGAACTAGAACAAACCATAATAAAATTTATATGGAACCATCAAAGACCTAGAATTGCCAAAGCATTACTGAAGAGAAAGGAAGAGGCTGGAGGAGTAACTCTCCCAGACTTCAGACAATACTACAGAGCTACAGTCATCAAGACAGCATGGTATTGGTACCAAAACAGACATATAGACCAATGGAACAGAATAGAGAGCCCAGAAATGAACCCACAAACTTTTGGTCAACTGATCTTTGACAAAGGAGGCAAGAAAATACAATGGAATAAAGACAGTCTCTTCACCAAATGGTGTTGGGAAAACTGGACAGCAGCATGTAAAGCAATGAAGCTAGAACACTCCCTTACACCATACACAAAAATCAACTCAAAATGGATTAAAGACTTATTAAACATAAGACAAGATACAATAAACCACCTAGAAGAAAATATAGGCAAAACATTATCTGACATGCATCTCAAAAATGTTCTCCTAGAACAGTCAACTCAAGCAATAGAAATAAAAGCAAGAATAAAAAAATGGGACCTAGTGAAACTTACAAGCTTCTGCACAGCAAAGGAAACTATAAGTAAAACAAAACGACAACCTACGGAATGGGAAAAAAAATTTTGCAGATGAAACCGACAAAGGCTTGATCTCCAGAATATATAAGCAGCTCATACAACTCAATAAAAAACAACCAAACAACCCAATCCAAAAATGGGCAGAAGACGTAAACAAGCAATTCTCCAAGGAAGACATACAAATGATCAATAGGCACATGAAAAAATGCTCAAGATCACTAATTATCAGAGAAATGCAAATCAAAACTGCAGTGAGGTATCACCTCACACCAGTCAGAATGGCCATCATTCAAAAATCCACAAATGACAAATGCTGGAGAGGCTGTGGAGGAAAGGGACCCCTCCTACACTGCTGGTGGGAATGCAGTTTGGTGCAGCCACTGTGGAAAACAGTGTGGAGATTCTTCAAAAGACTAGGAATAGACTTACCATATGACCCAGGAATCCCACTCCTGGGCATCTATCCAGAAGGAACCCTACTTCAAAAAGACACCTGCACCCCAATGTTCATAGCAGCACTATTACAATAGCCAAGACATGGAAACAGTTTAAATGTCCATCAACAGATGATTGGATAAAGAAGAGGTGGTACATTTATACAATGGAATACTACTCAGCCATAAAAACCGACAACATAATGCCATTTGCAGCAACATGGATGCTCCTGGAGAATGTCATTCTAAGTGAAATAAGCCAGAAAGAGAAGGGAAAATACCACATGAGATCGCTCATATGTGGAATCTAAAACAAACAAACAAACAAAAAAGCAAAGCATAAATACAAAACAGAAACAGACTCATAGACATAGAATACAAACTTGAGGTTGCCAAGGGGGCGGAGGGTGGGAAGGGACAGACTGGGATTTTAAAATTGTAGACTAGATAAACAAGATTATACTGTATAGCACAGGGAAATATATACAAGATCTTATGGTAGCTCAGAGAAAAAAATGTGACAATGAATATATGTATGTTCCTGTATAACTGAAAAATTGTGCTCTACACTGGAATTTGACACAACATTGTAAAATGATCATAAATCAATAAAAAATGTTAAAAAAATTAATTCATGTCAAAAATCCTTCAGAAGACAATTTCCTCGGGGGAAAGGTCAAGAGTGGGTAATTCCCTGTAAAGCATTTCTTGTGCTGGATTTGAGACTCCAGTAGGGCAATGACTGTCTATCCTGTTTACTCCTTTTCCCCTTTCCTTGCCTGGCACATACAGGAAAATTCGTAAGAATGAATGAATGAAGCATTCATATATAAATATATGAACTGGAACACTCAACATTAATGATAAGGAACAACTTCCTTCTTTTGATAAATATTTATTTGTACATTTCCAACTGGGTGGATTTAGCTCCATGAAGCCACCGCTATTGCTCAGAAGAAGTTAACCTCCTGATAATCACAACAGCTACATTTACAGAACATTTAATCTGGGTTGAATGTTTCACAGATGCCATCTTATATCTTTCTTTCAGATAGTATCTTTCACAGATACTAATCATTATAGCAATCTTAAAGAGGCAAGCATCCCTCCTCCCATTTCGCAGATGAGAGAATTAAATCTTAGAAAAATGAAGTATCTTTCCACTTCTAACCAGAAGCAGCAGAATTCCACCCCAGATATGTGTGCATCCAAAGCCTGTGCTCTTAAACACGCCACCCTTCTATTCTGAGTTGGGGTGACAGGAGATGTGGGTACAATCAAACACGATGACCAGAGAGCCGGAGATCATAGAGGCAAATGATACAAAGTGTCAAGGAGCTAATTACAACTGTATGAGGGACGTGTTCAGAGCCAGAAGTGAGGAGAGAAGGCAGCAATAGAGATGTAGGGGTTGAGGTCACTCTTGGAAGGTGAGTGCTACGTGTCAAATAAAAGAGCCACTCTGAGGGTGGAGGCTGGAGAGGAGGCATCTCTGTGGCCCCTAAGCACACAGGTGGGGGTGGAAACTGCTGAGAAGGAAACAGTCGTATACATGACTGAGCAGCTTGTAGGCGATGCAGCTGGAAGCAAACTACATGAGGCAAGCCCACACAGCGCCCTGCACCCAGGCCTCATGAGTGTCCTGCAAACAACTTGCTTGCATCTCCTGCAGGCCTATGGCCTCTGTTTTCTAGCTCAGCCAGCCACACCCTGTGAGTCACGGTCCCTCATATCTGCTCCTGGCCAGCTGTCTGCAAGGATCCAAAAGGAGGGCAGATGAAAGACGAAATTACCTCTCTGGGTTTCAGCACAAGCTGAGCCAAATGTAATCATTGATAGGGAAACCTCTGGAATTCAGGCTCACTTTGGAGAGTCACCACGAAGTGGATTACAGCTCCAGAGAGCTTATGTGACCCACCTCAGCACCACGGGCAAGAACAAGTGGATCTGAGGCCATGATTAACAGGACTACCCTCTAGGTGGGCCATGGAACACTCGCCTGGTGGTCCTTGGCCCTTCCCTGAGTCTACAGAGCTGGTGAGGCCATTGTTTCTCCCTCCCTCCTTCCCATGAAAACATGGCCTGAAGCCGCCCTTGTCAGGCCTGGTGGTTTGAGGAGCAGGAGGAGACTCAATGCATGTATCATGAATGTGTAGGAGTGTGTGCATTCTGTCAAGCTCTGTGCAACATCGTGAACCCTTGCTCCCCAGAAGTGACACTTGGCCTCTCGTAAGTATCTTATGATCAAATTTAATGCTACATGCATAGGGGAAAGGCACCATACCCATATGTCAAGCCCAGTACTAGCGATTTCATATGGAACCATCTGGTGTAGTTAAGCTCACAACGCACCTAGGAGGCCAGCATTAGGATCATCCCCATTTACAGATGAGAGAACTGAGGCAGAGCAAGGATACACATGTTCAGTCCTGCTACAACACTTGTTTGTTCCAACATAACTGATCCATTAGGGGACAATTTGAATTTGTGATGTTCATGTTTGCTTATGCTTAACTCTCACAGCAAAAAACACAGGGTAAAGGCAGAAACCACACTTGGCTGAACTGGGCTGCCGGGAAACATGCAAAACGCACACCTACACAGACCTCACACATCCACCATTCACCTCAATTCACTGCAGGTGTGATGAGCCACAATCCATTCACATCTGGAACTACAACTTTCTGCCCCATCTCAGAGACCCCCGCTTCTACCACCTCACGACTGCTTAAGAGCTGCAACCCTTCCAAAGCCCATTTCCACCAGTAAACTCCTGATCTGCGTCAAGGCAGAAGTGCAGTATTCATTGTATTTATGTATTTCCCAGTTATTTAACAAATGTAAACTGCCTACTATTTATTAGATTCCCATTTGTTTTTAAATGTACCCGTGACAAGTTTCTGCATTATGGCCCTAGCCTCAACGTTCCCCATAAGCTCTGATTTTTTTTTTACCCAATTTTGCAAAGCACCATGATTTTTAGGAACACACAAGTTGTGTTATAGTACAACTATATGAAACTTGGCCCAAGGTCACATGGCTAAGAATGGCCCAGCAGAGACTCAGACACAATTTGCTCAGGGCCCTAGCCTAGCTTCTTGACCCCTGTATTTTTCTGCTTTGACATTCATGATCTCTTCTAATCTTCACAGAGTCCTTAAGAGGATCTCATACATAATTCCCATTTTATAATGGAAGTAATTGAGATTCAGAAAGTAACTTGCCCAAGGAAACCTTGCTCCAAGTTGACCATACGGGGTAACTGAAATTCACACTCAGGTCTGTTTTTCTCTAAGTACTTACCCAGGTCAGGATTCCAGCAGTCTGTATAACTGGTAAGAGTTTGTGGGGAAGGGGTAATACCCCAAGTCTCCCCAAGACTTTACTGATAATTCACTAATTGAACTCTCTTTGACTTGGTAAAGAACAGGTCCTCAACATTTGGAGCCATAATCTGAACTATTTATTTATTAGTTCACTTTTTGGTTGTTTTTTGTTGTTGTTCATTCATTTGTATTTATTTGAGTGGTATAACATTTCCTCTGTCTGGAATGTTCTAATTGCAATACCTAACCCTTAGGTCTTACCATAAACACCACTCCCAGAGCTGCCTTCCATAGTGTATGCCCCACCAGACCAGCCAGGAGGATCCTTTATTAAAAGCATCCTTGTCGAGCCTTCCCAGTACCTACTACTAGCAAAGATGGCATGATTTGTGAAGAGTTCTTTGTTCATCTTCTCCCAGGTGATGTTGAGCTGACCATGTTTGTCTTTCTTTTTATGTGCATCCCCAGAATCCAGGGTTATACTTGAAACATAGTAGGTGCTCAGTAAATACTTGACTGTTTTACTAATGACCTTGGACCCGTCACTGACATAAAAGAAGCCCAGAGTACAGAGAACATCTTCAACCTAGACAGGTGCCTCTTGAACAAATAATGTTTTAAAGGTTATTGAAATTCTTGGGCTGGAAGGATATATCCCTGCAGCGTGTGCACAGAAGGGCTGTAAAGAAAAAGAAGCTGATAGACAGAAAGCTGATCCACAACAGCATCTATAAACGGACCATGAAATCATCAGGTTCCTTGGTCTTTTATTTGTTTCTGGATGGAATCCCAGGCAGGGAAGATAACCTTCGCCTCAGAACAATGTGGCACATCATATGTAAATGTAACGAGAGGATGAATTATTCCAGTGTCATTATGCCCATGATTTATGGAGAGTCATTATCTGCTAAAAGTGCAGGCTGAAAGAATATTGATTTCACTTTTACCGAGACAGCCATTTAAAACTTTTTAAAGACAGCAAATGATTGTTTAAAAGACCAACTTCAAAAAGGCCAGTTTCAGACCATTTGCCAGGGAGGAGTGGGAGGAAACAGAAATGGTGATGCAGCCACTTTAAGAGCCAGTTGGACCAAGTGAGGTCCTCTTGCTCTGTATTCTCCTGGAACACCTTGTACCTTCCCTTCGTAGCACTTGGCTACAAGCAGGATTTTATACCAAATTCTGCTTCAGCACCACTTCCAGGTTCAAAGCTGAATTTTTTTTTTTTTCTGAGCAAATAAGTTTCTTGATCCTTTTCACCCAACTTATTTTGAAATCCAGAAGCAGCAGGTTGATGCTATTTTGTAGGAGTGGAGGGAAGTTTTCCTTTCTCCTTTAAATGAAATGACACAATTTTCTAAATCAAATACTATCATATAGCGAGTAAATTATACTTCCTCCTGAATACAGGTAGAGCGTACTGGTGAATTTTTTTAAAGGAGGGAATAATAATACGGAACAAGATAATAGATCTGGGTCTATGCTAATTGGAAGAAATAATTTCTTGTATTCTGTATCATCTCATACTCTGGCTTGGATTTTTTAACAGGACTGCATCAAGTCTGTGGATCAATTTGGGGAGCAGTGTCATCTTAATAATATTAAGTCTCCCAGCCCATGAATATGGAATGACTTCCAATTCATTTATGTCTTCTTTAATTTCTTTCAGCAACGCTTTGTAGTTTTCAGAGTATAACTTTGGTACTACTTTGATAAATTTATTCCTAAGACTTTTACTCTTTTTGATGCTAATGTAAATGGAATTCATATCTTAATGTCATTTTCGGTGTCCCTTGCTGTTGTATAGAAATACAATTGATTTTTGTATATTGATCTGTGTCCTATAAACTTATTGAACTCATTTATTAGTCTTAATATATTTTTTAGTTCTTTAGACTTTTCTACATAGATCATGTCATCTGCAAACAGAGATAGCTTTACTTTTCATTTTCAATTTGGATGCCTTTTATTTATTTTTCTTGCCTAATTTCCTGACTAACTCCTTACGTATAATGTTGAATTAAAGTGGCAAAAAGGAACATTCTCATCTTGTTCCTGATCATAGGGGGAAAGTTTTCAGTTTTTCTTCTTTAAGTATAGTGTTAGCCATGGGTTTTTGTTGGAGGCCCTTAATCAAGTGGAGGAAACTCCCTTTTATTCCTAGTTTATTGAATGTTTTTGTCATAAAAAGCATTAGATTTTAATGCTTTTTCTGCACCTACTAAGATGATTACATGTTTTTTTGTCCTTGGTTCTATTGATATAGTACATTATATTAATATTTTTGGATAGTAAACCAAATGTGTGTTCCTGGGATAAATCCCACTTTGTCATGGTGTATACTCCTCTTTTTTACTCTGCTGGATTCAATTTACTAGTATTTTGTTGAGAATTTTGTATCTCTATTCATAAGAGATATTGGCTGCAGTTTTCTTGTGATTGTCAGCTTTTGCCATCAGGGTAATAATGGATTCACAGATTGAGTTGGGGAATGTTTTCTTTTCTCCTTTTTGGGGAAAACAGTTGGAAAGAATTGGTATTAATTCTTTAAATTTCTGCTAGAATTCATCAGTGAAATCATCTGGTTGTAGGCTTTTATTTGTGTTTTTACTTACTAATTCAATCTCTTGTTATAGGTCTAATCAGAATGCCTATTTCTTCTTGAGTCAGGTTTGGGATGTGGTTTTCTTTCTAGGAATTTATTCATTTCATCTGGGTTATCTAATTTGTTGGCATATAGTCATTCATAATATTCTTTCATAATCATTTTCATAATTTCTTTCATAATATCCCCTCTTTCATTCATTATTTAGTAGTTAGTGTTCTCTCTCTTTTCTCCCTTTTCTCTTGATCAGACTTGACAAAGGCTTATCAATTTTGTTTTTTTTTTTTCTATCACACTTGGGCATATGCGTTGTCACCCTGGGATGACAGTGTTTTTAGCAGGGTTCTTTGTCTCTTTACCTAATCTTTCTGTTAAGCTGCCTGTTGGTATCACACCCAGCTGTTTGACTCCACTAATTGCTGACTAATTGCTCTATTTTTGATTTTGGAAATGTCATAGAGCATAAATTACTCCATGTCCCTGAGAAATAAACTCAGGCCCCTTTGTACCTTCCTTTGGAGGAATATGGGTTCCTACTGAGTTTTTACCAACAGCACAGCTTTGGGCTGCAGCAAAACCTAATCCTAACTGATACACCAGACTAGTTTCTTGATTCAATGACTCGTGGTCACCCAACTCCACCCTTCGTAGATGAGGAAATTGAGACACAGGGAATGGAAATAACTTGTCCAAAGTCACTTCCACTATAAAGAGTGGACACAGAAGCCAGGCTTCCTAACTCCATGTCATCTTTCCTCTATCACTTCACGTGAATTCAAGAAAGGCTTCCTCATGGTAATATTTTCCCAAGTGAAACTTGAACACAAGTTAAAGCTACTAGGGCAGCTTGACTACAACAATGGCTGGAGGCCTTCACTTCTCCCTGACTCAGTGCCCTCTGCAATGTGACTTTACAGCCTCTCTTTTGCAAAGGCAGAGTCCATTTTCTTACTGCTTGAATGTGGGCTGGCACTGCAATTTTCTTTGGTCCATAAAATATGGTGGAAGGGAGGTTCCAGATCCCATTGAGGCCCCACTAGGCCATACAGCTTCTGTGTCCTCTTGGAACCTTGAAACCTGAGAACAAGCTTAGCATAGCCTATTGGAAGATAAAAGACATGTGGCCCAGTCGATGCATTACCCCGAGACAAAAGCCAGAGATGTGAGCGAGGCCATCCTAGACCAGCCAGCCCCAGCCAACCTGCCAACTGGCCAGGAACACGTAAGCAAGCCAGCCACTATCAGCCAAATCCCACCCAGACCAGCAGAACTGCCCAGCTGACTCACAGACCCTCAAGTAATAATAATGATTAAGCCTCTGAATTTTGAAGAGTTTGTTACACTACAATAGCTCATTGATAAAGCTACCCAAAAGAATAGCATCAAAATGTATTACACGTATAAAATTTAAACCATCTGTGGATTACAGGCAATTCTGAATTGTCTTTACTTTTGGCCTCATCTAAATGTGATATGGGGAGGAGGAGCCAAGATGGCAGGGTAGAGAGACTCACAGCTTGCCCTCTCCCACAAATACACCAAAAATTACATCTACAAACCCACTGAATCACACAGAACACCTATTGAACTCTGGCAGAGTGTCTCTTGTTTCAAAATAGAGGAGGATTTCTCACAAAATCTGATAAACAACAAGTTTATCCTGTATAGCATAGGGAACTATATTCAATATCTTGTAGTAATTTATGGTTAAAAAGAACATGAAAATGAATATATGTATGTTCTTATATGACTGAAGTACTATGCTGTACATCAGAAATTGACACATTTGTAAACTGACTATACTGCAATGAAAATGTATTAAATGATATGCATACACTAGTGGTATGCAAGATAATTTTAAAATAACATGAATAAGCCTTTAAAATTTTAATAGATATGTAGATTAATGTATATTATAAAACACTGGTTTTCCATCAACAATAGTCATATAAAGTTTTGCCTTAATTAAACTTTTACAACAAAAAAATTCTCAGTTTAAGGATACTAAATAAATGGTGGTTTAGTTGGTAAGCAGAACAGTAAAATCTGTGAATCTAGGAAATAAATGCCTGGAGTTTGGGAAACATTGCGGGAAGGCGGGTGACCTGAAGTTGGCTGTGGCATTTCACGCTTAGCCAAGGTGCCTTACCTAAGCAGTCTGCAATCTTTGGAGAATACGGGCCTGAAAAAATTTACACTCTAAGTGTGGGACAACAAAGCTGGTGGGAGTTGATGTGATGAAGAAAACAATTTTGTCAGATAATTCAGTTTTGCAGACCCAGGCTTATATCTGTATGTGGTGAGTATGTGTACAGACATACGTTACTCAGTGTTTACACAGGGTCTTATCTGAGGATCTCATTACTCTTCATACGCTTTAATTAAACCTCACAATACCCTTGATAAAACAGCTATTATTTTAGATGGGTAAATTGAGATACTCTTAATCAAGGCTCCTCAAACTGATGAGGCAATCTGCCTAAGGACAAGCAGGAAATGATTATCTAAGCTGCACAGAGAAGATGCTAGTCTTTCTCTTAGGTTCCGACTCTAACCACTTTCCTGCAGAGCCTGAGGGAGGAGAAAATTACCTTTTTCTAATTACTTCTTAGAGTAGTATGAGGCTGTCTCTCACCCTGGATCTTACTCATATTAACGTAAGGAAGAACAGTTGGCTTGTCTTTTTTTGTTTTTGTTTTTGTCACTAATAAATAAGCTCCTTATTCCTTCCTACAGAGAGTAACCCAAACAAAGGCCTTTATAGATGTTTTCTGCACTGATCTACCTGCTGCATTAAAGCAGACATCAAGGCTCTGCTTTAGGGAGCATTTTAATCCCTTATCTTAAAATGCTTTGTCAGGATAAACAAGCTCCAAGCTGTGCCTGTT
Source organism: Camelus bactrianus (assembly GCF_048773025.1). Lineage (NCBI taxonomy): Eukaryota > Metazoa > Chordata > Mammalia > Artiodactyla > Camelidae > Camelus > Camelus bactrianus. Next base: position 21,840,145 of record NC_133555.1, on the reverse strand, counting down.
CTCCAACAGGGGCAATGATCCATGGCCAAGCACTATCTTTGGCTCATTTAGACTTCCTGGAACCACGAGTTCAAATCCCACCAGGTCAGCTTAGGCCTTCATCCTCCCAAATTAGATAAACAGAGCAGAAGGCAGTTTACCACACTGGATTTCTTGACTAAGGCTTTGGAAAGTAAGGGTCTAATTTAAAGGTCTGGGGACAGGGTTTTAAGAAAACTTGTTGACTTAACCTTGGATCACTAGATCAAAGCTCAATGATGATAGGTAAGCACCTCTTTAAAAGGCTAATAATATTTTCTTTTGGAAATTTTTGCCAGATTTTTTTAAATAGAAGCTAATCATGAATGTTGTCCGAGATATCAGATTATTATTTTTTGTTTACCTTGCAATGAAACACACACCACACATACACACACACACTTGAATTGTTCTTACTACACATCATCTACTTACATCTTTTGTTAGATGCTCCTACTGGCCTAAAACTAGTGACTCACAGAGGCTCATACGAAACAGTCACTAGATGTCAATGGGAATGTTGGGAGGAAGATGGTTCTGATTATGATACTTCATTTCGCTTTCACTGATTTTGGAGACGTCTCTTAACTCGTCTGTATCTTAGTTCCCTCAAAACAAACTACGGATGATAATCACTGCCCATCTCTCACAGCAACTGTAACCAGAAAGTATGTGAAAGCATTTTACAACCTATGGAGAAGTATGAAGCTATAAAGGGTTAGTTATTTATGTAATGATTCTTAGGTTGTACATTCATCATTTACATGTTAATGCATGCTATCAAAGGCCACCTGAAAAAAAAAAAAAAGTGCTACTCCTAAATGATTCAAACTCTTCCTCTGGTGTTTTATTCAGTGCACTACTTTGGTTGTGAGTAACAGAAACCTCAACTTAGAGTTGAAATCTTTATATAAATAGAGAAGTCTTAAATAGAAAAGGAAAGTGATTGGCTTGTGGCAGGACCAGATTCAGTGGTCAACATGATATAGTTGAGATAATGGAATTATTATTAATTTTTGCAATGTGTGTTAACAGCAGTGTAGTCATGTTTTTGAGAATTCCTTATCTGCTAAAGATACAACCTAGAGTACTCGTGGAGAAAGGAAATGATGTCTAAGATTTGCTTTAAAATACTCCAGCAAGAGAGGGGAAGGGTATAGTTAGTGGCAGAGTATGTACTTAGCATGCACAGGGTTCTGGGTTCTATCCCCAGTACCTCCATTAAAATCGATAAATCAATAAATCCAATTACCCCCCCAAATAAATTAAAAGTAATTAATTAATTTTAAAAACACTCCAGCAAGAAAAAACAGAGGAAAGAAATGTTGGGGACAAGGAGGACTGAATCACTAAAGTGTTGATAATTGCTAAACGTGTACACTGAGCAAAAGCCAGAGTGACATAAATCACAGCAATTTTTTTTTTCGAACCAACTCCTAGAGTAACGGAAATAAAAGCAAAAATAAACAAATGAGACCTAAATAAACTTAAAAGCTTTTGCACAGCTAAGGATACCATCAACAAAACGAAAAGACAACCTAGAGAATGGGAGAAAATATTTGCAAATGATGAGACCAACAAGGGACTACTTTCCAAAATATACAAACAGCTCGTACACCTTAATATCAAAAAAAAAAAAAGCAACCCAATTCAAAAATGTGCAGAAGACCTAAATAGACACCTCTCCAAAGAAGACATTCAGATGGCCAATAAGCATGTGAAAAGATGTTCAACATTGCTAATTGTGAGAGAAATGCAAATCAAAACTACAATGAGATATCACCTCATACCAGTCAGATGGCCATCATTAAAAAGTCCACAAATGACAAATGCTGGAGAGGGCGTGGAGAAAAACGAACCCTCCTACACTGTTGGTGGGATTGTAAATTGGTGCAGCCACTATGAAGGAAAATACAGAGGTTCCTTAAAAAACTAAAAATAAATTTACCATATGATCCAGCAATCTCACTCCTCATCATATATCCAGAGAAAACTATGATTCAAAAAGACACAAACACCCTAGTGTTCACAGCAGCACTATTTCCAATAGTCAAGACATGGAAACAACTTAAATATCCATCGACAGATGACTGGATAAAGAAGTTGTGAGAGATATATATATACATACACACACAATGAAATACTACTCAACCATAAAAAAGAATAAAATAATGCCATTTGCAGCAAGGTAGATGGACCTGGAGATCATCATTCTAAGTGAAGTAAGCCAGAAAGGGAAAGAAAAAAACACTATGTGATATCACTTATATGTGGAAACTAAAAAAAAGACTTAAGTGAACTTATAAAACAGAAACAGACTCACAGACATAGAGAACAAACTTATGGTTGCCAAGGGGTAATGGTGTTAGGAAGAGATAAATTGAGAGTTCGAAATTTGCACCTCTTGGGGAGTGATGGAAATGTATTTTGATTGTGGTGGTGGTTTCACAGGTGTATACATTTATCAAAATTCTTCAAATTGTACATCTGAAATATGTAGAGTTTACTGTACGAAATTATACACAATAAAGTTGTTTAAAAAAAAAAAACCAGAGTGGGGAGTCCATTATTCTTATTTCTCTACTTTCATAGTATATTTGAAAATATTCATAATACTAAGTTAAAATATACTATTTTTAAATGGCACCACAAAGTACCAGGCATCATCCTCAGCTCTGTCTTCCTCACGTGACTCTGTCCTCTCTGAGTTGAGCTCTCTCCTTTGATGATAAATATGGAACTCTTGGGGCTGGCACTGTTCTTATAACTAAAGATCCTTGAGAAAAGATGGCGCCATTTTCCCCACCGGCTTCAGCAAAATTTCCAGAAGAGTCTAACTGGGGTGACTTAGACCACATGTCCATCTCTGAACTAATCATGGTGGCCTCAGGGCAGAAGTGTTCTGATGTGTTAGTCAAGAGAAGGAAAGGCAGGATAGTGCAGCGGTTACATCCGACTAGATGACCCAAGTTCGTACGTTGTCCCTCACCATGGTTGGGCAAGTTACTTAACTTCTCTGGACCTCAGTTTGCTCATCTGTAAAATAAGGATGTTAATAAAAGTACCTATCTCATGTTGTCATTGTGAAGATTAAGTTAATATACATCAAATGATCTGAAGTGCGTAGAACATAGTGAGTCCATTAATATTAAATAAATAAAAATAAATCATTATCTGCTAATCCTGGTAGCTGTAAAGTAAGAGTCATTCGTATCAGAAACATGTGGAATGGATTACCAAGCATAAAAGGAAGGTTAGTTTCCAGGAGATGGGAATATGAGAAAGCATGCTAGCCAGATAGAAAACTCGACATATTGTAGACACTCCACCAAGATAATGTGTGTACCCAGTTAGGTAGAAAATCTTTCCTTCAAAGATAATTGAAAGATAAACTTTGTTCTAGATCTGGCAAATGACCTGATCTCAAATTCCAAATTAGAAAGATATAAATAAGGTCACTTTCCTAGATGTTAATTTAAAACCTCTCCTAGGAATATTCATTTACATGCAGATAGAGCTGTCATTAATGTTAGTCTTATCTATTATTAAAGTCGGCTTGGTAGGATTTTAATTTAACATCCTACTGGCTATTGACCACTGACAAATGGAAACTGAAACTTCAGGTCTTCTGAAAAGTCCTTTAATTCAGGTATTTCATTAATTCCAACACTTTTGCACCATCTGCTGAGAACCCCATCCTAAGTTTCGGGCATATAAAGGTGGGAACTGCATCATTCATCTTTTTTCTGATTTTAACATATCTAAGAGAGCGAAAGTATTCATTTATTCAAGAAGTATTAATTGGCTCTATGCCTGGCTCCATGGATGCAATGATAAATGAGTGAAATGCAGCCTGTGCCTTCAGGGATCATACATTTAGTCAACAAAAAAGGACTTATTAAAATGTACTAAGAGTCCAGCAGGATGACTGTTAAGCTAGAAGAATTCTAGAGAGAGATGAGGGCATCTCTCTTATTCCAGGAATCCGGAATACTCTCCTGTGGAAAAACAGTTGTGGAAATCTGAAGGAACAGATCCGGGTAAATGGTTAGAGGAAACTCACTCCAGGCAGAAGGAAGACATCTATGAGACGAGCTTGAGGACAGAGGGGACCTGAAAACACCCCTCTGCAGTAACACTGTACAGTTTGGAAAGGAGACTGGCCAAAAACATTCTACAAGCTTCCTATGAACAAACTAGTATTTTACCAGGTCAGTCATGGGACACTACTTGGATACATCCCATGATGTAAGGGGCTCTGTCTTTCTCACCAAGCCTGGAACATTTAGGCACGATCTAGATGGGCTGGCCATGAGAATGCACCTCTCAGATCTCCTACTACAGGCAGCACAGCTGGTCATGGGTCTGGGTCGTAGGAGGGCTTTGATCTATCAGCTCATTGCACTGAGGCCATTCTTCCCCTTGGCTCCTGGCCAGTGACTGAGCACAGCAGCGATACTAAGGCAGAGCTGTTCCTGGAAGAAGGAAGCTCTTCTCATGGGTAACTAGGGCTCAAGGATTCCCCATGAGCTGAAGGGCACTGCGGTCTAGCCTATTCCTACACAGGCTTCCTTCCTTCTCTCTCCTCAGAGTCAGACCTGCATGCAGTCTAATGGCTTTTCCCACCTCCTCCAGCTACTTTCCCATTTTCCATCACAGGCATTTCCCCCAGTAAAGTGTTTTCACACCTCATCCTGTCTTGGAGTCTGCTTTTCAGAGGATCCAAACTAATGCTGCAGGCAACCATCTATGTATCTCATCCTGTAAAGGAAGATGGCACCATCAGTTATAAATACTTTTTACTGTTGGCCAGCTAGCATAGACATGGAATCCTGAAGGATATTTGATGAGTTCTTTCCTTAAGTAGAAGAAATATTCATGGATCAGGTTGTGGAGGGTTTGTAACTCAAGAGATAGGGAGAGAGAGAGGGAGAGATATGAGAAAGGGGAAGGGAGGGAATGAGAGGAAGGCAGGAGGGGAGGGAAAGGGAGAGAAAGAATAGAGAGACAAAAGATGAGGAGTGGGAGGAAGGGAGAGGGGAGAGGAACTTAAAAACAGGAGAGGTCTGTGGAGGAGGGGGAAGGAAAAATATAATGCTCATTATTAATTCTGTTGCAATGATAATCTCTAGTCCTAGGAAAGCCCCATCTTCTCTTTAGGAAGGTTCCATCACCTTCAGCAGAAGGTAACTTGTGTGATCACTTAGGTCTAAGACAGAGAGGCACTCTTACAGGAAAATCATATGAAGGACACGAGCCTACGTATCATATAGATTTTTAAATCCAAAGAGTCTAACATTAGATTTTTTTCTTGCTGGTATTTCTGGGGAGGCCAAGTCACCCAGGACCTCTTTCCCCACCTTCTTTTTCAGGGTCCAAATATCCCTCCCCAAAGACAGAGAAGCAAAATTTGAGGTAGTCGGAAACAGTAAAAATCTATGCCTGATGTCAGACCCAAGAAGAGATGTGACCTGGATAAACAGTGTGAGCATGTGAAATCTACATAAGTTGCCCACTACAGTAACCATTAGTCACATGTAACCACTTGCATTTAAACTTAAATTATTTAAAAATCAGTTTCACAGCCATACTAGTGACATTTCAAGTATGCAACAGCCACATTTAGCTACTAGTAGCTGCCATATTGGAAAGCACACACAGAGAATATTTTCATCGTCATCCAAAGTCCTACTGGACAAAGCTATGTTAAATAGACAAAAATGCAGTGGGGAAAGGAGGCGGGGGATGGGAGAGTGAGGGTCCAGGGGAATCTTGTTCTGACAACTGGTTCTAGGGTTGTCCCCGTGCCATGACGAGAGATCATGAACAGGTTGAATAGATGAGGACAGCCCTTCCCCCATATTATATCATACCTGTCATGGGTTCTCTGTGAATAGACTATAGAACTTGAGCCTTAAAATTCAAACATATTCAGTATTCTAAGTATTCCATATAAATGCTAATACAAAATAAAATTAACTGATTATGCCATGACTTCTAGAACAGAGTTATTTGACCTCAGCACTATTGATATTTTAGGATAGGTAACTCTTTACTGTGGATTAATTCTTTGCTGTGAAGGACTGTTCTGTGCACTGTAAGATGTTTAGTAGCATCCCTGGTTGCTAGCTACTAGATCCAAGTAGCATTCCCACCTCCCTATGGTGACAAATACCAATATCCCTAGACATTGCCCAATGTCAAATGGAGGGAAAAATCAGTCCCCTGTCGAGAACTATTGATCTAGCAAACGGTTTCTGTATCATATGGTGTCTATAACATACCAACAGGGTCCTGGACCTGGTCAGAAAAGTAAGTGCTACCTCCTACTTGAACCACAACCAAGCAGTGGCCTGTGGCTGACCTGACAAAATAAAACTATTTAGAAGACGCTCACAAAATAGTTTTGGCCAGGAGGACGAGCTAACCTCATAATAAGTACTTGCAGAGAGAAACCACTCCCCAAATGCATGATGTGTACAGTGACCAGGATTGACTTAACAAGGGTGAAGGAATCATATAATCTTCTGTGTCTACAGATATGTAAGCCAAATGTGTACTTCTTTTTTTGGTATCTGGAGATAATTCTAGAATAAAATTCACTGTCACATTCGTTTTAAAGTACATCCACACTGTCAAAAGTCTAAGTAAGTACATTTTTCATTCTCCTCTAAAACCTGAAGGCACTAAATAATATAACACTGTGTTCTAACTTGAAGATTTTCATACTCAATTCTAATTCAAAAATATATCTGCTGACATCCATGCTTTATAAAGTAATTCCTGTGTGATAATTATGTACCTTGAGCTGAATTACCAGTGCATTTTTCTTGAATATTTAATATATTCTATGAGAAGAGCCTTGAGAATTTTCAATTCTGTTGCTGCCAAGAGAAAGTGGTATTAACCATTCAGAATGAGACACTCGTATCAGATTTTGTGCATAAAGAAAATCACAAGTAAGACTTTTAAGACTTAAATAGATTTTTCTCCAGAACTGAAAATAGTAACTATTACTGAAACACTGTAGATTTCTTAAGTATAGGGCTGTGTGTCCTCCCAATAGCTCTTCTAACGGTGTCCTTCATGTGTTAGGCACTCAATAAACTTCGGTTCATGAATACACTAACTCATGGTTAAGAGACTATGTCACTTTGCATCTGAGGGCCCAAGTCTATTTTTTAAGTCTCCCTGCTTTAGCCATTGGTTATGTGTTAGGTGGGTGACCTTATTAATTCCCTTTTTTTTCTGAATTTCAATTTCCTAACCAAGAAATGGAGACTACTTAATAATGCCATATTAGTCAGAGGTCTAAATGAGAATATCTATACAAGGCTTTTAGCATAATGCCTGGTACATAAAAAGTGCTTTATAAATGTTATTTTTTTTTAGAACTTATTTCTCCCATAGATCCTAAATGATTTTTTTTTAAGAAAATGATGGTTACATTTCTAAAAATGATTACTTTTAATCTTTTGGAAGTCAAACTTCTCAATATTTAGCTTTAGAATTACAATGAATTTGAGGATCTGAGAAACAATATTTTCTACATATTTACATGTTATTTAGAAACAATTACAGTGGCAATGAGAGTCTACTTTTTTTTAAATAACAATCTATTGGTACCCTTTAAAGAAACAGCAAAAAGCAACCCATAACAAGTATACCCTTAATGTTAATAAGATGTGGAGTATAAGTGATACAGTCTTAAGTACAGGAATTTAATAATCCCTCTTAGGTCTTGAATTTAAACCATGCTGAATTTATAGACCAATTTGAGGAAGATTCATATAGGGAAGAAACTGAGCTGCAATCTAAGAATGTGAATTTTCATTTACTTAGGACTTTCTATCTTTCAATAATTTTTGAATTATTTTCTCCTTAAAGGTCTTCCATACCTTTTGTTAGGTGTGCTTTTAAGAACTGTGTAGTTTTTATTCATCTATTGGTGGAATATTATTATTATTGTATTTTCTAATTGATTAATACTTTTATATTTTAATCTTGTATCTTGCAGACTTGCTGACCTCTAATTATTGCTGAACAGTTTATAGATTCTCTTGTATTTGCAATATTGACAATCATATACAAATAAGCAATAATTTCATGTCTTCCATTTTAATTTTTATATATTTTTTTCCTGTCTTATTTTTTTGGCAAGAATCTTTACTTAATATTAAATGCAAATAATGTTCAAGGGAAATATTTATTGATATTTCCCCCTGATTTTAAAAGGAATGTTTCTAATGCTTAACTATTAACTATAATGTTTGCTATGGATTTTTCATTTGCTGGCAATTCTTTTTTCTAGTATGAGTGGGCTCTATCACACCAATGGATGCCTCTTTTAATAAATAAATAAATGTGAAGATTTCTGAGTACTTGTACAAAGAAATTTCAAGCAATGGAGAGACTTTGTTTAATAGTACAAAGAGAAAATGACAGAAAAAAGAGGGGGAAAAGTGCAAGAGATAGAAATGGTTACCTTAACGGACAAAAAGAACATTTAGTTTCTGTTGCTTTCCTAAAATTCAGTCTGGACTAACCCGTTCTCACTGAGTCATGCCAGAGCAACGAGCAGAGGTTGGTAAAGTGCAGGGTATCAGGTGATAAGTCTGCATTGCACTATTTTGCCACTTTGGGGATTGTGAGAACACAATGTGTCCAAAATGTGGCAGCACACAGAGATTTATGGCTTGCAATGGCTGCTTTCCTTGCTTTCTGTATCTGTTAAGCAGCATGGCCTTATGCATTTGAGATTGGTAAATAATTCTGTATTTAAAATTCCCCCCAAATTTCTAATATTTAGTAAGTGACTCCCATGATTTCTTCCCTCCGCATTTAGCCACAACTGTCATATTGTTTCCTAAGTGTGGGTCATGCCCACTTCTGTCCATCCACCATTCCTGACTACTGGGCCCCAGAGTGCTCCAGCCTGAACTACTTGTTGTAACTTGAAGTCTCTTCCTCTTTCAGCCTCACATGCAGAGCAGTTAGATGTTGCTTTATTTATCACTTTATAATTTACAAGCAAACATTCATAGTTGCTTTTCCGGGCATTTTTCTCCCTTCTGGAGCCCCAATCCAAGACGTCATCCTCAAGTCTCAGAGGACTTTGTGTCTGACCTTGTGGAGACGGTGGCCAGCTGCCTAGCCCACAGGTCCACCATGTCTTCTCTTGTAGGAGGAGGAATGTTCCTTCTCCTTGCCGTCAACCCGAGAGGTAAAATGAACCTCCCTGTTGGCCCCTGGAGAGAATGTATTCCTCAGAATTTCTTGAGATGGAAAATCAGTCCAAGAAGGGCTAGACCTATCCTGGGACCACTCAACACAAAAGTAAATCTTTTCACTGTCACTTGCCAAGACAATGGCTTCTAGAGGAGCCAAAGTGAGATTTTGATGAGCTGTTCCACTTGACATTAAGCTGCCTAACTCTCAGTTTGTAAGCACATCAGGTGATGATTCAGAAGGTTGTTCTTTTTTGAAAAAGAAATTTCAGATAAGTTTTATGTGCTTATGATAGAATTTTTAATATAGAAAAATATGTAATATTTAAAATATAAATATATTTATATTTTTAATATTTATATACATCTATAAATTTTAAAATACATAAAAATTTAACTTCTTTATAGAAGATATTAAAATCATGTACAACAATAATAATAGGTAATATTTATTGAACACTTACTATATGCCCACTTCTGTGCTAAGCACTTTATCTGTATTATCTTATTCTATCCTCACAACAAGTCAGAGGTAACAGCCATTAATACTGCAGTACTTTCCTCCAGGATTTTTTTTTAATAGACTTTTAGATCTACAGAAAAATTAAGAAGATAGTACAGGAAATTCCCATACAACTTGAAGCTAGCTTCCCCTATTAGGAACATCTTATACTAGTACGATGTATTTGCTACAATTAATGAACTTACATTCGATGCTTTATTATTAACTAAGACCCACAGTTCTCTCAGTTTCCTTAGTTTTTTACTTAATGTCATTTTTCTGCTTCATCCATGATACTACATATGAAATTGTTACTCTTTAGACTCCTCTTGGCTTCAACAGTTTCTCAGACTTTTTTTCTTCTTGATGACCTTGACAGTTTTGAAGACGATCAGTCAGGTATATTATAGGATGCTTCTCCACTGGAATTTTCTGGGGGTTTTCTCTTGATAAAACTGGAGTAGGAATTTTGTTTTAATTATCATTAATTGCAGTTGAATTGTATGAATTCATTTTCTTCTGGTGAAACAATCATAGTCTTTCTAATTTGCTTTTGCAACCAAGTACATTATCAGCTTTCAAATGTTATACTGTCTAGAGTCCAAAGATAAACCTACTTCTTCATAATATATTTTTTAAACTAGACTTGTAATTTTCCTTGTTCATGTCATCTTTGTCTGGTTTTCTTATTGTCTTTGGTCATGTTCCCTAAGAAGTAAACCGTGGGACCAAGATTTATGTGCAAGAAGTTTATTGGGGAGGCTCTTGGGATCAATTTCAATCGGGGTTGAGGAGGAGGGGTGAGTGAAACCTTGTAGCTTCAGCAGAGGCCGCAGCAATAGAACTACGATGGCCCTTCAACATTGTCCCAAATTAATTTAGTGAGGCTGGCCTCTTGTGCCATTGCGTCTATGGTCTTGGATGTGGGCTCCAAGGGCAGTTTCTGGCAAGAGACTTAGCTGTGAGTGGTCAGCAGCCACAACTCCTGGCAGATGCGGGAACACATGCCTCGGTGCTGGAAGAGGGATCTGGGAGATTTGCCGTAGCATCTACTATAGTGGATGGAGAATAAGCTTCCCTCAAAACAGGATGTGAGGCAGTTTTCCTTCTGCAGAGTGTTAGACAATTCACAGAAGCCAGAAGTTATCTATTCTGTTGACAGTGCGGTATAACTTGACTTAAAACCCACCTGGGATGTAACTAGAGGTAGGGGAAGAGGTGAGGGTGGAAAGATTTTTGACTCCTAAACCCAAGTGCAATTACAGCTTTATAAATCCTTTTCCCTGCTCAAATCAACGTTGGTAATTTATATTTTTTCCAGAAAAATGTCCATTTTAAACAGGGGTTAAATTTATTAGCATACATATTCACGTTAACCCTTACTGATTTTTCAGACACCATTCTATAGTCAGTCGTGTCTCCTTTTTTTCTCAATTTTACTTTTCTCCTTGCTTCTCTGTCTTGCCTGATGCTTGTCCACTTAATTAATGTTTCCAGAGAACTGTTCTTTGTTGCTGCAGATCATCTTTATTGTGTGTTTTCAGTTTTGTTAATGTTTGCTCTTAACATTATTAGTTCTCTTTCTACTTTCCTGTAGTTTACTTTGTTCTTTTCCTCCACTAACTCTTGAGTTGAGTTCGGGGCTTATCACTTTTCTACTGTTTTTCTTTTTTAATATGTACATTGAAGGTTACCAAGTTTCCCTCTAAGCACTGATTTAGGTGAGTTGCATAGATTTTGACTAAATGTAACAAAGATTTCCAGTTGTCCCATAATTTCCATCCTGCCCTTCTTCCTTGCATTAAAAACCCCACAATTTTGGATGAGCATATGGCTTCCCAACTAAGGACAATATTTTACAGACTCTCTTGCAGCTAGGGGTGTCATCCTCTGGGAACAGGTAGAAACCAGGGCTCCCAAGGCATGTGTTCGAGAACTTTCTGAAGACAGGGTCCAATCTGTAAGTAGAAATGAGTTACGGAAACTCCAGGGTGGTCAGCCATATAGACAGCCTAGTCAGCTTTGAGATCTATTTATCAGGGCAGGAGGGCACAGGAAAGGGTCCTGTCTAGATCCCAGTATTGCTGCAAGGGAGGCTGGGAAAGGTAGACTTTAGCTGGAAGCCATTTGTCCAGCTAAAACTTGGGGAGTCCATTACTGAAAAGAGATGGGGATAATGGATGTTGGGAAATCACTGGCAATATCTGCTATAACTACATACCACATGATTTTGCTTTGGACAACAGAGATGTGAGCAGAAGTCATACCTGCATCCTTCAACTCACATCTTTAAAGAGAATGAGCATGCCCACTCCTTGCCCTTTTCTCTTTCCCTCTGGCTAGAAGTCACTATGATAGCTGGAGCTAGAAGTTATATTGGACCATGAAGAAAAGAGCATGTGAAAAGAGGATAGCAGAACTACAAGTGAAGAGGTTTGAGAAAGAGTAGAACTAGCTAGAGTCCTCCTGGAGAGCTCCCCTAGACTTTCCCAGTCTGAGAAATGGGTGTTAAACACGGCCAGGGTGAATCTCAGGAGTTGATCATCAAGGAGTTCCAGCAAAAGGGCAGGGAAGGAGTAATGCTACTGATGGTAAGCAAAGCAAACTCTACCCTTACCAGCAATGTTCCATTTCATTTTACTTTTTACAGAAGAGTTAGTTACAGAGAGCTTACAAAACTTGGCTTTAATAACCTAAAAGAAATCAAAAAAGAAAGATTTGAAAAGAAGATACTCAGAGACTGGTTACATAAGAGACAAACGTAGCAACCTGGAGTGTGGCACGGTGCATGGTATAGGCTGCAGCTTGAGGGCACCCACATGGCACTCTGGTACACCTGGGCATGCTCTGCCCACCTCTTTCCAGTGCTGGAACCTTAGGGAAGCCTCTGTTTTCTCTAACCCATAGGGTTATTCTGAGGTTTTAATGACACTGTAACTATAATGTGCTTTATTATATCTATTATATTTATTATAAAGGGAGTACTCAGTAACAGTTACTCACGTGGCTAGAACTTTACAGGACTTGCCCAGCTCTGGAGTCTTCTTGTTACCACTGTCTCAAGCCCATTAGCTAGCTTCCTTTCTCTTTTTCCCCCTCCCAACATAGGAAGACCTGACCCAGTCTTGCTGCCAAATCTAACACTGTCATAAGGTTTCTTAAGTTTAAGGATTTAGCTTCTGAAGAAATACATCAATATTTACAGTATCCCCCTTTCTTCACAGCTTTGCTATACATAGTTTCAGTTAACCATGGTCAACAGCAGTCCAAAAATATTACGTGGAAAATTCCAGAAATAAAGTAATTCATAAATTTTAAATTGTAAGCCATAATGAAATCTCAACCATCCCAGTCCGAATCACCAGACACTGAATATTCCCTTGGTCTAGCACATCCTGCCCATTAGATATTTAATAGCCCTTCTGGTTAACAGGTCAACTGTCCTGGTATCAAGTAACCATTATTTTACTTCATAATGGCTCCAAAACAAACAGTATTGATACTGGCAGTTCAGCTCTGCCAAAGTGAAGCCTTAAGCTGTTTCCTTTAAGTGAAAAGGTGAAAGTTCTTGACTTAATAAGGGAAAAAAATCATATGCTGAGGGTGCTAAGATCTACAGTAAGAACGAATCTTCTATCTGTGAAATTGTGATGAAGAGCAGAGAAATTTGGGCTAGTTTTGCTGCTGCACCTTCACCTATAAAAGTTATGGCCGTCTTGCATGATAAGTGCTTAATTAAGATGAAAAAGGCATTAAATACATAGAAGTAAGATATTGTGAGAAAGAGAGACCACCTTCACATAACTTTTATTACAGTACATTGTTATAACTGTTCTATTTCACTAGTTGTTGTGGTTAATCTCTTACTATTCCTAATTTATAGATTAAATTTTATCATAGCTGTGTATGCATAGAAGAAAACATGGTATACGTAGGGTTTGGTACTCTCCACAGTTTGGGGCAACCCCCTCAGGTAAGAGGGGAAAAACTGGACCTTGTTTTATGGAAGCCTAAGAATCAAATTTCTATAAAACAGGTTTACACTGAATGACAAGTACTTATGGCATGAACATGTCATTGTTAATACCTGTTTCTATGGTGAACTGCACTGAACAATAAGGTATTCAGACAAATAATCTGATATGGAGGGAAAAAAAGCCCTCTTTACTTCTTATCAATTCTTGACCCCAAATGCCCTTTGCACCTCTTGGCTTACCATGAGATCAGAGCAGTTATTACAATTACTGAAACACAAGGTTAACATTTCCATCATCACCAGGGTTAAAATTTGCATACTTCTACATAATTCTAGTATACAGCTGCTTGGATGCTTCATCTTTCATCTTGGTTTGCACAATTCATCTGGAATTTCTTAAAAGTAGAATACTCATAATAACAGTCTCAAAAGAACTTCAGGGGAAATGTAGACTTCAACATTTTAGCAGTATCCTTTGTTTAAATAAAAAATCTTCAGAGCCTCTTGAAGACACAAAGGGTTTTGACTGAAAAGTCTAATATCAACCACATGGGCTAAATGATTGCAGAACAAATTTTTTACTGCAATATAAATCTGCCAGAAACAACAGCAAAAAAGATCATCAATCTCTTCCTTACTTTTTGTTGGCATTTTGAAATTATCCTCTTTTGCTTTCTCGCTTCCCAAACAAAATTCAATGTTGTCACAAATTCCACTTGTCAATGATGTTCCTTTGATAAGCTGTTGAAACTTGTAGTCCAGATAAGAATGCATCACAATAACACTCAAGCCACTTGTAAAAATCAAGACTGACTAAAAGGATGAAATGACGTCCACTTCATAGTCAAAAGAATCAAAAGAAATTGGTCTACAGCCAATGAAGGAAAGGCAGCATAACAGAATAACTTAAAAGGAAGAGCATCTCAATTTTAGCTTTGACTTTGCCCATAACTTGATGCATTTCCTTCAGTGTATCACTCAACTTCGCATTAGTCAGGCCTCTTGGTTTCAAGTGACAGAACCCAACCCACTTGGCAAAACAACAGGTAAAAGCAGAGGTACGGCAGATCTCAGGAGCTTATATAAAATATCCAGGGGTATATTTGGTTCAGGTGTGGCTGGATCCAGCTGCTTAAATGATGTCATCAAGAGCATGTTGCTTCTTATCCCCCAGCTCCCTTTTCCTGTGGGTTGGATTTACTCTTAGACATGCTTTTCACATCCTGTGAAAAGATGATTATCACCAGTTCTAGTTTATGTCCATAAATCTAGCAGTCTCTATGGGAAGAGACCATCACTTTCTCCACTGTTTCCATAAAAGTCCTGAAGTCTTTGGAGAGACACTTTAGATCTGAGGCCCAACCTTGAACCAGTGAAAACTGCAAATTAGCCATTTCTAGACTATATGAACCACATACCCCATGGACTGAAATTTAAGAGGAGGAATTTGCTCAAAGGAAAATCAAGACACTGTCACCAGAAAAAGTGGGGATGCATGATAAATAGTGGACAGGCAAAAACAATATACTTCCACACCATCCCCTCCTGGATTTCAAAGTGCTCAATAAAATACAGAATTTAGAAGTGATGATGTAAAGCTTTTTACTCTAAGATTCAAACTATAGTATTTTTAAGAATATTCTGAGGAAGAGATGGTTGAAGGCCAATATCCATTCTCCTTCTCAACTTTTAGTAAGAGAACCCCCAAATTTGTGATAGATACACAGCAGGCAGCAAAAGAGTAGTATTTCCCACACCTCCCTGAAGTGAAACGTGGCAGTCTGAATTACGGTCTCCAATGATACCCAGATCCTAATACCTGGAATCTGTGAATGTTCCCTTGTGCGGTAACAAACTCTTTGCCAATGTGATTGAGATAAGGATCCTAAAATGGTGAAATTACCATGGATTATCCAGGTGGTTCCTAAAGGCAATCACAAGTGTTCTTATAAAATAGAGCCAGAGGGAGATTACATACAAAAGAGGAGAAGGCCACCTGACCATGTAGGCAGAGATGGGAGTGATGCAGTCACAGCCAAAGAACGCCACCAGTTACCAAAAGCTGGATGATGCAAGGAGACTCTCTCCTAGACCCTCCAGAAAAAATACAGCCATGTGGACATCTCGACTTCAGCTCAGTTAAGCCAAGAAATAACTATGAGTGTATACATTTCTCTTGTTTTAAGCCACTACATTTGCAGTAATTTGTTGTAGCAGTCATAGTTAACCAATATAACTAAGTCTTGGCAAATAAAATATGAGCAGAAAAGGTGGTGTCCAGCTTCCACCTCAAGCTCTTCAAGAGAAAGGGCCTTCCTTCCCTTTTTTCTCTCCTCTATTCAGTTGGCTGGGATGCAGAACTGCTGGGGAGGCATCCTGGGCTACCACCCATCACAAGAATAATAGTAACAGACCAGGATGGTAGAGCAACAAGATAGAAGGGGCCTGGGTCCCCAATGTCCAGCTTGAAATCCCAATGTGAGAGATAAATAAAATTCTGTCTTGTTTAAGCCACTATATTCTGGACTCTCATTATAGCTAATCCATAGCCTAACAAAACTACCATTTTCATCTGCCAAGAGACTGCACTTCAAAGACTTCCAACTACAGTGAGTGTAATTACCCAAGACCCAGAGGCTGCAATCTGAGATCCACCACCACGCCTGCACCCAGCCCTCACTTCCCACAAGCTGCTCCCACAATCTGGGTGTGGTGGGGATGTAGTCTCATTTCTGGGAGTTCTGGTGCTTCTCTAACAGCCAACTGTGGCTCAAGGGTCCTCAGTGGTTTTGCCACAATTCCTTAGACAGCACAGCCATCTAAAGTGCTTCTAACCAATCTTCCATCCTTTGAGGCAAGTGGTTTTACCATCTGATGGCACTCCCAACTTTATTAGGTCCTTCTCCCAATTTCCCTCCCAGGTGTTCCCCCTAACTATGTCCTGCTCACTGAATCCCAACTTGGGGTCTGCTTCTCAGATTAACACACCATGTTTTCTCAAAAGTTCAGGAACACTGAGAATCTCTGGCAAAGAAAGGACAAATAAGAATCTCTCTCATTAATGTGCAATTCCTTTAAAAAGTGAGCTATCTATAATGTTCCACAAGTTCTGTTCAAATAAAAATAAACTTCGAACTGAAAAAAAAAAAAGATTCCGATCAAGTAGCGAAAGTATCTTGTCACAAATGTATTTACCCAAGGCAACTCTCTGGGAAAAGAAGACAACTTGGCCACCTTATACTTTATTTTCCCCGAATAACCTCATGCTGACTTGCAAATTCTCTCCTGCTACTTAGAAATAAATTCTGAGGGCAACAGAGTTTTCTCTCAAGATTTGGCAACCTGCCTATTATTAAGTAGTCCAAATAACTAAATGAAAAGTAAAATTTTATCAGTTATCTAAGTGCTTTGTTTAAGTATCAAACATCAGGGTGGTTGATAGTAAGCAGATGAAGGATTCAGGATGACTACATATTTCATCAGTCATTGGCCTGATTGAACTGAAGGTAGGTACAGTCCATTAGCTCTGAATTTCTGCTAGTTTGCAGATTTTTGTCTTGGTGGGTGCTAATCACTTGACCCAGGTGTACAAATGCCCACACAATGTGGAGTCTTGCCTCCCTCTCCCAATTAGAATTCCTTGTTCTATCCCACTTCAGTCTACTGTTTGCACCTTTAGTTGTAACTTACTTCTTCCTGCTTGGTATATTTGTTATTCTGAGATAGTCTACTTTTTACTCATTCTAGTAGTGCCTTCACTATTCCTCACACTTTGTTATCTGCCTTCATTATACGTTTTGCTGAACTGAACTAAATGTGAAAGGTTTGGGAAGAAGGGTGCATTAATATTGCTGGAGACCAACATTTCTCCAATAGACTGGGAAAGTCCCCCCAAGAACTTGGGAACATCCCTCCAGGGGTGCTTAGCGGAATGAAAGACTATGCCATTGAAAGAATCTCAGGGAAGGAAATGTCTGCTCTTAACAAAGGCTTTGAACATAAAACAGAGCCGAGAAAATTGAAAACAATGAATTTTAGTTCTTCCACATGTGGGATGTTTACAATCGTGCCAATGGAGGGAAGACTCTCAAAAGCATGCCCTGTTCATTGTCAGGTGTGAAGGGCAGGCAGGGGGTGGGGGGTGCAAACACCTGTGCTCTAGGGGAGAGAGTTGTGCACTGCTTTCTTGTCTGTTGTCAGACCAAAAACAAAGCTTCTCTACGGCACTTCTGAAAAGATATCTTCTTTTAAGTGACTACACTGCAGAACTTACTGACATAGCTCCCAACTAGACATTTGTTTAGGTCTCATAGTTTTTTTTAATATCAAAGGAAAACACAGTATCTGGTCATGGTAATAAGTTATTACTAGAAAATTAGTAAATTCTTAGAATATTGGTATATTAGTCATATTAAAACTGGGGGTTGAAAGCACAGATTTTGATTTCTAGATCTAAGTCTGACATAAACTAACATTGCAACCTAGGATTAGTCACCTACACACTCTGAAACCTAGCAACCTTATCTGCACAAATGAAAGAGCTAAAGTGTTTCAAAGGTTGAAAACTGGTGATTTATGGCCCAAGCAAAGCCTAAAGACGTGTTTTCTCTGGCTAGCCAGCACTTTTTTAATGGAACTAGTTGCTTAACATTAGCTCAAGACATTTTGCTAGAAAAATACAATTTCTGGCTTTTTTTGAAAAATAAAAAGGTTAGGCAACCTTATCCTATATTCCTGTATGGCAACCATTCTTCACATCTACCTGACCCACTTCATTCATTAATGCCTAACTACACGTAACAGCCATTTGAATGTGTGACTCCTATACTCCATGACCTCAAATAGCCTGTCTAGTCCTAGAGGTCAATGAGCCTAGAAAATAACTGAGAGTCTAGAAAGAAACCCATACATTTGTCGCCAACTGATTTTTGGTAACTGTATCAAGATAATTCAGTGAGAAAATAATAATCTTTTCAACAAATGGTGCTGAGACTACTTGACATCCCCATGCAACAAAATGAAGTGAGACTGCTTCCTCATATCATATATAGAAATTAACTCAAAATGGATCACAAACCAAGATATAAGAGATGAAACTATAAAACTATTAGAAGAAAATATAGGAGAAAATCTTCATGATTTTAGATTAGGTGACCAAGTGACAAAAGAAAAAAAGATAAATTGGACTTCATTAAAATTAAAAAAAAAAATTTTGTGCTTCAAGATACCTAACAAAGTGAAAAGACACCTCACAGGATAATAGAAATTATTTGCAAATCATGTGTCTGATAAGAGACTTGTATATGGAGTATATAAAGCAGAATTACAATACAATAATAAAATGATAAATAACCCACTTAGAAAATGAGTAGGGGATCTGATTAGATATTTATCTAAAGAAGATATACAAATGTACAACAAGCACATGAAAAGATGTTCAACATTATCAACCATCAGGGAAATGCAAATAAAAATCAAAATGAAGTATGACTTCATACCCACTAAAATGACTATAACCAAAAACACAGATATTAACAAGTATTGGCAAAGATATGGAGAAATTGGAACTCTCATATGCTGTTGGTAGGAATGTAAAATTTTGCACCCACTTTGGAAAACAGTCTGACAGCTCATTAAAAGGTTAAGTTTAGCATTAGCACAGGACCCAGCAATTCTACTACTAGATAATATCCAACAGAAATAAAAATAGATGTCCACACGAAAACTTGTACATGAATGTTTATAGCAGCATTATTCACTACAGCCAAAAAGTGGAAACAACTGAATACCCAGCCATTGATTAATGGGTAAACATAATGCAGGATGCAGTGGACTATTACTTGGCAATAAAAAGAAATGAAACACAGAAACATGCTACAGTGTAGATGAACCTTCAGAACAATATGGTAATTGAAAAAAGCCAGACACAAAAGGCCATAGATATGATTCCATTGTTATGAAATGTCCAGAATAGGTAAATACATAGAACAGAAAGTAGATTGATGGTTGCCAGGGGTTGGGAGTAGGAAGAATAGAGAGTGATTCCATTAAGATACGGGGGTTTTTTGGGGGTGATAAAAATATTATGAAATTAGATTGTGGTGGTGATTGTACAACTTTGTGAATATACTAAAATAAAAAAAAAACACTGAATTCTATAAGAGGGAGAATTTTATGGTAAATGAATTATATCTCTGTTTTAAAAGTACTTGAGACTTCAGTAGAACCTAAATCTTCATCTCTATTATCCTGATTAACATCATCAATATCATCAAATTACTTTCCCCAGTCACAGGTTAACCAGTGTGATTTCTCCACTTCACTTTAGCATAAAACACAGTGAATTATGGCTAATATGGAATAAATCTTACTTAGGAAAGCGTAAGACTTGAGTCATTCCTTTCAAATACAAAAAAAGGAAACTTTGGAGAATTTTTTAAAAGATATATGTTTTACTCTTCTGTTGTTTGAAATTTTTTGTATTTTTTGCTTCAAATAAACATCTTAACTTTATAGGATCATATGAAATATCTCTCCTTTTGTCTGCAGGCTTTTCCTGGGCAGGGAAGACAAATCTTAATAAATTGATTCATTTAAGTTTTAATGTCTTTTTGTATAAATTACCCCGAAACTATGAGTTCATGATCTCTTCTAAATTTCAGATCAAGCTGGAGCATCTGGAAAATCGGCAGTACCTACTACTGGCACATATCTTTTCAAGTCATTTTCCTCACCCCTGCTCTAGTACTTAAACATTAGAAGAAAATGGCCAGTTGTCCTGTAATGGGCCTATAAAACAAACTAATCTCCTAATCAAAGGGAGGTGTGCAGGCAAGTAAATGATACCATCTCCTCATTATTTCTCTTCTTGACCAAGCACAAAAGCTAGTAAATTATTTAACAGTATCCAACCAATTTATGCAAAATTCAAGCATTAAAGGTAAAATATCTTTGCCTTTAGAAAGGGGTTCATATGGAAGGGACCATTAATACAGATGTGTGTGCATATATAATGAGAAGTGGGGGAAAATATGTTATTTTCTAAGGCGGCTACTGTTTGACTTGGTTGGACTAAAAGAAGATTCTCTTCCTTGGCAGCAAGTTTTCATTTGTTTAGAAAAACCCCCTCCTTAATCCCCTGGCCTAGACAACAGCCATCCAGAAAGAGAAGAATAAAGTTGATTTACATAAGAAAATAAAAAATAAAAACCGTTCCTTAAAAAGTAATTTCCCCAATGGCAAGAGATGCCTTCAGGTCCATCCTTCCACCCTGCTCTGCTCTGTTTAATCCATCCCCTATGGACACCATTAAACAGACTCCATATAGCCCACTGGCTTGCAACTGGGTTGTGCCAAGAGGTAACTGCCAAAGATTGGGAAGTGGAGTAAAGTGAGGTGAGGGTGTTTATTCCCCAGGCTTTCTCTATACTGGACCTCTAGCTAGCAGAAGCTAGGCAACCCTTTCTCCCAGAGCCTCCCTCCTCAAGGTTCCATAAATAGCTTCTCTGCCCCTGTCCTTCAAGCCTAAGGAATTAGCAACAGCTCCCTGCTGTTGCCAGCCACAGAATGCTTCAACATATAGTTGGTTCTGCTCTAAGCAACATATGTGTTCTTGCAAATCATCATGCAATGCAAAACTGTGCAATTAAAAAAAATGGGGCTTATGGGGAAATGGGGCTAAAGGCATACACACAAAAACTAGTATCTATGACGTTTCAAAAAGATAGGAACCCAAGAAAAATGGTTTTCCAGCATTATACTTGTTACATGATTAAGCAACACATAAGTACAATCAATATTGCATATTACCTTGAATAAGACCTTGGAGTTTGCTGGTTGGATTAAGTGTCAGAAGGGTAGCAGCTTGTGAGCTATGGTGAAGAGGGGAACAGAAATGGGAACAGAAAGTTGGTGGATGGGGATGGTCTGTCATGTAACAACTTGGTCAACTGAGGGGGACAGAGGACGTTTGGGGTAGGGGGTGTGCATTTAGTGGGTGCCTAGGTTGCTTGGTTCAACTGGGTACAGATTTCTGTGTTTACCTAACATTTCTCATGGATGAAATCACACATAAGCCAGTGCAAAACTAGACTCACATTGTTCCCAAATACATCAGTGGCATTGGTACAAACTGCATTTCCAAAACAACTTTAGAACCGACTGAACATAGTTCATTTTCCTCTACCTGGCCCATGACCTTATAAATAATAGTACCTTCACTGTGTTCTTCTCAATGACCACATCTAATTATGAATTACGTCCTCTGTTTCCTATCATTACACCTACAGAGAGAATGAGGGACAGTCTGGGGACAAGAGCTCTGGCAACAGGGTAGGAGTTCAGAACCTGAGGCTCCAAAGAACCAGTGAGAAATTTCTATTGGAAGCAGTTGCCAAGGGACTTGGAAAGACGGTGATGTGTGTTAATAAAAGTCCCGTTGATTCATTTGTTTACTATGTTGTAGTCCCCACTGTAGTCTGCCCCACCTCATCCTCTGTTACATGTAACAGCTCTGTGATGGCAGGGTTTGGGGGGATGAAAGGAGAAAGTGATAAATGGGACTAGAAGATATTCAGGAAGCACAGGAGTCACAACTGCCAAGAAAAAGCAAGTCAGACACAAACACATTTCCCCAGAATCAACCCAAGAAAGGTAACCTTTGAAAGGCACCAGGCAGTCCCCATTCTGCTACCATGCACATAGCTCTGCTGGGGGCTGTTCCGTTGTTAGAGAACTGGACTCCTCGTACAAGAAAAGTGAATATGATCCTTACTTCCATATTTTCCACCACAAAAAGCTTCTCCACAATATTTTCTATTTCAAAGGCACTTGTTTGGCAAGTAACAAAAATTTAGGAGTAAAAATATTTGATAATTCTCCCCTCCACAAGTCTTTTTATTTTATTTTTTTACCTTAGTCTGAACATAAATTTAACCGAATCTTTGCCCAACAATATTACATTCGCCATAGAAGCACACCCACTTGAAGGGACTATTATTCCTCCAAAAAGCCTTGGCAGAATTTGATGAAAGCTGAAATGTATTTTCACAGATGGTTGTGCTATGGTGTGTTTGATTTGAAAAATATTAAACAAAGCAATACCCTATTACTGTTGTATTCCCTGAAAGCAATTATTACATGAAAAGGTAGAGAGGCAGGATACAGTTAACAAACAAAGACTAAAGAGTTGTCATCAGCTTAGAAAATGTTCTGGAAAATAAATGAGGGCCACTTGCCAATAATATGACTGTAAAATACAGAAATGAAAAATCTATATTGCGAACGTACACATACTTAATATCCCACATCACAGTTTGATGAAGCAAGAGATAAATGACCCCACACTGATTGTTTTTACAGGAATATGACAACCCCCCAAAGAAGAGAAACAGAACGTCTCTCCATTCACATAAAAAGCAAATTACAGATGGAAAAAAAAAATCCACTGCTTTCAGAGCAAGATTCAATTAAAAAAATGTGTCTGGCTTTGACAGGGCAAATTCCAGGCGTAGCGTATTTTCAGAGAAGTTGGTTTTAAAGGAAAGATTTTGAGTGCTACAAAAGCCTATGGGACTTTTCACGGCTTGTCATAATTTCTCTGTAATACTAAACAAGGATTTCCGGCTCCTTAGCTCATATTTTTTCCCCTAACTGATCTTGCAAGATGGTGTTCTGCTTTTGACAGTGTATTTCCTCTCTGAAAAATCATAGTGAGTAATAGCTGCATGGTAAATATTAAGTAATAATTCATACTGCTTTATCATATTGCATGCCCTAAATGTATATACCTTACCAAGGATTGTGGGTGTGTGTGTGTATATGAATATACGTGGTTAAACAGCAGATGAAACCCTGGAAGGAAGACCAGAGGCAGATCATCACGTCCTACACAGCGCTACAAGGACAGACCAAATGGCATTATTAAAATAGAAGGCTGTGCTAACTCCTGGGACATCCATTTCCATCCTCAGAAACGTTAGGCAGAAGCTTTTGTCTTTGTGTTATTCAAAAGTGGAAGCCAATACAAAGAACCTCTGAAAGTCACGGGATTTTTGAGCGCAAACTTCTGCACATGTTCCCCTCTGCCTTGTCACCTTTCATCCACTTTGCACAGAGTATCATTAAGGGTTACGAGACATCAAGTTCTGGATCTTGTTATAATGCTCAAAATTGCTGTCAGCAGACAGGAAAAGAGCTCCAATCGTCAGGCTTGAACTGTGTGAATAAATACACCCATTTGGGTGTTATCGAGCTATTCCATTTGTCTTATCATTTCATTCTTCAATTGACACCGTGACCCTTAGAAAACCAAAGAAGGCATTTCTTCAGTTCTTTACCCTCGACCTCAGGGCAGCACGGCCTTTATTCTCTGTCCCCTTTTGCCCTTTGGAGAAAATTGCCTACATTTTGGTGCCTATATTACATATGTTTCAACCTGTTCTTCAAACATTAACTGTTTGGGATTAAAATTTCTAAGAAGGATTTTCAGCCTTGCCTTGAACTCCTGCCAGTCTCTGGCTCTGCACAGAAAGGAAAATGCTGAGCAGTAAAAACAAAATGGGGATTAGTCAGAAGGAGATAATAAATAGCACATTACTGCATGTGGCAGAACCAAAAAAGAGAAAAAACAAGTTGTTTGTATTTTAGTGGTTTAGCCATGACGACCATTTGAGGACTTAGTAAAGGTAACAGGAACACAGGTCTGTGTGAAGCATTAAGAAAAGATTGCAGAGAAGCTTTAACATGGAAATCATATCACATCATTGACATTATTTATGCAACCAGATTGAGAATCCATCCAAGTATTTCCACAATGCATTCTTTGCAATGAAAATAATAAGCAAAGTAATAAATGATGTAATAAATCGTGATGAAGAAGATGACAAAGCTAGGAGTGGGACCCAGGTCTGCAGGACCCAGTTCTCTTAATATTATGCTAATGAAGGGGTGGAACAAACACTCTCTAGTGCTTTGTCAGAGTCTCTGCAGGTCAGGGTGGAGAGTGGTCTGGCTGCCATACGGGAATGGAGAAACACAGCAGGAAAATAAGAAAAAACACCACCACCACAACTCATCTTAAAAAAAAAAGACCCTATGAGGTTAATATACTATTTTCATTCCCACCTTACAGATGAGAAAATAAAGGTACAAAGAGAGAGATGAAGCAATTTACCAAGGGTTACACCATTGACAGATGGTGGAGCAAAGATTTAAACCAGAGCAGCGCAGCTCATAAGAATCCTTACACAACCCTTAACTCTCATGCTGACATGAAAGGGCTGGGAAAGTTGTTGCCTTTATGCTACGTACCACTAGAGAAGGAGGCGTCAGTCAACCACTCATGCATGTGTTCACATGTTCAACAAATGCATATCAGGTATCTACTATGGGCCAGGTGTTCATGGGGGACTGGAGATTTAATGACAAACAAGCAGGTGAGCTCCCTGTTTTTTTGGAATTTACAGTCTGGTTGGGAGACTGGTGGAAATCCAGGCTCCAGGCTCCCTACAAAGCTTTGGAGGGAAGTGCACTAAAGTGGATCTGAAAGTTTAACGTCCTTCAGAATCGCTCAGACGGCTTATTAAAACACACATTGCTGGACCTCATCCACAGTTTCTGATTCAGTAGATCTGTGTTTAGGCCCAAGAATTTGCTTTTCTGACAAGTTCCCAGATGAAGCTGGTAACTGCTGGGGTAGGAGCTATGCTTTGAGACCACTGCTCTAAGGGTTATTTGGCTAGGGGAGAAATATTTCTTTATGTTGTAAGTGCATCTGCTGAGGGTAATTCTGTACTTAGCAAGAAGAGTCACGGATGTATATAGACCTAATTTGTGGTCTTCTGGGAATATCTCTCACGCTGCCTTAAAACGGCAAAATGTTTCCTAACGTGGGTAACACATCCAGCCACCAACAGCCATTCAACATGGGAGCTGACGGAGTAAGACATAAATTAGGTAAGGTTAGATACCATAGAGTTGAAATAAAAAGTAAAGCATGAGGCCAGAGTGTGCTGTCTCAAGTACATTCCTGAGGAATGGGACAGTAACACTGAAGATACTGATGGAATGCTAACGGGAAAAAGAGAACCACTGGAGGGCAATTTTTCACTGATCAATCCTAGAAACAGACTTCATTCTTAGAGATAATGATACGCTATCATTTAATTGACATGATGATTAAAATTGCTTCCAATCTTCTATATCTGGTTTTGATCTATGTTTAAAAAAAAAAAGCCTGAGTATTCCTTGTCTATAAAAGGGAGATTTTCCAGATTCATGGCCTTCTTGTCTATTGGAAAGATCCATGGCAAGAGTGAAAGGAAATGTTGGGAAAGGGCCAATTTCTTTGAAAACCATATGTGGATCTAAAAAGCCACATTATCTGTGAGAAGAACAATTATATATGTATACAAAATATTTTTTTCAAAAGAGAGTTGATAGGTTAATGCTACAGGACAGGAGGGCTTCCAGTACCGAAAGGGGCAACACAAGTGTTGGCATTTGGCTCGCCTTCCTTCCAGATCAAGTAGAATGCATTCCCCACATCACGGACGCCATTTTGTTGTGCTCAGCAAATAGTCTTATACTAAAACCACAGAGCAACCTAACTGTCTGGGCAAAGAAATAGCCAACCTCAAAGACAAATGCAAGTGATTTGGAAAGTCATTCCAAAGTTGGTTATCTATAATATCAGCTATCTGGTTACCCATTCTTTGTCTTGGCCCAAGCAATTAAAAGCTAGCTAGTTTTGTCAATAACCAAGTTTTTAAGATGACAGCCCCAAGGCCAAATCTGACCAACAGATACAATCTGTTGACCTGAATATTTTGCCTCTATTGCTGCACATTTAAATGCTGAATGAAGCACTTGCTCTTCTCTGTGTGACCTTGCCTGCCACTCTCCAGTCTCTTTTACCTGGACTAGATGATAACTTTAAGTTACTAGCCAATCCCCTGAAGAGACATGAGGTTTTGATTCCTGCTATATAATTTACAAAAACCACTCTTCAACTCCAGCATCCCTTTCCTGTGAATTCTAGCAACCTCATATTTTTTCTCCATTTCACTAATGAAAGGACAGGGTTCTTTTTCCATAAGAATTTTAATTGTTCCTGGATGTGTGATATAATACTATACAAACTTCGGGAGGAAGTAAGTTTCTCAGGAAAAGTACAGAATTACCTTGTTGTATGAGTCATGATACGGTCCAGATTGTTGTGTTCTGGACTGGATGGGAAATTTGGGGGCTGATTAAATGAAATGTCAAGACTGCACAATGACTTGATTTGAGTAAATGGGCATATCACCACCAGACAGGAATCAGCCCAGAGAATACATTAAGTTTCAGGAGGTTCAGAGTGGGCTTTAAAAAAAAAAAGAACATATAGAGGAGGCTGAGAGGATGTGAAATACCCCAAGGCAAGTTCATTTTTCCTCTGTAATGAAAAGGAAATACACTGCAGTAAAAGCAGAATTAATGATTCAAAAACAGCTGGAGATACTGAACAGAATTAATCCTACTTACCTAACTTGTGAAAACTGGTAACAGGGCAAGCTGCGGTTGGAAGCTGGCACCTAAAGGGAAATGGAAAGGTGACATTAGGAATCTGTGACCATTCGCACCTGACCACAGAGTAAAGCCCGTAAGTGGCAAATCTCACTACTTAGGAATAACTGCGGTGATGGCCACTTGGAAGCACTGTGAAATCTGAAGTGCGGATACTTTTTAAGGAGACATAGCAGTATTGCTTTCAAGGGCAAAGACTAATAGCAAATGACTTTCCAAGGTCGGCAAGGTCCCACTGGAGCTGCTAAGGGGTAAGATTCATACTACACTCATTATATGTCAGGGGCCACTGCTCAGATTGTACCAATCACTGTAAAACACTTTGATGTTAAAAAGCTAAACCTCCTCCTCCTATCTTGTCTATGCTATTTAGGCAACCATCTTCTTCAAAGATGGCAGAAAATTTTATTTGAGCCCAAGCTCTTTCCTGACCAAGATACTTCACAATATTGGTGCCTAATATATTGAAGTTGTCCCAGTGATCTTAAAAGTTCTTACTACTACAAGTGGGGAAAGGCTGAAAATTGAATCCCATGTCGGTATGTTTATGGGTGTAGGTGTGCATGAGAATGTGTCAAAAGTTATTCATGCCATCTACTATATTGCTATAACTTATTTGACTGAGTAGAATGGATTCTAGAAGGCAAGTCTGGCCTCTAACTGTTCATTTTGTGGTTTTTCTCCTTGGGTGTATTGGGAAGTTATGGACACCATGACCAGGGCCTTCCCTCACTAATGCATTAGCTGGTGACTTTTGAGCTAACAGAGAATTCATCTGGAAGCTCTGTTTTATCATCATCTATATACCCTAAACCTATGTTGAACAGGAGAATTGTATTCATGTCCAAGCCTATTTCACCATCAGCTCTTAACCAAAAGGAGTCTTAACAGAATTTCCAAGTCCAAAGTGCTTGTTTAATTCCAGGCCCAGTGACTTTCAAGAGTGACGTGCCTATGAAAGAACATACTAATTCAGGATGGTTGCAAATGTCTTTGTGTGTCTGGCTGGGGTCAGTGTAGAAATGGCTTTCTCAGGGATCCTGGAGGAGAAGACTGCCTGGGACGCTAAGGAAGAAAGATAAGAACTGACCTCAAGTACATTCTCTGTACCAAGGCCTGAATGATACGCTTTATGTTTGTGATATGTGAAAGGTCACCTTTTCAGTGAGACTTTGCTGACCACCCTATTTAAAATGGCACATCTTCACCCTTAATTTCTCTCCTTAGCATTTATGACTTTGCACTATAAAATTTATATATTTTATTTTCTGTTGTCTTCCACAAGAATATAAGCTTCATGATAGTAGGAGTTTTGCCTGTTTCTCACTCCTCTATCCCTGATGCCTGGAATTCTGTCTGATAGGTAATTAGACAGTTAACAAATCGATGTCAAATGAGTAAGTGAATGACTGAATATAAATATCTATGGATATAATCTCATTGTTTTGTCTGCCAATGAACTCTGCCTTGGGAAGACCTGAGCTGGAACCCTCACTCTGTTATTTACAAACTGAGTAGCCTTAGATGAGACACAACCTCTCTGAGTCTCAGCTTCTGCATCCCTGAAAGGCAGATAATGGTAGTTCCTTCCTCATAAGATTATCGTAATGACCAAAAGTGTACATGCCAGGACACCCTTCGGCATGGTCTCAGGCATACAGTAAGTGCTCCAAAATTGCTGGCTAGTATTATTGCTATTTTCTTTACTCCTAAACCATGGATTAGTGCAGAATAATAATCCAGTGAAAATACAGAATTCCACACATACATATTTTGCCCTCATCTTTTCTAAGAGCTCTGACAAAGGGCTACAAAGAAACTGATTGATGAAGAAGCTGCCTTACCTTTGCTCATGTTTTGCAAAACCCTACCTTGGGGTTGAGGATCAGGGAGGGCCTCCTACACGTCACTCCATGAAGGGCACTGCATAGCAACTGGCCTGTCTGCCTCCGAGTTGTATGCTTTGTAAATCAATAGGGCATTTGGGTCTCAGCCTGTCCAGTGTTACCTTACTGAGGCCTTAAACACACTTTGAAAGCTATTATTTTGCTTCTAGCTTTGGGAAGAAGGATGTGAAGAGAGGCCTGGCTAAGGCAAAGCTCATGTTTCATGGTACATCAGGGATGGAGATTGATGATATGCCAGTAACAGTGAAAATGGATGTAAAACATAACCTCAGGTAGACTCATAGCCAGCCCCACACAGAGCTCTCCCTCTGCTTCGGAATCAAGAGGAAATGGAGGCACAACATTCAGAACAGGGACACAGAGTTTCAGAATGAAGGGAAACTCAATAACACCTAATATTCAGGGTTCCTGGAAATAATGGTAATGTCTTGGCATTGTGCTGCACTAGGGGTTTGTGAGCATACATGCTTTCAAATAATGTTTATTTTCCTACTTCTTGTTCTCTGTACTTAATTTCTTGGGTATAATTAACAGCAAAGGCTCCTTTTTAAAAGTACTTATTCTGTGTCTAAGCGCTTGTTGCAACAAACACTTGAAATAGGAAGTATGTGTGTATATGCTCATTTCACAGACGGGGGTTTAAAGAGGTTAAGTCACCTTTTTGTGATCATCAAGCTAGTAAGTAGCACAGTCAGAAATGGCACCTTCGTCTGTATGATTCCAGCTCCTCCACAATTAAACACTCTGCTCTATATCATAACACCACAAACTAAATTAGGTTCACAATGATACTCTCATAGTTCCCTGTACTTTCTCTTCATAGAACTGATCTTAATTTGTAAAGAAATATATAAATATGTGATTACTTGTCTAATACTTGATTCGGTACTACACAACATCTGTTGAATATGTAAATAAATACAAAGTGGACATAAACTGAGATTGCAAGTTAAGATCAAAATTCATTTGGTTTTTTAAAATGAATTAAAACCACCAAAAACTCTTTAATTTAGTGATTTTCCCATTCTCAGAATAAAATCAATATGTAAGAGTTTCTAATAATTCTTCACATACTTATTCCACAGTAACATGGGAAATTCAAATAACTGTGCAATGTATTCATTTATTGCTGGACTCTTCCACTAAATAGCTGCCAGTATGTCTCCATCCTGTATCCTCTTGCCTCTTTTTACTTTCAGTTCTTAGTAGGTACTCAATTAATATTTGTGGAATGAACCAATAAAAAATACTGCTGATGGATTTAGTATAACCTTATGACATTTTTTATAGAACTAGAACAAACAATCCTAAAATTTATACAAAAGATCCCAAATTGCCAAAGCAATCTTGAGAAAAAAGAACAAAGCTGGAGGAATCACATATCATGCTCCCAGACTTCAGACTATACTATATAGCTAAAGTAATCAAAACAGCATGGTACTGGCACAAAAACAGACTCATAGAACAATGGAACACAATAGCCAAGAAATAAACCCTATGCACTTATGTTCAATTAATCCATAACAAAGAAGGCAAGAATATACAATGGAGAAAAGACAGTCCCTTCAATAAGTGGTGCTGGGAAAACTGGACAGCTACCTATAAAAAAATAAAATTATAGAACATTTCCTCATACCATATACAAAAATAAACTCAAAACGGATTAAAAACTTAAATGCAAGTTTGAAACCATAAAACTCCTAGAAGAGAACAAGCCAGAACACCCTTTGACATAAATGATGGCAATATTTTTTTGGATCTGTCTCCTAAGGGAAAAGAAACAAAAGCAAAAATAAACAAATGGAATCTAATTAAACTTAAAAGCTGTTGCACAGCAAAGGAAACCATCAACAAGATGAAAAGACAACCTATGGAATAGGAGAAAATACTTGCAAATCATATGACCAAGGAGGGGTTAATATCCAAAATATATAAAAAGTTCATGCAATTCAATAACAAAAAACCAAACAACCCAATTAAAAAATGAACAGAAGACCTGAATAGACATTTTTCCAAAGAAAATACACAGATGGCCAACAGGAACATGAAATATGTTCAACAACGCTAATCATCAAAGAAATGCAAATCAAAATCACAGTGAAATATTACCTCACACCTGTTAGAACGGCTATAATCAAAAACTTTACAAATAACTAACAAATACTGATAAGGATGTGGAGAGAAGGGAACACTGATACATCGTTGGTGGGATTGTAAATTGGTGCAGCCACTATAGAAAGCCTTAGGGAGGTTCCTCAAAAAACTAAAACTAGAACCACCATACGATCCAGCAATTCCACTGCTGGGTACAAATCTGAAGAAAACACGAACACTAGTTTGAAAAGATACATGTACCTCAATGTTTATAGAAGCATTATTTAAAATAGCCAAGATATGGAAGCAACCTAAGTGTCCAACAACAGATGAATGATAAAGAAGATGTGGTACACACACACACACACACACACACACACACACACACACACACACACACTGGAATATTACTCAGCCACAAAAAAAGAATGTAATACTGCCATTTGCATCAATGTGCATGGACCTAGAGGATGTTATGCTTACTGCAATAAGTCAGAAAGAGAAAGACAAATACTTATCACACATGTACAATCTGAAAAATAAAATGAATGTATACAACAAAACAGAAACAGACTCACAGATATAGAAAACAAACTAGTGGCTAACATTGGAGAGAAGGAAGAGAGGGTTGAGGGGCAAGATAGGAGTATGCAATTAAGAGATACACACTATTATGTATAAAATAAACAAGGATATACTATACAGCACAAGGAAATAAAGACATTATTTTGTAATAACTTTAAATGGAGTATAATCTATAAAAATACTGAATCACTATGTTGTATACCTAAAACTAATATAATAGTGTTAAGTCAACTATACTGCCATTAAAAAAAACAATACTGCTGATGATCTGTTGCTGATATCTTAATTAAAGTAAAAATGCTGGCACCTTTATAACATATGTCTTTTCTGATTGATATGAGCTGAGAGATGTTCAAACAAGTTACTTTGAGACTTTTTTAACATTCAAGACACAACAGAATAATGTGAACCAATTCCAGGAAGAAACTCTGTGGTCATGAACCCAGGCTAGAGGGGAAAAGGCTTGCTGTTTTACTTCGGTTTTTCCAAACAAAGTCGGGAGGTAAACCACAGCTTCTGACCATGGATTTAAACACTTGGAAAACTGGCTGAAATCGCTTACATGTAAACAGCAAGAGATTAATACTGTGCTTCTGAAACTGATTTTAATGAGTCTCATGAGATTTCACCACACAAAAAGCTAAAATGATGGTTACCAGAAATAAATACAATGAAAGTAATGTCAGAATTTATCGTATCTTTCATTTCTCTTTATCTTAGGGGAAAAAAAATAACTCAAAACAGACAAAACAAACAAAAAACAAAATAACAAAAGAATCTGGAAGAAAGAAATGGGGATGAAGTAGAGGGATGGAGAAATGGGAGAAAAGCATTCCAGTGAAAAGAAAGGGTAATACTGAATGAAAGATGGGAATGCAGGGGGAGAACGGAGAGAGGGCAAGGGACTGGACACAGCGGTAGAGGAATCAGGCTCCCGGCTGGTGAGTCAAATGCTGCAATAATCCAACTTTAATTATACGCAAGTCTCATCTTTGCTATTTGTTTAATTTTCTTCTCCTCTGCAAACACAGAGACAGCTGTTTCCCTTTTGACACAATTATCTTTGTGGAGAAGCTTTCGAAACATCCCTTTGAAAGGTCTGCAGAACTTCCAAGAAGCCTGAACATATTAAGTGACAGATCTTTTGGATTTGAGACAAGGAAAGCATTTCACTCAAGTCCTTGAATCTAAAGCCAGAGGGTCAGGGATGGTGGAACAAAACACTTTGAGATTCAAAGCAGGATGAAAAGCAGCACTTATTTGAGGCTGAAAGTCAACAACCTGACCATGAGCTTAATTATACTATGAGGGAAAAACTGACCCAGAATGTTGACACATTGGCTGACCAGCAACCAATCAGACTGTCATTATTGAGAGTTTGAACTAACCTATTCAGTATCTATAGTCAACCAGTGATGAACACTGGATCAGGAAGTCAAATAGATTTCGGACTAGTGGTCACTCTGGCCATGTCAGTGGAGAGACAGAGAAAGCAGAGGCTCTCAGTCAAGATAGAGAAAAGATTAAAAGACACAAAAGGTGGGAAGACTTTGAAGAAGATAAAAAGACTGAATGTGTGACCCCAGAGAGAAGTACTTTCCTTTCCAATCAACTTTCCACCTCCAGTCTCATGAAGACTCAGTATCCAAATTAGTGACAAACAAATAAGTAATAGTCAATGTTATTGAGCACACATCCAAGGCCTCGAACATACAATGTTTCATTTCATCTTCAAACAACGCTATGAAGTCAGAACTATTATTATTCCCATTTCACCGATGACAAACTGAAGCTAAGAGATTAAGTAATTCACCCACACAATCCTCATGATTCATAAATGGCTCAGTTCTGATTCCAAAGCTCACTCTCTCAAACCCAACAATGCACAGCTTGCTGCATCCTTATGTTAACTTCATCTTTACTTGAATAAATTTGAGAGTCTCTTTTTATCTAAACTAGCTATTCCTACTTTAAAAAGAAACAGAAACGTTCAAGATGCTGGGTGAGGAGGGAGCCCTCCAGTAGACACTGAGAGTGTGAAACGGAGGCAGTTAGGTGGTTGAAAAGCTCTTAGGTATACAGATCAGTGGTGACCAGAGGTTGGGGATGGGAAGATGAACAGATGACACACAGAGGATTTTTAGGTGGGTGAAGCTATTCTGTTCAATACGACAATGGTGGATATGCGTCATTTTACATTTGTCCAGACTCACAGAATATACACCGCCAAAGGTGCCCCTAATGTGAACTAGGAAGGTTCATGGATTATCACAAACATAGCCTGTGGTGAGGAGAGTTGATGTTGGAAAAGGCTGTGTAACTAGGAGAACAGGGGTCATAAGTGAATACTCTAGACTTCCCACCAATATTGCTGTGAATCCAAAACTACTCTAAAAAATAAAGCTTACTAATTTCAAAAAATCCTTTTGGGTAGAAAGATTCAGTTTTAATATTGTTTTTTCTACTTTACTTTCCTCCTTTCTAGATTTTTACATTTGGCAAGTTGACTGGTATAAGACACTCTTCTTGCTAATCTTGGTGTTCCAGTATTCTCTCCACACAGTATACTGGCCCATGAAAGAAGACAGGAAATAATTCAATATCATTTTTTAAACGGAAGAGGAGAAAGACAGGGAGAGAGTATACTCTCAGTCATAAAGCAAATGAAGCTAAGGGAGTTGGACACTTAATGTTTACTACCAAGCACATGTCAGAAGACATTTACATTTGCCAAATTCTCTGTGTGTATATATTTAAAGCTGTCCAGATGCATAGATGAACACAGCCTGACAATGGTCATACTCTGCTGTTTCACTTTTGCATGTTGGATCGCCTGCATATAAATGAAGGCCAGTATTCATTTAAATGCAGTACTGGGTGTGCTTTCTGAACAAGCTGTCTAAAGAAATATTCCTTCTCACACACTAGATTTTCCACCTGTTCTCTTTGGCTATGCAGGATTTCTTTTGTAAGGTTGTGAATTTGAAGGAAGGTCAGTAGAGGGGAAAGAATACCCGATTTGTGCCTGGAGTGGCCACTGACTAAGCTATGTGACCTTGGGCCAGGCACTTGCCTGATGAAGTTGAAAATCATAGTATTCACATCATGGGGTAAGGTAATAATGAGACTATCATTGGGATAGAGAAATAAAATCTTTAAATGTTTGTGAAACGTATTGGATGACTGTAAACAATAGTTCAAGGAAGAGCCATTTTAAACGCTACCTTAATTAAAGGAACAAGTGGGAATTTACTGTGAGGGCAACACTTGCTTTCCCCTGTAATGATCACAATCTCACAATCACACTTGGGTCTCTGGATTCATGAAATAAAAGAAGGCGTGGGACAAGGTCTGAAGGTGACTGGAGTGGTAAGTGCTACCCACTCTCCCTGACTCAGCATCTCCAGCCTCAGGCCCCTGTGCGGATGGGCAATAGGATCACCCAGCACAGGGGATGATGACAGGCTGCTGATGCACCACAGGGGTCCCTGCGGACACAACAGGGTGATGACTAGGACCATTTCTATCCCCTTTAACTGGGCAAAATTGACGGGTTCCTTGTTCCAACCATGCATTCTTTTGTTTGTAGCATCCCAAGCAAGTTTTTCATAATCTATTTAGGGACACCTACACATTTATATAAAAAACATGGTTTGTAAAGGAATAATTTTTAAACAAATGAGCCTTTGAATAGAGAATATGTAGGTAGTCAATGTCTTCCTTCCTCCCAGCAGATGAACAGCCCATTTCTTTTTTTGGAGGGGGTAATTACTTATTTAGGGGTGGTTATTATTCATTCATTCATTATTTATTTATTTATTTATTTTTAATAGAGGTACTGAGGATTGACCCCAGGATCTTACGCATGCTAAGCAGGCACTCTACCACTGATCTATACCTCCCCACAAACAGCCCATTTCTAAAGAGGGACAACCAGCTTGAGAACATCTGCTATAATTTGTGATCATCAGCTTCTCTTGAAAATCAACAGTCACAGAGTCAAGCCAGGGTGTCTCAAAACCAAAGTAGAGAATGTTCCAGAATCAGGGGGTTATGGGTACAGAGAGCTAAGAAGCAAACGTCAACAGTCACATCCAAAGGGGTGACCGAGATTATCCCCAAACTAAGAGCACTATGTGGGCAGTGGGGCAGCAAGGCCTCGTGACAGCGTGGGCAGAGAAACACAAAGATGAGTGAAGGGTATCACAGTGAGCAGAGAGCTGCCTACTGCATCTGCAAGAGCCTATGTAGCTCAGCTGACACTTGTAGCAATCCAGCATTAAAAGCTGCCAACGCAGAGAAGTGGAGAGAGCCCAGGGCATCCTATGGCTCTGGGTGCCTAGGTGAGTGGTAATGGAAATATGAAGCCTAATGAGAGATGAGGATAAAAACTGACAAAAGACTAGGGGCTGAAAATAGACTTAGCATATGATTCAGCAATCCCACTTCTAGGTATACATCTGGAGGGAACTCTAATTCGAAAAGATACATGCACCCCAATGTTCATAGCAACACTATTATATACAATAGCCAAGACATGGAAGCAACCTAAATGTCCATTGACAGATGACTGGATAAAGAAGTTGTGGTATATTTATACAGTGGAATACTACTCAGCCATAAAAAAGAATAAAATAATGCCATTTGCAGCAACAGAGATGGACCTAGAGATCATCATTCTAAATGAAGTAAGCCAGAAAGAGAAAGAAAAATACCACATGATATCACTCATATGTAGACTCTAAACAAAAAGGAAAGAAAAAAGGTCACTATGAACTCATCTACAAAACAGAAACAGACTGGAAGGCATAGTAAACAATCTTATGGTTATCAGGGAACAGTGGTGGGAAGGGATAAATTTGGGAGTTTTGAAATTTACAAATGTTAGCCACTATATATAAAAATAGATTTTTTAAAAGTTTCTGCTGTATAGGACAGGGAACTATGTTCAATATCTTGTAATAACTTTTAATGAAAAAGAATATGAAACCAAATATATGTATATATATGCATGACTGGGACATTGTGCTGTATACCAGAAACTGACACATTGTAACTGACAGTACTTCAATTAAAAAAATAAAATAAAAAAATAAAAGTTGGAATAACAACAACAAAAAAAGATTAGGGAGACCATAGATAGAATTTATAGTCCAAACAAGGCCAGGACAGTTTGGGGAGTGATAATAATGGACACTGTTAATAATTATTAGTCCACATATAAACTGGGCTGCCTCAGGCAACTTGGGAAATATGGGCTCTCTACCAAAAGCAAACAATGCTTTAGCTTAATATTGGCCCTGATAGAG
Source organism: Camelus bactrianus (assembly GCF_048773025.1). NCBI lineage: Eukaryota > Metazoa > Chordata > Mammalia > Artiodactyla > Camelidae > Camelus > Camelus bactrianus. The sequence goes on along the minus strand of NC_133555.1, from coordinate 21,802,961 downwards.
CCACGGAGGCTAAGCAGTAGGACTCTGAGGTCAACTGTCGTGGTTCAAACAGTAACACTGCTGCTTACTGACTGATAGTGGGCAGGTTGTTTAGCCTCTGCTGAGATTTCCCACTTGTAATGGTAGTACCTGCCTCACAGGGTTGCTGTAGGGATGAAAGGAGTTCATTTTAAAAGGCTGAGCACAGTGCCTGGCACCTACATGTCAATCAAGAACAACCACCATATTATAATTATTATCACCAGTTTTGTGGTAACTTTCATGTTCAATTGAAGGTATACACATTGTACCTGGAATCCTCACTGAAAAGAATTTAATTTGAACGGTTGACAGGAGCACAGTGGAGGAGACAGGGAATAGGAGGTATCAATTTTCCTAGGAAAAATACGACATAACACTTCACAGAGTAAGACCAGCAAAACTCTCAACTCCAAATCTTGCTAACTTTTTCAAAAAAATTGTGTGGCTACTTTAAGAAGTGTGAAGTCAAGTTACTGATCCAAAAGTTATGATGATCATGTTTGTAAGTATAAATGTACAATAATCCAGATGACAGTGGGGGAAATTAAATTCTAGGAGAAAGAAACTTCTGTGCCTGGTGGAATCAGCATTTCAACTGAAGTGTTCTACCATTTTATTAAAGCAGGAAGCCCTATGTGATGAGGCACTCCTTTAGTTGGTTACCCATGAAACATATGAAATCTCCATGTTTCATCTCAAAAGTTGTCTTCTCTCCCACCATTGTGATTCTTTAGCTTCTTCCATTTATGAGCATTCACTCTGATAACACCAGTTAAAATTCAGCCTTGATGATGGGTAGCATTTATGAAGCAATTCTTGTGTACTAGTAGAATGTTAAATGCTTTATGGAAATTATTTCAATTAATCTTTGAATGAATTTATGATGTTGGGACCATATTGCCCCCAAGCACTGAGGCCCAAGAGAGGTTGAGTAAGTCACCCTAGGTCACTGAGCTAGGAATCAAACATAATTCAGTCAAACCAAACTCATGCTTCTAAGCCCTTCCATAGTAACAGAACTATACAATTAGTTGCAGCTTTAGTGTCTCAGCTCACTCGCTATGAATAACACAAGACAGACCTACACAAGTCTTAGCTATTTTCCTCCTTGACCAATATTTCTTAAATCATAAACATCTATCTCTCCCCAACCTGATAACGCCCTCAAGTGATAACCCTTCCTCCACCCAATCTAACTGCGGGAGGTGTTAACTTAAAATCTGCTGTTCTCTCTACCAATAATTCCCCTGCCCTACAGAGTGTTCTCTCCCTGGCTACAGAAAGAAGGTATCTGTTTGATTTTAATCACTCTCCTTCCAGTCCCAGCTTAAGGGGATACAGGTAAAAACAAGAAAAGGAGTCAGCTGAAAAGAAAAGTTCTTGGCTCCAAACTAAAAACAATTCTGAATGCTCCATATCTGAAAAACGTGCAAATGATTCCTGAGAGGGACTTGGAAAAGAGCTTGCTTCTTACAGTAATATATCAACTGTCAGCCTCTTAACATTGGAGGTTTAAAGATACACACTGTTCTTGTTACGGAAGGCATGTTCTTGGTGTACATCTGCAGTAATTTATGACTACTTCAAAATCAGCTGTAAATTTCATCTATGTTGGAAATCCAGCACTTATATGCATTTCAGGAGGCATAAAAATGATCTTAAATGAGATAATATGTGTAAAAGCCAATGAAAAGTTAAAAGCTGCTTATAAACGCAAGTATTGTTATTACTGGAAGAACATTTGTTATGTAATGCATGTCATTCTCTTACCCAGTTTCTCTGGGAGAAATGGGTTATGCCTTTAAAACTTTCCCAGTAAATCTGACCTTAAATGAAACACAGACGGATATTTTCATATCTCTTGTTTCCATTCTCTGAGTGTTGACATACTTCAAATCAGTGAGTGAATCCATAAGGTGGTCAAATAAAGTAGTGTGGTGGTTTCTCCACCAGTGTCCCCAGTTTTATATAATAAGGCTGAAGGGGACAACAAATGCAGAAAATAACTATTATTATTTGCATAACCTTTTCAGGCAGGTCCCACTAATTCAAACATTTCGATTATTCAACTGAACCTGAGCTGAATTTTTCTCTCAGCTGTCTCTGATGAAACCAATTGTTAAGTAAATAAAAGTGTAAACACAATTAGAGTTCAGAGGAGAAAGTTAAAAATATATTTTGAAGTTGTGAATACATCCCCATGCAAAAGAAAAAGAGAAATAATAATTACACACAGGCAATCACATATTACCTAAACTTTCATACCCCTTTAAAAGACTTGAGCGGTTGCCTGCAGGTTTACAGTATACATATTTAATTCAACAATCTTCCTTCAAACAATATTATACTGCACCACGTAGTAGGCAAGGTGGCATTTAAATTGCATTCCTTATATAACAGATGGAAATGAAAATACAATTTGAGCTATAACACTCAACATTTCAGTCTGTTTCACTAATTATGACTGACAACTCACTTCTCTTCCCTCTACTCTTAGAGTCTGGGATACTGGAAATGTTCTATATCTTCATTTGGGTGATGGTTTCATAGTGAATATATATGTAAAAATTCATTGTAAACTTTATTATATATATCTCAATTTTTAAAATGTGATGTACAGTCTTAAGTTTTTCTCACTGTTCTCTCAGAAGGCAGTACCATATTAAAATGTGGATAGAGCATATATTTTCAAGGCTGTCTTGGCTTCCTGTGTCAACACTCAGAACTCAAAGGGCTGGATCTGTTGATCAGTTATCATTGCTCTACTCTAATCCTAGATTGCTTTTCCATCCCAGCCAGCCATCTTACAGATGCTGTCTTTTGCTCAAAAAAAGCCAGAGTCATATCAAGAAAGAGGTATTTTAACCAAAGAAAGAGTATCTTACAACCCACATTGTAACTAGGAGGATAGTGGTGGACATTTTGTATTCCAGTCACATATGCAGAGTGCCATCTTAATAACGATGGGAAATCCCAGAAAATTGAGAATCATTCACATTCACTTATTTGTCAAGCATTGACTGCATGCTGATTATCTGTCAGACTCTGTGCAGGAGAGCAGTCATAGTTCCTAGGAGCTCACTGTATTTGCGGATATATGAGCAATTACAATCTAGCCACATGGTAAGCATATGATGAAGGTAACTGCAGAGTGCCATCACAGGGTAGAACTGAAGCTCTCTTCCTTTTGCTCGAGAAGAGCAAAAGGCAATGGATATAGAAGTCTTCTTAGAAGACAGAAAACATAATCATTGGAAAAAATCTATCAACCTAGTGCCAAAATTCTTAATTCCCACCTCTCCCCCCTTCTAAACATATTCCTCCCTTATTGGACTTAGTTACTCCACTATACCTTTAGTTGCTAAAGTTAAAAATCTAGGAGACCTGCAAAGGGACATAAGGAATTCTTTAGGATTGGTAGAAATATTCACTATTTCTGTATTGTGGAGGTGGTTTCACAGATGTATACATCTGTCTATACTCATCCAGTTGAATACTTCAAAAGGTAAAGTTTAATAAATAAAGCTGATGAAAAATCAACCCTTTTCTCTCATCCCAAACTTATAAGTGCATCTAAAAATCATTCCAATCCATCCACTCCTCTCCATCACCACCACTTTTGCCCAAGCCACGACATATGGCCTGGTTGACCCGTGACTGGTCTTCTGCCTCTATTTTTGCTCCCTACAATCTATCCTCCACTTATGTTTACAATGTAAATCTGGTCGTCTTATTCCTTTGCTTAAAACTTTCAAAGGGTGTCAAGTCACACTTAGAATAAAACCTAAACGTCTTACAAGGAACTTTAAGATGCTTCATCAACAAATGTAAAGCTTCTTGGTCTCAGGATTCTTTTATAATCCTAAAATGAGTAAAAAGCTGGGCAAACCTATTGATATCATATTAGAAATTAAAGCTGAGATATTGTTATGTCTCTTTTAATATAATTTTTAGTGGTTGCTCTAGAGTTTATAACATATATCTTTAATTAGTCTGCTTTAAAATAATATTATACTGCTTCACACAATGCACAAGAAACTTAAAACAGTAATCTAGTCCCTCTGTCCCGTCCTGTTGCTATTATTTTATAAATTTGACTTTTATATGTGCTTTAAATATACATATATTACTACTTGCTTTAGATAAATACTTAGAAAAGTAAGTTATCTTTTAGGGCAATTTGAAGTAAAAACTATGAAAAAAATGAAATTTATATCTACCTTCATTAACGCCATCTCCAGTGCTCTTTATTTCTTCATATAGATCCAAGTTTTTATCACTTTATATTATTCTGCCTGAAGAAATTCCTTTAACATTTTTAGTAGAATAGATCTGATAATAACGAATTTCTGTTTTTATTTGTCTGAGAAAACCTTTATTTATCTTTCATATTTGAAAGATATTTTTGCTGGGTGTAGAATTCTGAGCCAAGTTTTTTGCAGTGCTTTAAAAATGTCACTCTGCTGTCTTTTGGCTTGTAGAGTTCTGAAAAGGAATCTCTTCTCATTTTTATGTTTGTTCTTATTTATGTAATGTATCTTTTGCTCTTGTACTTTCTTCAAGGTTTTATCTTTATCTTTGGTTTTCACTAGTTTGAGTATGCTGTGTCCAGGTTTTGGGGGTTTGATTTTTTTGGTTTTGGTTTTTTAATCTTTAGTAGTTTCTAAATTTCTCAGATTTGTGGTTTGGAATCTTTCATTTATTTTAGAAAATTCTCAGCCATAGTTTTCAAACATTGCTTCTGTTTTATTCTTTATCTCTTCTTTTTCTAGGATTCCAATCATATGTATGTTAAATCATTTGATATTGTTCCACAACTCTTGAATGCTCAATTTTTCTTCTTTTTTTTTAAAATTCTTTTTCCCATTTGTGTTTCAGACTGGGTAATTTCTACTGGCCTACCTTCAGTTTCACTGATTATTTCCTCAGCTAGATTGAGTATACTGATAAGCATGTCAAAGGTATTCTTTTCTTGTTTTTCATTTCTAGCATTTCTATTTGATTGTTTCCTATAATTTCCATCTCTCTGCCAAAATCTATCATCTGATATTGTGTGTTGTCTTTTGTTTCTACTAGAACCCTTAACATATTCATCATATTTATTTTAAATCCCTTGCCTGACAGTTTCAACAAAAGGACTTGGCTGGGGCTTCATGCCTTTCCCACAGAGGTTGTTGTTCCCTCTGCCAGGCCTGCACCACCAGTGAAGCTTTATGTGGACTCCTTATTCTGCCCCTAGTCTCAAGGGTACCCAGCAAAGTCCATGAAAAAGAGCCTGTGAGTGGCTGTCACGTTACCTTGAGTTTAAGACTTCTACAGGTTCTAGAGTCTTGTATTAGCCTTGCTCCACCTTCAATTCAGGCATTAAAATTTTCAGCTGAAATTTTTCTTAGCAGCTTGTTTGACTTATGTAGCATCTCTCCTTTGAGGCACCTATCTTATCTTACATTCCAGATTAGTCACGTGCCCTGAGATTTCAGAAATGTGAAGGATGCAAGAAAAGTTGTGTGTACCCTCTGAAAAACTCTACCATATGCACATGAGAAAATGACAGTGAAAAAGGCAAATAATATTTAGCATTACTTAAAAAGTCATTTTACTATCACAGACTCTTTGAATGACTTTGGAGACTTCCACTTGAGTGATGTCCTAAATCATTCAATCTCCACCCAACTTTCTGACATTACCACCAAACACTATCCCACTTTCCTCACTACATTCAGCCAAGCTGATCTGCACACCAAGCTCTGTGATGACATAGATTTTTGGTCCTATTTCCATTACACAGAATGGTGTTTTCTGGGACTGATTCCTGGTTATTCTCCAAATCTCAGCTTGAAAGTACCTCCTCAAAGAAGTTTTCCATGATCACCTTAGTCTAAAGAACCAAATACATAACCCACAGAAGATATCGAAAATCACATTATAGTATTTGTTTTATTTTATCACAAAGTACTTGGATTTTCAATATATTTATTTTCTCATTTTCTTTCTCCAACTTTTTGACATGTTCCCTATAATACTTAGAGTACTTAAGACAGCATCTGTTGTGTAGAAACTCTTCAAAATGTATGTGAATAAAATGTCTTAAACTATTCTAATGACTGAATTGTGTCAATCATTATCAAGCTAATTGTACCTTTTAAAATCTTAAAAAAAAAAAAAAAAAGACTCCCAAGGGGTTGTTTCATTGGTCATGTATAGTTAGTATACAGTGCAAATCTCTTTGCACTAAATTGGATTTTAATCTAGGCACAGCTGAACTCATTTCAGAGACAGGCTCAGACACCAGAGACATGGAAGCATAGCTGAGAATCTAAAATGTGATTTCAACACATGATAGAGCAAGCCTGTTTCCACAGCGTGGGAGGTGCAATTCCCTGCACAGGCAACACTGGCTTTCAATATCACATTACCTAGCAAATCATTGTTTTCTTTTCAATAATCTTTGGCTTACCACCCTTAGGCAATGTGAACAACTAAAGGGGAAAGTTCTAGCCAGGAGGCTGGTGGAAATCCCCTGGTTTTCAAGTCTACTCTGCTTGGATCCCCCAAAGGATATTTCAACAAATAAAGACGTCAGGAGTTAATGTAGACTCCAGAACTAGGTAAAAACCCGTGATTAGGTGCCTGATTAATCTCATGGTACTTTTTCCCCTTATGGAAGACAATGGAAAATTGAGGGAAAAAAATACACAGTTCTTTTTAAATTCTGGATTTTGGTAAGGAGTTAAGTGCTAGTAATTTGGGGTTTATTTTTCACAAGTTAAATAGGTGTTTTTGAAATAAACTCTTATTCAACTCTCTTGATATAATTCAGTACCTTTTTCTAAGGTATCTGATTTTAAATGTCACCAAGTGGTTGAATCTTTTCTCTAAGGCTTTGATCAGTGCACATACAGGGAACATAACAAAACAAGAAACAAATAAGGGCAGTGATTCATGACAGCCTTCAATGTCCTGAAAAGTCCCTAATTCAGTCTTACACAGTACAATATGGTGGAGAATGGAAAATATGGGGCCAAAATCTAAGTCATATTCACATATATGCATATATTGATGCATGTGTATTAATTAATTCAATATGCACTATTGAGCCCCTACCATATGACAGGTGCTATGCTAGGTAAATAACAGTGAGCACACAGATACAGTTTCTTCCTTAATAGGCTTCAGAGTCTGGGAAGAAAATGAGGATGTAATTAGATATGCAAATCACTACATAATGTAAAATGGAATATGCTATGAAGAAAATTAATAACTGGATCTTTAAGACTGAAAACCCAGAGAAGAGATTAATAATGGAGATAAAATTATCAATCAACATACAAGTGTTTTCTTGGTGCTATGATGAACAGATTGCTAACCTAGAGTGACGGAACAGATATGAGACACAAGGAACCAAAGAACATTATGATTTAGAGTTTGGCTCAGAGGTGGACAAGCCAGCAAATAAGGCTAATTAAAAGGCATAGGGGAAAAATCAGGAAAGAGCCATGTACCAGAAGGTAAGTCAGTGATTTCAAGGAGTGGAATGATGTGGAGAAGTCCAATGTCTCTAACATGGAAGACAGAAATCATTAAAATACAGAGTTTAAAAAAAAAAAAACTCAGAGGAAACAGACACTACACAGATGTAAACTTCAAAAAATTACCGTTTTGAATATCTTTCAAATGGTAAAAGAAAGACATTGCTTTCATAAGCAAAACAAGATGCTCTCGAAAATGAAATACAAGACAACCAGATTGAAACATTATGTAGAGCAACAAGTGGAAGATATAACTAAGGAAATCACTCAGAAAGGAAAGCAAAATAAATAAATATACAGAGGGAAAATAGAAGAGGAAAAAATAAGAAAACGAGTAAAAAAGCAGAGAAAGTTCAACTTCCAAGAAACAGGGGTACCATATAAACAAAGGAGAGAAAGGAGTAGAAATTATCAACAAAATTACAGTATTTCCTGAAGGACATTATCACCAGATTGAAAGGGCCCACTGAATGCCCAAAATAAAGAGATGAAAATAAACATATCAGTGAGGATAAAGACATGAGTCCCAATTTTTCATAGACAAAAGAAAAAAATAATTGGTCAGAAACAAAGAATCAGAAATCAGAATGGCTGCAAGCAAGGAAAATGATTTCCAACCTAAAATTCTGCACTCAGCTAAGCTACTAACCCAGTACAAGGGTAGAAGGATTGCATTTAAATATGCATATCCTCAAAAACAATACCGCTTATGTAATCTCTCTTCAATAGCTACCAAAGGATGAGTTCCATTGAGAATGAAAAACTAAGCTAAGAAAGAAAAAGAAATGAGTCCAGCAGAACCAATCACAGGAGAGAGGCTATCCCAGGATAGAGGCTATTCTAGAGCAACAGCCATGCACCAGGCATGTGAGTTCAGGTTGTGAGTCCAGAGCGGATCAGTGTGACAGTGGGAATAGGAATCCTGAGGCTGCCATCACCATGACACCTGCTGCTAGTTAGCCTGATCCAAGGAAAGAATGCCCCAGATTCTTAACTGTACATAGCCGGCATAAGAAAAGTGCTGATGACTTTCAGCTCTTCCCTCTATCCCTGCTGCCTGCATCATCTGAGGACATTTCACCAACCAGAACAATTCTGCTTGGACATACTCCTCAAAGGGAGAGCGTGTTTCACTTAAAAGCAGAACACACAGAGTAACCCAAATTTGACCATATTTCTGCTGATGCCAGAACCTATTCCAAGTGTCTTACCTGTAGGAAAACTTACGTTTTCCTGATCATCTTCTGCCCTTGCTCACTCACTTCTCCAGAAAGGACTGATAAATTTTCAATAAAGTTCAAGCTAGACTCTGACCGAGAAATGCCATTAAACTTCTCTTCAATTAAACCCTTCTTCTAGTAATGAAAATACTATCTTTTCCCTACATGATCAAGCTGGTTTGCTTCTGAGATTTTTGAAACCAAATAACAAGTTAATCCACATAAAGATGGGTAAGGGAACTATTAACACAAAAATCATAATATGCTTAATTTAAGAGTATGGAAGATAGAGAGGCAGGGGTCTGACTGCAAAAAGACACAAAAGAAGATTATAAGATACAGATAGTATTCTACTTCTTAAATTAGAAAATGAGTTTATGGATGTTCATGTTATTTTTATTCTTTAAACTGTGTAAATACATTTTATGCACTCTTCTTATACACAACATACATTTGACAGTTTCAAAAATATTTTCATATTTATAAAAAAAAAGTTAAAAAGGGGAATTGAATACGGGAATTATTATGGCTTGCTTATGAAGGAAAGCAAAGACATAAGGTAGTAGCCATAGGGGAGGTGGACTCAAGGAAAGATTTTATTATGATGATTATTGGTGAGTATGTTTTTATACTAAAGGTTGTATGCAACAGAGAATTTGGAGGTATCAGAAAGAGCATGAGCATCATAGGCCAAAACCCACTTGTAATCTTATAGCCTACAGCTCCATGACATGAACTCTCAACTACAGCCATTTGTAGAAAATTGCCTTGAAAATATTTTATTAGGTCATGTAATATATAGCTGTGCAAGTATGAATTAAATCTAATCTAGATTCTGAAATCCATAATCCAGCAGTTCTACAGAAAGCATTTCAAATACCTCTATCTAAAAGTATAATACAAGATCCACAAATCAACATAATAAATGTTGGAGGTAATTTTTTCTTTGGTGAAGTAAATGGTACTCAAGACATGTAGTAGATTTCAAATGCTATTCAGGAGCTTTTAGCCTTACAAAGATGGGGCCTAAGACTCTGGTGAGCCCAGCAGCCTAGTAATTCTACTACCGGGGTGCCATTCAGTCAAATTAAGGCCTCCATCATGGTTGTCTCTGCAGCCTCTTACAACTAGGTTACTTAATCCCGCCATCAGAGCATCCCACATTTGTCTTGGAGTGACCCTTTCACTCAAGGTATTGTTTAAAGAACTTAAAACAACAAAGAGCAGAGCTAGCTACAAGTTTACAGAAGAGAATTCTTTGTATACGTTCATATGTGGGGCAGAAATGGTTTTGAGCCTTGTGTTCATTAATGAGAAACCACTTGATAGAAAAATTTATATGTAGAGGAAGAGACATCCACTTCCCACCCAGTTTTGGTCATCAGAGGATCTTGACAAACATGAACCAACAAACTAAGTTCATTTTTGACTTTTGTCCAGCTTACTCACTGGATAAACAATGTTCAGATTAAACTTTTTTGATTTAAGCCTTTTCTAAACTGGCCCCCCACTCGAAATGTCCTGTCTTATACACCAAGCACATTCATCTCATTACACATTGCAACTATTGAAAAAATTGAATAATTCATAGTGTAAAACACTATTCATAGTAAAACACCACTTGACAACTCAACTGTAAATTCTTAAACAGCAGGAATTCTGTTGCTCAATTTTCTTATTAGTAATGACAATAAGAAGACTCAATCGCTCTCTCTCTCTCCTGTGCTTACAATGTGCCAGACACTGCTCTATGTGTTTAATGTGAATTAACTCCTATAATCTTCATAGCAGCTGTAAGTGGTAGGTACCATCAATATCCACATTTTACACAACAGGAAATTGAGTCAGAGAACAGTTAAGTAAGATGTCCAAAGTCACACAGCTCTTTCAAATCAAGCCAGCTGGGGTCTAGAAATCAAAGTCTAACCACTATTGTGAGACTTCTATCCTGCAGAACTATAAGATCATAAACTCGTGCTATTTTAAGCCACTAAGTTTGTCATTGTCATCAGCAATAGTAAGCAAGTATAACAAATGTAACAAAATAAATATAACAAAATCATCCCATACATATTCAAATCACAAGTGCAATTCTTTGCATATAATAAACTTTAAAAAGTAAAGATGTGAACATATACATATTTGTTGAACTTGTTGCCACTACCAAAAAGGACTTCAGTATGAAAAAAACAAAAAATATAGTTATCATTAGGAAAAATTACATAAATGTGTATTTCAAGGAATTTCAAAGGCACCAACTCGCAGAGCCCAGAAACCTTGATTCTGGACCTCATTTTGTCCAGAAATACCTGCATGGCTCGAGCAGCTCTCTAATCTCTATGAACCTCAGCTTCTACGTTGAAAAATTGGTGAGTTGGACAAAGATATCTTGGACTCCTTTCTAGTAGTAGAATGTCTTTCTAAATATGTTTTTTTCCATTTATTTGGATCAAAAAAAATAATGTACCCCAATATTTCCTCTGAGATGGCCAAAACACATCATCATGAGCAGGGCTAATAATCAGTTTCATGATGAAATGCACAAGGAAATACTCACAGCTGACCTTAAGGACCACTATCTAATATAAACCTGAGGTTTCTTCCTTCTACTTTAACTGCCCGCTTAGTGGCTTGCCATTCATCACAGAAACAGATCACACAAACCACAAGAGCATTGATCATATTTCTTGAGTCTATGCATTTGTATAAGCTCATTGTTTCTGCAGAGTCCACACATTAAGACTTTCTGACAACTTCTCTTTCTCTGCTGAAAAATAATACATTTACATGATACTATGATACTGGTCTTCTGATGGTCAGCTCAGTGGTGACAGTTTCCAATAGAGTATGCTCTTATGAATTCTTTTTCTAATACTCCTGTTACTGTAAAATACAATGGGAGAGTGTGTTGGAGAGACAGGAGGGACTAGAAAAGGGATGAGAGACAGGAAGTAGAGGCTACAATTGAGGAGGCTAGAAGATGCTTGAATCTATTGGCCCACTGTCCACAATTGACAAAAACATTTAAATTTTTGTGAGTTTTGCAGATCCAGCTAGAATCCAGTTGAAATAATTTTTTAAAATATGAATATTAGATGCAGAGAATTGAGCAAAAGAATCATTATGTGCAGAAGATTGGAGGCCTCAGGACCAATCTCTGTTGCAAATGTTTGAGCAGAGAACATAGTTTGGGCCGTGTATACGTCCCTCACAGCCAAACAGAGTAGCCAGTGATGAGTGGGACATCTAGACAAAGGAAAACACTGCAAGTCACATGACATTCTTTTCTCAGCAAACAATAGTTACATTCAGTTTGAGTCGTGGAAAACACAGTCAAGACATTTTTCTTCTCTGAGTATCTTGACATAATGAAAGGATAAGGATATGGGAGGGGATAAAGAAAAAACTTCATTAGAGACACAAACACTGTTGGATGACTAGGCAGAAAAGAGACAGAGATTTCCAGAGATGAATGCCTTGAGTACCAAAGGAAGGAAAAAACATAGGCTAGGAAGAAAAAGGAAAGAAAAACAAAGAGAACAAGGAAGTGGGAGAAAATTAAAAGTGACTTAAAAAAAAAAAAGCTTGTGGGGAAAAATAAGAATAGGAAATAGAAAAGAAGATAAAAAAAGAAGAAAGGAAGCAGAAAAAGAGAAAGTAGAGGCTGGTTTTCCATCTTTTCAGGGGCACAGATGAGCACATTATGAACCTGTCTTTAAATATCTGATCCATCATTGCCTTCACTTTCTCTTCTTTCTTACTTTTTCTCACACCAGAATGGAAAACGAAATAAAACAAAAAAAGGAGTGGACAGGAGATACTTCCAGGTTCTCCCTCACTTTCATGATAAGAAGGATGCACAACTTGATTTTCTTTCCCACCAAGACAGCAAAAAAACGGGTTTGCACAAAGGGCACTATTATAATACAGCATTCAATGGAGCCAGCCTGAAGGAAACCAGGGTGCTGGTAGGAAAGGTAAACGATGGTGGGTAATCAAAATACAATCAATGAATCAATGTCCACAATAGAAATGATTCTCTGACCTAGTCCTATCTTCCATTGAGCTCTAAACACTCACAACTCACAACTTAATGAAGGGACAGCTCATAAGCAGACACACCACAAAAAAAAATTCAAAGGTATGTAAATGATGATTAAAAAAATGTTTTCCCTGACCTAATGTCATCGTTCAAGACTAAATAAAAGCTTAATGTAGCTTTCCTATGATGTGAATCTGTTTCTGCAGTAAAATTTCCATTAATCAAATTCTGACTTCTCAGAATTTCCATTAAAAACGTGAAAACGTCATCCCTTTAAAACTGAAGTTAACTATATCTTCAGTCATTTTTGTAGTTTTTATACTTATGTTTCCCTGAGTTTTATAAGCCGCTCCCCTCCCTTGTTAAGAATTAGGTATAGGTATCCTAAAGTTTATCATGTAGAAAGAAACTGATGCTCTTCTGTATCATTTCCAAAAAAAACCAAGGAATTTCATTGTTGTTGTTGTTTGTTTTTGCTTTTGGCTCATTCTTCATTGCATTCTTAAATGTTTCATCTTAAAAAAATTTTTCAACATTTTTTCTTCATGAGAATGCTATTTAAGTCTACAAGGTTGTATGTTTTACACATAAGACTATTTACACATAATTATTGTAAAACACATTGACTAATGACTAAATGGCAAGGTGAATATTTACATCTATATACCTGCAGACGGGCATATAGTCAATATTTACCATATGCATAAATTTTTTCAGATTATATTTTAAGTGGATGGTTATTAAAATGTCAAAATCAGGTCCTACGGTTTTATAACTTGGATAATACTGACAAGGATTGCTGGCTAGAAATGTTAAGTGTACAAAATAAGCTGCAGGTCAACAGACATAGTTTGATCTTACTGAATTAAAAAATATCTGTAGATGTATATATTAGGTTATAGTTGGTTTTGCTGTGGTAACAAATTAACCCTGAAATCTTAATAATTAAACATAATGAAGGTATATTTTGCTCACGGTAAATATATAACACAGATGTACCAGATAAGAGAGCTCTAATCCATACAGTCACTCGGGACCCAGGCTGACAGAGGTCTGCCATTTTGAATCTGCACTATTTGGAATATAGGAACTCTCCAGTCTTTGCAACAAAGGAACAGAGCTCATGGAGAACTCATCCTACTTCATACACAGCTCAGTAATGACACATGTCACTTTTGTTTACAACACAGGAGCCTAAACTAGTCTCATGGCCCATCTGAGCTACAAGGAACTAGGGATGGGATGAGAACATGAATATCCAATTAGTAGTAAATGTTTCTGACACACTATATATGAATAGAAAATGCAAATTAAAAGCTCTAGAGGGAAAAACAATATTTAATGGGTCTCTCTGAGAAGGGGAGTCAAATTACAGAAAGAATAAATTCCATATTTAAAATTTTACCCTTCCAACTTTTTTTTGCATTTTAAAAATTAAAAAAAAAAAAACAAGCTTTATATTTGCTATTAAATAATTTTAAAAACTGTTAACTAGGAGCTATTCTGTTCAAAGGAAACTGGTAAATAAGTGGTTAAAAAAGCAAAATACAAGTAGTTTCCATCAATGGCTCAGCCTCAAGAATGGGCATAGTTTTCAGGGATCAGCCAGGGCCCTCTGTGATTTAGTGGCTGTTGTTTGATCAATGGCTGAAATGATAAAGTGGAGTGCTTGCTGATTAAGTTCACGGATAAAGCTATATTAACTAAAACTTTGGGAGCCGTGATTAAGATCCAAACCAGCCTGTCAGAAGTGAGCTATGGCCAAGTGTGGGATGTGAGTGCACTTGGGAGTCAACAATGAATCTCTGAAGACTGCAAGGGTCAGACAAAAGTAGTTCAGTGCCTCTGGATTCAGTGTAAATCACATGCCAGATGACTGTCTGGAATAAATGGGGTTGCTCCAAGAAACGTGGGTACTGCTCAGGCATTTCAAGTGTTAAGAGAAGACTAGATTGAAATAAACAGAAGCATTCAGGGATTGCTTTATTGAAGATCATCAGGAAAAAAAAAAGTATTTAATGAATATGGTGGCCTGTGTCAGGCCATGTGCTACAGTGGCAAGTAAAGCAGACACCACCACTGTCTTGTGGAGCTTATAGTCTAGCTAGCTACTTTATATCCAGGCCTTCTCTCTTGGTATCCAACTTGACTGTTCTTTTTTTTTTTCTTTCTTTTTTATTGCAGTATAGTCAGTTTACAATGTTGCATGTTCTGGTGTATAGCATAATGTTTCAGTCATACTTATGCATACACATATTTCTTTTCATGTTCTTTTTCATTTTAGGTTACTACAGGATATTATATATAGTTCCCTGTGCTATACAGTAGAAACTTGTTGTTCATCTATTTTATATGTAGCCATTAGTATCTGCAAATCTTGAACTCCCAAATTATCTTTTCCCACTCCCTTCCCCACCTGGTAACCATAAGTTTGTTTTCTATGTCTGTGGAGGATTTGACTGTTCTTTAAGGCATTGTAATCCAAAGTGTTGTCCAGGAACCAGCAGCAACAGACTGTCCTCAAGTCGATTAGAAGTGCAGAATATGAGGTCCAATCCCAGACCCACTAAATTAGAATCTGCTTTTTAAACAGGGTTCCCCAGGTGGTTCATGTGAACATTCAAATACGGGAAGCATAGTCTAGGTTTTATCTGCCTCTCCCCTCCACCTTACTAAGGAGAAAGGCTCTTTACTTATTCTGCAGTCTTCCCACCTTTGATTTTGTCTAAAATGGATAGACAAAAGAATTGAAAGAGATAGGAGAAGCTAAACAGACATTCATAATGAAGAGATAAGCAGAGCAGGGAAAAGCAAAGAGAAAGATTCAGGCAGGGTGAGTTTGTGGGTGAAGTTTAAGGAAATGGAGAGACAGGAAAGAGAAATGTCGGGCAGTCATAAATAAATATAGAGAGAGATGGGGAAGGCAAACGTGAAAAGGTGTTGCTGTGCAATGTTAAATGGGTCTCCATTCGCCATTTTTTTTAAAGACTTTATCAAAGATGTAAATTTCTTCTTCAGTATCTTTTGGTGTCATTACTGATAATTCTTCTACATGAAACTGGATGAGAGGGGACCACTATAGACCATAGCTTTAGACAAGTTACATGTTTGTGGGCTTTTCTTATCGTTAGGCAGGACAGTGGCAAAAGCAGTAAGAATTCAAACAACTCCTACCATCTACAAATATGCAGTGACAATTCTACATCATTTCCAAAATGGGAGGATGTTTTCCATTGTTTCACAATGTTTTTGCTTTCAGCCAATTTTGCATTGAATTATTTAACAATGTTAAATTAGAGCTAGATCCCTAAATAGCTGTAACTTAGCAGTTACAAGAGAGAGGAAGAGACAAGACAGAACCTGATTTTAGCTCTGTATTTCTAAGACTAGTGTAAATAAGAATAAATTAACATAATCTCTAACTTTTGAAACTAAATTATCAATAAGAACATTCAGGCCTGGGTTTTTAGCTAAATGAACTGCCTGAGCATCAACAGGCATCATTCTTTTTTTTAATTACTATTTCATCCTAAATCTTTTCTTTCCTTGTTATTTTTTAATTTTTAATTTTTTAATTAAAGTATAGTTGATTTACAATGTTTCAGGTGTACTGCAAAGTGATTCAATTATGTGTGTGTGTGTGTGTGTGTGTGTGTGTGTGTGTGTGTGTATCTTTTCAGATTCTTTTCCATTATAGGTTATTACAAGATACTGAATGTAGTTCCCCATGCTATACAGTAGGTCTTTGTTGTTTACCTATTTTGTATATAGCATTGTGTACCTGTTAATCCCAAATTCCTAATTTACCAGTCCCATCCTTCCCTCTTTGGTTACAGTAAGTTTGTTTTCTATGTCTATGAGTCTATTTCTGTTTTGTAAATAAGTTCATTTGTATCATATTTTTAAGATTCTACATACAAGTGATATCATATGATATTTGTCTTTCTCTGCCTGACTTACTTCACTTAGTATGATAATCTCTAGGTCCATTCATGTTGCTGCAAATGGCATTATTTCATTCTTTTTTATGGCTGAGTAACATACCATTGTGTATGTGTAAACACAAACACACCCTCCACATCTTCTTTATCAATTCATCTGTCAAAAGACATTTAGGTTGCTTCCATGTCTTGGCTATTGTAAATAGTGTTTCTATGAATATTAGGGAGCATATACCTTTTCAAATTAGAGTCTTCTCTGGATATATGCCTAGGAGTGGGATTGCTGGATCATATGGTAACTCTATTTTTAGTTTTTTAAGGAAACTCCATGTTCTTCATAGTAGCTGCACCAATTTACATTCCCCAAAACAGGGTCAGAGGGTTCCCTTTTATCCACACCCTCTTCAGCACTTATTATTTGTAGTCTTTTTGATGATGGCTATTCTGACCAGTGTGAGGTGATACCTCACTGCAGTTCTGATTTGCATTTCTCTAATAATTAGCAATGTTGAGCAGCCTTTTCATGTGCTTATTGGTCATCTGAATGTCTTCTTTGGAGAAATGTCTATTTAGGTCTTCTGCTCATTTTTTGATGGGTTGTTTGTCTTTCTGATATTGATCTGTATAAGCTGTTTGTATATTTTGCAAATTAATCCCATGTCAGTTGCATCATTTGCAAATATTTTTTCCCATTCCATAGGTTGTCTTTTTGTTTTGTTTATGGTTTCCTTTGAACAGCCATTATTCTTTCTATGCACATAGCAGAGTATTGATTTTGGAGCCTAAATGAGTAAAGGTGATAGTGGAAAATGAATTTATAAACCACTTGGTAGAATAAAATAACCCCAACTCTGTGACTGTTATATAAAACCTGTGCACATCTATATCTATCTATCTATCTATCTTATCTATCTATCTATCTCACACACAAAAATCTGTCATGAAAAGCCTTTGAAGTTTACTGGAGGTTACTCGATATGAAATGATGGTTCTTCTTGGAAAACAATTATTGTAACATTTATTTTTAAAACAATTTTCAGATGAGGGAAAACAATTAGAAACTCTTCCTGGCTTTTGTTCTTTATGGTGCTCATCTGATTTGAACTCAAGGTTGGGGATTCTTATAAAAAAAAATAAAGAATTTTGTTTTAATTTAAGCAAAGCTTTCGATGCTTCATTACCTACACATGGTCACACACAATCTCGCTGGAATTAGATATATTACCATGTATGTAATTTCAGAACAATTTCAAAGACCCTCTTGACACTATGTGCTCTTTCTCTCCAAGGTGGTATTTAATTAGCAAATGGGAAAAGGCCCCAAAAAACACATAAACACAAATACCAGATAGTGAGAAAAATGTTGAACTTCATGAAAATATGGTATGAGTACTCAATTTTTATCAGTTATTATCACTAATTGCTGGTGTGAGTATCACTGAAGTTCTCCAGATTTAAAAAAGAGAGAGTGAGAAAAAGGGAGGTTGCTGATCTGAATGTGTTTTTCAAAGACTTTATCAAGGCTGTAATATTTCAGGTGTTTCACAAGTTATAATACAAATGTGGTGAAAGCAAAAAATAGTGTTGGACTGATTGCTGCTCTCAAAGCTCACTGTGTAAACCTCAGTGACACGGGCAGTGTGTCTTTTAGTAGGCTCAAATCCTCAGGCCATGCTGTCAGCGTGTTTTCTGGCTTGGGGTATCAGTATATGAACTCTAATTGCAATTAATGCACTAATCCTAGGTACTGATCTCCAATCCTTCAGTTACCAACTCCACTTTGGAAACTGACCAAAAGTCAAGGCTGGGGAGACAAGATAAAATAAAATGCTGACAAGTACAAGGTCCTGTCCATCTTCTGCTTAAATGGTTTCTATGGCTCTTGAGATTAAGGTTAAAGTCTTCAATGTGACCTAACAGCTCCCTAGTTCTTGCTGCACCACTCTTCCCTTGCCTTATTGGTCTTCAGTTGTACTGGCTTTCTTCCACCTTAGGGTCTTTGCATAGATCACTGCCCCTTGCTCACTGACTTTCTAACTCTTTCTCTCCATCCTTCAAGTCACAGTGTGTGTCCATCCTCAGGAGAAGTCTACCTTCCATATTCAAACTAGGTAGTTTGTTTCCTCTGTTATGTGATCCCATAGGACCCTAAACTTTTCCAAGATGACGTATACCACAATTGCTGTTATGTTGCTATATGTGCAATTTTTTTAAACTCTCTACACTTCTAGGCTTTAAGCTGTCTAGCTCAATAAGTATTTGTTAACTGAATGAATAAAACAGAGAAGAGGTATGAGTCAAATACTCTCATTAGCCATCTTAATACTTCACCCATCTCTGAGAACCCCTTTTACTGAAATTGCAATTTCTTGTTTCTAAATCTTTTTCATCCATTTAATTGTATGACCTTCAGGCAAAGGGTCTTTTGCCTTCATACATAGCTCAGAGCCTGACACATATAAAGTAGCTTAAAGATAAATTGCTTGGAGAAGAATGGGAGGAAAACATGGAGACAGAAGATGGATGACAAGAAGGAAACAGAAAAGGTAAAGATGCGAAAAAAAGAAAAAAAAAACAATAAAAGAGTTTCTAAGGACTCAAAAGATAGTCATAATCTAGATACTTTTTGGTAAGTCCTTACAACAAGTTAGACGAAATACAAATACAAGAGAAAATTTGTGATTAAAACTTCCCTTTGGAAGAAGAAAAGGCTTATGCAACACTTTTGGAGCTCATACCAAAAAATGTGGCATGCTGACCACATATAAATACTACTTATGAAAAGTTGCTTTTATAAAGACAAACAGAAGGCTAAAATCTCTGCTGGCAATATTCAACATATTAATAATTTTTATTTCAGGTTAAAATTTTCTGGGGGTATGAATAGAGGACCTCAGAGGGCATTTGAAATAGTAAGAAACCCATGTAACACGACTGTTATTAATGATTCTTGGGAAATTTTGTGATGCCACTTGCTCTGATCAGTATGAGGACCAGCTGTAAGTGATACAGAATGAAGACTAACAACTAACCGTTCACATGCAAAACTTAGATTTGCTGAAGACTTCTTGAGCAGCACCAGATTGTTAGGCTAAATTATTGGCCGATTTTAAGTGGAAGTGTGAAAAGACACTGCACTTTGCTAGATGGTATTCAGCCAGCTGCCTTAGCTGAAAGAATCTCACCCAGAGAGTTGTTATGGTGCCAGAACTTTCCACTATATGTTGCAGATATTTTACTGTTGATAGTCATTCTGTATTTTTATAAGATGTGCTCAATATTTAGCCATTATATACAAAAATAGATTAAAAACAAATTTCTTCTGTATAGCACAGGGGAACTACATTTAGTATCTTGTAATAACCTTTAACGAAAAAGAATATGAAAACGAATATATGTATATATTTGTATGACTGGGACACTGTGCTGTACACCAGAAATTGACACATTGTAACTGACTACATTTCAATTAAAAAAGAAACAAATTAAAAAATGCATTTGGCTTTGTTCCATAGATAGTCCCCAACAGAAAACCTTCAATCATCTAATACTTTATACTTTTTATTAACACTAACTTATCCAAGAAAATATATCTGTTCATTGTTCCCTTTTCAGAAGAGGTGTGTATTATTAACATGTCTCAACTCCTTGGTTTTTTTGTTTCATTTTATTTATTCCCAGGACACACACTTTTGTTGACAATCATATGCTTTGGGGGGAAAAAAAGGGAAATGATGAAATCTCATAGTAAGTGCTTCATTCACATTCAAGAAAAGATGTTGCAGTACGTTGCTTTGACAAAGTCCCTTAAATCAAGTCCAGTGAATTTCTAACATAATTAGATTTTTGCCCAAAACAAGCAAAAGCCAACTAAACTCTGCACATAGCAGCGGATGATACTAATGATGATACTAACCATTGTGAAAGTGGTGACATTTGAGTCCTGGGTCATAGGAATGACACCTCACAGAGGAGCTAGTAACCATCAATCAAGCAAGGTATTTCCTCTCCTTCACCTCACCCTATGCCCAATCAATTCCATGAATTTTACTTTCAAAATACATTTTGTATCCACTGGTTTCCCACTCCCTAAGCTACTACAATGTCTCCTAAGGAGGCTTCCAGCTTACATTCCTGATCTCTTCGATCCATCCTGAACATGGCAGCCCGAAGGATCTTTTAAAAAAACACAAATCTGATTGTATCACCTTTCAATAATTTCCCTTGCACTCAGGATAAAGTAAAACTCTTTATCCTTACCCTAAAATGTCTCGCCATCCTCTCCAAACTCATCTTGTACTACTCTCCACTAATTTCCTTTATATTTATTTTCACCTTAAAAGTTAAGGTTTATTAGCACCACTCATACATTTACTCTGGTGACTCACCCATCCTGAGTCACTCATCCACAGTAAGTGTGACACTTACTGGGTGAGGTTCACCTGCTGGCTTTAAAGGTCCACAGAAGGAGTTAGGATGCTATTTTAAAAGGAAGGGGGGGAGCCATTGGAGGATCATACCTGGTTAAGGTATGATCTCATCCAATTCATATTTTTAAAGAGTTTAGTTTGACTTTATGTGGAGAATGGAACATAAGGGGACCAAAATGGCACCAGGTGAGAACCACTCCAACAGACAGTAAGGTCTTTAAAACCTAATGCCAAGCTCAGAACCAAAGAGAGAGCAGTCAAAACCAGACTTAGAGCCCACAGACTCTCACCCCGTGTACACCTGTGACCCTTCCGGTCAGAAATCAAGACCACTGACCACTCCTCTGCTAGATATCAGCCAGCCTTGTGCTCTCATTTCAGACAGAGTGTATTTTATGATTTATCTCAACCCTCCTATGTTCTGTAGAAGTAAAACACCTAAACATTTTCCTCAAGGGAGGAGAGATGGTAAATCATCTCTCCAAACTTCCCCTTTAAACTTCTTTGGATGAAAGCAAACTTCCAAACTCACACATTTGACTGGGAACTAATGGCGGTAAACAAATATCCTGCTTCTGCCCTTGAGGTCTCAGAGGTGATCCTTGTGTCCATCATCACTGAACAAAGGTTGTAACACACAGGCAAGATCTCTAACCTCATTTTCACCTCCATTTCAACTAACTCTAACCCATAAAATAGAAGTTGCTCAAGTTAAAATATGAGATTACTGTGGTCGCTGAATTCAAGTGTTCACACACCTTCTTTTTCTTTCCTGAGGCTGACTTTTTTACTCGTGACATGAATGTCTTCCCTCGATTTGCAAATATCCTTCCAGGGGCTGTCTAAATGGCAAGCATCTTTGATCTATAGCCCAGTCAAAGGTAGGATCTGTATTTCCAACATCCAGCCCAGGCTGCCTCCCTGTTGACATTAATCTTCTGCCTTTGGTAGGTCTAGACAATAGGGGTTGGAGAGTGTTAATCTCAAGATTCACCAGACACTAAGCCATAAATCTGCCCCAGGGGTAGGTAGACTTGTGGCATTTTCTATTTGCTCCCCTAAGAAGATTCTAGGCTCTGTTTGATCCACCATTGCCTTTGCCCTGAAAGACTGAATTACATGCAGTGTCAAAATTCAGTTCCTTCAGCGTATCACACATGCAGCAAAGCTGAGAAGGAGAACAAAAGCACTCCAGGAAATGAGTCAGAAAACACAAGGGGAGACGTGGTAAAGGTACGATATTTAGATGTTTGAAGATGTTTTGTTTTCTAATAGAATAAAGCCAGGGGGATATTTCTCATCTTATAGTCAGCTCTCTAATGAGAAATGTTGAGATTTTTCTATGTGCAGTATCCATGGGAGGTTTTATAAAAAGTCTAGGTTCGGGGGAAAGTTCTCAATTAGAATACAAATTATACAGTGTTTACAAGAGAACGCTACCAATAAGCTAGATCTCTTCAGTGGATTTTTATAAAATCCAATGGTTACATAGCAAACCTGAAAAGTTTCCTGTATCCAAAATGATAGATTAGGCAATTGTTCCTACAGAATCAAAGGTATCATTTTATCTGGTCTGCAAGCACGACTGAAAAATGATTTCACTTGCAAAGTGATTCCATATTTTTGTTTTGACTTTTGTTTCCCCTGAGATTAACTGAACTGTCAACGTGTGTGACTATAGACTTAGAGATCATTTTTCCTCTCTTTTTTTTCCCCATCAAAGAAATCTTGGACATATTAAATAAGTTACATCTCTTAGCCCTTTCTTTTTATTCTGGCTTAATAAAACCTCTATCTGAAATGCAAATCAAAACTACAATGAGGTATCACCTCACACTGGTCAGAATGACCATCATTAAAAAGTCCACAAACAATAAATGCTGGAGAGGGTGTGGAGAAAAGGAAACCCTCCTAAACAGTTGGTGGGAATGTAGTTTGGTGCAGCTGTTATGGAAAATAGTATGGAGACTCCTCAAAAAACTAAACATAGACTTACCCTATGATCCAGCAATCCCACTCCTGGGCATATATCCAGAGGGAACCTAATTCAGAAAGATACATGCATCCCAATGTTCATAGCAGCACTACAACACTTGGCTACAATAGCCCAGACATGGAAACAACCTAAATGTCCATCAACTGATGACTTGATAGAGAAGTTGTGCTGTATTTATACAATGAAATACGATGCAGCCAAAAAAAGAACAAAATAATCCCATTTGCAGCAACATGGATGAACTTGGAGATTGTCATTCTAAATGAAGTAAGCCAGAGAGAAAAAGAAAAAATACCATATGATATCACTTACATGTGGAATCTAAAAAAAAAAAAAAAGACAAACAAACTTATTTATAAAACAGAAACAGACTCACAGACATAGAAAACAGACTTATGATTACCAGCCGGGAAAGGGGTGGGAAGGGATACATTGTGCGTCCGAGATTAGCAGATACTAACTAATATATATAAAATAGATAAACAACAAGTTCATATTATATAGCACAGGAACTATATTCAATATCTTATAGTGACTTATGGTGAAAAGGAATATGAAAACAAATATATGTATGCTCATGTATAACTAAAGGATTAAGTTGTACACCAGAAATTGACACAACATTGTAACCGGACTATACTTCAATAAAAATATATATATACAAAAACAAACAAAGCAAAAAAAATACAAAAAAAGAAAACCTCTATCTTAGGATGCTGGTCCTAGGAACCAGCTGACAACTAGAGAAAACTTCTAGTGCTAAAGCTTTGCAAATAGTAGGCAATGCTCTGCATCAATTAAAGGAATTCTTCCTCTCCAGATAAATGTTGGGTTCTTTTATACTTTGGTGTTCATCTATATGTTGCCATCACTTACAAGGGACACAAAACAGAAATGTTTCATTTCATGTGCCAAGAATGAGCTGGTAGTGGCTTCTGTGTTTAGAAGGATTCTGAGGCTACATCTTTCTTTAACAAGAAGGAGTGCCAAGATCATCAAGGCTTCCTCCCATAAAAATGGAAAGTTTCATAGGGACACAAGTTAACTTTTCACAATCTGTCCCCCAGTGTGTTTTCTATTGACAGACTTCATCTTGAACTTAGCCCCATCACTTCAGGAATCTCTTAACTGAATACGTTGGTTCCATATGTTTCAGTTTACCTCCATATAAGGAAATAGATCCTAGACACTCACTTCAACCTCAGCTTGCCTGCAACATGGTTCATTCTTTTGTGCTTCAGTTTCCAGGCTAACTTAATAAGGAATTTGTTTTAGAGTAAGCCTGAGTGAGAATGTCATGATGAATTATGCTGCCCAGATAATACACTTGCATTTTAACTCAAATTGTGGGCTTTAAAAAGCCTGAGGAATAGACTTTTCCCCAAAACACATGCACACACAGAGTTTTGTGGCTCATCACATGATACCAAAATGGCCAGTCCCATATTATTACATCAGCCCTGCTGCAACTCATGATTTTTTTTCTTTGCTCATGAAAACAGTGCTCAAGAAAGTCCTGTAAGCTCAGGATTCAAATCCTATAAGATGTGAACTGGAAATCCATGCACAGAATAGAACAGTATCTCGTAGCAGAAAGAAATGATTAGGGTTGCAATTTTTACTGCAGTACAGTGCACTTTGCTGATTAAAACGAGCTCAACATTCCACATTCAATACTCATGCAGATTTCAGCTCTTTTAAAAACTGGTAACCAAGAAACACAGCTTAAGAAATAAACCTTCTATACAAAAATAACCTGAGAGGAAGGAAAATGTCACACGTGGCAAATACACACCTGTAGTCAGTACTGTAAACCATGAAACAGATTAGCTAATTACCTAGAAACACACAAAATTGTCCTCTAAATTATTCTTCTAATGCACCAGCTCTCCACTGACTCATTACGAAATTATCTGCCAATGAATGAATTTTCTTGTCTTTAAACACTTTTCAAGCTGGAAGGAGTTGGCACTGATGAAATGCTTTCTGCAAGGAGAGAGGTTATATCCACAGAACCCTGAATCACCTGGTTATAAAGTTGAAAAATTCTCCTGAACCATAGGGAAGTCTTCTCCTTGAGTAAACCAGTGGTTATCAGTCATTCATTTTGCAATACCACCTTTCTTCAGAAATAAAATTCACAGATAGCACACCAACATATCAAATAAATAAAGAAACAAATATGCCCTACCTGTAATACAAAGGGGGAAAAGTCACTTATCATAATGTATTGCACACTGCAGTACTTATATATTTGGGCATTAAACTAAAATTCGTAAATAAAAGAATCAGAAGATTTCATCTGTGCAGAGGAAGACAAAAGCTACAAATACTCCCAACCCCTGGAACAACCAAAATTGTACCCGTATAGTTCCCACACAACCTCTAGAGGGAGGTGCTTTTATTGAAACCCCTGTTTCTACAACACTAAATGGTTGGTTTGATCATCTCTTTTTAATATCACTGTTTTCTTGAGCTAGTAGTGCTATAGCCATTGAAGAGAACTTAGAACAAACCTTAAGTTTTTTTCATCTCTGTGTCTAAGTACAATTCTCCACAAGTACGCTAATGAACAAAGCTCAGAAACTTGCCCCATTCCATGGCCTGCCACATGATCGTACCAACAGAAGAAAATACAAACCTAGGGAAAAGAGACAGCCTAATCCAAAGACATTCTGATATTTGGCTTTTAGGCACAAGCTGTAAGGTTTTCTCTATTCCCCTTGAGATGGGTCTCTGAAACTCCAAAAGACACCTGCCTTGTGATATCTGAGTCTGGAAAGCAGCTTTCTAGTGTCCAAACGTGGACAGTATCACTCTTGGGTTTCCACACAGAACTCGACTCTCTACTAGGGGGTGAAGTATTTGAAATTATCTGTATCACACTGTGAAGTGGGGGCTGACGGTGGTGTAAATGTTCTCACCTATTCTGAAAGTGGACGAGGAAGTTCATTCTGTTACGTTTCACTAGGCTTAATACTACCGAGAGAGGAGGGTAAATTATTCCCCCTAGGTTGTTCTCCTTAAGTTACCCTGGATTAAAAATCAGTTTGAATTCCTCCTGTGGTAAATCAAAAGGATAAAACAAAAAAAGACAAAACACTCCAATAAGCTCTCAGTAGTTTGCTTCCTGCTTAGCTGTAGACCTGAGATACAAACACATACTTAAAAAGGTATCAACGGTGTATTTATACCATATATATATGTATGTATATATACTATATATATACATATGTGTGTGTGTGTATATATATATATATATATATATATATTCTGCATCACATTAGTCTATGCACAAAGGACAGGTATTCAGGCTATGAATATTTTGTTCTTTCTATTCCACCACTAATTTACAAGAAAATACCCTCTTGTCTCTTGGATAATTTGCCTCCTGAAGAGGAAAGATAATTTCTGTGATTGGCCCTCAAGCAGGCAATAGCTAAGAGCAGTAGTGTAACTCAAGTTCCATACTTACAACGTTGGAAGAGCAGAACAGGGACACAAGTGAGTGACATCAGGACCCCAGTTCTAAATGAAGCAAATTTCAAGAGAATCACTCAGTGCGTGCAATATAAAAATCTTTCTCTAGCTATTAGACTCTACCATCCTCAAAACAGGAGCTTTACTTTGTGACCTCATAGTCACAAAATGGCTGCCACACAGCTCCAGGCTTCATATGTGGATGAAACAAGATCTAGTAGAAAAGGGACTGCCTCTTCCCGAACTTAAGAGTGAAACAGAAATTTCTTCTGGAAAAGTTCTTTCTGCAAACTTCTCCAGCCAACCTCTCATTTTTGATTGGCCAGAACTAGGTTTTGTTCCCACTCCTAAAATAATTAATTGAGAAGAGAAATTCTCGATTGTCTCAGGGTTCACCTTTTGGCTAGAGAGATGGTTCTCTTCCTTGGAGGAATACCTGGTCACGGGGGAGAAGAAGGAAGTTTTACTGAAAAAGAGTAAGAGATTTTTCGGGGGAAGGGGGGTTTGTTTGTTTTTGGTGAAAGTAGGAGAAAAGGACAACAATACTGTCTGTTACATAAGGCTTCTAGAAGCTACAGAAAAATTCCCATCATTTAAGTTTTCTTCTTTTAAGGGTTTCTCAAGCACTTTCACATGCCACACCTTTCCAACAGGGCCATTTTTGCTTGCTGTCTACACTGCATTCTATCACAGCTTTGCTGCTTGTACAGAATGTTTTTTTCAGTCTCCTCTCACTGGGACTTCCAACCCAGGTCATTCAGGGTATTTTAAAAAGCTAATTACTATTGTTATTATTATTATCATGTATTAAGAATTTAAATAAATTTAAAAGCTGCCTTTTACTGAGTGCCAGGCATAGTGCTAAATGCTCCCTAGGCATGGACTTATTTAAGCATTGTACTTAGGAGGAAGATACTGCTTCCTCATTATTCTGTAATAAAGAAACTGAGCCTCAGAGAGGCTAAGAAACTTGCTTAAGTCCACAGAGTTAAAAGTGGCAGAGCTGGTCCTTCATCCTGTACCTAGATATCTGACTCCAAGGTCCATGCTTAACAGCTTAACCATTGTTTGATATCTTCTTTCAGATTAGAAGCTAAGCTATAGTGAATTAGCTGATAGAATCATTGATTGACTTCCATCTTCATACTTAGAGTTCCAGCCTTCCTAATAGCTCAGTGACTATACACATTATGATGCCCTATCTTCAGAGTTCCTGAGAACTGGGAGTCGGGTGGGAGTGGGGTGGTGACTAAGGGTCACCAGATGAGTCAGAGGGAAGAGCTTAGAACTAAACCCAGAGTCTCATGACTCCTGGGCCATTGCTCTCCTCACAGATCAAGAAATTCCTTATCCAGGAACAAACCATCCTTCCAGGAAGTTCAGGAGTTGTTAGCACCATCATCTGCATAACCTCCTTATGGCTCCCTAGTAAATATCAAGTAATGATGTTAACCTTGATAAAAAAAAAGCAAACCCAATAAAGGAAAAATACAGTGGTTTTTCCATGGCAATGAGACAAGTGAGAGGTTATGGACAGGAACCACAGTCAGAGTAGGTATCTAAATGCCCCTTGTAAGCTCTGGCTACACAAGTCCTTATTCTTCCTGCTGTCTCAGAGAAGACAGGACAAAAGTATGTGGTTTCACTTTGTTCACAGGACAAGATTGCTTCTGCCACATCAGTTCCGCAATCACTCGAAAAAGCATCTTAGTCTGTCAGTCCCAGTGAATGAGATAAAGTGATGCTCTGGTGCTGGGGAAAGGAGAAAATCAAGCCAGGACAGGTGAAGTGTGCATACCAGCTGCTCTCACCGTGGCTTCTCATCCAGTAACAACGGTCTTAATTTCACAGTGCTGAGGAAAGCATATCCTAGCTGATAGGTGAAGTACAACTTCTCTGAGGGAAAGGGGCCCTCACAGATCACTGCTTTCTCAAGTATCGATTAGACCCTTTCCAAAAGGTCCCTCAGCTTCAACATGGAATGGCGCCACCATGTTCTTCTAAAATCTAGAATTTGCCAATGGAGACTGGCAGGGTGGACCACAAGATCTATCACTAAATATCACACAAATGCACTCACCTCCCATCACTGGTTCAGACTCAGGGAAGCCTGCCTGGGTGGTGGCTGGGAAGTTAGAACTACACTTTGGTAACTGGTATGAGTGCAGGGGTGCAGACCCAATGAGCTGAGGTTCCTCTGGACTCCTGTTTGAGGTATTTGTGTTGTTACAGGATGGTATTTGTATGTTAAAAGATGTTTTATGCAGTTAAGTCTGAATATGTAGGGACTGACTGGAGAAAACTACCATAAATCCTATCTTTTTGCCCTGTTCAAAGAGGAGGAGAGTATCTCCTCTTAAAACTGATTCGCCACACCTCTGCAAGCAATGTTTCATAAAATCTGTCATGCCGCAGCTTAACTCTCACTTCTCAAAGACATCTTGAGCCATTAATCTAAAGTCACCATCCAATACTGTCTTCCCAGTGTCTACCTGTCTCCAAATGACTTTCCCTTCCGTTTGTTTCTGACCTAACTCCCTACAACAGAGTGTAAACCACATGAGAACTGGAACCTTATCTATTGTTCCAATTAAGATGAGCTTGCTCTGTTCATGGAAAATCCAAACTAATAGCGGCTTAAACTAGATAAGAACTTATTTTTCCTTCATGTAGAAGTTGTCCAGAAGTAAGCAGGCCAGGGCTCATAAGGTTGCTCCAAGACCCTCCAGGGGCTTAGGCTCTTTCAGACTTTTACATCTGCTGCCTTCCATAGACTTTCATCACAAGGTTCAGTTACAGCTTCTGTTTTCCAACCAGCAGGAGGGAAGACCAGGTGAAAAGAAGCACAGCCCCTCTTCTTTTAAATACCCATCTATGTATAACTCACTGGCCTACACCAAGTCACACAGTCATATCTTCCACAAGTCTGGGAAATGTGGTCTTTATTTCTGAACAGGCCCAGGCAAAAAACAACAACAACAAGAACAACAACACGACCACCACCACCACCCAGGGATTTTATTATTAAAAAAAAAAAAAAGAAGGGAAAAACTAATACCAAAGTGCAATTAGCAGTCTCACATTTGTCTTATTTGCTGCCCTATACCTAGGACCTGGCCAAGACGTGCCTATTAAAAAGGCTCAAAAGTCATCTGTTGAATGAAAATGGGTGAATGAATCGCATTCCTTGGCTTACACACTCAAAGACTTCCCATTGCTTATAGGATGAAGACCTAATAGCTGACTATGGCCTACAAAGACGGGTATGACCTAACCCTGTGCACCCCTCCAGCCTTCCATTCTACTGTTCCCTCTCTCTTTCGGCTCCAGTTATCTTGACTTTCTTCAGCTACTGGACTATCCCAGGTTCTCTCTCCAGGTCACTGCACATGCCATTTCCTCTGCCTTAGATATTCTTCCCCATTCTATTCATCTGGGTCTTCCCTACTCTTGTCTTGTTCCTTCTCTATACCCAGTTCCTAGAAAAGCACCTGGGACACAGGGGATACTTGATAACTATTTCTGGATTGACTGAACTTAAACATGTACTTCCTTCAGGGAGGGTTTTCTTTGCTCTCCAGACCAAGATGCCATCGATAGCATATATAGCATAGCCTTCTTAACTTTTTCTCTGTGATACTATGTACTCTTAAAATTGCTTATTTGATTATTTAGAAGTATTTATTAAATATAAACAAAGATCCTGGAGGTCAAGGATGTCAGTCTCATTCTCTACTATATCACCAGAGCCTAGAAAAGTGTGCAGCACACAGCGGGTACTTCATAATCACCTGTTGACCATGGATGACTAATTTGTGTCAGCTAACATACATATATGGACTATATTTACTTAAAGCTTTTGCTAAATCAAGTAAAACAACTCTTCCTTGTTCTCATGGAACTAATTTTCTAAGACACAGAGCCTAAATGTACACTCAGAAAAAGACCATGAAATAATATTTGATTCATACCCAGACTAATTTCTGTTTATGAGGGAAGCAACAGGCACCGCACCTATAGTGTGCATTCAAACTCATGTAAGTCAGGTGGGCGTATGGCGGTTCTCCGTGGAAGTGGCCTAGAGAACTCAGTGCTTGACTCTGATTTCTATGAAAGGGGCATGGAAGGCTTCAGAGAAGAGCGCCTCAGGATTCCACATAAAAGGAAAAGAAAATCAATCTGTTCATACCTATAACAAGACTTGAGATTCAAGATGTTTAGCTGACTGGATTCACTAAGGCTGCTGTCTGATCCCGCCTTGGATGACTCTGTATATCCATCACTCATGGGCTTTTCTTCAAAAGCTGTGATACATTTCAGCAACCACGGTCATGAGTGTAATTTCACTGGGCCCACATATTTATGACGCACATAACATGCACTGTCATGCATGCACAAACAATGTCAAAAGAGTAGACAGAAATTATTTCACAGTGTCTGTGATGAACTGGCACAGGCACTGTCAAAAGGCACTGACACAGGTACTGTCAAAAGCAGCAGACAGAAAATATTTCACAGTGTCTACAATAAGCTGCTTTCAAAAAGGACCTGTGAACTCCTGATTTATTAGGCAAGTCAACTTTATTTTGCTCTCATTCATGTAACAATAATTCTTTAAAACCCTCATGAAAACCAAATTATAATTTAATTAACTATTAGATGTCTATTTAGATGACTATAATTAACGAGCTATTTACAAAAGACTGGCATGACCCTGCCTTTGAAAGAAATGCAATGTCACCTGAATGGTAGATGTTTTAATTTTTTACATTAGCACATCCATTTGGCTTATAATGAGGATTTAGTGCCAGTGAATTCATGCCCTGCTCCAAATTTGCACAGGCGTACATTTCATCTCAAAACAGAATCCCAGAGTCTATACCTCATTACATTTTTCTTCTGATAACTCATGAAGTTGTTGTCAGGATAATATGAACTACCTACCTCAACAAGCCAATCACCTCTCCACGGTAGATGATCTGCAAAAATGGCCTCCCACAATTCCACCTATCCTGAGCACACATGACACTCCTCCCACCAAAAGGGGGAGTGTATTTCCCCTCTCCTTGAAACTGCGGTGACCTTGTGACTCTCTTGGCCATAAAATGTAGCCAAAGTAATCGTGCGTGACTCCTGGGGCCATACTGTAAGACTTGGCAGGTTCTGCTTTTGCCCTCTTGAGATCCAACCACCGTGTTAAAAAGCTTGGGCTAGACTGTTGAATGATGAGAGAATTAGGAGAGACAGAAACAGAAGGTCAGCCAATCCCCTGCTGTTCCATCCAGTGCCTGAGGCCCCAGGCATGTGAATGAGGCCATCATGGCTCTTCCAGCTCCAGTCAAACCCTCCAACCAGTACCAGATGGAGTAGAGATGAGCCATCTGTGTGGAGCCCTGATCAACCTGTGAGCAACTAAGTAGTTAAGATTATTTTAAGTCACTAAATTGTGGGGTGGGTTGTACATAGCCAGAGATGACTAAAGCCAACAATGAAACTGAAGCACAAAAGGCCACCATAGCTATTCAAGTAGCAAAGCTTAGATTTGAACCCAGGCAACCCAGCCCAGCACCCAAAGCCACACCTTTAATCACTATTCTCTGTTGACTGCTTGGATGTAAACAAAAAGCCAAGCAGAATGAAAGGGCAGATCAAAGCCACAGTCTAAGAGGTAGGTACAAATAAAAGAAAGGAAAAAGGAAATCAACAAAATCAAACAAATCGGGCCAGGGATCTGAGGTGATGGAGTCAAGTAAAGTATATAGGAAAACAACAGGTTTTCAACATATATTTTGTCCTTAAACCACTGGCTGAGGCCGGACACATTTATTTACCTTGATCTTCATGCACACATACTATCCCTTAGGAGCCCCAAAGGAAAGACAGCAGTTAAAGAGCTTCAATGTTGAGTTAACTCTCAACCCCCTACCTTTGTGCTCTTGTCACATCAGTTAACATTTCTGAGCCCTAGTCTATCCATCTGTAAAATGGACACAATAATTTGGTCTAATTCATAATTTGTTTTAAGGATTAATTCAAGTAATATACACATGGTTAAATCTCAATAAATGAGAGTTATTATGTTGATGGAATTCTACAGTGTGGCCCAAGAGATTTCCCTCCTTATATTTTTGGCACTGTACTTTGTTTGGTTTGATTTCTAATCTACCACATACCACTATCCCCACGTCCACATACAGTGTCAGCTACCAGATGTCTGTCCTCCCACACTGCTGTAGGCTAAACTGCTATGCCTGTCTGGTCTACAGGTTTGGGAAGTTCTATTTTAAGGCTTTAATTGATTGCCAAATCTGAAATCGCCCTTTCCAACCTAAGATCTCATTTCACATCTCTTGCCATATTAAACAGTAAATAAATTACCATATGATCAAGGCAAAAGCTCTTTCAAAAGTTCCTTCCCTTTTCTTCCTTCTCTTATCATCAATCTTTGTTGCTAGTCAGGTCATTTTTTTTTTTTTTAATGACATCTAAGCTCTCTGCTCTCAAGGGCTTCTGACAGTCTGCTCTCTCTTAACCTGTGGTGTTCCAGTCCTCCCCAACTTTTCCCATTATCTCAAACTCCCCAACCACTAGAATGATACCAACACACCAACAACATACTTGGCTGCCAGACCTCTTCCGAGCAGTCATTAATTCAGCTGGTCTGAGAGCAACACACCTTCCCACCAGATGCAATTCCTTTCCCTCCATTTTCATCTTCCAGGCAAGATGCCTGCACCTTGGAGTGGCCATGATGGATTGGTT
The DNA here is from genome assembly GCF_048773025.1 of Camelus bactrianus. Classification (NCBI taxonomy): domain Eukaryota; kingdom Metazoa; phylum Chordata; class Mammalia; order Artiodactyla; family Camelidae; genus Camelus; species Camelus bactrianus. The sequence goes on along the minus strand of NC_133555.1, from coordinate 21,769,540 downwards.
TTTATTTTAATGTATTCTAGCAGGCATAAAGAAAGCATGAGGAATTCAATTCCATTGATTAATGTACCAATCTACTCCCCTAGAGCCTTCATTTTTGCTCCTAATTAAGCTCAAATTCACCCATGATGTGCAACGTTGGCAGCCACTACCTGGGGCGCTATTCTTTCTCTGAGTTTCCTCAGACTTGACACAGCATTCTATTCTCTAGCTAGGGTGTCTCGGAAACCATCCCCCACCTTGAGTTCCACCATGAGTTTCACATCTTTGCCTTCTTCTTGTGATACCATGAGAAACCTGACTTTTAGAAGAAACAGAATACACTTGAAGAGAACTTTGCCCAATTTAAATGATAATGCCTCAGATTTCCAGCAGGAAGAAATAATTCCAACAGGATAAAGCATCAGTGGCTTCGACCAAAAATACTGGTAGCACTTCCAGAGGGTTTCCATAGAGACAAGAAAAGTCATTTTACCCAGGAAGGAAAGAGAGATGGAGTCCAATGACATTTGCTCACTTTCTGAAATTTTAAAAACAACAGATGAAAAGACAAATCAAAAGTCTCCACACAACCCTATTTTTCTTAAACAGATGAGAGAAATAGAGTCCTAGATAGAACGGACCCAACTCTGCCAGCTATTAGAGAGTAAGAGGGAGATTTGATGAGAATGTCAAAGAAAATGAAGATACTTTTGTTTCAAAGCCTTTTTCCCATATTTTTATTACAAACTGTACAAAAATTATAGAGTAGGTCTGGAGGGGTGGAGGATAGGAACATATCTGTTCACTGCATACAGATAAACAGATCACAAAAATGTGACTGTTCCTTTCTTTGGGATCTGATGCACTGGAAGTAGGAGGAGCAGAGAGGGACAGCCAGGAAGAAATGAGGAATCTAGCGATGGAAAAGCTGTAGCGTCTGTCTAGTTGAAGACTTTATAATCAGCAGCTTAATACCTGAGACACTGCCCTTGTGAGGATCCTCATGGCTGCCTCCCCTCTTTCTACTGGCCTGGCCACATATAAGCCCTCTCCTTCACAGGTGACATTTTGATGCCATGGGAACACTGCTTATATTTTCGGAATTCCCCACATGCTCCATTCTGAATACTTTCTCTACTCTTCAAATCCTATTTGTCCTCCATGCCAGTTCAAGGGCATTCAGTATCTCCCTGAAGACTTCTCAGATGCATCTAGCAGCAGTTTCTTCTTTCTTCATTGGAATTCCATGATCATCGTCACAGCTGTCACTCAATGAACACTGGCTTTTGTTTTTTCCTTTGTGTCCTGTTACTCAGCAAACGTATCATTCAGGGTATTTATGGTGCTAATTACCACCTGTTTGTTTGTGGATGGAGAGATGGGTGTGAGGGATGAAGAGAAATCAAACTTGTGCTCTTAATGAAATGTCTATCAGAATGTCATCAAAACCATCATCATCACAAATTATTTACTTATCACATTTTCTGACAATCTGAGCAGATCTGCTCAGACCATGACAGCTAATGACTAGAGCAGCAGGCATTTTCTTTTATTTGTCTTTCCAATACCTGAGAAATTTTGTGACGATTAGTCTCTGTGACAACTCTGTTACCCCATGGCTGATGCATTTACTGCCCGCTGAAATCCGTGTGCTCTCCCACACTTCTCTGTCCTCTTGCAGATTTGTAGACCTTTGGACTCTGAGCAGATGTGGCATATGTCCCCTCCAACCTGAAGATTTTACAAGCTAAGAAATGATGATCTCCTTTCTTTAAGCTCCCTCTCCTGTTCTTGAAAGCTGTGTACTGAAGTGACAATGTCACAAGAATGAGGTCACCCAGATCACTGCCAAGCCAGTGAGTGGACAGTACTTGCCCTGGGAGGCCACCTGACTCACAGCAGGTTTTGTGTAAATGAGGAATAAACCTTTGTCAGGTGGAGCTCCTGAGTTTGGGGGGATTTGTTACTGCAGCACACTCCATCCAAACCAGCGCATATCTAAGAGGTAGATGTTCCTATCATGCCCATTTCTAAGTGAGAATCTGATGTACAGAGAATGAAGTCACTTGCTCATGGTAGGAACAGGACCACATTCCTTCATGTGCACAGTGAGATCAAAACCAGAACAAAATACCCAATTAAAAAAGTGTAAAGCTAACCAATAAATGAACTGACTACTGAGAGAAAACAACCATTTTCATGAATGTGGAGACTGGCTTTACTATTAAGCTAACTCTGAATGACAGCAAAAAAAATCATGACAGAAAGGAAAATAGAATCTTTCATAGGTAAGGACCTTGATCCACTAGATTGCTCTCTCTCAATTTTTTCTTTAATTATTTAGCCATTTGCATGTATTTCATGCATATAATAAGTAAACTCTATACATTATACTACCCTAATGGAACTACTGATTTTCTGTATCAGAGCATTTATTGATACATTCACTTGGTTCAACATATATTTATTAACTGTCCATCACATGCTGAGCATGCTGATGGCCACAGTGGGTTTGACAGTGAGACACATCGGCATGATCTCCACCTTTGAGCACTTAACAGTCTAAGTGAGAGAGGGAGGTCATCACATAAAGACATGAATGGGTGCGTAACTGAAGAGACTGACCAATGCTCTAGAAGAAAGGGAACATAGTTTTTTGTAAATACGTGAATATGGAACCTTCCATGCATGGAACCAGTAAAGTGTTTCTTGAGGATATGGAACTAAACCAAAGATCTAGAAGAAAAGTCAGAGTTTAATACAGAGGGTAATACAGAGGATATGACAAAAGGAGAGCATTTTAGACCAAAAAAACAGCACAGATGAAGGCTCAATGCCAGGAAAGAGCAGTTGAACAAATGAAGAGGTCAATGTAGAGGAGATTAGAATATTTATGAAAAGATGAGTGAAAGATGAGATTCAAAAGGTTAGCAGAGACCAGGTAACAGAGGGAATTTTAGGCTCGGCTGGGTCAGTTCTCTACTTATTCAGCACCCTACTTGGCTTGGGGCAGAGCACTAGAGGAGATGCTACCAGTTGTTCTCTAAAAATCCTTTCCACATTCTCTCAATAAAAGAACACTTGTTTTTCAGCTGTGCAGAAAGCCACCTAGAATAAAATCTGCATTCCCTAGACCCCTTTATAACTAATTATAACCTTGACATCAATAGGCTTATGGGATGTAAGCAAAATGGTGTGTGAAACTTTTAGGAAGTTTCCTTAATGGAAGAAGGGGTGCCATTGGCCACTCCTTTCTGTTTACTGTTGGCTAGAATACTGATGTAATGGCTGGAAGTGAGCAGCCATCTTGATCCATGAGATGTACATGGGATAAAAGTACAAGTGACAGACAAAAAAGGATGGAGGAAATCTTGTTCTCTGATGCTATATACCACCATGCCATCCCTGGGTGGACCTCCTCTAGCTTAAGTATGAAAAAGAAATTCACTTCAACCTTTTTTTAAGCCATGGCTATTTGGGGATTTTGTTTTTATTATTTCCACTGAAATGTAATCCAGGGCTGACTATTAAATAAACACTTATTAAACCCCTCTAAAATGTTATTGCACAATGTACAAAATTGGTATAATAATAATTGGAAGATAAATTTTCCCTCATGAAATCTAAGCAAGGAACAAGGTTGGTATGTATTTTGAACAAAATCCTTGAAAGTAAAAGTAGTATTTCAAGAAGAAATGCTGCATGACAAGTTAAGAGATGTGTACTGAAAAGACATCCTCCAAATCACTAGATACTACTGAGCAAGTCAATTTCTTTTAAAACTAACATACAGAGGGTGGAAACAGACATTTTCTGACAACCTGAGCAGATCTGCTCAGACCATGACAGCTAATGACTAGAACAGCGGGCATTTTCTTTTATTTCTGTCTTTCCAATACCTGAGAAACTTTATGACAATTTGTCTCTGTGACAACTCTGGAGATGAGACTAGGTATAGACCCAAATTCTTCTTTGTCTACTCTCTGATGCCTGTGTCTTCCTACCTGATAAGCCAGACACGGGGGGGGGGGGGGGGCCACCAAAACAGTCCAAGACTTCAGTCAATGAACTCAGAAATTTTACCAGAAGATTGAGCCATGGAGACTCAAAAGGAGAACACATAACAACACTTCCTTCAAGGACAAGGAGCGAAGAAGTTTAGAAGAATTACTACCATACTTTTTAGATGTCATCGGCACAGAGCATTTGAGATTCAGCCTCTGCACATGGGGAGGGTAAGCGGCACACACACAACCACCTTCCTTACCTTCTGAGGAGGGACTGATATTAAGTTGCTGATTGTGACATGAGCAAAGGTCAAACTTCTCTACCATGCTTCCAAAGAAATGTCCAAGTCTGAGAAAAGAAGAAATGATTAAACAGGGTTAAACAAAGTTTTTAAAAAGCCTCACTGGCCTTTGACTTAACTCTGCATCAATCAATAAATGTAGGGACAGAAGAAGGCTCAGTGAACATAGACTCAAACTCTGCATTCACAGTAGGGGAAACGAATCCAGAGAGAGGAAGTCCGTCCCCTGTGGTCACACAGCTGGAGACTGCAGAGCTAGGTACAGAGCAGGTATTCTGCTGCTCGGCCTCCTCTTCACAGCATCACTGCATGTGGTGGTGGCCCCACCCCATTGCTCCCATCCACCAGGACCACCCACTGTGCAATACCGAGGTGTCCTCAAGAGTCCTGAAAACCAACGCGAGTGCAAAGCCATGCTGTCTTCCGCCACCATCTTCCCCTGCCTTCACCTGAACTTGTGAGAAGGGGTATGTCCTGACACCTGTGTGAGGATGAGAGACATGGGACAAGGAGCCATAACCAATAATTGGCAAGCTCTGCCTGTGGAGAGACTGGCTTTGTGTTTGCTGCAGCCTCCATGCTTTCTTTGCTTGGCAAGATCTGCCAGAAAAAGAGAGAAATGGAACCCCACACCACTGTTCTTGCCATCTCATTTTACAGATAGAAAACCAACGAACGGAGGGACTAAAGCTTTCCCAGGATTCATACCCTAGTCTCCCAATTCCCAGTGTAATGCTCTTCTGTTATGATACTCTGCTTCCAGAAAAATCTGTCTAAAATTATCTAAGAATACAGAAAAGTCCCCACCCTAACAAAATAAAACAGGTGCCTGTTATGGGTTGGATTGTGTTCCCCTCAAAAGATATGTTGAACTCCTAACCCCTAGCACCTCAGAAGGTGGCCTTATCTGGAAATAGGGTCATTGTAGATGTGATTAATTACAATGAGGTCATACTGGAGCAGGAAGGGGCCCTAATCCCAGATGACTGGTGTCCTCATAAGAAGGAAGCATGTGAACACAGAGACACAAAGGGAGAACGCTATGTGATTAACGAGTCGTGACTCCACATGACTCTAGTGACGATAAATGCAGGAGTCACGCACTTACAAGACAAGGATGCCGAAGATCACCAGCAAACCTCTAGATGCAGGAAGAGACCAGGAGGGTTCTCCCCTACAGGTTTCAAAGGGAGCATGGCACTGTGGGCACTAGCCTCCAGAACTGTGAGAAAATAAATATTTGTTATTCTAAACCACCCAATTTGCGGTATTTTTTTTTTTTATGGCAACCCTAGGGAATTAGCACCACTCGCATTTAGACAACCCACAAACCAGAGGAAAGCATAAACAGTGCAGTGTCTGGCAGAGAGAGAGAAAAGCACCCACGTGGGCTCACTTGGCCTCAGGCTCCAACACCAGCACCCTGTGTGACCTTGGGCAAGTTACTTCTATTGTCTTGGTCTCTATTTTGACAACAATAAAGCAAAGATGGCAGTACTAGCTCCTTTGTAGCTTGAAGTAAAAATTAAATGACATAATGCATGTTAAAACACAAAGCACAGACAACATACAGCACAGAAATAAGGACTCAAAAATGTCATTATCACCAATATTATTAATTTTTCAAGGCAGATTTAAACCCAAGGAAAGACAGAACAGAATAATAATTCACATACATAACAGAAATCTCAATAATCCACCTTCTGTTCAAATATACTATACCTTGACCAATAAGGGACACATATTAGACACATGTGACTCTTCCAATTTAAATTAATAAAATGAAATGAAAATTTCTCAGGCATGCTAGCCACATTTCAAATGCTCATCAGCCACACGTGGCTAGTGGCTACCGTATTGTATGGTACGGAACAGAACATTTCTAGAATTGCAGAAAAGATCTCTTAGACGTTGATGTCACCACCATTTAAGGCGTAAGGTAGAGATGTTGCAGAGACAGAGGCCAAGACGTTAGGGTTTGGTATTTTCCTTTCAACTTATAAAGGAATTCCAAGGCTGCATTAGTAAATGGACATGGTAAAAATCCTTTTATCATCAGTAAACATAAAAATCAGTTCTTATCACGACTTCAAATAGAATACATAGTTACCAAGAATTTTCCATCTCCAGTTGGAGACGCTAGAAGCCATGAAATGGAGTGTGTATTAATCATGTAAATATCAGGATATAAATAGCTGCCTTAGCAATATCCATAAAAATGAAAAGGGCTTTGAATTTTAGAAACAAGAATCGGTACAAACACATGTAAACCAAACCCCAAACTTACTCCAGATTAAGAGAGGCTATTCTGGTGTAACATGTTGACCGCACAAATACATTTTTAAAGTTTAGCACCTGGGACGGATTAAAAACCACATGGAAGACTGTAGCAAAGCAGAGAAAACATAATACTAAGTAACAGAAGAGAAATCAAAGTGACAGTATAGTTTACAAGTCTCTGGTTAGATGTCACCTAAAATGCTTTGCTCGTTGTAATTGGCCTATCAAGAAGACATTATGCAATGAATAGCTCAAGAGGCAGCCCATGATGTCTCCAATCTTGATACAGTTTCTAGAAGGAGAAAGAGTATAATAAGCAAATCATTCCTGTTTCAATCGAGAGGGCGAAATCACAGCTCAAGAAAAAGCAAATCAAAACAGAGAAATAAAGTTCAGTTTCCTACTCATCAGAGAAGACACTTTCTGAAAGGGACAACTGAATTCTTGGATGAAAGCCTCAAACTCTTGAAGAAAAAACTTAATCTCAAGCATAAACGGGGAATAGGGTTTTGGCACCGTTGAGCAGAGGTGTGGATAAAGTGGAGACTAGTTCCCACTGAGCCTTTTACATCAAGAGAAAGGCATGACGTACGGAAGAAAGAAGGCATAGACATATGCTGGAAGGAACCCCACTGGGTTCATTGGGCAAGCCCAGGGGCCCTTTCTGGTCTGCCATGCCTTATCCCACAAGTACAGCCCACCAACCAGTGAGCTCTGAGGACAATTGGAGGGGACTAGCCATGAGTGCCTCCACAGTCACCCTGTCAAGATTTCCCTTGCCTCAGGAAATGATCACATCCCTTCAGGCAGCCACACCAACTTTTATGGACTCTGAGTTATCTTCTTTCTGTCTCATAAAAGTCAGTGTAGAAGGCGGGAGGGTCTGAAGAGCAGACCCCAGTAAATATCTTCCTGACACCACTGTCTGCAGAGCCCTCTGCCCAAAAAGAAGAATAAAAAGATTAATGAAAGAAACTATGATCCAGACAAAGGAAGGGTCAGAGATAGAATGTCTGAAGAAAGAGCCTTTCTCAAGGAAAAGGAGCCTTCTCCGTACAGATTCACCCGCCCCTCTCTGACAGCCCAAAGATGAGCTACAGTGATTTCAACATCATGGCAACAACCAACCCAAGTGTCCACATTCCTCTCCCAGGACACCCGTCTGCCACCTGGAGAGATGCCCTCATCTCCTTTCCTGAGAGGGTTTCTGCACGTGACAAGGTGGCCTCAAGTCAAAGGCAAGCTCGAGGTCGGGAGACACAGAGTACAGCTCTGAGATGTTTATGAGGTCAGATCTTCAACTGGTCTTGCCACCACGTATTACACAGCAGCTCTCACGCCCCTGTTGTTGGCACTGCTGAGAAACACAAGCAACAGATCACAAGATTTATTTCTGGACACTCCTTCTCTACATAAAATGGGCTTGTTCTTCTACCTGAGCAAGAAATTCCAGCTTGTCGAACTGGCTAGAACATATGTGCTTCAAGACAGTCAAAAGGTACAATCTTCCAGTTATAAGACAGACACATACTGGGGAAGTCAAGTACAACACAATGACCAGAGCTAACATTTGTGTGATACATAGGAAAATTGTTAAGAGAGTAAAACCTAAGAGTTCTCACCACAAAGAGAATCTGTTTTCCCTTTCTTCTTTCTGCTTCTCTTTTTTGTTTATTGCATCTGTTTGAGAAGATGCATGTAAGCTAAACCATCCATCCATGTTGTGGTAATCATGTCACAATGTATGTAAAATCAAACCATCATGTTGTACACCTTAAACTTACACAAGTGATGTATGTCAATTATTTCTTAATAAAAGTGGAAAATAATAATAAATGTCTGATCTATTTTTTAAAAGATGCTGCATGCATGTTGCAAGATAATGACCAAGATAATAAATAAATTTGGTGATCAAGACAGTGGTATCAGAAAACGACTGCAAAGATATTAAAACTCCTTAGTAGAAATGTTGAGAATACTGAATAGTCCAATAACCCATCAGAGCAACAGAGGTTGCTATTTTGTATGACATATTGGTGATAAAATCAGAAAACAGCTGATAGACTAGCTTAAAAGAGGTTTCCATTTTAAATCAGCCAGGGCCCCCGTCTCAGAACTTCAGAAGCCACCTCTAGAGGGTTTCCACCCCCAGCTGTATTCCTTCTCTTTGGTCTGTGTCTACACAGCCTGATGAATTCCTGATCCCTTTGAAAGTATATCCAAATGGGAAGACCTGGAGATTATGTTTTGCTACTCTTAACCCTCATCTGCCTACTTGTTATAAAGAGTCATGCATACACCCACCCTTTGTTCAGCTGTGATCCACATGAATGACAAAATTGATGGGTAGTAAATCCAAGGATAAGCAAAAGTCACCGGCAATACTAACAAGATAATCCTAAAAATAGCAAAAATTATTGCATGCTTACTAGGTGCCTTGGCACTATTCTAAGCAATTTACATATAACTCAGTGGAACAACCCTATGAAGTAGGTACTATTATTACCTCTACTTGACACATAAAGAAACAAAGTCAAGAGAAGATTAAGTAACTTGCCCAAGGTCACATATCCAGGCAGAAAGTTTCCAGAACCTCTGCTCCCACTAACTCTGCTACTTGTTAAAGAGACAGAAATTTAACTGCATCCTTTTCTCACTCCTCTTAAAAAAATACAACCAAAGGCAAGCAAGTGAGAGTGAGCCTTAGAGAACTTTAAATTCACACAAAAATGCTTTTAAACAGGAAACTGTCTTCGGAGGGCAGTATAGAGACACATAGATCAGTATCAAATAACTTGAGACAACACTTAGAGAGAACTGTGTATCCTAGCTCTGCGGTCAAGTTCACTGCAAGGTATAGAGAACAAACTGTCAATGAAAAACCTGTGGGCAAGTTATGAATACATGATCTGCTTAGCCTATATGATATTTTTTAAGTTTTTAAAAAATGTTCTGAGGAATGAAAAATTTTACATAAATATTCAGGTTTTAGACAAGCAGGTTTGTCAGTGCTCCCTCGTGCACTGACACTGGTGAGAGAGAAAATGTAGGGCTTTCCTTTAGATAGGGCAGACAGATGGTCCAGTTTGCCATACTCACCACCAGTCCCTATTGTCTTATACCTAGCAACTTCTCTCCTCTACATTTCCCATTAAGATCTCATAAAGTATTTGAGCATGTAGGCCCTGATTCAGAGGAAAGGAGACGTTATAGAGGCAAGAATTCTGAACCAAGAGGTGAACTTAAGGGATTTTGGTTCCAGCTGTGGAAGTGGTAATACGACCTTATTCCCCATATATCCATTTTTAAAATGTGAGGCTGGGCTAGATACTAAGATTACATAAGTTTTAAAACTCAGACAGAAAAGACTGAAGCACTAAATCTTTTAAACAGCAGTGACAAATGAGCCTGTCACTGTTTCAAAGGCTGCCTAAGACAGGCTCTTCCTGTGAACAGCATAACAAAGAAAAGAACTGGCCTGGGCCAGTTAGATGAGACATTTGCCCACCTCTGGGGCATGAGAGGCAGTCCCCAACATTACCTCTCATTGGTGTATTTAGCGTACTCTTCACATTAGAGACAATAACACTTCTTTTCACTCTGCTATGTTGTAAGCTTCTCAATTTCACTTTGGTATTCACAGGTGAAAGGTTTTTTAATTTTTATTTACTCATGTATATATGTACAAATTCCTTAATTCCTTCAATAAATGTGGATGAAGCTCTGGGCACTGTGCCAGACACTATGATATAAAACCACAAGGTGAAAGAGTGGATAAATGGGAAACTAGAGCAGACTTTTAAAGATGCTGGGAAGGGGAGGGGATGGTCAGGTGCAGTACATGAAGGTAACGGGTAGTCAGCCACGGATGACTGATGCCACCATTCCTTGGGGCACATCTAGCTCTTCAGGGAAATCACTAATGCTTCACAAAATACTGAGAGTGACCAACATTTTATGGAAAAAGAAGAGTCAGAACTTCATGTTAAGACCAAGCATAAGGCAAAAATCTGGAAGGTTGAGTAAATTCAGGAAGCAGAGAAAACAAAACAAAACAGAAGCACTAATGCTACAAAATCATGGGGAAGGCTTAGACCTTCCTTGAGTCATAGAAGGTTCAGCTTAAGCATGATCTCATCAGAATACACAGCAGGAGCTCTCTAATGGCTTAGTTATGATGCCACTTTCTACACAGGTTGACAGGATGTCTGAAGCATGAAGCTGATATTCTGATTCCTATCTCACAATCCCAAACTGCCCAAGGCAAGGCCTTTCATCCAACTGGGCACCAGACAGACAACTGCTTCATGCTCAGTCTCACTCCACACGCAAGAGTGGGCATGTTTCCGTCCCATTTCAAGGGGTCCCTTTGAATATACAGTAGCTCTGGGAAACCTGTGGGCAGGTACACACATGGGTCCTCAGATGGATGCAGAGAAAGGCCTTGTGGCTTGGGCCACATGTTGTTCCTGCTAGGCAGTCACTGCTAAGAGTACCTTTGTGTAGAGATTGGATTGTCAATCCACTGGAGGTCTTGGCAGAGGCGACGTGAAGTTACTAATTGAGGGTAGAGAGCAGTGAGTTAACATATGTTCTCCAAGGCCATTTCACCAAGTGGACCCTAAGTGCCACCAAATCCCTTCTTCCCAGAGTCACAGGCTTTAGGCTCCTTTCTCTGTGCTTTTCTTCCCATACGTTATCATGTAACTTCACACCACCCCAAATTCTATTTTCTTTTTTTTTGGCCCATTTGGAATCCTTCACTGCCCCATGTAAAGCAGAATCAAAATTCAGCAAGCCAGAATCTGGCTGCTATTCCCCTGAGGACAAAAAGGGGGTTGGTCTTTAAAATAGATTTCTTTAATTCCAATTCACGGAAGTGAGAAGAAATATTTACCTGCCATCCTTCAGGAAGATACCTCATTCTCAGATGGGCTAAATCACCTCTTTCAAAGCAGTAGTAACAACAGCAACAGATTTTCCATATTAAAACAGGTTGAATCTTTACATACAATGCATTCGTCCTGCATTGATAACCTCATCCTCTAGCTAAGCTAGTTAGGAGAAAATTTCTACCATTTCTCAAATTCTTTATTTTGTTAGAGCCCAGTGAAAACTTCAACATGGACCAATAAAAACTTCTTTACAGACTAACCTGAGTTCACAGGCCAGGGAACAATCATAGGGGTAACACAATACCTCAAATTCAGATACACCTGAACCCCAGTTCAGACCTCAATTTACAAACTCAATTTTTTTGTTGTCCTTGGGCAAGTTCTTTAATTTCTAGAGGCCTCCAATTTCTAATCTAGAGAATGGGGGTAATAAAACCTTCCTACTCTGCACGGCTCTAGGCAATACATCAGAGATAATGTATGGACAAGCACTCAGCACAGTGCTTGGCACAGGATAGGGCACATAAATAATGGTAATGTCTTGGCACAGAGAAGACAGCAATTGAAACAAGTAGAGATGGCTCTCACATACTGCATCAGTGTTCAACAGAACACCCAGAGAAAGACTGAAGTTTCAACTCTTGGCATAAATTTTATTTAAAAGATAATTTTATGGTGGGGGGAATGAAGCCAAAAATGTATCAAAAACTCACAAAGAACTAAATAAATGATGACCTATTCCATGCTAATGGACAGGAAGACTCAGTATTGTCAAGATGTCAGTTCTTCCCATTGATCTATAGATTCACTGCAGTCTCTATCAAAATCCCAACAAGTTATTTTATGGATATCAACAAACCAATTCTAAAATTTATATGGAGAGACAAAAGACACAGAATAAAGTTGGAAAACTGACACTACTTGATTTCAAGACTTACTATAAAGAAGTACATGTGCTACTGGCAAAAGAAAAATGATCAATAGGACAGAATACAGAACCAAGAAAGGGACTTCCATAAATATAGTCAATTGATCTTTGAGATCAGAAAATACAACGGAAAAAAGACAGTCTTTTCAACAAATGGTGCTGGGACAACTGGACAGCAGCATGCAAAGAAACAAATCTAGACACCAATTTTATAACCTGCACAAAACTTAACTCAAAATGGGTCACATACCTAAATGTAAAATGCGAAACTATAAAACTCCTAAAGTCAACATAGGAGATTTGGTATGATGATGATCTTGAGTATGACTTTTTAGAAAAAACACCAATGGCATAATCCATAAATGAAATACTTGGTAAGTTGGACTTCATTAAAATGAAAAACTTCTGCTCTGCAAAGGACACTGTCAAGAGAATAAGAAAACAAGCCACAGAAAGACAGAAAATATTGGCAAGACACATCTGATAAAGGACCATTATTCAAAATATACAAAAAACCTCTTAAAACTCAACAATAAGAAAACAACCCAGTTTAAAAAAAGGGGCAAAGACCATAACAAACACCTCACTAAAGATTTGTAGATGGCAAGAGAACAAATAACTATATGAAAAGATGCACTACATATGTCATGCAAATTAAAACAATAATGAGGTACCACTACACATTGATTAAAATGACCAAAATCCAGAATACCAGTAACAGTAAGTGCTTGAAAAAAAATCATAAAGTCTTAATCAAAGTTCAGTTGCTGAATAACAGATTCATTCCACCAATGTATATTGAGTAACAACTTTATATCAGATTACTGCTAAGCATGGGGCAGGGTTGGAGTGGGGCAGTATATAATGGAAAAGATTTAATGAGTATCAGTTATCAGTTATCATGGAGCTACTGGGAGACAGAGGTAAGTAAACAAGCGACAAGATTAAATTGTGGTAGTGCTCAACAAACTAGAGATTATTCCAGAAGCCTATGCCTAACAAAGCCCCTGTTGGGAAAAGCAGGGGTAGCGCCATCTCAGCTGAGATCCGCAATGCAAGGAGAAATTAGCAGGGTAAAGAAGGTGGGTAACAGCAGGTACAAAGGTCTGGGGTGAAAGCAAATGAGCCCTTTCAAAGGACAGATAAAGGGAAGTCACAGAATGCTAGCAGCCACCAGGTGTAGTGGGGGACTCAGCTCAGTCTAGGTCAGGTGGCAGACTGGGAAGTGGAGATTTGATCCCAAATACAATGGAAAGCGATCAGGGAGATTTCAGCAGATGAGCGGCTTTTCTTTGGGTAGTGGGACTATGGAGGATATTTTCCCCTTAACTTTTTGATTTTTTAAAATCTCTAAACTAAGCAAGTACTAATTATACAATTTTTAAAAAAAAACACCTGTTTTTAAACAGTTCACTTTAAAAAGAAACAAATACAATCAACTGTACTTAAAAGAGGCCCTTTTTGGAGAGGAGGTCAGTGATTTAAACATCATTAACATCACCAGGAAAGCAAACTCACAATTTAGAAACAGGAAAGCGGTAAACACAGTGCCTCTGGCTCAGCGCATCAATCAAGAGACGTAGCTCAGCTGAGACGCAGACCAGGCTCTAGACTCTTCAACATGAAGTTCTCAGAGATTATTATCTTGAAGGTGTCAGAGTAACAGGCTGGAAGGAAGCTTACTTAGAGACCTCCTAAGTGGTTTTCAAACATTTTTAAGAAAAAGGCTTTTCTTTTTCAAATGAAATCTTATATATAAAAGAAGTAAAAGATTAGGTTGAACAGGATGGGAAATGCAGAAGGGAAACCCAAACTGGGAAGACTTGATGCCCTTTACCTCCTAAGGTTAATTCCTCCCCCAAGGGCTCAGCAGAACAGTTTGAAATTTACCAACCTAGATTCACTGTGGAAGAAACAAGGGTCTACACAGGAGAAGTCAAAGCTTTAAGCACAGGAAAGTATTTGTACAAGGTTGTGGGTTAGCGCAGAGCAAGGGCAAGAACCCAGGCATATGTTCTGCCTTCACTATGGCTTTCTCTACCCCAAAAATGGATTTAAAAAGAATTGCCAGAAACTAGGCTGTTCAAGCCAAAGAAGTGGAATGCAGCCAGAGTAGGGCATCTCTTTATGGATACCCCTTCCCAACTTTCCAGGACCCCATCCAGTCTGGAAGTCACATAACACCCTGCAAAGGATCTCCCAGGCTGTGTATGTTAGTTTGGATTACAACTCATAAAGCTTAAACAACAACAAAGGGGACCTTACTGGCTCACTTAAAAGGTAAGACTAAGGTCAGTTGTTCCTGGCATGGCTACATCGCAAAAAGACACTCTCACCGTCTCCTGGCTCAGCTTTCCTCCGAACTGTTTCATATTGAAGGCAGATTCTCTTCACCAACATGGCCACTGACAACTCTGAGTAAACTTCTTGACATCTAAGATCCTGAAGACAAGAACAACTCTTGCACTGTAATTCCAGCAAAAGTCTTCAGAAAGGCTTTGATCTGCCTGAACCAATCATTGTGATCAGGGGAAGCATGATCTTTAGATTGGTCCAGGCTGAGTCTTGAGCCCTCAAAGTAGAATCATCCCCATCTGGGGGCTAGTGGGCATGGGAAGACTTGGAATTAGAGATGGGTGGTTCCGAAATGGAAACTTGGCCTGCTATTCTCTAGGAAAGGGGCAGGAGTGCTTGGCCAGCAAATACAAGAAATAGCCTTGACACTTCATGTCTACACCAGGTCATTTCCTACTTGCTGCAAGTGGGACTATTTATGTAAAAGGGCACCTCAGAGGTATACATGACACTACTTTTTTTTTTTCCCACTGATGTAAACAAACACTGCTCACAATCCTAACTGAATCAGGATTCAGTTAGGCTCCAATAAAACAAGTTGTGTCAACTAGAACTGAACTGAAGTGAAATCAGCTGAATTACAAGATGTCTATGTCCCACACCACTTCTGAAAATGCAAACCCTAAGCCTAATACAGGCATGTATTCCTTGTCTCTACTACAGGTACTTACAGTAAAAAAGAGTATATGAATGCATATTATCAAGTTTATGACATCCATCTTAAGGATAACTAAAGGCATTTATAATTCTAAACATGATATGAATTTTTTTTATTGAGTTATAGTCATTTTACAATGTTGTCCATTTCCAGTGTAGAGCACAATTTTTCAATTATACGTGAACATACATATATTCATCATCACATTTTTTTCACTGTGAGCTATCACAAGATCATGTATATATTTCCCTGTGCTATACAGTATAATCTTGTTTATCTATTCTACATATGCCTGTCAAATATGAGATTTTTAATACCAAATTTTAAAGATTTTTTACAAAGACCACAGTGGAAAAAGTTGAGTGTGTGTGTGTATAATTATAATAGAATTAATGTGTATATAATGATATATAATATATAGTGTATACTATATAATTAGGAAAAAAGGTTAACTTTTTAAAAGAATATCATCTTTTCAGAGCACAGAAAAATACTTAGCATCTGCCTTCGCCTTCCCTGGACCATGGGCATTGGGAATAAGGTCAAATGCATATTTCAGAGCTTAGATATTTCAAGTTTTCTACTCCTTGGGTTTCCAAAATAGCTCTCAAATTTCTTCAAAGGTTTATTCACAAAACACAGCTAAAATGTAATGAGAAGAGGCTGAAAGAAAAGCTGTAACTCAGAGACATCAGGTGGCGTTTGAGAAGCACAGTGAATGACAAAGCTGAAATCAACATCTGTTAGCACCTTTCATAAGGCCCCCTGGAAAATGCCCTGAATCCATTTAACTCTTGGCATCCAACAAGAACGTATTCTCCAGATCCCCCGATTATCAGACGCTCTAAACAAAGCCATGAAGTGATGCTGATGGGACAAAAACAAAACAAAATGAGCCAAAATGAAACTCACTTCTCTTCTCTTTGTTTGCCCTGCCCTGAAGGGAAAGATGACGAAATCCACATGGGCTAAATCACTGCACAAGTGTACCATGCGTAAGGGCCCCAGGTCAATCCAGGACAGGAGAATGACATATGTTAGTGTTTGGGGATGGTAACATTCCCCAGGGACCTTTAGAAACAATGCCAGCTTTGAAATAGCACTGATCACTTTCCCCTTCCCCGCCCCCCACCCCCGCTACAAATAGTATCCTTCAAACTCTAAATAATAAGAACCAAACTTCACGCCACATTTAATACAGCAACATGGCCATTTCATGACTTTGCTCGCAAGAGTCCATTCTTCTGAGTAAAAAGTTTCTCTACCAAGTCAGTAGAATACAACAGTTTGAAAAATACATACAGTAAGTAAATTCAGATACTGGAGGGCTGGAGGGCTTAAAAATTATATTTTCCCAAACCCAGCTTGGCAGAATCTTTATTTTCACTTGGATTATTCCTTCTATAGAGAGCAATCTGAGGAATCCAAAAGTATGTAAATGTTTCTTTCACCCATAGTAAAATCACCTGTCTGTGAGCACCTCGGTAGGAAGAATACAGTCTGGGAGAACACTGTGGAACACTGAGATTTGTGCCTATACCTCAGATCTTCTAAGTCTTGCTCTTTTAGTGTGCATTTTTTGAGGGCCTCATATATGCCAGATATTGGGAGTATAAAGATGAACAGAAGTTCACCGGCAGGTGAGTCAGGGAGATAAACACATAAAGAAATGATTACAATTCATGTGACTATTGAAAGCGGGGGAGCAGCAAAAAAAAGGGAGGCTAGCTTAGCCAGGCAGAGGGGGCCGTTATTAGGGAAGGTTCACTGAGTAGGTAACCTTGGACCCTTGACAGTTAAGGAAGAACTCACCAGTTGGAAAGTAGTGCTGAGTAGAGGAGACACAACAGAGTCGGGAGTATATTCCAGACTAGAGAAGACAAGCGGACTTCATCACAAATCCCAGTGCTAACTGATTGGGAGTGGCTGCTCAGATTGTGGTAATGAAAAAGATGATGACGCCACGTGGCCGATGTTACTGAAGTCCCATTCTGTTTCCTAATCCATTCAATCCACCCCTGAGTTTGCCTGTGGCCTCAGTGGACACATCAATCACTATGCATTAGTTACCTATTACTGCATAACAAATTGTCTCCAAATTCAGCAGCTGGAAACAACAGCCAACATCTGTTATCTCTTATAGTTTCTATAGGTCAGGAAATTAGGAAAATCTCAGCTGTGTGGTTCTGGCCCACGGTCTCTCATGAGGTTGCAGTTAACTGAAGGCATGACTGGGGCTGGAGGATCCACTTCCAAGGTGGCTCACTCAGATGACCAGCAAGTTGCTGCCAGCCATTGGCAGGAGGCCTCACAACATGGAATTCTCCACAGGATTGCTTGAGGGTCCTTACAACATGGCAGCTGGTGGCCCTCAGAGGAAAGGTCCCAAGATAGCAAGGGAGGAGTCACATCTTTTATGACATAGCCTCAGAAGTAAGTCAAGTCCACTCTATTCTACTGTTCAAACAGGTCAGCCTTACACAATATGGGCTGGAAAGACACAAGGGCATGGATATGCAAGGGAGGCTAGGATTGCTGGGAGACATTCTGGAGACTGGCTATCATACTTTATCTTAAGTTCCACAGCCAAGTCTGTCCTGTTCCACTAGTGATGTCTGCCATGAGTGGGACATCAGAGTGCCGTCATGCACTTAGTCATGCATGCTGGGACCCTAAAATTCCCGGATTTAATCTCAAAAACTTTCAGAGATTAAGTAGATTCTGACCAAAGTCTGAAAACACACTCCCATTTTGGATGTAAGTATTCCAAAACTAAGCCAACTTTTAATTTTCCTACAAATGTATTTGTCCTTTGGGGATTCATGTTGCTGAGCAGGTCTGGGACAATGCCTTTCCACCTCATTTAGAAACATTATCAGATCTTTCTTGTTTATGACAAGGCTAGACTATTTCAGTCACAATACGGGTTCAAAATTCTAAAGACATTGTTCCTCCTAATTTGTAATTTATATGCATTCTTTAGCAAAAACCAGTCACTAGGAAAAAGTAACAGAAAATCTAAATTACCCTTCAAGATTACCATATTCATATCCACATGGGAATTACATAGTATAAATCAGATCTAAACAAACAAGTTCTGCCCCCAGATTCCTCAAAATATATAAATGATATCAAATAATTCAGCTTGCAGATGACAGTTCAAAGCATTCCTCTTTGACTTCTTGTGACAAACCTAAGATAAATATGTCCAAAGTAGAATAACTGTCAAATGGCTAAAGAGGTACACCAGGAGGGAGAGTTATGCTTGATCTACGTTTCAACCTCTCCCTAAAAAAGTTGTCAATCCATAAAATGAACAGTATTCTTAGATTGTTCCCATGGATCCGTAAATTGGAATCCAATTTCACAATTTCATTTCCTCAGGGGTATGGCCTTGGTTATATTCAAAATCATATGAGCGTGTAAGACTTAAGTTAGCAAACAGAGCAAAATATAAATATTTATGCATATGAACACCTAAAACCTAAAACCTCAAAACTCAAACTGTTGAAATTTCTCATATGCCCCTTCTTTTTAAGGATGCACTTAGTTATTTCTCATGGCAATTAAAAGCATCCCAGTAGGATATTATCCACTTATATTCTTGTGCATCCAAGGGGCTGGGGCTAAAATGTTAGCATTAGAATGTTAGAATAAAATCTGCACATTAAATAAACAAAATTATTCATCTGGAAAGGAATAAACCAGACCAACAAGAAATACAGAGGAACAGTTCAGGTTTAAAGTCATCTTCCTTGCCAAAAGGCTCAACTCTTTTGTTGATTATCATCTTTTATTATGACAGTAGGTAGAAAAGTCTAGGTTTTTTTCATTTTCAAGGAGACACCAATCTCTTTTTAACCATTCTCCAACTTAAGAAAAAAATATATACTTAAACTCTGAGAGGTATAGGCTTCATTTTGGATGCCAAGGAGACAGATTTTAATTAACTTAATCACAGTGAAATCTCACAATCTAAAATAATTATCAGTACCTAGCCAACCAACTATTATCTGCTGAAGATAATCAGTAGAGGAAGCTGGGCCGGACAGGTAAGGATCTAACAAAAGCCTTTTTACCGTTGTTCAAGAGCATAATCATCAGGCCTAGGTTATTTCGCCTTAATTTCCCTCTCTCTTTTTTCACTGCCAACTCCAACTTGGTGTAAAATGACCAAAGCAACTTGGATGTGTTTAAGGATGAATCCCATTTCCATATGTTGCCTGTGAAGAAGCCTGTTTTGTTTATCTAGTTTCTAACAGTGAGATGTGATGATTACATTTTGTTTAATATGTTTGCTGTGTTGCAAAATATTTTGGCTCTGTTAAAAATGTAAGTTAAAAACGACTGACTTCTGCTGAGTCACTCACCCACAGAAGACCTGAGAGCATTAACTGAGAACAGCTGGGGAATGCCTTTATCTTTTCCTTTTAATAACAGCTTTATTAAGATTTAATTTACATCCCATAAAATTGATCCTTTTAAAACATACAACTCAGTGTTTCTAGTATAGTCACAAAGTTGTACGATCATCATCACTGTCTAATTCCAGAACATTTTCATCACCCCCAAGAGAATCCTCATACCCATTAAAAAGTCATTCTCCACGTCCTCCTCACCCAGTTCCTGCACTAATCTACTTTATGTCTCTATAAATTTGCCTATAGACAATTCATAGAAACAGAATACGTGGCTTTTTGTGATAGACGTTTTTCACTTAGCACGTTTCAAGGTTCATCTATGCTGTATAATATAGTGCTATTCACTCTTTTTTATGGCTGAATAATATTCCATTATATACATATATCAAATTCTGTTTATCCATCATTATTTGATGGACATTTGGCTTGTTTCAACTTTTGGCTATTATGAAGAATGACGCTATGAACATTTGTATAAACATTTACATGTGGACGTGTTTCCAGTCCCCTAGGGTATATATAAAAGGTCGTAACTTCTGAGCCATGACACCCTACATTGAATTTTTGAGGAACTGCCAAACTATTCAAAGTTGCTTCACCATTTTACATTCTTACCAGCAAGAAATAAATTTTGAACTTCTCCACATCCTTGCCAACACTTGTTATTGCTTGTCTATTTGATTATAGATATTCTAGTAGATGTGAAATGATACTGTGCTTTTGTTTTTTGTTCGTTTGTTTTTGTTTTTGTGGATGTACTAGGATTGAACCCAGGACCTCTTGCATGTGCATGCTAAGAATGCAGTCTACCAGTTGAGCTATACCAACACACTGCTCACTATGGCTTTGATTTGCATTTCCCTATTGACTAATGACATTGAACATGTTTTCATATGCATACTAACTATTTGTACATTTTTTGAGAAAGATTTACTGAAATCCTTTGTCCATTTTTTAATTAGGTTGTCCTTTTATTGTTGAGTTGTAAAAATTCTTTATATATTCTGGATACTAGATTCTTATCCAATATATGATTTGCAAATATATTCTCCTATCATCTGGGCTGTCTTTTTACTTTATTGATGGTGTTTTTTGAAGCATGAAAGTTTTAAATTCCGATGATGTCAAATTTATCTATACTTCCTATTGTTTTGCTTTTGTTGTCATTTCCAAGAAACAATGTCTAATCAAATGTCACAAAGATTTAGTTCAAGTTCCTACATTTAGGAATATGATCCATTTTCAGTTATTTTTTGTATATGATGTTAAGATAGGGATACAAGTTCATTCTACTGAATGTGGGTATCCAGTTGTCCCAGGAGCAATTGTTTAAAAGCCTATGCTCTCCCTATTGAACTGTCACAGCCCTCTTGCCAAAAATAAAAATAAAAAAATCAATTAAAATACATTTCAGGGTTTATTTATGGACTTTCAGTTTTATTCCATTGATTTGTATATCTATCCTTATGTCAGTATCATCCTGTCTCAATTACTATAGATTTTTAGTAAGATTTGGAATAAGGAAGTGTGAATTCTCCAAATTTGTTCTTCTTTCTCCAGCTTACTTTTTCTATTCTGGGTCCCTTGCTTTTCCATATGAATTTCAGGATCATCTAGCTCATTTCTGCAAAGAAAGGCAGCTTGGATTTTGAAAGAGATTGTGTTAAATCTGTAGATCAATTTGGGGAGTGCTGTCAATCTTAACAATATTAACTCTTCTAACCCATGGACATAGGGTATCTTTCCACCTATTTAGGTATTATTTCACTTTAATCAATGACATTTTTTAGTTTTCAGTGTACAAGCCTCACACTTGTTTTGTTAAATTTATTCCTAAGTATTTTAGTCTTTTTGATCCTATTGTAAATACATGGAATTACTTTCTTAATTTCATTTTCAATTTAATCCATGCTAAATAGGGAAATACGACTGATTTTTGTATACTGATCTTGTGTCCTACAATCTTGCTGAACTCATGTTTTTAGCTCTAATAATTTTCGTGTGTGAGTTCCTTAGGATTTTCTACATACAATTTCTGTGGCCTTCTAGATTCCCAGGAATATGTCAGAGTCTTTCAAAATCCATTATGGGCCTCCCATTCCTCAATTTTTCCCTTCAAGTTTGCTGGTCAACCTCTTTTTAGTCCCACATGGTGATGGTCCCTCAGGCCACTGTCACTGATTGTTTCCAACAAATACCCTGGGGAGAACGCTGTTCATACAGAGTAAGCTCTGAATCAAGTTAAATAAGAACAAGCTCTGAAAATGAAGTTTTTCAGGAAGCTTCAAGACAGGCTAAAAAGTGGAAATTCTTTGGGGACTGAGCTTTTGGTGAGTTCCAAACTCATTTTTCCCCCTCCTATGGCTGGTAGGCTGCTGGTATCCATAGCAATCATAGTGTATCATAGTCTGTCAAGGCTACCAGAACTGAAGAAAAGGATGGAATTACAGCAAATTTAAAATGCTATAAATCTTCAGTTCTTACCAATGGTCAGCCATTTTTCTTGACTAAACCTTCATCAAATTGTTGCTAGCCTTTACTTCATTAAAGTTGATTTCTTTTGGCAGTTTTGCCAGTGTTCTCATTTCTTTTATGGAGAAGTGAATTTTTGGAGGTCTTTATTCCACAATTCCAGAAATTGGTCCAACACCTTTTTTTTTTCCCCCTGAGATTCCTACTCTAGAATTTTGAAAAGAAATAAATCAAAGATAAGATTTGAGCCAGTTCCCTTGGAAAATAATTTAATAGGAAGTGAGCGTGTGGAGTGGTTGTCAATTTAAAAAAAATAACAAAGAAAAATTTATGTTTCAGTTATCTAAAACCTTTTTTTCAGTGACATGGCACATTCTTTGTACATATAAGCTTTATTTCCCTTTGCTTATTATTCAGAATCAGAGATGGAAATAATATTTTTACTGTACTAAACATTCATGTCCATATAATATATATCCTTATGCCTCATGGTACTAGCTAGGGAGAGTTAGGAGAGGAGATTCCCTACTTTTATTACTGTTTCTATGCCCAAAGGATGTCTCAACTATTGTGCGACCAAAATGAAGCATGTTGTGGCAGATACTAGAGATGAGGCAAAGTGCTGAGAAAATTAAATTCCTTCAGATGTGTGCTAAAAAACTGAACCCTTTTGGGTGAGAGCAACATCTCAGGGATTTTCCCCAAATTCATTGGAAAGGCAACCAAAAAAATCCTACTGGTAATAACAATACATATATTATTGCAGTTTGGGATTATGTAGGGGTAAATTTTTTTAAATATTTTTTAGGATAGCACTTAATATTCAACTTTCAAAGTCATACAGAATCTGAACATTTGTGTAACGTGCTGTATGAAATGGCAAAATTTCAGTATAATTATTACGTTTCATAACATGTTACATAGCCATTAGTGGCCTTAGGGAATCCATCCTATCACTTCCAAAATTAGTTTGTGATGTCAGCAGAGAGAGGGTAGCAGAAATTGTTCCCCTTCAGGTAACTCCACTTGCTCTTAATATATTAATAGCTCAGGCACCCAATCCAACAGCTGTTTCAATGTAATGGAAGTAAGATTCTCAGCTTAGATATGGACAAGCTTTGAGGCAGAATAAAGGTGTACTATGCTCCTTTTTTGATTCAGCTAATTGCTGAATGACATTTTAATAAGCACCTGAGATAGGACAAACCTACTATTTATATTAAAATCAGCCCTAAGCTGCAGACAAGAATGTCGACTATAGAACCCAGAAGGAACGCCCAGATACCAAAACTGGGCAAAATGAAAACACCCTAATTGTTGCATGTTTTTGAAGTTCCAATACCAAGGGATAGGAAAAGCTGCTCCCTTTCCTATAAGAAGAATCAAATCCAAAGACCACAGCAAGAATAATTTTCCTACGTGCTGTTAAAATCCTAATTAGAAATTTCAATGTGAAGAATCTGATAGTTCTTTGCTCTCATTTTTCCTGAACCAACATTTTAGATGGTTGGTGTGTGATCTTCCAGAAAACCTTGTGTCAAGATAAGCACTTCTATCTTTCCAGTTGCGTTGGGGTGTCTCTATCAGTGCCAGGAACACAGCCATCCATTGCACAAATGAGGCCAAATGACAACATTACTTGGCCTTCCTTTTACAAATATCTTTCCTGTCCGTGACAAAGCAGTCTATGTTTCAATGGCATCTTTGAGACCTCCAAATTGTTTCCGTAAATCTCCTCACACCAGGAAATCAACAGATGTTTTCAGAAAGTCCAAGATTTTCCCTATATAGTAATAAGCTGAACATACTGGGGGAAAAAAGTGTTGCAGGAGTCCACGTGTGTGGTGAGTCTCTTATTATGGTCCCTTACAGGCTGTTTTCCTACCCTAAATCTTGAAAAAAGACAATCTTCCTCCAAAACAGGCAAGGCAGTCCTTAGCCGATATGACTGTGAACAAACCATAGAAGCCTTGTTGGTTTCAATCTCTTTTTATACAAATAGGAATAATAACCGTACCTACCCTAATGGGTTGTATTGAAGTATAAGGTTATGTAAAATGCCTACTCTAGTGTCTGGCTCCCAGTCAATGCCCAATACATGGTAGCTCTGACGATAACAAGATTTATAGATTGAGGATAGTGCTGATTGATGATTGGTAAGGAAGATGATACTGATTGTTAGACGTCAAAATTTAGCTCAGAAATTCCACGTATTTTTAATTGAAGTATAGTCAGTTTACAACGTGTGTCAGTTTCTGGTGTACAGTTAATGTTTCAGTCACATATATACATACATATATTCATTTTCATATTCTTTTTCACTATAGGTTACTACAAGATGCTGAATATAGTTGCCTGTGTTATACAATATAAACTTGTTGTTTATCTATTTTATATATAGTAATTAGTATCTACAAATCATGTGCTCCCATTTTATCCCTCCCCATCCCCTCCCCACCCAGTAACCGTGAGTTAGTTTGTTTTCTATGTCTGTGATCTGTTTCTGTTTTGTAAATAAGTTCACTTGTGTGTCTCTCTCTCTCTCTTTTTTTTTTTTTTAAGATTCCACATATGAGCAATCTCATATGGTATTTTTCTTTCTCTTTCTGGCTTACTTCACTTAGAATGATGATCTCCAGGGCCATCCATATTGCTGCAAATAGCATTATTTTATTCTTTTTATGGCTGAGTAGTATTTCATTGTATAAATATACCACAACTTCTTTATCCAGTCATCTGTCAATGGACATTTAGGTTGTTTCCATGTTTTAGCAATTACAAATATTGCTGCTATGAACACTGGGGTACAAATATCTCTTTGAATTAGAATTCCCTCCAGATATATGACCAGGAGTGGGATTGCTGAATCATCTAGTAAGTCTATTTTTAGTTTTTTGAGGAATCTCCATACAAGAAACTCCCTATTCTTTTGATCATCTCCTTTCTGTCTCCCTTACAATGTTCTTTTGTCAACACTCAAATGGTCTATATACCCCAGGTAGAAGGAGAGTATCAACAATTTAATAAATTTAAATGTTGCAATTTTATAGAGGACTACAAGAAAATAATGAACAAAGTACTTGAAGGGGAAAAAAAAAGTACTCGACACGGTGAATTCAGGTCCCAAAGCATCTATCCAGAGCAACTTTTTGCAGTTAGCCAGGGAGGAAGAAATGAATGAGACCAAGTGACAAGTAGATGAAACAGAGTTCATTTGAGAACTTACCTGGATAGATGGTCTTTGTGAAGTCAGTTCACAGCTGTCACCACAATGAGCATCTTCGTTCGAAGAGCCGAGCCCCATATGGAGACTTTTCCTAGTGTTGGAAGATGAGAGACTATTACATCAAGCAGCCCAAATGCAGTCTTTCCTTCCTCCCCCTGCCTTCCTCCTCTTAATTCCACAGATTAATTTGATTGCTCAATTTACATTTCAGTTAATTAAGATTATTTTTTCCCTGCACTAGGGTTATCCTTTTTATTAGATGATAATAAAACTCATTTGAAAAACTAAAGAGAAGCAATTTAATTCTATTTC